>NW_025964223.1:43105389-44584764 GCF_023055435.1 Haliotis rufescens | reverse complement strand
GTCCCAGCGATGACGTGGTGACAGAATGGGGCCTCGGTGTGGCCTGTGGCAGTGGAGGTGTCTGCTCGTCAATCGTCGACGCACGGAGTCCGCACCAATGTGTGGCTTGTGTATCTCCATGGTCTGTCGAGCAGTTTTTGCAGCAGTAACAAAGCGATATTGAAGATGCTGTCGCACAATCTGACGATCCTGACGTCGGGTGGTGACCCTTGGTCTTCCACTACGTGGTCGGTCATCTGTACTGTTGGTGGTCTGGTACCGTTGCTGGAGCCTGTATATGGTCCTAAAGTGGGCTTGAAATGCATTGGCTACTTGCCGGGCGGTTTGTCCAGCTTGCAATCGCCCAAGGGCTTGATGTCGCTGATTTCTTGTCAATTTTGGCATGTGGTAGCAATTCAATAACGTATGAATGTTATCCGATCTGGATGGATTTTTATAGGGCAAGAAATGGCAGAACGCATGTGCATTTCAATTTGCACGGAACTCACATGCATCGGGTTACAATGGCCGTTTGGGCGATCGGTTTTATTGCCATCTGATTTGTTTTTTTATCATCAAATTTGATGTGCCATGTGAGATTTTAGAAACTTTGACAAAAAATAACCCAGATACAGTGTAGTTCAATGACAACTTTTTATGCATGCAATGTTACTTTGGGTGACGTTTCTGTTGCGGTTCAGTACATATATATAGATAGTATATAGTATATTTATGTAGCTTGGTAGCCATATAGGGACATGTAGCCATTGCTGATTTTGTGTCATACTCTCCATTATTTACATGCCGTCGTGTATTTGCTGGGATACCGTTGACCTCAACACACACTAAAAGCGCCAAAACCCTTTCCACATTCATGAGAACTATCTGCTATTATTCAACTGTAGTATCCCGACTGTTCATGAGCACGTGCTTATGAATAACTCTCAAATGGTGATGATACCAGGTGTTCGCAAAAAGGTGAGTGTAGCCTGTCCTTCAGGTGGCACCCGTTACAAACACATGCAAAGACAAGTCAATTGTTCACCTGCAAATTGTGCAGGAATGGTACAAGTACAGAAACGTTCATTAATTATATTTTTTTAGTTTGTATGAGTACAAGCGAGGAATACGTGCACAAAAAATGGCTGTGTTTTTCTGTAATGTTTTGTTTATTACCACAAATACCCAATGAGTGTATTCAATATACACATCCGGGTTTAGAAAAGGTCCTATTCATTCTCCTGCCTGTACCATGGTTTCTCTCGGATGTGGCTCTAGACATCTATTATAGTTACAAACGCACTTATCGACGTTTCCTTGGAATCTGCATACAAGTAACCTGAATCACTGTACCTTATCCATCTTTCTAGGCAACACCCTGGAACGTAAAATCAAATATATCTTTAGGTTATATTGACAAGTCCGACATATCAATGCCATTGTCTAAGTAAGGTATGCTCAAAGTTTTAAGGTGAAGCTAGGTATCTAGCTGGGCAAACCTGTATCCCTGTATCTGTAACCTGTATTGTTGTGTTAAGATGCGCTTGGCATGGATTCGAATCCAACATACGAGACTGATTATTCTCTTGAGTTGACGTTTTATATCCCCTTGTCAGATGACATGGTGTTATTATGAAAACAATCATCTACTCATCAAACAACGGACATGTGTTGTATTTTTGTGACACACAAATCTATATCCATTTTCCAAAATATGGTCTAGATTTCTAGCTAGATCCGGCTTCCCACCATTCAATCATCTTTTATTCAGCCATACTGTCCAGGTGTACGAACATTATATCAAAATAACATGTATATACACATACACTACTGCCTATAAGTTCATTCCCCTAACACGCGTTGAGAACGCGTGTAACACGCATGTGACACGGGTGCTCAACGGGTTGCACACGGGGTGAGCACCCGTTGCACACGGGTGTGCAACGGGTGTGCAGCGCGTGTGCAACCCGTTGCACACGCGTGTGCCACGCGTGTAACACGGGACCGGATTCCAGTTGAAGTTGACAAAATTATCAAATGAATAGTGAGATAAAACAAAACAGTGAGATGTGAAATTTGAGTTAATGAGCGGCCATTGAGCTGTGTTCACCAGACCGTAAATACAAGGTCGGCCCGTCTTAATTAGTGTTCGGTTGTTAGACTTTTATGGCATGAACCATTCCACTAGGGCCCCGTCTAGCCATTGTGGCTAGCCGACAGTAGAACAGTAGTGAATTTAGATGCGAGTTTATTGCTAGGGGAACCCCCGTGTTGACACGATTGTCGCGGGTTGGTAAATGTTCGCCATTAATAAAATGATTGTTTGTGGATTTGCGAACATATTCAGTTGCCCACACGAGTCATTCCATTTGATTGCAAATATAACGTTTTTCGTTCGCCAAATTTATGCTTTAGACAGTACAATTATGATATAGCCGTCACCACTACTAATGTCTCATTATTTCACGTAGGAATATGTCCCATTTCCCCACACCCCACTTTCTGTTTTGTATTTTGAAAGAATAAATAAAAGAAGGTTTTGTGTGGGACACTTTTATACTAATTATAAGAGGATGTTGTAAATGAATATGAACAGCCATGCTGTCTGACTGTTGATAGAATTTGAGATCTTCACAATCACCGGGTGTGACCATGTAGACAGAATCTCGTTAGGGTTTGTGATTTTTACATTTGCCCAATGACCATAGTGAGTATTGCTGGGGATACCAAACGTAACAGTTTATTATTAGAGGTTGTGAGTACCTATACCACGTAGATAGGATATATTTAGGATTTTAATCCTTCTGTGAGAGGCATTTAGAAGTTGGAGTACTACGTTAGGATAAGATTTATGGGTGACTTTAATCCTTTCTTTCTCTGTGGGTAATCCTTTCACGTTGATTGGAGGAAGTCACTAAACCAGGTCATGACAGGTCGTGAGTTTACTCACTAACTACTGTGAGCGTTTTTGGCATAACATCTTTTCTTGTATAAACATAGAAACGATGCTCACTCACTGTTAATCTTCTGCAGTTTGCTGGCAAAGTGGGGATAAACCTCAGTGTCAAAGACGATCAAACTTAGTTCGAATCCTTGTTTATATGTGACATCTCCCAAATGGGGACATGTTCATAAACTTGGCAAGTGATGATGAATTTTAATATTAATATTATTATAGTTTATGAAATTGTTAATAAAACTTTAATAAAATTTTGCTTCACTCTCACGAAAAATATATTGTCTGTGAGTAAATTTATAAGTCACGTTTCATCGGCATTTTTCAGTGATATTGGGACTACATGAAACATGGCTGGTTTTACATTTCTGATACAGGTGCTTGACTGACTGAGTAGTTTCATGATCAATTAGATATGTTTAAATCAGTCAAGTTTGCAACAATAGATGAATAATATGATACATTTGGACCGCAGTTGCCGATTAACAACTTAAGACATAGAGACAGGGAGGAGATATATAACCAAACCTATGGTCCTGTTGAGGACAGTTGACAGTTAGAACGTTGGATTAAATGACAGTAACTAATTTGAACATTCCCCAGTAATATCATAAAATACATCATAACTCATAACAGTCCGAGAAACAGCTTCCAGCCATATACTAGTATTGAAGGGGACAATCGCTTTTGACAGTTTAAAATAAACTCACCTTAAGGTGCTTGGCAAGTCAAAACTGACTCCCTGAATATGTTTTTTAGGTTGACAGCAACTATGCTTGTGGATTTCAGAGATGAGACATGATTTGTTAGCTAGATGTTATTACAGATAAGCGAAAAATGTCTTAAAGTCCCACAGTTTGTTTAATAGTACAAAAGCGTGTTTATAGATCCTATCAACGTTTTTCTTTTATTGAACATAATATTTGCACTATATTGCTGTTAGCTGTAAATAATCTAGCCTTCCCATGTACGTAACTTACATATATTATTATGTATGACCAGAACAGCAAATAAAGTTCTGGTAGATAGGGTACCTCGGAGATTTAACGTGCGCTTTCCGACTTAAGCCTATCTCGCACACGGGGAAGCACATATACTATTAGGGTAAAAAAGCGTAATGATTAAATAAAGAAGTGCACCCCCCCCCCCCCCCCTCCCACCCCCCCCCCCCCCCCCCCCAAAAAAAAAGAAAGTTTACAGCCTATTCTAATAAAGTTTAAAGGGGTTTGGGTTTGGCTGGGTGGGCAGTGGGTGATAAAAGAATATTCAATAATATGGAAAAGTTTGGGCCCCAAGGTGTGTGTGTGTGTGTGTGTGTGTGGGGGGGGGGGGGGGGGGGGGGGGGGCAAGCGTGGGAAGGCACGGCGTCGGCTGGCGAGCATGTGTGGCCTAGAAGTCTAGCGGCGGTATCCTTCTAGTAGTCTCTTGGTCAGCTTCTCATCCTGGGGGTTGGGATTCTGGTAGAGAATCTTGGCAAGGAGGGCGGCGGTATTGGCGACGAAGTGGTTTGAGGGTCCGGTACGCCACTACTCTGGAAGAAGTGGTACAAGTCTGTGTAGTTTGTGATGTCGTAATCGATGTCCTGTCCCCCCTTCTTGTGCACCATGAACGAAAGGGACTCCTTGTTTGGCGTAGAGATGTTCCTTTGGGGTGTTGATCTGGTCAACCTTGAGATCCGGCCGGGCCTGGTAGTGGTTGATCGGAATGTCTGACTTTTCCACTAGTAATTAAAGTTCTTTGGTATGACCTCTTTTATCCCTGCTGACGTTATCCTAATGTTCAATTTCAGTCTGCCTCACCAAGCGTAAGAAAGCATTGTACATGTTCTGATAAACCATACTGATGCAATTAAGCAAATGAATATTTGCTGTGGGCAAATATCTATTTTCTATATATATATTTGTGGATATGAAGCATTCTAGTTAATTGTGGATACACTGGGCAGACAGAATTGTGTTTATTTCCAGGCCATCCTGATCGTCGTTTACTACTATAAGGTGTATGTTTTGAGGCAAGATCAAAGGCGCCGCACAGCATTTATTAGATAACAGACGGGGTCGTCCGTTTCGCTTTAAACAACCACCCCACCCTGTCTGTAGGAGTTATATAATCGGTGCGCAAATAACTGTGTCAAGTCCACTGCCGGGCTGATGCGGTGTCGGTGTCAGTGTCAGCGATGAACATGAATGCTCAAATTATAGACCTGTAGCACTCACAAGTTGCTCAGCCAAAATATTTGAAAAGTGTATATTCAATTCTCTGATAACAGCAAATATAACCTTAGAAATAGATTCAACATACAAACAATCAAATGTAGAACACAGACCTATGCTTAGAATAATAATTTCTTCTGGATATGATCAACCTGCGGAACCCTCTATCCGATGAAGTAACTAATGCTCGCTCGTTAAAAGAAATCAAATCATTAATTAATCGTTCTGATGCAATTACTAATAATTTTGACTTCAAATATTTTCATGGATCATGCCAAATTGTCCACTGTCGCCTTAGGCTCGGCTGCAGTGACTTAAACGCTGATAAGTTTAGACGACATGTATCAGACATACGTGACTGCACTTATGGATATCACCTTGAAGATGCAATTCACTTTTTCTATAACTGTCAAAAATACGATAATATCAGAAACACTGTGTATTTCTACACACATGGGTATGGTCTAAAAATGATATTACGTGGCAGTAGTTAAGCAGTTCTACAAACATGACTCTTCTTAAATCAGTTTACGACACCATTGTCAAAAGCAAAAGGTTTGAGTAGCTTAATTTTATGCATGTAGTAAAGGAAAACTGCATTACCTTATTTCACAGACACCACTTGCTTCAGTGTATTGGCTTCGTGTATTTCATTTGTGCATTTTGTATGTTTATGTTCATCACTCTCTTATATATATCCAGCTGTTGTTAAGTTGTTACCTGGAGTGGTATTACATAAGCAAGTTTTGCTTGTTTACCGATCCAGATTTCTTTTGAAATAAAAATACGTTTAAGCCAACACAGCTAACCCTAAAACACATGATTGTAAACTATTCAAAAAGGGGCACTAATCTCTGGCTTCTTCTCGGGTGTCGGACTCAAACTCAAACTCATTTATTCTTAGAATAACATGACATACAATTATCTACAATTTTTATTATGTACAATTTAACAAAAATAATAAAAATAGGATACGTGGATACCAATACAATTTACCAATTGTATTGTACACATTGTTAAGGAATTTAGATAGGCCTTTTAGATTTCTTACACTGTTAGTGGTCATAATTTTCTTAAATGTTTGGAAACTTAAGATATTGCTTATTTAAGAGTTCATATCGCCGTTGGTGAAAAGCTTCACATTGGAATAAATAATGCAATTCATCTCCCATAGCGATAGATTCACAGAGTGGACACTGGCTGTCTTCCCTGGGAATGTTCAGCCATCGACCTGTTTCAACTGGTAATCCTTGGTTGGAAAGTTCTGACTTTAATTTTGAGAGCAGTAGATATTTCGCAAAGGAAGGTTGATTCTTCAGGTAATACGACCTTTGGATTTCCGCTTGGGCTTTCTAGCTGCCGTGAGTCAATTTGCTCGTTAACGCAACCGAGTGTAACAAGAGACTGGGCTACCAGTCTGCAAGGACAGCTAAATAAGCTTACGCATTTTTGAAAACTGATTGGTTACCCGTGATCTATGAAGATTTCAACAAAGGGAGCATGGTAATTAATTTCTTCAGCCTAAACAAACAGACAAATAACGGCGAAAGCTCATCGGATGTCGTTATTTGGAAATACCCCTGATGGTTACAGTTTAATAATAAAAAAGTATCCCTGAGTGAAAGCATTTGCGGATTTCGGATTGCGTGGATGATACAATTACTACTCCCTTGTTGTCATCCACATTTTCTGGTATAACCCTACACTTGTGTATTTGTCGTAATTCACTTGCTGCTCAGTTAATGAATTTATAACATGTATACTTAGTTGTAGCACCACTCAGATTATAAAGGTTCAAATTTGGTCTTTCTTGTACCTGGGGTAATTATTCAATCTAAATCCAGGTTTGAAGTGAGGTGGAATGTGAGTTATGTGATACGCACGTGGCAGCCCAGCAAGAAATGTATGGTCAGTTGCTTTACTTTTTTTGTAAATCAACTGATCATTCCCAGACATCAAAGGATCAACAGGAAATACGTTGATTGATTAATTATTGTTATCTTGCACAGTGGATATGTCAAAAGTAAGTGTTTACATGTGAAGGTAGGTTTACTAAACCTAGGCAATACACTCATATCATGGCGTGAAGTACAGATGTAAAAACAACATACTTTGTTCAAAGGGTAACCGATAATACACTGACTGGTTGTTCATTGTTATCTAACTCAATGTATGTTTTTAAGAACCGAGTACATTATAAAAATAGTTGTCACGTGGGCTTTCTCAGCTAACTTGGCAGCTATGTGAAACAATTGAAACAAACTAAGTGATCAGTTAAGAAACAAACACGGGTTATAATATTCGATACATTTAAATAACGTTTAAAACGATATATTTAAATATTTTAATATATTTCATATATATTCCAAATATTGTTTCCAAATAATTATTATTAAAGTATTTGATTCTCACATAGACATTTGACATCGAATAAGTATTTTTGTACAGCTGCAGACGCAATGGGTATTGTTCCTTTATGTTGATATTCCCGGATACATTATAACTTTGGTAGGTTGTAATCATTATATTTGCATTTTGTTTTCATTCATTCGCTGCAGCTTTGAACAGAATCATTCTTGTTCCTTTCCGTTTGGTTGGGAAGTTTTTCGATGCGCGATAGACGTTGTTTTCACAAGTATTTTCTTTTGTAAGCGTGTATATGTTACAGTCAATGTGTAAAATACGATTCACTCAGGCAATTTATTAAATATCTAAATATTTCAGTCATTTTACAAATTGACTGAATAATCCATTCATTTATTTAACCGACAGATTAAAAATGATAAAGACGATCAAAAGAGCTTAAACACATCACAATATTTATGTGATTTATGTGATGCATTTTGAATGTAAACATATACACACGGTAAAATAAGCAATGTTCAGATGAAATATTTACTTTGTGTTGCAAGTCAAAATAGTGTACACAAAGATCGCACAATTACCAAGCAAGTGACTTACCAAAACTGCATCACTATTACCGATGCTCCCCACAAATATACCTACATTTCATAGGTATTTCATTTTTGTTGATCAATGTGACCATACGTCCTTCTACTTTCAATAAAAATGCGCTTACGAATGGCGAGCACAGGTCGCGAACAAGTCTAGATTTCTGCTATATCATCCGGGTACTCACTGGGAAAATACAGTAATGCACAGGTAACAACTACTCCCGCGGAATTGCTTTAGATCAGTGCTCCTTTGTACGTTGAATTACTATATATTGTGAATGCCAAAATGATGTATCAAGGATCAAGTAGAAGATACATTGACCGTAGCGCTGGGAGTTTATTCAACAGACCCGTGAAAATAACACTGCTGTTTCTTACTATTTATTTTAGATGACGCAGTCAAAGCTCACTTCTCCTGGCGGCCATTATCGAACGGCCAGCTAAAACACAACCCCGCGATTACGTCTACAGGTCTCTTCCTGTAGTACGGTAATTAGTATTCTCTCCCTCAAGTGTATCCTCAATGATATAACCCACCCTCATTAATTACATGCTGCTCTTTCCCAGCCTCACGGCTATGGAGCTGAGATAAAGAGTCCAAGTCATCATAAAGTAATTAGGGTCCAATAAAAACAATGCGCCGCCAAACCTCATACATATTTTCACTGAAAGTCGTACTACAGACGGTTAATGTCAAATCACAATAAAAGCATTTCAATTGCAATAACATGTTCCAGGACCATGTATTCTCTTAACACCATCGGATTTAGAAGCAATGGTCGTATAAAACAAGACAGATCTATTTAAACACAACAGTATTCATGTTATTCCCACAAAATCACATAAAGAAAGGAGACATTAGCAAATACATGTGTATTATCATTTTTCGTCAGGATAACAAAATTTTCTCTCCTTGTTACCACCTCCAGGTTCAGCTTAAGACGGGTCCTCCTTTGGTCAAAAGTTTGTTCCCCCTCTAATGAGTGTGTCACGCGTTGCACACGAGTGGCGGACGGGGTGCACACCCGTGTGCAACGCGTTGCACACGGGTATCACACGCGTGACCAACCCGATGCACACTGGTTGCGTAACGCGTTGCCCATGCGTGTAAGGGGAATGAACTTCTAGGCAGTAGTGTAGATCAATGTGTTTAGTTGTGAATGTTCTCATGATCTAAATCTATGTTGTTAAGGAGGCTAAATATTAACAGTATGACATACACGAAGGACAGTGTCAAACAATCGTGCCACACATTTTTATCATGAGAAGGCAATCCACGTTAAATGTTATTGTCAAAACATTTTCTTGAAAACATATCTCTCAATAGTATAAACATGTATTGCTCTAGCAAGGTAGTTGTGTCACGCTGTATGCTCTTCCTCGGCCTTCCGTGCATAAATCTTTATCATTCACAGACTAGACACCAGGCCAACATCTGGGTGTAATCTTTCTAATTTTGAGGCCCATCATATGCCACTTCACACTGCAAGAGATACTATTTAAACCGGCTTCTTCCAGGCGTGAGTCAACAAGCGAGGAGGGCATCCTAAGTATGATTACAGTGATTTTGTTGCTCTCAATTTGGCATACAGGTTAGTATAGTGCTGTGCGCTACGGATTTTTTATCATGGTAAGAATGAGTGAGTGAGTATGGTTTTACGCCGCTTTTAGAAAGGGAGGGTGAGTGTAGGGTGGGCGAGACTATTTGCTGTTCCGGCAAATGAAATCTGCCCTACGTGGAAGAGCGACGTTTCCAGGATGACGAGAACATAATATAAAGGCTGTCACAGAGGCGTGGTAAGTGGGCCAATCTGCGGATTTCTATAAACGTGGTATTAAAAGCTTGAAGGACAAATGGAATAAGGGTATTGAGGTGAATGAAGATTATATTGAAAAATAAAAGTGCAATAGATATTCTGTGACTTAGTCTTATATTGAAGTTGCAAAACTTATTGAACGCCCCTCGTACATCTACATATAGCATTGAGCTCCGGAAGTTGATGACATAATGATGATTATTTCTTTTTCAAAGTATGCCTTATATCTATTACTTAGTCTACTACAGCAGCGGCGGCATGCTGTCCAGATGGGTGGATGCAGTATGGTGGCTCCTGTTACACCATCATCACATCACAGAGGGACTGGACTGAAGCATCAGTTCGTATTGTTATTGCTTCCAACACGTTCATAATTTTTATCTTTCAAATGAAGAGGTTTAAATTACTATTCGGTTATGTGAAGTACTACGAGCATTTTTGTTAACTGATTTACAATTTTTACTTTACACTCCATACTTTCTCTGTCTCTGTCTCTGTTGAAAATCCAATTGTTTATATAATCAATTTACATAATCTGATCTTAACCATATAGTTGTTTCGTCAAGTTAACAAAGCCTTCTGGTGTTGTTTTGATAGACCGACTGTGGTATTTACGGAGCACACCTGATACATATTGAAACAAAGGCCGAAAACGACTTCATCAAAAACTACTTGAAGAAGTTTACAAGTAATACATATATACTCATATGTCTGCAAAAAAACAATACAGAGTAACCATTTATAATATCCAAATACACGTCGGTAATACTAAGTGGAGAAACAGAATAACGCTTGTGATCTGATAACTGGTAGTGTAAACGCACCAAGTTGATTATGTTCTTATTTGTCATGCCAGAAACTGGAGCCTCCTTGACATCTTGGATAGGTTTGAGCGACATGATTGGTTCCTGGCAATGGACTCCCCAGGGAGAACCTGTTTCCTTCACAGACTGGTCACCAGGGCAACCTGGTCGCAATGAGCCAAATTCTAACTGTGTAACTCTCTGGGCACCGAAAGGCTACACATGGGATGATTACGGATGCAACTTATCTGCCAACTTCATATGCGAGAAGGCGTATGTACATAGAGTATACTATACTCATTTCCGTTTATCAACTAAGATACCATTTGCTACGAAACAAATTAAAGGACTTCCTGTCGTATCTGGCATAGGAAGCGAGGTAAGATATAAAGCAAGTTCATGAGTATTTTACTATATTGGGAAAATGGAAAAATGTAATATCAGAATGCTTTCATGTTAACTGTATAACTTGCATGTGTGTCATTGGCAACTTGAAACGAAGGGCAGGGTCGCCATCATAAATGATCATCAGATAATCACCATCTATACCATTTCACGCCAGACATCAATATTCAATGTTATTGTTCACCTTTGTGGTGTTTCGGGCTACGTTCATGGAGTTTTCGTATGATGTGTGTTATAAATGTTCAATTTTAGTGATATGATCGTGTAGCCGTGTACGTTCAGTCTTACAGGGCCACTAAATACGCTTCGAAGGAGATGCTCAGAGAACAGCCTGACATCCTGTAAATCTAGATATCGGTCTAAACATCTTAAACAGACATCTTTTCGCCACACCGAACTTTTTACATTATATCAAATTGAAAGTCGCGAAAGTGGTCGGGTGCATCGCGCTCACATGGACACTGATCTATCGGTATATATGTTACATGACAAATGGATAGACAGAAATCATAATGTCTGTAGTAGTTCTGTGCATATCTAACACAGAATGAAATCTTTGAATGACATTTAGAAGTGATACACATAAGGAAGATAATTTATGGATGTCAATTACTATATTATGAGGAACACAACTTTTGGGAGTGCATGTTTACTCCATCATCAGGTGAATACTGAATTGAAACAAAATGTGATGCATGTGAAGACCTTATTTCTTTATCTTCGAAATAGTCTCGTTATTTGTTTTGAAAGAAAAAGAAGTTCTAGGGTGACCTTTCACGCGTGACCTCAGCGAGGTCACAGGTATAAAAACAAATATAACGAGGCGAACCTTATATATGCGACACAAGTGTTACATACGGATTAATTATATGCAAGCCTCTTTACCCCGATGGTAATAAAGTATAGTATGTTGTATCTGCAGTAGCTGTCTGTCGCTATATAACGCACATTTAACAGATGTATATTCCTAAGTTATATGTTTCGTGGGTTTTTTTGTTTAACGCAGCGCTCAGCAATATTTCGACGAAATGACGATGGCCTGAATATAGGTTAGTCTGAACCAGGAAAATCAGTGACTGATATTTGGATCAACGTCACACATTGTTGGATAATGTGCAATATTTGGAGGCTGAGTGGGGCGTCGTTTTATCGACCTCATTACGGATGCGTGAAAGCGATAAAGCGATAACACCAGACAAGAAAGCGATACACAATATGCTTTCTCTTCTCGTGGTATCTTTTTCTAGTCTCTTATATACGCTTCATCGCTTTCTCTTGGCCGTAATTAATGTTGAAAAAGCGATGTCCCCCTCGGTCAACTCAGTAATAGGCAGATGGACCCTTTCTTAACTAGATCATTTTATGATGCATGGAGGTTTATAGTGCATGTGTTTTCCTTTCAGGATTGAGACGACCCCTCTTGTTGGATGAACCAAGGTACCAAGTTCACATATGATTTTATTTCAAAGGCCAGTTGTACGGAGTTTTGTAAATTGTACAATTTGCAATAAACACAATCCCAGCCTTCATCAAACTATTCTAATCGCCATGCTTTCCCCTTGTTCGTACAGGTGATAGGTTTTTAGCATCAAGTGACATACATTCACACGCATAATGACAACTGTCCACTTGATGCATGAGATTCGCTGATTACAATAGCATATATAAAATAAATACTAGCACACGCGGAGGCCAGATTAGCCTGAAATGACTGTTATTGAATCTGAGAACATTTAACATCTTCGTTCAGAGTTAATGTTTTTAAATGTAAGTGAATGGTTCGTCGTTATTTGGAAGAAAATGAGAATGTTTTTGTTTGTTTGTTTGTTGTTTAACGCCGCACTCAGCAATATTCCAGCTATATGACGGCGATCTGTAAATAATGGAGTCTGGACCAGACAATCCAGTGATTGACATCATGGGCATCGATCCACGCTATGGGATACGATGACATGCATCAACCAGGTCAGCGAGCCTGACCATCCGATCCCGTTAGTCGCCTCATACGACAAGGATAGTCGCCTTTTACGGCAAGCATGGGTTGCTGAAGACCTATTCTCCCCCGGATCTTCACGGGGTAAATAAGGATGTGCAATGTAAGAGTGGGTTCGAATCCCGGTTCGCCCCGATTATGTTTCTAGGGATGTCAGCACCATACCCATGCTCGAGGGTTTCACCGAAGTGGTAAACGTCGAAGACCTGCATCACTTCGGGCTTTCCTCCAACATAAAGCTGACACGCCGCGATATAACTGGAATACTTTAAAAAGAGGCGCTAAACGCAACTCACTCACTCACTCACTCACTATCAACATGCTTGTGCCACCCATGTCTCTCATGTTACAGTTGATTGATGTGAATGAAGTTATATATACATATATGTACACAGTTTAAAACGCCAAATTTCGGTTTTAAGACATATTTGTACAAACGTCACATTTCATTTACAAAATAATGCATAATTGTTAAGGAAAGGGTCACAATTAAATTCATTAAACACTTGTTCAGGTTTAGACTTAGTCTTGCATTCAACTCCAAGCGGAGTGAGAAGTTTGTCACTGAGTCTTGCGAATGTGACGTTGTGTGGCAAGAACATACGGCAAAATATTGCATAAAATAGCGATTTTGTAATGATCATAATTCAGTGAATACACAAAATCTATACATTGCTTTGCATAAATATGTACCACAGCAAGGGGAGTAACTCGAGCAGTCTTGAGGGAGTAGGACAGCGTTGAAACTGGGCATACGAGGCCAGCATAGCCAGACTGATAGATAGACAGATAGATATATATAAAATCTCTCTCTCTCTCTCTCTCTCTCTCTCTCTCTCTCTCTCTCTCTCTCCCTCCCTCTCTTTATATATATAAATATGTGTGTGTATTTATATTATTATATATTGTTGGAATATTGCTGACTGCGCTTTGAACAACACTCATTCACTAGATCAATTCTAAACAGACCCATTTTAGACCCATTGTAGTATTGTCTTTACCAATGCGTCTTAAAGTCTAAAATGGGTCTGTTTAGTATTGATCGAGTAAATGAGTGTTAAAAGCCGCAATATTCCAACAAAGTCACAAAATCTGACCTCCCGATGACGGATAGTGGGAACTAAACCAATGTAACCTTACAACATTATGTCATGGTGAACCAGTCATGTTGTTGCAATACATAAATACATAGGTACAGAATGATGAGACATTGGAGCCTGGCATAGCCAGATGGTTAAAGTGTTCGCTCCTCACGCCGAAGGTCTGGGTTCGATTCCCCACATCGATGAAATATATGAAGCCCAATTCTGATGTCCCCCGCCTTGATATTGATGTAATATCGCTAAAGCCACACTTACTCACTAAAATATTTTATTCCTATTTTACAAATATTGTGTGGTGACGCTATATCTTCCTGTTTCTTTCGACCATTTATATCCCGATCTCTTGGCTCGGTGAGAAACTTATAGACTGTCGCTCATATTAAGCGTTCTCCTCTATTACAAAAAGCGTGCATGCTAGTCGGATAATGATAATAGTTGAGTAACTGATAACATAGTTTTGACGATTTGCTGAAATATTCGATATTCGAATAGTTTTTAACAAGTAATTTCCGTGACAAGTAAAATAAAGTTTCTTTGAAAAGTTTTCCTAAAGTTTATTTTTCATATTTCCAATGACAGACATTGTACAGTAGGAATTTTACTTTAATATTTTAGACATGTTTCAGTGTATAAGTATTACTACAGAGGTCATTTGTCAGTCTTCATCTACAGTTAATTGTGCTACTCTCCATCTTCTATCAAATTAACAGGCCTCAACCATCCTTAACCCTCTCGCCAAGGAATTACAGTTCGAACAGACCTTGTAAGTATAAAATATGTCAGACTTGATATAGCCATGTGCATTACTCATTCCTTCATCAAAAAGATGCAGATTCATATGGTTCAACGTTAATCTAACCAAAATGAAACTTTAAGGCATCTGTTTCATTTGAATAAATACTAAATACGATAAGTATGACGCTAAATATAACCTTACTGCATACTACGCCTACAAACAAAAGCTGTTTAACAAGCATAGTATTTATGAGCCTAGAATAGTCTGGACAATGTTTCAGCTCCGATCTAACAGTGTTGTTATACCAATCAGGTTACATATTTCCTGTTTGTATGCAGTAAACCGTAATGTGTTGCCTTCCTTGTAGTAGAATATCTTTGGTGTTAGGCCCAGTGTGACTTCAGTAAATGAGTCTATCTAACACAGTCAGTGCATATAGGTATGTCCACAAAGTTCAAAAAAAGATTTCTTGTGTATTCTTCTGTGGTAAAGACATTTTGATTCAGGAGTAAAACTTATAATTACTTCTCGTCCTTGAGTCCTTGGTGAGTCGTGCTAGAAATACTTCTATGGTCATTGATATTGATTGGGGCGGCTGAAACATGTAATTTCTTTACTCGTCTTCTTTCCCTGAAACACCAAAATATAATGAAAACCAACATATTAATATACTCAGTTCCTATGATACATCGTAATACATATACCCTGACTTATCTTTATACAGTTTAAGAGGAATATTTTGCAAGGAGTATTTTTTTTAAATTACACGACAACTTTTTAATTAGGATGTCCTCTAAACCTATGTGACCTGTAGTAAACCTACTGATCTAAAAAATATGTTAATCTTGAAACATGGCCCACAAATAAAACTAGACACATGGGTGAAACAAATAGATACGTTTGACAATAACACGTATGTAAATTATTCTGTTTATTTATTCAAGAATAGTAGTTAAGGCGCTATCATCTTGACAATAATAGCTCCTTCGAACACGTACCTGCAGTAACCAACAAGCCCCATTAATAGTATCGCCACTACAACGGCAGCAAAAATACCGACGACGATCAAGCTGACTAAAACATAACACAAATGCATTGTCTGTAATACAACACGAAACTGTACTAAATAATTAACAGGCAATAAGGCAGGCCGCTGTTTCAATTAGCTGCATCTGCCTTTGATCACAATGACAAGTCATCGTATAGATGATAACCTTCTTTACCTTTTGTGACGTTGTGAAGCAGTTATAAAGATAAGGAAGATAATGTATGGATGTCAACTTCTTTATTAACAGGAACACAACGTTTCGGGGTATATGCTTACTCCTTTGTCAGGTGAAGATGAAGGAGTAGGCATATTCTCCGAAACGTTGTGTTCCTCATAATAAAGAAGTTGACATCCATACATTCTCTTCCTTATGTGTATCACTACTAAATGCCTTTCAAAGACCAATTATAAAGACTTCCAATATTTACTTTAGGCGATGCTAATTTATGGCCGAAATGTCACTTCTATAAAGAGTACTGTCATCAAGTACTTTGAGTGTATGGCACACAAAAGTTATATTCCATTGGAAATTCAGGCGAATAAATTAACCGTTATCAAAAAAGGCCTTCATGCATTCTTATTTCGATATGCGGACTTCAGACGGACTCCAGTAGGACAAGCACACGCTTTAACAACTGATCTGGCTATCAAACCGCAGATCCCAGTGCGTAGATCTGAAGGATGTATCCATGATATCACGATTCTTACCAACAACAGCAGATATAGCAGTGGCTTGCTGTGTATTGTCAGTTTGATGGGATGATGCATCTGGTGTCAATGTCCCTTGTGTACAAGTCAACCCCATTGATCCCACTGGAAATATAAATGATAAGTCATACAATCATGTCACATTCAATCGGTCATAAACGCTGAACACAGACACTATAAAGGCCTGAGGCGTTGAATGGCGTTACTCAGTGTTCTAATGATTATTATGTTCTAACCACTTGCGTTATTGTTTAATTATTTAAAGCTTTTGATTTCCTTTAGAACAACTAAATCTATCTGGATAGAAGATAACGAGTATGATTTCGACAACAAAGTGGAGACAATTATGTAAATGGATCACTGACAATCCGTGATACCAGATGTTTGCTAAAGGGGAAAGCATTTCCTGCTCTACTGTAACACCCACCTCTCACACAATTTGCATAGAATACAGATTAACAAAATAGAGATCAGTATGCATATCCAAACTAGCGCAAGCTAAGTGTCACCTAATCGTGAGAGATGCATAATAAATACATAATAACTAAATATTTGTATAGCATTAGTGTTCATTTAATGTTGACTGTTCGGAATCACTGTGAGCGACTGCATACCATTAGGCATATTTAAGAAAAAGATTGAGAGTCTGGTCTAATATACGTTTATGCCTCTGTGGACATTTGCCCGGAATGTAGTCAGTTCTTGGATGCTTCAGATCTTAAGCGGTAGAGTTTTCCAGAACAAAAGAACTGGCGACCTCCAAGATGACATGGTGGTCCCTGATGCAGAGACACTCAACTGGTGGTGTTGACCTGACAGAGATCTCTAAATAATCGAGTCTGACAATCCAGTGATTGACATCATGAGCATCGATCCACGCAATTGGGATCGATGACGTGCATCAACCAAGTCAGCGAGCCTGACCACCTGATCCCGCTAGTCGCCTCAAGCATGGGTTGCTGAAGACCTATTCAACCTCGGATGTTCACGGCACACCTATATATGTGGCGAAATGGCCACCTAATACTATTTGAGCTGGGCGCTGGTTTGCCTATACCAGACTGTATCATTTATAGGCTGTCGAGATTTCACAAGGAAAATTCGATCCCTGTAAGCTCACCTTCCGTTGTTGTTTGCACCACCTTCACACAAAAGTCAGCTATGACGTCAGGGGAGGGTTTGAAAAATGAAATGAAGACTGTCTGTCCGGGCTCGATTCTTCCTGCTACAGTTGGGGGTGACTGATCTGCACAGTTATACATGTGATCGATTGGGGGTGAGAAATACAGGGTAGCGTCACAGGCTGCGTCGACTTCATGAACTGATAACTCGAGATCAACGGCAGCACCTTGCGCTCTGAGTTGGCAGACACAGTTGCCCTCATAGTTTACACCTCTGGCGGTGTTCAAGTAGAAAATGTCTCCACTAACAAAGTTTTTCTCACATATATGCACAACTGAAATTGAATGAATACAGGTTATTCAGGTGTACACAAAACATACATGTATGTAAGAAGAAGAAGCATTGTGTAATATTTGTCACTTAGGGGATATAGTTCCTCTTCTCTATATGGCTTACATAACGCCGATGCTATGTTAAATTTTAACCCATCCACTAAGGGATATGTCTGTCCTTACACCAATGATTTTTAGATCTATTGTATGATCAGAAGAACGCTGATTCCACTGTACGATTCCGACTACATCATAATGTGTTTATGAATCACTACAGTGATGAAACAGGGTGTTCGCGAAAATGTGAGTGTACCCAGCCCCAATCAGCGACACCGGTCACAAACACATGCAGAGACAAGTCAAGTGTTTACTGCTGCGAATAACGGTTGTAAGCTAAGTCTTAATATCTAATACGATAAAAATATAAGAAAATTGTAATTTTGTTGTATGCTTTCTTAGATGTTTTGGCGCTTACAAGTATCCTGATAACGGGGAGTAACATACATACCTTCCTTTCCATCTTCCGAAGGACAAATATTTCCTGCAACCAACAGATAATATCAGTTAACGCTGTAGGGCTCTTTTTCCCTGTCTCTGCGTGCTCACGCGAAATAATTTGCGTCAGCGTTACAAAATGCGTGAAGACATAAATACTTTACCCAGTTTGTATAACTATTACATGTATACGCATTTGACTGACTGTCGCATATAATCCCCACACTAAACCTTAGCAATTTCTATCAAGCTTAGTAAATGCTGCCATTTATCCGTGATGGTGCGTTTTTGACGTGTCCGTGTTAGCGAATCTAGCTACACTTGAACTCAATTACTAACGAGCCGTATTCGTAGGGAATCAATATTGTTTTCCAAGACATAATTTACAAAACCCATTCCGTAATGATCATTGCCTTGTAAGTCATGGCTACGGTCTTAGTCGTGCGAAACGTGCATACCAACAAATGCTCCTTTCATTTTCGCATCAAAAGGTGTAAAATATTTAGATATAGTGATCGCAAATGTAATGCTATTTAATGGAAACCCAATCTCGTAATTGGTGGACTATTAACAGAAACCATGTTATCGTTGTTGTTTTTGTCTGTTTTTAACGCCGCACTGAGCAATATCCTAGCTATTTGACTGCGGTCCGTAAATAATCTGGAGCAGACAATGCTGTGATTGGCATCATGAGCATCGATGCAATTAGTGGGATACGATGACATGTTTCAACCATGTCAGCAAACATGAAACCCGATCCCGTCATGCCTCTTACGACAAGAATGGGTTGATGAATACCAACAGTTACTCTAACTCGGATATGCATGGGTCAAACCATGTTATCAATACTGCAACAAAGTAAATGTGGCCTTGGTACTGCGCCCTGACCATTACTGTTATTTCTAACACTAGATGACAAAAGAAAACAATTGCCTTACCTTGCATTAGATACGGACTTGGTAAACTTAAAAAGAAAATGATCCCGATACTGTTATCCATCTTTCAAAGAATATTTATGTCACTGTTTAAGTCCAAAGTAAAACTCACTCCACCACGCCATCGATTTTAACATCTAACTCGACTTTTACCTCAGGTCATGTTCTCGTGGTTAAAGTTACACTGACAGCAATAAATGCCTTACCTATCTATTGTCCTTCCTGTCAGCAGCATATAATTGCATGAGTCGTGCGCGTGTGTATCTTTCCATTGGACAAAGATCAGAGTCACAGATATCTTCAGATGTTTACGTACATAGATCAGTGACCTATGTTTAACACTGGCCCCCACATTCTTTCAACGTGTGCCATAAAAGGTCTTAACAATAGATGAATATTGACTGCGAATTACTGTATGTAAAGTAAATTGATTTTCCTCATCTTACACTTGTTATATCAATTTTCTTGATATCCTTCACAATAATCAATACGTTTTGAATAGTAGTAAATATATTTCTGCAAGTTTATTTGAAATATACATGTATATATGTTACAGGGAATATGTATAATCAGGGAATATGTATAATCCCTGAAATTTTCAGGGAATATATTTAATGTCTGATTCACTCAGGGAATAAACATAATCCCTAAAATTTTCAGGTATTATACACATTCTCTGATTTAACATCAAATTTGTTAGACATATTGCCTGAAATTACTTTTGAGGCTCTTATATGGTCAAACTTGATAAAAAAAATCGAGAAGACAAATTTATTTGACCTGATAACAAATACCTTTCACTTAACTTAACAATTAGTCTTAACTGTAATGAAGTCATAGGATAAAAATGAGATTAAATACTGTAAATCGTGAAATTAATGCGTCTCAAAAAGAATGCGACTGCTGGCCCCTAGCCAAAAATGCGACTCAGTATGAATGCCACACCCCCCTCCTCTCAAACATCACTGGATTTATATCTAAAGAAAATACAAAAAACGAGTTCGCAGTTGCCACAACATGCGAAATTCAAGGTATAAAACTGCTGACATTATGTATTACCTCACATGTTCAAGATGGAGTTAGAGGAGGATTTCTGAAAAAAATCTGTACAAGAGCTATGAAGAGAACAAACGAGTCTTGCTACCCAAGGGAAATCATATGCGAGATACTAGAAGCCACAGCTCATTACAGTTAAGACTAATTGTTAAGTTAAGTAAAAGGTATTTTTTTTATCAAGTTTGACCATATGAGAGCCTCAAGAGTAGTTTCAGGGAATATGTCTAACAAACTTGATGCTAAATCAGGGAATATGTACAATACCTGAAAAATTTAGGGATTATGTATATTCCCTGCGTGAATCAGACATTATAATATTCCCTGTAACATATATACATTATATAATGTCATTGTTGAAACATCCTCACCATACGGCATTACAGTTTGCTTCGTATTGCAAAGCCATTTAGACTAAAGAGAGGGTAACGCTTTAGAAAATTTAATTCAGACAATTTTCGGTTAAAAGCAAGCCTATCACTACATGGCTGTCACCTTTGCTACCTATTGCAAGTCAAAAATCAGACATTCAAAAACTAATGAGCTGTCCATTTGATTGCAAGGGCAGTCGAATACTGTAGTGTTGTGGTTAGAAGCGTGTTCTTCAAGTTATTTACATGGAATAAACCAGCAACTCATTGCAAATGCGTTTAATTCCACAGATGACCTACTTCATCATGATTGCGATATTCTCTTAAGGTAAGGACAGTGTAAGTATGAAGTCAGAATCAAGTTTGTATGGTTTATTCACGAGGCAAAATTATTGTCTTCAATCCTATAAACAACGTGAAGGCCCAAGCAAAACGCATGTACACCATTGTTGCATATCCTGGATGGATTAAGATTTCCTTCTTCTTCGAACAATAACATTTGCGTCACTGCATATATTGGGTGATATCGTGAGCTAGGTTATGTTGTCCATATTCTCAATTGTTCCCAGCAGTCCCATTTGGTCCATCTATCTCCATGCGAACTCACATCCGTTGCGGAAAACAATACATAGATTTAAACAACAGTTAAATCAGTCATGTTAATCAAATGCCATATATCGCTTGTTAGCTTTCTCGAACCGACTTTATCATATCCCACTGTTCAGCACATGTTATCAGACACATTTTGATTTTTAAGCAAGTATTGAAATACATTGCTGCCTTGAGGAAGGTCCTTGTGTTCGTGAAGTGTTGGTCTTCGTCGTTACACATTGGTATGTCCATTGGGAAGATTCTGTGCAGCTCTTAGTTTGCCGAGTCTTGATTTGTCCCTGAAAAAGAAACATCTTTGCATGAGGAATCTCTTCAAATGGATATTGAAATTACACATCTTGCTCAAAGGTGAGAATATTTATTTTACGTATGCTGTACTTGACGTTTTGATCTCGACTGGACTTCATTTCCCTCCTTATGACGGGGGAAGGGGGGGGGGGGGGGGGGGGAGGGGATGGTCGGTCGGGCAGCCTAGTGGTTAAAGCGTTCGCTCGTCAGGCCGAAGACCCGGGTTTGATTTCCGACATGGGTACAATGTGTGAAGCCCATTTCTGGTGTACCCCGCCGTGATATTGCTGGAATATTGCTAAAAGCGGCGTAAAACCATACTCACTCACTCACCCTCCTTATGACGGAAACACGAATATCTCCATAGACCATTGTTTGTGTAATGTTCATAATTTAAACACTTACCTGCAGTAGGTAAAAACCCCAAATAGTATCATCACGACCACGATTGCAGCGAAGACCCCAACAACGACAAAGCTGACTAAAATGGAAAAGTTGAACACATTGAGAATACTTTGATAAATATTATAAAATATAATTACATAATGCTCATATTACATTGGCGTCAACAACGGACATTGCCTGTAACATCTGTCTGTTCTTAAAAGTTTCTAATTGCATAAATATATTTGGGTATTACTTATCTACCACCATCTAGACACTTTTTGTTACTAAATGTATTCATGTACAAAATACGAGTCGAAATAGTTATAAACATGAATAAAACATATTCAATTTCAGGTTAAATGGATATACGACGACCAGTGATATAAAAAGTTGAAATAAATATGTATTCAACGACGTATAATTATTTTATCATAAAGTGTGTCGTTTATATTCATGCTATGGATTTGTGTTAAGTTTATACAATGGATTTTTTTTATAAATGATGATATGAGACTTTCAGCGTGGCTGCACATGACGGAACGATACCGATTCTTACCCACAATGACGGACTGAGGAGTCTCTGCAGTATTAAGACCTGTGTTTCCGGACGGTGTTATATTTGGACTTTCAGTGGATGATCCTTTACTCTCAGTTACTGTATTATCCGGACTTTCACTCGATGATCCTTTGCTCTCAGTTACTGTATTATCCGTATTTTCACTCGATGATCCTTTGCTCTCAGTTACTGTATTATCCGGACTTTCACTTGATGATCCTTTGCTCTCAGTTACTGTATTATCCGGACTTTCACTCGATGATCCTTTGCTCTCAGTTACTGTATTATCCGGACTTTCACTGGATGATCCATTGCTCTCAGTTACTGTTTTATCCGGAATTTCACTCGATGATCCTTTGCTCTCAGTTACTGTATTATCCGGACTTTCACTCGATAATCCTTTGCTCTCAGTTACTGTATTATCCGGATTTTCACTCGATGATCCTTTGCTCTCAGTTACTGTATTATCCGGACTTTCACTCGATGATCCTTTGCTCTCAGTTACTGTATTATCCGGAATTTCACTGGATGATCCTTTGCTCTCAGTCACTGTATTATCCGGCTTTTCACTTGATGATCCTTTGCTCTCAGTTACTGTATTATCCGGACTTTCACTTGATGATCCTTTGCTCTGAGTAACAGAAGTAGTCAAAGTGGTTGCTACGTTATTGGGAGCGTTGGTTGGCGAGGACGTTGTTGCTGGTGGACTTGTTGATTTCAGTGTGCCACTGGAGCAGGCTACGTTAAGTGATCCAGCTAAAAATATATAAATTGTCATGAAACCAAGGAACACTACTCAACTGCTGACTCGCACTGAGCACTCCAACTAATCAGACTGCAATTCATGCAAATGTATCACCTCGTAGACATTAATCGTTTATACCACCTTCTCATGCAATCAATTCATGAACTGTATGGCAGTAGGGTATCACAGAACGGTAAAAGTGTGGGTGACAATGCCCCAAAAAATATCTAACCATCACAAAGAAATATCTTTCATATTGACCACACTATGATATGAACGCTGTATGACGCTTCATACTGACAACAGCTGTAGTCCTACGATTACGCAGAGTTTCTGACCAGAGAGTACGGAACCGCATTAGAGAGGCAGGTCACAGAACAAGACAGCCTTCCGAGGATATGTTTTAAGTATCATCATCCCATGTGGACGCCTGTGGTGCCAAGCAGGCAGAATGTGGTCAAACTAGCAAGGGAGAATGGTTTGGTTCAGCGATGAATCGAGATTTATGATTTCATGAGCTAACGGAGAACCAGATTGTACCGACATGGCTAGGAGCGTCTTGCTGTTGATACCATGCGAACGTATGGAGGAACGTGAGATAAATTATTTCCTTTCAGTTTTATTAGATCAATGAAGTTAAGAGATGGAGCTATTAACCACGATGCCTATTTGTAATGGTTTAGCTTCTTTGACCCTCTTCCAATGTATCTTTCAACCTGAAAACGACCCTTAAGTTTAAAAAAAATAATTCTGCATTTGATTCTAAAATACTAAACATGCGGTTGTGAAAACATAGTTTTTGCATATATACCTTACATCAAATTAATAAATTAAGTTTTAATTCGAGATCCTTTGACATGAATACAATGTGTCGCGGAACCTATTATTTAAAGCATTGTACATTGTTTTGCTAGCTTTATTCTAAAGATAACAACATATCTAAAGTTAACGCCAGAATAACCAGTCTCGATTAACTGCCTCAACAGATTCCATAGGACGTAAGAGGCAAAGATAGCAGTGAAAATTACATGAAAGGATCACTGATAATGAGACTATATTATTTTTTAGTTCATGGCCAACACCTGGTTACATTTATAAATAAAACCTAACCCGACACAATCAGTCTTTTTTCATCTTGAACGTTGACCTGATACCTGCTAGGTGTACACTTACGATACATTATAACTGCATCCAAATGCATCCATGGTTCAGTTACATTATGCAAACTCACCTGATGATGTCTGTACTAAATGGACGCAGAAATCGGCTACGTCAGAGCTTTTGGTGAGAGAAAGGAAGACCGACTGTCCTGACTCAATCCTTCCTGTAGTAGTTGCGGGTGTCTTGTCTGCACAGTTATAGGTGTGATCAATAGGCGGAGCGAAATACAGGGTAGCGTCACAGGCAGCATGAACCCCCTGAACTGATACCTGGAGATCAACAGCGCCTCCCTGTGCTCTGAGTTGACATGTGCAGCCGCCTTCATAGTTGACAGCCTTAAAGGTGTCCAGATAGACGGATGTTCCAGTGGCAAAGTTGCCCTCACATACGTGTACAACTGAAGTACAATATACACTTGTTGGTTGAATAATAATAATAATAATAATAATAATAATGATAATTATTCCGGTGAAAAAGAAAAAAATTAAGCTGCTATTATTATTATTATTATTATTATTATTATTATTAGCTTTTTTACCGGCTTTACCGACACTTTTTATTGTATATTGATTTCAGTATTCTACCTATTTCATTTAAGAGACTATGTATCTAATTTTTCATTTATATGATTCAAGGTAAGCATAAATATACAGGAAGAACCAGCGTTTGTTTTGTGTATTTGTTGTTTATAATTAGTGCCACACTCAGTGATATTCCAGCTGTATATATGACGGCTGTCAGTCAGCGAGTCTGACCACCCGGTCCCACTAGTCGCCTCGTAAAACAAGCATGGGTTGCTGAAGACCAATGCTAACACGGATCTTCACAAGTAGGGTGCCACTGGCACTGGTGTTGATATATGTATTGTTGAAGTATTACATATAGTGACGAAACAATATATGATGTCATCAATAACTATACTCATTTACGTCATGTTTGGTTCAGTCAACATCCCTGATTCTATTTCGTCCCTACAGCCTTTCTAACAGTGCACAATGTGAAATTGTTTTGACGTCACATTGATTTTTCGAAACGTATATGTAAGAGGAGATGCTATCAACTGAATGGATTACGTAAATGACATTTAACCTGACTTTAAGACAATGATAAGCATACATACCCTTTTCTCCAGATGACGTTGGACATATGTTCTCTGCAATCAGCACAAAATACCAGATTATGCAATGTCTACGTTCATCACTCCGTATCAATACCTCCTTTACTCTACGATTATATGCGTGAATAAATACGTTTAAACATTGTATGTGGTAAGAGGGATATTGTATATACAACTGTACGTGTTTTGTTGTGTTAATCAGGGATAAAAGCCGAATCCGCTAGAAGGATTCCCGCCTATATGTATTAAAACGATTGTGTTAGAAATGGATGTATAGACATAACTACATGTAAATTGTCAAATGGGAAACAAAAGGGGTTGGCATGGTTCTTGGCGTGAACATTAAACCTACACCTTTAGCCATATATCGGGCATTTAGTCACAGAGTTTCCCGACCGCCTCCGTTTTTTAGTGGTAGAGCGTCCGTCCGGAGAGCGGAAGGTTCGATCCCCGGTCGCGTCATACCGAAATACGTTAAAACCTCGTACTTGTTGTTACCCTGCCTGACGCTAGGCATTAAGGGGCTAAAACGAGGACTGGTCGGCTCGGAGTCAGTATACTGTGTCTGAGTGGGGTTTTCATGTTAAACTAAGGCCTTTGCATATCAGTGGGCTAGCACTATAAATTGGCATCAGTCCACAAACACACACACGTGTATGCACGTCGCTATATATGTGCAATCCCATATCACCTCACCTCATCTCACCCGAGTTTATTATTAAGTTATGAATAATGATGTTTAGATTTCATAAATAATTATTTAAACCACATATGGAAAACAGTTTATCTGGAAAACATCTCTTTAGCCTTTGTCATAAGAAAAATGTTGACATGTTGAGAAATAGGAAATAATTGCCTTCTGGTGTGTTGCACAGCCATACCTAATATAGGACATTTACCATCCCAAATTACACAAGCGTGATAACCTCTTTTTCATCTATTGTCATTCTTAAATTTTGTCGTCGAAAACCTGTATTGCTCTCTCACAAACATTACCTAAACATTGCAAGTGCGCATCAACATATATTACGTGAGAAGGTCAGTAATTCGTCAGTCGTACAGTAGGGACGGTCAATTTAGTTCCCATTGAAACCTGTTTCATAGTCACTGACGTAACTACATATAGGCAAAATAACAGTTGCCTACACATATTGTCTCTACTTCCCTTTCGCGGCAGTCCTTCCGTCCTACCTCAAGAGCGACTACCCTTCATCAAATCGAAGCTACTCTAACACTTTCTATGATAGTCTGTTTGTCCTTTCCTAACGTAACGAAGTGCAGAGTCTGATATTCACACAGCGACAAAATGAAACAAGGTAATAATTCTGACATATTCCGGTCAAATCCAGCTTCTTGAAATTAGGCAAATACCTCAAACCTCAGAAGTTCTAAAAACACAATCAGATGTGGAATTAAACTGAACCCGCAAGGCTAGGCCTGGTGTCCTCGCTAAATTGTTAGCAAATATATCTCCAAAACTTGAAAAATGTCTCAGCTACGTCCTAATTAGAGACTGATTTTCAGTATCTTTGCCTACTGTTTTGATACTGATAACGATTATCCCAATAGTTTCTCCACGTCCCCGATGGTTACTTCCGTCTCGATCGACGATTGACAAGAGCGACGCCATGTTTATTTGTAAACACAGCAAGTTGTACCTACGTGACCTCCATAGGTGACCATAACGGAAACCGTTTTTATCCTGGCGAGACACGTACCCATCATGTGATTATAATGCATGTACACGTCACATCGTATCTGTGATGATTGATTCTTCCGCTGATAATAATTCGTTTTTTTACGAAGTTGAGGAGTGAAAACAAAAATCATGCAAGGGGTATCATTAAGGTGAATATAAATTATCGTTAAGACATCAAAATTACCCGGCATCAAAATTCGCAGCATAGAAGGGTTCAAATGATCTCATTTCAAAATCAATGTAAACAATTTCTGTTTCGACAGTGTAAGGTGCAGGCATTGGATTTCGTAAAGGTTCGCGATCATAAGTGCTATTTTCCTGAATGTTAAGCATGGTATATTTAAGAAATTCACAACGAGTGGGAGTTGGTGATCGTACAATAAAACACAACAGGGAAAATAAACCATGAGGGGCGCGCCGATCAGGAGTCGTTTATTTCTTATGAGATATCAACATGTTGCACAGCCTCTTCAACGTTTCGCACAGCCTCTTTAAGGATGTTAATAAAATGTGCTAGCTTTCAATACATTGACCCGTGTTTAATTTAATGGTGATGATTCTCCCAACACCGATTGTCAACACCGATGACAAAGTAAAACCTAAACGCCAGGGTGAAGGATAGTTGACCTAGTCCTACCCTATCACTAGTCTTATCCCTTGTAAGATAATTTTTATTCCACAGATGCTACTTTTCACATTTGTTATGACTGAGTGTGTTGTAACGGTGCTATGTCCAGCGAATTGTGGCGCCTTAGAACAACTTGACCACCCGAGCTTCCTTTCATATTTGTAGCATATCTTCAAAATGCTGGAAATGTAATAGCGGGAATGTAATTACCTATAATAGTCGTTGGAGAGGTCGTCACTGCAGGTGCAGGTGCAGGTGCTATTGTCGTGGTGCTTGCAGGTTTCAACGTACCCTTTGTGCAAGCTACGTTCAAAGACCCAGCTAAATAACGTGAGAAAATATACATGTTAGAAATTCATTGGACGTGCAAAGGAACACTAATGATTTAACTTAAATACCTCACGTTTTAGATTACAATCGGTTCTGTAAGTGAATTTATAACTCCATCTGGGATATTACCAATTGTAAATGAAAGAAAATCGTAGGCATATACATTTCTGAGTTCAAAACATTAACTGAAGCCAAAGAAAGTATTGATTGATATGTTTCAAAGGTATGCGTGTGGACAAGCAATCGTGACAAGGTCTACAATCATAAGGGTGTTACAGGGGCTGCTCAGGATCACTGTATGACGCTTCATACTGACAACAGCTGTAGTCCTACGATTACGCAGAGTGTCTGACCAGAGAGTACGGAACCGCATTTGAGAGGCAGGTCTCAGAACAAGACAGCCTTCCGAGGATATGTTTTAAGTATCATCATCCCATGTGGACGCCTGTGGTGCCAAGCAGGCAGAATGTGGTCAAACTAGCAAGGAAGAATGGTTTGGTTCAGCGATGAATCGAGATTTATGATTTCATGAGCTAACGGAGAACCAGATGGTACCGACATGGCTAGGAACGTCTTGCTGTTGATACATGCGAACGTATGGAGGAACGTGAGATAAATTATTTCCTTTCAGTTTTATTAGATCAATGAAGTTAAGAGATGGAGCTATTAACCATGATGCCTATTTGTAATGGTTTAGCTTCTTTGACCCTCTTCCAATGTATCTTTCAACCTGAAAATGACCCTTAAATTTAAAAAAAAATTCTGCATTTGATTCTCAAATACTAAACATGTGGTTGTGAAAACACAGTTATTGCATATAGACCTTACATCAAATTAATAAATTAAGTTTTAATTCGAATCCATTTCACATGAATACAATGTGTCGCGGGACGTATAATTAAAGCATTGTACATTGGAAATAACCTTGTTTCCCTAGCTTTATTCTAAAGATTACAACATATTTAAAGTTAACGCCAGAATAACCAGTCTCGATTAACTGCCGAAACAGATTCCATAGGACGTAAGAGGCAAAGATAGCAGTGAAAATTACATGAAAGGATCACTGATAATGAGACTATATTATTTTTTAGTTCATGGCCAACACCTGGTTACATTTATAAATTAAACCTAGCCCGACACAATCAGTCTTTTTTCATCTTGAACGTTGACGTGATACCTGCTAGGTGTAAACTTACGATATTTTATAACCGCATCCAAATGCATCCATGGTTCAGTTACATTATGCAAACTCACCTGTTGATGTCTGTACTAAATGGACACAGAAATCGGCTACGTCAGAGCTTTTGGTGAGAGAAAGGAAGACCGACTGTCCTGACTCAATCCTTCCTGTAGTAGTTGCGGGTGTCTTGTCTGCACAGTTATAGGTGTGATCAATAGGCGGAGCGAAATACAGGGTAGCGTCACAGGCAGCATGAACCCCCTGAACTGATACCTGGAGATCAACAGCGCCTCCCTGTGCCCTGAGTTGACATGTACAGCCGCCTTCATAGTTGACAGCCTTAAAGGTGTCCAGATAGACGGATGTTCCAGTGGCAAAGTTGCCCTCACATACGTGTACAACTGAAGTACAATATACACTTGTTGGTTGAATAATAATAATAATAATAATAATAATAATAATAATGATAATAATAATAATAATAATAATTCCGGTGAAAAAGATAAAAATTAAGCTGCTATTATTATTATTATTATTATTATTATTAGCTTTTTAACCGGCTTTACCGACACTTTTTATTGTATATTGATTTCAGTATTCTACCTATTTCATATCATGTATCTAATTTTTCATCTATATGATTCAAGGTAAGCATAAATATACAGGAAGAACCAGCGTTTGTTTTGTGTATTTGTTGTTTATAATTAGTGCCACACTCAGTAATATTCCAGCTATATATATGACGGCTGTCAGTCAGCGAGTCTGACCACCCGGTCCCAATAGTCGCCTCGTAAGACAAGCATGGGTTGCTGAAGACCAATGCTAAACACGGATCTTCACAAGTAGGGTGCCACTGGCACTGGTGTTGATATATGTATTGTTGATGTATTACATATAGTGACGAAACAATATATGATGTCATCAATAACTATACTCATTTACGTCATGTTTGGTTCAGTCAACATCACTGATTCTATTTCGTCCCTACAGCCTTTCTAACAGTGCACAATGTGAAATTGTTTTGACGTCACATTGATTTTTCGAAACGTATATGTAAGAGGAGATGCTATCAACTGTATGGATTACGTAAATGACATTTAACCTGACTTTAAGTCAATGATAAGCATACATACCCTTTTCTCCAGATGTCGTTGGACATATGTTCTCTGCAAACAGCGCAAAATAGCAGATTATGCAATGTCTACGTTCATCACTCCGTATCCATATCTCCTTTACTTTACGATTATATGCGTGAATAAATACGTTTAAACATTGTATGTGGTAAGAGGGATATTGTATGTACAACTGTACGTGTTTTGTTGTGTTAATCAGGGATAAAGGCCGAATCCGCTAGAAGGATTCCCGCCTATATGTATAAAAACATTTGTTTTAGAAATGGATGTATAGACATTACTAAATGTAAATGTTCAAATGGAAACAGAATGGTTGGCATGGTTCTTGGCGTGAATATTAAACCTACACCTTTAGCCATATATCGGGCATTAAGTCACAGAGTTTCCCGACCGCCTCCGTTTTTTAGTGGTAGAGCGTCCGTCCGGAGAGCGGAAGGTTCGATCCCCGGTCGCGTCATACCGAAATACGTTAAAACCTCGTACTTGTTGTTACCCTGCCTGACGCTAGACGTTAAGGGGCTAAAACGAGGACTGGTCGGCTCGGAGTCAGTATACTGTGTCTGAGTGGGGTTTTCATGTTAAACTAAGGCATGGCATATCAGTGGGCTAGCTCTATAAATTAGCATCAGTCCACAAACACACACACGTGTATGCACGTCGCTATATATGTGCAATCCCATATCACCTCACCTCATCTCACCCGAGTTTATTATTAAGTTATGAATAATGATGTTTAGCTTTCATAAATAATTATTTAAACCACATATGGAAAACGGTTTATCTGGAAAACATCTCTTTAGCCTTTGTCATAAGAAAAATGTTGACATGTTGAGAAATAGGAAATAATTGCCTTCTGGTGAGTTGCACAGCCATACCTAATATAGGACATTTACCATCCCAAATTACACAAGCGTGATAACCTCTTTTTCATCTATTGTCATTCTTAAATGTTGTCGTCGAAAACCTGTATTGCTCTCTCACAAACATTACCTAAACATTGCAAGTGCGCATCAACATATATTACGTGAGAAGGTCAGTAATTCGTCAGTCGTACATTAGGGACGGTCAATTTAGTTCCCATTGAAACCTGTTTCTCAGACGCTGACGTAACTACATATAGGCAAAATAACAGTTGCCTACACATATTGTCTCTACTTCCCTTTCGCGGCAGTCCTTCCGTCCTACCTCAAGAGCAACTACCCTTCATCAAAGGGAAGCTACTCTAACACTTTCTATGATAGTCTGTTTGTCCTTTCCTAACGTAACGAAGTGCAGAGTCTGATATTCACACAGCGACAAAATGAAACAAGGTAATAATTCTGACATATTCCGGTCAAATCCAGCTTCTTGAAATTAGGCAAATACCTCAAACCTCAGAGGTTCTACAAACACAACCCGATGTGGAATTAAACTGAACCCGCAAGGCTAGGCCTGATGTCCTCGCTAAATTGTTAGCAAATATATCTCCAAAACTTGAAAAATGTCTCAGCTACGTCCTAATTAGAGACTGATTTTCAGTATCTTTGCCTACTGTTTTGATACTGATAACGATTATCCCAATAGTTTCTCCACGTCCCCGATGGTTACTTCCGTCTCGATCGACGATTGACAAGAGCGACGCCATGTTTATTTGTAAACACAGCACGTTGTACCTACGTGACCTCCATATGTGACCATAACGGAAACCGTTTTTATCCTGGCGAGACACGTACCCATCATGTGATTATAATACATGTACACGTCACATCGTATCTGTGATGATTGATTCTTCCGCTGATAATAATTCGTTTTTTCGAAGTTGCGGAGTAAAAACAAAAATAATGCAAGGGGTATCATTAAGGTGAATATAAATTATCGTTAAGACATCAAAATTACCCGGCATCAAAATTCGCAGCATAGAAGGGTTCAAATGATCTCATTTCAAAATCAATGTAAACAATTTCTGTTTCGACAGTGTAAGGTGCAGGCATTGGATTTCGTAAAGGTTCGCGATCATAAGTGCTATTTTCCTGAATGTTAAGCATGGTATATTTAAGAAATTCACAACGAGTGGGAGTTGGTGATCGTACAATAAAACACAACAGGGAAAATAAACCATGAGGGGCGCGCCGATCAGGAGTCGTTTATTTCTTATGAGATATCAACATGTTGCACAGCCTCTTCAACATTTCGCACAGCCTCTTTAAGGATGTTAATAAAATGTGCTAGCTTTCAATACATTGACCCGTGTTTAATTTAATGGTGATGATTCTCCCAACACCGATTGTCAACACCGATGACAAAGTTAAACCTAAACGCCAGGGTGAAGGATAGTTGACCTAGTCCTACCCTATCACTAGTCTTATCACTTTTAAGATAATGTTTATTCCACAGATGCTACTTTTCACATTTGTTATGACTGAGTGTGTTGTAACGGTGCTATGTCCAGCGAATTGTGGCGCCTTAGAACAACTTGACCACCCGAGCTTCCTTTCATATTTGTAGCATATCTTCAAAATGCTGGAAATGTAATAGCGGGAATGTAATTACCTATAATAGTCGTTGGAGAGGTCGTCACTGCAGGTGCAGGTGCTATTGTCGTGGTGCTTGCAGGTTTCAACGTACCCTTTGTGCAAGCTACGTTCAAAGACCCAGCTAAATAACGTGAGAAAATATACATGTTAGAAATTCATTGGACGTGCAAAGGAACACTAATGATTTAACTTAAATACCTCACGTTTTAGATTACAATCGGTTCTGTAAGTGAATTTATAACTCCATCTGGGATATTACCATCTGTAAATGACCCTCTTCCAATGTATCTTTCAACCTGAAAATGACCCTTAAGTTTAAAAAAATAATAATTCTGCATTTGATTCTCAAATACTAAACATGTGGTTGTGAAAACACAGTTATTGCATATATACCTTACATCAAATTAATAAATTAAGTTTAATTCGATAATAATTAAAACATTGTACATTGGAAATAACCTTGTTTTGCTAGCTTTATTCTAAAGATTACAACATATTTAAAGTTAACGCCAGAATAACCAGTCACGATTAACTGCCTCAACAGATTCCATAGGACGTAAGAGGCAAAGATAGCAGTGAAAATTACATGAAAGGATCACTGATAATGAGTCTATATTAATTTTTAGTTCATGGCCAAAACCTGGTCACATTTATAAATAAAACCTAGCCCGACACAATCAGTCTTTTTTCATCTTGAACGTTGACGTAATACCTGCTAGGTGTAAACTTACGATATTTTATAACTGCATCCAAATGCATCCATGGTTCATTTACATTATGCAAACTCACCTGTTGATGTCTGTACTAAATGGACACAGAAATCGGCTACGTCAGAGCTTTTGGTGAGAGAAAGGAAGACCGACTGTCCTGACTCAATCCTTCCTGTTGTAGTTGTGGGTGTCTTGTCTGCACAGTTATAGGTGTGATCAATAGGCGGAGCGAAATACAGGGTAGCGTCACAGGCAGCATGAACCCCCTGAACTGATACCTGGAGATCAACAGCGCCTCCCTGTGCCCTGAGTTGACATGTACAGCCGCCTTCATAGTTGACAGCCTTAAAGGTGTCCAGATAGACGGATGTTCCAGTGGCAAAATTGCCCTCACATACGTGTACAACTGAAGCACAATATAACTTGTTGGTTGAATAATAATAATAATAATAATAATAATAATAATAATGATAATAATAATAATAATAATAATGATAATAATAATTCCGGTGAAAAAGCCAAAAATTAAGCTGCTATTATTATTATTATTATTATTATTAGCTTTTTTACCGACACATTTTATTGTATATTGATTTCAGTATTCTACCTATTTCATATTAGAGCACATGTATCTAATTTATCATATATATGATTCAAGGTAAGCATAGATATACAGGAAGTACCAGGTATTATACCAAGTATTTGTTGTTTATAATTAGTGCCACACTCAGTAATATTCCAGCTATATATATGACGACTGTCAGTCAGCGAGTCTGACCACCAGTTCCCATTAGTCGCCTCGTATGACAAGCATGGGTTGCTGAAGACCAATGCTAAACACGGATCTTCACAAGTAGGGTACCACTGGCACTGGTGTTGATACATGTATTGTTGAAGTATTACATATAGTGACGATACAATATATGATGTCATCAATAACTATACTCATTTACGTCATGTTTGGTTCAGTCAACATCACTGATTCTATTTCGTCCCTACAGCCTTTCTAACAGTGCACAATGTGAAATTGTTTTGACGTCATATTGATTTTCCGAAACGTATATGTAAGAGGAGACCATCCGATACAGACACCAGGCTATGTTCTGTATTTATCAACTGTATGGATCACGTAAATGACATTTAACCTGACTTTAAGTCAATGACAAGCATACATACCCTTTTCTCCAGATGTCGTTGGACATATGTTCTCTGCAATTAACACAAAATACCAGATTATGAAATGTCTACGTACATCACTCCGTATCCATACCTCCTTTAATCTACGATATTCTAATAAGAACCCCCTATTTCTAATTTTGAGAGCACCATGGGCGCTTATTACGTCGAATACGGTATATGCGTGAATAAATACGTTCAAACATTATATGTGGTAAGGGGGATATTGTATATACAACTGTACGTGTTTTGTTGTGTTAATCAGGGTTAAAAGCCGAATCCGTTAGAAGTATGTCCGCCGACTGTGTTAGAAATTGATGTAATTTATTACAGAGTATAGACATAACTAAATGTTCAAATGGAAACAGAATGGTTGGCATGCTTCTTGACGTGAACATTAAACCCACACCTTTAGCCATATATCGGGCATTCAGTCACAGAGTTTCCCGACCGCCTCCGTTTTTAGTGGTAGAGCGTCCGCCCGGAGAGCGGAAGGTCCGGGGTTCGATCCCCGGCCGCGTCATACCGAAATACGTTAAAGCCTCGTACTTGTTACCCTGCCTGACGCTCGGCATTAAAGGGCTAAAACGAGGACTGGTCGGCACGGAGTCATTATACTGTGTCTAAACTAAGGCATGGCATATCAGTGGGCTAGCACTATAAATTGGCATCAGTCCACAAACACACACACACATGTATGCACGTCTCTATATAAGTGCAATCACATTTCACCTCATCTCACCCGAGTTTATTATTCAATGTATGAATAATGATGTTCAGCCTTTTCAACAATTATCTAAACCACATATGGAAAACGGTTTATCTGGAAAACATCTCTTTCGCCTTTGTCATAAGAAAAATGTTGTCATGTTGAGAAATAGGAAATAATTGTCTTCTGGTATGATACACAGCCATACCTAATATAGGACATTTACCATCCCAAATTACACTTGCGTGATAACCTCTTTTTCATGTATTGTCATTTTTTAATTCTGTCGTCGAAAACCTGTACTCCTCTCTCACAAACATGACCTAAGCATGGCAAGTTTTCTTTGGATATGCGCATTAATGTATATTACGTGAGAAGGTCAGTGATTTGTCAGTCGGACAGTGAGAACAGTCAATTAAGTTCCAACCGAAACCTGTTTCTCAGACACTGACGTAACTACATAATATAGGAAAAATAACAGTTTCCTACACATATTATTTCTACTTCCCTTTCGAGGCAGTCCTTCCGTCCTACCTCAAGAGCAACTACCCTTCATCAAAGGGAAGCTACTCTAACATTCCTGTGCAGAGTCTGATATTCACACAGCGACAAAATGAAACAAGGTAACAATTCTGACATATTTCGGCCAAATTGGGGCAAATACCTCAAGCCTCAGAGGTCCTACAAACACAATCCGATGTTGAATTAAACTGACCCCGCAAGGCTAGGCCTGATGTCCTCGCTAAATTGTTAGCAAATATATCTCCAAAACCTGACACTGATTTTCAGTATCTTTGCCTACTGTTTTGATACTGATAACGATTATCCCAATAGTTTCTCAATGTCCCCTTCCGTCTCGATCGCCCATTGACAAGAGTGACGCCATGTTTGTTTGTAAACACTGCAAGCTGTACCTACGTGACCTCCATATGTGACCATAACGGAAACCGTTTTTTATCCTGCCGAGACACCTTCCCATCATGTGATGATAATACATGTACACATCACATCGTATCTGTGATGATTAATTCTTCCGCTGATAATAATTCGCTTTTTTACGAAGATGCAGAGTAAAAACAAGACTCATGCAAGGGGTATCATTCAGGTGAATGTGAATTATCGACGTTAAGATATCGAAATTACCCGGCATCAAAATTTGAAGCATAGAAGGGTTCAAATGATCTCATTTCAAAATCAATGTAAACAATTATTGTTTCGACATTGTTATGTGCAGGCATAGGATTTCGTAAAGGTTCGCGATCATTAGTGCTATTTTCCTGAATGTATATTTAAGAAATAAACGACGAGTGGGAGTTGGTGATCGTACAATAAAACACAACAGGGAAAATAAACCATGAGGGGCGCACCCCGAGAGGTTTATTCTCCCTGCAGTGTTTATTGTCCGACACATAACGATCAGGAGTCGTCTATTTCTTATGAGATATCAACATGTTGCCTGCCTCTTCAACATTTTGCACAGCCTCTTTAAGGATGTTGATAAAATGTGCAAGCTTTCATTACATTGACCCGTGTTTACTTTAAATGGTGATGATTCGGCAATGTCGGACAAGTCCATTTTATGTAGGGGTGGGGACTAAATTGTGTATTCTCATATGTTTTACGTCAATTATCTTCAGCTTTTCTCTCAATACCGATTGTCATACCCCCCCCCCCCCCCCCCCCCCCCCATGACGTCATGATAGAACATGTTTTTTGTTTCAAGATATCGTGTTGTTACAAGGAAACACTATTCGGTTCACATTTGACTAAACACAAAGGAGCGATCTAACTGCTATGTCACATTTTTATGATCAAGATTTCTACTTGATATTGTGAACATAACACCATAAGTAACCACATTACACCGTGAGTGAACACAATCAACAATATCTTACCTTGTGTGAAATATGAACATGGCAAAATTAACGCGATAACTATCCTGATACTGGTGACGATCCTCATCCCCATCTTTGAGAAGAAAACTTAATATATTCCCTTCCGGAAGTCTCCTAAGTGACCATTATCCACCAGTTACAGTATACGCCTAGTGCATTTAAGAGTCATTCGCGTGACATCACAATACGTCAATTTTCTTTATTGTCACACTTAGATCAATGACCTACAGTCGAAATGGGCGGACCCGTCAATTCTACGCTGGCCATAAAAATGACTTACAATTACTCGATATTGACTTCATCTCGTCTCTTGTAAACGTCATTGACTTTTCATCACAATAAGCCACACAATGTCATCATTATGCAAGTTCTTCCTAACAGCAAAGCTATTTTTGATTGAATGAAATCTTTTCTTCTCGAAGCTATTGTTTAGTTTTATGCGCAATATGGTAGGCGTTATGGCATTATGTTTAACACATAGCAGCCAATCACCTATTCAGATATCAATTATTGTAATAATGTGAGCATCGGGGTGCGGTTAGACCAACAGCACACGCCCCTTCATAGCCAGCCCTTCATTTGTTACCTGATAGACCATGCGCTTGTACAACGGTCATTTCACATTATGATTACATGTACATATAGAATACAGATTTGTGTGTGGGTGGCAATACTAGGTGTGGTGTAACAATACTAGGGAGATCAACACTTTGAATCTTCAAAGACGAATTGTACATTTTCCCGGCACTATGGCAGTCACATGGTGAAGGCAATGTTCTATGAATATGAAGGAGACCCTGACATAGTCGTATTTGGGTCGCATTGTTTTCTCAACAATAGGGGTAAATGTGAGCAAGTTGACTTATTTAAACTACAGGGCATATGACCATGGGTACATAGGTGAGCAAGTATCATACACCAATGATTCACCCTGATTATGTTGCTCTGTTCGGTACTACACCTGTGCTCGTGAGTTTAAAAAAATTGAAAACGTCCAAGACCTACATTTTGGGAGAATTACTTTCCCATAAAATTGTACGCTGTGATCAAACAATTATATGCATTAGGCGGCGGAAAACTCACCTTTGTTTAACCGCAAATATCTCACGGAATATTGAACAAGGAATGATGATCTTTTTGATACCATGAATGGGTGGTATATTAACTATTGATGAAACCTAAATATGTCGATAATGTGTTGAGACTGGATCAAGATGTCATTTCCGGGTCTCCTTTTAAAATCGCCCGATCAATTTATCATTGTCTCATCCATACCTTACTTCTTGTAATATATGTTCGTTGACGGCGTTGAGTTGAATGCAGCTGTTACACGCTTAGGAATTAGAATATGCCTGCTCCTTTGCTAATCGTTACCAACCTGTCGTCCCATACACTTCACACTCAAGACGTCCTCTATCTTCACCCACAACGTGTCTCCTATATTTACCCAGAAGGCGTCCCCTATCTTCACCCAGAAGGCGTCCCGTAATTTTGCACACAAGACGTTTCCTATCCTCCCCCAGAAGGCGCCCCGTATCTTTACACACAACGCGTTCCCTAGCCTGTTTTCGCTATAAAGGTGTCCCCTATCTTCACCCTCAAGGCTTCCCCTATTTCCACCTACAACGCGCCCCTATCTTCGCCCACAAGGCGTCCCCATCTTCACCCACAAAGCGTCTCCTATTTGTACCCACAAGACGCCCCCTATCTTCACTCTTAAAGGCGTCCCGTATCTTCACCCTAAAGGCGTCCTCTGTCTTCACCTACAAGGCGCCCGCTATTTTCATTCTTCAAGGCGTCCCTTATCGTTTCCCAAAAGGCATCCCCTACCTTTCCCCCACCCGGCATCCGCTCTCTTCACCCCCAAAGCGTTCCCTATCGTTATCCAGAAGGCGTCCCCTAGTTTCACCATATAGGCATCCGCTATCTTCACACACAGGGCGTTCCATATCATCACCCCAATGCGTCCCCTATCATTACCCAGAAGGCGTCCCCTAGCTTCGTTCACAAGGCAATCGCTATCTTCACCCACAAAGTGGTCCATATCTTCACCCACAAAGTGGTCCATATCATCACCCATGAGGCATTCGCTATATTCACCCATAAAGGGTCCCCTATCTTCACCCAAAAGGCGTCCCATTACATCATCCACAAGGCGTCCCCCATGGTTACCCAGAAGGCGTCCCCTAGCTTCACCCTGTAGGCATCCGCTATATTCAGCCACAAGGCGTCCCCTATCGTGTCCTAAAAGGCGTCCCCCCACCTTCACCCACAAGGCGTCCCCTATCGTTACCCAAAAGGCGTCCCCAAGCTTCACCAACAAGGTATGTGCTATCGTTACTCACAAGGCGTCCCATTACATCATCCACAAGGCGTCCCATTACATCATCCACAAGGCGTCCCCTATGATTACCCAGAAGGCGTCCCCTAGCTTCACCCTATAGGCGTCCGCCATCTTCAGCCACAAGGCGTCCCCTATCGTGTCCTTAAAGACGTCCCCTTGGTGTTATTTTTCCCAAACGCTGTTGAGATTACCTTTCTTACTCAACTCAATGTCTCTGTTTAAAGTTTACGAGCAAGTCTAAAAAAAATTAACACACAGTACATGTATCTCATATACATTTAAACTTACGCTTCTTGGTATGGGTCCCGTAATTGGCGAGCAAATTAAACCACATTAAGAACTAGTTGAAAACATAACTTATTATTACTCATTATTACAGACCATCATATTCAATTTCGTATTGTACTATACCTGGACGTTGATTCTTTAATGTGTAACCCTGTGTCGTAGGTTTGGATAACACGCACTATCTACATACTTTGGGTAACACCTCCCAACATAAGTCATTTATTTACCCAAACCTGGTGATATGCATGTTCAATGCCAGAGTAAACCCACAATTGGTGCCGCAATGATGTCACATTTGTGTAACGCTGAAATATTCAGATCAATGTTTGGAGACGATGACCGTGCAAGGCTGGGTTATTGGGTTGTTGGGAATAAGACAGTGACCTGATTTGCTACAAATAGCGACAATGCCACAAAACGACCTAATGCATTCGCGAGTGATGCGAGAACATACTATATACAAACCATTGAAGTATTGACGATGGACGAAGGATTACATGCACCTCTGGACTGTCCTTGGTCGTATAAATGATCAGTGACTACACGGATCCTACACGATTGCTCTTCCTGGACGACCTACTCGTAGATTAGCTGAGGGATCCTTTCATTGTAATGAGTATTTCGCCCTGAGAGCGGAAAGTCCGGGGTAAGAACCCCGGCCGCGTCCGACCAAAAGTCGTTAAAAGAAGGTACTTGTTGTTACCCTGCCTGGCGCTCGGCATTAAGGAGCTATTATAAGGACTGGTCGACTTGGAGTAGACTGCGTCTAAGTTGGGCATTCGTGTTAAACTACGGTTTGGCACCTTCAGTGGGCTAGCACTATGTAATCGGCATTAGTCCGGACTAGTACAAGCAGTACAAACACACACACACACACATACACACACACACACAAACACACACACACGCACGCACGCACACACACACACACATACACATACGTACATGCACGTCACTATATGAGTGCAAGAATCCTGGACGCGACGTTAAACCTAATTTCACTTCACTTTACTTCATCGAAATGATCATGTGACAATTTCTGATTTATGAACCATTAATTGTATTAGCTTTTTCACTCTGTCTGAACAAAGTACGACAAATTAAACACAAATATGTAACCAGCCCTTAATGTCTTACGTTGCACTGTTCTTAGGAATGACTCACCGAAGCATGAATAAATGTACGGGAATTACTGTAACAAGAACCTTCAAACCGGATCCATCCATTTGGCATCCTATTCCTGAAACAGTCACACATAATTCGCTGATCTCATGTAGCCTGTGAGTCATATCCCGTACGGCGACTGTTGCCTGGTATGGTTGCTCATCTATCGTGCACATTGTCAAAATGATTATTGTTATTTTTTTACATAAAATTTGTATTAATAATGCAAGATACAGGATACGCACAGGAGTCACGATTAACTTGTTTTTAGAACGATCTGGTGCATTCAAGAATGCTTCTGATCATAAACCAGACCCCTAAGCGATGAAGTGGATAGAGCTTATGTCCGGAAAGCAAATGGTCGGTGGTTCGATGGCCGTGTCACACCAAAAGACGTTAAAAGTTTATATTTCGTTTTAGCATGCTTGGTGATCGGCACTAAGAAGATAAAAGAAGAACATGTTTGATCGGAGTCAATATAATATGTCTGAATGGGATAGTCATATTAAACTGCGGTACAAGTCCGTCCTATTACAAACAACCCTACACCCGTGAATGCACGTTGCTGTATAAGTGAAATAACCTTTAAAACGCGGAGTAAAATCCTATAACACCTTAATATCATCTCATAGTACCGCGTTACTGATCCTAACGCAGTGATATTATATTGTTTGTAAGTCCTCTTGACAATTGTCCTTTTGTATAGTAAGTAAGTCCTCTTGACAATATAATATATAGCGCCGGCAATAGTTTCGACTTGAGGATGATGTTCCTGTAATAATTCTACATCTATGTTTTGGCTTTCATTTTGCCTGTAATATATACGTTAGATATAAAAAAAACTAACCTGTTCATTCCGTTGTTAGACTAGATATACGTTTCTACACTTATTATTACATTTACAAATTATATCTGTATTTTCACTGGCTGAGAAAGGGACACATAAGCTTCCTTAAAAGACAGTATTGACAATGCCCTGCATTGCCCAGCGTGACTAAGCCAATAAACTCAAAGGAAAGAAATGTTTTCAGCCAATCAGAGAGAGCGTAAAGCAATGCTTGTTGTGCAACATATCTGACTTCCCGTGACATCTGATTCAATAGTTGTATGAATTTAAAATATTCTTCTTTTTTTATATTATGTTATAAAACAATTGTTGACCCAGATTCTTGCAATATTATGGTTTATGGACCAAAATAACGGATATTGACCTCGGCCGCTGGCTTCACTGAATATCAGTAACTTGGGTCCATAAAACATAACATTGCCCTCAGGAATGGTCAATAACTGTTAAATAGCTATCTACCAACATGTTGATAGCCGTGAAAGTAGAGAAGAAGGTGTTGCTGTTAGCTATCTAATTCCGTACTGTTAAACTATTGGATTCTATCCTTGATTGGTGAGTGAGTGAATTGGCTTTGAACCCGCTCTGAAGTTTAGTTATACAGTGGCGTGTTAACTTAATTTGGAAAGAAAACCAAATGTGATCCAGGTTGTAGACGTTTGAAACTTTGTAACATCCGTAACCGGGTACAGAGCGGACAAACCAGAAATCACAGTCAAGCAGAGAAGAAAACATGGAGGTGCTGTCGAAAAATGGCTCAAATGTCCTACGATGTCATCCTTCGCCGTTTACAGTCCTTCATTTACGGTTATATTTACATGTGCGTAAAACAAATAACTGAAGAAAAGCGGGGGGATAAATAAATCCTCAAGGAGCACGCGCCCCACAGCAAAGATGCTATCCAGAATAATTCGCCAACGTAATACAGGCGTCATTGTTGACGTAATGTGTAATGACGTAATAGTCGTTTATGACGCCACATTGTAACTTTTGGACGTCAGGGCACTGCAACCACCAAGATGAAAAAGTGAATGTATTGACATCACACAACATCTCCAACACAGAATATCATGAAGTGTCGATAAAATATGATTAATACATAAGTGTTGGTATCATATATATTTTACTGACAATCGCCTTGTGACACAACTATGACGGACAAGGTCATGTGGCTATGTCTATACGTATAGCGATGTATTCATCTATAAGTGTAGTGATTTATTCATCAAGGATACATTTTCCTCAACCACTTACCTGTAACTTTTGTGGCGACTGGAATTTATGAAATTACTACAAGAGTATACTTTGTCAACATGTTCTGCCCGGTGTGGTTAAAATGTAGGCCTATGTTTGCTATCAGGTGACCTGTATTCAATCGGTCGTGGGTTTCTTATCGTCTTTTTTGTATGTACATTACGCGAGGATACAGAAAAAGACTATTTTATATACAAACTTGATGTTTATTGTTTCTATTCAATTCCAAAATCACCATGCCTGTGAGATGATGACCTCCCTAAAGAATTGTTGAACCAATTATGTAGGCTTGCTCATTAAGTAATAGATATGTTTCGGTGCCGTAGTTAACAACTGACAGCAAGCATCCACGGTTAATTGCAAGGTTAGGGGTCCGAAACCTATAGATATGTGCCTGATAACACTATTCACGATATGTCCGCCAATAGAGTGAACGAGCATGGTTTTACGCCGCTTTCAGCAATAGTACGCCAACAGAGGAAACGCTACTTATTGCACATTATTTTAGCAACTTTGTGAAGTGGAATTGTTTTGTCACACTCTGATGACAACACTGATGACAAACGTTGACAGAAGAAGACAACGACGAATTGTCACATCACCACTTGAGACACTGTATCACTTCTTTCAATCAAACAGGAAACACATTGCCATATTGCATACGGAGGAATCTATAGTTATTTCTTTTTTGGTTAGAGTTTGAATGTTTTAAACAGTAAAGAACAAGGGTACACTTTGATCATACAAGGACTCTGAAGGTTTCCATGTCACCGTTGCTTCTTATTCAGCGGATCTCTGTCACTCGGTGTGGTTCCGAATAAAGTGTTCATATAAACGAGGTAAAACGAAACGTTGTAATGACATATAATATATGCATTCAGAAACATGTCATATGCATCCTGAACATTGCGTCCGGATAAACGGGATTCATTGTGTATCGGAGGATCGTCATTGATGTGTATGTTGCATAGCAACATCATAATGGTTGTGGTTGACCTTTGTCTTCTGAGGCTTGAGACTCAGATGATTGTAGATGAGTCTTCCTTCTCTGTGGCTATCGGCTTCCGACAGCTGACTAACTTGTTGCATAGCAGATATCGCAGTGTCATAATGTTCCCCCACACCGCGGGCCACGACCCCTAAGTGATCATATCCTTCCATAACTGGTTTTGGGTCCTGTCCTCTTCCTTGTATCTCCTCCACTGTGGCATATTCATAACTGCCTGTCCGCTCCGTGAATGACCGAGCGTCTATCACCTCATGGTAGAGTGGTGCAAGGGCACTGTCCAACCTTCTTCTACTTTGCTGTGGTGACTGTTTCCTTTGTCTGAAAAACATAGTTAATGAGTTAGTGAGTGTTGTTTAAAGCCGCATTAAGGATTGTTCCAGTGTTTGCTGCATGTAGCTTAATATTCTCCCAAAGATATGTAAATGGAGATCTTTTAATAGAGATATCTCAATTCATCTAAGTGATCAATGTTTTATCGTAATTACAGACTCTACTACAAATAGGTATAGCTGTGGTGTGTAGTGTATGAGAGAGTGCAAGGAATGGTTTTGGGCCGCTTTTAGCAACATCACGTTTGTGGACAAAGGTAAAAGGTCTGTTGTATGTAATGGGTAATTGATAATGAACACTATTAGTGCGGCTTAAAGTTTGAAACCACGTAATGAACGATGACATTACAAAATTTAAAGTACCTTTTCAAATAGCACAGGGTAACACAAATTCCAGCGATGATGACAACTGTGACAGCGAGGCCAACGCCAACTTTAAATCCCGTAGTTGCAAGGTCATCTACACAAAAAACATTATTATGTATCACGATGTTAACGGATTACAATAATAGTGAATATTCACATCCCTGTGTTTGTCCAACTGTTGATAGTAGTTGAGTGCAAACAGTGGCAGTCGACTTAATACATCTGATTAACAATGGAACATGCAATGTCGGTTATACAATTGTTACCGTATTTCGTTCCAGATAGATTTGAATTGTTTTACTGAGAAATACGCTTACATATTACCTTGTATGAGAATGTCATTATCAGCTAACCTCCAACCCTCTACCCTTATCTTGACTTCAGATATACTCATTCAACTTACCTCGAATACAGTCGTACCTAACCACAGACAAAATCAAGTTTTGCATTCGTGGAGCAGGAAACACGCAGTGTGTCTTATCCAAACAAGCAGTTTTGATTTTCTCACGAACTGTGGTGTTGAAGTCACGAAGGTCGTGATCTCCTCTTGTTAATACACAACAGTTTGGGTAAGTCGGGGAGTCACAGGTATTCGCTGCATCCGAGCACTCTAATCGATCAGCCTTTTTAACAAAAACGGTTCTGTTAAAATCAATTCTAACTTTTTCACCGTCTCCACATGTGAGATGATGATAGGAGCAATTTTGAGTAGGCTGTGGAGTAAAGCACGACTGGCTAGTCTTCGTAGCTGAAATCAAAATTACAAAAGTGAATGGGTATGCTTTTATGCCGCTATAAACAATGTTTCAGCAACATCACGGGGAGCGCCAGAAAGAGCTTCAAACAGTGTGGCGAAAACTACAACATGTTTCTGCCTGCCCTGAAGACCACTATTTGATACCCCGCCCGTCCAAAACACCACCATATATTTTCCCGCCTGTCCCAAAACGCCGCCATAGCCTACCCTGCCTGCCTTAAACACCGCTGGCCTACCCCACGCTCAGGAGTCTTGGTTTCTTTTCTCCACATGTGTGAACTGAAAGAAGTGCATTCCTGGTGTCCCCTGCTATGATGACGGTGGAATTTTGCTAAAAACTGTTTTTATTTGATATCCGTTCAGACACAGTATACAGTATACTGACTCAGGGCCAACCAGTCTTTATTTTAGCCCTTTAATTCAAAGTACAAGTACCGTCTTTTTACGTATGCTGATATGAGGCGACCAGGGGATCGAACCGGCCTACCACTCTCCAGGTAGATACTTTATCCACTAGGCCGCTGAAGCGGTTGAATACATGTGTATGCTAACAATTGTTACAATGGTAATTGTTATTTACGGGTATGTTCACGATCGAGAAGAACTTGTCATTGGAACATAGGTATCGTAACAGTTGCTTTGATGAAGGTCTGTTAATCTCCACATATATGACAATAATGGTGTGAATTCAACGTACCTTTTACGGAAGCCATGACCATCAATATGGCGCATGTGATGAAGTCTACACGTCCCTGTCGGTCCATCATGACATGCATACAGCTAGTGAAGACAATGGGACAGGATCGCCTCGCATAACGTCATTATATAACAGCAGCACACACAATAGACGGGTCTTCCTTCCTAGACTATTATCAGACACTGTCACACATGATTCATTTAATGATACGAGCATTCGTATCACGGTTAAGTGTTACAATATCCGTGTGTGACTAGGCTCTGAGTAGTATCGTTGAAGTAGTTAAAGTGAATGTACATCATACTAGATGACAGATGGTGTTATGTTGGATTGGAAACTTGAACCTCTACTCCTCCGCTTGCATAAAGAAATAAAAAAATGCTTCGCAAAATGAGAAACAAAATGGTGTTTTGAATGGCGACTTGATGTTGCATTTACTTCATATGCGGTTTGTTTGGCACTAAACACCAACCATTCGCTACAGATGGATCCTCCGAGTACTCTATTAAATGCAATTTGTCTGTCGTACCAAGGTTTAGTCTTGTTTCATGCCCATCAACATGTATATATAATCCATCGTTAGCAACAAGAGTGTATCAGCTGGTGTAGATCATCCACTAGACATCTATTGGAGCGTTCGGCTTCCATCGTCCAGACTCATGTCAGTCGTATTGTGCTAGCCGAATGATATGCCATGACGCAGTAAAAATGGATACCACACGTCGACACAGTATACTGACTCCGAGCCGACCATTTATACACGCATTGTTTGTTTGTTTGCAAGAAAATGTGTGAAGCCCATTTTTGATGTCCCCCGTCCTTATATTGCGGACATGTTGCTGAAAGCGGCGTAAATCCATACTCCTTCATTCATTCTCATATTTTTTTTATCTGAATAGGCTGAGCTTAACGGAATATTTATGTTGGAATTTATCTTCTTATATTATTTTAGTCAATTTCCCTGAAGATATATTCTACTGCTATTATTGACCATGAATTGTGACAGTAAGATTTTTGATAGAGGTTGAATTGTATTCTTCCAGCATCACGTAGAGGGTATTACTCAAATGCCCTACCTCCTTAGCCATTCCCTGTAAAGTGCACGTCAAATCTTATTTATGTGATCTTGAAAACATTATTATGTTCTGAGTTGAATCCGATAGAGCACCTAGGGGATCAATTGGATAGACGTCTACGCCGACGTCAACCACAACCCCAGACGTTGCAGCAGTTGGCTTTTGTGTTGCAGGCCGAATGGGCTACCATTCCCCAGGATGTGATTCCCATACTCGTCTCTTCCATGGGATGGAGATATCCGCTATCGATTCCAACGGGGGGCCTACTCGTTATTGATGGTAGTTGACCTTCACCTTGGACTTTTCCTATGTACCGATAACTGAGATGACTACAATCATCAAGAGTTCTCTCCCCAACCTTTTGGCTGAATACCTTGTACGGTTCCTGGTATACATGTACTTTCCTACCTAACACAAATTTGGCTTTGTTTCTTTTGTTAAAGTGTAAAAAAACTATCATACTGCATCCATGGTTTTGTGGATAGATCACCTACCCTGAGAGCGGAATGTTGTAGGTTCGATCCCCAGACGCTTCATCCAGAAGTGAGTTAAAAATGTTACTTGATGTTACCCTGCCTGGCGCTCGGTGCTAAAACGAGAACTGATCTTCTCGGAGTCAGGATACTGTGTCTGAGTCATGTTACACTGCGGCATATGGTCGCTCAGCTGCCTGCCTGGTATATGTGTATTAAGGTAAGAGTATATTCATAACCATCTATGTCCAAAAGAACACTATAGACTAGTACAAGCAGCAACACACACACACGCTCTCTCTCTCTCTCTCTCTCTCTCTCTCTCTCTCTCTCTCTCTCTCTCTCTCTCTCTCTCTGAACCGGAAGAAATGAACGTCGCTAAATTTGGATCACAACATCACGGCATGCATGTACGTGCGACGTATCTGCAACGTCCACTGAGACGTGGTTTATACAACGGAGTCTGAGTCTAAACAGGTGTGAACGCGTCGCAAGCTTTCGGTGAGTCGCAACCGATTTATGCAACGGACCCTGTCGAAATATAAATGATAGCAATTTTACACCATATTAGTGACGTCTCGCATCTACGGCACGGTTCACACAAAGCTCCCTGAAAACAGAATCCGTGTTGCGACTCCAGCTAGAGCAATGTGAGAGATAAAAATTAATAGTCAATTCCTGGTATATATCTATTAACAAAATATGACAAAACGTAGCATTTTAGTCAAATCGCGATATTTATTTGCGTTTTATTCAGCTGCATTTCGTTACCCTGAAATAGAGATGCGGAAAGAGCATTTAAAATTGTGATATGTTAGCTTATCATTGTTCATGACATTCTTCATACAACAGTTTCAAGCTGCCTGTGCGTTCAATAAAGAATAATGATTACACTCATTTGTATGCAGTATTTGTGTATGTCTTATCCTATACAAGCACATATTTAAGCCAGCATTGTGTGTCCCATAACCCATACGGGGCGGTCGGGTAACCTAGTGGTTAAAGCGTTCGCTCGTCACGTCGAAGACCCGGGTTTGAGTCCCGACATGGGTACAATGTGTGAAGCCCCATTTCTGGTGTCCCCCGCCGTGATATTGCTAAAAGCGGCGTAGAACCATACTCACTCACTCACTCTAAACCCATACCCAGCTTCCTTTACTAGTAATTTGCATCTACGTAATACCATGTGAACTATACCATATCTGAACCCATATCCCTGTCTTCGCGCGCATTATGTATTACCTAAACTCCCAACAACTTACTCTGTCTCACAAAATGGCTCGAGGTCAGGGCGGTCACAGTAGTGATCTGCCCACTGATACCCTTCAACCTTCCAGCTACTCATGCAGTCCTCCTCGACAGTCTTCTGGTTGGGTTCTCCAGGGTACCAATCTGTGTAGTTCAGTGGGTTCTCAGACTTGTCCCATACATAGTAGCCTTCAAACCGAATGTCATTAGCACCTAGCCAGACACCATCGTCAACTGAAACAGAAATTATGCATTAGTGAGTGATATAACAGTTAGGAAATAGACAGTAATGACCGTAACATTAAATTACTATCGACATTGTAAATTCAATTAGCATTGGGTAGTTTTACGCCGTTCGATATTTTCACTTTCTACATAACATAAGGATTTAAAAGATGACATCGACCCGTGAAGATCCGGGGTAGAATAGGTCTTCAGCAACCCACGTTGCCGGGTGGTCAGCCTCGCTGACTTGGTTGATGCTGTCATCGATCCCAATTGCGTTCATCGATGCTCATGATGTCAATCACTGGATCGTCTGGTCCAAACTGGATTATTTACAGACCGCCGTCATATTGCTGGAAAATTGCGGCGTTAAACAACAAACAAAACAAAAGATGACATCATATGATTCAATGACAAGTGAACCGTTCGGTTATCAAGATTAAGGGAAGATTCTTCCCAAGCAAAGTACATGTGTATGTCGAATATTATTATATAAAAAGATACTATAATACGTATAGACTAACCAGTGATTGATACTGTGACCACTGACCCTTGCAGTCGGCGTACACTGACACGCAATCTGAGATCTAACACGGAACGCTCACGTGGTCGCGTACAACGACTGCATTCAAAGGAGTTACTTCTTTGTTTTCACTTACTAATCTTCCCCTTCAGGAATGCCTTCACATAGGCACTTTCCGTTGCTGTTTCAATCTCTGTCAAGTAGCCATGGTGCTGTCGGCAGTATTCCTGGAAGTATAAACTATCATGAAGACACATGGCAAAAGACGAGGTATGGCAAGCCTCATCGCTGCAAGTAGGATAAGTCTTCATTCGGTTGTATATATTGTGAGCATCTTTTATTATACTGTTTTGATTTAATCCGATTTTCAGTCAAGGTGTAGTGCAACACCAAATGAAAAAGTAACAGTACGTGAATTTCGCGATGTCGTCTTTCACATAGATTTAGACTCGGAACAGTCATAGAATGGTTTGTCACAGACTTTCACAGTTAAACCAAAGACATATTCCCATCTGGAATGGTAACGTGATCAACTTGACGTGAAGCAATGGTGAACTTGCAGATGCTTTAATGAAGGTCATCTTCTGATTGCGGTGCATGTAGCAGGATTGCGCATACTGGGTATAGCCGTTGGGACAACCCACACCTGTAACAAGGCACAATAGACATAACGAGTGAGTGAGTGAGGGAGTCAATCTATCAATAAATCAACTAATAGCGTACTCAGTATGAAGGCAAGTGGCCCATATACAGATAACATTTTGCTGGATGTGAGTGGCAATATACACAAATTTATTGCTTAAGAAATACTTTCTTATTTCATATCCATGATAAATAGAATATATATACTGCATTTTAATTGTTCCCTCTCGTTTGTTGAAAATATCTTTGTAAATGTATGCATAGTCTACATTGGGGGTACATGTCGTTTGCAGAAATTTAATTCTAATAGCATCAAAAGTAGCACATACAAGAAAACATTATTCATCCTACCTACCGCTGATCACAGGTTCTCATGCATATATCGTTTTTTTACCACATACCTTCATTATTTCTCAACGGTAATCAACTTTACTAAAATGTCCTAAAGCTTAAATTCACTAAATGCATAAACATCCTTTTTCTAATAAACTTCTATATTCTCTATAAGGATATATCTTTCTCTGTCATCGATAGTAAATATCCATTTTTAGGAAAAGTATTAATAGTTGAATCCTTCAACATAATTATTGAATATATCTTTTTTTTTCAAATGTTTGTGATGCGCTAATTTTGATGGTATTCCTGTAGTGTCACGTTGTGCCAGTTTAACGTGGGAGGTAAAACAAAAATGAGTAGGTCTGTACATTGTATGTCTGTATGATATATATATATGACATCTCATTTATATGATTAATAGTGTAAACTTCCATGCAAATGGCAACGAGTTGATACCACTGTCGCATTGTAAAACAGTTGATATGTCCCCAATCTTTAGCTATCCTGATAGACGCATGTTTTTAATAATATCAATCGTATTACAGTAATTAGTAATATAACTGTAGTATATCATATTTGATAAACACTTGGGTTGATATTCACAGACACTAGATTTAGACACCAGGACAATTATTGTGTTACCTGATACTGCTGGTGTGAGTAACAGCCACGCTCCCAACAATGCCGCGATCACACTTGCACGATGTGTTAACATTGGTATGTCAGGACAAACTAAGAGAATGTGTCTAACCTGAGAGTTACATCTTATCAGCCGGTGACCATGGACCGTTAACCCTCAGTTAACCCCTATGTGCTAAACAAACGGTATTTTAGTTCCAGATGCATGTACTGGCGGGTTATGTATACAGATATCCATGCAGTTAGGGACACTCAAAATACATCTTATATCCAATGTATTGAGTAGCATTGCTATAATTCAATATATTGGCTTGTTCTTGTGAAAATGTACTTGGCGTCATTATTTCAACCGCTATGATGTAGTGCTGCCTAATATAAAACGTGTCTCGGACTATATTTAGACCTGGACACGACTTATCTACTCATATAAGAACGGGACCTGCACTGTAATAAGATGTCGTCAGTTCACAAAACATCGTCCGTTCTGCCATACGTCAATGGACCACCTTCCCTTATATAGGAACCGATTACTGTGACCTGCATGTACGACTGATTGACCCACTGACCTGTCTGGACGGTTTGACTCATTTCCTAGTCACGTTGGCACATCTATAAGAGACTCACTCATATGTCACTCACATGACAAACATTCACCCACTCATCCATTCACTCACGATTTATTGGTTGTTAGCCGCTGTAAACATTTTCCAGCCATTATACGGCGGTGAATACCACATCACACATTGTGTCCAAGCATGGTATCGACCCCGGGCTTTCGTCGAGACTCGTCAATGCTTTATCTACTCGGCTAAATGCCTGACACTAACAAAATTATTGACATGTTATACTGTGACCAGCTTAGAAAACTCTCTGTCTATGAACACATATTGCTGACAACTGATCGTTTAGACTCACACCACGTAGCGTATGTTAGTAAGGTTTATACTAGAACACACTTAAATCGCTGCATATTTGATCAAACCAACTGTCACACACACGGAACGTTGTACAAGGGACGTAACTCTGCCAGCACTAACATCCTCGTTGAGTTCCACATTCGCATTCACATTGTACCTCAAATGATAAGGTTCAAGTTTATAAAGGACATTTCTCAACTCTATTAATGGACACGTGTTCCAATGAACTGTCGTCAACACTACGTGGGTTGACCCGTCATATCGCCTGGGAGGTAACAGATTGTCGGGAACCAGTCACTCCACAATGGCCGCCTTAATCAATACTTTCCTTTTGTTCGTGGTTTTTACCATCCTTCCCGCAGCAGGTACAAGTATAATTAATTAATTATCATACTAAAGCTTACGTATTAGACGTTTTTACATTATAACTTCACATTGTCTTTTTTAGTTTAAAGGCTTAACATACATGAAGTACGAAAACAATGTCTTTTGGAATTTCACATCAATCAGATTCAAAGACATCGATTTTCATATAATACTGTACGAAAGATATCAATATTAATAACCGTTTATATACTATTTGATTAGACTGTGCCTGTGCCTGCCCCGACGGCTGGGTCGTGTACAAGAACTCGTGCTACAACTTCAATTCAACCTGGCAACCATATGACACCGCAAAGGTAGGCATGTGTATTCAAGTGCAGTCAGCGGATGTAGCTTTCCTTGAATAGGACACTTCAACCGTAAAGTACTACCGCTATCATAAATATCTGCTTGACAAATACGGCTTGGGTTTCACGTGACAAGTATAAATGTTAAGTGTAAGCGCAGTGCATGATTTTGGTGTTTATCATGAACGTGAACAAATATGAATATTTTCTTCAGCATGCTAAATATGGGTGAATCAGTTAGTGTGTGTGGCCGTACATGTGTGCGTGTGCGTGTACGTTTGCGTATGCGAGTGCATGTGCGTGTGCGTGTGCGTGTGCGTGTGCGTGTGCGTGTGCGTGTGCGTGTGCTTATGGTTTTTCATCTGATTTTACATTGTTTGCCACATTGGTAAAATACACTATCATGCGCAAGGGGAAACCAAATGTCTTAATGAGGACTCATTGATACAGGGAGGGTAATTAAGGGGTCACTTATGTAAAAATTGAATGGACGGATGCAACATAATTTTAGTTATTTACAACAAAGAAGGAAGCGTTTTATAACAGGCTATCTGCAAGACCTTCAACGCCTACTTAGCCGAGATAGAAGACAGTGAAGAGAACAACTTCATCAATAATTTCATTCTGAATTTTCAAAGTAAGTGGTTTGTAAATATATAAACTTATCTGAAAATAAAACCCGAAACGCATTTTAAATATATCATAATAAAACTAGTATCTACAATATATGTACATCCGTGTTTACATTTGCAAGAAACCTGTCACGTTCTGTAACAAATATAACCAGTGATTCGACATAAACATATATGATGTGGTATCCACAGCCGGGTTCGAGGCGTGGTTCGGAGCGAATGACAAACTCCAGGAGGGAAACTGGGTGTGGGGAGATAGCGGGGTCAAGGTGACCTACGCCAACTGGGGATCGGGACAGCCTGGGTCTGAGAGCGGGAACGAGGACTGTGGGGTACTGCAGAACTACGGGTCGAGGTTCATGTGGTATGACGCCAACTGCATCGATAACGCTGGTTACATATGTGAGAAAACGTAAGTTGATTCGCACTGACACTTCAACTCTACTCAAATTAAATTACATAATGGCCTAAGCTTTGAAGTGTAAGTGAGTATTGTTTTTACAAAGGTCTGGTATTAGATTTACTCAGAAGTGTTTGTTTACTGTCTCAACAATATCAAGTCTAAGACCCAATCTGATTTCCCTAGATAATTGCAATGGAGATAAAAATAGTACAAACATATGGTAAATCGACACGGACTTGCTATTATTAAAGCTCCATACCCTTCTTTTCCTACTCTTTTTACCTCACTATTTGTCCACACACACACACACACACACACACACACACACACACACACACACACACACACACACACACACACACACACACACACACACACACACACACACACACACACACACACACACACACACACACACACACACACACACACACAGAGAGAGATGTATATTAAACCTCGATACTAAATGCGACATATCTAATAATAACTACTAATTCCAGTGGGCCACACAGGCCCCTTTCACCTATATAGTAATGTCCCTTTTATGATATCTACCATTTCGAGAGGGGCCAAACAGACCCCTTTTACTTCATAGTAATGCTCGTTTGATACTATCTACCATTTCGAGAGGGGCCAAACAGACCCCTTTTACTTCATAGTAATGCTCGTTTGATAATATCTACCATTTCGAGAGGGATCAAAGGGAGCAACACAGTGGGCCCCAGGGAAGAATACAGCACAGGGCATAAAATTTGCTGCATTATATAAAGTTCGGAGTCTGTTACTTATATGTTAGAAAAGAGTGTCGTGTCGTTGGTATCGTTCAAACCAGGTGTTTATCTACTCTTTCAAATTCACTGGTTTTACAATTATTTTAATTCCGGCATGACAAGGTTTTCCTTACCCAGGTGTATAAATTGGACTTTTTATCTATTTGTTACAGTGCATCAAGTGGCAGTCTGGTTGGATAAGCCTCATTGCACCTTTCATTGTTCTGAATGTAATGCTGGAACTTGGTTCATTGAATAAATACAACATATGGTACGTGTAGTTTGTATGTATGTATGTATGTACGTGTGTGTGTGTGCGTGCGTGCGTGCGTGCGTGCGTATGTATGTATGTATGTATGTATGTATGTATGTATGTATGTATGTATGTATGTATGTATGTATGTATGTATGTATGTATGTATGTATGTATGTACAGACCAGACATGTATGTGCTGGACCAGACAAACTACAGTAAACTACGGTTATAACGAACTCAAAGGGACTACTAATTTTAGTTCGTTATAACGCACGCACGCACGCACGCTGGCACGTGCGCGCGTGCGTGCGTGCGTGCATATGTATGTATGTATGTATGTATGTATGTATGTATGTATGTATGTATGTATGTATGTATGTATGTATGTATGTATGTATGTATGTATGTGTGCTTATGTTATGTGTAAATGTGTGTAGGGCGGTAATACAGCGTCAGCACGGCTACCTAATAGTATAAAAAGTAGTAGCTGGACCAGACAAACTACAGTAAACTACGATTACAACGAACTCAAAGGGACTACTAATTTTAGTTCGTTATAACCGTAGTTCGTTATAAATACATATACAGCATGACTACGGCAAGTAGTCGGGACCAAAAAGTAAGTTCGTTATATCCGTCAGTTCGTTATAAGCGTGTTCGTTATAACCGTAGTTTACTGTAGTTGTGTGAAGTATTAGGGTGATGGCGACACACAATGCGACAGAACGGCTAATTAGATAGGTTAGTAATTACACAGTATAGCTCATCAAAGAACTGTTATTCATCACCAGTAGGGAAGTAACAACTGATCGAACTATCGATGCATGACAATTTTAATACGTCAGTAAAATCTAGCGATATGTAATATTAACTTCGATGCCACGCTACACTTAGATTGAATCGATAGACTTATTACAGTGAGAAATAGTTCGTATTATCCCCGAATCGCACAGTTATATCACGGCGTGTGGTGAACTCGTTCTCGGAGGAAAGCCTAAATTAGTGTAGAACTTAACCATTTACCACTATGTGAAACCAACGGGTATGGTGCTTTAAACCTCGAATGACAATCAAGGCGATATTTCACGATCATGGGTATCTGTTGCGTCTAAGGCACGCAGCTTCAAACAGTGAATTGAGGCGCTCAGCCGACCGGGTCACCAATGCCCACATGCAATAAAATAACAGGTTGCCTGTACAGAAAGAAATCAATGACTTCAATAGTCACTCGGCAGCCAATGTGACAAACCAGCCCCACTGTGTTGTTATAAAGGACACGTACATATTTAAAACGCATTCCACATGAGCAGTGAAGCTCGGCAGTCACACACCATGAACTATACACTACAGTGTAGTGTCATGGGATCCGCGGCAATGACGGATAGGTTAAAAGTGACTTGACAAGGAATAAAGAATTTACTGACATAATATAAACGCAAAGGGAGAGCCTTCGTTACAATAAAAACAGATCGACAGAACTACATCCTGGCACATGTTGACAAACAGTGCAGACATATGGGGATCACACAAATCATTATGTATTAAAACGTGAAGGAGGAAGTTGCGAGACTGACAATGGCCTCGTGTCAGGGACTCGTGATCCACTTTTTGCATAAGCCATTGTTTCCTTGTCACGAGGAATAAAAAGGCCTATCACAGTAATTCAAAATAATACTTTTGTTATCTGAAGGCGGGGTATGCTTGCCCGACCAGGATATCTAGTATGTCACTAATCAGGGTTGTCGATGCTGTAGCATGTACATTGAGGCATTAAGTGTAGTTTTATATGATCATCTACCAGGTAAAACTCAACATGCACATCACTGGCAAAGGCGTATTCAATGTTAACTGCACCCGGATAATGGTTTTAACCCATGAGTGAAAATATAATGACCTAGCAATAAGGACACACACAGAACAACCATTATATGATTTGATCACAACGTACACATTATTGGTTTAGGAAATTTTGTCATTTTCAAATTGAAATATATAACTGTTCTGCGCTTTACAAGTAATTACAACTCATAGAAAGTCTCTTAGCCAGGTCCTACTCTGTGTGATCTATCATCATAAAGTCGATGGTCGTTCGTAAATAGCGAACCAGAGGGGATAATAGGTAAGTAAAATAGAGCGTGTAAAAAAAGATAGAGAGGGATGAATAATATATAAAAGGATAATAGAGTGGTACAAAGGTGAGAGAAGAGACTGAAGAAAAGGAAATGTTGCGAGAGAAATGGGGTATACAGATGGATGTTTGGGTGGAGAATGGGGGATATATGGAGAGAAAGAATAGAAGGCTGAAATGTTGAGAGAGATATAGGTATCGAGATAGATGTAGAGGTAGAGAAGGGGATATAGAGAGAGAGAAAGAAAAGAGATTGTGTCAGAATGAGACGGAGATAAAAGGAATCGTAAAAGAAAGATGTGTGATACTGAAAGTTAGATATCATACAAAGCGAGATAGAGAGAGAGAGAGAAAGAGAGACGTAGCGATCGAAAGAGGTAGAACGAAAAGGGACATACAGAGATAGAGAACAATAGGGAAGATAGAGGTACATGTTGACATCGAGAGTGTAGGCAGAAGTAGCGAGATGTGAATTAATGTGGACAATGCGAGGGTAGATAGTGATGGAAAACGAGAGTGTAGACAGAAGTAGCGAGATGTGAAATAAATGTGGACGATGCGAGGGTAGATAGTGATGGAAAACGAGAGTGTAGGCAGAAGTAGCGAGATGTGAAATAAATGTGGACAATGCGAGGGTAGATAGTGATGGAAAACGAGAGTGTAGGCAGAAGTAGCGAGATGTGAATTAATGTGGACAATGCGAGGGTAGATAGTGATGGAAAACGAGAGTGTAGGCAGAAGTAGCGAGATGTGAATTAATGTGGACAATGCGAGGGTAGATAGTGATGGAAAACGAGAGTGTAGGCAGAAGTAGCGAGATGTGAATTAATGTGGACAATGCGAGGGTAGATAGTGATGGAAAACGAGAGTGTAGATACAGATGAAGATGGAGAACGAGAGGGTAGAAACATAATTATATGTGTGGAGAATGAGATTTGTAGACTGAAATAGAGATGTTAACAGGATGTAGATATGTACAGAGATGAAGAACGATTGACTAGCTAGGGATAGATGGAGAACGAGAGGGTAGAAACATAATTATATGTGTGGAGAATGAGATTTGCAGACTGAAATAGAGATGGTTAACAGGATGTAGATATGTACAGAGATGAAGAACGATTGACTAGCTAGGGATAGATGGAGAACGAGAGGGTAGATGCAGAGAGATGGGTAAGATAAAGAATGAGATGATAGATGTAGAGCGATGGTAACAAGAGGGTAGGAAGTGGTAGAGCTTGCGAACGAGAGAGACGAAAGAGGTAGAGGTGAAGAAAGAGACAGTCAGTAATGATTGTAATCAACAATAGGTGTAATCAACCAATCACAGCATAACTTGTTAACTGACCTGGCTAAAGACCTTACCTATTCCTGATGGTATGATGTCGTGCGTTGTAGAAAAAGCTAATGACGTTGTTGACCTAGGAGCCGTTGTCGTCTGCGATGTAGTCATGCCTGGGTGGGACATAGCCTGATGTGTGTGTGGAACTTTTCTAACGGTCGTATGTGATGTGTGATGCGTCGCCATATGTGTTGTGTGTTTTGTGTGTATTTGAGTTGTTTGGGGGTGTGTTGCGTGTCTAGTGGGTACATGCGTCGTTTGCATAGCTGGAGCATCAGTCGAATGTTTATGTGGACTATATGTCGTGAGTTTGGTGGATGAATGCGTCGTTTGTTTATTTGGCGCATGCGTCGCGTGTTTAGTTAGGTGATGAGTCGTTTGTGTATTTGGTGCATTCGTCGCGTGTTTAGTTAGGTGATGAGTCGTTTGTGTATTTGGTGCATTCGTGGCACGTTCAGTTGTTGTTGGCCCTCCACGTGTCACACTGGATGGGGAAGACACGTGTCTTGTGGTTACAGTTGTTGTTGGCCCTCCACGTGTCACACTGGATGGGGAAGACACGTGTCTTGTGGTTACAGTTGTTGTTGGCCCTCCACGTGTCACACTGGATGGGGAAGACACGTGTCTTGTGGTTACAGTTGTTGAACGGGCTGCAAAACGAAGAACTGTTGTGTAGTTATCAAGCGTATATGGAATTTAAGGGGAAATATGAACTGGACGCAATATTGGATTCTTCTATATACGTCTGCGTATACCGAACTTTATATATCAAACAAGGTTTATCAACGCATATTGGTTCATACTAACGATGTCTCGACAATTTGAGTATAGTTTTATTGTATTCCTACAATACGTGAGTCTAACAGCTCATGAACCATTACTACAGTGATCTGTCCGTGGAATAGAGTTGTGGATGCTTGACCTTTTAGTAATTCTGGATTTCGGTTTCATATTCTTTTGGGGGTTTGTTCTTGTGTGTTCTATTAGGGTGTGCATTTGAACTTATGAGCATATAATAATTGTATACATTTCATACATGTATACTTTGCTGATTCTTTGATTATCTTTCATTTTATTTCGTCCAAATTATTATTGTATAACTGCCATTCATCCTTTATACTTTATAACGTGATCGATCATATCTGTTTTCTTTGCAACTAAACATAAACTAAATCTTAAGACCATTTAGCAATGGTCTGCGTATTGGTGCGTATTGGTAAAAGGCGAATGTACGTTTCCATCATAAGAAGAACAAAACTGACAGATATATATATACGAAGCACGTACGTCTACAAAAGCCGCATGTCAGTGGACAGAAGTCCTTGGATATGTCAGGGTCCGTGCAGGCCTCTCCAACAGCTCTGTGACACGGGAATAGGGACTGGTCACGACATGTGGACGGTGGAGCAAACGTCAACGTCGCCGAAGTCCCCCCAACGCTTGTGGTTGTCGCTGAAGGTGTAGGTAGGTGCTTTATACCAAATGCATAGTCGAGACAAGTGTGGTCGTTGCAACAGAACACACACTCCTTGCTTCCTGCGGATTGAGTGCAGTCGGGTGGGTACTGATTTGATGGTTGGAGGCACTGGAATATCGTGGAAGAACATGAATGCCTAACATAAATCAACAAGTCATGGGCGCCTGGAACGAACAACCAAACTACTGACCCAACCCTGGAGATATATATAAGACGCAGATAATGTTCTCCGTTACACAGGATACTTACCGACGAGTTGTGAGAACATCTAGACGACCATTTCCCATCAATGTTCTTTATTTCACATGTCTGAAGTGAAAGTTTTATATTTGTATATCACTACAATGTAAAACGAAATCGTTATTAAATATTATTTAAAACATTGTTTATAACGCCTTATCAATCGGGTTAGGAATTATATATTCATGGATGCGAGAAGTTCCTTCAATGATATGGTATGATTTACTCACTCTGTGGTGATGTTCACAGGGTATGACATTGTCCAGGCATCTCTGAGGGTCGTCTTCATTATGACAAACTGGACAATGGATCACACCAGGCACCGTGTCTAACCCTGACATACATGAAGTACAATTACATCCACATGCTAATCTGTTGAGGATGACAAGATGTATGTGGCAACGTGACGACTAGTTTTTTGTGTCACACAAGCAGTGTGACATTTGTACTTACACACAACCCAACTTTTGGGGGATACTCCAGTCTCTAAATGGGACTGAATAGCTTGAGAATGTTGTCAAGCGAATAGTGTTCCATATTGTCAAGGCACTAAATCATTTTCAGCTTTATGTTAAGTAACATAGACATAATTACACTTATAAATTAAGTTATTATCCAGTTTGATAACAACATGAAATATCCTTGACACATGTTGATTACTGTATATATTTCCAACGGACACATTCATTGTAGAGACATAAGAACATATTAACAATTAATTATTATTGTTTACAGCCAAGTTATTTATATCACATGGATAATAACAAAAAAATGAACATGTAATATGAAACTCAATTGAAAGCTATTCGTTTCGCATGGTGTACATCCAGAAACTATACTGAGGAACATATCATTACAAAAGATATCCTATGATTATACAGATTGACCCTAACGATGTATACGCTTGATCGTAGCATCTTCTTACCGTGTTGTACGTGCATCATCCTAGATTGGCAGATGTCCCCGGTGCAGCACACAGTACACTTGTCGCGGGGTCCAAATGGATGTGTACCTCTACAGTCAGTAGTGTCTTGTAGACCATCATACTCACATCTCTAAAGTCGGTGACATGAAAAGAATGTTTACTCTTTACGTGATTATAAAAACCACGTTGCCAGTAGTAAATGTGTCCTATAATTGAATGAACATTTCAACATGAGACGTTTATTTGTACAATCTTCCACAGGCCATACAGATATTTATTATACCTTATATTGTCTTGTTATTCATGACGAACGCAAACATTTTTTGGCAGTTTATATATTTGCGCATGGTCATAATAACCTTTCTTTGAACTTAGTTTGTACAGAAAAAAGACTAACCTGAGCATGATGGACGAAATGTTGAACGTTTGCAACTGTTAATGTTTATTCGATATCGAAAAGGCGAGCAAGAAAGCAAAGAATATCTAGATGGAACACAATGTTTCTACCCTTAGTCGCGAAGGATAAAAACGCAAAGGGAGCGTACGAAATGTTTTCAACTTTCAAGGAAATATATGTGAATGTCTACCTTCATGGTGCCACACCCGAAGGTCACGTGCCATTCATCCAAAACCCCAATGCACACCTAGGAAAATATATATATGTGTCATCAAGAACAGTAGGATGACGTAACACGTTGATCACGAGGACTTTGCTACAACTAAAACATTTTACCACAATGTGATATGAAATGAACGATTTATTAGGGACACACACACACACACACACACACACACACACACACACACACACACACACACACACACACACACACGTGTACAGATATGCCGTTTGCTATTGAAATATCACGTCATGTGATTGCACGATGTATATTGTATGAAAATCAATACATTACTAAACAAATTGATATATTTAATGATATTACTAAACAAAATAAAATGTATTCTGACTACAGACATCTTGGAAGGCGCTGCAGGTCTCTGTACGTTCCAGACAGTGGTTCACGTTCTGCACCCGGTGGCAGCTCGGACATTGTAGTGCCAACACATTGACTGTGAACATAGTGTAGACATACGTGATATATTAACATTGCTTTTTATGTTTGACATGTTGTATTTTGAGGAGGAACAATGTGTACATTAAAGCCCACTTATAATTACGAAGAATAAGCCTTTAGTGAGTGAGTTTGGTTTGGGGTCTCTCAGGGCAGTATTTTATTTAATACATGTCATGACGTGTACGGTGATATATCACGGGACAAAATCCAACTGAGATGGAAGTCATGGCTGTATATGCTACTGGAAAACAGACGATCATCAAGGTGACGGTCTTGGATAAGACACCAGCGATCCATGAATTGTTAAGTGAGTGATTTGGCCAAACGTCTCTGGCCCACTCATTCCCGAATATTTGTTCTGAACACACACTTACTGACTAAACCGTAAACAAAATTATATTGGTTTGCATACATTTCCCCACACAAACTAGATTCTAATTTGCGTTTCTGGAATGAGACGTACACAATCAAACAAGTAGTCTATCTCAGTGAGCAAAGGTACGAGGTGGCGATATCAACACTCCACAGATATTTGACATTCCAGTCAATGACACATGTTATTGCTCGGAAGTGTTCTAGTATACGTTACATATAGTCTGTAACAGACAATATCCTACCAGAGCTTGAACAGATCATCAAAGCAAAGTAAACCAGGAGGATTTCACAGTGATCCATTGCCTTCGATATATTCCATTGACCTATGTTGACAGTTATATCACACAATGTACCTATAGGTGTACCTACTGGCCTGGAACATGTGGGAAACGGTGGACATGAAACACATGTTGACCTCCAACACTCTGTGAAAAGATCCTCTTGCTTGGTGTGGAAGTCCGACGTTCATGCCAAAAAAACGTGATAAAGGAACAAGTTTGCACTGGTTCAGATTGCTACCTGTTAGTAACTGTGACATGCATCACTTGTTGAATAGCAATATAAAAATATTACCATTTTAGGATTATAAACATATGTGTTCACGTCAAACTAATATTGGATGCCATACAGATAAGCGTAAGGTGAATCAGAAACTTTGTTAAAATATTGACGCACATGTTCTCACTTTAAAGATAATAATAAGATAGATGGATTAATACGAAAAGGGAACATGGAACAAATCACATACATGACGTTTTTATACCCTGTTTTCAGAATTGTTTTTCTGTATTACTAAATATTCCAAATATGCTCAAACAACAAAGCCAATTGAGTTGCTAAATACAAGACTATGCCCAAGTAAACCATTCACAAACAAGGATATATATTGTCTGGAATACATTATCTACAAAATTATATAAGGTGTGTGTATAATGCACTTACACATATATATTAAACACAGTGTATTCTTACATCGAGACACACTAAAAGATGTGTAATAAATAGAAGATAAGGTATAAATTTGGAAATTCAATATGTTAATAACCACCTCACGGACCCATATATTAAGAAGATAAATATTGCTTTTTCATTATATTTTACACTCATGTAGTCATGCAAAATACGTCAGAAACATGATACAGTACCTGCACATAACACCGTTGATTTGGAAGATTGGGTGCTCTTCCTTTGGGACACTTTATGTCTGCACAAGACTATGATCTACAGCACCTTTTCTGTTGATGAATGATGACCGGATATTGGTTAATGCACACACGCTTAGTGTCGTTCATTATTAGTTGTTACCATGAACAATGCTATGTGTCCTTCAGCAATGCTGTGAATGACAGTAGAGGGTTGGTGTCCTTGCATGTCACTTATTTACCTAATATTGAACAAGGACCATGTAATGTTTGTTGCAGACACTGGGTGTTCTTATTTTACTTCCTTGTAGGCGGCCTAAACAAGGACTAATATGCTTCCACTGCGACCATGAACTACTGGAGTCATATCGCGATCGCCTGTGTGTTCTACATGCTTCGGGTGGCTCATGCAGGTGAGGTTTAATGAATTAGATAATATTACTTTGACATCTTCACAGTGACCTTTTACTGAAGGCTAGTGGATACGTATCGCTTCAACAGAATATTTCAAAACACCTAAACAGGTTGTAAGCGAGGCAGTTCGATTCTGAGCGGGTCCGGATTGCATTCGAATGTGTTTTATACTCGGAGCCCTCCGACAATGTACAGTTATGCACTTGATCGCCTCCGTGGTCGAGTGGAAAAAGCGTCTGCCAGGAAAGCGGAAGATCGGGGGTTCGACTCCCGGCCGCGTCTTACCAAAAGGCATGAAAAGATGGTGCGTGTACTTACCCTGCCTGGCGCTAGGCATTAAGGGACTGCAACAAGGACTGGTCGCCTGGCATTGAGTATAATGTGTCTGTGTTGGGAATCGTGTTAAACTGCGGCATGATAACTCAGTGGGCTAGCATTATACAATCGGCATTTGTCCGGTTAGTTCAAGCAGCCACACACACACTGGCATGCGCGTCACTCTTTAAGTGCAATACTAATCATCGCGACGTTCAACCCAATTCCGAGATGACAATTTAACACAAATCATAACATTAGTAGAAAATATGTAAATGTCCAAGTGAAAGGGCTGAAATCACACCTTCCGCAATCGGTTTACAAAGCAAAACTATTTAGGGGCGTTGTCTAAAGATACCGACGCAACGGTGCAGCGGTGCGTGACAAAGGTTTTCAGAAATAGCAGAAACAGTTTATGTATAGCTGCTGAGAATCACACCTCAGCAGCAATATATACAAAGTTTCAGCTATGTCTGTTAATCCTACAAATATTGTAACATTTTATACATTGTTGACATTGCAAAACGTCACCTCTAATCTTGATATTGTGAACAATTGATTCATAATTGATTATCGGTAACTAGCGTTGTAATACTAACATCCTGTTGGGTGCAATCAACGGTGACTTCCCACTTGTCCAGCGACATAATATTGTGCTTCGTGACAAAGTCATCTTTGGTGTTAAAAGTGGTCGATCATCCTCATATCCAATGAATGGAAGTTTGACGTCCGATTGTTAACATGAGCTTGCTTTTGGCAACACCAAGTGCCGACTCCTCTTACAACTGGGAATAAACTGTAACTTGTCTGTAATTCCTTTTATAGTCCAAATCGTACTAAATAATTATTATGTTCACTCGACAATTGATATATATTTTATTTGTGTTAAAAAGTTTCACACAGTACAATGTATGTAAATTAAGTTCCCCAACTAATTGTTTGTGAGATATTCACCAATTAGTTGTGTCATATGCGAGATGCCCTCCTCATCCAATCACCATGGTCAAGGGAATTTCTACCTGTGTTCATTACTTTCAGCCATGGGAGCCGTGCCAATTTACACTTGTCAGAGGGGTACACAAAGTACGTGATCTAGACTACCAGTTGTCGGACTTTCATTTTGTGGTAGCCTCGGTGACTGAGTGAGTTAGATCGCTGACTTTGAGTGCTGGCGATTAGATGTTGCACTCTCGCAGAGTGGGTTCTAGTCCCGGATGAGACTCAACTCCAAAAAGTACTGGAATCTGTTATCCCAAATATAACATTTGTGACATTAACATAGGCACCACCTGTAGTGTATTAGATGTAGTGCTTTAAATTCAGGTTTGGATTGTTTTAATCATGAAACGTGTTCATGATCAAACGGGTCCTATCTCGAAAGTACAATCACATGCGAGTATTAAACATTTGAAATGATATTATAACAAGATATTGTATGATAATATACCCATGCATATACATATACTAACACGCATATATATTGGGGGTGACAATACTTATGAGCATGGGTGTGTACTGTCATAAGAATATAGTACACATATTTCAATGATGTGGGAGTGTAAAAACATATACAATTATGGTCCTTACACAGAAGAACTGTTGTCATGTTACTTCAGTTCATTGGTGAAAATGGCAAACTCAAGAGGACAATCAACCAAACATATAGACTTGACATCATTTGTGATTCCATTTGGTTCTAAATATATGTTAGTTATTAACACAGGGGAAGTCGGAAGCAATATTTAGTTCACATGAGCTCATGCACGCCAACCCTGTGGGGATTCCTAGTCAGAATGGACCTGAGCAACAATTTCAGATGTTCAACATGAAATGTCGTTACAGAATCCACAAGTAGTGGCACTTCAACATCAACAGTAAAAGAAAGCGGACAAAAAAACAGCAGGTATGATATTCTAATGCAGGGTATCTGTAATATTTAACGTCTTTCGGTATGTCTCGACCAGGAATCGAACCACCGGCCTTCCGCTCTCCGAGCAGACGTTTTATCTACTACACCACGGCGGCCATTGTTATTAGGATGATCTATGAACTATGATACCACAGCCTCGGTTGCCCAATCAGCAGGCACTGCAGCACAAACACGAGAAGACAACTATGGTTATAATCTTCTCCAGAAGGAAACAAACACCAAGACAGTCCAGAATGATTACGACACTACCGCTTCTGCAAACAAGGCAGTAGCAAAGTTAGGAAGGATTGAGGAAAAGACTGCTGAAGACGACTATGACCATTTTCCTGTACAAGCTCTGAAACTCCGAGTTCATATACAGGGAAAGTTAGAGGTCGTTCTGATGATTAATATGCATTTCCTGGACCATTGCAGTGAGCATATAAGTATCACCTTTATATTTTCGACATTTCTGGTTATCATCAGGTGAATGATCAAAGTAAAGTAAACTACGGTTATAACGAACTCAAAGGGACCACAGATTTAAGTTCGATACAAATACTTTACAAATACATGTTTACTATCCATATAGAAGTTGAAAATGTCCCATAGTTAGAATTTATTATGAATGTATTAGACAATTGCGGTCTATCATATGTATTTCAAGCCCCATCGGTATGTTCCACGTCATGGCTGGCCTCAGTGGTTGAAATGGTATTAAATTCAGAACTTATAACCCTAGATTACCCGTTGAAACTTGTCGATGGCTGAACATTCCCAGGGAAGACTGCCAGTGACTACTCTGTGATTCACTCGCTGCGGGAGATGAATTTAACTATTTAGTCCGATGTGAAACTTTTCACTAACAGCGATATGAACTCTTAAGTTTCCAAACCTGTCCCAATTTAGGAAACGTATGACCACTAACAGTGTAAGTGATCTAAAAGGCCTATCTAAACTCCTTAACAATGTGTACAATACAGTTGGTAAATTGTATTAGTATCTACGTATCCTATTTTTATTATTCTTGTTAAATGCTGTCGTTTTGTACATAATAAGAATTGTATATGACTGTATCTCATGTACCACCGTTGGTGGTTTTTCTGACACTAAATGAATTTGAGTTTGAGAATCGGTGGTCCGTAGATATTATTCTATGGCTGTAGAAACGCATACTTTTATCATGTATTGATTTGATATATGTTATTTCATATATGTTTACTACCTTATTCATGTATTGAAAATGTTTCCGTAACTTTCATTTTCACGCATTAGCACGATTATCTAGTACTTGTAGATATCTGGCAAGTAATTATGGTCATTTTTGCCACCTCAATAGTTGTAAGTATCTGGTAATAAGTCGTTAATAGTACCGTTCGATAGCTTATGTTCAGCGCTTTATTTTGGAACTTACATCTTCCGTATTGGTTTAGTAGTTAGTTTTCTATTCGGGTTTTTGCTACGTTGAGAAACACCCTTTGTTAGGTCCGCCATGCCAGGCTTTCGCTTTTCCCATCGCTGACGAAACCCTTGTCAAAATCATGTGTCCTTATCAGCAGCGAAATCGGCGAATTACGGGGCAGATTGTTTCTAGTACTGACATACTCTGGTATGCAGCTAGGGTTGTTCATACTCCGTTTTTCTAGTAATCCGTTGATAACCAAATTTCCCGTGATTGTCTAGCTTAGGTCAAGTCCCTTATATTTTTGGGAAGTTTAGAATTTTCTTTCCCCTTCAAATTGGATGATTCTTTAGTCTTTAAGACTAGTTTGATATTCAGGCGTTATTGTCTATCTCATTGTCCAAGAGACTTTTTTTAAGGATATGCCCTCTATTTCCCACCATTTAACCAATGGTTAACTAACTCTCGGGTGTTAATTGGTCGCAGGCGACTTAATTGGCTGTCTTCGCATCTTTCATTATCTTGTCAAAGTGTTGATTTAGCTACTCTCGCGTTATCACTGTTATACAGTTGCTAAGTATATAATCAGCTTGTGTATGTACTCTGATTTTATTAATCAGTGATCATTGTCGGTTGGTACGTCTTTTGGTATGACGCGAACGCTGAACCTTCCGCTCTCCGGGCGGACGATCTACGACTAGACCACGGAGGCGGCCTATAGACGAGGAAGATGCATATTATTCTGTTGTTGTTACATTTTTAAGGAGCTTTGAAATTGCAGGCCTGTATTGCACATAAGGCTACCTTCTACTTCAACGTCGATATTGAGAGAGATGTTTTGTCATATTATTAAAGTACCATACAAATCACGGACTGGGTGACAATGGGTATTTCGAGACAAAATTGCATATACAATCAATGCCATGAGAACGTTGACTGAGAAAACGTATGCGCAGATATGATGCCTTGCATGCTTACATGGGTATATTTTAATGTTGGTTTTACTCAGTATAATACCTTCTGTATTTGACAATAATAGGGTGCCCTTTTCACCTATTTGGTACAGTTTTCGCCAGTCTATTATGTGTTAGCCAAGCCCCGTGCGTATAGATTTACGATGTACAACCACACGGGGTCCTGAAGTTACTTCCTGGTTGATCACCTGAACGTAGAAGACTGACATGCTCGCACTACTAACTAAAATGGACTTGTGGAGTTTAATAGCCAGTTTGTTCTACATTCTGCATACAGTTCATACAGGTAAGCATAACTACACGCTGATACTGGATATAAGCAAGTGAGATTCAGTGTGATCATGAACAGAAAGGACATCGAAAATCGATGCTATTGATGATTACGTGTAGGGCACGTACCCTACTGTTAGCACACTGTGCTAACAGTAGGGTATGTCATATGTACACGTTCCATGGATACATGGTGTCATCACTTTTCAAGTTAATCATTAATTTATAACTTAGCTGCTTGTATGTAGGATTGCGTTTTGACTCCCTTTAAAGTCAAATCTTTTACTGTGATATGATACCTTCGTCATTATCTGAGGACACCTCGCCAAACCCTGCGCACGTTTTCTATGGCCCGGTACACAAGCCGGTAAAGTCACGGGTAGAGTGTCGCGAGATACTCAACAGTAAATGTTATAAATGTTATTTGTGTCTCATCAAGGACAAACAGTGCCTACCCGCCAACAATTGTATGCTAAAGTGATCCGACTGCATTTTCAAAGGATAACTATTTTTGTGCATGATAATACCACGTGTGCAACGTATGAAGTAAACAGAGCTTTGTTGTTACACTGTACTGTCCACCCGCTTCAGTGTGGGTCGTCCCGTCTCATGTGTAATCAACGGGGCGACAGTGTTTGACAAGGATGTATATTACAGCTAACATACAACGGCAAAATATGCTACTTCCTTGCAGACCGTCTAAGACTAAAATGATTGCATTACAAACATGAATCATTGGGGAGCGGTGGGGTAGCCTAGCGTGAAGCCAATTGCCCGGTGTCCCCGCCGTGATATTGCTGGAATATTGCTAAAAGCGACGTAAAATCATACTCACTCACTCATGAATTATTGGCGTTTTATTGTCATTTCGGGTTGCATTCTTCGGGAGGTTTACGCAGGTAAGACTTAATCTTACTAAGTCAGTATGGTCCAGGTTTTTAAATGTATGTGATGCGTTTGAAATCTTATGGACATCACACTGTATAAAAACTTTCCTTAGGAGACATGCTGATGCGTTTTGAGAACACAATTTGTCACCGTCTTTTCTATTTGATAATTAACTCTGTCCATTGGTGTATTATGATGGAAATACGAAGCTTATCCCTTAAGGCCCTGATTTTCTGAAATTGCACAGCTATTTATGATGGTTGTGTCTTTTTAACAATGTCTTTAACCCTCTTTTCTTTACGGTATGTGTGTGTGTTGAAGGGACAGCGTATAAAACAATATCTTACTTGAAATGTCGACATTTATCTAAAAGTTTTAGCTTTTCATATGCTTTATTATTTTGATTATCGTTTGTATATGCCTTATCAAAAAGTACAATTGAAAGATTGTATATTTGAGGTAAAACAAAGTGTACGTTAATGTGATAACCATCATAGATAAACCCTTGATCCAGTTTTCTCAGACTGTATTTGTATGGAGCATATGATATATTTTGTGACAGAGATACCCATAGCCATTAGAAGATAGCAAAACCACCAATTATATATTGACTATATACGACAAATAACACTCATCAGAAGTGTGTTAATATGGGAAAAAATAACCTGGTCTTATCAGATTTGTAAGTCGATCGTTGCTGGAATGAACTGATTTGTCTTGTCAGTTTCGCTGTTTTTTTGGATTTTATATTGCTGGTTGTGGCGTAAAACGTAATTAGTATATCATGTTCTACTTATTCTATTTTACCTATGTGCTATCCGCGACTCACACAGTTGTCCTGACTATATTAACTTGAGACCGCCCCCGTTCTCTAGAGGTAGAGCAACCGCCCGGAGAGCGGAAGGTCCGGGGTTCGATCCCCGGCCGCGTCATACCAAAGACGTTAAAAGATGGTACTTGTTGTTACCCTGTAGGGCGCTCGGCATTAAGGGGCTAAAACAAGGACTGGTCGGCTCGGAGTCAGTATATACTGTGTCTGAGTTGGGTATCCATGTTAAACTGAGGCATGGTATCTCGTGAGCTAGCACTATCAATCGGCATCAGTCCGGACTAGTACAAGCAGCCAAACAAACACACACACGTACATGTACATGCACGTCGCTATATGAGTGCAATAAACCCCATTTCACCTCACCTATTAACTTGAATAATATATACAATAATTATTTCGGGTAGGTGTGTTGTCAACATTTTCGACTCTCATTGCCAGTTATATACATCTGCATAGACCTGTCTTGACACTTTCAATTAGGACTGGAATGACCGAATTTTGTCTTGTCACTTTTTCAATAAATGCTTTTTTAATGAAGGAGGGAAACATATTGCTTTTACTGTCAACGCAAATATTTTCCAATTTTCCAAATGGTCTGTACCTAAAGTTGATATGTAAAGTTGAATGAATGAATGAATGAATGAATGAATGAGCATGTCACAGATTCATAGTAAAACAATTAGGTACATCTTATGAAGTGTCTTATTGAGACACCGAGACACTAACACATGTAAATTTACGGATAAATTATGCATGTTTTGTACACTTACAAGATATTTGTTTGAGCACGTTCCCCAAAATTTTCTAAAATAACATTATTTTGCAGTTTCATTTTAGCATCTTGGTTGTCATGAACAAAGGCTGAATTCGTTGACATTTTAAAAGAAACTGTTTTTCATTTTCAATAAAGTTAATAAAACAGAATTTACAAATCTTTCATTTGGTGGAATACAATATGTGCCTGTTTCTATTTCTAGTTTTAAAGAGCCACACCTTAAAGAAGCTAAAATATAATGGGAGCGCAATAAATAAGGTTCTGTTTTAAAATACGACATAAAATGCTTCTATGTTCTGAATTTGGGCATCGACTGGATTATTTTATACTAAGCTTTCTGGTCTTTTTCCCTGAGACACATGGTGTTTGATTTAAACTCCATCCTGATAGTTCGCTCCACGTTATAAATATCTGTAATACCAAAGTCGGCAAACACTTTTTAAACAATATATCTCCATGATTTACTGCAATGGTTTGACCAAGGCCGTGCTGTCTCTATGTAACCTCAGAACGGGGATCTAGTTAACCCATATATCCTCCAACGACAGCACTATGTAAGTCCTTGAAAGCTCTACAGGCACGACATTGGATGGCGCACGTGTACATTACCTGATAACTGGTGGGACCCCATATTTCTGAACAAAACTTTAGAACTCGTTGTGCAAGACTGTCAAAGAGACTGGTAAAACCATTGCAGTGCATATCTCCACATAAATAATACTTGCAGCAGGAAACCCACTGGTTTTGAGAAGGACTTGATTAAATATTGTACAGCCAGTCATCCATAACCTAAGGTACCTTGCTAACATTCATTGAAATCAACAATGTAGGGACATTAAAAGTCTTTATACTGTGACATATTCATCAGTCCCAAATGAATAACGTTAGTCTTCTTGTAAATTTATTGAAGCTATCCAGTAAGCGCTGCAATCTTGCAGTGTCTGAGGATAACAGCACAAAAGAGGACTGACACATGTGTACATTGCCATTATAAATTTGTATTCCACAATTAGCCTGCTTCAGTTCCGTAGCCAATTCATTATGAAGATAGTGAAAAGAGTAAGACACACCCTTGTATGTGGTTACATTTCACCGGGATTGCCTAAAAGTCGGGCCGGGCCGGGCCAAGACGGGCCAAAGTGTTATTGGCTAATTACTTAATTATCGGCGATCATATCTACATATTATTGATGCAACATACACACATGACACTACTGAACAATCACCAATCCAAAACGTGCAGCATAATTAAGTAATTCGGATTAAATCACTTAAAAACTAGAAAGTGGAGCTGTGTGTTAGCGTCGCTGATCTAGGTAACATGTAAAAGAGCAATCGTTAAACGAAACAGGATTTGACACGTATCAAATACTTCTAGCTATCGTCATACGAATTTCCATCTGTCGGCATAGCGTTTATATTATAGGAACGTACTATATCTAAGTAAATACCACTTTATAACGTCACTGTTCATCGTATTTAAAGCAGACACGTTGGTTAAAGTAGACCTCTTCTCCCTCTACTCTCGACAGTCACACAGTTCGCTCCGACTTGGCCCGGGCTGTCAAAATCAACTTTAAACAGACAGATTTATCTTCAAATGTGATTACCTCTATAGATTAGTGTTATATCTACATATACACCACTTTATAATGTTACAGATCGCAGTATTTATAGACAACAAGGGGCTCAAAGTGAAGCCCTTTTCCCTCTACATTCTCAACATAGTCTCTATCAGAAGTGTTTGGCTTGTGTTGGGTCCGACTTGGCCCGGGCGGTCAAAATCAACTTTAAACACACAGATGTATCTACAAATGTGATTAAATCTATAGATTAGTATTATATCTACCTATACACCAATTTATAATGTCCAGGTGTATCGCATTTAAAGAAATCTGCGCCCTTAAAGTGAAGCATTTTTACTTTATTTTCTTTAAAAAATCCAAGTCAGAAATGTTCGGTCCGACCTGGCCCGGGCTGTTAAAATCAACTTAAACCTCACAGATGTATCATCAAATGGATTCACATCTATAGATTAGTATTATATCTACCTATACACCACTTTATAATGTCACAGATTGCAGTATTTATAGACAACAAGGGGCTCGAAAGTGAAGCCCTTTTCCCTCTACATTCTCAACATAGTCTCTATCAGAAGTGTTTGGCTTGTGTTGGGTCCGACTTGGCCCGGGCGGTCAAAATCAACTTTAAACACACATATGTAACTTCAAATGTGATTAAATCTATAGATTAGTGTTATATCTACCTATACACCAATTTATAATGTCCAGGTGTATCGCATTTAAAGAAATCTGCGCCCTTAAAGTGAAGCATTTTTACTGTATTTTCTTTAAAAAAAAACAAGTCAGAAATGTTCGGTCCGACCTGGCCCGGGCTGTTAAAATCAACTTAAACCTCACAGATGTATCTTCAAATGTGATTAAATCTATAGATTAGTATTATATCTACTTATACACCTATTTATAATGTCACAGATTGCAGTATTTATAGACAACAAGGGGCTCGAAAGTGAAGCCCTTTTCCCCTCTACATTCTCAACATAGTCTCTATCAGAAGTGTTTGGCTTGTGTTGGGTCCGACTTGGCCCGGGCGGTCAAAATCAACTTTAAACACACAGATGTATCTTCAAATGTGACTAAATCTATAGATTAGTGTTATATCTACCTATACACCAATTTATAATGTCACAGATCGCAGTATTTATAGAAGACATGGGGCTTAAAGTGAAGCCCTTTTCCCCTCTACATTCTCAACATAGTCTCTATCAGAAGTGTTTGGCTTGTGTTGGGTCCGACTTGGCCCGGGCGGTCAAAATCAACTTTAAACACACAGATGTATCTTCAAATGTGACTTAATCTATAGATTAGTGTTATATCTACCTATACACCAATTTATAATGTCCAGGTGTATCGCATTTAAAGAAATCTGCGCCCTTATAGTGAAGCATTTTTACTTTATTTTCTTTAAAAAATCCAAGTCAGAAATGTTCGGTCCGACCTGGCCCGGGCTGTTAAAATCAACTTAAACCTCACAGATGTATCATTAAATGGATTCACATCTATAGATTAGTATTATATCTACCTATACACCACTTTATAATGTCACAGATTGCAGTATTTATAGACAACAAGGGGCTCGAAAGTGAAGCCCTTTTCCCTCTACATTCTCAACATAGTCTCTATCAGAAGTGTTTGGCTTGTGTTGGGTCCGACTTGGCCCGGGCGGTCAAAATCAACTTTAAACAAACAGATGTATCTTCAAATGTGACTAAATCTATAGATTAGTGTTATATCTACCTATACACCAATTTATAATGTCCAGGTGTGTCGCATTTAAAGAAATCTGCGCCCTTAAAGTGAAGCATTTTTACTTTATTTTCTTTAAAAAATCCAAGTCAGAAATGTTCGGTCCGACCTGGCCCGGGCTGTTAAAATCAACTTAAACCTCACAGATGTATCATCAAATGGATTCACATCTATAGATTAGTATTATATCTACCTATACATCACTTTATAATGTCACAGATTGCAGTATTTATAGACAACAAGGGGCTCGAAAGTGAAGCCCTTTTCCCTCTACATTCTCAACATAGTCTCTATCAGAAGTGTTTGGCTTGTGTTGGGTCCGACTTGGCCCGGGCGGTCAAAATCAACTTTAAACACACAGATGTATCTACAAATGTGATTAAATCTATAGATTAGTGTTATATCTACCTATACACCAATTTATAATGTCCAGGTGTATCGCATTTAAAGAAATCTGCGCCCTTAAAGTGAAGCATTTTTACTGTATTTTCTTTAAAAAATCCAAGTCAGAAATGTTCGGTCCGACCTGGCCCGGGCTGTTAAAATCAACTTAAACCTCACAGATGTATCATCAAATGGATTCACATCTATAGATTAGTATTATATCTACCTATACACCACTTTATAATGTCACAGATTGCAGTATTTATAGACAACAAGGGGCTCAAAGTTAAGCCCTTTTCCCTCTACATTCTCAACATAGTCTCTATCAGAAGTGTTTGGCTTGTGTTGGGTCCGACTTGGCCCGGGCGGTCAAAATCAACTTTAAACACACAGATGTATCTTCAAATGTGACTAAATCTATAGATTAGTGTTATATCTACCTATACACCAATTTATAATGTCACAGATCGCAGTATTTATAGAAAACATGGGGCTTAAAGTGAAGCCCTTTTCCCCTCTACATTCTCAACATAGTCTCTATCAGAAGTGTTTGGCTTGTATTGGGTCCGACTTGGCCCGGGCGGTCAAAATCAACTTTAAACACACAGATGTATCTTCAAATGTGACTTAATCTATAGATTAGTGTTATATCTACCTATACACCAATTTATAATGTCCAGGTGTATCGCATTAAAAGAAATCTGCGCCGTTAAAGTGAAGCATTTTTACTGTATTTTCTTTAAAAAATCCAAGTCAGAAATGTTCGGTCCGACCTGGCCCGGGCTGTTAAAATCAACTTTAAACACACAGATGTATCTTCAAATGTGACTAAATCTATAGATTATTGTTATATCTACCTATACAACAATTTATAATGTCCAGGTGTATCGCATTTAAAGAAATCTGCGCCCTTAAAGTGAAGCATTTTTACTGTATTTTCTTTAAAAAATCCAAGTCAGAAATGTTCGGTCCGACCTGGCACGGGCTGTTAAAATCAACTTAAACCTCACAGACGTATCATCAAATGGATTCACATCTATAGATTAGTATTATATCTACCTATACATCACTTTATAATGTCACAGATTGCAGTATTTATAGACAACAAGGGGCTCAAAGTTAAGCCCTTTTCCCTCTACATTCTCAACATAGTCTCTATCAGAAGTGTTTGGCTTGTGTTGGGTCCGACTTGGCCCGGGCGGTCAAAATCAACTTTAAACACACAGATGTAACTTCAAATGTGATTAAATCTATAGATTAGTGTTATATCTACCTATACACCAATTTATAATGTCACAGATCGCAGTATTTATAGAAAACATGGGGCTTAAAGTGAAGCCCTTTTCCCTCTACATTCTCAACATAGTCTCTATCAGAAGTGTTTGGCTTGTATTGGGTCCGACTTGGCCCGGGCGGTCAAAATCAACTTTAAACACACAGATGTATCTTCAAATGTGACTTAATCTATAGATTAGTATTATATCTACCTATACACCAATTTATAATGTCCAGGTGTATCGCATTAAAAGAAATCTGCGCCGTTAAAGTGAAGCATTTTTACTGTATTTTCTTTAAAAAATCCAAGTCAGAAATGTTCGGTCCGACCTGGCCCGGGCTGTTAAAATCAACTTTAAACACACAGATGTATCTACAAATGTGACTAAATCTATAGATTATTGTTATATCTACCTATACAACAATTTATAATGTCCAGGTGTATCGCATTTAAAGAAATCTGCGCCCTTAAAGTGAAGCATTTTTACTGTATTTTCTTTAAAAAATCCAAGTCAGAAATGTTCGGTCCGACCTGGCACGGGCTGTTAAAATCAACTTAAACCTCACAGACGTATCATCAAATGGATTCACATCTATAGATTAGTATTATATCTACCTATACATCACTTTATAATGTCACAGATTGCAGTATTTATAGACAACAAGGGGCTCAAAGTTAAGCCCTTTTCCCTCTACATTCTCAACATAGTCTCTATCAGAAGTGTTTGGCTTGTGTTGGGTCCGACTTGGCCCGGGCGGTCAAAATCAACTTTAAACACACAGATGTAACTTCAAATGTGATTAAATCTATAGATTAGTGTTATATCTACCTATACACCAATTTATAATGTCACAGATTGCAGTATTTATAGACAACAAGGGGCTCAAAGTTAAGCCCTTTTCCCTCTACATTCTCAACATAGTCTCTATCAGAAGTGTTTGGCTTGTGTTGGGTCCGACTTGGCCCGGGCGGTCAAAATCAAATTTAAACACACAGATGTAACTTCAAATGTGATTAAATCTATAGATTAGTGTTATATCTACCTATACACCAATTTATAATGTCACAGATCGCAGTATTTATAGAAAACATGGGGCTTAAAGTGAAGCCCTTTTCCCCTCTACATTCTCAACATAGTCTCTATCAGAAGTGTTTGGCTTGTATTGGGTCCGACTTGGCCCGGGCGGTCAAAATCAACTTTAAACACACAGATGTATCTTCAAATGTGACTTAATCTATAGATTAGTATTATATCTACCTATACACCAATTTATAATGTCCAGGTGTATCGCATTAAAAGAAATCTGCGCCGTTAAAGTGAAGCATTTTTACTGTATTTTCTTTAAAAAATCCAAGTCAGAAATGTTCGGTCCGACCTGGCCCGGGCTGTTAAAATCAACTTTAAACACACAGATGTATCTTCAAATGTGACTAAATCTATAGATTAGTGTTATATCTACCTATACAACAATTTATAATGTCCAGGTGTATCGCATTTACAGAAATCTGCGCCCTTAAAGTGAAGCATTTTTACTGTATTTTCTTTAAAAAATCCAAGTCAGAAATGTTCGGTCCGACCTGGCACGGGCTGTTAAAATCAACTTAAACCTCACAGACGTATCATCAAATGGATTCACATCTATAGATTAGTATTATATCTACCTATACATCACTTTATAATGTCACAGATTGCAGTATTTATAGACAACAAGGGGCTCAAGGTTAAGCCCTTTTCCCTCTACATTCTCAACATAGTCTCTATCAGAAGTGTTTGGCTTGTGTTGGGTCCGACTTGGCCCGGGCGGTCAAAATCAACTTTAAACACACAGATGTAACTTCAAATGTGATTAAATCTATAGATTAGTGTTATATCTACCTATACACCAATTTATAATGTCACAGATTGCAGTATTTATAGACAACAAGGGGCTCAAAGTTAAGCCCTTTTCCCTCTACATTCTCAACATAGTCTCTATCAGAAGTGTTTGGCTTGTGTTGGGTCCGACTTGGCCCGGGCGGTCAAAATCAACTTGAAACACACAGATGTAACTTCAAATGTGATTAAATCTATAGATTAGTGTTATATCTACCTATACACCAATTTATAATGTCACAGATTGCAGTATTTATAGACAACAAGGGGCTCAAAGTTAAGCCCTTTTCCCTCTACATTCTCAACATAGTCTCTATCAGAAGTGTTTGGCTTGTATTGGGTCCGACTTGGCCCGGGCGGTCAAAATCATCTTTAAACACACAGATGTATCTTCAAACGTGACTTAATCTATAGATTAGTGTTATATCTACCTATACACCAATTTATAATGTCCAGGTGTATCGCATTAAAAGAAATCTGCGCCGTTAAAGTGAAGCATTTTTACTGTATTTTCTTTAAAAAATCCAAGTCAGAAATGTTCGGTCCGACCTGGCCCGGGCTGTTAAAATCAACTTTAAACACACAGATGTATCTTCAAATGTGATTAAATCTATAGATTAGTGTTATATCTACCTATACAACAATTTATAATGTCCAGGTGTATCGCATTTAAAGAAATCTGCGCCCTTAAAGTGAAGCATTTTTACTGTATTTTCTTAAAAAAATCCAAGTCAGAAATGTTCGGTCCGACCTGGCCCGGGCTGTTAAAATCAACTTAAACCTCACAGATGTATCAAATGTATTAACATGTATACAAAGTGAAGCATTGTTTCGCCTGAGTCAAAATTCACCATAACCTTATAGATTTAAACGTTGTATATGTCATTTTAACTGTAACCTTTTGATTGAAATCCTATTCTTTTGAAAAGGAAAATAACTTACACGTTTAGAGGCCTCCCAATCGTAAATCCTTGGTAGAAAACGATTGACAAGGTAGACGTTACCCATAAAGTTGTGTCTACCTTGTCATCCGTGAACTTCAACAAAGAGAAACAAATGTTTCAACTGTTAGATGCATGGACGTAACACATCCTTCGATCATTGTAGTGGTCAGTTTACTGACCCGGTGTGTTGACATTTGTCATCAGCAGGTTGTCAGTTACTGACCATACCAAACCACACCACGTGTTTGTGTCTACGTAAACATACCAATTGTGTTTTTTAGATCACAGACCCCTACGTATGAAATGAGTCCTTTATAATTGAAAGAAACGCCGGAAAGGATTATTCCAAATAATTAGAAACTGGCAGGCTGCGTAGACGGGGCGTAGTTGTTGGCATCTAATTGTGTCACTATTAGTACGATGCATGTACTACATGCCATTCCACTTCCCGTTATTAGTTATACAATATTTATAATTCCAAAATAAGTGAGTAAATGCTTTTGACTTCCCCATTCTCGAGATTAATCTAAGCTTGTATACCTTGTTTGATCTCATTGTAGAGTAAGTTTTGCAGCTATGTTGCTGAATAAATTGTAACTTAAGCTGTTTATTCCAACAACAGATAACGCGTGTTGAAGTCTTGGCATGTTTATATGGTGTCATAAGCTATGATCTTTAGTCAAACGTGTTTTGAATTTATAAGAAATGTAAAAAAACACTATCTCAAGACTCACACATGTTCCTTTTTTATGCTGATTCAGAAAACGCAACATTCATATTCATATTTATTGTAATGTGAATTTTAAACATGTGTTTTAACTTTCTCAATTATGTTTTGCCATTTTACGCAATATTTGTTCTTACATCAGGTGTAGACACTTACGGTTTCTTTCCCGAACGCAAACTAAACTGTAATTAGAAATATACCGATGCGGGTTGAGAATGCATTTACAAAACTGATTCACATGTACTCATAAAACATACGCATAATATTTCCAATTGAGAATTATTCATAACGTACTACTGGTTAACACATGTGAACACATCTCAATGTTGAAGATTATCGTGAACTGTTAGTATTTGTACTTACATCTGAGGTACCACTTAGGGACCAGGTTTTCGTACCTATATGCACATGTACATCTTTTTTTGCAAGAAAAACACTTCCTGCACCCGAACTTGAGTTGATAACATTAATGTTTGGTTTCACAGTTCAAGCATCGTCTCACAATGCGCTAATTTGATTATTCGATTATACTGGAGAAACGTTTTTGCCTTACTTCAAGTCTTGTGTCTCATCGATCCTTCTCATTGCGTCCGTATATGCACGTTAAGTGTGGAATTAATCCAAATTACACCTGTACCCAGCTTGCTTAATTGCCCCTTGCTTAATTGCAATCAAGTAGGTGTTGCGTAATCAATCAACCATTTGCCCTTAATTAGCTGTCTTGAGCTGTAGTTAATAGCAGACCGTTTCATTGATAACTTATGCATTTGGTGAGGCTAATTAACAAAACCCATTTATTTTCTTTTGAACTTACGTTAACATGTTTGTCCTAAAATGCTTCCAGAATACTTTTGTAAGCTATGATAGTGTCGTGTCCCTCGCAAGTACGAAATAAAGTTATAACATATCACCATATTGGTATGAAAGATACTATTCCATAAAACATACTATCACTGGCCACTGACAAACATTAGCAGTATTAGAATAAGTCAGTGAGTGAGTGAGTACGGTTTTACGCCGCTTTCAGCAATATTCCAGCAATATCACGGCGGGGGACACCAGAAATGGGCTTCACACATTGTACCCATGTTGGGAATCGAACCCGGGTCTTCGGCGTGACGAGCGAACGCTTTAACCACTAGGCGACCCGACCGCCCTCTTAGAATAAGAAACATAATTAAATACAGTATGACGTATAAGCATACAGAAAACTAAGAGAGCCCAAATTACTTCAGTTTCTGTACTGTACTTGGGTTTACCTCGATACACCTGGACATTATAAATTGGTGTATAGGTAGATATAACACTAATCTATAGATTAAGTCACATTTGAAGATACATCTGTGTGTTTAAAGTTGATTTTGACCGCCCGGGCCAAGTCGGACCCAACACAAGCCAAACACTTCTGATAGAGACTATGTTGAGAATGTAGAGGGGAAAAGGGCTTCACTTTAAGCCCCATGTCTTCTATAAATACTGCGATCTGTGACATTATAAATTGGTGTATAGGTAGATATAACACTAATCTATAGATTTAATCACATTTGAAGATACATCTGTGTGTTTAAAGTTGATTTTGACCGCCCGGGCCAAGTCGGACCCAACACAAGCCAAACACTTCTGATAGAGACTATGTTGAGAATGTAGAGGGGAAAAGGGCTTCACTTTAAGCCCCATGTCTTCTATAAATACTGCGATCTGTGACATTATAAATTGGTGTATAGATAGATATAACACTAATCTATAGATTTAATCACATTTGAAGATACATCTGTGTGTTTAAAGTTGATTTTGACCGCCCGGGCCAAGTCGGACCCAACACAAGCCAAACACTTCTGATAGAGACTATGTTGAGAATGTAGAGGGAAAAGGGCTTCACTTTCGAGCCCCTTGTTGTCTATAAATACTGCAATCTGTGACATTATAAAGTGGTGTATAAGTAGATATAATACTAATCTATAGATTTAATCACATTTGAAGATACATCTGTGAGGTTTAAGTTGATTTTAACAGCCCGGGCCAGGTCGGACCGAACATTTCTGACTTGGATTTTTTAAAGAAAATACAGTAAAAATGCTTCACTATAAGGGCGCAGATTTCTTTAAATGCGATACACCTGGACATTATAAATTGGTGTATAGGTAGATATAACACTAATCTATAGATTAAGTCACATTTGAAGATACATCTGTGTGTTTAAAGTTGATTTTGACCGCCCGGGCCAAGTCGGACCCAACACAAGCCAAACACTTCTGATAGAGACTATGTCGAGAATGTAGAGGGAAAAGGGCTTCACTTTAAGCCCCATGTCTTCTATAAATACTGCGATCTGTGACATTATAAATTGGTGTATAGGTAGATATAACACTAATCTATAGATTTAATCACATTTGAAGATACATCTGTGTGTTTAAAGTTGATTTTGACCGCCCGGGCCAAGTCGGACCCAACACAAGCCAAACACTTCTGATAGAGACTATGTTGAGAATGTAGAGGGAAAAGGGCTTCACTTTCGAGCCCCTTGTTGTCTATAAATACTGCAATCTGTGACATTATAAAGTGGTGTATAGGTAGATATAATACTAATCTATAGATGTGAATCCATTTGATGATACATCTGTGAGGTTTAAGTTGATTTTAACAGCCCGGGCCAGGTCGGACCGAACATTTCTGACTTGGATTTTTTAAAGAAAATAAAGTAAAAATGCTTCACTTTAAGGGCGCAGATTTCTTTAAATGCGACACACCTGGACATTATAAATTGGTGTATAGGTAGATATAACACTAATCTATAGATTTAATCACATTTGAAGATACATCTGTGTGTTTAAAGTTGATTTTGACCGCCCGGGCCAAGTCGGACCCAACACAAGCCAAACACTTCTGATAGAGACTATGTTGAGAATGTAGAGGGAAAAGGGCTTCACTTTCGAGCCCCTTGTTGTCTATAAATACTGCAATCTGTGACATTATAAAGTGGTGTATAAGTAGATAAAACTAATCTATAGATGTGAATCCATTTGATGATACATCTGTGAGGTTTAAGTTGATTTTAACAGCCCGGGCCAGGTCGGACCGAACATTTCTGACTTGGATTTTTTAAAGAAAATAAAGTAAAAATGCTTCACTTTAAGGGCGCAGATTTCTTTAAATGCGATACACCTGGACATTATAAATTGGTGTATAGGTAGATATAACACTAATCTATAGATTTAATCACATTTGAAGTTACATCTGTGTGTTTAAAGTTGATTTTGACCGCCCGGGCCAAGTCGGACCCAACACAAGCCAAACACTTCTGATAGAGACTATGTTGAGAATGTAGAGGGGAAAAGGGCTTCACTTTAAGCCCCATGTCTTCTATAAATACTGCGATCTGTGACATTATAAATTGGTGTATAGGTAGATATAACACTAATCTATAGATTTAATCACATTTGAAGTTACATCTGTGTGTTTAAAGTTGATTTTGACCGCCCGGGCCAAGTCGGACCCAACACAAGCCAAACACTTCTGATAGAGACTATGTTGAGAATGTAGAGGGAAAAGGGCTTCACTTTCGAGCCCCTTGTTGTCTATAAATACTGCAATCTGTGACATTATAAAGTGGTGTATAAGTAGATATAATACTAATCTATAGATTTAATCACATTTGAAGATACATCTGTGAGGTTTAAGTTGATTTTAACAGCCCGGGCCAGGTCGGACCGAACATTTCTGACTTGGATTTTTTAAAGAAAATAAAGTAAAAATGCTTCACTTTAAGGGCGCAGATTTCTTTAAATGCGATACACCTGGACATTATAAATTGGTGTATAGGTAGATATAACACTAATCTATAGATTTAATCACATTTGAAGTTACATCTGTGTGTTTAAAGTTGATTTTGACCGCCCGGGCCAAGTCGGACCCAACACAAGCCAAACACTTCTGATAGAGACTATGTTGAGAATGTAGAGGGAAAAGGGCTTCACTTTCGAGCCCCTTGTTGTCTATAAAGACTGCAATCTGTGACATTATAAAGTGGTGTATAGGTAGATATAATACTAATCTATAGATGTGAATCCATTTGATGATACATCTGTGAGGTTTAAGTTGATTTTAACAGCCCGGGCCAGGTCGGACCGAACATTTCTGACTTGGATTTTTTAAAGAAAATACAGTAAAAATGCTTCACTTTAAGGGCGCAGATTTCTTTAAATGCGACACACCTGGACATTATAAATTGGTGTATAGGTAGATATAACACTAATCTATAGATTTAATCACATTTGAAGATACATCTGTGTGTTTAAAGTTGATTTTGACCGCCCGGGCCAAGTCGGACCCAACACAAGCCAAACACTTCTGATAGAGACTATGTTGAGAATGTAGAGGGAAAAGGGCTTCACTTTGAGTTCTGTGTTTTCTTTAACTACTGAAATATGAGACAATAAAGTGGTAAATAATTGGATATAATACTAGTCTTTAGATATAAATAATGTTAGGAACTTTAGAAGTGCTTGGACAGTTATTAACACGTGTCGTGTCAGTCTTTTGACATTCGAGAATATCCATTTCCAGAAAACATCCTGTGTTGGTTTAACACGAATTAGTAAAGGTTAATTACCTAAACACGTTAATTAATGAAAGAAGAGTAGTCAAAACACTGTCGTTTCCTGCCCAGGACATCACACCCCTACACGCTAAGGTCGGTGAGAAGCATTCTAATCAAAGAATACACAGTCAAGACGCTGACTTTTCTACGAGACTCACGGTATGTAGTCATAATCATCAGTTAATTACATTGTTGAAGGTGCATTTTTATTCAAACTCAATTAAATGAGCAAAACTATACGTTTGTGGACATTTGAGATCTGCCTAGATATGCGCGTTTCGTTTTATTATTCTGCAATCCATTTTTAGTATTACCCGCTGGCCCGGCCCGGCCCGACTTTTCTTGGCCCGACTTTTAGGCAATCCCCATTTCACCGAACAAGACACATTTACATGTGAGATCTCATAGTTTCCAATCTATAGCTACTAGTCTAGTAGTTCCTTTTATACAATAAGCCTAAACAATAGAATTCACGAAGACAGACGACTTTCGGATATCAACCACACTAGCAAGTTTTCTAAGCTTTATTTCTGTTCTGGTGCTGCACATGTGGTCGAGGAATGATCTTCCTTTCCTGAATCAGAGGGGATCTTTGAAGTTACTGTTTCCACATGGTTTAGCTATGGGCTTAATTGTCCTGCAGTTCCATGTGCTCAATACTTGGCCAGTTTGAACAATTGCCTCATATTTGAGGATATATCGTGAAATAAGTTGATATTAACATCTGGCGCCTTGTAGATAGTCTCAGGTTTCTCTTATTTATATTTCTCGATCACTATTCATAGTTTATTTAAATGAAGACACGTCGATGTCCGATCGTATGTTTTGAGTGACAGTCTGTAGTCTTCGCGAAGCTTCTCCGAAGTACTAAAATCGTCATTTTCTGGTAGAGAACGGTGTATGTACGATTCTGCATGCACATTGGACTATACAACCGTGTTTAAGTACCATTGAGAAAAACATTTTCCGTTTGGATGTGCATGTACATGTAAGTGTGTACCTGTTGTTAAGGTGATATAGGAGTTTTCATGTCCCTTACTTCCTTGTAGGCGACCTGAACATGGTGGATTAAATGTCAACGCAATGACTATGTGTATGAGCTGTTGGAAATATATTAGTAAACAATATTATGCGTCACCTTCCAATCTGTCAATACAGGTAAGGCTGTATGGATGTGTTAGTAGACGACAAAGGGATGCTGAATATATAGTGCCTGCACTACTGTGACAAAGCTCCGTTATCAAAAAGGTTGATAAAGCCAATGTTTAGCCGAATTATAGGGCACGGTCAGTCGTCGAATGCGCCACGATTCTATTTGTATGTTACTCAACCGGATGATCGAGATTTCGCTCATCGTGGTTTGGAATCCCCAATTCTCCCTTATTATAATAGCTGTTCTCACAGCATTATGTATACGTGCTGGTGGGTTTCTCAGAGGTCGTTAACGTCTTTTATATTACTTGTTGTATTTCTCTGTAAAGCTGACAATTTGTGGTAAAACATAAATATTCCCTCGGAGAATTATTAGGTGTCCCTTCATATTCATCATTCATTAATAGTCTGGGTCTGTGGGTACGATTGAGCTAAACGCCCAGAATGTTAAGGTTCAGGTGTTTTGTCTTGACCCTGTTCAGATAAAGGATAATACCACTATCTAAAGTTTTGTGCAAGTTAACATTAAAACCACAGAACGTGAGATCAGGGGCATGTCTATGCCATGTCTGACAATCATATGAATATGCATATGGATAGTTGAAAGGGTGAGATGTTTTTCATGCGGCTTTGAACATTACATTAGTATTTTAGTTATGTGTCGGCTTGCGAGTTTAACATGGAACGAAGCCCAAAGTGATGTAAGCCTTAGATGTCTACTTCTTTGGGGAAACCCACGAACACATGTATTCTGCTTACAATCAAAGGGTTATTGTCATGGGGTATTTTGAAATCGAACCCAAGGTCCTAATGGACGCCACTCTGCAAACCGAAGTGCGTTGTTCCCTACTTCTAGGCTACTTTCTAAAAGAGTCATTGCTATGCACACCCAGTTTGAGGTGGGCAGGAATATACAACAAACGCGCGGTACTTCCAGTGTGACTTTCCGTCGCCTATTACAACTTCCTACCTTAGAAGAGAGTGAGTGAAATACTCCCACTGCGACAACGAATGACTGGAGTAATATCGCCTATGTGTTCTACATGGCTCAGGCGACTCATGCAGGTGAAGTTTTAATGGATTCTAAATTACAGAAAGCTAGTGGATATGTGTTGCTTCAATACGATAATAAGTGAGGTGGTAAGAGACCAGCTGGCTATTGTGTTGATTTCATACTTGGGGGTGTTTGAAAATGTAGTTATGTACATGATGTCTTAATGGTAAGTCACATTGTTGATCTCCATATGAAATCTCAGTCCATATCATGTCGTCGCGCTATTATTACGGGATATCTGGTATACAATTAGGATTTGCATCACATGTTGAAAGTCAACCGTTTAGCATCAGTCATATGTATTTCTTTGAGAGAAATGTAAACATTTTGGTATTTAAAACCTATTTCTGGTAAAGGTTTCCAGGCTCCTCTGTTTTATACATACTCCTATTCATTAAATATACATTTTCCTGGTTGTGACATTGGTACTTACTTCCCTGAATATGTATGGATGTAAACAGGTCAATCGTTTTTTCATGACGATATATGGCATTATGGAATTCCCGTCAGAGGAGGAAGAAGCGTTTAGAGCGAAGCTTCTGACACTACCACATACAAAAAAGCCCAGCGAAATGTCGTTTCTCTTGTGATTGTGCAGAAATCAGAAGTCATTGGTATCAGTGACCTGGTTAACTGAGCATGCAGCCACATCGGTTTTGGGCGATTATCTCATAATATCTTGGTACGTCATTCAAATGCGTGTCGGTCACTCACGGTCGTCTCTAACACGTTTATCAGTTATCAAAAAGCGGATTGGCGCATGTGATGCTTCAACTTTCCGATCCAGCCATGTTGCACTAACACTGACAGACATATCGTAGTTACAGTATATAAATGAGTGAGTGAGTGTGACTGTACGCCAATATTTGTCAGTATATTCTAGCAATATCATGGCGGGGGACACACCACACTGTACCCATGCGGGGAATCGACCTTGGGCCTTCACGAGCGAGCTTTTTAACCAGTAGGTTACACCCCTCCCCTGCAATTAAATACTTTGACTTTTCAAATTATAATGGTTATGTTTGTAGCTGTATAATGTTCATAGTGTAAAACGAAGTATGATATCTCAACAGGAGCAGTGATAGTGCGGTAGTTACACTGAATTGTACTAGAATCGAGCGAATAAATATGACTATTAAATAAGATGGTGTATTTATTATCCAACATCAACAAAACGTCATCTGGAAATAGTTGTCCGAATTTCGTTATACTGACTGCATAACATTTAGCAGTTATAGTATTAATTGAAGTATTCTTGCTGACGTAGAGGACAAATAAACTGTAAAAGTTCGATACAAACCGGTTAATTAAGGCTGATTGATGCTGATATGAATATTCCTTATACTATATAAACAGCATTTATTGTGCTTGGTTAGTATGTGTAATAAATGCATGTACGTATATACACTGTGTTAGAATATACAAAAGAGTCATTTCTGGTAATGATGGAATTCGAAATATAATGGCTGTTAAAAAAATATATCTTGAGATTAATTAATCCGTCTGAAAGGGAACTAGCAGTATTGCAAGTGTCGTGTCAGCTTAACATGGGAGTACAGCAATGAAGAACACATGTATCCGCCGTAGAAAATGTATGTTGTTCTAGGGGATACTTCTTCAATATACAACACAAATCCGTCTGCGGGTCCACAACGTTTTATTGTGCATGGGAGCTGTTTCGTGTTCAGCTCCCAGATCTCAACTGCCAGCTCGCGCCGGTCTTGATGGATATATATCTTTCTAACATTCATTACTATTCTTTATAAGGTAATACGTACAGCCATGCTATGTAGTATCTCGTCCACAACCCACATGCCTCACGTGCAGTGGTCGTCTTGGTGATCTTACTCTTGGCCTTATCAGACAACAGCATGAAGTTGCAGTCCCACAACTCCAAGAGTATGTATGGCCGGCCTCCCGCATCCCTCACTAGCCCCCAGTGAAACAGCTGTCCAGTGCACGCCTGACCTGTGACCTGGTCACTCCCCCACGAGGGGCTTGCTTGAGGGGGGGGGGGGGGGGGGGGGAGAGAATGTGCGCTACTGCCCACCGCACACTGCTCGCGGTACATTGTATATTACCGCATGTGGTATACTGTATATATCTCTTGACATACTGTATACTGCATGTGATATACGATCCGATCGTGACGAAGGACGTGTCCTCACGTCCTTAATAAGGGTTGTGAATGAGATCTAGTCGGCAATCGATATATATCAAAAGGAATTTCCTTAATGTTGTCTAATCGCTAAACAATAAATATTATAGATAAACAATAAATATTATAGATGGACATGAATTTAGAATTAGATTTGGTGGGATGTACAATGTTTTGCTGTGGACCACTTTTTGTCTTAATAATCGTTCAATACAATTTACTAACACATTCACATACATATGTACAGTCATGATATACAACCAATCATATAAACATACGAACAATGATCTGCTTATGCTGGTTTATAACAGTAGGCATCAGTAATGAGAAAAATACCACCAACACTACGGTGGGGAATCTATTGTTTGTTCCATGTTCATGTTTCTTATGGCTAGATTAATACCTGTATATGACATAATATGATCAGATAATAAGCCAAATTAGCCTATCAGTCATCATCGTGTATAAACAAACTATCATATTTCCTCCTTATCTTTTACTTTACACACATCAGTCGTTCACTCTTGCGTTCACTGACCCACGTTCAGCCTACACATTATGCTTTCAAATTAATGTATATAACGTAAAATTTGACATTAGCAATCACTCTCCTTTCTTCTGCGCATCCATGTTAGTTACATACAATTACATCACAAAACATCAACATTTACCATGGCACTTATCTTGTTTACAATTTCCCCTCGGGTATGGCTGGCCCTTCTACTAGTACCGGGACTTAGAGGAGAGAGGATGATTGCTCTATCCCCCTCCCATGGGTATCGAACACGCCTGTGTGTCTGTCCGTGATCAAGGGACAGATAGACGGTGGAATCCATCAGCCACCCTGCCGCATAGCGACATGACACCTGGTGTCTCTCCAGGGCCCCAGACAATGGCGTGATGGCTCTTTTGTCTGCGGGTTGTCCTGTACCTGTTTATACACAGTTGACACCTCTCCTCCTCTCCATCACTACACTACTACTCCTCTCCTTCTCTCCATCACTATATTATCATTTCTTCAATATAACACCCGGTGTCTCTCCAGGTCCCCAGACAATGGCGTGATGGCTCTTTTGTCTGAGGGTTGTCCTGTACCTGTTTATACACAGTTGACACCTATACGAGACACAAAACTGCGCACACCTTTCATCCCCAAGCCTGTCATACATAAATATAAATATTACATATACAGATGATGACCGAACCACAAGTTAATTTTTATAGTTTATCAAATTTCGTATCCAATGAAAGGTGGCAGATACATTTTGTTGCATTGTTGTACATAATTAACGATTGTATATAAAACTATAACCTTCACTCATAAACATACATGTAAACACAAATTGTACAACCTAACAAACACATATGTTGACAATGTTTCATCTATCATCCGATTTTGTTTGTAGGTAAGTTGAGGTGTTCGGTTTGTTATGTCTTTGGTTTGTGTGGCGATGAATGCACGGTTGTGTATATGGTATAAAAAGTAGACTTTGAATCACTGTTGGTATTTTAATGAGATCATCAGTGAAGCATTACGAAGAGTTTGTTTGAAATTTGATTAAAATATATGTATCTCTCTGGCTCACACACATCCTTTTATTCTTTCTCTCTCACTCTGCTTAGCTCTTTCTCTTCCCCCCTCGCACGCAGCATATTTCAACTACAGCATAATAAATACAATAAACCTCTTGTCATCAATACACATCATAATAGAAGTGGACGAACATGTCCAGATCACAAACAATAATCAATACAATTATCAATAACTGTACTACATATACAGGACAAAGAAATCTCACATACGGCCAGTCGTAACATTCCTATCAGCTTGCATTCGTTCTCATATATTCATACACACAAGAGAGAAATCAAATATTGTATATCTTATCCGAATAATCATGTGAAGGACTTAGACTGCATAAAATTAAACCGTTATCTAGTATCTAAACGTCTGAGGATAAAAAGCTGATGTACGTCAGCATATAATATGAAGGTTATTAATTTAAACTTCTGATTAATATAAAAGCCATTAACAGGTTAATATATTCTGTATGTGCGGGAGTGGAGTACGCGGGTGTCTAACTGTGTATGCATACTGTGACAAAAGTCCATAAACATAACAACAAAAGAAAGTGCAACATAGACATGACGTTTGGGCAGTTGGTATAGAATGTAGATTTGGGTGGGGGCGCTTCGTGTTGAAGAGGCGAACTTGAAGAGGAAGAGTGACGCGAGTGAGTTTCATATGCTAATGGGCTGTATGGAATGCCCCATGGATCGCAAAGTACATTCATGGCGTTATATATTTTTGTTTTATATAAAAATGGGAATAAAAAATAGTTCTTACCAATAAATGTTCCAATGAATGAAATAGATGAATTGTTCCAAGAAATAAATAATAAAATGTTCGTTTAAGAAAACAAATGTCACTTCGTTCTTGAGAAATGTTTCTTGAGAGAGGATACTGCAGACAAACAATATACACACTGCAGACACACAGTAGAATGAAGAAAGCTAAGACTTCTCTGGTTCAGGCACTGATCTTGTAGTTGATGATATTTATCAAGGACTGTGTGACGCTTCGCTGGTCTTTTACCTTCCTAGTGGTAGAGGGCGGTTGCGATGGCTGAAATAACCTTCAGATTCTTCTTTTATTGGTCTTCCCAGAAGTTGCCGGTCCCAGCTAACGGTGGAGGGGTGGTGACAAGGTCTCAGAGTAGGGAAAACGATGAAGACAATAATGATGAGCCGATATCAAGCTTTATGAAATAGCTTGAGAGTAGACGAACCACATGAACCAGAATGCTGACTGTTGTTATTGCTGTTGTTGTGGCCGTCGTTGTTGCTGTTGTGGATGGTGCTGTGGATGAAGTTGTGGATGATGTTGTGAACGACGTTGTGGCTGATGTTGTAGATGATGTCGTGGACCCCAGACGAATAATAGAAATTCACTTCGTGTTGACTACCTTCTTTATCTTGGTGCTTTGGGTTTGAGGTACCGAGGATCGAAGCTCCACCAATATATCCGCCGTAGAAAATGTATGTTGTTCTAGGGGATACTTCTTCAATATACAACACAAATCCGTCTGCGGGTCCACAACGTTTTATTGTGCATGGGAGCTGTTTCGTGTTCAGCTCCCAGATCTCAACTGCCAGCTCGCGCCGGTCGTGATGGATATATATCTTTCTAACATTCATTACTATTCTTTATAAGGTAATACGTACAGCCATGCTATGTAGTATCTCGTCCACAACCCACATGCCTCACGTGCAGTGGTCGTCTTGGTGATCTTACTCTTGGCCTTATCAGACAACAGCATGAAGTTGCAGTCCCACAACTCCAAGAGTATGTATGGCCGGCCTCCCGCATCCCTCACTAGCCCCCAGTGAAACAGCTGTCCAGTGCACGCCTGACCTGTGACCTGGTCACTCCCCCACGAGGGGCTTGCTTGAGGGGGGGGGGGGGGGGGGGGAGAATGTGCGCTACTGCCCACCGCACACTGCTCGCGCATACGGCATACTGCATGTGATACATGCTTATGATACACCTGGTAAACTACAATCGTCTCTGATTATAGTGGGAGATGCAACATTGTGGAAATAGGGTTTGTGACGTGTATTTACTTGACCCAGGTCGATTTGTCTGGTGGTGGTAATTTTGACTTCGAGACATATCCCTAATTTGGTAGTATTTACTAAAAATGGTGACAAAACATAAACTGTCTGTCACAAGACGGTAAACGAAATGGGATATTCCAATTCTGTTTCCCCTTTTTCAATTTCTGGTTTCTTCTAATCACACCCCGCACTGACTTAACCAATTTTGGAAACATTCAACATACATGTATTCACCTTCTCAACATCCCATTTGAAATGACATTTTCAACCAACAAACTCTGCCTAATTAACCACAAAATTCAAAGAGATGAAGCCGAGCGGCCGACTGCTGGACAGTCATGAGTTGGGAGGCGCTAAGATCACTGGACTGTGACGAGCTTGGTTTTACGACCCGGAGACATGCTGTAAACGTCTGAAATAGAGACAAGGCAGCAAGCTTAATACCAATGGCATTTGTATGAATACAATGTGACCACACACAACAACGATCTTGTGAAGACCTTAATTGTCACAAAATGCAATGCGTACAAACAGGTTTGTGATGGATGTGAATCAGTGACAAGACATGCAGTGTAACACCACTCCATCGCTAGACACCGAGTTACTTCCTTGTAACGTCAACCTGATAACGTCGGCCTGCTGTGGAGACCTGACGCATACGGTGTTCTTTGTGTTGGGTTATTGTTGTTGTACTTGTACTACAAAGTATCGTATAAACAGTGTTATCCACTAAATGTATAACGTACATGTAAATACGTGTACCTTCAGGTTTCTCTTAATATATCCTGATGCAGCAGCATCAGAAAACGTTCGTGTCTCTCTCAACAGACATAACAGCGTATGCTGTGTTTATGTTTAAAAATAGACACAAGAATGAATTTTTTCAAAAATCTCGAGTTTCATCTTTCTGACACGTACCTAGTATATTGTTTATATATGAATCAGATCTCTAGTTGTGGCATGGGGAATGTTCACCCACTCTGTCTGCAGTCTCTGTGCCAACTGTCGGAGTTTCCTAGGTTGTTGTTTACGTGATCGCGGTCGTTGATCCAGTGCACCTATAAATGTTCGATTGGGATTAATCTGGAGACCTGGGGAGCCATGGCAGGACCTGGATGCAGTGATTCCCGAAAAAGGCTGTTGCCAGTCTTGCCGTGTGAGGGCGGGCGTTGGAAAATGACATTCGCTTGTTGCATAATGGGAAGGACGTGTTGCCGGAGAACCGTCAGAATCCCCAGAACTTGCACCGAGTTTGTTATACCGGTGTGGTTTCCCACATCACCCCAATAACACCACCAAACCCGTCCACTTCTTGTATGAAGTTACGTGCATAACGTTCCTCGCGACGCCAGTAAACACGACGCCGACCATTCGCACGGAGAAGCATAAATCTAAACTTGTGTCCATCGCAGTTACTCTGTGGCCGTGAAACCATTGCCGTCGCGGCGGGCGATACAGGTCAAAATGACACCTCGAACTGTTCGTCTAGCGCAAATACCTTCAGCGCGTAAACGGTTCCTCACTGTCTGGGCTGATTTCCTAGCAACCCCAGTGTTGCCGCAGTCGTATGAATCTTTCCTGTGCTCTATAAGTGATACGTGTTCGACAGGATCGGGGAAGTGTTGTCCCCTGTGTATGATAACGGTTCTAGTTTTGTAATGGTGCTTGCATTGGTGCTATGTGGAAAAGCCTGGCCAAAGCTGAAGATGATTCTTCTGTTTGCAGTCGCCAATGGCGTTGTTGCGTTGGGCTTCCGTTAGTCGTGGCATGTTTTCGCTTATCACTTGCTGTTTGATTGTGATGGAATGAATGCAAATGAAAACCCAAAGTTTGTATTGCTCAACAAGTGATGTTGCACGTGCATGTCATGTTGGTGTCTTTCCGCGGCAGGCTCTTTCCACCTTTTTACCAAATCTGCAGTACCTCATTCTTTCCACGCAAGTCAATCCCAATCCATGCAGAAATGACCAATTCAATTTTCGCATTAATTTTGTATTGATGTCAGCAGCACTGTTTCAGATATTCACGATTTTACTACTTTTGGATTTCGTTTTTGCAGAATATATATCGGTGCATAAACGGTATTGAATCAAGTGTCTTTGAAACGAAAGGGAATATAAAACTGAACAAATAAGTACGTTACGTTTGTCACACACAACATAGTGTGTGACAACTGTGATAACCCGCAAGATCAAATATGTAAATAATAGTAGTAAATATAATATTAATATCATTGACACACTACGCACGGGAGCTCAAAGGCCAGGACTGCACGGAATTTTGAAGTGACAAAATATAGACTCCCAACTTCGCATTAAAGATGCATGTATGACGTACTGCCTTTACAAGATTGCATTTGTTTGTTGTGACATGCGTATTTTGCAAATATCAACACAGAATATGAAAAAAAACAAGAGTGACGCTAAAGTCCTCTACAGGGGCATTATGTCAGCATCCAGCTGACGTGTACGATGAAGCTCTTAGATCTTTGTCACAGACACTTACCAAGACGCACATAATAACTCAGTATACCCTACTATGGAATGTTCCACGTGACGATATAGGTGCGTCAGAAGAAGGTCAATGTTACAAGATACAACATTTGAACGAGAAGTGTAATATATGAATGCGAAAGTCACATTTATTCTTCATTTATGCCTAAGTGGATGAATTTGTAAAAGCAGAAATAACGTCCTGCTTTCAATTTCATGCGTCACTTATTCTTGTGAATATCATTGAAAAGCCTTTCTACATCTCTTCATGACGTTTATCTTATATAGCCTTGACTTATTCAACTGCACAACAGATCAGAGCATTCGTAGCTGCCATGTAAAACTTTACATTGATGCGCTTCACATGACACTTTGTGCTGAACTGAACCACAGAGAACGTATACCAACAGAGTAAGGAGATATGGGAGTTTGCACAAAAGATTGTGTTCACATATACCTCGGTCTCGAACGCGAATGTGAATTAGGACACCCGTGTCTCGTGCTATAACTTTACTTCTTTGTAGACGACCTCACCATGGCAAGTTGAATGCCAACAAATGTCTACGTGTTTGAGATGTTGGAAATATATCACAGTTTTATGTTTCACCCTTCACTCGGTTAATACAGGTCAGGACAACTGCTTTTATCGGAAAATTAGTTGTACCGCTTCGCTGTTAACACTGTGACAGTAGGCGACAAACGGGATCTTAAATACATTTGTTCCTGGGGTTCTGTGACAAAGCTCCGTTAAGAAAAGTGTTATGTAGCCGATGTGGCCTTGTTTTTATGATGCCCACAGTGATTCATAAATACATGATCTAGTCATACAATGGACACAGCTTTGATCAGATATTTATTATGAGTGAGTGAGTGAGTTGGGTTTAACGCCGCTTTTAACAGTATTACAGTTATATCACGGCGTGCCAGCTTAATGTGGGAGGAAAGCCCGAAGTGATGCAGGTCTAAGACGTTTACCACTTCGGTGAAACCCACGAGCACGGGTATGGTGCTGACAAACCTAGAAACATAATCGGGGCGAACCGGGATTCGAACCCACAATCATAGGTTTCTGGCGTGCCCAAGGGACGCAACTCTGCACAGCGAATCGCGCCACCTTAGACGACTGGGCCACCCGTGCCCCCTATTTATTTTGAAAATGTAAACTTAAGGGTTTTGTATGTCATAGCGGTTTCTATTGTTGTTGTTATTTTACACTTACAAATACAGACATATTTGGTCTCCTCCGACAAAGCTCAATAAACAAATGTTGTGACCTACAGGTGTAGTTTATTATCCCAGATTCGCCATGATAATAACCCTTGCTCTCATAAAATTTCTGACGTGCTGATGGGTTTCACATTAGTCGCAAACGTGTACTTCTTGCTGTATATCTGCATAAAGGGAATCATTAGGTCACGCTTTTTATGCAACTTCCATGCATACGCTGTGTCTGTGTGTACGCTCTCAATGTTAGGGTATAGGTGACATTTCAGGAGCGTGTTAAGATAAAGGAAATATAATATCTAAACTGACGCAGGTCTAAGACGTTTTGTTCGTTGGTGAAACCCACGAGGTACAGGTATTGTGCTGATAATCTAAGGATTATCATGTAGGCGTATCTGGCATTCGAAGCCTCGATCATGGGATGGTGGCTTTTCTACTGAAAATAATTTTTTTTATTATCTTAGAACCTCAATGTAAAATAATCTTTAAGGGAAGATGATATATTAAATAGTTCACAGTTCACCCTGGTGGTAATCTGAAAACAATTATTGACCGATCACCCTATTCTGTATACATACCTGTATTTTTTATAATTTGAGGTAGTTATTACAGAAATCAAATGTGTCTAAATACAATTGATGAAGGTAAAGTTATAAGTGGAAGTTTCAGTATATGCAGGTTTCCTTCTGAACGTGTTTATGCCTAGGTAATAACTCATGGCTTCAACACATTGTTGGATCAAGAAAAGACTTTGAGGAATGGAAACACTCCAGTTATATTATTTTCAGAGCATTTTGTGGTAAATGTGGCCTCGCATGCAACGCACGACGAATCAGCTGCTCGCGATAAAGGTTCATAGAGGCGACTATGTTTGTCGTAAGAGGGTGGTCAGGCTCGCTGACTTATTGGTGCATGTCATCGTATCCCAGTTGCGTGGATCGATGATCATGATATAAATCACTGGATTCTCTGATCCAGATTCATTTCTTTACAGATCGCTGTCATATAACTCGACTATTCCTGAGTGCGGCGTTGAACAACAACAAACAAACACAAGATGTCCTTGATGTGTCTTTACAAGATGCATAACTCTTATCAGTAGAGCATCTTATGGACCTGCTGGCCTTTGCTGCACTGAACACCTTGGGGAAAAGGTCTAAGACCTGCTGTGTGGCCGTTAAATATCTTAAGTATTGTTGAAAACGGCGTTAGGAAAGCCTGAGGTTATGAAGGTTATAGTCAGTTGACTTCATGAGAATCCATGGTGGTGCGAATGCTAGATTCACTGGTCAGATTCGATCAAACTACGTACAACCTATCCGAACAAACTTTGTCAGTGAATAAAGACAACCATTTCATATGTCTTAATCGATCTTGTATCAATCTCTTATGGATTGATCAAGCTCATATCTTAATTAAAACCTCAGGAACCGCCATTGAGTGTTTTAATACGTATCAATCACAATAACTCATTACCAACATTACAAATTTCGTCCATATTTCAAATTGTAAACAATCTGGCCTCAGAGGTGTCATTAATGCATAACACATTAATCACATTGAAACCTATACCTATACCTGTTTACATTATTTGAGATAGATGAACATGTAGAATTAAATGTGAATACATACACATTAAAGGATGCATGTACAGTTATGGATGGAATAGTATACGGAGAGATGATTACAGTGTTAATGTCGTGGCCTCCAGATATTAACTTATGGCTTTTTAACACAATGGGTTTTTTCTCAAGAAAGGACTCTTCACTTATCGGTATTAGTTTCAGATGTTTTGATGGTAATATTGTACTCGCATGTACTGTACGCAAAATCAGCAGCTCACGGTAAATGTTCATACATGTTCTTGATGTGTCTTTCTTGTAGGCACAACACATACCAGTAAAGCATGTTATGGATATGCTGGCCTTCCCTGCACTGAACACAATATCAGCTGCAACAACAACCAGACGATCAGCATAGAAGAAGCCTACTACACAAACAACAACGAGTGTTCGATACACGGTCTCTCTGCATGCAATATAGTGACACCGGACACTGTTACAGAAGACGGAAAGCACAGTTTCAACACCACTGAGATGTCTTCCCTCAAAAACAACTGCTCTACATGTACAAGTTGTACGTATCGTGCACCCCGACGAAATAAACATCCTGCTTTCTCTGTTGTGAGATATGAATGCTGTGAAGGTAAGGATACGATAGTGTGTTCACTCATATTTCAATGCTATGGGAGTGTACAAACATAGAGGATAATGACCATAAAAGAGTAGACATGAACATGCTGTGATGTTAATTCATTTACATTCCAAACGCTTGAGGACAATGCACAAAAATATGAACGTGGCCCGTTTACGATTACACTTCATTGGTTTCCAATAAGACATCGGTGATTAACACTGTAGACAGCGGAAAGACACATGATGACGTCAAGCACACAAACCGTGCGGGGATCCATGGTCAGTGTGTGTCCCCAGGACCTCATGCCTAGCCAAAGAACTGACTAAAGAGTCAACGTCTCCCAAGGCTCTGAGACATCGATGAATGTGTGTAATCGTATCCAATAACGTGGATTTTTGCTCATGTTTGTCGTCTCACTTTCACGAGCAGTCTGTCATTAAAGTCAGCCAGTTAAGGACTCCTACACAACGTTTCATGCATCTGTCGAAAGTTATTCGACTTCACACGACATTAATAGCATCCCAACTGTCTGTGTTGATATGCACCATGATAACGAGTTAATTTCGCCCTCGTTCTTCCTGTTAACACTATGTTTAGTTGGTTTTACTTAACTTTGACAAGCTTCAGAAATTATTCTCACTATTATTTTATATACGGATCATTGAAATACAAATTTAAAGATTAAGGTGGCCAAAGTAGATCTGTATTTCATTTCATGTTTACTGTCAATAAAGTGAAATAAAAAATGTGAATTTTTGACAATTTTTAAAATATTTTATTTTTACAAAGACGATTTAGTACCAAACGAGCACTGTTTTATATATTTTGGAACTCGCCATAGTCGAAAAGATGTCCGTGATCATTATGTTATTTGTGATACTTGTATGTCGTTACAGAATCCACAACTAGTTGTACTTCAACACCAGCAATGGAAGGAAGAACGCAAACACCAGCAGGTATAATGGTCAAATGCAGGAAATTATTCTTGTGCACGGCAATATATATTAAATAAAGAACTGTATTTATGAAAAGGTACACATGACAATCGGAATTTCTTTCACAAATCATTCTGAAATTATCTAACACACCACAAGTTAATGTGAACATAATAACTTTATATTTGTCTACCATTTTGGCATGAACATTTAAGGTGGGTTTTTTTAAATATGTTAGAGATCGACACAACTAGACGTGTCAAGTCAAGTCTTGAATGCGGTTCGATGACGCTCGGTTGTCGAACAGCATTTGCAAAGAGTTTTATATTATCATCCTGACAAGATTATATACTAAACTTAACAAATATTGAACCTTGAGAAACTCATGGTCCTTCATGAAGCTTCCTCATAATCAGTATAAACCACGCACGCAGTATTTATGTGAAATAAAATATGGGCGCAGTTTGTTACAATATTTGTGACGAAACCCTGGAGGGAGATTTAAGATTAATAATAAAATAATAACTGAGCGCCGATATATCATACGTGAGCAGCCGAGAGCATCAACAGGTGGGACTTGTCTCACTGGGGTCACCAAAGCTGAGTAACGCCCCCGCCAAGTCGACAAGCCGCCGACTGCAATCTGGTAAATCTGCACAACCTGGCCAGCTGCGCGCAGCCGCCGGTAACCACCACTTCTGGCCACCCGCCGGTAAAGCCACAGCCAGCCAGCCGCCGGCTACGACAAACCTACCTTATTGGAGAATGTTATCTGTGAGGGACATCGCATAAACAAATCCATTTTCGAATTTCGATCATAACAAAAGACCTTTAGCCCTGCTAGGGTATCGCATAGACAGGTATGAAAGCACCATACTTTTGATAATGCCATCATTGCTAACCTAACAATTACGTGAATCATGTTTATGTCCCCCAGGGTCCCGCCACCGATTCCATACCTATGGGATCGCCGCCACCAATGTAAGTCAAGTAGAACAGTTTTAACACATACTCTCCCGTACGTCCTGTACTGCATGTAAGAAAATAGCTATCCCCACATCAGAAAGGTGAATGTCATTATTGCGATATGTTTGAATCGCTTGCTGTCATATCATGCTTAATTCGACACCCCCTTTTTGCAGATTAGATTCGTAACGAAACCGTTTACTCTCTTTCTCTTCCGTTCAATAGCAGTCCCGCTCCATGTGCTCCATGCCACACCCTTCTAGGTAGAATTTCCGACCACACCAGTAGTGTTTCAGGCATAGACTCTGTGATACCAGAAACCACACCCTCTACATTATTACTTAAGTCTACACCACTATCCTTGACTAGATCATTTGATCCAAGATGTAATACAAGTACCTGTGGAGGAAGATGTGTCTTGAGTCTGTTCTTGATGCATGGTCTCCATCTTCATTCCTCGCTTGCCAAGCCACTTCACCTCAGCTCCCAGCTGGTCTAGTCGCACATTCTTCCCAAACCCTAACCGCCGTGAATTCTTCTGAGCCCAATTCACATCGGAAGAAATGTCAGAAAAACTTAGTTGACAGGTTATAAGCATGCAAATTAAACGTAACAGTTCCTTATATAAAACGTATTCTGATATATCTTTTGAACGCATCCGATTTCCACTTTCCCAAAAACCTGATGACATCAGTAAGGATACCCTGTATTGCTGCAGGCGTAGCTGCACCGATGCGAAAAGAGTGAGACTTGTTTTTATTGTGCTCCAGACAAACAAACCCTGACGCTTTTGAAAACATTGAAGAAAACTGGAATCGTGTAACTGGAAGACCATCAATATATATGAAAAAAATCTTTTGGGGTGATGAATAGGGTCTTGTATCCAAATCTCAGCAATGCCACTGGGAAAATGGAAACATCAGCTAGGGCTCCAACTTGCAGTGGCAGAGCTGCCTTTTAGTCGGTTCTGGACATGCGAATTATCAAAACCGATACGCTGGGCCTCTGGTACTCAGTATTTCACCTACGCGCAAGAATCCAAAGAATGACAAGGAGAACGTACTTTGAAACTGAATAGCCTCGTACACAGACTATGAAACCAATTGCTTCCGTTTACTCTTTTAACAATGGTAAGGTGATAGGAGCTCTTGTATAAGGCTTTGGAGCATCTCTCCTTATTCCTTGTAACAACTTCTTGAAAACAGAATTTTCTGTAGGGGATGATAATGATGCTAATTTATGATATCTACTGATAGCTAAGATATGTTGATAAGCTGTTGCTGGAGACTTACCCTCCATGATAGGTTGGCTAAGTCTCTGAAGGGGCTGATAATGATACTCATTTATGAAATCTACTGATAGCTGAGATATGTTGATAAGCTGTTTCTGGAGACCCTCATATGATAGGTTTTCTACGTAATGAAAAATCTGCGAAACTGGTGCCGGCCAGGTCAGATCTAGGTTATTGCTGAAACGAAACAGTTGAAATCCATGCAACGCATACCTGTACGTCTTTTAGATACTGACAAACTTAATAGCCTGTTAGCCTCGTCTTCAATATCTGCCAAAGAGAATCTGAGGTGCTATATTCCGAAACTGCTGCAACTGAAAGGGGGATAAAGAATTCGAATCTGCTATGCTGTTGAAACACCCTGGAATATATTGCGATTTCACGATTTTGTTAAGGTTCGAGTATTTGATAGTAAACAAACGGACTAAAACCATTACTCTCGGTAATGACGATGTTAACCTTTTCAGTATATCCATTAGTGCCTGATTTTCAGGATTAAACATCACTTCCTGGTTTGTGAGATGTTCCCCCCAAATTGAACTGCCACAAATATTGGGTAAAATTCCATGTTAAGGTGTAACCTTGGAGTCTCAATTCCATAATCCAGCTGCCCACATACATTTTAAGTACAAACCACATCCACAATACTCGCCACCCGCACTATCAGTAAATAAATGTCGAGAGTCATTTGACTTCCAGTATTGGTCTTGGAACACTGCAATTCCATTGTGACAGCTTAAAGCGTCCAGCCATGTCACTTCACCCCTATATCAATTTCAATTCCAAGGAATGTCAAACGAGTACATGGATGTACTGTCTTCTCACTAGCAATAGGAACTCCAAACTTTTGACAGAGCAACATGAAGGTGTCCGGAGCGCCTTGTCAATGACTAGTGTGAGGTGAGCTGCCAAAATGAATGTCATCCAAATTGTGAAGTAATGCCCCCTGTTTCAACCTGCATTGAAAGTAGCCGAGTGTATAAAGCTTTCTACTGTTTTAAACACTGCACAGCTGGTGCGGCATCCCATCCCATCTACATACTAGTTATCCTTGAAAAATAAACCTAAGAGATCAAAATCCTGCTTATCCATTGGACACAAATTGCTGGACTAAGGTCACTGCTTAGTCAAAACTTGTACGAGAGACTGAGGCATCCTCATCATCAATATAATCATTGACTGATGTACCCTCTGGGTATGACAAATGGTGAATTAAACGATACGCAAGTGAATGAAAGCACTAGCAATGACCCACGCCAATGGGAGATGCAATCAGTTAAGACACAGTGCTATGCCCTCTTCGAAAGGAAGGTGCCCTCTAGGTTTGTAAATACAGTTTAGTGCCTATAAACTCTTAATATATACTGTAGTCCATGATTTACATTTTAAAGTAAACATTACCTGTTATTAGTTTCTTTGTGAGTCGAGACACTTTCCCGTCGATTTCATAGAATGATAAATGCATATATAATCCAATCCTCGTATATCTAACTACATCTGGAACTATGCTTATAGATGACAATTTCTAGACAATTAATCGACAGTTTATCATCCTCCAAACAAAACTTATTTCATGCCAAGAATGGAATGTTGAAATACAAGTTTTAAAGCAGCAAGAATTACTGATTCACTTATAATGTTATTGTGAGGTGATGAGGTGAAATGGGGCTTAACGTTCAAGATTATGGCATTTATATATCGAGGTGCATACACGTGCGCGTGTGTGTGTCTTATTGTGCTAATCCATATTTATGCCGGGTTTATAGTGCCCACTGATAAATGATGTCCCAGTTTAACTTGAAGACTCCACTTAGACACACTGAACGGATTTCGAACCCACCTGTCTTTGTTTTATCCCCGTTATGCCGAGTTGAAGGCAAACTAACAAGTTCCAAAATGTAACGTCTTTTTCTCAGATGCGGCGAGAAGATCGAACACAGTATACATTGTACTTGAAGAACATTTTCAAAATTATATCAAAATTATATAATGTATTTACTTATTTATTATAATGCTTATTTACTTGCAGTTGTGGGTGGAGTTGTGACCACAATCCTGGTTCTTATTGTTATCCCACTAACCTTGGTGTGGTATTTACGAAAACGGTAAGTAGCAAATGCACGACAGATGCTATAAATTTGACGCGTCAATGACAGAAATTATCTCCGTCGAATTCCCTATTTTGACTCGTACCATATGTTCCCGTGCTTTTTCAGGTGAACAATTGACTTGCCTTTGCATGTGTTTGTGACGGGTGCAACCGGTGGGGCAAGAGACGCTCATCTTTTCGCGAACACCACGTATCATTACTATTTGATAGTGATTCATAAACACATGCTCTTGATATAGTTGGAATCGACTCTGCTTTATGCAGAGATATTAGATATGCATTGGATATGGAAAGGGTTTTGTCGCTTTACCAATATGCATTATTGTTGCTCTTCGTGCACAATGGTTGATATGCAATCTGTATTGTTACTGTTCGTCCACGATGGGTGCTCTGCGTTCATTGTTATGGCTTTTCCTCCACGATGGTTGCTGTTCCCATAGTGATGTTGCTGTTGGTTGGCACGATGGTTGATGTACATGAATTTTGTTCCTGGTCCTGAGCTGAGGCTGCTGTGCATGCATTATGTTGCTGTCTGTCAGCGATGGTTGCTGTGTATGAATTATGGTTGCTGTTAATGCACGATAAGTCGTCCCCATGGGGATGGACAACCTTATGTATTTGATAAAAAACGTTATGCAGTCATTACAAATGAATGTATGTATTTTGCCAGCATCATTTTCGGTTATTAAGGTTAAAGTCTAAATGTTTATGCAAATATATTGTTTAAAATGGTGACAAAAGTGTATTCCGGTCAGGAAGAAAATGTTCATCATTACGCTATTAAATGTTAAACTTTTCAGGAGACGCAAGACTGATCAAAGTGAGAAGACAATAACTCCGTCCAAGGATGTAAAGACTGATTTCACATATAGCTCGGCCGGTAATAGTCCACAGAGCAACTACCATGAGATAGACGAACTGAAGACAAACAGCAGATCAAATGATTATGATTATGCTACTGAGGACGGTATAGCTATTGCGCCTAATAAGAACAACTATTCCACAATCGAACCAGTCACTAAACCAAACACAAACCAGAATGCTGCACCTTCTGCCACGGAAGACGATTATGATCATATCGGAGACAAACCATCTGCCCAGACCAACGACTATTATACCACAGCCTCGGTTGCCCAATCAGCAGGCACTGGGGAACATCCACGAGAAGATGACTACGGCTATAATCTTCTCCAGAAGGAAACAAACACCAAAACAGTCCAGAATGACTACGACACTACCGCTTCTGCGGCAAAGGCAGTAGCACGGCTCCACGGGAGTAACAAGACTGATGAAAATGACTATGACCATTTCCCTGGATCAAACAGCAAATCTGAAACGCTGAGTTCATCTCATGGAGGAAAAGTTAGACATCGTTCTGATGATTATGCCTTTGCAGGACCAATGTCGTGATCAAATTAGCATAACAGTTATATTTGAGACATATCAGCTATTGACTTCATGTATTATTAATTGAAAAACCAACCTTGCACCCAATTCAAAAGCATTTTGAATCATTTGGTTATATATATATATATGGCCTGATGAGACTCGTACGTGGTACGAGTTGAAAGCGCTAGCCTATTAAAACTGTGTTCAATCTTTCTCAACTTATTTAATTTATTACTATATTGTGCCTGAGAGTTAGAACTTTACTGTGCTTATATATATATATATACAATCATTCATTCATGTCCACACCACGTGGACATTTGTTAAAAGTTAAAAGTCATAAATCCGCAAATTTAGCAATCGCATGATATTTGATTTTAACTCCATACTGATAACTTCCCTCTACGTTATAAATATCCGTAATACCAAATTAAAGTCGGCAAACATTTTAATAACAATATAGTTCCATGATTTACTCCAACGGTTGGACCAAGGCCATGCTGTCTCTACTTAACCTCATGACGGGATATACCCATATATCCTCCAACGACGGCACCATGACTTATGTATATATTTGCAAACAAACTTGAAAGCGCTACAGGCACGATGTTGGATGGTGAACATTTCCTGATAATTGGTGGCACCCCCTATTTTTATAAATTACACCAAATGGGTATCAGAGGAAATACATGGAAGTTATTACACCATAGCTATACAAATAGCCATGCTTTTGTTACTTATCAGGGTGAACAGTCAGATATATACCATGTAAGACAAGGTGTCGGACAAGGAAGAGTTCTCTCTGCTTGGTTCTTCTTAGTCTTCATTAATGACCTTATAACAGCCCTTAGACAAGCAAATAGTGGTATTTGTGTATTTTGTCTAGATATTCAAACTGTTTTGCTTGCAGACGACACAACTCTTGTGAGCACATCGCCACGAGGGCTTCAAAACGCACTTGATACAGTACATTCATATGCCTCAAAGTGGCGACTAACGTATAACCCTTCAAAAAGTAATGTTGTTGTCTTCTCTGAGACAAAACAAAAGGGGTTAGATATTAATTGCAAACTTGGTGATATAAATATAACAACATCTGACTCTGTCATGTATGGTGGCATACTACTAACGCATAACCTGTCATGTAAATCAAGTATTGAAAAATGTTGCCAAAAAGCAAGACAACGTATTAATTCGTTAAAATCTGTGGGACTCAACAGTTCTGAGCTACATCCAGCTACCAGTGTAAAAATCTGGTTAAGAATGATATTAAAAACAAGTTTTTACGGCTGCGAACTGCTCTTTGATATTAAAGGTCAAAACATTAATGTCATTGAAAATACTCAACGCTATTTCGCGCGAACTGTACAAGGACTTGATAAAAGATCTCCATCAGAATCCACTATTGCTAATCTTAGGCTTTGGACAATGATCGGCTATATCGATAACTGTAAACTTCAGCTGCTTGGCCGCTTATGTAACTTAACCTGTAACAGTCTTGTTAAACATCTTTTTTGCGCATACATTGCAAAACCAACTAATCCTAAATCTGTATGTGGAGATTTATTATCAGTTCTTAACAAGTATAACCTACGAAACAACCTTTGTACATATATAAGCTGTGGTGTATTTCCTACAAAGAGAAACTGGAAGCAACTGGTAAATAAAACCATTCATGAATATGAAGAAAATATGTGGCGCAGAAAAGTTTCTGTCAATACAGGTCTTTCACGCTTCATGCTAATACACACAAAGCTTACACTCCATATATTATGGCAACTAGCATATCAGTACCCAGAACAGAGGTCAAGTTTAACATTTTGTGTTAGAGTTTCATCACGTAACAAAACTTCCAGGGACTGTTTATTGTGTAACAAGCATGCCTTTGATTATGATAATCACATCATATTACATTGTGAAGCTCTACTGCAGGTAAGAAATGAACTGTTTTCAACCTTTATTGATCTGCTTGATGTTGAAACCTATGTCAAGTTGGAATTACAAGATGAAGAAGATGTGTTGTCATTTATCTTTGGTGCTGATACTCACTTCTCACAATGTATTGATAAAGTTACATGGGAATCTGTTATACTGATATTTTCTGCTTATGTACTTACACTAAAGCCTTACCTTGATTATGTCATCTGATCTAACCTTTTGTAATGTGTGAATGGCATGACACTGGTGCTACTGTCTTTTATTGTATATATGTACAGGTAATATGAGTCTGTGTGAATACGTTTGATTAATTATGTATAATCTTCGGATTAACTTCTGGAGGAAATAAAGAATATCTCTCTCTCTCTCTCTCTCTCATACTGATAACTTCCCTCTACGTTATAAATATCCGTAATACCAAATTAAAGTCGGCAAACATTTTAATAACAATACGGTTCCATGATTTACTCCAACGGTTGGACCAAGGCCATGCTGTCTCTACTTAACCTCATGACGGGATATACCCATATATCCTCCAACGACGGCACCATGACTTATGTATATATTTGCAAACAAACTTGAAAGCGCTACAGGCACGATGTTGGATGGTGAACATTTCCTGATAATTGGTGGCACCCCCTATTTCTGAACAGAACTTTAGAACAAGACTGTCACAGAGACTGGTAAAACCATTGCAATGCATATCTCCACATAAACAATACTCATGCAGCAGGATACCCACTTATTTTGAGAAGGATAGGTTTTTGTGTAATCTTCGCGAAGCTTGTCCGTACTAATATCGTCTTTTTCTGGTAGGGGACTGTTTCTGTGCGATTCTGCGTGCATATTGGACAATTTAAACGTGTTAAGTGACGATCCTTTCGTTAAATATTGACAAAGGGTAAACGTCTTTAGGTTCTCGGATTATTATCACTATAATGGGTCCACTTTGTCAGCATTACCTAATTTTGTTCCAAATTAGTTTAAACCCTGTATGTGTATGCATACAGCAAATATATACAACTGAAATACTCCCTCTAAAGTTTTGTGTAAGTTTACATTGAAACAGTTATACATATACAGTGTATAAAATATCTGAACAAAACGAGAGAGATAGAGAGTTGCTGCTTGTACTAGTCTATAGTGTTTCCTTTGGACACAGTTGGTTATGAATATACTCTTACCTTAATAAAAATATACCAGGCAGCTGAGCGACCATATGCCGCAGTGTAACATGAATACCCCACTCAGACACAGTATCCTGACTCCGAGAAGACCAGTTATTTTGTTTTAGCCCCTTATTACCGAGCGCCAGGCAGGGTAACAACAAGTAATATATTTTAAAGCACTTCTGGACGACGGGGCTGGGGATCGAACCTACAACATTCCGCTCTCAGTGCAGGCGCTCTATCAACAATACCATGGATGCAGTCTGTATATATACTCTTCAAAAAAGGAAATGCAAAGCCAGATTTGTGTGAGGTGGGAAAACACATGTATGCGAGGAACCGTACAAGGTATTGAGCCAAAATGTTGTGGAGAGAACAATTTGTGATTGTAGTCATCTCAGTTATCGGTACACAGGATAATCCCAAGAGAGAGAAAGCTCTGTTGTATCTTCACTTTTTACTGATTAGTTGTGTGATTTGCTCTCAGATACACGTTCACAAGTATGCAAGCAATACGGTCACAAATACCAAGTTGAACGTACTCAACACACGCGTCAAACCGCGGCTTGTCAGCACGACTACAAAGTTTCGTACTTATTAATCATCACCCTTATATGCTTGCTGCTTGCTGGCTTTATATCTATTACGTCGATATTGTGTGAGAAGTACATTCATTACAATCATGTCTTTACATTTCTTTTCTATGTACCACGGAGAAACACATTTCTGGTCGGATGGTCATAAGTGTATGTATGCCTGCATACAGGTGATTTCATGTCGCCTTACTTCCTTGTAGGCGACCTCAGCATTGTGGATTAAATGTCAACGCAATCACTAGCTATAGGTGTTAATACAGGTAAAGATGATGATTGTGTTTATCTGAAAATCATGTTTGGCTGTGGTAGTAGACGACAAAGGGATATTAAATATACATTGCCTTCACTAACAAAGTTTTAAAAAGGCTGATAAAGCCGATGTATAGCCGAATTATAGGGCACGAGCATAGTAGTCGAATGCGCCACTCTTCTCCCTGCATGGGTGAGTCACTCAACCGGGAGATCGAGAATTCGCTCATCGTAGTTTGGAATCCCGGATTCTCCCGATTATGATCGTTGCTCTCACATTATTATACATACGTGCTGGTTTGGTTTCTCAGAGGACATGCTTCTTTCATGCTCTACATTCTCCAAGTCGCATTTAGCAAAATTATGACTTGAGCTTGAAAATGCTATGTATAATGTAATTTACATACACAAAGTCCTATGTAGAGTAGAGTCCTCTCCCTTTTGTACAGTTTCCTGTGTACTTTAAATTAAAACCCTCAACATGTTCAATATAATTTAACAAAAGAAGTTGTGTACATGAATGTATAGTGATAGTGAAAACATTAAAGTGTCCGGAGGCTGGAAACAAAATATCACTGTCAGTGAGAGAGTAAATATTGCTTAAAGCCACATCAGTAGTATTGCAGCTTTTCGCGGCTGCACTGTCAGTTACAGAAATAATGACAGGCCAGTGATTTTCTCCATGAGGCAATATTATACACGGCTAGCATATTCAATAAAACAAAATTCTCAAAGACCAATTTGTAGCATTCGGCTAAAATGAGATTGTCCGATGTTTTTACACGACACCATATTCGCTTCTTTAGGCCATACAAAATTAATTAATAGATCTTCATCCTCTCCCACCTGACTACAAAACATCCCGCCTTACTTTATTCTGTTTCCTCAAAGTTCCTAGAAATAGAAATGTCGCTAATATATGTGTTCCTACTCCGTACTCGTAGCCCTAATGAACACGCATGATGTATGTGAATCGCACCCCTTAACAGCAATTGTACACATATGCCTTAAATAGTTCGATAAGCAAACAATAAAATGTTAAAAATAAAATGCGTCCCGTCTTCCGCGTTTTTTAAAATTCAATCATACTCTAACTATTAAAATATTGCGGCCTTGACATCCACATGATAGGCATGCTTAAACTGGAAAAGTACCCCCAATATCCAGCCTGAGGGACCGGCATGGCTCTGAATAAGTGAGTGAGTTTGGCTTAACACTGCTTTGAACAGTATATATATTGCAGTTATACCCCGGCTTGTCAGCTAGAAATGGGACGATACCCACCATCATAGGTTTTATGCACGTCCAGACGACTGAGCCACTAGATGACAGTGTAGGTGATTGGCAGAAAAACGCGAGAATGCGAGATCGCAACATTGGCATGGTCAAGTGTCGCAATCTCGCGTTCTCGCGTTTTGAAAATAGTTGCACATAACTGTATAGGCAATTGACACAAACGCACGAGAATGCGAGATCGCGACATTGGTCAAGTGTCGCGATCTCGCATTCTCGCATTCTCGCGTTTTTTACAAAGGTTACATATGATGGTTTGAGTCGAAACATGCAGCGCTTGCCAATCAGAATTGTTCATATATATTCGTTGGAATTGTGGTATTTTAATAATTTATAAAACGTTTTCCCGCAAATAATCAGTTTAATACTCATTTTGATAAATATGAGTTGAAAATGAAATGATCACCACTTGGAACATTATATTAGGTACCTCTCTCAATATTAAAGGGGGCACGGGTAGCCCAGTCGCCTTAGGCGACGCGATTCGCTGTGCAGAGTTGTGTCCCTTGGACACGCCAGAAACCTATGATTGTGGGTTCGAATCTCGGTTCGCCCCGATTATGTTTCTAGGTTCGTCAGCACCATACCCGTGCTCGTTGGTTTCGTGCGCACGGACAGCGTCTAAAACGCGAGGAAATGAAATGTCGCATTCTAGCGTTCTCGCGATTTCGAGTTTTTGTGGCCTAATTTGACAAGTCGAGATTGCAAGACTTTTGACAAAACGTGCTATGTACCAAAAACACGATAATGCGAGATCGCGAGAACGCGAGGTTTTGGCCAAATCTCGCGTTCTAGCGATCTCGCATTCTCGTGTTTTGGGCATATTTAGCTCGTTTCCATAGGTCGAGATCCTTACAGTATTCCATAATTGTCGCCATCAGGATTTTCATCACATGTTGGAAGTCTACCGTTTGTTGGTTACAAGACATGTTTACATATTGGTATAAAAATGCTATAACAGTTGAAGGTATCCAAACTCCTATTTCTTGTACATCTGTATTTTATACATACTTCTATTCATTATACATTTTCCTGGTAGTGACGTTGGAACTTGCTTCCCTGACTGTGTATGGATGTAGACACGTGAATCGACTTTTCATGACGACATATGTCATTATGCAATTCAAATCAGTGGAGGTAACAGCGAACCTTCCGACACTACCACATAAGAAAAATAGCGAAATGTCGCCTCTCCTTTGATTGTGTACAAATCCGTAGTCAGTGCTAATTGTTACCCGGTTAACTGAGCATGCAGCCACATGGGTTATGACCGATTATCTTGAACATAACATTCTGGTACGTCATACAAATGCTTTCGGTCACTCCCGGTCGTCTCTAACACGCTTATCAGTTAATCAATAAGCGGATTGATGCGTGTGATGCTGCATCCTTCTAACATGAACGTGTCAGATACAGTAATGTTGCACTAACACTGACACACATACCGTAGTTACAGTGAGTGAGTTTGGTTTTAAGCCGCTTTTAGCAATATTCCAGCAATATCCCGAGACATGGGCTTCTCACATTGTACCCATGTGGTGAATCGAACGTGGGCCTTCGATGTTACGAGCGAACGCTTTAACCACTAGGTTACACCCCCGCCCCTACAATATATATATAAGGTGAGTGAGTAAGGGAGTTGGGTTTAACGCCGCTTTTAACAGTATTCCAGTGATATCGCGGCGTGCAGCTTAATTTGGGAGGAAAGCCTGAAGTGATGCAGGTCTCGGGCGTTTACCACTTCCATGAAACCCACGAGCATGGGTATGGTGCTGACAAACCTAGAAACATAATCGGGGCGAACCGGGATCCGAACCCACAAGCATAGGTTTTCTAGGACGCAACTCTGCATAGCGAATCGCGGCGCCTCCAGTGTGATCATGAACAGAAAGGACATTGAAAATCGATACTATTGATGATTTATAAGTGTCGGGCACATATCATGACGGTGCTTACATTAGCGTAGGTCATATGTTCACGTTCCGTGATATATGGTGTCATCCCTGTTTAAGTTGATCCCTATTTTATAACTTAGCTTATTGTATGTTGGATTGCGTTTTGACTCCAATCCCTCGAATCTTTTACTGAGATATGATACCTTCGTCAATATCTGAGGACACCTTCTAGAAATAATAATGGTACATGGTTTTGACTCTTTTGTTCTTGTATATATGTACTCATGTATATAGTCAAAACCCTGTGCACGTTTTCTATGGCCGGTACACAAGCAGGTTAAGTCAAAGGTAGAGTGTAACGAGATACTCAACACTGAATGTTTTGAATGCTATTTGTGTCTCATCCAGGACAAATCGTGCCTACCCGCCAACAATTGTATGCTAAAGTGATGTGATGTATTTTTAAAGGATGAATGTTTGTGTACAGAATAATACGACGTGAGCAACGTATGAAGTAAACAGAGCGTTGTTGTTACACTGTATTGTCCACCCTCTCCAGTGTGGGTCTTCCCGTCTCATGTGTAATCGACGGGGAGACAGTGTTTAACAAGGATGAATATTACAGATAACATAGCACGGCCCAACATGCTACTTCCTTGTATACCACCTAAGACTAAAATGCTTGCATTACAAACATGAATCATTGGGGGCGGTGGGGTAGCCTAGTAATTAAAACGTCGGCTCGTCACGCCGAAGACCCGGTTTCATACCCCACATGGGTACAATGTGTGAAGCCCATTTTCCGGTGTTCCCCTTCGCGATATTGCTGGAATATTGCTAAAAGCGGCGTTAACTCACTCACTCATAAATTATTTATTGTTTTATTGTCATTTTGGGTTGCATTCTTCGGGAAGTTTACGTAGGTAAGACATTAGTGAGAATGAAAGTCGGTATGATGCAAGTATATAATGTATAGTATATGGCCCTTCGATATATGTAATGCATTTGGAATCTAACAGACATCACACTGCATAATAAATCTCCTGTGGAGCTTTGTTGATATATTCTAAGCACCACTTGAGTGACTTCTTGATATGTTGCCTAAGTCATGATACGTAATATTAAAGTAGACAGTGTCCATGAATCAATCAGCGCTTGTGGTAATAGAAATTGGAAGGTATACAAACATAACGAACATGCGTGTTTTGTTGGGTTAAGTCGATTGTCGGTTTTAATGGTATTATATATATTCACAATGAGGATTTAATGGATTGACACAAGGTGGTATGATCAACTGACAATGTTCTGTTTGAGTATTACCACTCATATTACATGTATTCGCTTGAGTATTACCTTACACGTCCTCTTGCAGTCTCTACTTGTGAACATGTGATCGATGTTACTAATACATGTATCTCCTGGACTGATTATATTTGACCTAGTCAGGGTTTATCTGGCTCATTCTATGTAGGGTAGGACATGCTGGTGCGTTTTGAGAACACAGTTTGTCACCGTTGTTGCAATTGGTTCATACTTTTTTTAGCGTCTTTTCCATTTTAAAACTAACTCTGCCGTTTGACGTTTTGAATCTGCTTCCCCTAAGGCCCTGAATTTGTGAAAGTGAACATATATTTATGAATGTTTTGTTTGTTTAACAATAACAGATCCAGAAACCTTCATTCTTACGACATGTGTGTTGAATGCACCGCATGACGAATGCCATGATCAACCCTATGGACTCTTTAATCATATAAAACAATATCGTACTTGCATTGTCGATATTTATTTATAACGTTATAATGAATTTGAGCTTTCCATGTGCTTTATTTTATCATTATCGTTTGCATATGCCATGTCAAAAGTACTGTTGAAAGTAAAACAGGTTTGGGGTTGAGAAAAATGTACTTTAATGTAAAAGATTGATAAACCCAGGTTCCAGTTATCTCTGCATTTGTGTATGTAGCATATGATACTCTGTGTTACCATCTATTATGTGGTGCCTATTTGAGATTAAAAAAACTCCTAAATATGTATGTTAATATGGGAAATAATCAAGCTGGGCTTATTCGATTTGTATTTGGTGAGTCGGTTTTGTTCGTACTGTAAACCTCTGGTTTGCCTTGGTCAGTTTCGATTTAAAGTTTGACGTTCATTGGCTTTAATATTGCTGGTTGCGACGAGAACATTACTCATATATTATAGTAAGAACGATCAACTTGTTCATTTACATTTAAACAAATTTGATCCTACGTAATTTTTTTTGTACCTGTTTGTTGTGACAAGTCTTTTGTTTGGACACAACACGAACCAGCAGAGCATGCTATGGAACCCATGCCTCAACACTTCCCTGTACTCAACATGACATCAACTGTAACAACACCCAGAAGATCGCCATCTGTGATGCCTACTACACTAACAATACAGACTGTGGAACAGGTATCTCTAGTTGCAGCGTGAACCCGGACAATGTGACAGAACGTGGATATCACAGGTTCAACATCGACGAGATGGACATCATCTACAACAAATGCTCCACACAGATTCGGCGTGTGTATCCTGCTCCCCGGCGTGGTGCAGTTCTTACATTCTCTGTTGTGAAGTATCAGTGTATTGAAAGTAAGTGTGTTTTGGTAGAACATGAATGTTTGATTGCATGTGTTAACGTTTTGATTTGGACTTTTTCAGAGCTTTAGATTTGTATATCTCCCGTGCCGATCTGGGTTCGAAATGATCAGCAACCCATGTTTGTCGTAAGGGGCGACTAACGGGATCGGGTTGTCAGGCGCGATGACTTGGTTGATACATGTCATCGCATCTCAATTGCGTAGAACGATGCTCATGCTGTCAATCACTGGATTGTCTGGTCTAAATTCGATTATTTGCAGACCGCCTTCATGTGCCTTGAGTATTGCTGAGTGCGGCGTTAGACAACAAATAACAACAAACAGTGCAAAATGTATCAGTGTCTGATTGTTCAACAAATCCGAAATGTGTCAAAGTAAGTAGAGTCAACATATATGTCAATAACTACCCTCTAAAATGTATGACGTATATCATCCGTCTACAATAACAACAAAATATAGCACACCCTGTTTAATGACTTCTCAGCACTAACCTGTCTATATTTGTTTTTAACAGGCCAAGCAACCAATATATTTTATGTTGTGTGGTAAGCATTCTGCAGTGTTCAAGGTCGTGGTGGCATGCAAAATAGCAATGCGCCCCCCCCCCCCCCCCCCCCCCCCCCCCACCTGTAACATTCACAAAACTATTGATATTAAGACATTAAGTTGAACGTTCATGACTATCTATAACAATCATTCGCGTTAAGCTAATAAATGATGTTCCTGATGAGATTTACATTGAAGGTATAACTAGGATAGAACCTACAAACTTGCTTGAATTATTCCCACACATCGCATTGAGACCGCCTCCGTGGTGTAGTTGATAGAGCGTCTGCTCGGGAGCGGAATGTCGGGGGTTCGATCCCCAGCTACGTCATACCAATGGACGTTAAAAGATGGTATTTGTTGTTACCCTGTTAATGAACCTGTGGCGGTTACGTATACATGTGTTAGTCATCATTGATCAACTGGTCGATCATTGAAAGGTGAATTAAGATGCACCAAACAGACACAAAGGTAAACTCATAGATTGCTGGAGACGGTCAATGTCAGCCTTGGCACGGATCGAGTCGATACTACGATGGTTTAGATGTGCATTTCTTCGTTTGTTTATTAGGATGGGCCGTAGCGAAGATATTCGTGAACAATCATGCAGTCACGCTCTCTGACATTTCTCAATGTTTCCTGAAACGCTGAGACCAGGAATAAAGGTTCTAAATGATCAGAAAGAACGCTTATGCATGTTTTCGTGCTAGGGAATTCCCGGGGGTTTCCCCTGGAATGAGGAAGTAGTCCGTCAGTTTTTACGTCATTTCAAGAACACGGTCTCGTGAAAAACGTATGAACCTCAATTTCGCGGTCATGTGACCGACCTCTCGTCAAATGGAAAAGCCGTATATCGTGTAAACTTCAAATTAAAAGAGAGAGAGAGAGACAGAGAGACACAGAGAGAGAGAGAGAGAGATGAGAGAATAACTTGATCATAGTACCCTGTTTATCCAGCCAACTGCTTTCTAACCTAGGGATAGCTAGAGGAATCCTCTGTGTTCTGTCTTCTGTTTTTAAAGTTGTAATCATGTGATTTGCTGTCACCCACACGTACACAAGTGTACACCAAAGACACGTACTCAAACAATACGTACACCTGCCGAACTTACGTGAGCACAAACACACCTGTACAAATACCAAGTTGAACATACTCAACACGCTCGTCAAACTTTTCTACTTAGGAATTGACCTTCATTTTGTGTGAGTTCATTGGAGTATGCTCCGACGTTCATACAGTTTGGGCCTCACTCTATGAAGGTTCATACTCCAATGAACTCACACAAAGTGAAAGTCAATTCTTATAATTATATTATCACAATTTCGTACCTCAAGGGATGTAGGCCAAGATCTAAACACAATTTTATTTAGTACGTGTGACTTCATGTTTACACTGACAGCAATACAACAACCAGCTATATCGCGGAGGAAAATAGTTCCTCAAAAAGAGAGCTGACATGGGCGAATGGATGCACAACTTGCTCTTCAGAAACATCTTACGCACCACATGTGTTCAAATCATATCCTCATTAGATGAGAAAGGTCTGTAAAGAACTACCTCAGTAAGTCAGTCACAATGACAGCGCGTCGTAATACATTTACATCAAGTTCAAGACGTTCAATTGGCCGACACGATAAACGTGACGGGAGAGATTTCCGAAGTTGTTAATGAACCTGTGGCGGTTACGTAAACATGTGTTAGTCATCATTGATCAACTGGCCGATCATTGAAAGGTGAATTAAGATGCACCAAACAGACACAAATGTAAACTCATAGATTGCTGGAGACGGTCAATGTCAGCCTTGGCACGGATCGAGTCGATACTACGATGCTTAGATGTGCATTTCTTCGTTTGTTTATTAGGATGGGCCGTAGCGAAGATATTCGTGAACAATCATGCAGTCACGCTCTCTGACTTTTCTCAATGTTTCCTGAAACGCTGAGACCAGGAATAAAGGTTCTAAATGATCAGAAAGAACGCTTATGCATGTTTTCGTGCTAGGGAATTCCCGGGGGTTTCCCCTGGAACGTGGAAGTAGTCCGTCAGTGTTTACGTCATTTCAAGAACACGGTCTCGTGAAAAACGTATGAACGTCAATTTCGCGGTCATGTGACCGACCTCTCGTCCAATGGAAAAGCCGTATATCGTGTAAACTTCAAATTAAAAGAGAGAGAGAGAGAGAGACAGAGAGACAGAAAGAGAGAGATAGAGAATAACTTGATCATAGTACCCTGTTTATCGATACCAATACGTACATCTGACGAACGTACGTGAGCACAAACACACCTGTACAAATACCAAGTTGAACATACTCAACACACTCGTCAAACTTTTCTACCTGAACTTGTACGGCTTGTCAGCACGACTGCAAAGGTTCGTACTTTTTCAAGACCCTTATACGCATCCATCTTGCTGGCCTTATATCTATTACGTCGATACTGTGTGAGACGTTCTTTTATTACAGTCACGTCTTTACTTTTCCGTTCTATGTACCAGTGAAAACATTTTCTGGTTGGATGTGCATGTGAAGTGATACTGGAGTATTCATGTCTCCTCACTTCCTTGTAGGCGACCTCAACATGGCGGATTAAATGTCAACGCAACGACTAGGTGTATGAGCTGTTGGAACTACATGTATATTAGTCGACACTATGATGCGTAACCCGCCAATCGGTTAATACAGGTGAAGGTGATTGTGTTTATCTGAAAATCATGAATGGCTGTGGTAGTAGACGACAAAGGGATATCAAATATTTATTACCCATATGGGTTCAAATATGCAGTGTAATATTTTTGATATTTGCTCAGTGTGCAATTAGTGATTCTCGAAGCTGGTTAGTCAGTTGAACAAAGATCAATTTTTATTGGGCAACGGGACTATTTTTTTCTCATCCCATTCATTTACAAATCCACGCCATTCATTCGGATGTTTTACGTGCTACATTCTCACTGATTCGAGATTTTTAAGACAAGAAATATAGTTTCATATCAACAACATGATTTCACATTTTCTTTTCATTTATTTCACAGAAAAAAAAACAACTACGGTTGCGTTTGTAAACAAACATGGCTGGCCATTTGACACCTGTCAAAGTAAATGACCTTGTTAAAGCGGACGGAGATCTGACTGACTTGAATATTCGTATAATTCAACTTCTGAAAACATTTAATGACTTTGTTGTCAAAACTACATATGGCCAGATTGAAGTTCCAAGATTCAGATTGCGATGTTACCAGAAACTGTTTCTAGTGCCCCAAGATCACCACCAAGTCCGGGTTTACGTCTTTGTTAGAGGACTTGCTGTTTGATGAATTTTTCGACCCCCCGAATCCAAAAACCGGACTTAATACAGACAGGTGTGCCTTTGAGAACGATGATGACATCGATATCTGCCAATGAAAATGAAAACACAATGAAAAAAACTAAACTTGACAAGTTAACAAAAACTTAGTTTACAAACTTATAGAGGTAAGAAAAACACGAAAAGTAACTCACACTTTCAACGATGGCTCATCACTTTGCAATAACTTTAAGACTCTCCGAAAGACAAATATAAAAATACATTATTTCGTAGAATTTTTTAACATTGTGTGAAGAATTAAGAACGCTGTGACACTTTTTTATACAATGTATACGTTTGTGTAACCGCAACGTCGGCACAGTACGGCACTGATCATGAGCGCCTTGCAGGCACCAAGAGGGTAAATGACACGGGAAAGGTGGAACTGAACATTATTCTTTGCAAATTTATCATTTCGGCATGCAAATCAGACGGTTCAGAATGCGAAATGTCTACTTTGAAGGAGATGAAGGGTAGCATAGCTTGTTACCTTAGCGACATGATACCAACATTTGCTCGCGAAGTCGATGCACTTTGCAGAACTCGGAGAGGTTTAGAAATCAAAACAAAAATTATTAAAAATACAAGGAAAAAAAACTTACCCCAGCGAGCTGATCCTGTGTCCGATATTGAACTAAATGAACTCCGTGAATGCGCACAGCTTGTCACCAAGTCTCCAGATACCGTGTTCGTCTGTCAACAGCTATTCAACCATTAGCCTGTGAAACTATAGGCTTTGTCCACTCCACAAGCGTGTTTGACCAGTCGTCCTAAAATCCCACGTGCACATGATTCCAATCAGTCACACTTGTCTCAAATCACACACGATGTTCATAAAACTTGTTGTCCGGATTAAACTGTAACGCCGGTTCTCTTGTTATTCCTGGTTTCAGTTGTCTCATATCTGGGTCAAGTCGGGTCTTTCATTCCGACACTGACAGCAATCGTACTTTTCAAAGTTTACTACTTTTCGTAACTTTTCTCTAACAAACAAAGACTTCTGTACATTCCGTCTATGTTGTTGTTGTTATAGGTGTTGGCATTGTTTTTAAATGACACATAAAACAATTGACATGTTTTCCGTGTTTTCTCTTCTCAACGTGAAATGCACTATTACAGCCCTTAATGTAAAAATTACTCTTAATGTAAAGAAAATTACCAGGTACCAGGTGAGCTGTAAATGCTATCTTTCGATATATTTTATGAATAAATCGTATTGGATTGTGAATAGATTTCGCATGACGGATGACGCACGTCGTACAAAGGCGGATAGCAATACGTCACATAAGCCTTTCGGACATCTTGCATGTATGGATAAAAATTAAGCTAACTAGAACTGTCCAATGGGGAATTAATGAAGGCATGCCGTACAGTGTCCGTAGCTACACATTCGTACACATCTGGAAGAAATCGATGTATTAGTTTACAAGTTGTCCAGACAAATTGAAATGACGAAGTAATAAAAGGCAATAACTCCGCCCAAATGAAACAAAAAACAATTGCAATGTGCCCAACGACATGTTGAAGTGGCCACGTGCACAAAGTTTAATTGAAATCAGTCAGTTAGTTTGGAAGGAATTGTTCGGAAAGGTTTTTTTCTGCGGACAGACCGACAGACGGGCTGACAACGCTGATTCCATGATACCCTAGCTTCGTTGCGGGGGTACAATGAACTAAATATCAAATGAATTGATATTCACGAGGGTTTTCAAAAGGAATTGATAAATAGATATTTACTCATTTAGATGTTTGAGACCTGTACATTACAAAATGGCGACTGTGTGGCCATCTTGGATTTCTGAATGAGGTTATATTATTCGATGTTGTGCTGATCATCCACACCTAGTTTCATAAAGATCACTTATTTGAAAAAAAAAAGTTAGGTAAAATAGTCTTAAAAAGGGTTATCTATCTACATTTCGACCAATCAGAGGATTCCATTCCGTTGGTATTGTAATAAAACGTGCTTTGTGTGCAAAAATATATCTAAATATCCCTTTTAACGTAAATAAAGTCATATTGTATAGTGTCCCTAGATACACCTTTGCACAAAGATTGAACAAATCGTCAGTTATGACCCATAAAGAAAACCTGTAAATAACGACCAGATTGTCGTTGTTGAGAGGTTGTTGGAATATTAAAGGTATAGTGCACTTACTCAAGTTCCATGGCTCTACGTTTTGTTGTTCCTGTGAAAACGCGCACAGATGAAGGAAGAATATAATTATGCTATTACGAATAATGAGTCTTTATTCAGTACTTGTAGGCCACGGGCCCTTTTGTACAAACGAAATACAATTTAGGTGCAAACAGTATAAAATACAACGTATTTCTTTGCATATTTTAAAAAAAAGCAGTTCTAACATAATTGCTTATTATCAAAGTTGGAGTATTTGTGTTCTTACAGTATTGGCGTAAAACAAGTACTTTAACAAAAAGTGATATTCATTTTCGATATTGTTTAGGTTACAAGCTTTACATTTTCTAAATTCACAAGGATTATGAAATTCTAAATTGTGAGAACTGAGCCGAAAACGAGTCAGTGTGGTCCTGAAATTATTTACAGCTATACTGCAAATAGTTCTCACATGAAATGGACGTTTTAAACTGTGCATAATAAGCCGTTTGGGGGCTTACGCATAGAACGCTATGCCAAACCTGAACAATAAGTTTTAACCGCTGACGTAACATATTTAAAAATGCGGTTTTATTACCACATGTTTGAAAGTACTGGACATCACCAACGCCTCCGTGGTCTCCGTAGAGCGTCCGCCCGGAGAGCGGAAGGTCCGGGGTTCGATCCCCAGCCGCCTCATACCAAAGACGTTAAAAGATGGTACTTGTTGTTACCCTGTCTGGCGCTCAGCATTAAGGGGCTAAAACAAGGACCGGTTGGCTCTGAGTCAGTATACTGTGTCTGAGTGGGGTATTCATGTTAAACTGCGGTATGGTATCTCAGTGGGCTAGCACTATAAATCGGCATCGGTCCGGACTAGTACACGTACCCACACACACACACACACGTGCATGCACGTCGCTATATAAGTGCAATAATCTTGGGCGCGACGTTAAACCCCATTTCACTTCACCTCACTGGACATCACCAAATCCTTATCTGAAAATAACAGTTTTAAGTTTAGTTACCCAATTAACGTGGCCTTGTTCATGGTACAACCGCAACATATTGTAACATTTTTGGGGGTAATCGAGATTTCTGCATATAAAGAGAACAGCCAATGTTTGACACATTTGAAAACAGCGAACTACTGAATAGAACTTAACATCTGCCAGACTCGGTTCTATGTCACTAACCCCAAATTTCAGAACCCATATAAAAGTATTGGGGTTATCAGTGTATCTAAACATCTGAAGTAAAAGTGAGCCGAGTGTGGTTTCAAGGAATGTATACTAATTAACAGGACCATGAACACCTTTCTTGCCTGAATTGCAATATCATTTAAGCATTCGACCTCAGTAATCTATTGCTAAAATACAAGCCAAGATAACTGTATCCAGTAACTACTTCATACGCATTTCCATCATAATACCATTTTGTCATAACGTGAAAAAACCTCCCCTCTTTTTGTTTTCGATAGATTGACTGGCATTTCCCATTTACAACAGTCATCATGCAAGACATTCAACTTCATTTGTACGTTGTTGACAGTATTGCCAAACACTTTTCCGCAAATAGAAGTAGAAAAATATAAATTTAACTTAACACCAAAACGACAATTTTGTTCCATTTCAGTAACCAATTCGTTTATATAAAAAAAACTGAAACAAAAAGGGACAAAGCATACACCCTTGCCTCACACCCATGAAGCAACACATATACCAGATACTCTGTTGTAAGCCTTTATATCACTGTACATTGATTATAACATTTTACCCATTTTAGCACTCAAACCATATTTGTACAATGGGTTCCATAGATGTCGTCAAGGCCTGCTGATTTATTATGTTTCGTGGCACTGATGCTTTCAAAAAGTTCGGATCTGGTGATTGGGGATTCTAATATGTCAATTGTCAGTTCTTGCACATAACCTTGACATGTCACTATGTCCTCCACCTCACCGAGATTATCCTTAATCCCCATTGGTTCAGAATTCAGCGGCGGGAAATAGTCCCCCCAGTCTTGTATATCAATAGGGTTGGGTCGTTGCGGTCGTCCAGACACAAGCTTTATGATGTCCCAGAAACGTTTAGAGTCTACCGCTGCTGCATTTTCCAGGTCACTCCTTTTACATTGTGCATACTGGTCCTTCTTGTTTCCTCACAGTTATCTGTATTCATTGCAAACTTTGTTATACTTAATAAGGTATGAGTTATCTGAAGATTCTTCTGAACGCATTTAAACTATGGCACCGTTCATGTTTTTTTACAGAGACATTCATCATCATCGGGGATGCTAAACCATAATCTATTATTCTACACCCTAAAAGCCCAATAGGGGGCACGGATGGCCCAGTCGACTAGGGCGTCGCGATTCTTTGTGCAGAGTTGCGTCCCTTGGGCACGCCAGAAACCTATGATTGTAGGTACGAATCCCGGTTCGCCCCGATTATGTTGCTAGGTTTGTCAGCACCATACTCGTGCTCGTGAGTTTCACCGAAGTGGTAAACGTCTGAGGCTTGCATCGCTTCGGGCTTTCCTCCCACATTGAGCTGACACGCCGTGATATAACTGGAACACTGTTAAAAGCGGCGTTAAACCCAACTCACTCACTCACTAAATGCCCAATAAATGTACAGTCACCGATTTGATAATCAGTTCCAAATCTTCCATTCACAATATGTATGTTCAAATTTGAACACATTTCCAAAAAAGGTTTTCCAAAACTATTTAGTAATTTATCACATGAATATCTTTCCATCTCAAATTGTGTAAAAAATATTACTTTCAACATGGTGAATAACATCGTTCTCCACATAGTGATGTCGACCACTGGAATGTCTGGTCCAGACTCGATTATTTATAGGCCGCCGTCATATAGCTGGAATATTGCTGAGTGCGGCGTTAAACAACAAACAGAGAAACAAACAAATCCAATTACAATGATAGAAACAGCTGGGTACTCTTCCAGTATACACAATAAAAAATACAGGAAAATCTCTACCCCATATGTCTATCTTGGTTATCATACCATGTCAATCTCTCCGGCTGGATAAATGTAAACACACATAATGTATATCTACTGAAACCAAACATACTTTTATCCAACATAATAGTAATAGCATGTTCTCTGTATCGAACTTCAGTGAATAGTTTATCAAAAGTATTCCTCCCGAAAACCTCCCGAACTTGGACCTTTTTGTGGCTGGTAAACAAAAATGTCTATATTCTGGAAAAAAATCACTAAAGTAATTTTTTATTGACTATGTTTCCTATAAAGCAACAATGCCATGTTCATATACAAAAGAAACAAAGCCAATGTAGGACAGTTGGTTGGTTAAATCTCCTATATTCCTTGCAATGTAAGATATGCTTTTGCATAACCTTCGACCTTTACGGCAGCACCCGCTCCTGATCCACAGTTGACGACGTTCCACTTGAGTCGCGATCTGCGACTGGAGTCGACAACTGATGCTCATCACCTTCCAGAGAAAAAGCTGGCATGTCCTCAATACTGAGCCTCCCATCCTTCTACTAGCCCCTCTTGTTCTCAGGTCTGAGCAAAGTCAGTTTCTCACACTGTCGCTTATTACGAATAATTGCAAGAAACCGAGCAAAAACAATTAAAAACATGAAAATAGCAAAAGGTATTCTATATTTCCAATAAATCTTTGTTTATGAGAATATTTTACATTAAGGTGCCATATGTACTATATTAACCCTTAATGTAAAAAAAATATTTGTATATTAAGGGTTGCGGGTTGTTACTCTTAATGTAATGTTTTTTTACATTTAGAGTTAAAACGTTACCCTTAATGTAAGAATTTTAAAATCAAGAGTAATTTTTATATTTAGGGTTGTAACAATGCACGTCTCTGCCGATGCACGACGGCGGCTGTGTGTCAGTGGCGAGATGGTGTCAAAACAAGCGTTGATTTAAAAAAAACCGATGAACCTTTTTGGAATCTTGTCTTTTTTATCAATGCTAGATAGTGTACGATGTGTAAATGAGACAGAAATATAACTGCAATACTGTGATCTTTTAGTTTTTTAACATAACTAAATTTTTCACGCGTAACAACACGTTAAGAGAGAAATGGGATTGGAGTGATGAGTGGACAGTGTTTTTTCACACGCGGATTGATACAAAACAGCTGATTCTTGATCGGCGACAGTTTTTTCCCTTGAAACGTCTTTAATATGATTAAGGTAATGAATAGATTAACCCACTCGGTACAAGTGATTACGGAAAATATGTCACTCGTGAAATTAAAGCTCGGAACTTAAAACATTTAATTTAATTTCACTGGTGACACATTTTCCGTAATCACTCGTACCTCGTGGGTTATTCTATAAATATAGCCAGCACTATTGCGACAAAGCTGCGTTATCAAAAGGGTGATAAAGACCATGTATATAACCACATTATAGGGCACGGGCACAGTAGTCGAATGCGCCACTCTTCTCTCAGCATGTGGGAGTCACCGGGTGATCGAGAATTCGCTCATCGTGGTTTGGAATCCCCGAATCCCCCGAATGTTTAGATTTCTTTTAATAAACCCGTTCAGATAAAGGAAAATTTGAAGACTATCTAAAGTGTTGTGCTCGTTTACTTTTAAACCATAGAGCGTTTAAGCCTCAAAGATCAAGAGCGTTTCTACGCTATGTCTAAGAATAAAGACAAAGGACAATGTTAACGCTGCTTTAAGTACGATTCCGCAATGGGAATGCTCAGCTGTCGGAATAGTTGCATGAGTGATTTTAATGCGGTTATGCAAGCCTTAGATGTTTAATTCTTTAGTGAAACCCACGAACACGGGTATTGTGCTTACAATCCAAGGATTATTACCACCGGGTAACTGGAAATCGTAGCCACGGTTATTTGGCCCTGATAGTCCTAAGGGACGCTACTCTGCACAGCGTAGTACGTTGCTTTCGACTTCTGGGTTACTTCCTAAGAGAGCCTTACTGAAAAGACGCGCTCGTCCCCTAAGTGGAAATTACCTTTGAGTCATTTCTTTGTGTACCCAGTTTGAAGTGGGTCCAAATATATAAAACGACCAACGGATGGGGTTTCCCCTGCCTCTATGATCTTCTTAGCGTAGACGAGGAGTGAGTGAATGTTGTTTTCGACCGCTACATCGCGCGGCATGGTAACCTGTATCTTAAGCATATGCAATGATCCACACCGCCAGCATGCTATTGACTTTGTGACATTTTGTGACCATCCAATCATCCTCCTAAAATATTTGGGGACTTGGAACTTAACCTGATCATTGACACCAACGGGACTTAGGCGACGGGGCTGTTCACAGCAGGGAGAAATGCACTTATAAGTGTAATGTTTAAAGGTCTTTACGAAACACTTTATAAAATATTTCTAACACTAACAATTATGTCGTTATTGTATGCTTACTCGGGGTATATTTTGTAAACGTCGAAGGTGGGACGAGTTTCAGTTGAGTAATCAAGTGTGGTTTGCCAGTTGATTGCTGGGCAGCAGCTCGACACGAGGAAAGATGAGATAAGCTGCGGGGATAAAGTATAACTGTTTTATCCACTGATCATCCACGTCAGACAGTGTCCCGTCCCCTCATGATATATTCTCTCACCAGGGCGTAGCACACTTGACAGGAATATGCGCATAAATGCTATAATAAAATCAATCAATGGAAACCTGGTGATGTTATTGTTTGTCAAAATCATTGTATTTCACCGGCTGAACAATGACTGATTGCCATTTTACAGACACATGTTCGTCTTTCACTTCCTTGTTGACGGCCTAAACATTGAGGACTGATATGCTCTCACTGCGACCATGAACTACTGGAGTCATATCGCCTGTGTGTTCTACATGCTTCAGGTGGCCCATGCAGGTGAGGTTTTAATGGATTCTAAATTACTGTGACATCTTCACATTGACCTCTTACTGAAAGCTAGTGGATACGTGTTGCTTCAATACAATCATTCAAAACAGCTAAAGTGAGGTGGTTAGAGACAAGCTTGCGATTGTGTAGATTTCATACGCGGGAGTGTTTAAAAATTTGCAGTTGTACATGGTGTCTTAATGGTAAGAATGTCTACCGTGTAGCATCAGTCATATGTTTGCTGGTTGCGAGAAATGTGAACATTATGGAATTCCAGTCAGAGGAGGAAGAAGCGTTTAGAGCGAAGCTTCTGACACTACCACATACAAACAAGTAGTCACTGGTATCAGTGACCTGGTTAACTGAGCACGCAGCCACATCGGTTTTGAGCGATTATCTCATAATATCCTGGTACGTCATTCAAATGCGTGTCTGTCACTCACGGTCGTCTCTAACACGTTTATCAGTTATCAAAAAGCGGATTGGCGCATGTGATGCTGCAACTTTCCGATCCAGCCATGTTGCACTAACACTGACAGACATATCGTAGTTACAGTATATAACTGAGTGAGTGAGTGTGACTGTACGCTACTCTTTGTCAGTATATTCTAGCAATATCATGGCGGGGGACACTCCACGCTGTACACATGTGGGGAATCGACCTTGGGCCTTCACGAGCGAACTTTTTAACCAGTAGGTTACACCCCCACTCCTACAATTATGTTTGTAGCCGTATAATGTTCATAGTGTGAAACGAAATGTGATATCTCAACATGAGCAGTCATAATGCGATAGTTACACTGAATTGTAAATAATGTAGTCACTTCAATCCTCTTGCTACAGCTGTTTTATGCGCAATTCAAATGTTCCATGTACACGATGTTCGCTTTTAGCATATATACATGTTTGAACAGCAAATTGTCGGGACCCAAAAATATGTTATTTATATACTTTATAACCGTCAGTTCGTTGTAAGCGTGTCCGTTATAAAACGTAGTTTACTGTAATACATTACAAGAAAAGGCATGTTGAATCATATTGCTTACAGCACTTTTTTAAATCATACTTTGAAATATAGATGAAGGTGAGAACTATTTTGATTTTTCTGACAACGCATATATTTTCCAGCATAGGAAATGGTCTGTACCTAAAGACTATCCATATATTTAATTAATATTGATATGTCATGTTCAAATATTTGTGAATGAATGAATGATTCGGTTTTTCAAGTGGTATACAAAAAAATGCGATACCTAGTAAAAGCATTGTGGTATATTGTATGAAGTGTTTAGTTTGTTTGTCTGTTGTTTAACGCCGCACACAGCAATATTCCAGCTTTACGGTCTGTAAATCATCGCGTCTGGACCAGACAAACCAGTCACTGATATCATGAACATCGTTCTACGCAACTGGGATACAATCACATGCATCAACCAAGTCAGCGAGCCTGACCACCCGATCCCGTTAGTCTCCTCTCACGATAAGCATAGTCGCCTTTTACGGCGAACATGGGTTGCTGAAGACCTATTCTAACCCAGGTCGTCACGGGCGTTAGGGTAATGATACACTAACAAATGTATACATACATCTAAAATATATATCAGGTATTAAACTGTTTTTGTACGTTTACGACAAGAACATTTTTTAACCCAAAGTTTCCTAAAATGACATCAGTTTGTAGTCATAGTTTTATTTTAACATCTTGGGTGTTAATGAAAAAGCGGGATTATTAAAAAACATATTTGGTAAATCAGGGAAACGATCGCAAATATCATCATATAATGAACATTGTAGAAGAAAATGTTTTCCATCTTCATTACAGTTAAAACAAAATATACACAATCTTTCATTTCGTGGAATGCAATACCCGTTTCTATTCGTAATAGCATTTTTGAGTCACACATTAAAGAATTTAAATTATAATGGGATAGCATTAGATAAGGTTCTGTATCCAAAGACAAAATAATTAAAAACCTTCTGAGCGTTCTTAATTTTGGGCATCGACTGGATTATTTCATACCTAGCATCTCAATCTTTTTCCTAGAGGCTTACAGGAATTTGGTTCAAAATTAATCCTGATGATTTCCCATCACGTCGCGAATGTCCGTAATAAAAAAACACACTCTTAAAACTTTATTTTCCCATGAACGTTTTAACCAATAATGGATTATTGGTATGAGTCTTGTATGACATTCTCTGCAGTCTGCACCAAGGCCATAATGTCTCTGTGGTCACCTCATAATGGGGGATCTAACAAGTTCATATCTCCTCTGACGGCGACACCATGTGCATAACTGGAAACGCCCAGGAAACCTCTACAGGCTCTAAATATCTCCTTATAATTGTGGGCACCCCATATGTCTGAACCGTAGGTTAGAACTGGTTGTACAAGACTGTCATAGAGACTAGTAAAACCCTTGTACTGCCAATCTCTACATAAATAATACTTGTGCAGCAGGAATCCCTTTTACAGCCAGTCATCCATAACCTAAGGTAATCGCAACATAAAAGTCTGTTCACATTGTGATATATTCCTCCGCCTTTCTTGGCATTTATGTAAGATATCATGTATGCGTTGCAAGCTGTATCAGTTTGCATTCCACAATTAGTGTACTTCAGTTGCGTAGCCAAGTAATTAATATGTATATAGTGAAAAGAGCAAGATACACCCTTACTGGCCTGTAAGATACGTTCATCATCACTCTTACAGCTTCCAGGCTATATTATCTATAACGTCGAGGTGAGGTGAGATGAAATGGGGCTTAACGTCGCCTCCAAGATCACTGCACTTATATACCGCCGTGCATGTACGTGTGTGTGTTTGTGTGGCTGCTTGTACTAGTCCGGACCGATGCCGATTTATAGTGCTAGCTCACTGAGATGCCGCAGTGTAACATGAATACCCCACTCAGACACAGTATACTGACTCCTAGCCGACCAGTGGATGTGCATGCAGGTGTATAGATGTACCTGCTTAGTAAGATGACATAGGTGTTTTCATGTCTCCTTACTTCCTTGTAGGCGACCTCATGGCGGATTAAATGTCAACACAATGTCTACGTGTATGAGCTGTTGGAAGTTTTCAGTTTCCAGTTTTATGCTTTACCCTTCAGTCGGTTAATACAGGTAAGGATGATTGTGTTTATCTGAAAATCATGTATTGCTGTGCTAGTAGACGACAAAGGGATCTTATATATATATTGTCCGCACTCCTGTAACAATGCTGCGGTATCAAATGGGAGATAAAGCCGATTTATAGCTATATTATATAGGGCACGGGCACAGTAATCGAATGCGCCACTATTCTCTCTGCATGTGTGAGGGGCCGCCCCAGTCGTCTAGTGGTAGAGTGTCCGCCCGGAGAGCGGAAGGTCAATGGTTCTATCCCCGGCCGCGTCATACCAACACACGTTAAAAGATGGTACTTGTAGTTACCCTGCCTGTCGCTCGGCATTAAGGGGCTAAAACAAGGCTGCTCGGCTCGGAGTCAGTATACTGTGTCTGAGTGGTATTCATGTTAAACTGCGGCATGGTATCTCAGTGGGCTAGCTCTATTAATCGGCATCGGTCCGGACTAGCATCCAGACACACGTGCATCCACGTCGCTATATAAGTGCAATAATCTTGGACGCAACGTTCAGCCCCATTTCACCTCACCTTACCTGCATGTGCTGAGGCACAGGAAGATGGGGAATTCCCCTCATCGTGGTTTTGAATCCCCTATTCTCCCTTATTATACTAGGTGCTCTCATGGCATAATGTATACGTGCTGGTGGTTTTATAGAGGTCGTAAACGTTTTTTTACTTGCTGTATTTCTGTATAAAGCTGAACATTTGTGATAAAGCTTAAATATTACCCCGGGGTATCCATGCGTTGCTTCCGACTTCTGGGCTACTTCCTAAAAAGAGCCTTACTACAGAGACGCGCTCGTCCCCTGAGTGGAATTGAATTTGAGTTATTGCTTTGCACACCCAGAATGAGGTGGGCCCAAACATTCGACAAACGCAAGGTACTTCCAGTAGGACTTTCCTTCGCCTCTAACAACTAACAAAGAGCGAGTGAATGTTGTTTTCCGACCGCAAAACCACGGCGGCCTGGTAACCTGTATCTTGAGGATATACAATGACCAGGCTATTGACTAGGTAACATATATATTGTGACCATCCAATCCTACTCCTGAAATACTGGCCGCTTTTTAGCTGTCCTGATCAGGGACACCCACGGGACTAATGCGACGGGACGTTTTACGTCAGGTGAACTACGGCAAGTGTGTTTGGGCACAAATCACACAGCTAAGAGTGTAGTCAGAATGGCCGAGGAGAGAGTGAATATTGTTTCACACCAGCAACATCACGGCGGTCTGGCAACCTGTATCTTACGCGTGTGCAACGATCATCCACGTAAGATAATACCGCGTCCCCTAATGATATGTACTCTACTCTAGGCGTAGTGACAGGAATATGCGCATTATAATTGACGAAAATCAATCAATGGAAAACTGGTGATGTCATTGTCAGTTAAAATCATTGTTGGTCAAAACCGTTGTATTTCGCTTATCTGCCGGCTGAACAAAGACTGTGTGACATTTTACAGACACTATATTTTACTTCCTTGTAGACGGCCTAAACAGGGGTGACTGATTTGCTCTCACTGCGACCATGAACTACTGGAGTCATATCGCCCGTGTGTTCTGCATGCTTCAGGTGGCTCATGCAGGTGAAGTTTTAAAAAATTAAATCAAAAACTCTCCATTTCCACACCGATCATATAATGATATGATGGTGTATATAATGAATGTATAAATAATAGTAGTTATTATTGATCCATATACATAGTGTTATCTCCTGCCCACGCATCATTCTTTGTCATGACGTCACAATACATTGACTGTATGCATTACTGTATATGACAGTAAAGTGTAGTCTTAAGAATAGGAATCTTACACACATTGTCCATATAGTGTCATCTGGCACCACACGAACATGTCTAGTTGTGTTATCAACAAATAGTTCCCCGTGATTGATGACGGACATGCAATATTCGATCAGAATAGCTAGCGATACATCTTACTTTGCTTTGCGTGCTGCATGTGGACAAGTATTCCAGTGGGTCTATCTCCTCGCTTTATAGAGATGGATTTAATGTCAAGCATTATAATTGTGAAAGTGGTGAACGCCTCTAAGACCTGCATCTCTTCCGGCTGTCTTCCCACATCAAGCTGACGCGCTATTATATAACTGAACTATTTTAGTTCAAAGTGGCTTCATGAAAACCTTATATAACGTATGTTTTGTACAGCTGAGTCCATCAGGCATGACTTGGTTCTCGGTGCGAATCCTAGATTCGTCATATGGTCAATAGTCTGTCAATCGCACCTATCTGAACAAACTTCATCGGTGAATAAAGAACTTTGAAAATACATGTGACACTTGTACAATAGGCCAATATTGTTTCAAACACAAGCTTAAGAATTGAGAAGGAAACATATTTTACCAAAGAAGAAATGGGAAAACAATAATTGACCGATCACCTTATTCTTTATGCATGCCTGTTATGTTATTTGAGGTAGTAAGAAAAATATGTGTAAATGCACGGGATGCAGGTCGTTATATGTGTGGATGTATGCGGGTTTCTTTCTAAAATGGGAGATTATTACAGTCTTAATGTCGTGGCCTCCAGATAGAAACTCAGAGCAGCTGCTTCCAGCACATTTTGTTATGAAGAAATGACTACAAGGAGAGGAAACACTTCAGTTATCAGCAGATCATATTGTGGTAATTTTTCTCTCGCATGCACTGTGCGCTATACCAGCTGTTCACGGTAAATGTCCGTATATGTTCTTGATGTGTCTTTCACGTAGGCACAACACATACAAGTAAAGCATGTTATGGAGTTGCTGGCCTTCCCTGCACTGAACATAAAATCAGCTGCAACAATACCCAGAAGATCGACATCAAAGAGGCCTACTACACTGACAACACGGATTGTACGAGAGACGGTCTAACTCATTGCAAGAACGTGACCCCAGACAATGTGATAGAATCCGGAAAGCACAGTTTCAACACCGCCGAGATGTCTTTTCTCAAAAACAAGTGCTCTACAAGTTGTTTGTATCGTGCACTCCGACGAAATGAAACTCTTTCATTCTCTGTTGTGAGATATGAATGCAGTGAAGGTAAGGATACGAAAGCATGTTGACACAATATTATGGAAGCATACATACATGTAGGATAATGACACTAAAATAGTGGGAGTGTTGTGATTTCACTTCACTTACAGAATTAGTGAAAATATCGGAAAGATTGTGGTTCACATGACTTGAAGCACGCAAACCATATTGGATCACAGTCAGAATGGATCCCCAGTACCTCATGCTTAAGCTAAGAACTGACTAAAGGGGAAAGCAGTTACCCAGGCTCAATGACTTTGATGATTGTGTGTGATCGTACCCAATAACGTGGATGTTTGCTCGTGTGTGCAGTCAGTTGTTTGCCTTGTCCCTTTCACTCGGGGCTTGTCGGTGTTTTGTTGACTGCGGCGTTAAGCACATATCCTACGCAAAGGTTTATACATCTGCGCAATGTCATCCGATTTCACAATACATTAACGACATCACACCCTCAGAGTTGTTTGCCATGCTATTGCCGAAATATTGTTGACTGCGGTGCTAAGCCCATATCCTCCTTATAGATCTGCGCAGTGTAATTTCAGAGGAAAATAACATCTCAAGATCAACATTTAGTTAAGTTCGCCCTTTTACAATCACCACGTTCTTCTTGTTTCAATGTCATTGTACACTGACCGATTTTGTAGGCTTTGTTTGAAAACGTCGAAAAACAAAGCTGAAGAATAGAAAAGAGCGGGGACAAAGATGAGCAACTGTGATCTATATTTCTAATCACACATGCGCATTATGTTGCTCCATCATCGATAACTACCGATATTCCCTTGTTATTGTTTAGCAGTCATAGCATTAATCATTATCAATACGACGTGACGAAATATGTTGCACATTGTGTGAATTGCTGATTAGATAATATTATTAAAATTACATCGTTCCGAATTAACGTTTCCGTGTACAAGATAATATATTTGTGTTTTGCATCCATCACTTATCCTCATTACTGATCATGTATAGCACTTACACGTTTGTACAATCCTTTTAGAAGTAAGATTCACCACTGCGCCAACTGAGGACATATCTCTTGTATCAACCTCTTCACGATTTCCAGGTATGCATTATTGTATCAAGGGATTTCACATATAACTGATCAAAAGATGAAACAAATAACTTCGTTCTTACACAGCGATCTCGTCCTTAACACCAGTTATGGGTGGTTCACTGTGGCTTGCCAATTTGTTCAGTCCGATAAGGTACATATACGTTGTTAAGACTATAGCAACCATCATTATCGATGCAATGCGACAAACTATGCTTTAAAAAAAGGCGTATATGATTACATATCGGCATTACCTAGTTCCGAATTTAAGTTTACCAGATGAAAATGTTTGTAATATTTTTGAAAGAGGGATACGTCACTGGACCAACTATTTCATATGTAATTCTTCAAAGATAAAACAAATACACGTGATTACATTCATTTATTTATAAGTGTCGTCGATAACTTATTATATATAATTCATTGTCACTGCAACCTAATTACAAAACGGCTTGCAAATGTACATGTACATACTCGAGTATGTTTTATTTTGTACAAAGCTGTTGTTATTTTGGGGGTTTTAAATGTGAAGTAGAAACATATGTAACTGTTGGTCATTTGGTTGCACCCATTGATGATTAGTAACAGTGCAAGGAAGTTAGATCAAATGTTCGAAATGTATTTTTTAATCGAATGTCATTTAAGAACAATCTAATTTTAATTCTCTGTCGAGTACACAGTGGTTATTTACTGTTCCAGCCGGTCTGTTTGTGGGAGGAGTGGCTGTCGGAGGGGTTATGGTCATTCTGGTCGGTCTTGCAGTGTACGTCCTCATTGTCAGGTATATTTAAAGTCACATTCTATGCTTCCGGGATTATTTAGTGAACAACATACTTAGAAAAGACGTCTATCCAATTAAGGCCCATCTCAGCTGTTTAGTGTGTGAGTGAATATACTTTTTGCAAACCCCACTGCCATATCACAACAGAGGACACCACGAATGGATTTACCTACTAGTAGTTACTATTGACGGGAATCGCAATGGAATATCATCGGTTTTAACATTAAGTGTGCCCATTCTCTAAACAATATTTCATACACATTACGTGTCATTCCAGACCTCGGTACAATCTTACCCCGAAGAAACAAGGAGACACCCCAGCTTCTGTTGAACATCCCACCTACTCCGGTATGTCAGCTGGAGGTGATGTCAACAACTATGACATTATTGAACAGACTTCCGGGTTTCGAGGGGATACGGCACATGACTTGGTGTCAACTCCAGAATACAAAAACATTTGATTTACCACGATAATATATATTTCATCAGGCAACGATTCTGTATCACCGACAAGAGAAGAAATCTACGATATCGATAAGTCATCCGTGTATCTTAATTAACTAGTATTTGGCTCGGGAGTGATCCTGGAGCAATAACAGTGTTGTATGTCTGTGAGATGTCCTTTGTGTCACACCTCCGCAGGAAGTAGACAATTATACCCGTTGTGCTGGTGCTTACCAGGGTGAAACTTGGAGGGAGTTGAAACCATGAACTGCGGATTCTGGGATACAACACGTAAGGGAGACAATTTTGCCCACTACATTGCCGCCCCGTAGACCATTAGTCCCATCTTTTTTCAAATACAATTAGTCAGTCACAAAGGTCAGTGATTTCACAATCACAAAGTATTTTGTATGCAAGGTGTAACCTGTTCCAACTGTTATTGTTCGTCGTTTTTTTGTTATATTGGATATCATTCTATATATTTAACTCAAACATGTTTTGGTATCAATGAAATATAAACCGATATTACGCCCCAGCATTACAAATACTTTATGGACAATGACAGTATATCTAATTTCGGGTCAAGGCGGAACACTAATGTGGTATTTAATCTGTACATTTTCCTGGTTGTGACACTGGTACTTACCTCCCTGACTGTGTATGCACGTAAACACGTCAATCGACTTTTCATGACGATATATGGCATTATCATACCTCCATGTCAGAATGATGAAATCCGATTGGTCCACGTGATCTTGATAAAATACGGTGTAACCCGCTTTAATTTGGTGGGTAATAGATTTCTCAGTGGAGGAATAAATCTCTTATACCCCGCCACGAGCAAATCAGGCTGCACGTGGATGTCTGAGAGACAGAATAAATCTCTTATAACCCGCATCAAAGCAAAAAGCCGCACGCCTTTTCAGTGTCAAGTAACGTGACATTGCGCCAGCTATCCTCAGGTCAGTCGAACGGCTGTTTACTTTCAATTTTGAATTTATTTGAATTATTTTACAATGTCATATTCAAACATGTCAGTAAGATACATTCGTTGTAGCAGGATCACTCGGGGTACTTGGGGTTTTATGTGCCCCTCGTTAGGTTTCTAACATAAAGTGGGAAGCATAAAACCCATGTACCTCTCGAGATCCTGCTACAACTTATATTATTATTCCAGTCAGAGGAGGTAGAAATTTTAAGAGCGAAGCTTCTAACACTACCACATACAAAATAAATATCGAAATGTCACCCTTTTGATTGTGCATAAATCCGAAGTCAGTGGATATATTCACCTGGTTAACCGAACATTCAGCCACATGGGTTATGAGTTATCATCTCGAACATAACATCATGGAACATTCACCATACAAATGCTTGCCGATCACTCCCGGTCTTCTCTAACACGCGTTATCAATGAAGCAAAACGGGGATTGGCGCATAACATGCTTCAACTTTCATTCATGAGCCTCTCATGAGCCATGTTGCACTTACACAGACACACAAACCGTACTTACGGTATATAAACGAGAGAGTATGGTTTTACGCGGCTTTTAGCAATATGCTAGTAATATCAACAGACATGGGCTTCACACATTGTTCCCATGTGGTGAATCAAACTTGGGCCTTCGGTGTGACGAGCGAAATTATAATTGTTATGTTTTGTGTATAATGTTCATAGTGTAAAACGAAGTATGATATCTCAACAGGAGCAGTGATAGTGCGGTAGTTACACTGAATTGTACTAGAATCGAGCAAATAAATTTGACTATTAAATAAGATGGTATATTTATTATTCCAAATCTGATGGCTGTTAACAAATATATATGAGATTAACTAATCCGTCTGAAAGGGAACTGGCAGTATTGCAACTGTCGTGTCAGCCTAATATGGGAGTACAGCAATGAAGAACACATGCTTATGATACACCTGGAAAAGTACAATCGACTCTGATTATAGTGCGAGATGTAACATTATGGAAATGGGGTTCGTGACGTTTATTTACTTGACCCAAGTCGTCTTGTCTGGTGGTTGATCCCGAGACATATCCCAAACTTGGTAGCATTTACCAAAAATGTTGACAAAACATGAACTGTCTGGGACAAGCCGGTAACCCACCAAACGAAACGGGGATATTTCAATTCTGTTTCCTCTTTTTCAATTTCTGCATTCCTCCAGTGGCACCCCGCACTGACTCAACCTCATGTAGGTACGTGAACAACCCAAGCACGAAGAGGATACAATCGTAACACTGGCGTTCCCTCTACTCAGCACTGCTGCAGTACCCAAACGATCGCCATCTGCGACGCCTACAACACTTATTTTTTCCCCCTTCTTTATTCATCTCAGTAGGTACAGCATATTATATGCCTGTCATGTCAATAAAATTGTGTTACATGCTATTCAAGAAGTGTGCATCTTTACAAACATATACATCCTTGCCTATAAAGTCAACTTATAGTATCAGTGTGTCTTACAGATTGGTTTTTAAACAAAATGTGGAAGGAAGACCAGAAACTAACAAAGTTTGCATAGTTACAATTTGTAAATGACAATGTCTTTGTAGCATTTTAATAACTAATTATCTCATGCTGTATGTGTTCAAAATGTGACATAACCCTTTCCTACATTGTCTGTATATTACTTGTTTTGTTATTAAAAGTACAATATTCAGTGGGTTGTTGAGTTTGCCTTGAAATCCAAACAAAACATTTTCTCTGTTCAAATCAACAACGGATTTTATTCAAATGTACAGTTTCTCCCAAATCTTTCTTACACGTTCACAATCATAAAATATATTGATTATAGTTTCAGGTTGATTTGTACAGAAGGTACATATAGGAGAATCAACATATCAAATTTTATATAAATATTTGTTAGTTGTAAGAATGTTGTGAATAATCTTAAACTGAAAGCATCTTATATCCTCACTTTGAGTGCATCTTTTTGCCATCAGTCGTATGAATCTGCCCTGTGCTCAAGAAGTGGTACGTGTTCGACAGGATCTGGGAAGTTCACGTGTTGTCCCTTGTGTCTGATAACGGTTCCAGTTTTGTAATGGTGCTTGGTATTATGTGGACAAACCTGGCTACACCTGAAGATGATACTCCTGTTTGCAGTCGCCGATGGCCTTAATGCGTTGGGCTTCCGTCAGTGGTGGCATGTTTTCGCTTATCACTTGCTGTTAGATTGTGATGGAAAACAAATGAAAACCCAAAATTTGTATTGCTCAACAAGTGATGTTGCACGTGCATGTCATGTTGGTGTGTTTCGGCGGCAGGCTCTTTCCACCTTTTTACCAAATTTCTGCACTAACTCATTCTTTCCATTTGTTTGTTATGACATGCGTATTTTACAAAAATCAGCACAGAATATAAGAAACCCCACAAGAGTGACGCTAAACTCCTCTACACAGGCAATATGTCAGAATCCTGCTAAAGGCTACGATGAAACTTTTAGATCTTTGTCACAGACACTTACCAAGACGCAAATAATAACTATTGTAAGTATATACTACTGTGGAATGCCTCACGTGTCCCGTATAGGTGCATCAGAAGAAGGTCAATGTCACTATTAGGACACAATTAATGTGAATTAGGACACCCGTGTACTTGTGCTTTAACTCTACTTCCTGGTACCCGACCTCACCATGACAAGTTGAATGTCAACACAATGTCGACGTGTATGATCATGAGCTCTGGGAATATATCCAATTAATCGGTTAATACAGGTAAGAATAATTGCGTTTGTCGGAAAATCAGGTATATCGCTTCGCTGTGACAAAGGGATCTTAAATACATTTGTTTCCAGCACTCCTGTGACAAAGCTCCGTTAAGAAAAGCCCTATGTAGCCGATGTGGCCTTGTGTATTTATACCCATAGTGATTCATAAACACATGCGGATGATCTTGTCGGCAAATGGACTTATGAATATATGTTATATTTGTTATGAATATATAAAGGGTTTAGTCATAGCGGCTTGTATTGCTGTTTTTATTTTACAGTTAAAAATACAGACATATTTTGTCTCCTCCGGCAAAGCTAAAAAAAAAAATGTTGTGACCTACAGGTGTAGTTTACGATCCCAGATTCGCCATTATAATAACCCTTGCTCTCAAAACATTTCTGACGTGCTGATCGGTTTCACGTTAGTCGCAAACATGTACTTCTTGCTGTATATCTGCATAAAGGGAATTATTAAGTCACGCTTTTATGCAACTTCCATGCATGTGCTGTGTCTGTGTGTACGGTAGAGCGGAACGCTCTCAATGTTAGGGTATATATAGGTGACATTTCAGGAGCGTGTTCAGGAAATCTAAAATCTAAAGTGATGATTTCATGAAGGCCTCAGACTTTTTCTTTGTTGGTAAAACCACCGAGCACGCGAATTGTGCTTGCAATTGTGTTTACAACGGGGAGAAATGCATATATACGAGTGATGTTTAATGATCTTCATTGAACATTTTATGAAATAGTTTCCCACACAAACAATTGTGTCATTAGTGTATGCTTACTCGGGGTATTTTTTGTAAACGAAGTTGGGGCCTGTATCTTAAGCACATGCAGCGATCCACGCCGTCAGCATCTTAGTGACCATATCATACATTGTGACAATCCAATCCTCAACTTTCCTACCCGTGACACCCATGGGACAAAGGCGACGTGGCTTTTTACGACAGATGAAGTGCATATATACGAGTCATGTTCGGAGGTCCTTATGAAACCTATTTTGACGCCAACAATTATGTCGATGTGACAAATGTTACATTTGACCGCTTTCTAAATGGCATTGTGTGCTGACTAGAGGTATCCTTTGTATACGTTGAGGGTGGGCCGATTTGCAGCTGATTAGCTGACGGCCGTATGACGATCATTGTTGAACAAGGACATTATAACAGGATTACCTTATTCTACTTCCTTGTAGGCGGCCTAAACACGGACGACAGATTTGCTCCCACTTCGACCATGAACTACTGGAGTAATATCGCCTGTGTGTTCTACATGCTTCAGGTGGTTCATGCAGGTGAGGTTTTAATGAATTCGACATTACTGTGACATCTAACCTAATCTTACTGGAAGCTAGTAGACAAGTGTCGCTTCACCAGAATTCAAAACAGCCAACCAGGTTATAAGTGAGGTGGTTAGAGACTGATTGAGTAACAGTTGCTGATGATGTTGACATATGTTCATTTCATGCACTTGTTAAATTCGTGATGAGACACATTATTCATTCCGATATAAGAAATCATATTTTACTTAACCTAATCCGACTCTCATGCGCTTTTATTTCTGGATATCTGGTATCCATCATTACATTTAGGAAGTTGGAAGTATACAGTTTAGCATCAGGAAAATTTATGTGGGTACGAAAAAAAATTCCAGTTTGGTATTTATAACTTGGGTTGGTAAAGACCGCCACACAGCACTGCAGGTCGTCAAAATAGTAATATCATTTTTTCTATCTTAATGACTTCAAAATCTAAAACGCGACCTTGATTACCAGTTTCCGTTTTGCCGACTTATCAGGTGTGTCTATGTAATATGTCACACATGTGTTGGCACTTATATTACAGCTTCCTCTGATTTATGTTATGTAAACATATATAGCACAAATATTCCTGCAATAGGATTATAATAGGAATGGATCAAAATATCAGAGAAATGTATTGTCTCTGACGCTGATCTGCTAATTCGTGTTATAATATGAAAGGTAGTCATGCCACCCAGCTTGTTACCAAATGTGACATAGGCTCTATTGTTTCCGTTAATTCAGTGGGGTGGGACATAGTTCTTCCGGAACTATTTTTGTTTGATCATAATTATATTATATAAAAAAGTGTATTCTTAAGTATAGGAATGTTGTAAACAATGTTATGTTAAATCACAAAAACAGTCGGCGCTATCAACAATTACAATGTAGTTTACTGTGTATACAAACGTACATGCAATAATATTCTATATAAGTAGATACCGATAACTCCTGTTTGCTTAGCACCCTGCATGTAAACTGGAATTACAGTAGGTGCACGCCAGAAACCTATGATTGTGGGTTCGAATCCCGGTTCGCCCCGATTATGTTTCTAGGTTTGTCAGCACCATACCCGTGCTCGTGGGTTTCACCGAAGTGGTAAACGTTGGAGACCTGCATCACTTCGGGCTTTCCTCCCACATTAAGCTGACCCGCTGTGATATAACTGGAATACTGTTAAAAGCGGCGTTAAACCCAACTCACTCACTATATAACAACGAGTTTAATGTTGACCGTTACAATTGTCCGTACACTAAAGAAACACGAGCATTGGTACTAGATACTTTTTTAAACGCCCTGATATTGTTTCTTAGTCTATCAGCACTGTACCCGTGCTCGAGTCCTGCATCACTTTGGGCTTTTCCGTCGTTACATATCTGACATATGTTTTTTTTCAAATCGGCGTAGGAATTGAAAGCCCTAAGTTGCACGTTTTAGTCGGCATGTTATGTTGGTGCGTCAATCAGTCCAACCCATCTGAACAAACTTTATCAGAAGTTTATCAGAAGTTTCACCAATTAGGAGTTAACCCTACTGTATTTTGAAATGTGATGTAGTCCCACTGTAGAGTAGATACCTCTTTGTTTTAATTTGGAACCGAGCGATATCTCCATTCTACCATGACGGCAACAACGCTTTGAAAACTGTGGTCTCTTGCAACGCATAACAACACAGGTACACAGGTCCGCAATCTTAGAAAATTCCGAAATCTGGTCACAGTTAGTAACAATATGTAACAATTATTACTAAAGTTCAACATTAAAAACACCATAGTCTTGAGTAGTTCAAAATATGTGTTCAAAACACATAGTTTCCCAAAAAGAAGTTGAAAAATAACACCCGAAACTAAGTCCAAAGACAGATGTTTTAATTTCTACCAACCCTTTCTGCACTGTTTGGACTGACGATGTCATTTCTTATAACTTTACGAGAGGGGTCATTTCTTGGAAATCGAATATGCCATTTCCATTGTAGGGGTGACAGGTTGTAGAAAAAGGGTTTAAAATGCTTTTTAAAATGCTGAACGAATATATTTCTACTCCAAACTTTATGAATTAACATTCTATTATATATTTAACATGCGTAAGTGTTATTAGTTAGTTAGCAATAACCCCCAGTAAACAATAATAAAATCAATATAAATGCCTCTCCACCCCGAACCTTGATGTTGCAGAACTTAACCTACATCACGGTTACTCACACCTCACAGCTGTCAATGGCTGTCAATTTTGTGGTTTAATGTTGAACCACATCATAGATCGGGGTTGTCATGTTGCTTCATTTAACTAGTTACGGAGAATGTAAGAACCTGTAGATCTACTGGGAATGATCGAGCCTGCTGGTACAATACGTTTACCAGTGGAACTGAGTATGACTGAACAGCCGCTTGTTTGGCTGAAGACGAGCCGGATATTTTGTCACGAGAAATCTGCATGGTGTGACCTGTCAATTTCAAGATTCAAAGCCAGAGTGTGAAAGCAATGAGACCCTTTTGGCCCAGAAATAGTGGTTCGTGTATGATTTTCTTAATTGTGCGTGTTCTGAAATGAATTTCATCAAGTTTGATGAGCTGTGACGTCAGTGATGTCGGGACATTGTTTTCGTGGCTATCGAATGGAAGGGTGTTTTCTGATGGATTTTCAAAAACCCTCCAGCCAAATCCTTTCGGTTGTGGTTGACGGAGATTGCAATGAATAGCAAACACAAAAAGGTTTGTAAACAACATGTTGTCAAAAATAAAGTTTCATCAAACACATTTTTACTATGTTATTTTTTACTTTCATTGTTGGTCGTTTCAATGACGATCGAAATTACCTATTCCCAGTCTGTTCGCTTCGAACATGTCCCTGACAGTTTCATAAACATTTCAATTATACCAAAAGTATACATTATTTGTTTGCAAAAGATATGCCTTCATAGAATCTTGTCATCTCATCACCGAATCAGTCAGGATTACAGCCTAGAACAACATTTCATCGCCAAAAACATCCGATATCAAACTTCCGTATTTCCTCTATTAGACGCCAGGCCGTGTATTTATTTCGCGAGAGCCATTGACTTAGCATGTATTAGAGACCTGGTTTGTATTAGGGACCAAGCGTGTAATAGAGGAAATATCGATACGTTTTACAGTTCCTAGTGGTGATCGATCGCCAGCCATTTTTTTATGAATCGATATGTAGGCTATCGATGTATTCATGCGCACGTTTTTTTGTGTGAAAAAGCTCAGTGTATTTATAAGGGGTCTCCGTAGCAAAAAAAGAAACCTCTTTTTAACCAATCAGAATTAAGCATTCAGAAGTAAGATAATACATTTATCACTTTTCACCCAGATAGGAATTACTGTCTGATCACCCTGTTCTGTATGGATACCTGTTTTTTCTTTTATTTGAGATAGAGTAAAATAATATGGCATGCATAAATACAAGTTATGCATGTAAAGTAATATTTGAATATCATTGTATACAGGTTTCTTTCTGAAAAGAGAGATGATTATGGTGTTAATGTCGTGGTCTCCAGGCATTAACTCATGGCTTTTTAAATGATTATTTTTTGTAAAGATGGAATGGAATGAAAACACTATTTCTATTTGAAGCAGATCATTTTATATTTATTCGCATGCACTGTGCGCCATACCAGCTGTTCACGGTAAATGTTCGTACATATTCTTGATGTGTCTTTCACGTAGGCACACCACATACCAGTAAAGCATGTTATGGAACTGCTGGCCGTCCCTGCACTGTACACAAAATCAACTGCAACAATACCCAGAAGATCGACATCAAAGATGCCTACTACACTGACAACAAGGATTGTACTGTACACGGCCTCACTAGCTGCAAGAAAGTGAACCCGGACAATGTGACAGAATCCGGAAAGCACAGTTTCAACACCGTTGAGATGTCTTTTCTAAGAAGACACTGCTCCACAAGTTGTACGTTTCGTGCACTCCGACGAAATGCATATGTTGCATTTTCTGTTGTGAGATATGAATGCAGTGAAGGTAAGGATACGATAGTGTGTTGACACATATGTCAATGCTATGGGAGTGTACATACATATAGGATAAGACAGATCCTACACAACGTTTCATGCATCTGCGCCACGTTATTCGATTTCACATGAAATTAATAGCATCTCAGCTTTCGGTGTTTTCGTACAATATATGCTCCATAATAAAGAGTTTGTGTCGCCCTCTTTCTTCCTGTTAATATTTTGTCTAGCTGCTCCCTTTTGATTTCTATTTATGTAAAAGTCAAGTCCTTGGTTAAAACATCATCAGAATAACAGGAGGAGCATACCCTTACGTGTGTCATAATGTCAACATTGATAACTTATTTTACGTTACTGATTTAAAGAAGATGTTGGACTAACGTGGACATTATTATTTTATTATATATTACATGTACACCGAGTGAACATTTGCCTCATTTTTGTATATTTAGTTCATGATTAATCAACGGAAGCAATAAATAAAGTTTGTATTGAGAAGAATGAAAACACATTGATATATATTAATCAAGACATAGTCTCATCAAGGTTTAAAAATGTGAATCTTAATTTCATTCAGTATGAAATATGTGGTACTTGTATGTCGTTACAGAATCCACAACTAGTGGTACTTCAACACCAACAATGATAGGAAGCAGGCAAACACCAGCAGGTATAATGTTCAAATGCAGGAATGAATGTTTTATAACACCTCAGTATAACAATATTTGTACATATGTTTGTGTTTGTGTGTGTGTGTGTGTGTGTGTGTGTGTTTGCGTGCGTGCGTGCGTGCGTGCGTGCGTGTGGAGCTAGTCCATATTTATGTTTGTTTTAACGTGCTAAACCACTGAGATATGAATTCCCAGTTTAGCTTGACATATATGATCCACTTATATACATCAAACTGACTTCGAACCTACCGGTCTTTGTTTTATCCCCGTAATGTCGAATGCATGGCAAAGTAAAAAGTTCCGTCTTTTGGTAAGACGCGGCGAGGCAACATTTTCAGATGTTCATTATGAAATATGTGATACTTGTATGTCGTTACAGAATCCACAACTAGTCATACTTCAACACCAACAATGAAAGGAAGCAAGCAAACACCAGCAGGTATAATGTTCAAATGCAGGAATGAATGTTTTATAACACCTCAGTATAACAATATTTGTATATATGTTTGTGTGTGTGCGTGTGTGTGTGTGTGTGTGTGCGTGCGAGCGTGCGTGCGTGTGGCGCTAGTCCATATTTATGTTTGTTTTAAAGTGCTAAACCACTGAGATGAGAATTCCCAGTTTAGCTTGACATGTATGATCCACTTACATACATTAAACTGACTTCGAGCCGACCGGTCTTTGTTTTATCCCCGTAATGTCGAATGCATGGCAAAGTAAATAGTTCCGTCTTTTGGTAAGACGCCGCGAGGCAACATTTTCAGATGTTCATTTTGAAATATGTGATACTTGTATGTCGTTACAGAATCCACAACTAGTGGTACTTCAACACCAACAATGAAAGGAAGCAGGCAAACACCAGCAGGTATAATGTTCAAATGCAGGAATGAATGTTTTATAACACCTCAGTATAAAATTAATATTTGTATATATGTATGTGTGTGTGCGTGCGAGCGTGCGTGCGTGCGTGCGTGCGTGCGTGTGGCGCTAGTCCATATTTATGTTTGTTTTTAAGTGCTAATCCACTGAGATATGATCATGAATTCCCAGTTTAGCTTGTATAATCCACTTAGATACATTAAACTGACTTCGAACCGACCGGTCTTTGTTTTATCCCCGTAATGTCGAATGCATGGCAAAGTAAAAAGTTCCGTCTTTTGGGTAAGACAAGGAGATCGAACACAGCATACTTGAAGAACATACGTTAAATGGTTAATCTTCAAATAAAACGATGTGTATTTGATAATCGCTTATAGGAAGGAATCTTTGGTTTTTGAAGCAAAGATTGAATATGTAGTAAATTTTATTACCCTGCATTATCGGATGACATCAGGTCAGATATTTATATAAAAAAAAATATGTATATATATATATATATATATATATATATATATATATATATATATATATATTATGTACTTTGTTATTATAATGCTCTTTTAAATTACTTGCAGTTGTTGGTGGTGTTGTGACCACAATCCTGGTTCTAATTGTTATCACACTAACCTTGGTGTGGTATTTACGAAAACGGTAAGTCTCAAATGTACGATAGATGCTATAAATTTGAAGCGTCAGTGACAAAAATGATGTCCGATGCAATTCCCTATTTTGACTTGTACCATACATGTACAATTACGTTCCCGTGCCTTTTCAGGTGAACAATTGACTTGCCTTTACATGTGTTTGTGACGGGTGCTACCGGAGGGGCAGGATACGCTCATCTTCTCGCGAACACCACGTATCATGACTATTTCATAGTACTTCATGCACTCATGCTCACGATATAATAGGAATCGTATAATCGATTCTGTTTTATGTGGAGGTTTCTACTGGCTATGGAAAGGTTTCATTTTGTTTCCCTTTATTTAAATGCATTTTGTTGCTGTTCGTGCACAATGGTTGATATGGAATCAGTATTGCCACTGTTCGTCCACGATAGGTGTTTTGCGTTCATTGTTATTGCTTTTCCTCCACAATGGTTGTTGCTTTTCGCGCACGATGGTTGATGTGCATGCATTTTGTTCCTTGCCTTGAGCCGAGGCTGCTGTACGATGGTTGCTGTGTATGAATGATGGTTGCTGTTAATGCACGATAAGTCGTCCCCATGGGGATGGACAACCTTATGCATTTGATGAAAAACGTTATGCAGTCATTACAAATGAATGTATGTATTTTGCCAGCATCGTTTTCGGTTATTTAGGTTAAAGTATAAATGTTTATGCAAATATATTGTTTAAAATGGTGACAAAAGTTTATTCCAGTAAGGAAGAAAATGGTCAACATTACGCTATTAAATGTTAAACTTTTCAGGAGACGTAAGACTGATCAAAGTGAGAAGACAATAACTCCGTCGAAGGATGTAAAGACAGATTTCACATATAGCTTAGCCGGTAATAGACCACAGAACCACTACCATGAGATAGACGGACTGAAGACAAACAGCAGATCAAATGATTATGATTATGCTACTGCAGACGGTATAGCTATTGCGACTAATGAGAACAACTATTTCACAATCGAACCAGTCACTAAACCAAACACAAACCAGAATTCTGCACCTTCTGCCACGGAAGACGATTATGATCACATCGGAGACAAACCATCTGCCCTGACCAGCAACTATGATACCACAGCCTCGGTTGCCCAATCAGCAGGCACTGGGGCACATCCACGAGAAGATGACTACGGCTATAATCTCCTCCAGAAGGAAACAAACCCTAAAACAGTCCATAATGACTACGACACTACCGCTTCTGCGGCTAAGGCAGTAGCACGGCTCCACGGAAGTAACAAGACTGATGAAAATGACTATGACCATTTTCCTGGATCAAACAGCAAATCTGAAACGCTGAGTTCATCTCATGGAGGAAAAGTTAGAGATCGTTCTGATGATTATGCCTTTGCAGGACCAATGTCGTGAGCATATTAGTATTAAGGTTATATTTGAGACATATCAGCTATTGACTTCATGTATTATTAATTGAAAGACCAATCTTTTCACACAGTTCAAAAGCACTTTGAATCATTTGGTTTTACGCTTTCATATATATATGACCTGATATATATATATATATATATATATATATGACCTGATGAGACTCGTACGTGGTACGAGTTGAAAGCGCTAGCCTATTAAAACTGTGTTCATTCATGTATTCCAATGGTTTTTAATTATACTTGGGAAGTATTGATTCATTATGTATTAATTACTCTTTAATTAACTAGCTGGCATCACACCACGTGGACATTTGTTAAAAGTTAAAAGTCATAAATCCGCAAATTTAGCAATCGCATGATATTTGATTTAAACTCCATCCTGATAACTTCCCTCTACGTTATAAATATCCGTAATATCAAATTAAAGTCGGCAAACATTTTAAAAACAATATAGTTCCATGATTTACTGCAACGGTTGGACCAAGGCCGTGCTGTCTCTACGTAACCTCATGGCGGGATCTACCAATATATCCTCCAACGACGGCACTATGTATATATCTTGCAAACAAACTTGAAAGTGCTACAGTCACGATGTTGGATGGTGAACATTTCCTGATAATTGGTGGCACCCCCTATTTCTGAACAGAACTTTAGAACAAGACTGTCACAGAGACTGGTAAACCATTGCAATGCATATCTCCACATAAACAATACTCATGCAGCAGGATACCCACTGGTTTTGAGAAGGATAGATTTTTGTGAAGTCTTCGCGAAGCTTCTCCGTACTAATATCGTCTTTTTCTGGTAGGGGACGGTTTCTGTGCGATTCTGCGTGCATATTGGACAATTTAAACGTGTTAAGTGACGATCCTTTCGTTAAATACTGACAAAGGGTAAACGTCTTTAGGTTCTCGGATTATTATCACTATAATGGGTCCACTTTGTCTGCATTACCTAATTTTGTTCCAAATTAGTTTAAACCCTGTGTGTGTATGCATACAGCAAATATATACGCCCTCTAAAGTTTTGTGTAAGTTTACATTGAAACAGTTATACAATACAGTGTATAAAATATCTGAACAAAACGAGAGCGATAGAGAGTTGCTTGTACTAGTCTATAGTGTTTCCTTTGGACATAGTTGGAATGAATATACTCTTACCTCAATAAAAACATACCAGGCAGCTCAGCGACCATATGCCGCAGTGTAACATGAATACCCCACTTAGACACAGTATCCTGACTCCGAGAAGACCAGTTATTGTTTTAGCCCCTTATTACCGAGCGCCAGGCAGGGTAACAACATGTAATATCTTTTAAAGCACTTCTGGATGACGGGGCTGGGGATCGAACCTACAACATTCCGCTCTCAGTGCAGGCGCTCTATCAACAATACCTTGGATGCAGTCTGTATATATACTCTTAAAAAAAAGGAAATGCAAAGCCAGATTTGTGTGAGGTGGGAAAATACATTTATGCGAGGAACCGTACAAGGTATTGAGCCAAAATGTTGTTGAGAGAACAATTTGTGATTGTAGTCATCTCAGTTATCGGTTCACAGGATAATCCCAAGAGAAAGAAAGCTCTGTTGTATCTTCTCTTTTTACTGATTAGTTGTGTGATTTGCTCTCACATACACGTTCAAAAGTATGCAAACAATACGGACACAAATACCAAGTTAAACGTACTCAACACACGCGTCAAACCGCGGCTTGTCAGCACGACTACAAAGTTTCGTACTTATTCATCATCACCCTTATATGCTTGCTGCTTGCTGGCGTTCTATCTATTACGTCGATATTTTGTGAGAAGTACATTCATTACAATCATGTCTTTACATTTCTTTTCTATGTACCATGGAGAAACACATTTTCTGGTCGGATGGTCATGTAAGTGTATGTATGCCTGCATACAGGTGTTTTCATGTCGCCTTACTTCCTTGTAGGCGACCTCTGCATTGTGGATTAAATGTCAACGCAATCACTCGGTGTTAATACAGGTAAAAATGATTGTGTTTATCTGAAAATCATGTATGGATGTGGTAGTAGACGACAAAGGGATATTAAATATACATTGCCTTCACTATTGTCACAAAGTTCCGTTATAAAAAGGGTGATAAAGCCGATGTATAGCCGAATTATAGGGCACGAGCACAATAGTCGAATGCGCCACTCAACCGGTTGATCGAGAATTCGCTCATCGTGGTTTGGAATCCCGGATTCTCCCGATTATGATCGTTGCTCTCACATTATTATACATACGTGCTGGTTTGGTTTCTCAGAGGACATGCTTCTTTCATGCTCTTCATTCTCCAAGTCGCATTTAGCAAAATTATGACTTGAGCTTGAAAATGCTATGTATAATGTAATTTACATACACAAAGTCCTATGTAGAGTAGAGTCCTCTCCCTTTTGTACAGTTTCCTGTGTACTTTAAATTAAAACCCTCAACATGTTCAATATAATTTAACAAAAGAAGTTGTGTACATGAATGTATAGTGATAGTGAAAACATTAAAGTGTTCGGAGGCTGGAAACAAAATATCACTGTCAGTGAGAGAGTAAATATTGCTTAAAGCCACATCAGTAGTATTGCAGCTATTCGCGGCTGCACTGTCAGTTACAGAAATAATGACAGGCCAGTGATTTTCTCCATGAGGCAATATTATACTCGGCTAGCATATTCAATAAAACAAAATTCTCAAAGACCAATTTGTAGCATTCGGCTAAAATGAGAGTGTCCGATGTTTTTACACGACACCATATTCGCTTCTTTAAGCCATACAAAATTAATTAATAGATCTTCATCCTCTACAAAACATCCCGCCTTACATTATTCTGTTTCCTCAAAGTTCCTAGAAATAGAAATGTCGCTAATATGTGTGTTCCTACTCCGTACTCGTAGCCCTAATGAACACGCATGATGCATGTGAATCGCACCCTTTAACAGCAATTGTATACATATGCCTTAAATAGTTCGATAAGCAAACAATAAAATGTTAAAAATAAAATGCGTCTCGTCTTCCGCGTTTTTAAAATTCAATCAAACTCTAACTATTAAAATATTGCGGCCTTGACATCCACATGATAGGCATGCTTATACTGGAAAAGAACCCCCAATATCCAGCCTGAGGGACCGGCATGGCTCTGAATAAGTGAGTGAGTTTGGCTTAACACTGCTTTAAACAGTATATATATTTCAGTTATACCCCGACTTGTCAGCTAGAAATGGGACGAAACCCACCATCATAGGTTTTATGCACGTCCAGACGACTGAGCCACTAGATGACTGTGTAGGTGATTGGCAGAAAAACGCGAGAATGCGAGTTCGCAACATTGGCATGGTCAAGTGTCGCAATCTCGCGTTCTCGCGTTTTAAAAATAGTTGCACATAACTGTAAAGGCAATTGACACAAACGCACGAGAATGCGAGATCGCGACATTGGTCAAGTGTCGCGATCTCGCATTCTCGCGTTTTTTACAAAGGTTACATATGATGGTTTGAGTCGAAACATGCAGCGCTTGCCAATCAGAATTGTTCATATATATTCGTTGGAATTGGGGTATTTTAATAAACATTTTCCCGCAAATAATCAGTTTAATACTCATTTTGATAATTATGAGTTGAAAATGAAATGATCACCACTTGGAACATTATATTAGGTACCTCTCTCAATATTAAAGGGGGCACGGGTAGCCCAGTCGCCTTAGGCGACGCGATTCGCTGTGCAGAGTTGTGTCCCTTGGACACGCCAGACACCTATGATTGTGGTTTCGAATCTCGGTTCGCCCCGATTATGTTTCTAGGTTCGTCAGCACCATACCCGTGCTCGTGGGTTTCGTGCGCACGGACAGCGTCTAAAACGCGAGAACACGAGATCGCGAGATCGCGAGAAAATGAAATGTCGCATTCTAGCGTTCTCGAGATTTCGAGTTTTTGTGGCCTAATTTGACAAGTCGAGATTGCAAGATTGAGAGATTTTGCATCATATCCAAATATCGCATTCTCGCGTTGTCGACTTTTGACAAAACGTGCTATGTACCAAAAACACGTTAATGCGAGATCGCGAGAACGCGAGGTTTTGGCCAAATCTCGCGTTCTAGCGATCTCGCATTCTCGTGTTTTGGGCATATTTAGCTCGTTTCCATAGGTCGAGATCCTTACAGTATTCCATAATTGTCGCCATCAGGATTTTCATCACATGTTGGAAGTCTACCGTTTGTTGGTTACGAGAAATGTTTACATTTTGGTATTAAAATGCCATAACAGTTGAAGGTATCCAAACTCCTATTTCTTGTACATCTGTATTTTATACATACTTCTATTCATTATACATTTTCCTGGTAGTGACGTTGGTACTTGCTTCCCTGACTGTGTATGGATATAGACACGTGAATCGACTTTTCATGACGACATATGTCATTATGCAATTCAAATCAGTGGAGGTAACAGCGAAGCTTCTGACACTACCACATAAGAAAAATAGCGAAATGTCGCCTCTCCTTTGATTTGTGTACAAATCCGTAGTCAGTGCTAATTGTTACCCGGTTGACTGAGCATGCAGCCACATGGGTTATGAGAGAGAGAGAGAGAGAGAGAGAGAGAGAGAGAGAGAGAGAGAGAGAGAGAGAGAGAGAGAGAGAGAGAGAGAGAGAAAATAATGTTTATTATAGTGTCACATGTTATATACACTTCATACTAAAACACGTACATGAACAGTAAAATATAACATCCGACCAGGTATGGCCTACGAGACACTAGACATAAAAGCAAATTATAACGTCATGATCTGGGTAAGGTAAAATAAGACATATACTAACACAATGTTTAAAATTAAGGTTGGGTTATGAACACGCACGCACGCACGCACGCACACTCACACTCACACGCCAAATTACTTATAAAGTCACGCATACGATCATACACAAACACGTAGGTACACACACACACACACCACACCATACCATGCACACACACACGCACACGCACACACAAACACACGCACTCACACATACATACCCTACGTACATTATAACCCCCCCCCACACACACACACACACACACGCTCTCACGCCCCCCCCCCCCCCCCACACACACGCACTACGCACACACGTACACATATACCATACGTAGATTATACGCCCCCCCCCCCCCAACCCCCCCCCCCCCCCCCCTCACACACACACACACCCAACACAGGGGTGCATTTATCCTCACCGACACTCAACATAAGCATTACAAGTATAACATTGATCACAGGAAGAAATACTACAATTCGCAAGCATAATGACATACATACAGAAAAGCGCACACAGACTCAAATGAGTGACAAGCGTCTTTGGAACATTTGATCAATTAGCTTACAAAGAGTATAACACCCGAATTCACATCTGAGTAATGATATAAATTTCTCGGTTGAAGATAAGTTTTTAAAATCTGGCATACATTCACACATATCGTTCATTACATCATAACGTAAATCATCATACATGTTACAATCAATTAATAAGTGGACCTCAGTCTCTACTGAGTTAAAACAAAAAGGGCAAGTTCTATCCTGAAGGGGGACAGGGGGACGACTGTACCTCATTTTTTCGATGTTAATGGGGAGGCTGCCACTGCGTAAAAGTGACAAATATTTTCTGGTGTTTCTATGGATATAGTTTGATAAGACATAGGGCTCAGGCGCTAGATCCTTCTTAAGCAATCTATATGTCCTCAGCTTATTACCATTAGGGTTATTAGCATCATTCCACAGCTCTGAAAACCAGGCAGTTTCATCCACTTGAAATAATTTTTGCTTAATGAGAGTGAACTGGCCACGTGTCATCGAATGGACATCGATCAAGTCGACGACGTTTAAGTTTCTAGCTAGCTTGTAAACCTCCTTTTCCCATGAGCGCCCTCTTTTACTTGACCAAGCATGAATGACACGGGGCAATCTTGTAATTTCGATACTGTTAAGGCGGAAGAATAAGCGAAATACTTCTATGCGTTGCTTAGTGACACATGATTTCCAACCCATGTCTCCCCTGGCGGCGACATTTGACGCATTACGTCTAAGGCCAAGAAAAAATTTACATGCTTTGTTTTGCAGAGTGTTTAACTTTTTTTGTTCATACAATCCCCAGATGGAACCACCATATTGCATAATAGGCTGAACCAAGGATTCATACAATTTAGTGTAAATTGCATAAGTAAAACCACCAGCATCAAAATATTTTGTACATAAAACACCAAAAGCTCGACTTGCCGATTTAGCCAGACTGAGTTCATTTATTGTGAACTTAAAGTCCATGTGTTCGTTAAGCCACAAACCAAGGTATTTATAATTATTACTATACTTCAAAAGAGTTTCTCCAATTGAGAAGTTGGTTGTGGAACAATTTGTATTGGTAGGCCTAAAATGAACAATCTTAGTTTTTGTAGGATTAACTGTAAGTCTCCACTTTTGACACCATTCATTGACCACGTTTAACATATTTTGCAGTTTGTCCTCCGTGGCGCCAATAATAAAATATCATCAGCATATAACATAATACCAATATTTAAATCATTTATGTCAACACCACAGTTCATGCTTTTTATATTGGCCGCCAGGTCGTTAATGTAAATAGAGAACAATAATGGAGAGACAAGGCATCCTTGCTTTAGTCCCCGTGGGGCCTTAAACCAGGGTGTAAACAGACCATTTACTCTCACAGTACACTTCACATTGCTATATAAACTTTTAACAGCTTCAAACATTTTTCCGTTTATGCCATTTTTTAATACTTTAAACCATAAACAATCTCTGTTTACATTATCGAACGCCTTTTTCATGTCAATAAAACAGCAAAATGTTGATGATTTTGATTGTTTTCTATTTTTGATTATTGTACAAATGCTGTAGAGGTGATCCAAACAGCTCCTTTTTTTCTGAAGCCGTTTTGCTCCTCAGCTAAAATATTATTTCTTTCGCACCACTCACTCAATCTGGCATTTAGAATGTCACAATAAATTTTACAGGGTACTGAAATAAGAGAGATACCCCTGCATGACAGAGGATTGTGAACATCGGTGTCAGATTTAGCAATAGGATTAATGATACTCTGTTGCCATGCATCAGGTACTACACCATTTTTAAAACAATGAGTCATTATTTTAAACAATATGTCAACGCAGACAGGGTTTTTCAGACACTCAGCAGGAAGATTATCAATACCCGCCGCCTTTCTGGATTTAGCGCGTTCTATTGCCTTCTCTACTTCCACCAACGTTATAGGGACGTTCAAGGGATCACAGTTTGTTTTATCTTCCTTTGTTATAACAAAATTTGATAATTCTTGCACTATATTATCCAGGTGTTCATTATCAAAATTTCTATCAGGGTGTTGGTCGTAACCGTATAAATTCTCAAAGTCATCCTTCCATCTTTCAAGGACAGAGCTAGTATCACAAACAATATTTCCTTCGGGGTCTCTGACCTCAAAGGGCAACTTACCTGTACGGTCGTTAGCTACACCTATCTACCAATCATCTTCCAGAAATCTCTTGTGTCAGTATTATCAAACGAGTCTGTCAGTTTCTTCTGCTTTTCTAGCTGTTAGGAACGTTTATATTTTCTATGTAGTTTATCAAAGTATTTTCTCTGACTGATATATAACTGATGATTGGCTCTTTTCATGCCTGGTGATCTACATGCTAACCACTCCCTTTCTCGAGTGCATGTTAGAGTCCACAGACGCTGTAACTCGTCGTTCCAATATGGTTTACGTTTTTTAACATTATGATTATTAACCGGTTTAGGTTTTGCGCATTTGTTAAGCTCGTGTTGGATAAGAGATGTGAATCTGTCGTAAGCTTCATTAAGACGATTGTGTGCATTCAAACTGGACTCAATGCGTTTGATACAGTCTTGTAAACGAACCACATCGTCCTGAGATATCAAGAAGTCGTAAGGGATACCTGGTCTATGAGCGGGTCTCTCAGGCCGGTCTGGGGCAATACCAACAGTTATGACCGATTATCTTGAACATAACATTCTGGTACGTCATACAAATGCTCTCGGTCACTCCCGGTGGTCTCTAGCACGCTTATCAGTTAATCAAAAAGCGGATTGATGCGTGTGATGCTGCATCTTTCTAACATGAACGTGTCAGATACAGTCATGTTGCACTAACACTGACACACATACCGTAGTTACAGTGAGTGAGTTTGGTATTAAGCCGCTTTTAACAATATTCCAGCAATACCACCAGACATGGGCTTCTCACATTGTACCCATGTGGTGAATCGAACGTGGGCCTTCGATGTTACGAGCGAACGCTTTAACCACTAGGTTACACCCCCGCCCCTACAATATATTTATAAGGTGAGTGAGTAAGGGAGTTGGATTTAACGCCGCTTTTAACAGTATTCCAGTTATATCGCGGCGTGCAGCTTAATTTGGGACGAAAGCCCGAAGTGATGCAGGTCTCGGGCGTTTACCACTTCGATAAAACCCACGAGCATGGGTATGGTGCTGACAAACCTAGAAACATAATCGGGGCGAACCGGGATCCGAACCCACAATCATAGGTTTTCTAGGACGCAACTCTGCATGGCGAATCGCGGCGCCTTCAGTGTGATCATGAACAGAAAGGACATTGAAAATCGATACTATTGATGATTTATACGTGTCGGGCACATATCATGACGGTGCTTACATTAGCGTAGGTCATATGTTCACTGTTCAAGTTGATCATTATTTTATAACTTAGCTTCTTGTATGTTGGATTGCGTTTTGACTCCAATCCCTCGAATCTTTTACTGTGATATGATACCTTCGTCAATATCTGAGGACACCTTCTAGATATAATAATGGTACATGGTTTTGACTCGTTTGTTCTTGTATATATATGTACTCATGTATATAGTCCAACATCGCAAAACTCTGTGCACGTTTTCTATGGCGGGCACACATGCAGGTAACCGGATACTCAACACTGAATGTTTTGAATGCTATTTGTGTCTCATCCGGGACAAACCTTTCCTACCCGCCAACAAGTGTATGCTAAAGTGATGTGACTATGTTTAAAGGATGAATGTTTGTGTGCATGATAATACGACGTGTGCAATGTATCAAGTAAACAGAGCGGTGTAGTTACACTGTATTGTCCACCCGCTTCAGTGTGGGTCTTCCCGTCTCATGATGTGTAATCGACGGGGAGACAGTGTTTAACAAGGATGAATACATGTATTACAGAAAACATAGCACGGCTATGCTACTTCCTTGTATACCACCTAAGACTAAAATGCTTGCATTACAAACATGAATTATTGGGGGCGGTGGAGCCTAGTGATTAAAACGTCGGCTCGTCACGCCGAAGGCTCGGTTTCATACACCACATGGGTACAATGTTTGAAGCACATTTTCCGGTGTCCCCCATCGCGATATTGCTGGAATATTGCTAAAAACTCCCTCGCTCATAAATTATTTATTGTTTTATTGTTATTTCGGGTTGCATTCTTCGGAAAGTTTACGTAGGTGAGACATTAGTGAGAATTAAAGTCGGTATGATCCAAGTATATACATGTATAGTATGGCCCTTCGATGTATGTAATGTATGTATTTGAAATATAACAGACGTCACACTGCATAATACATCTCCTGTTGAGCTTTGTGCATATACATACATAACGTACATGCGTTTTCTGTTGGGTTAAGTCGATTGTCGGTTTTAATCGTACTATATTTACAAAGAGGATTTACTGGATCGACACAAGGTGGTATGATCAACTTACCGTGTTCTGTTTCAAAATTACCACTCATATTACATGTATCCGCTTGAGTATTACCTTACACGTCCCCTTCCACTCTCTACTTGTGAACATGTATGCGATGTTACTTACATGTATCTCCGGGGTTCATTATATAATTAGCAAACCCGTTGAGTGTGTGAGGGTTTACCCGTGGAGGATAGGACATGTTGATGCGTTTTGAGAACAAAATTTGTCACCGTTGTTGGTTCATGACTTTGTAGCGTATTTTCTATTTTTTAATTAACTGTTTTATGATACAAATAAGATGAGATTGCACAGCTATTTATGATGGTTTTGTCCTTTTAACAATAACAGGTCGAGTGTCTTTACCTTCATTCTTTAAAGTATGTGTGTTGAATGGACAGCATGACGAATGCCATGATTAACCCTATGCACGCTTTGCTTATATAAAATAATATCTTACTTGAATCGTCGACATTTATTTATAATGTTATAATGATATTATAATTTTTGCTTTTCAAATGCTTTTTTATTTTGATTATAGTTTGTGTATGACATATCAAAAAGTACAATTGAAAGTTAAACAATTTGAGGTTGACCGAATTGCACGTTAATGTAATAACCATCATAGATAATCCCTAGTTCCAGTTATCTCTGTATTTGTATAGGGCATATGATTCACTGTGTGGCACCCATGGCCACGATAATATACCATCTATTATATGCTGCCTATTTCAGACACAGAAAACTAATTAAAAGCGTTTGTTAATATGGGAAATAATCACAATGGTCTTTCGTTTTGTATTTGGTAAGCCGATCATTGCTGAAAACAACTGGTTTGTCTAGTTTCGATTTACAGTTCGCCGTTGGCTTTAATATTGCTGGTTGCTGCGTAAAACGTCATTAATAAATTATAGCATCAACGATCTATTTTTTCTATTGTACATATTAACTATGTACTATCCACTACTCATACAGTTGTCCAAACTATATTACCTTGGGTAGGTACATGTTTTCTTACACACCTGTGGGTGAGAAACATATTTGAGATAACTGGCATCAAACATATGTGTGAGATCGAATTCCAGGCCCGTGATTGACTACTCCATGGTGATGCCCCTGAGGTCAGATGATGATGGACTGCTATTCTGATTGCAAATCATTGATAAGTTGCTCGTGCTTCAATCGAATGTTTACCTACGTCTGTGTTGAATCACGGGACCGTGTAAATAATAATAATACTAATACTAATACTAATACTAATACTACTAATACTAATAACAATAACAATAACAATATTATTATTATTATTATTATTATTATTATTATTATTATTATTATTATTAATAACAACAACAAGAACACCAATAATAATAATAATAATAATAATAACAACAACAACAACAATAATATTATTGTTATTAGTATTATTATTATTAATAATAACATTAACAAGAACAAGAACAACAACAACAACAACAATAATAATAATAATAATAATAATAATAATAATAATAATATTATTATTATTGTTATTATTATTATTATTATTATTATTATTATTATTATTATTGACACGGTCCCGTGGTTCAACACAGACGTAGGTACGTCAACGTTATCCTTTTTTAGAGTGTGAACCCCCCTGGATGCCAGAGCGACACATATGTCCCTCCTCTTCAAACCTCACTTAGAAATCTAAACATCGGATATTTACTCGAATAATCAAAGAAGAAAATAGCATATAAGTGATCACGGGTATTAAATCACTCTAAAACGTCACTGATAAGCCTAGAATCATTCAGAATGCTTTGGAAAATACGCATACACGAACGCCGAAGTGTACGTTCCGCCATATTGGATTGTGTTTACAAAATGCCGGTTATGAGGCGCCTATTCGATCAGGTATATTTCAAACTCAGCTGCTATACATGCATCCCTGAATTCCTCATACATTTTAGAAACAAATGACAAATGGTCTTTGTCACCAATGCAAATTATTATTTAGTACGATAAAAAAATTAGGTGCGGAAACGAACACTGTGCTCGGAAAACTGTACTTGCACTGATTTTACACTGTGTAGCATTTTTAGAGATACTTTCGTCTAAATGTTGCATACATTGGCTTGATCACGCGTTTGAGAATATTCATGGGAAGAGTATCCTTACACTAATGCACCTATTGCACTTATGGAATTTCAAATGTGAACATTACAATGGTGTGGTAAATTCAATAGAAACCGATTCGATGCTACAAAGGAGCGATTTTAGGGTGTGTAAGAAACAGATTACTGCACTCCTGCCCGTCAGATACCATTGATCTTACAACTCGCCTTCGCTCGTTCGATACGTTTTGAAACAACTCGTTGTAAGATCAATGGTATCTGACAGACACTCGTGTAGTAATCTCTATTTATTATATATACCCGAAAACAGCGTGTTATTCAGGCATAATCTTAACACTGTATGCTAGGTTTAAGCAATGTTGGTGTAGGTCCCAATTTCTATGTTGTCAAATATCACTGTATTGAAAGTAAGTGTGTTTTGGAAGAAGATGGATATTTGATTTGCATTTTAGAATTTTTCAGAGCCTCCCATTTGCGCATCACCCGTGAAGATCTGGGTTAGAAATACAGCAACCAATGATTGCCGTGAAAGGCGACTATGCTTGTCGTAAGATGCGACTAACGGAATCGGGTTGTAGAACGGTGCTCATGGTGTAAATCACTAGATTGTATGGTCTAGATTCGAATTTTTGCAGACCGCCGTCATGTAGCTGAGTGCGGCGTTAAACATCGAACAAAAAACAAACAGTGCAAAATGCATCATTGTCTGATGTTTCGACCTTTACTTTACAGATCAAACCGTCAAATTCTTCAACAAATCCGAAATGTGTCAAAGAAAGTACAGGCTATATGTATTTCAATATATACATATCCTCTAAAATCAACAACAACGTTAACAAAATAGAGCACGCTCTGTTTATGATTTCTCAACAAACATATACTCTCCCTGTAAACATCCATGTCACATAGCTGTCTATATAATGTAATTGACAGGCCCACCAACCAATGACTTTTATGCGTTATGGTAACCAAAGCCATTTTGTCCAGTCTGCAGTGTACGAGGTCATGATGGTATGCAAAACAGTAATACCCCTAGTAACAATCACAAAACTTTTCATGTTATATATGATTAAAGAACAATTTAAAATCAATAATGAGAGGAAATTAAGTTAAACGTTCATGACTTTATACAAAATGTATTTCGATGTTCCTGATGGGAGTCACGTTGAATGTTTTAATAGGATGAAGCCTGCAAACCTACTTGAATAATTCCCACACATCGCATTGCAACTGAGACCGCCTCTGCCCGTCTGCCCGGAGAGCGGAAGGTCGGGGGTTAGATCCCCGGCAGCGTCATGCCAAAAGACATAAAAAGATGGTACTTGTTGTACCCTGCCTAGCGCTCGGCATTAAGGGGCTCAAAACAAGGACTAGTCGGCTTGGAGTGAGTATACTGTGTCTGAGTGGGGTATTCATATTAAACTGCGGCATGGTCAGTTGGCTAGCACTATTAAATCGGCATCAGTCCGTGCTAGTACAAGCAGTAAAACACACACACACACACACACACACACACACACACACACACACACACACACACGTGAATGCGCGTCGCAATATAAGTGCAATAAGCTTGAACGCGACGCTAAACCTCATTTCACCTCACCGCATTGTCTTGCACATGTCCCGTATTCCACTTGCATCTTACCGCAAGAAGGCTCATCACCCTCTCAATTGCCGAAACGGAACGCAAATTATTCAGGAAGCGCGGCGGAAGTGTTGCACTTTGATCAATATTTTCACGATTATCTAAATTTATTACGTTTGTCCTAACGTGATGATAATGCATGTTGATCATTTCATATTCAGTTTTTTGTTTACTTTTGATGATTTAAACATATATTTATTCAATAAATGAATCTAGATTTGTAAACAAGTCATCTGACCTGTGTTGATACAACTCCAGTACTAAGTAACAGAAGCAAAATTATATTTATCAAGTAATATTGATACATGTTGGTTATATATAATAACAAACACGAGTGGTCAACAGTTTAGCGCAGTTGATGGAAAGGTGATCAATTATTAAGGAAGGCAAGCGATGTTTAGTGTTTGAATTAATCTTTGAATTAAGTCTTAAGTTATTACATCAGTGCAAATCTACCAGAACGCAGGGTGTACATGTGGACCGAATTCAAAATATCTAAATTGACAGATTTTGTTTTATTTCCATTCCCATAAAGAACTTAATTTGAAACTGTAACCTTACAAAAAGAAAAACGAATTGTTTCTTAACATATTGTAGTTAGGGCATGCGACAACAAAATGCAGTATACCTTCAAAGGGATAGCTACAAGAGCATGATTTGTTGTCTGAGATGTGTCTTTCAAGCCGATGGAAGTTTAAATCGATACAACCGAGCCTGAGGCGATAAATGATTATCTGACAGAATCTGGTACCATGGTTTAAGTCAAAATGTATGTCAGTGACATTGTCCAAGTTAAATTATCCTTTGAGTTTTCCATCCCTTTCTAATTAAGTTCTTCTATCAGGTAACGTATTCCAATGATTAATGGTATCCGATATGCTTTGCATAGCATTCCGTTCTACATCTTATTGCCTATAACGATATCATTAATGTATACAAGATATAGCAGTGGCCCCAAAACTGACCCCTGTGGGACTCCAGCCATTACAGGTTTCAAGTTAGATATACTATATACTACCTTGAATAACAACTCTCTGTAGTCTATCTTCAAGGTAACTATTAAAATATTTTAATACGTGTCCGCGGATTCCACAATGCTCTTATGCCATACCTTATCAAAAGCTTTTCTAATATTGCAAAATACAGCTCTTACTTCTTTACCATTATCGATTGTTTTTGCTAATCATAAAGATACCTTAACTGAAAAGTTGTGCAATCACCAGGCATAAATCCCGATTGCAAATTATTCAGAATATTGTTATCTCTAAAGAAATTAAATACGTATTTAAACACACATCTTACAAATACTTTTGCAGAGCAACTTGTCAGAGCAACTGGTCTCTAATTTGAACATTCGTTCACACTGCCTTTTTATGAATAGGTATGATTGAAGCCTCTTTCCATATGAATAGAAAAACAGAGGTACTTGAGGAAAAATTGTAAACTTTGGTAAGAGGATCACATATGGAAAGTGCCATGACTTCTAAAAGTTTACTACTAAGCTTTGGTTGTGTCAGCTGATTATAGGACATACTGAAGCTCATTTCTGGTCAAATTTATGTCAGTTAAAATAGCATTATTAAGTCAAAGGACTGGTAGCTCTATATTGTTTCCTTCTGTGATGAGAGGTGCTTGCCAACTGCGGCATGGGATAAGCTTTGTACTGAACCATTTTGTTGTTTTAAGCTGAAATTTTGGCAGAAAAACAGACGGATAATTTACTTAAGTACAGATGTAATATTTAAAACAGGTTAAACATAATTATGCAAATGTACACAGCCAGAGATTTATGAACATATGCAGTATGAAACAATCCCTTTCTTCAAATTAAAATTAAAAATATTTGTTTAAATGTATGGAATTCATCTAATGTGAGGCACTTGTCATTATTCCATCAATAATGCATTAATGTACGAATGCGAGATAGCATATGATAGACGGTTTTGGCAATGTTGAAACACGTGTTTCATTTGACATTATAAATCCGTATATCTATACAAAATTTACAGTATAGTGTTTGCAAAACAAGCTAAATATTCAAGATTAGAAGATGGCATGCAGAAACCTTGGTGAACAATAACAATGCTTGAATTAACACCCTTGTCTGTGCTATTCCAACAGTGTTAATAAGCAAACGTTGCTAGCGACTGGAGCGTGTACGCGCCAGAAGATATAATCGTCTAAAAATCTGCCCACTAACGGGGGCGAACCAAGATATGTATGCTTCTAACAGACCCTATTGAAAGAAGAGAAGGTGGTATTTTCTCAGGTCATTTATATTTTTAACGGAATTCGTAGATCTGACATGCGTAAGGGGTATGTCTTTTGGCTTGTGTACTAAATGCTCTATATATTCATTCATTTATATACATTACATATGATTTCTTCATTACGGAATCTTTGAGAGGGGGGGGGGGTCCTCAATTCGGATTGACACGGGTTGGCTCGAGAAGCTCACCAATGGTCCCATTTATCCTTTCGCGATCAAATATGTCCACTGAACGTTACAATAATAGTGCTTTCTATCCATGCAGTAAATCCTTAACAACCGCGTGATTCTGAACTAAAGTACTGTGTACTTAACAGACACGCATGCTCAGTTCCATACCAAATGTGTTCGTAGAGTGCACGTGGAAGCAGGAAGCGTTTGTTATTTTATTAGTTTATGTATTCAAAGTATATACTTTAACTAAACATATTTAGGAAAAATATGAATGTATTATGATATTTTGGTGAAGGACTGAATGAAACCGATGGAGCTGTTGCTGCAACTGGTAGTGTTGGTGCAGCCGTTGGAGAAGTTGTGGCCTCTGTCCTGGCTGTGCTGCTTATAGTATTAGTCACAGTGTGGTATTTACGAAAACGGTAAGGATCATGCGTATACATTTTCAGCAGCCACGTGTAATAGTAATTGATATTTCAAAATGATTCTAGAATACACCAACATATTCATCTACGAGCTTCTAAATAATAAGCCTTTTCATTGACCGTACAGGAATAGCATGGATAAATATTTACTCAAACTATGTTGAATATTTACCATGAACTGTTTTGAAAAACAGATGCTTCTTACATGTAACAACGTGATTTATCATATCTTAAACACCGAGTACCTTTCGATACATGAATGTAGCCACTTGAATCCTCTTACTACAGATGTTTTATGCGCAATTCAAATGAAACCTGAGGTGATTACACAGGCACTTTGAATGATATATTTTGCTACACTTTCATTTCTCTAATTGACCTAATGTTCTCATTCAACATTTCAGGAGAGACAATACGGGTAAAAATGAAAAGAAGTCAACCATTGTAGGGATCAAAAGGCTCCCAGCATTCCCTGTAATATGTCACAGAGCCATTACCAGGAGATAGAGAACCTGAAGACACGTGGAGATATGAGTGATTATGATTATGCTACTGCTGATGGTATAGCGGCTTCACCAAATATGAACAATTATTTCACAATCGATCCAATCACTAAACCAAATACAACACCGAATCCTTCTTCTTCTGCCACTGAAGACGATTATGATCACATCGGAGACAAACCACCTGTCCTGACCAGTAACTATGATACAACAGCATCGGTTGCCCAATCAGCAGGCTGTGAGACACTTTCACGGGAAGACGACTATGGCTATAATCTTCTCCAGGAGGCAGCACGCACCAAAACAGTCCGAAATGACTACGACACTACCGCTTCTGCAAACAAGGCAGTAGCACAGTTAGGAAAGATTGAGGAAAAGACTGCTGAAGACGACTATGACCATTTTCCCGTAAGAAACACTAGCTCTGAAACTCATATACAGTTCATATACAGGGAAAGTCAGATGTCGTTCTGATGATTATGCATTTGCTGGACCATTGCAGTGAGCATATAAGTACCCCATTTATATTTTCGACATTTCTGGTTATCATCAGATGAATTATCAAAGTGCAGTACACCACGGTTATAACGAACTCAAAGGGACCACAGAGTTCAGTTCGATGTCAACGTAGTTCGCTTTTAGCATATATACATGTTTGAACAGCAAATTGTCGGGACCAAAAAATATGTTATTTATATGCTTTTTAACCGTCAGTTCGTTGTAAGCGTGTTCGTTATAAAACGTAGTTTACTGTAGTACATTGCAAGAAAAGGCATGTTGAATCATATTGCTTAAAACACTTATTTTTAATCATACTTTGGAATATACATGCGCTGATTATTTTTTTACGTTTAATCAACTAATTTTTAGTCAGTTACATGTTACATATAGCTGGCATCAGACCGGTGTACACGGTATTGGGGTTACCAGACGGTGTGCCAGTTTGCTGTTGGAAGACAGTACAGAGTCACTAATCTCGTATACCCAAGATGTGAGGTGAAATGGGGTTTAACGTCGCGTCCAAGATTATCGCACTTATATAGCGACGTGCATGTACGTGTATGTGTGTGTGTGCCTGCTTGTACTAGTCGGACTGATGCCGATTTATAGTGCTAGCTCACTGAGATACCATGCCGAAGTTTAACATGAGTACCCCACTCAGACACAGTATACTGACTCCGAGCCGACCAGTCCTTGTTTTAGCCCCTTAATGCCGAGCGCCAGACAGGGTAACAACAAGTACCATCTTTTAACGTATTTTGGTATGACGCGGTCGGGGATCGAACCCCGGAACTTCCGTTCTCCGGGCGGACGCTCTACCACTAGACCACGGAGGCGGTCCGTATACCCAAGAGCATGACCAAAGATAATACATGGGCTTATCTACTCATTGCACCAACAATAGCGTATCTAGTCTAAACAACCTGGATACCCTTCACCCTCAAATAGTATGAGCATTATTATTATTATTATTATTGAAACGCTTTGGAAACCCATTACGCACTTTGCAATGTATATTCCACAAGCAATGTCTGAGTATGAATAGTTTATTAGGCTCGAAGTACTGTTGTTTTCGCAGACATCAATCATCGAAAGAAGATGTTATAATATGTGGTGATTTGGTGTTTCTGATTCATATCGGACGTGACTAGCCTTTCGATGAGTGACAAAAACTTACGTCACTTTCTCTTACTAGTATGTTACTGATTGTCGGCAGTTATTCAGTGAATACGGCGAAGGTTTACATCACTTAGGTTCGTAAAGATGCACGGTGGATATTGTTTTCTGGCGGGTACACTGCAGGTTATGGAAATGGTACCTTAGACACGCGATTCAAAATGGCGTACACAGATCTCACATGTCCGGTCTAGACGCACGGTCTGGAGACCGCACCGTTTCCCTCGCTCTTAGTCGCCCGACGTCGGTCACCATTCGGCAAAGTCCGACGGACGCCGTAATCCAGTATCTTAACGTACATTGATTAAGAATTGGTGGTCCGCAGATATTACTCTAGATCTCTGGCTGTAGAAACGCAAACGTTTATCATGTATTGATTTGATATATGTTATTTCATATATGTTTACTACCTTATTTATGCATTGAAAGTGTTTTTGTAACTTTGATTTTCACGAATTAGCACTATTATCTAGTATTTGTAGATTTTTCTCATGTATGGCGATCGGGTAGCCTAGTGGATAAAGCGTTCGCTCGTGACGCCCACGATCCGGGTGTGATTTCCCACATGGGTACAATGTGTGAAGCACATTTCTGATGTCCCCCGCCGTGATATTGCTGGAATATTACTATAAGCGGCGTAAAAAAAACATACTCACATACTCATGTATTCATGGTCATTTTGCCACCTCAATATTACGTATCTGGTTATAAATCTTCAGTAGTACCGTTGGATAGCTTATGTTCAGCGCTTTATTTTGGAACTTACATCTTTCGTATTGGTTTAGTTGTTAGTTTTCTATTCGGGTTTTTGCCTACGTCGAGAAACACCCTTTGTTAAGACCACCAGGCTAATGCTTTTCCCATCGCTGACGAAACCCTTGCCAAAGTCATGTGTCCTTATTAGCAGCGAAATCGGAACTTCCAGAAGCGCTCTTTATTTTTCCAACAGCATTAGCAGCAGCAGGGACGCTTGACCGTGAACGCGTCGTCATGCTACTGGGTGGTCAGTGCAAAGGTTTCGTTCGTTAATAATTACGGGACAGGCTTTATCTATTAATGACTTACTGAGTTACTCTAGTTATTACTAGCTAGGGTTTCCATACTCCGTTTTTGTAGTATTCGTATATAACCAACTTTTCCATGATTGCCTAGCTTAGGTCAAGTCCATTATATATCTGGGAAATTAAGAATTTTCATTCCAAGTCAAAGTGGTTGATTCTTTAGTCTGTAAGACTATTTGGATATTCAGGCGACATTGTTTATTTCATTGTCAAAGAGACTTGTTTTAGGGATCAGCCCTCTGTTTATTTCCCACTATTTAATACTGTCGAGGTTATTTACTCATTAGAATGTTGGGTTAATTAACTCTCGGGTGTTGATTGGTCGCAGCCGACTTAATTGGCTGTCTTTGCATCTTTTCATTATCTTGTGTTCTCTTTTTATCACTTTTATACAGTTGCTTAGTTAATCAGCTTGCGTGTTTACTCTGATTTTATTAATCAGTGATCAATGTTTGATCTGTTTGATTGTCGAGTATTGATTTGCTTATAGTAATAAACATGTGAATCTATTACCACGTTTTCATGATTACTTTATTCTTGTTTGATGACACCTTGGTCCCTGAAGCACAGCTCCGGAACACACCCCACTACAGGATAGTCAGTATTGTGAGTGGTTGTTCTTAAATTTGAAACTTTCATAACTACTTTTTACGAGAAATGTTTGCAGAACTGATACATGGCATTGTGTTATAATTTGACTACAGATCTAGACATAATTGTTATAACGGTGCTTGCAAACGGTGAAATGCAGTTGCTCGATGTTCACACTTTACATAGAGTGTTTTGGTCCAGTCACAGGGCCAGTCGGACACGATCCATCTTTGTCAACATTCTAAGGAAAATGCAGGTACCCTTTAATGAGTATGTCACGGGGATAAAGGAAAGTAGGTCCGAAACAATTTTACAAATAAGATAGAGCTTATGATAATAAAAATTATTATTATTATTTATTATTATTATTATTATTATTATTATTAATATTATTATTTTTTATTATTATTATTATTATTATTATTATTATTATTATTATTATTACATCACAACTGCAAGGTCCCTTGTATGTTCTAACTGCTTTAGGTCAAGTAATAATGTCCAGTTGATTTTTAATTAAGCAGGTAAGAAACATAAGTCTGGTGCTTAAGTGATTCAATAATAAAAGCAACAATTGGTGGTTGAACATTGGTTGAAGCAAACTGTTATAAAGTTTCTCAAAACATGACACACGGGTTATACGTTCAAAACTCAAATGGAGACGCCATCTCTTGATTCATATATGACTCCACAGACATGCGCCCCTTTCCACAAAGCGATTTTGGGGCTAGGACGATCACCTTATCGCTAAGATCGCTTTGTGGAACTGATGCAGGTTATGCTCATATTTGACGTAGATATAATGTCAGCCAAATGTGTGTCCGAGGATGACATTATTGCCTTTTTTTAAAACTAATTCAATTATTTCGACAAGATTATACAATGGACTGCATTTTATATCAGTGATCCATACGAGCAAAGATCAACACAGCGAAATGATTAAAACCTATTCTGATTCATAACTAATGTAAGTTTGGTTTCAATGGCTTTGCAGTGGAATCAAGGCCACATACAGTCTGAGACAACGACAGCAGAGCAGGAGAACTTTTAACAGCGTGTGAGCAAGAAGAATGCATATCGGAGACAACTCTGGATTTGGAGAACTGCTGATGCACATACAAAATGCCATCTTCCCGGGGCAATATTCCACCTTTCTCGAACTGGGCTGGAATTTCTGGGCTCGACCGTAGCGCCACCAGTGGCAATTATGAGTTATGTCCTTTCTATGTCCCTTCTATAACCCCTCTATTGACCAATCAGATTCCACCTCATATCACTTGCATTTGCTACAAACAAAATGTCGGCGCCCAATCAATACGATCTTATTGATTATTATCAAAATCTTTGTTGTGATAAAACGGGTCTTACTTCGCGAAGTGCCTCAAATCACATGAGCATCTTGATTAAAATCATGAAAAGATTTGGAAAAAAAAAACGTTTCACGTTGGCGGGTTGGCGGTACACATGCTTTGGAATCCTGCAATCGCCCGAAATCTGCAGTTTTACGAATCGGATGTCGATTTTGATACGCGATTTTGATTGGACAATGCATTTGTCCACTGTTTTGCACTTATGTAGCGACGTGTGTGTGTGTGTGTGTGTGTGTGTGTGTGTGTGTGTGTGTGTGTGTGTGTGTGTGTGTGTGTGTGTGTGTGTGTGTGTGTGTGTGTGCCTGTACTAGTCCGGACTGAAGTCGCCTTGTTTTAGCCCTTTGAGGCAGAGCGCCAGAAAAAGTAACAACAAGTACCATCTTTAAACGTCATTTGGTAAGACGCGAACCCCGAACCTATCGCTCTCCGGGCGGGCGCTCTACCACTAGACCACGGAGGCGGTCTATAGACGAAGAAGATCCATTTGCTGTTGTTTCATATGTTCAAGGAGCTTTGAAATTGCAGGCCTGTATTGCACATAAGGCATACCCTCTTCTTCAACGTCGATATTGAGAGAGGGGTTCTTTTCATATTATAAAAATGAGATGAGGTGAAATGGGGTTTAACGTCGCGTCCAAGATTGTTGCACGTGTGTACGTGTGTGTGTTTGTGTGCCTGCTTTTACTAGTCCGGACTGATGCCGATTTATAGTGCTAGCTCACTGAGATACCATGCTGCAGTTTAACATGAATACCCCACTCAGACACAGTATACTGACTCCGAGCCGACCAGTCCTTGTTTCAGCCTATTAAAACCCAGCGCCAGACAGGGTAACAACAAGTACCACCTTTTAACGTCTTTTGGTATGACGCGGACGGGAATCGAACCCCGGACCTTCCGCTCTCCGGGCGGACGCTCTACCACTAGACCACGGAGGCGGTCTATACACAAGTACAATACAAATCACGGGAAGAAGTGACAATGAGTATATGGAGTAAAAATTGCATGAAGAAATCAATGAGGTGAGAATGCTGACTGAGAAAGGTTATGTATAGATCACCATTTCACCTGTTTGGTACAGTTTTCTCCAGTCTATTGTGTGTTAGCCAAGCCCCGTGCGTATAGATTTACGATGTACAACCACGCAGGGTCCTGAAGTTACTTCCTGGTTGATAACCTGAACGTGGAAGACTGACATGCTCGCACTACAAATTAAAATGGACTTGTGGAGTTTGATCGCCAGTTTGTTCTCCATTCTGCATACAGTTCATACAGGTAAGCATAACTACACGTTAATACTGGAAATAACCAAGCGAAATACAGTGTGACCATGGACAAACAGGACATTCGAAATCTATACTATTGATGATTACGTGAAGGGCACATATCATGGCGGTGCTTACAGTAGGGTAGGTCAACATCCAACATCGCAAAACCCTGTGCACGTTTTCTATGGCCTGGTAAACAAACAGGTAAAGTCACGGGTAGAGTGTCGCGAGATACTCAACACTGAATGTTATAGATGCTATTTGTGTCTCATCCAGGTAAATTAGTGCCTACCCGCCAACAATTGTATGCTAAAGTGATCCGACTGCATTTTTAAAGGATAAATGTTTGTGTACAGTATAATACGACGTTTGCAACGTTTCAAGTAAACAGAGCGTTGAAGTTACACTGTGTTGTCCACCCGCTTCAGTGTGGGTTTTCCCGTCTCATGTGCAATCAACGGGGCGACAGTGTTAAACAAGGATGTGTATTACCACTAACATAGCACGGCACAATATGTTACTTCCTTGTATACCGTCTAAAATGCTTGCATTACAAACATGAATTATTGGGGTTGGTGGGGTAGCCTAGTGGTTAAAGCGTCGGCTCGTCACGCCGAAACGCCGGTTTCATACCCCACATGGGTACAATGGTGTCCCCCGTCGCGATATTGCTGGAATATTGCTAAAAGCAGCGTTAAGGCACTCACTCATAAATTATTGATTGTTTTATTGTCATTTCGGGTTGCATTCTTCGGGAAGTAGGTAAGACATTCGTGAGAATGAAAGTCGGTATGATCCAAGTGTATACATGATTGTATAGCATGGCCCTTCGATGTAAACAAATAAGAAATAACGTCCTGCTTTTAATTTCATGCGTCACTTATTCTTGTGAATGTCATTTAAAAGCCTTTCTACATCTCTCCATGACGTTTATCTTATATAGCCTTGACTTTTTCAACTGCACAGCAGATCAGAGCTTTACATGACACTTTGTGCTGATCTGAACCACAGAGAACGTTTACCAACAGAGTAAGGAGATATGAGAGTTTGCACAAAAGATTGTGTTCACATACCTCGGTCACGAACGCGAGTGTGAATTTGGACACCCGTGCCTCGTGCTTTAATTTTACTTTCTTGTAGACGACCGCACCATGGCAAGTTGTATGTCAACACAATGTCTACGTGTTTGAGATGTTTGAAATATATCACAGTTTTATGTTTCACCCTTCAATCGGTTAATACAGGTAAGGATAATTGCGTTTGTCTGGAAATCAGGTATATGGCTTCACTGTTAACACTGTGACAGTTTAGTTTACGATCCCAGATTCGCCATTATATATAATAACCCTTGCTCTCAAAAGTTTCTGACGTGCTGTTTGGTTTGACATTAGTCGCAAACGTATACTTCTTGCTGTATATCTGCATAGAATTATTTGGTCACGCTTCTTATGCAACTTCGTCTGTGTGTACGGTAGAGCGGAACGCTCTGGGTGTTAAGGTACAGGTAATGCTACCATCACAGCAAAGTAATTCTATCCCGTTCTACCCCGTTTTAAACAAAATAATAGAACGGGTTGTGATCACGGTAGAACGCGTAGTTTGGCGTAAAATACGATGCTAATTCATTCATAAGGAGTCCTCAATACGTCTATCTCGTTCTTATCTCGTTCTTAGCCAGTCTGCGGTCCGTTTGTATCCAGTTCAGATCGTGTAAAAGTGCCCGTTCACCTCATCCCGACAACGTTTCGAAGCAGTTCGAGCACGTCCGTAACCGTTCTCAACCCGTTCTTAACCAGTTCAACCTCGGTCTACCTCGTTCACAATACGTCCAAGCCAGTTCTAACTAATTCTAAACCCGACGAACTAGTTCGCAGTACGTCTTCATCTCGTCCGAAGTGTGTGTGTATTCGCGTCCTGGCCCGTCCTGTACCGACACCTATGGATACCGAGCGCGTTGTAGCCAGTCTTCATTCAAGTCCAAGGCTCCGAGCTGTACACATCATGCCTCCAAAGAGAAGTCAACCCGGTCGGTGTGCACACGTTCTGAAATTTATGTCCGACTGCACCACGTCCCTAGTAGGTTCGAAGTACGGCAATTCCGTTCGTAATACGTCTTTCTCGTTTTAAGTTCGTTGTCAATCCGACTAAATTTTGAGCAGACTTAAAGTTCTAGAGCATCCTCCCCGTCCGAGCCCGTCCATGAGGTTCGTAAAAAGACTGTCAATAGTTGCTACTACGTCCACTACGTTCATACACAGTTGGGGCCCGTTCGACGACATTTTCACGAACGTATTGAGAACTAGTTTGGTGTGATGGGGGTATAACATTTCAGGAGGGTGATCAGGAAATCTAAAATCTAAAGACATGAAGGCCTCAGACTTTTAGTTCATTGGATCAAAAGATTATTACCAAGGCGAATTGGAATTCCTAGCCACGATCATGGGATCATGGCACGCATGAGGGACGACAATCAGCACAGCGATATTCGGCGCTTCAGATACCTGGGCGACTTCCAAAATGAGCCATACTGAAAACATGCGCGCGTCCCCTGAATTGAATTTATATATTCGAGACATTGCTTTGCACATCAAGTTTGAGGTTGGACCAAGTAATCGACAAACGCACGGTACCACCAGTTTGACTTTGTTTCGCTGATTTGTTTTGTTGCTGTTGCAATACTTTTGTCTGTGTAGCTGGCGGGAGGGGGTACATCATAGATGTTTGTCGGTAAGTATCGCTTACTGGGGAATTGAATCATGATAAGACATAAAACAACGCCAAGTACAATTTAACAGGTTTCACGTAGCTAAGGGGGTCGTTAAGATGGCGTCATTCATTTTACCAACCTTAACCACGAGAGCGTGAATGTTGTTTTACACCAGCTATATCACGGCGGCCTGGCAACCTGCGTCTTACGCACATGCATCGATCAACGACGTCGGGGAACGATGACACGCGATGCGCCCACTTGCACAAAGTTATCTTAGCGTTACGACTATTGTAAGCTTATGTTAAAGTATGGGAGTTACTATCAGCTTAGTGCTAAGATCGATTTGTGCAAGTCCTTATCCTACAAATATTGGACGCTTTGGATGTATACTGTCCCGGGACACCCTTCACATCTCAGCATCCTTTTGACCATATCATACATTGTGGCCATCCAGTCCCCATCTATCCTACGCGTGACACCCACGAGGTTAAGGCGACGTGTCTTTTTACGACAGGTGTAGTGCATATATACGAGTCATATTCGGATGTCTTTATGACACATTTTCTTACGCTTATTATAACAATTATGTTGATACTGTATGCTGACTAGGTATACACTGTAGACACTGAGATTGGGCCGATTTGCAGCTGATTTTTGTGACGGCCGCATGACAGATATTTTTGAACAAGGACTAACAGGATGTCCATATTCCACTTTCTTGTAGACGGCCTAAATATTGAGGACTGATATGCTCTCACTGCGACCATGAACTACTGGAGTACTATTACCTGTGTCTTCCACATGCTTCAGGTGGCTCATGCAGGTGAGATTTTAATGAATTGAAATTACTGTGATCTCTGTGACAACTGCTTACTGGGAGCTATATAGTGGACATGTGTCGCGTCAACAGAATAATTCAAAACAGCCAACCAGGTCGTACGTGAGGTGGTCAGAGACTGATTTAGTAATGCACTTGGTGTCAAAGTGGTGAGACACATATTCATCCCTATATACGAAATCACATATAACATCACCTAATCCGACTCTCATGCGCTGTTATTTCGGGATATCCATCATTACACTGAGGAAGTTGGAAGTATTCCGAAAAATGTTTCCAGTTTGATACAGTGAACTATGTTTATAACGAACTAACGGATATAACGAACTATTTTTCTGGTCCTGTCCATTTGCTGTGTATATTCCGTACATTTGCTTATAACGAACTACGGTTATAACGAATTAAAATTTGTGGTCCCTTTGAGTTCGTTAATAACCGTAGTTTACTGTATTTAAAACTTTTGTTGGTAAGACCGCCAGACACCACTGCAGGTCGTCAAAAAATTAAATAAACAAGAATATCTTTTCATCACTTTGATAAATGACCTGGCACTTTTCATCTTAACCCTTTCACGCCAACTTAAAAAGCTTTACTTTGCGTAAATGCTTGTTAAAAAATACAATATCCGTCATATCTCGGCAGTGTAATATTACATGGTGTTATTTTTAAGGTTAGTTCTTAATACTTACGCCAGATACTCCTGAACGGTGATTTCAATTAACGTTATTAAAAAAAGCTACTTTCATAAATGACCAGCCTGTGTTAATCTAAACCTTTTCTCGCCAACTCAAAAACATGTTTACTTTGCATGTGTTCAAAATACGGTAGCCTACATTCGCCATATTAGCGACATCATCAGCATAGAGAAGTGAACATATATTAGGATTATCTTTAGATATGAAAATGCCACAATAGTTGAAGAAGTCATCAATTTGTTGATGTAAAATGAAAATAACAGCGGGCTGACCATACTATTCCAGCACTGAAAAAGTCTGTGAGACCTTGCTCTGTCCGTACACAAGTCTGTAGTTTTGAATACATATTTCTTAAAACAGTTAAAATATTTCCATGTATGCCATAGCTAAAAAGGCGATGCCAAAGTAAAGTGTGATTAACGCAATCAAAGGCTTTTGAGAAGTCTATGAAGAAAACATATAATCTGCCACCTGTTGATTTAGAGGGGTATTTTCTAATCATCCCATAAGGAGAAAACATGTTGTCCACCGTCGAATAACCCTTCCTGAATCCAGCTTGACTTTCATAAATAGAGGATTCATCACTCGTGTTTTTTAATATGGGAAATATCAACCGAGTCTTAGTTAATCGGTATTTGCCGAGCCTTTGGCGAGGCAAATACCGATTAACGGGACGAGGTTGATATTTCCCATATTAAAAAACACGAGTGATGAATTCTATTTATCATTTTCACATTTTTGCTTCCAAATTAAGGAATAATTGCATTAAACATTAACGTCAGCAACTTACGTATAGATACATACATACATACGTAGTGATACATGTTTTCCATAGCCATGTAAACCAAAATAAACAATTCGCTGAGAAAAAAAGTTCCTCGGATTATTTTAAACAAAATACTTGAACAGACTTTTGCAGAATAATTGAAACTTAAATAACGGTAACAACAACGATTCTGTGTAATCTGATTATATCTCTGGTGTAACTTCACTTATAATATATAGTTTCAAATCAAACCGCTCGCTCTTCCGGTTATCTAATTTGCATATCTAATTTGCATACTTATGTCATTGGGGTATGACATACATGTTTTTATGTCATAAGCTTATGTCATGGATAAATGCTTAAGTTAAATGATAAATAACATTATTTTCATGAGACCAATTTTGGAGTCTCTGGTTTAATATTTTGGTGAAAACCTTTCCAATCACTGGAAACAGAGAGATTCCTCTGTAGTTGTTTGGATAAGATAAAGTGCCTCTTTTATGAAGAGGACATATGTTTGCCTTGCACCAATCAATCGGGAAATTCCCAGTTTTCATTATTCCATTAAACAAATTCATAAGTATCGGAGATATTTGAAATGACGAATGTTTCAATAATTCCGATGGAATTCCATCGCAACCTGCAGGTTTATGACATTTAAGATAACGGATTGTCTCTGTAACTTCCTGAAGGGTTATTTCTCTATCAAGTTGATCAGGTAGTCCTTCATTGCAATTGTTACAATGTGAATCATGCTCGAATAAATGTTGATTAACTTTATCTATAATAATCGAGGTGGTTTGACCTTGATTGCAGTAACTGTTTAAAGTAGGCATGCCATTCAGTGCCACTAACTTTGCTACCTGTAGAAGACGAGTTGGTCTTTTTAAATGATTTAAACGACTTCCATAGTTCATCAGGGTTGTCACGAATACTATAAAGTTTATCTCTGATTCCTTGCCGAAAAAACGATTTACAATCATGACACACTAATTCAAATATTCGCTTCTTTTGTTTATTAATTTGCAAATCAAGTGAAGCGTCAGTCAATCTAAATTTGTCTAAGGCCCGATACTTCTCACGCTTGGCTGTCCCACACTGCATGTTCCAACACGCGAGCTGTCGGGCGGGTATAGAGTCACGTGACCAATGTCGTCTGCTCATTGAAGCTGCTGCCCGCTCGAAAAGACGGAGTATCTTATTGACGGCGTCATCAATATCCTTTTAAATTTCAGCATTGATATCCTTAATTAGTGATTTTGAAACATAATCAGTGATTATCTTACCACAGACTATCTCTCCAAACGTACTTTGTATAGGGTGTCAGTAACATGTCACCGGCTCTACCCAAAAGGTTAGTGTTAAAATTCAATTCACAAATAATAGGAACGTGATCAGATTCGTCCAGACTCAGCACCCTGAAGTCTATGACTTGCTCGAACAGAGCTCAGGTAGCAAGCATATTATCCACTGTGCTACGTCCATTGTTTGCAGTACATGTGTAATTACCAACCTCATCTTCAGAAAACCTTCCAGTCGGAAAATGAACACAATATATACAGCAAATTTCAAGCAGCCTTCTACCAAAGTTGTTTACCTCTTTATCTTTGTTTTTACGGGGTAGTGAAAAACAATCGCTGTCATACCAATCACTAGCGGGTAGATATTCTGCACTGTCATAAAAAATGTAGTCTTCTTCAACAATGGTGAATAGCACCATGTCTCTAGCAAACTGACAATCATGTTTTGTGACAACATATGGTTAATATTACTGTTATGTTTATGCTGTTTCAATGACTGACAATTCCAAGAGAGAATATTCATATTGTTTATGCAGGAGGAATGGGTAAACTTTGTATCAGTCAAACCCTGGCCACATCCCTATTTCAGTTCAATGAGTTCCTCTGTTTCAATATTTATATCAAAGAGTTTATTGCAAATCATTAACTTGTCAAAGCGGAGATAGGCTTCCTTGCTGTCTTTCCTGCATCAAGCATATGTGGGATAAGTTTCCTCCTCTTTTGTGTCACTGTGAAGCTGTAGTCCTCGCTCATCTTGAATGGAGACTGCTTTAGCTTGTTCCTGGCACTCAATAGAATGTCTGACTTGGTCTTACTACTGGTAAGCTTAACCACTATTGGTCGAGACTTCTTCCTACCCACTCTGTGTGCTCTGTCTATAACAACTTGACTCTCATCCTGTGCATTTTTCATTTCAAGTTTATCTTTCATAATGATTCTGACCTGTTCTTCACAATCTGCCCATGTTTCTCTGTCTTTTCTGGAATTCCATATACAACAATATTATCCCTCCTGGACCGATTTTCTCAATCATCGGTTTTAGAAAACAAGTCATTTGTTTTGGTCGCTATGGATTCCGTAAGTATTTCTACTTGCTGTTTTAAAGTTTTTTACTTCTTGTTGTAAACTCTTTACGATATCTGCAAGTTCACTGACGGTAATGCCAGGACCCGGGTTAGTTTCCGCATCACCACAAACAGTTATTGTCAACATCATCATAACGGAAAGTGTAGCCACACAAAGTGACACACTCAAAGTCGGGATTCTAAACTTCACCTTCAGTTTTCCAGGCGAAAACGTTCCAATTTTCCACTCCCATACTGCTTTTAGTGAGATAACATGCCTTCTTTTATGACTTTACAGAAAACATATTGATGAGCTCGTTGTTTTCATGTAACTCTCAGGGGAGGTCACTCTCATATCGGTATCTCGGTTGTGTGTTTTTACGCAGCGTTGTGCGAATGCTCATTTTACTACTTACGTCAGAGACACTAAACAGTAAGTTTATTGACTCATTGCAGGGCATCTATTATTATGCTTGTAAAATACTTTGTTACATCGTATAACACATCAATAGATTGAGTGAGCCCCTCAGTTGAAGTCGGCATTTAACAGTATCTTTGAAAAATGTTTGCAATCTTTTATTTATATATGATTGTTTAAATTGAAAATGCGTCATATCTAGAAAGTAATCGACAATTGACATAATAGTCTCATTTTTCTATCTATGACGATGAAATCTAAAACGCGACCTTGATTACCAGTTTCGGTTTTGCCGTGGGGTGGGGCATAGTTCTTCCAGAACTATGTTTACAAGATCATAATAATTTTTATTGTATAAGTATGTGAAGTGTATTCTTAAGTATAGGAGAGTTATAAACAATATTATGTATCATCACAAAAAAACCAAGTAGTTTGCCTTATGTTATGAAAAACATGCAATAGCCTGTCAGAGGATCCACCGATAGTTATTGCTTATTTAGCGTCCTGCATATAGACTACAATACCAGTAGGTGTACAGAAGTCTCCTCAATTCATAACAATGGGTTTCGTGTCGATCATTATAATTGTCCGTACACACTAAACACACACGGGCATGGGTACTGTTGTTCAATCGCCGTTACCTTGTTGCTTGGTTTGTCAGCACCATGCCTGTGCTCGTGGGTTTTACCAACGGGGCAAAGATCTAAGACCTGCATCATCACGGGATTTCCTTGTGCATCAAGCTGTTGTGCCGTTTAACCACTGAAATGTTCAAATCGGAGTAAGGAAAGCATGTCATGTTGGTGCGAATGCTAGATTCACTGTTTATTGTTCATGATCATTCGTCAATGATTAAAACCTATCTGAACAAACTTGATCAGTGAAAAAGGCTATACTAATAATGCGTGCATAAACCCCACCAACAGTTCGAAGTGTATTAATCAATCTTCTATCAAACAAAACCCCATGGAACAAATTGATATGTTTAAACCGTACAAAGCACCGCTGAGTACATTACTAAGTATCGATCATAATAATTCAATAACAATAGACATTTCGTCCATATTTCAAAATGTAAACAATCTTGCCTCAGAAGTGTCATCAATGCAAAGTAATGTTTGAGGGAAGATAATACATTAATCACATTTCACCCAGGTAAGAGATGATTACAGTGTTAATGTCGTAGCCTCCAGATATTAACTCAAGGCCTTCACGACATTCTTTCTGTGTCAATAAACGATTACGGAAACGAGTGGAAACGCTTCAGTTGCTGGTAGATCATTCTGTGGTTATTTTAGTCTCGCATACACTGTTCACACTGATCACGTTAAATATTCATACATGTTCTTGATGTGTCTTTCTTGTAGGCATAACACATACCAGTAAAGCGTGCTATGGGTCCGGTCGCCTTCCCTGTGTTCGACATGACATTAGCTGCAACAACACCCAGAAGATCGACATACAAGATGCCTACTACACTAACAACACAGAGTGTACAATAAACGGTCTCTCAGAATGCAATGTGAACCCGGACAATGTGACAGAATCCGGAAAGCACAGTTTTTTTAGCACCGCTGAGATGTCTTCGCTCGTTAAAGCCTGCTCTACAAGTTGTGTGTATATTGCACCCCGACGAAATGAAAATCTAGCTTTCTCTGTTGTGAGATATGAATGCAATGAAGGTAAGGTTGGCACACATTACAATGCTATGAGAGTGTACATACATATTGGTTAATGACCCTTAAAGAGTGGGAGTGTTGTGATGTTAATTCACTAACAGAATTGGTGAAAATTCCAAAGTCTAAGGATAATCCATTATAAATATTAACTCCTTTACTCCTTTACGATTTCAGTTATCAGGTTTTCAATAAGACATTAATGATTAACATTGTGGGTGCCTGTAGGACACATGACGTTAAGCTTACAAACTCTTGAGGGGTTTCTAGTCACTACGTGTTTCCAGTACATCATACATAAGCAAAGAGCCGACTAAAGATGAAACGGTGACCCAGGCTCAAAGACTTCGATAGATGTGTGTAATCGTATCTCATAACGTTGATGTTTGCTGATGTTTATAGTCTCCTTTTCGCGGGCAGTCTGTAATTATATAGCCGGTGAAAGACAGATCCCACACAACGTTTTATGCATCAGCGCAACGTTATTCGATTTAACACGAAGTTATTATAGCATTTCTACTTTCTATGTTTTCGTACCATATATATGCACCATAATAAAGAGTTAATTTGATGAATGAAAATATATACGTAGAGCATATACGGTAAACTGCGCAGATGACGAACCAGATATTTACTTCGTAGAGAATATTAAGTTTCAGTAACCATCATTTCCATGACTACAATAGTGTATCACGAAAGCGACGTAATAATAAAACATGGTGAGTAAATTGCAGGGTGATTTTTCCGAATAAAGATAAGGCGGTACCAGGTAGAAGAGGGCTCAGTTTTAGTGAGAAAAAAGTAAGTTTCAGTAAGGCTTATTATGGTGACTACGGTAATGTATCATGCAGGCGATGTCATTTGACGACGTGCATTACTATAGCTAATTATATATAAAGCGCTAGACGATAACATATAATGAAGTGAATTCGGTAATTGTATATTTGAACGAGGCGCGTTTCAATGTGCATTGTCGCGAAATGAAAAAGAGGACTAAATATGTTATTAAATGATTACGGTAATGTATTAGGCGGAAAGGCTGTTTTGTACTATAATATATAACTGAGTAAAGAACGAAACCTATTACAATATTTAAATACTTATACATGGTGATAAAACATAAAAATACAGAATGCGATGTTATAGTTTGTACTGAAAGCGCGTACGGGAGGTAAATCTACTCACATAACATTTGATGAGCGAACTGAAGAAACTATGAATTAACTGCCCTACCTAAAAAATACATATTGGTTGAAGTAGTCATGTTAAACCTAGGAATCGTTTTGTGACTGAGCTATGTGTACGCTACGTTGAAGCACAAACATCTAGACTATCAAACATTGTTGAACATGGACATAGAATTTGGATATGATAGTGGATGTGGAAATATAGTCATGTACTATTGGTTTTGTACATTAAAGACATAACAGGAGGAGCTCACGAAGCAGGTTACGCAAAGCATTATTGGATAGCGCCTAAGTACGAAACGATAAATATTATTTGCAGCCGTTTAGGATTAGCATGTGTTTCATCATACTGAATTGAGTACTGAACCATGGCAATATATGATTCTCTGTTTCAAACTTAACTCTTACTTTTTCTAGACAATAATAACATGAAAAAATAAGTTTTATACATAAAATAACAATATTTAAATGTTTCCTAACTTGAAAAAGAGGTTTATTTAAGCAAGTGTGCTTGTGACTGAAAATCTTAGGACTTAAATACCCTCACAGCTCTATTGTATAACATAAATTATGTGGGTTTGACACGATGGTATCTGGCCACGCGCAGTGTGTGGCAAGCAACTAGTGTCAGACTGGCCTAATGAGATATGATAAATTAATGTTCCGCGCGTGGTTAAACATATGATGTCTGCTACCAAGGGAACAGGTTTTAACCCTTGACCATGTATTCACGACAGGGGAAGGGAATGAAAAGATGGTAATCTCAGTGACAAATGTTGATTTTAATTATAGTTTGAACGATCGTCAAACATGCGCCTTCTGGGTAGAGAATACTTATCGACACTTGACCAGAGACGAAATGCTGTGTCGACATTGATGCACCATGCTTTATCTATGATTGCATTATTTTATAGTTCACATAAATGAGTTTGTTGAAAGAACGTCGTTCATGTAAACATCAACCTCCTTCATAAAAGAGAAATGCAATATGTCTGTTTTGCATCCACTTTATATTCTGTCCATGCTAACGCATAATAGTTACATTTACGTCCGAATGTTGTTACAGTCACATCATCCAAGATATGTGCTCACGTTTGATATTTTTTCTGGGTCAGTTGGACAAGGCTGTTTATATTTTTAAAGTATTTAAAAATCAAGTCCTTGGGTAAAACATCAGCATTACACCTTGAAACATTGTACAGGAAGGATCATACCCATGGATGTGTCATTATGTCAACATTGAGACCTTATTTCGTTATATATTAATGTCAATTGTAGTTTATGATTAATCGAAGGACACAATAAGTAAAGGCTAACTGTTTGTAGTTAGAAAAACAAAGTTAACTCTATATATATCAGGATCTGTATATAGCATTCATTTTCAGCGATTTTCGCTTGAAAAATAGACATACTCGAAAGAACCTGTGAAAATACCCTAGAGGAGTTTCTGAAGATCCGGGTTAGATTGATCTTTAGCAACCCATGCTTGTCGTAAGAGGCGACCAGCTGGATCGGACGGTCAGGCTCGCTGACTTGGTTGATGTATGTCATTGTGTCTCAATTACGTGGACCGATGCTCATGATATCAATCATTGGACTGTCTGGTCAAGACTCGATCATTTACAGACCGCCGTCGTATAGCTGGAATATTGCTGAATGCGGCGTTAAACAACAAACAAACAAACATCGACACAGATAATACTGACGGTATGAAGTTCCGTATTACCTTGTCATTTGCAGATGTTCATTATGAAATGTATGACTTTTCGTTACAGCGTCACCACATATTAGTACTTCAACCCAAACAGTGGACAGAGGCGGGCAAACACCAGCAGGTATTATACTCGAATGCATGGAATGAAGGTTGTATAACTCCGCAGTCTGTGATATTCCGGATATTACCATCTTTGGTCCCAACATAGGCAACATGTTTCTTTTAGGCGGAGATAAAGCAAAGGTGACGTTAAACGTGTAACTAACAGCATATAATGTTAAACTAATCCAGACCAGGGACACCAATTAGTGAAAGCACCAACAACGACCCACACCAGTGGGAGATGATCGATAATGACATGCAATCAGGCAAGTCACAGTGCCATGCCTTCTTGGAAATGAAGGTGCCCTCTAACATTTTGCCATAAAGTTTAGTGCCTATAAGTTCTTAAGATATATTCCATGATGTACTGAACATTTTAAAGTAAACATTGCCTTTTATTCGACTCTTTGTGTGTCGAGACACTTTCCCGTCGATTCCATAGAATGATCAGTACTAATCCAATCCAATGCAACTACATCTAGAAATGGAAGTTTCACAGCAGTAAGAATTAGTAATTCATTTACTCTGAGATATCCATGATACATATGAATATTTCTTAGATACAAGTAGAAGCATAATCATTTGTTTTGACAACCAATATATATATATATATATATATATATATATATATATATATATATATATATATATATATATAGCGCTTATGATTTTGTTCTAGAGCTGAGGGGAAATGGGGGCTTAACGTCGCATCCAAGATTATTATATAGCAACGTACATACACGCGGGTGGGTGGGTGTGATTTATTGTACTGGTTCATATTTATGCGCGGTCTTATAGTGCTAGCCCCTTGAGGTGCCCCAGTTTAACTTCTATACCCCACACAGACACACTAAATTTCGAACCGGTCGGTCTTTGTTGCAAGGCAAAAGTAACATGTCCCAAAATTAAACTTTCTTTACTTAGACGCGGCAAGGAGATCGAACACATTATACTTGAAGAACATAAAATAAATGGTTAAACTTCATGTAAAACGATGTGTTTTTGATAATCGTTTATAGGGAGGAGTCTTTGGTTTTGGATTTGCAGTCAATTTTATTATCCTGCATTATCGGATGACACCAGGTCAGATATTTATATCAAAATTATATTGTATATGTATATGTACTTGTTTATTATAATGCTTTTTTACTTGCAGTTGTTGGTGGAGTTGTGACCACAATCCTGATTCTAATTGTTATCGCACTAACCTTGGTGTGGTATTTACGAAAACGGTAAGTATCAAATGCACGACAGATAAAATTGGCATGTCAGTGACCAAAAATTATGCCTGATGCAATTACCTATTTTGACTTGTACCATATTTGTAACACTTTACTTGCCTTTGCATGTATTTGTGACGGGTGCCACCGGTGGGGCAAAATACACTCATCTTTTCGGGAACACCACGTCATTGCTATTTGATAGTGATTCACAAACACATGTTCTTGATATAGTTGGAATCTTACAGTCGACTCTGCTTTGAGCAGAGATATCTATTGGATATGGAAAGGGTTTTGTTGCTTTATCAATATGCATTATTTTTGCTCTTCGTGCACAATGGTTTATATGCAATCTGTATTGTTACAGTTCGTCCACGATAGTTGCCTTGTGTTCATTTTTATTGCTTTTCCTACACGATTGTTGCTGTTCACGTAGTGATGTTGCTGTTTGCGCACGATATTTGATGTGCATGAATTTTTTTGCTGTCCGTCACCGATGGTTGCTGTGTATGAATGATGGTTGCTGTTAATACATGATAAGTCCTCCTCATGGGGATGGACAGCCTTATTTATTTGATGAAAAACGTTATGCAGTCATTACAAATGAATGTATGTATTTTGCCAGCATCATTTTCGGTTAAAGTGTAACTGTTTATGTAAATATATTGTTTAGAATGGTAACAAATGTTTATTTCGGTAAGGAAGAACATGTTCAACATTACGCTATTAAATGTTTAACTTTTCAGGAGACGCAAAACTAATCGAAGTAAGAAGACAATAACTCCTTCCAAGGATGTAAAGACTGATTTCACAGATAACTTGGCCGGTAATAGTCCACAGAGCAACTACCATGAGATAGACGAACTGAAGACAAACAGCAGATCAAATGATTATGATTATGCTACTGCGGACGCTTTTGATATTGCGCCTGATCAGAAGAACTATCTCACAATCGAATCAGTCACTAAACCAAACACAAACCAGAATTCTGCACCTTCTGCCACGGAAGACGATTATGATCATATCGGAGACAAACCATCTGCCCTGACCAGCAACTATGATACCACAGCCTCGGTTGCCCAATCAGCAGGCACTGCAGCACAATCACGAGAAGACAACTACGGCTATAATCTTCTCCAGAAGGAAACAAACACCAAGACAGTCCAGAATGACTACGACACTACCGCTTCTACGGCAAAGGCAGTAGCACGGCTCCACGGGAGTAACAAGACTGATGAAAATGACTATGACCATTTCCCTGGATCAAACAGCAAATCTGAAACGCTGAGTTCATCTCATGGAGGAAAAGTTAGAGATCGTTCTGATGATTATGCATTTGCTGGACCAATGTCGTGATCAAATTAGCATAACAGTTATACTTGAGACATATTGTGTGAGAAGTACATTCATTACAATCATGTCTTTACATTTCTTTTCTATGTACCATGGAGAAACACATTTTCTGGTCGGATGGTCATGTAAGTGTATGTATGCCTGCATACAGGTGATTTCATGTCGCCTTACTTCCTTGTAGGCGACCTCAGCATTGTGGATTAAATGTCAACGCAATCACTAGCTATAGGTGTTAATACAGGTAAAGATGATTGTGTTTATCTGAAAACCATGTATGGCTGTGGTAGTAGACGACAAAGGGATATTAAATATACATTGCCTTCACTAACAAAGTTTTGAAAAGGGTGATAAAGCCGATGTATAGCCGATTTATAGGGCACGAGCATAGTAGTCGAATGCGCCACTCTTCTCCCTGCATGGGTGAGTCACTCAACCGGGTGATCGAGAATTCGCTCATCGTAGTTTGGAATCCCGGATTCTCCCGATTATGATCGTTGCTCTCACATTATTATACATACGTGCTGGTTTGGTTTCTCAGAGGACATGCTTCTTTCATGCTCTTCATTCTCCAAGTCGCATTTAGCAAAATTATGACTTGAGCTTGAAAATGCTATGTATAATGTAATTTACATACACAAAGTCCTAATAGTATGTAGAGTAGAGTCCTCTCCCTTTTGTACAGTTTCCTGTGTACTTTAAATTAAAACCCTCAACATGCTCAATATAATTTAACAAAAGAAGTTGTGTACATGAATGTATAGTGATAGTGAAAACATTAAAGTGTTCGGAGGCTGGAAACAAAATATCACTGTCAGTGAGAGAGTAAATATTGCTTAAAGCCACATCAGTAGTATTGCAGCTATTCGCGGCTGCACTGTCAGTTACAGAAATAATGACAGGCAGTGATTTTCTCCATGAGGCAATATTATACACGGCTAGCATATTCAATAAAACAAAATTCTCAAAGACCAATTTGTAGCATTCGGCTAAAATGAGATTGTCCGATGTTTTTACACGACACCATATTCGCTTCTTTAGGCCATACAAAATTAAAAATTATTTAATAGATCTTCATCCTCTCCCACCTGACTACAAAACATCCCGCCTTACATTATTCTGTTTCCTCAAAGTTCCTAGAAATAGAAATGTCGCTAATATGTGTGTTCCTACTCCGTACACGTAGCCCTAATGAACACGCATGATGCATGTGAATCGCACCCTTTAACAGCAATTGTACACATATGCCTTAAATAGTTCGATAAGCAAACAATAAAATGTTAAAAATAAAATGCGTCCCGTCTCCCGCGTTTTTAAAATTCAATCAAACTCTAACTATTAAAATATTGCGGCCTTGACATCCACATGATAGGCATGCTTAAACTGGAAAAGTACCCCCAATATCCAGCCTGAGGGACCGGCATGGCTCTGAATAAGTGAGTGAGTTTGGCTTAACACTGCTTTAAACAGTATATATATTTTAATTATACCCCGACTTGTCAGCTAGAAATGGGACGAAACCCACCATCATAGGTTTTATGCACGTCCAGACGACTGAGCCACTAGATGACTGTGTAGGTGATTGGCAGAAAAACGCGAGAATGCGAGATCGCAACATTGGCATGGTCAAGTGTGGCAATCTCGCGTTCTCGCGTTTTAAAAATAGTTGCACATAACTGTATAGGCAATTGACAAAAACGCACGACAATGCGAGATCGCGACATTGGTCAAGTGTCGCGATCTCGCATTCTCGCGTTTTTTACAAAGGTTACATATGATGGTTTGAGTCGAAACATGCAGCGCTTGCCAATCAGAATTGTTCATATATATTCGTTGGAATTGTGGTATTTTAATAAACATTTTCCCGCAAATAATCAGTTTAATACTCATTTTGATAATTATGAGTTGAAAATGAAATGATCACCACTTTGAACATTATATTAGGTACCTTTCTCAATATTAAAGGGGGCACGGGTAGCCCAGTCGCCTTAGGCGACGCGATTCGCTGTGCAGAGTAGTGTCCCTTGGACACGCCAGACACCTATGATTGTGGGTTCGAATCTCGGTTCGCCCCGATTATGTTTCTAGGTTCGTCAGCACCATACCCGTGCTCGTGGGTTTCGTGCGCACGGACAGCGTCTAAAACGCGAGCACAGGAGATGAAAAAATGAAATGTCGCATTCTTGCGTTCTCGCGATTTCGAGTTTCTGTGGCCTAATTTGACAAGTCGAGATCGCAAGACTTTTGACAAAACGTGCTATGTACCAAAAACACGATAATGCGAGATCGTGAGAACGCGAGGTTTTGGCCAAATCTCGCGTTCTAGCGATCTCGCATTCTCGTGTTTTGGGCATATTTAGCTCGTTTCCATAGGTCGAGATCCTTACAGTATTCCATAATTGTCGCCATCAGGATTTTCATCACATGTTGGAAGTCTACCGTTTGTTGGTTACGAGAAATGTTTACATTTTGGTATTAAAATGCCATAACAGTTGAAGGTATCCAAACTCCTATTTCTTGTACATCTGTATTTTATACATACTTCTATTCATTATACATTTTCCTGGTAGTGTTGTTGGTACTTGCTTCCCTGACTGTGTATGGATGTAGACACGTGAATCGACTTTTCATGACGACATATGTCATTATGCAATTCAAATCAGTGGAGGTAACAGCGAACCTTCCGACACTACCACATAAGAAAAATAGCGAAATGTCGCCTCTCCTTTGATTGTGTATAAATCCGTAGTCAGTGCTAATTGTTACCCGGTTAACTGAGCATGCAGCCACATGGGTTATGACCGATTATCTTGAACATAACATTCTGGTACGTCATACAAATGCTCTCGGTCATTCCCGGTGGTCTCTAGCACGCTTATCAGTTAATCAAAAAGCGGATTGATGCGTGTGATGCTGCATCTTTCTAACATGAACGTGTCAGATACAGTCATGTTGCACTAACACTGACACACGTGCCGTAGTTACAGTGAGTGAGTTTGGTTTTAAGCCGCTTTTAGCAATATTCCAGCAATATCCCCAGACATGGGCTTCTCAAATTGTACCCATGTGGTGAATCGAACGTGGGCCTTCGATGTTACGAGCGAACGCTTTAACCACTAGGTTACACCCCCGCCCCTACAATATATATATAAGGTGAGTGAGTAAGGGAGATGGATTTAACGCCGCTTTTAACATTATTCCAGTGATATCTCGGCGTGCAGCTTAATTTGGGAGGAAAGCCTGAAGTGATGCAGGTCTCGGGCGTTTACCACTTCGATGAAACCCACGAGCATGGGTATGGTGCTGACAAACCTAGAAACATAATCGGGGCGAACCGGGATCCGAACCCACAATCATAGGTTTTCTAGGACGCAACTCTGCATGGCGAATCGAATATTTATTAAAATAATAATGGTACATGGTTTTGATTTTTTTGTTCTTGTGATATATTAATTAATATTACCAAGACCTTGGGGGTTTTCAATTACTCCATGCCCTGCCATACATGTATATATTCCAACATCGCAACACCCTGTGCACGTTTTCTATGGCCTGGTAAACAAGCAGGTAAAGTCACGGGTAGAGTGTCGCGAGATACTCAACACTGAATGTTATAGATGCTATTTGTGTCTCATCCAGGACAAATAGTACCTACCCGCCAACAATTGTATGCCAAAGTGATGTGACTGTATTTTTAAAGGATGAATGTTTGTGTACGGAATAATACGACGTGAGCAACGTATGAAGTAAACAGAGCGTTGTTGTTACACTGTATTGTCCACCCTCTACAGTGTGGGTCTTCCCGTCTCATGTGTAATCGACGGGGAGACAGTGTTTAACAAGGATGAAAATTACAGATAACATAGCACGGCCCCACATGCTACTTCCTTGTATACCACCTAAGACTAAAATGCTTGCATTACAAACATGAATTATTGGGGGCGGTGGGGTAGCCTAGTAATTAAAGCGTCGGCTCGTCACGCCGAAGGCCCGGTTTCATACACCACATGGGTACAATGTGTGAAGCACATTTTCCGGTGTCCCCCGTCGCGTTATTGCTGGAATATTGCTAAAAGCGGAGTTAACTCACTCGCTCATAAATTATGTATTGTTTTATTGTTATTTCGGGTTGCATTCTTCGGAAAGTTTACGTAGGTAAGACATTAGTGAGAATGAAAGTCGGTATGATCCAAGTATATACATGTATAGTATGGCCCTTCGATATATGTAATATATGCATTTGGAATCTAACAGACATCACACTGCATAATAAATCTCCTGTTGAGCTTTGTGCATATATTCTAAGCACCACTTGAGTGACTTCTTGATATGTTGCCTAAGTCATGGTAAGTAATATTAAAGTAGACAGTGTCCATGAATCAATCAGCGCTTGGGGTAATAGAAATTGGAAGGTATACATACATAACGTACATGCGTTTTCTGTTGGGTTCAGTCGATTGTCGGTTTTAATCGTACTATATTTACAAAGAGAATTTACTGGATTGACACAAGGTGGTATGATCAACTGACCTTGTTCTGTTTGAGTATTACCACTCATATTACATGTATCCGCTTGAGTATTACCTTACACGTCCTCTTGCAGTCTCTACTTGTGAACATGTATGCGATGTTACTTACATGTATCTCCGGGGTTCATTATATAATTAGCAAACCCGTTGAGTGCGTGAGGGTTTACCCGTGTAGGATAGGACATGTTGATGCGTTTTGAGAACAAAATTTGTTACCGTTGTTGGTTCATGCCTTTGTAGCGTATTTTCTATTTTTTAATTAACTCTGTCCATTTTGATGCTTTATGATACAAATAAGATGAGATTGCACAGCTATTTATATTATGATGGTTTTGTCTTTTTAACAATAACAGGTCCAGTGTCTTTACCTTCATTCTTTAAAGTATGTGTGTTGAATGGACAGCATAACGAATGCCATGATCCACCTTATGCACGCTTTGATTACATAACATAATATCTTACTTGAATTGTCGACATTTATTTAGAATGTTTTAATGATATAATAATTTTAGCTTTTCATGTGCTTTTTTATTTTGATTATAGTTTGTAAATGACATATCAAAAAGTACAATTAAAAGATAAACAAAGTTAAGGTTGAACGAATTGCACGTTTATGTAATAACCACCATAGATAAACCCTAGTTCCAGTTATCTATGTATTTGTATGGGGCATATGATTCACTGTGTGACACCCATGGCCACAATAATATACCAAAACCATCTATTATATGCTGCCTATTTAAGGCAAAGAAAACTCATTAAAAGCGTTTGTTAATATGGGAAATAATCAAAATGATCTTATTCGATTTGTATTTGGTAAGCCGATCATTGCTGAAAACAACTGGTTTGTCTAGTTTCGATTTACAGTTCGCCGTTGGCTTTAATATTGCTGGTTGCTGCGTAAAACGTCATTAATATATTATAGCATCAACGATCTACTTGTTCTATTGTACCTATTAACTATGTACTATCCACTTCTCATACGGTTGTCCAAACTATATTAACTTGGGTAGGTACATGTTTTCTTACACATCTGTGGGTGAGAAACACATTTGAGATAACTGGCATCAAACATATGTGTGAGATCGAATTCCAGGCCCGTGATTGACTACTCCATGGCGATGACCTGAGGTCAGATGATGACGCACTACTTTTCTGATTGCAAGTCATTGATAAGTTGCTCGTTCTTCAGTCGAATGTTCACCTACGTCTGTGTTGAACCACGGGACCGTGTAAATAATAATAATAATAATAATAAACTAACTCGTCCGCTACAGTTACATTATCTGTTGTTATGTCAACGTTATCCTTTTTTAGAGTGTGAATCCCCTGGATACCACAGCGACACATACATTGTATGTCCCTCCTCTTCAAACCTCACTTCGAAATCGAATAAAATTCTAAATACATCACGCACACAAATACACATCACAGTTTTGAATTCCCTCCTCTGTTTATCATTTACTATCATTTTAGGCAAAGCAGAATTAACTAAAGTTACTTCTGAAAATTGGGTACATCGTAAATCTCGTCAAATCACAATTCACGGCGTTATTTACTGTGTGTTTAGAAATCTAAATATCGGATATTTACTCGAATAATTAAAGTAGAAAATACCATATAAGTGATCACGGGTATTAAATCACTAATGATAATGCTGAAGCGTCGCTGATAAGCCTAGAATCGTTTAGAATGCTTTGGAAAATACGCATACACGAACGCCGAGGTGTACGTTCCACCATATTGGATTATGTTTACAAAATACCGGTTATTAGACGCCTATTCGATCAGGTATATTTCAAACTCAGCTGCTATACTTGCATCCCTGAATTCCTCATACATTTTAGAAACAAATGACAAATGGTCTTTGTCACCAATGCAAGTTATTATTTATTACTATAAATAAATAAGGTGCGGAAACGAACACAGTGCTCGGAAAACTGTACTTGCACTGATTTTACACTGTGTAGCATTTTAGAGGTACTTTCGTCTAATTGTTGCATACATTGGCTCGATCACGCGTTTGAGAATATTCTAGGACGAATATCCTTGCACTAATTATGGAATTTCAAATGTAAACATTACAATGGTGTGGTAAATTCAATAGAAACCGATTCGATGCTACAATGGTTCGGTTTTAGGGTGTGTAAGAAACAGATTACTGAACTCCTGCCCGTCAGATACCACTGATCTTACAACTCGCTTTCGCTCGTTAGATACGTTTTGAAACAACTCGTTGTAAGATCAATGGTATCTGACAGACACTCGTGTAGTAATCTCTATGTATTATATATACCTGAAAACAGCGTGTTATTCCGGCCTAACTTTAACACTGTATGCTAGGTTTAAGCAATGTTGATCCTACGTTAAATTTTAATACCTGTTTGTTGTGACATGTCTTTTGTGTAGACACAACACGAACCAGCAGAGCATGCTATGGAACCCACACACTTCCCTGTACTACACATTACATCAACTGTAACAGTACCGGGAACATCATCATCTGTGACGCATACTTCACTAACAATACAGAGTGTGGACCGACAGGTATCGCAAGTTGCCTAAACAACCCCGATCATGTGACAGAACATGGATATTGGAGGTTTAACAGCAGCGAGCTGGCACCCCTCTCCAAGAACTGTTCAAAAGAACCTCGGTGTGCGTATCCTGCTCCCCGGCGAGGCGAAGGTCCCAATTTCTCTGTTGTCAAATATCACTGTATTGAAAGTAAGTGTGTTTTGAAAGAAGATTGATATTTGATTCACATTTTAGAATTTTTCAGAGCCTCCCATTTGCGCATCACCCGTGAAGATCTGGGTTAGAAATACAGCAACCAATGCTTGCCGTGAAAGGCGACTATGCTTGTCGTAAGATGCGACTAACGGAATCGGGTTGTAGAACGGTGCTCATGGTGTCAATCACTAGATTGTATGGTCTAGATTCGAATTTTTGCAGACCGCCGTCATGTGGCTGAGTGCGGCGTTAAACATCGAACAACAAACAAACAGTGCAAAATGCATCAGTGTCTGATGTTTCGACCTTTACTTTACAGATCAAACCGTCAAATTCTTCAACAAATCCGAAACGTACAGGCTATATGTATTTCAATATATACATATCCTCTAAAATGTACTCATGCGTCTGCAACAACAACAAAATAGAGCACGCTCTGTTTAATGATTTCTCAACAAACATATACTCTCCCTGTAGACATCCATGTCACATAGCTGTCTATATATGTAATTGACAGGCCCACCATGCTTTATGGTAACCAAAGTCATTTTGTCCAGTCTGCAGTGTTCGAGGTCATGATGGATTGCAAAATAATAATGCCCCCAGTAACAATCACAAAACTGTTTATGTTATATATGGGGCGGTCGGGTAGCCTAGTGGTTAAAGCGTTAGCTCGTCACGACGAAGACCCGGGTTCGTTTCCCGACATGGGTACTGGTGTCCCCCGCCGTGATATTGCTGGAATATTGCTAAGAGCGGCGTAAAACCATACACACTCACTCATGTTATATATGATTAAAGAACAATTTAATATCAATAATGAGAGGAAATTAAGTTAAACGTTCATGGCTATATACAAAATGTATTTCGATGTTCCTGATGGGAGTCACGTTGAATGTTTTAATAGGATAAAGCCTGCAAACTTACTTGAATAATTCCCACACATCGCATTGCAACTGAGACTAATTAAGTTCTTCTATCAGGTAACGTATTCCAATGATTAATGGTATCCGATATGCTTTACATAGCATTCCATTCTACATCTTATTGCCTATAACGATATCATTAATGTATACAAGATATAGCAGTGGCCCCAAAACTGACCTCTGTAGGACTCCAGCCATTACAGGTTTCAAGTTAGATATACTATATACTACCTTGAATAACAACTCTCTGTATTCTATCTTCAAGGTAACTATATTAAACTATTTTAATACGTGTCCGCGGATTCCACAATGCTCTTATGCCATACCTTATCAAAAGCTTTTCTAACATTGCAAAATACAGCTCTTACTTCTTTACCATTATCGATTGTTTTTGCTAATCATAAAGATACGTTAACTGAAAAGTTGTGCAATCACCAGGCATAAATCCCGATTGCAAATTATTCAGAATAGTGTTATCTCTAAAGAAATTAAATACGTATTTAAACACACATCTTACAAATACTTTTCCTGAGCAACTTGTCAGAGCAACTGGTCTCTAATTTGAACATTCGTTCACACTGCCTTTTTATGAATAGGTATGATTGAAGCCTCTTTCCATATGAATAGAAAAACAGAGGTACGTGAGGAAAAATTGTAAACTTTGGTAAGAGGATCACATATGGAAAGTGCCATGAATTCTAAAAGTTTACTACTAAGCTTTGGTTGTGTCAGCTGATAATAGGACATCCTGAAGCTCATTTCTGGTCAAATTTATGTCAGTTAAAATAGTATTATTAAGTCAAAGGACTGGTAGCTCTATATTGTTTCCCTCTGTGATGAGAGGTGCTTGCCAACTGCGGCATGGGATAAGCTTTGTACTGAACCATTTTGTTGTTTTAAGCTGAAATTTTGGCAGAAAAACAGACGGATAATTTACTTAAGTACAGATGTAATATTTAAAACAGGTTAAACATAATTATGCAAATGTACACGGCCCGAGATTTATGAACATACGCAGTATGAAACAATACCTTTCTTCAAATTGAAATTTAAAATATTTGTTAAAATGTATGGAATTCATCTAATGTGAGGCACCTGTCATTATTCCATCAATAATGCATTAATGTACGAATGCGAGATAGCATATGATAGACGGTTTTGGCAATGTTGAAACACGTGTTTCATTTGACATTATAAATCCGTATATCTATACAAAATTTACAGTATAGTGTTTGCAAAACAAGCTAAATATTCAAGATTAGAAGGTGGCATGCAGAAACCTTGGTGAACAATAACAATGCTTGAATTAATACCCTTGTCTGTGTTATTCCAACAGTGTTAATAAGCAAACGTTGCAAGCGACTGGAGCGTGTACGCGCCAGAAGATATAATCGTCTAAAAATCTGCCCACTAACGGGGGCGAACCAAGATATGTATGTTTCTAACAGACCCTATTGAAAGAAGAGAAGGTGGTATTTTCTCAGGTCATTTATATTTTTAACGGAATTCGTAGATCTGACTTGCGTAAGGGGTATGTCTTTTGGCTTGTGTACTAAATGCTCTATATATTCATTCATTTATATACATTACATATGATTTCTTCATTACGGAATCTTTGAGGTGTGTGTGTGTGTGTGTGTGTGTGTGTGGGGGGGGGGGGGGGGGGGGGGGGGGGGGTCTTAATTCGGATTGACACGGATTGGCTCGAGTAGCTCACCAATGGTCCCATTTATCCTTTCGCGATCAAATGAGGTTTTGTGAACAAAAGTGATATGTCCACTGAACGTTACAATAATAGTGCTTTCTATCCATGCATTAAAACCTTAACAACCGCGTGATTCTGAACTAAAGTACTCGCGTGATTCTGAACTAAAGTACTGTGTACTTAACAGACACGCATGCTCAGTTCCATACCAAATGTGTTCGTAGAGTGCACGTGGAAGCAGGAAGAAGTTTCAAAAATCGGTCAATTTCAGTCGGCGTTTGTTATTTTATTAGTTTATGTATTCAAAGTATATACTTTAACTAAACATATTTAGGAAAAATATGAATGTATTATGATATTTTGGTGAAGGACTGAATGAAACCGATGGAGCTGTTGCTGCAACTGGTAGTGTTGGTGCAGCCGTTGGAGGAGTTGTGGCCTCTGTCCTGGCTGTGCTGCTTATAGTATTAGTCACAGTGTGGTATTTACGAAAACGGTAAGGATCACGCGTATACATTTTCAGCAGCCACGTGTAATAGTAATTGATATTTCAAAATGATTCTAGACCATATTCATCTACGAGCTTCTAAATAATAAGCCTTTTCATTGACCGTACAGGAATAGCATGGATAAATATTTACTCAAACTAACAGTTGAATATTTACCATGAACTGTTTTGAAAAACAGATGCTTCTTACATGTAACAACGTGATTTATCATATCTTAAACACCGAGTAACTTTCGATACATGAATGCAGCCACTTGAATCCTCTTACTACAGCTGTTTTATGCGCAATTCAAATGAAACCTGAGGTGATTACACAGGCACTTTGAATGATATATTTTGCTACACTTTCATTTCTCTGACCTAATGTTCTCATTCAACATTTCAGGAGAGACAATACGGGTAAAAATGAAAAGAAGTCAACCAATTGTAGGGATCAAAAGGCTCCCAGCATTCCCTGTAATATGTCACAGAGCCATTACCAGGAGATAGAGAACCTGAAGACACGTGGAGATATGAGTGATTATGATTATGCTACTGCTGATGGTATAGCGGCTTCTCCAAATATGAACAATTATTTCACAATCGATCCAATCACTAAACCAAATACAACACCGAATCCTTCTACTTCTGCCACTGAAGACGATTATGATCACATCGGAGACAAACCACCTGTCCTGACCAGTAACTATGATACAACAGCATCGGTTGCCCAATCAGCAGGCAGTGGGACACTTTCACGGGAAGACGACTATGGCTATAATCTTCTCCAGGAGGCAGCACGCACCAAAACGGTCCAAAATGACTACGACACTACCGCTTCTGCAAACAAGGCAGTAGCACAGTTAGGAAAGATTGAGGAAAAGACTGCTGAAGACGACTATGACCATTTTCCCGTAACAACACGCTAGCTCTGAAACTCTGAGTTCATAGACAGGGAAAGTTAGATGTCGTTCTGATGATTATGCATTTGCTGGACCATTGCAGTGAGCATATAAGTACTCCCTTTATATGTTCGACATTTCTGGTTATCATCAGATGAATTATCAAAGTGCAGTACACCACGGTTATAACGAACTCAAAGGGACCACAGAGTTTAGTTCGATGTCAACGTAGTTCGCTTTAAGCATATATACATGTTTGAACAGCAAATTGTCGGGATAAAAAAATATGTTATTTATATGCTTTATAACCGTCAGTTCGTTGTAAGCGTGTCCGTTATAAAACGTAGTTTACAGTAGTACATTACAAGAAAAGGCATGTTGAATCATATTGCACAAAACGCGTTCGCTCGTCACATCGAAGACCCGGGTTCGATTCCCAACATGGGTACAATGTGAGAAGCGCATTTCTGGTGTCCCCCGCCGTGATATTTCTGGAATATTGCTAAAAGCGGCGTAAAACCATACTCACTCACTCACTCACTCACTCACTCATATTGCTTAAAACACTTGTTTTTTAATCATACTTTGAAATATAGATGTGCTGATTATTTTTTACGTTTAATCAACTAAATTTTAGTCAGTTACATGTTACATGTAGCTGGCATCACATTGGTGTTCACGGTATTGGAGTAACCGGACTGTGTGACAGTTTGCTGTTGGAAGAGAGTACAGACTCATGATCAGATTGATGAGGAGCCTCTTAGTTCACCTAATGACACTGCAGGGGAAGTGAGAGATTATTCTGGTGACTAGGTCGTTGCAGGATCAATTCAAATAAGCATTTGTATTGTCATCGCGGAATTTGGCGTCATGTTTAACAGCCTATGTTATAAACATTTGTCAACTTGCATTGTTCGTTATATCTCCTACATATGTCAATAAGAAATGGAATCACTGATTTTGTTCTTCTGTCACTTTTTCAAGACAGCAATTTTCTTTTTCAATGAAGGTGAGAAATGTTTTGTTTTTACTGACAACGCATATATTTTCCAGCATAGGAAATGGTCTGTACCTAAAGACTATCCATATATTTCATTAATATTGATATGAAATGTTGAAATATTTGCCTCTCACGACAAGCATAGTCGCGTTTTACGGCAAACATGGGTTGCTGAAGACCTATTCTACCCCGGATCGTCACGGGTGTTAGGGCAATGATACGCTAACAAATGTATACATACATCTAAAATATACATCTGTATTAAACTGTTTTTGTACGTTTACGACAAGAACATTTTTTGACCCAAAGTTTCCTAAAATGACATCAGTTTGTAGTCATAGTTTTATTTTAACATCTTGGGTGTTAATGAAAAGCTTGTTTATTAATAAACATATTAGGTAAATCAGGGAAACGATCGCAAATATCATCATATAATGAACATTGTAGAAGAAAATGTTTTCCATCTTCATTACAGTTAAAACAAAATATACACAATCTTTCATTTCGTGGAATGCAATACCCGTTTCTATTCGTAATAGCATTTTTGAGTCACACATTAAAGAATTTAAATTATAATGGGATAGCATTAGATTAGGTTCTGTATCAAAAGACAAAATAAAAAGCTTCTGAGCGTTCTTAATTTGGGCATCGACTTGATTATTTCATACCTAGCATCTCAATCTTTTTCCATTGGGGATTACAGGAATTTGGTTCAAAATTAATCCTGATGATTTCCCATCACGTCACGAATATCCGTAATAAAGAAACACACTCTTAAAACTTTATTTTCCCATGAGCGTTTGAACCAATAATGGATTATTGGTATGAGTCTTGTATGACATTCTCTGAAGTCTGCACCAAGGCTATAATGTCTCTGTGGTCACCTCATACTGGGGATCTAACAAGTCCATATCTCCTCTGACGGCGACACCATGTGCATATCTGGAAACGCCCAGGAAACCTCTACAGGCTCTAAATATCTCCTTATTATTGTGGGCATCCCATATGTCTGAACCGTAGGGTAGAACTGGTTGTACAAGACTGTCACATAAATTATACTTGTGCAGCAGAAATCACTTTTACAGCCATAACCTAAGGTTATCGCAAAGTCTGTTCACATTGTAATATATTCCTCCGTCTTTCTTGGCATTTATGTAAGATATCATGTAAGCGTTGCGAGCTGTATCAGTTTGTATTCCACAATTAGTGTACTTCAGATGCGTAGCCAAGTCATAATGTATATAGTGAAAAGAGCAAGATACACCCTTACTGGCCTGTAAGATACGTTCATCATCACTCTTACAGCTTCCGGGCTTTATTATCTATAACGTCGAGGTGAGGTGAGGTGAAATGGGGTTTAACGTCGCGTCCACGATTATTGCACTTATATAGCGACGTGCATGTACGTGTGTGTGTTTGTGTGGCTGCTTGTACTAGTCCGGACTGATGCCGATTAATAGTGCTAGCTCACTGAGATACCATGCCGCAGTTTAACATGAATACCCCACTCAGACACAGTATACTGACTCCGAACCGACCAGTCCTTGTTTTAGCCCCTTAATGCCGAGCGCCAGACAGGGCAAACAACCAGTACAATCTTTGAACGTCTTTTGGTATGACGCTGCCGGGATCGAACCCCGGACCTTCCGCTCTCCGGGCGGACGCTCTACGACTAGAGCACGGAGGCGGTTTCTATAACGTCGATATTATGTGAGATGTGCATGCAGGTGTATAGATGTTGTACATTGTACCTGCTTAGTAAGGTGACATAGGAGTTTTCATGTCTCCTTACTTCCTCGTAGGCGACCTCATGGCGGATTAAATGTCAACACAATGTCTACGTGTATGAGCTGTTGGAAATATATCCCAGTTTTATGCTTCACCCTCAGTCAGTTAATACAGGTAAGGATGATTGTGTTTATCTGAAAATCATGTATTGCTGTGGTAGTAGACGACAAAGGGGTCTTAGATATATATTGTCCGCACTCCTGTAACAAAGCTGCGGTATCAAATGGGTGATAAAGCCGATTTATAGCTATATTATAGGGCATGGGCACAGTAATCGAATGCGCCACTATTCTCTCTGCATGTGTGAGGGGCCAGCCCCGTCGTCTAGTGGTAGAGTGTCCGCCCGGAGAGCGGAAGGTCAAGGGTTCATTCCCCGGCCGCGTCCTACCAACAGACGTTAAAAGATGGTACTTGTTGTTACCCTGTCTGTCGATCGGCATTAAGGGGCTAAAACAAGGACTGGTCGGCTCGGAGTCAGTATACTGTGTCTGAGTGGGGTATTCATGTTAAACTGTGGCATGGTATCTCAGTGGGCTAGCTCTATTAATCGGCATCGGTCCGGACTAGCAGCCAGACACACGTGCATCCACGTCGCTATGTAAGTGCAATAATCTTGGACGCGACGTTAAGTCCCATTTCACCTCACCTCACCTGCATGTGTTGAGGCACCGGGTGATCGGGAAATCCCCTCATCATGGTTTTGAATCCCCTATTCTCCCTTATTATAATAGGTGCTCCCATGGCATAATGTATACGTGCTGGTGGGTTTCTAGAGGTCGTAAACGTTATTTACTTGCTGTATTTCTGTATAAAGCTGAACATTTGTGATAAAGCTTAAATTTTCCCTCGGGGTATCCATGCGTTGCTTCCGACTTCTGGGCTACTTCCTAAAAGAGCCTTACTATAGAGACGCGCTCGTCCCCTGAGTGGAATTGAATTTGAGTTATTGCTTTGCACACCCAGAATGAGGTGGGCCCAAACATTCGACAAACGCAAGGTACTTCCAGTAGGACTTTCCTTCGCCTCTAACAACTAACAAAGAGCGAGTGAATGTTGTTTTCCGACCGCAAAACCACGGCGGCCTGGTAACCTGTATCTTGAGGATATGCAATGACCAGGCTATTGACTAGGTAACATATATATTGTGACCATCCAATCCTACTCCTGAAATACTGGCCGCTTTTTAGCTGTCCTGATCAGGGACACCCACGGGACTAATGCGACGGGACGTTTTACGTCAGGTGAACTACGGCAAGTGTGTTTGGGCACAAATCACACAGCTAAGAGTGTAGTCAGAATGGCCGAGGAGAGAGTGAATATTGTTTCACACCAGCAACATCACGGCGGTCTGGCAACCTGTATCTTACGCGTGTGCAACTATCATCAACGTAAGATAATACCGCGTCCCCTAATGATATGTACTCTACTCTAGGCGTAGTGCCAGGAATATGCGCATTATAATTGACGAAAATCAATCAATGGAAAACTGGTGATGTCATTGTCAGTTAAAATCATTGTTGGTCAAAACCGTTGTATTTCGCTTATCTGCCGGCTGAACAAAGACTGTGTGACATTTTACAGACACTATATTTTACTTCCTTGTAGACGGCCTAAACAGGGGTGACTGATTTGCTCTCACTGCGACCATGAACTACTGGAGTCATATCGCCTGTGTGTTCTGCATGCTTCAGGTGGCTCATGCAGGTGAAGTTTTAAAAAATTAAATCAAAAACTCTCCATTTCCACACCGATCATATAATGATATGATGGTGTATATAATGAATGTATAAATAATAATAGTTATTATTGATCCATATACATAGTGTTATCTCCTGCCCACGCATCATTCTTTGTCATGACGTCACAATACATTGACTGTATGCATTACTGTATATGACAGTAAAGTGTAGTCTTAAGAATAGGAATCTTACACACATTGTCCATATAGTGTCATCTGGCACCACACGAACATGTCTAGTTGTGTTATCAACAAATAGTTCCCCGTGATTGATGACGGACATGCAATATTCGATCAGAATAGCTAGCGATACATCTTACTTTGCTTTGCGTGCTGCATGTGGACAAGTATTCCAGTGGGTCTATCTCCTCGCTTTATAGAGATGGATTTAATGTCAAGCATTATAATTGTCCTTTCATCGAAAATGCACGACTATTGGTTCTACTATTCAATCGCCGTTTCATGGTTTGTCTGCACCATACACGTGCTCGTGGGTTTCACGAAAGTGGTGAACGCCTCTAAGACCTGCATCTCTTCCGGCTGTCTTCCCACATCAAGCTGACGCGCTATTATATAACTGAACTATTTTAGTTCAAAGTGGCTTCATGAAAACCTTATATAACGTATGTTTTATACAGTTGAGTCCATCAGGCATCACATGGTTCTCGGTGCGAATCCTAGATTCGTCCTGTGGTTAATGGTCTGTCAATCGCACCTATCTGAACAAACTTCATCGGTGAATAAAGAACTTTGAAAATACATGTGACGCATGTACAATAGGCCAATATTGTTTCAAACACAAGTTTAAGAATTGAGAAGGAAACATATTTCACCAAAGTAGAAATGGGAAAACAATAATTGACCGATCACCTTATTCTTTATGCATGCCTGTTATGTTATTGGAGGTAGTTTGAAAAATATGTGTAAATGCACGGGATGCAGGTCGTTATATGTGTGGATGTATGCGGGTTTCTTTCTAAAATGGGAGATTATTACAGTCTTAATGTCGTGGCCTCCAGATAGAAACTCAGAGCAGCTGCTTCCAGCACATTTTGTTTTGAAGAAATGATTACAAGGAGAGGAAAAACTTCAGTTATCAGCAGATCATATTGTGGTATTTTTTTTCTCGCAAGCACTGTGCGCTATACCAGCTGTTCACGGTAAATGTTCGTATATGTTCTTGATGTGTCTTTCACGTAGGCACAACACATACCAGTAAAGCATGTTATGGAGCTGCTGGCCTTCCCTGCACTGAACATAAAATCAGCTGCAACAATACCCAGAAGACCGACATTAAAGATGCCTACTACATTAACAACACGAATTGTACGATACACGGTCTCACTAGCTGCAAGAACGTGACCCCAGACAATGTGACAGAATCCGGAAAGCACTGTTTCAACAACACCGAGATGTCGTCTCTAAGAAGACACTGCTCCACAAGTTGTACGTATCGTGCACCCCGACGAAATGCATCTCTTACATTCTCTGTTGTGAGATATGAATGCAGTGGAGGTAAGGATACGATAGTGTGTTGACACAATTTTATTGGATTATACATATATCTACAGTCCGTTTGACTCCAAATGAGAACGATGAATTGCAAAATAACTCGAAATCCAGAAAAGTGTATGAAACATCAATACGGTACTTGACCATGAATACCCTGTACCCAACAAAATCTGAATTTTGTTTATTTAAGACCCAACACGGATGAAGTTCTTTAAGAAACTATCATGTAATTTTGTATAGAAATGTGTACATGACACGAAGGGGGACAAACCGTGGAAGGAACAGCGCTAGCACGGTCTGCACGTGCTACACAGTGACCGTGTTCATTCAATGACAAGATGCGCTACTCAGCAGATGTTAAACATTCGATGTTGAATGTGTATGATTTCTTTAGAAGTGAAGCAGAAAGAGCAAAGTATTTTTATGCAATTAATAAATTCTTTAAACGAGCTTCAAAAGCTCTTGGTATGTCCCCTCAGAAACTTAAAAATGTTGTTAGTCGACGAGATACAAATAGTCAGGCCAAGGAGGTAGGGAACATGTCAAAACCACGCAAAGTTGATAAATTAGACGGTTTTCAGAGGGATCAAGTCAGACGTGCAATTGTTAAACTGCACTCAGAAAATAAGTACCTGTCCCTAGGAATTTTGAAGAAACACCTTGAAACTGACCATGAATTACATGTTACAAAGTACAAACTATGGCAGCTGTTGCATACATTTGTTTACATATACAAAAAGATAACTGGAGAAAATAGGTTATGAGAACGGTCTGACATTGTTCGTTTCCGAAATCATTACCTTCGTACCATCAAGCAGAAACGTGAAGAATGATATGAACCCGTCTTCTTAGATGAGACATGGGTAAATGCGTCACACACAGCCAGCAGTCGGTGGATACCCAGTGATGACTGTAAGGAGTCTGGTAGAAAGTTACCAATGGGAAAGGGTGAAAGACTCATAGTTCTCCATGCTGGTTCTGCTAGTCAAGGTTTTCTCCCAGACTGTGACCTCGTCTTTAGAGCCAAGGCCAAAGACAACAGGGTCTACCACACAGAAATGAACGGCAATGTATTTCTGGAGTTGGTGAAAGATAAATTAGTCCCTGCTCTGCCTACCAGGTCTCTCATTGTCATGGACAATGCACCGTATCATAGTGTGCAGGATCCAGAAAGCAAGACTCCAACCTCTAATAACCGTAAAGGAGACATGGTTACTTGGCTGCAACGGAGGAACATTACCTTTCCTTCTCGAGCGACGAAACCACAGCTCTATGAAATCATCAAAACTATGAAACCTGACCCTGTGTATAAAGTTGACAGTTAGATCAAGGGTCAGGGTCTGCAACCTTATAACTGCGACCTGAATCTTATCGAGTTGGTAGTGGGCATCGTCAAGGGTGACGTTGGACGATCGAACACAACGTTCAAATTACGAGACGTTGAATAACTCGTAAAGGAATCCCTTGGTCGGGTAACAGTAGAAACATGGAGGCATTGTGTGGCCACAGTCGATGACGAGATAGAGCCTTGTTATTGGTCACGAGATGGACTACGGCCAGCAAGAGCCCAACCTATAATAGTGGCAGTCGGTTCAGGCACCAGCAGTTCCGACGACGAGATCTATGGCATGAGCGAGTCAGATTGCGACTGAAATTATCATGAGACGGCCCCTCTAACGCTCTGTCATTTCCCCTACCACAGAACGTGCAGTGCATGCGTGCTTGCGCTGTGCCTTCCACGGTTTGTCCCCCTATGTGTCATGTACACATTTCTATACGTGGAAGACGAGCAACTATGATCCATATTCCTTCAAAAATAAAATCTATAATCACACATGGGCATGTACAACCGACATAATGTTGCTCCAACATCGATAACCACCGATATGCCCTTGTTATTGTTTAGCATTCATAGCATTAATCATTATCAATGCGGTGTAACGTTGCATATTAGAATTATATATTAGAATTACATCGTTCCGAATTAAGGTTCATGTACAAAATATTATATTTGTGTTTTGCATCCATCACCTATCCTCATTACTAATCATGTATAGCACTTACGCGTTTGTACAATCTTTTTAGAAGCGGGATTCACCACTGTGCCAACTGAGGACATATCTCCTGTATCAACCACTTCACGATTTCCAGGTATGCATTATTTACGTAAGGGATTTTAAATATAACTGATCAAAAGATAAAACAAATAACTACGTTTTTCCACAGCTATCTCGTCCTTAACACCAGTTATGGGTAGTTCACTGTGGTTTGCCAATTTGTTCAGTCCGATAAGGTACATATACGTAGTTAAGGCTATTACATAGCAACCATCATTATCAATGCGATGCGACAAACTATGCTTTTAAAAAAATGGCGTATATGATTACATATTGGCATTTCCTAGTTCCGAATTTAAGTTTACTTAAACAGTTTTACCAGTTGAAAATGTTTGTAACTTGTTTAAAAGGGGGATACGTCACTGGACCAACTATTTCATATGTAATTGTTCAAAGATAAAACAAATACACGTGATTACATTCATACATTTATAAGTGTCGTCAATAACTTAATTTATTGTCACTGCAACCTAATTACAAAACGGTTTGCACATGTACATGCACATACCCGAGTATGTTTTATTTTGTTCTAAGCTGTTGTTATTCTCTTGTCAAGTTTTTTTTTGTTTTTTTTTTGTAAATGTGAAGTAGAAACATTTGTAACTGTTGGTCATTTGGTTGCACCCATTGATGATCTGTAACAGTGCAAGGAAGTTTGCTCAAATGTTTTGCTTTGGAATGTATTTTTTTCATCGAATGTCAATTAAGAACAATCTACTTTTAGTTCTTGTTCCCTGTCGAGTATACAGTGGTTATTTTCTGTTCTAGCCGGTCTGTTTGTGGGAGGCGTGGCTGTCGGAGTGGGTACGGTCATTCTGGTCGGTCTTGCTGTGTACGTCCTCATTGTCAGGTATATTTAAAGTCACATTCACGATCTAACTTTCCGGGATTATTTAGTGAACAACATACTTAGAAAAGACGTCTATCCAATTAAGGCCCATCTCAGCTGTTTAGTGTGTGAGTGAATATACTTTTTGCAAACCCCACTGCCATATCACAACAGAGGACACCACGAATTGATTTACCTAGTTACTATTGACGGGAATCGCAATGGAATATCATCGGTTTTAACATTAAGTGTGCCCATTCTCTAAACAATATTTCATACACATTACGTGTCATTCCAGACCTCGGTACAATCTTACCCCGAAGAAACAAGGAGACACCCCAGCTTCTGTTGAACATCCCACCTACTCCGGTATGTCAGCTGGAGGTGATGTCAACAACTATGACATTATTGAACAGACTTCCGGGTTTCAAGGGGATACGGCACATGACTTGGTGTCAACTCCAGAATACAAAAACATTTGATTTACCACGATAATAAATATTTCATCAGGCAACTATTCTGCAAATGTAACACCGACAAGATAAGAAATCTACGATATCGATAAGTCATCCGTGTATCTTAATAAACTAGTATTTGGCTCGGGAGTGATCCTGGAACAATAATAGTGTTGTATGTCTGTGAGATGTCCTTTGTGTCACACCTCCGCAGGAAGTAGACAATACCCGTTGTGCTGGTGCTTACCAGGAGGGTGAAACTTGGAGGGAGTTGAAACCATGAACTGCGGATTCTGGCGCACGTAAGGGATACAATTTTGCCCACGACATTGCCGCCCCGTAGACCATTAGTCCCATCTTTTTTTCAAATACAAGTAGTCAGTCCCAAAGTTCAGTGATTTCACAATCAAGAAGTATTTTGTATGCATGGTATAACCTGTTCGAACTGATATTGTTCGTCGTTTATGTTGTACTGGATATCATTCCACATATTTATCTCAAACATGTTTTGGTATCAATGAAATATATACCGATATTACGCCCCAGCATTACAATTAATTTATGGACAATGACAGTATGTCTAATTTCGGGTCAAGGCGGAACACTATTGTGGTATTTAATCTGTACATTTTCCTGGTTGTGACATTGATACTTACTTCCCTGACTGTGTATGCACGTAAACACGTCAATCGACTTTTCATGACTATATATGGCATTATCATACCTCCATGTCAGAATGATGAAATCCGATTGGTCCACGTGATCTTGATAAAATACGGTGTAACCCGCCTTGGTGGGTAATAGATTTGTCAGTGGAGGAATAAATCTCTTATACCCCGCCACGAGCAAATCAGGCTTCACGTGGATGTCTGAGAGACAGGTTAAATCTCTTATAACCCGCTTCAAAGCAAAAAGCCGCACGCTTTTTCCGAGTCAAGTAACGTGACAGTGCGCCAGGTAACCTCAGGGCAGTCGAATGTCAGTAAGATAAATTCGTTGTAGCAGGATCACTCGGGGTACTTGGGGTTTTATGTGCCCCTCGTTAGGTTTCTAACATAACGAGGGAAGCATAAAACCCATGTACCCCTCGAGATCCTGCTACAACTTATATTATTATTCCAGTCAGAGGAGGTAGAAATTTTAAGAGCGAAGCTTCTAACACTACCACATACAAAATAAATAGCGAAATGTCACCCTTCCTTTGATTGTGCACAAATCCGTAGTCAGTGGATATAGTCACCTGGTTTACCGAACATTCAGCCACAAGGGTTATTAGTTGTGGTGAATCGAACTAGGGCCTTCGGTGTGACGAGCGAACGCTTTATCCGCTATGTTACACTACCGCCCCTACGATATAATTTTTGTTTAGAGACTTTGACTTTGACATTGACAGCAACACAGGCCATGCAACGTCTTCTCATTGATCGAATAAGTCTGCGAATAGTGTTCTGGGGCATTCCACTTTTGACGTAGTGTATCTTCAAGTTCTCTCAGGTTCTGTACTTGCGGACGACGTGAGAGTTGACCCAGGTAATCCCATTGATGTTCAATTGGCGATAGATCGGGTGACAGGGCTGGCCATGGAAGCAGAGGCACAGTATTGTTCGCTAGGTACTGTGTTGAAACACGTGCTGTGTGCGCTCTTGCATTATCTTGCTTGAAGGTGTGCATATCCTGGTGCTGATGAAAGAATGGGATGACGTGATTTGCCAATATGTTATTCCTGTAGTAAAGGCATTAACTCTTCCACGACAAACATGGAGCTCTGTTCGATGGTTATGACTGATGCCGCCCCACACCATGACACTCCCTAACCCCCATCGATCTGTCTGTACAACGCAGTCATTGTGGTAACGTTCTCAACGTCGACGCCACAATCGCAGTCGACCGTCAGCATTCCTTAAATGAAAGCGGGACTCATCAGAGAACAGCACACCATGTCACTGCCGCAATCTCCAATGACGATGCCTTTTGGCCAAACGCAGACGTTCATTTCGATGTCGATCAGTGAGTATGGGTCAAACATATGGACGTCGAAGACGTAGCCCTGCTGAGCGGAGACGTCGACGTACGGTGTCAGCACTGATCAATTCCGTCGGCCTTGTACGGTTGCTGCAGTCCTGGTAGCCGGAAGTGTACGATCACGAAGATGCCGACGAACAATATGGCGATCCTGACGTGGTGTAGTTACACGACGTTGACCCGGACGTGGTCGATCTCTGGTGGTTCTTGTCTGCTGGTATCTGCTCAGTAGCCTGAGGACTGTTGAATGATGGCATTGAAACCGTTGTGCAACGACTCTACTTGACGTACCAACTGGAAGCATGCCCACGGCACGTTCACGTTCCTCTGCTGTTAATCTTGGCATTTCTTGTGTCAGGACCCTTTACGTCTGCAGCAACAAGTAATGTGGCTTTTAAAAGTCTGTCTTTTATAGCCCTATTCTGCATGCTTCCCGTGAAACAAAACACGTTTTCCATGATGTGCACGCAATTTTTGCGTTTTAGCGATTTCGCTCACAATTTTTTTTAGGAATGTGTTTTGACGAGCTGTTCTTCTTCATGCTTCGTCCAGAACGTCGTATACTACTCATTCACTTATATATTTTCATATGACTTAAGCCCGGATAAAAATACATCCATAGATACATCGATAGAAGATGTTATAACATGTGGTGATTTGGTGTTTCTGATTCATATCAGACGTGACTGGCCTTTCGATGAGTGACAAAAACTTACGCCAGTTTCGCTTTCTAGTATGTTACTGATTGTCGGCAGTTATTCAGTGAATACAGCGAAGGTTTACATCACTCAGGTTCGTAAAGATGCACGGTGGATATTGTTTCCTGGCGGGTACACTGCAGGTTATGGAAATGGTACCTTGGACCCCCCGATTCAAAATGGCGTACACAGATCTCACATGTCCGGTCTAGACGCACGGTCTGGAGACCGCACCGTTTCCCTCGCTCTTAGTCGTCCGTCGTCCGTCACCATTCGGCAAAGTCCGGCGGACGCCGTAATCCAGTATCTTAACGTACATTGACTAAGAATTGGTGGTCCGCAGATATTACTCTCTGGCTGTAGAAACGCAAACCTTTTTCATGTATTGATTTGATATATGTTATTTCATATATGTTTACTACCTTATTCATGTATTGAAAGTGTTTTTGTAACTTTGATTTTCGCGAATTAGCACTATTATCTAGTATTTGTAGATATTTCTCATGTATGGCGATCGGGTAGCCTAGTGGATAAAGCGTTCGCTCGTCACGCGGACGATCCGGGTGTGATTTCCCACATGGGTACAATGTGTGAAGCCCATTTCTGATGTCCTCCGCCGTGATATTGCTGGAATATTACTATAAGCGGCTTAAAAAAAACATACTCACATACTCATGTATTCATGGTCATTTTGCCACCTCAATAGTACGTATCTGGTTATAAATCTTCAGTAGTACCGTTGGATAGCTTATGTTCAGCGCTTTATTTTGGAACTTACATCTTCCGTATTGGTTTAGTTGTTAGTTTTCTATTCGGGTTTTTTCCTACGTCGAGAAACACCCTTTGTTAAGACCACCAGGCTAATGCTTTTCCCATCGCTGACGAAACCCTTGTCAAAGTCATGAGTCCTTATTGGCAGCGAAATCGGAATTTCCGGAAGCGCTCTTTAAATTTCCAACCCCATTAGCAGCAGCAGGGACGCTTGACCGTGAACGCGTCGTCATGCTACTGGGTGGTCATTGCAAACTCATGATTCGTTCGTTAATAATTACGGGACAGGCTTTATCTATTAATGACTTACTGAGTTACTCTAGTTATTATTAGCTAGGGTTTTCATACTCCGTTTTTCTAGTAATCCGTACATAACCAACTTGTCCGTGATTGCCTAGCTTAGGTCAAGTCCATTATATATCTGGGAAATTTAGAATTTTCATTCCCAGTCAAAGTGGTTGATGCTTTAGTCTGTAAGGCTATTTGGATATTCAGGGGACATTGTTTATTTCATTGTCAAAGAGACTTGTTTTAGAGATCAGCCCTCTATGTTTATTTCCCACTATTTAACACTGTCGAGGTTATTTACTCATTAGAATGTTGGGTTAATTAATTGTTTATTGGTCGCAGCCGACTTAATTGTCTGCCTTTGCATCTTTTCATTATCTTGTGTTCTCTTTTTATCACTTTTGTACAGTTGCTTAGTTAATCAGCTTGCGTGTTTACTCTGATTTTATTAATCAGTGATCAATGTTTGATCTGTTTCAATGTCGAGTATTGATTTGCTTATAGTAATAAACATGTGAATCTATTACCACGTTTTCATGATTACTTTATTCTTGTTTGATGACACCTTGGTCCCTGAAGCACAGCTCCGGAACACACCCCACTACTGGATAGTCAGTATTGTGAGTAGTTGTTTTTAAATTTGAAACTTTCATTACTACCATTTACGAGAAATGTTTGCAGAAGTGATACATGGCATTGTGTTATAAGTTGACTCAAGATCTAGACATAATTGTTATAACGGTGCTTGCAAACGGTGACATGCAGGTGCTCGATGTTGACAGTCTACATAAAGTGTTTTGGTCCAGTCACAGGGCCAGTCGGACACGATCCGTCTTTGTCAACATTAAAAGGAAAATGCAGGTACTCTGCCTTGAATGAGTATGTCACGGGGATAAAGAAAAGGTCCAAAACAATTATACCAGTAAGATAGAGTTAATAATAATAAAAATAATAATAATTATTATTATTATTATTATTATTATTATTATTATTATTATTATTATTATTATGATGATGATGATGATGATGATGATGATCATCATTTTTATTTTTTATATTTTTTATATTTTTTTTAATTTTTATTATTGCTACACAATTGCAAGGTATGTTGTATGTTCTCACTGCTTTAGGTCGAGTAATAATGTCCAGTTGATTTTTAATAAAGCAGGTAAGAAGCATAAGTCTGGTGCTTAAGTGATTCAATAATAAAAGCAACAATTGGTGGTTGAACATTGGTTGAAGCAAACTGTCATAAAGTTTTTTATCAAAACATGACACACAGGTTATACGTTCAAAACTCAAATGGACACGCCATCTCCTGATTCATATATGACTCCACAGACATGCGCCCTTTTCCACAAAGCGTGTGGGGCTACGACGATCACCTTATCGCTAAGATCGCTTTGTGGAACTGATGCAGGTTATGCTCATATTTGACCTGTCAGAGGATGACATTATTGCCATTTTTTAAAATTAATTCAATTATTTCCACGAGATTTTACAATGGACTGAATTTTATATCAGTGGTCCACACAAGCAAAGATCAACACAGCGAAATGAATAAAACCTATTCAGATTCATAACTAATGTAAGTTTGGTTTCAATGGCTTTGCAGTGGAATCGAGGCCACATACAGTCTGAGACAACGACAGCAGAGCAGGAGAACGTTTAACAGCGTGTGAGCAAGAAGAATGCATATGGGAGATAACTCTGGATTTGGAGAACTGCTGATGCACATACAAAATGCCATCTTCCCGGGGCAAGGTAGTATCTGAATCCATATTCCACCTTTCTCGAACTAGGCTGTAATTTCTGGGCTCGATCGCAGCGCCACCAGTGGCAATTGTGAGTAATGACCCTTCTATGTCCCTTCTATATCCCTCCTATTGACCAATCAGATTCCATCTCATATCACGTGCATTTGCTACAAACAAAATACGATCTTATTGATTATAATCAAAATCTGTGTTGTAATAAAACGGGTCTTACTTCGCGAAGTGCCTCAAATCACATGAACATCTTGATTGAAATATTGAAAAGATTTTTAAAAAAATCGGTTCACGTTGGCGGGTTGGCGGTACACATGCTTTGGAATCCTCCAATCGATCGAAATCTGCAGTCTTACGAATCGGATGTCGATTTCGATACGCGATTTTAATTGGACTATGCATCGACTCCTTTGTCCATTTATTGCACTTATGTAGCGACGTGAATGCACGTGTGTGTGTGTGTGTGTGTGTGTGTGTGTGTGTGTGTGTGTGTGTGTGTGTGTGTGTGTGTGTGTGTGTGTGTGTGTGTGTGTGTGTGTGTGTGTGTGTGTGTGTGTGTGTGTGTGTGTGTGTGCGTGTGTGCGTGTGTTCGTGTGGCTGCCTGTGCTAGTCCGGACTGAAGTCGCCTAAAGACGAAGAAGATAATATTTGCTGTTGTTTCAATTGTTCAAGGAGCTTGCAGGCCTGTATTGCACATAAGGCACACCTTCTTATTCAACGTCGATATTGAGAGTGAGTGGGTGAGTGAGTTGGGTTTAACGCCGCTTTTAACAGTATTCCAGTTACATCACGGCGTGGCAGCTTAATGTGCGAGGAAAGCTCGGAGTGATGCAGGTCACAGACGTTTACCACTTCGGTGAAACCCACGAGCACGGGTATGGTGCTGACAAACCTAGAAACCGATATTGAGAGAGGGGTTCTTTTCATATTATAAAAGTACCATACAAATTATGGGAAGAAGTGACAATGAGTATATGGAGTAAAAATTGCATGCAGAAATCAAGAACGTGGGAGTGCTGACTGAGAAAGGTTATGCGTAGATCACCTTTTCACTTATGTGGTACAGTTTTCGCCAGTCTATTATGTTTTAGCCAAGCCCCGTGCGTATAGATTTACGATGTACAACCACACAGGGTCCTGAAGTTACTTCCCGGTTGATAACCTGAACGTGGAAGACTGACATGCTCGCACTACAAATAAAAATGGACTTGTGGAGTTTGATCGCCAGTTTGTTCTCCATTCTGCATACAGTTCATACAGGTAAGCATAACTACACGTTAATACTGGATATAACCAAGCGAAATACAGTGTGACCATGGCAAACAGGACATTCGAAATCTATACTATTGATGATTACGTGAAGAGCACATATCATGGCGGTGCTTACAGTAGGGTAGGTCATACGTACCTGGTGTCATCACTGTTCACGTTGATCATTAGCTTAGCTTCTTGTATGTAGGATTGCGTTTTGACTCCCTTTAAAGTCAAATCTTTTACTGTAATATGATACCTTCGTCATTATCAGAGGACACCTTCTGGAAATAATAATGGTACATGGTTTTGATTCTTTTGTTCTTGTGATATATCAATTAATATTACCAAGACCTTGGGGGTTTTCAATTACTCCATGCCCTGCCATACATGTATATATTCCAACATTGCAAAACCCTGTACACGTTTTCTATGGCCTGGTAAACAAGCAGGTAAAGTCACAGGTAGAATGTCGCGAGATACTCAACACTGAATGTTATAGATGCTATTTGTGTCTCATCCAGGACAAATAGTGCCTTCCCGCCGAAAATTAAATGTCAAAGTGATCCGACTGCATTTTTAAAGGATGACTGTTTGTGCACGGGATAATACGACGTGTGCAACTCATCAAGTAAACAGAGCGTTGAAGTCACACTGTTTTGTAAACCCGCAGCGCTTCAGTGTGGGTCTTCCCGTCGCATGTGTAATCAACGGGGCGACAGTGTTAAACAAGGATGTGTATTACAGTTAACATAGCAGGGCACAATATGTTACTTCCTAGTATACTAAAATGCTTGCATTACAAACATGAATCATTGGAGGCGATGGGGTAGCCTAGTAATTAAAACGTCGTCTCGTCACGCCGAAGGCCCGGTTTCATGCCCCACATGTGTACAATGTGTGAAGCCAATTTCCGGTGTTCCCCTTCGCGATATTGCTGGAATATTGCTAAAAGCTGCGTAAACGCACTCAATCATCAATTATTTATTGTTTTATTGTCATTTCGGGTTGCATTCTTTGGGAAGTTTACGTAGGTGAGACATTAGTGAGAATGAAAGTGGGTATGATCCAAGTATATACATGTATGGTATGGCCCTTCGTTATATGTAATATATGCATTTGGAATCTAACAGACATCACACTGCATAATACATCTCCCGTGGAGCTTTGTGCATATATTCTAAGCACCACTTGAGTGATTTCTTGATATGTTGCCTACGTCATGATCATGATAAGTAATATTAAAGTAGACAGTGTCCATGAATCACCAGCGCTTGTGGTAATAGAAGTTGGAAGGTATACACACATAACGAACATGCGTGTTTTGTTGGGTTAAGTCGATTGTCGGTTTTAATGGTATTATATTTACAAAGGGGATTTAATGGATTGACACAAGGTGGTATGATCAACTGACCTTGTTCCGTTTGAGTATTACCACTCATATTACATTATCCGCTTGAGTATTACCTTACACGCCCTCTTGCAGTCTCAACTTGCATTTGTGAACATGTGAGCGATGTTACTTACATGTATCTCCAGGGCTGATTATGGGTTAATATGGGAAATAATCAAAATGGTCTTATTCGATTTGTATTTGGTAAGTCAATCATTGCCGAAAACAACTGGTTTGTCTAGTTTCGATTTAAAGTTCGCCGTTGGCTTTAATATTGCTGGCTGCTGCGTAAAACGTCATTAATATTTTATAGCATCAAAGATCTACTTGTACTTTTGTACCTATATCAACTATGTACTATCCACTACTCAAACACGTGTCCAATCTATATTAATTTGGGTAGGTACATGTGTTTATAATTTCATACTTTGAAGTTTACACTGTTTCTTTTATGCTGATTGGCTGAAGGGGTAGTCACGTGATCTGATATGTGGAGTTCACACACCTGTGAACGGACAGAAAAAGTTCACACGATGTGAACAATTTTTTGTGAAATTTATCGTGTGAACTTTTGCCAGAACTACTTTCCGGGGTTTCCCCGAATTATCGATCGGTGTTTACGATCAACTCGTTGTTCTATTTTCTTTTTAATACCTGCATTTATCAGCAAAATAATTAATTTAGTATTTTTGCCTGGTCTTGTACTGTTTCATCTGACTTATAAATAAATAAATGCTTTGGTTCTGGTGATTTATGTCGTCTAGCTGCTACGTGAAATAAAATGGATTGTCCTTGCGATGATTTGGATATGGAATGGTTATCTTTCAATACTAATAACGCAAGTGAAGAAAATTAATTCTGTAAAATTACTGAGGTAAACAAAATTGATTTATTGAGCGATACTGACTTTGATGCCCTGATTTCGGAAATAACAGGAATTTTGCACCAATGAAAACAATGTCGTACCCTGCTCAGATGTGGCCGCTGACAGAGCAAACGCGACGCGATTTTGAGAAACCATAAAACATAAAAAGGTAAGGAAAGAAATTTACATTTAAAAAACCCCCAAAACTTGCCTACCTGTTTTATCGATTGGTCATCGGAGTCGAGAAAATATCCGTAGACGGAATTATAAATCTACTATTCCGGTTTCCGAGTTGGCCGACCTTCTCCGTGCATTCTAGGCCGAGAAGCGGCGTCACAGGAGGAATGACGGGGCACAGAAATGAAACTGGTATCAGGTCATACAGTAGGTCCATCTCAGGTGACAATAAACGCCAGCTAAGCAAAGTATTACAGCACACGCGACAAATCCCAAACTCCAAATATAACATACCCTGACGTTGAAAATTATCACAAAACACACAAGTTTCAGAGCACTCGGTTCAACCCTCACCAGTCCATTCCGCATCGTCCGAATAGGTTTGCGATTATCCAAACAGAAGCAACACATTCATAAATCGGTCATATTCCCAATTTGCTAGTGCCATGAGAGGGTTCACGCGTCGGGGTGTTTTCCATAACTGCTCCACGAACGTCATTTTCAACAGCAGTAAGTATCATGCTCCCGTTCGACTCGAAATACACCTCTTTACAAACTTATGTGACGTCATGTATAAATCCGCGCTTGAAAATTGACCTCGCCTCGGTCGGTGCATCGAGGTCATGTTTATATTTTTGTTCAACTTCCTGTAACCTATTTTTAAGATTTGATTTATCCCAAATATTGTTTGTGAATTTGTTCAGAGAGTGAAACTATGTTGACATATTTCTAGATTATGCTGTATATATTCAAAGAACTATTTTTCTTTGCGTAACTGAGTATGAGTGGGGAAACGTATGTGACCGAGAGCCGGTGTGACATTGAAAATGGACCCGCGTTGAAAATTGACCCAGGAGTCAGTATTCAACGTTGAAAACATACCCGGTCTCACTTTTCAACAGACAAGGGTCAGTTTTCAACAGTTGAAAATTGACCCTGTCAGCTTACCAAGTCGTTAAATAGTGACCCGGGCCACGCGTTGAAAAGTGACTCCGTTGAATTGTGACTTCTAGTGTAAATAAAAAGATCTAATGTTACCATCGATTAAATCTTTTTAGTGTCTCTATCCGGGTGTTTCTGAATGCGTATCTGCCAGCTTGCATCAGTTGTTTTCGGTACAAGTATGTCTTTTTGAGTGCGGTAGAGGAAAGGGTGGTGGCGTTTAATGTTTTATTAAAACGGGGAAAATCCAGATTCAAGAATTACTTGCCAAAACTATACAACCAAAAACCAAGCTACATTTCAATCTTCATTTTTGTTAAGATTTAATTAATAAACATAGTACTTTTACGAGCGGATATAAAAACGTTTTGAGCCTCACTCACTTAATGTTGAAATTCTGGTTAAACTTACAAATATATTTCAACATAGTCCCCTTCCAGTTTCACTCACATGTTCCATATGGTTTTCCAATCATTTATGTCCGATATAGAGAAGTCAAGCAGTCAATTGTTGCCGTCCTCAAATCTTCAACCCCACAGGTGCTTTTTCAATTGAGGGGACAAGTGAAAATCACTGGGGGCTAGATCTGTAGGTCACAGGTCGAACCCACGTTCTCGAAAAGCATCCATCACAACCCAGCCGCCGTGTACTGGTGCGTTGTCTTGTTAGACAATCTAGAACAGGTACCAGTATTGGGGTATTCTCCATTGTATTGTATAGAGTCGCTTAATGTGATAGAGAATGCTCGTCGTTATCTTCTTATTACAAGCGTTTTAGGCTCAAAGCATTTGATAACGTCCACATTTCCAAAATTCATTGTGCATTTTTGAAATTCGGCAAAATTCACGGATGTTACTACAATTTACTGAAGTTTCTTAAATAGTGCTGGTTTTGTTTCTTTTCATTTCATTGCGCACACCACTTTCCACAATTAAAACAGTATTTTATGGGAATTGTGTAAAGTGTAACATCATTGTAAATTTCTTAAACGAGTTCAATCGCTTTGATTTTGTGTTTCTTCGAAGATTTGCCTTCATTGCCACACCCATACGGAAACAGTTCACTGACTTAATAGAACATTGCCCTTTTGGTCAGGTTTTCAGCTTTCTTATCTTGAAATGCTTATAGTATGCAGATGTGTCTTTGATCCTTACCTTTGTGTGATCTTTTGAATGTTTGACCTTTTCAGAAATAGTAAAAAAGTTTAATCTTTTGAAACCAAACTTGGTATTTTGCTGTTGGCGAGTCTGGTGCCGCCATCGCTTGGTCTGCAGTTTTGTTTCACGTTGTAAATGATGGTAGTGGTCAATGTAACATATGTGATCATAAACTACTAGGGTTTATAATACAAAACTATGCATTTCTGATTTGCTTTACCCGCCTTGCATAAACCGTTGTTATTCCTAATCCTGATGATGATGTGATCCACCCTTCCAACAGAGATGCTAATAACCCAGTTAACACAGGGGGTCCAGGCAACGTTGCATTCGTAGGTTACTATTTGGTTACTATGTAGACCCCCAGTTAAGTCACGAGAACGTTCCTGTGGAACCATGCAACGTCTGTGGAACGTTCGACTTATTGGCTGTTTTAATACGGTGTAGCAATATTACGACAATGTCACGCTGCTTAAACAAAGTAACGTTCTTACAATGTTGTGGGCACGTCCTTTTGGTAGCTGGTAACACTTGCAGTCTGTCCTTTCAGACCTTTGTCATGCATTAGATTAATGGTTTCTTTTGAGTTCGACCGAAAACGACCAACACGCATCGAATGCGAATGGTACTTTTAATGTGAGTGTTTTTTAACTAATCTTATTGATACTAACTTCTCACAATATTGTTTATTCGTTTGTGAATTTGGATTTTATATTTTGAAATAAAACGGGGTTGAAGTTTGTATAAAAATATACCAACTTGCGTGCCAACGCAATATATATTTGCATCAATATAATTATATCAGAATGACCTCAGATTACAACATTTATATATTCTTGTACTGAAATATACTTGACATCATGTTAACACTTCGAAAATATAATCATTAAACGCTATTCCTAACACCACCATGAACATTTTATGCGTGGGGACGTTTTAGGTTGAGAACGCTTTCGGTGTGCCTCTTTCTATTTACGGCTTCCAGATTGAAGGTGTCTCTCTCTCTCTCACACACACACATACATACATATATAATACTACCCTGCACCCACATACTTGCTCTAACACACATGCACCCACCGGGTCACTTTCGTTCAGCCCGAAGACTGGAGCCTCATTGTAACCACTGTGGCGTTATGGTTGAAATACTACCCAAAGCCACGTAAAACCCAATCAAACAAACATAACATACGAGCAAGCGTACGCACAGGCAGTCACTGGACCATTGTACATGCACACACATTTTTGGACATTTCTATAGTGAGTGAGTGAGTGAGTGAGTGAGTGAGTTAATGCTTTACGGGACATCGGAAATATTTCAGCCATATCGTGACGATCATTTCTAAAGCCAGGAACCATGGCAATTTGTATATGTATACGTTAACACATGCCTATAAATGCGTGTCACCTCCAACCCTCATCCCGAACACACTGATAAATATTTGCACCAATTTAGACATGCTATAAAGTGTCTTCTGGTAAGCAGAATAAACCACAAGTCACAATTCAACGGAGTCACTTTTCAACGCGAGGCCCGGGTCACTATTTAACGACTTGGTAAGCTGACAGGGTCAATTTTCAACTGTTGAAATTTGACCCTGGTCTGTTGAAAAGTGAGACCGGGTATGTTTTCAACGTTGAATACTGACTCCTGGGTCACTTTTCAACGCGGGTCCATTTTCAATGTCACACCGGCAAATAGCGATAAAGTAACATTGTTGTAATGTTCTTCGGCGAAACCAGAGAACTTCAAATTTAAGAAAACATTGTTACAATATTATTCGGCGAGACCAGTAAAATACAAAGTCTGAAATTATAAGAATTGAACGTCAGTTTGGATGGGTTCATGGAAGTGTGAACGATTTCAAAGCGTTGGTTAAACTTAAATAATTCTTAATTACACACCTGTGGGTGAGAAACACATTTGAGATAACTGGCATCAAACATATGTGTGAGATCGAATTCCAGTCCCGTGATTGACTACTTCATGGTGATGACCTGAGGTCAGATGATGACGGACTACTTTTCTGATTGCAAGTCATTGATAAGTTGATCGTGCTTCAGACGAATGTTCACCTACGTCTGTGTTGAACCACGGGACAGTGTAAATAATAATAATAATAATAATAATAATAATAATAATAATAATAATAATAATAATAATAATGATAATAATAATAATAATAATAAACTAACCCGTCCGCTACAGTTACATTATCTGTTGTTATGTCAACGTTATCCTTTTTTAGAGTGTGAATTCCCTGGATGCCACAGCGATACATATGTCCCTCCTCTTTAAACCTCACTTCGATATCGAATAAAATTCAAAATACATCAGGCACACAAATACAAATCACAGTTTTGAATTCCCTCTTCTGGTTATCATTTACTATCTTTTTAGACAAAGCAGAACTAACGAAAGCGACTTCTGAAAATTGGGTACATCGTAAATCTCGTCAAATCACAATTCACGGCGTTATTTACTGTGTGTTTAAAAATCTAAATATCAGATATTTACTCGAATAATTAAAGTAGAAACTAACATATTAGTGATCACGGGTATTAAATCACTAATGATAATTCTGAAACGTCGCTGATAAGCCTAGAATCGTTTAGAATGCTTTGGAAAATACGCATACACGCACGCCAAAGTGTACGTTCCGCCATATTGGATTGTATTTACAAAATGCCGGTTATGAGACGCCTATTCGATCAGATATATTTCAAACTCAGCTGCTGTACATGCATACCTGAATTCCTCATACATTTTAGAAACAAATGACAAATGGTCTTTGTCACCAATGCAAATTATTATTTATTACGATAAATAAATTAGGTGCGGAAACGAACACAGTGCTCGGAAAACTGTACTTGCACTGATTTTACACTGTGTAGCATTTTAGAGGTACTTTCGTCTAATTGTTGCATACATTGGCTCGATCACGCGTTTGAGAATATTCTAGGACGAATATCCTTGCACTAATTATGGAATTTCAAATGTAAACATTACAATGGTGTGGTAAATTCAATAGAAACCGATTCGATGCTACAATGGTTCGATTTTAGGGTGTGTAAGAAACAGATTACTGCACTCGTGCCCGTCAGATACAACTCGCCTTCGCACGTTCGATACGTTTTGAAACAACTCGTTGTAAGATCAATGGTATCTGACAGACACTCGTGTAGTAATCTCAATTTATTATATATACCCGAAAACAGCGTGTTATTCCGGCATAATCTTAACACTGTATGCTAGGTTTAAGCAATTTTGATCCTACGTCATATTTTAATACATGTTTGTTGTGACATGTCTTTTGTGTAGACACAACACGAACCAGCAAAGCATGCTTTGGAACCCATGCCAACACACTTCCCTGTACTACACATTACATCAACTGTAACAGTACCGGGAACATCGTCATCTGTGACGCATACTTCACTAACAATACAGAGTGTGGACCGACAGGTATCGCAAGTTGCCTAAACAACCCCGATCATGTGACAGAACATGGATATTTGAGGTTTAACAGCAGCGAGCTGGCACCCCTCTCCAAGAACTGTTCAAGAGAACCTCGGTGTGCGTATCCTGCTCCCCGGCGAGGCGAAGGTCCCAATTTCTCTGTTGTCAAATATCACTGTATTGAAAGTAAGTGTGTTTTGAAAGAAGATTGATATTTGATTCACATTTTAGAATTTTTCAGAGCCTCCCATTTGCGCATCACCCGTGAAGATCTGGGTTACAAAATACAGCAACCAATGCTTGCCGTGAAAGGCGACTATGCTTGTCGTAAGATGCGACTAACGGAATCGGGTTGTAGAACGGTGCTCATGGTGTCAATCACTAGATTGTATGGTCTAGATTCGAATTTTTGCAGACCGCCGTCATGTGGCTGAGTGCGGCGTTAAACATCGAACAACAAACAAACAGTGCAAAATGCATCATTGTCTGATGTTTCGACCTTTACTTTACAGATCAAACCGTCAAATTCTTCAACAAATCCGAAACGTACAGGCTATATGTATTTCAATATATACATATCCTCTAAAATGTACTCAGTAAATCATGCGTCTGCAACAACAACAAAATAGAGCACGCTCTGTTTAATGATTTCTCAACAAACATATACTCTCCCTGTAGACATCCACATAGCTGTCTATATATGTAATTGACAGGCCCACCATGCTTTATGGTAACCAAAGTCATTTTGTCCAGTCTGCAGTGTTCGAGGTCATGATGGATTGCAAAATAATAATGCCCCCAGTAACAATCACAAAACTGTTTATGTTATATATGGGGCGGTCGGGTAGCCTAGTGGTTAAAGCGTTAGCTCGTCACGCCGAAGACCCGGGTTCGTTTCCCGACATGGGTACTGGTGTCCCCCGCCGTGATATTGCTGGAATATTGCTAAGAGCGGCGTAAAACCATACACACTCACTCATGTTATATATGATTAAAGAACAATTTAATATCAATAATGAGAGGAAATTAAGTTAAACGTTCATGGCTATATACAAAATGTATTTCGATGTTCCTGATGGGAGTCACGTTGAATGTTTTAATAGGATAAAGCCTGCAAACTTACTTGAATAATTCCCACACATCGCATTGCAACTGAGACTAATTAAGTTCTTCTATCAGGTAACGTATTCCAATGATTAATGGTATCCGATATGCTTTACATAGCATTCCATTCTACATCTTATTGCCTATAACGATATCATTAATGTATACAAGATATAGCAGTGGCCCCAAAACTGACCTCTGTAGGACTCCAGCCATTACAGGTTTCAAGTTAGATATACTATATACTACCTTGAATAACAACTCTCTGTATTCTATCTTCAAGGTAACTATATTAAACTATTTTAATACGTGTCCGCGGATTCCACAATGCTCTTATGCCATACCTTATCAAAAGCTTTTCTAACATTGCAAAATACAGCTCTTACTTCTTTACCATTATCGATTGTTTTTGCTAATCATAAAGATACGTTAACTGAAAAGTTGTGCAATCACCAGGCATAAATCCCGATTGCAAATTATTCAGAATATTGTTATCTCTAAAGAAATTAAATACGTATTTAAACACACATCTTACAAATACTTTTGCTGAGCAACTTGTCAGAGCAACTGGCCATGGTCTCTAATTTGAACATTCGTTCACACTGCCTTTTTATGAATAGGTATGATTGAAGCCTCTTTCCATATGAATAGAAAAACAGAGGTACGTGAGGAAAAATTGTAAACTTTGGTAAGAGGATCACATATGGAAAGTGCCATGAATTCTAAAAGTTTACTACTAAGCTTTGGTTGTGTCAGCTGATAATAGGACATACTGAAGCTCATTTCTGGTCAAATTTATGTCAGTTAAAATAGTATTATTAAGTCAAAGGACTGGTAGCTCTATATTGTTTCCTTCTGTGATGAGAGGTGCTTGCCAACTGCGGCATGGGATAAGCTTTGTACTGAACCATTTTGTTGTTTTAAGCTGAAATTTTGGCAGAAAAACAGACGGATAATTTACTTAAGTACAGATGTAATATTTAAAACAGGTTAAACATAATTATGCAAATGTACACGGCCCGAGATTTATGAACATACGCAGTATGAAACAATACCTTTCTTCAAATTGAAATTTAAAATATTTGTTTAAATGTATGGAATTCATCTAATGTGAGGCACTTGTCATTATTCCATCAATAATGCATTAATGTACGAATGCGAGATAGCATATGATAGACGGTTTTGGCAATGTTGAAACACGTGTTTCATTTGACATTATAAATCCGTATATCTATACAAAATTTACAGTATAGTGTTTGCAAAACAAGCTAAATATTCAAGATTAGAAGATGGCATGCAGAAACCTTGGTGAACAATACCAATGCTTGAATTAACACCCTTGTCTGTGTTATTCCAACAGTGTTAATAAGCAAACGTTGCAAGCGACTGGAGCGTGTACGCGCCAGAAGATATAATCGTCTAAAAATCTGCCCACTAACAGGGGCGAACCAAGATATGTATGTTTCTAACAGACCCTATTGAAAGAAGAGAAGGTGGTATTTTCTCAGGTCATTTATATTTTTAACGGAATTCGTAGATCTGACTTGCGTAAGGGGTATGTCTTTTGGCTTGTGTACTAAATGCTCTATATATTCATTCATTTATATACATTACATATGATTTCTTCATTACGGAATCTTTGAGGTGTGTGTGTGTGTGGGGGGGGAGGGGGGGGGGGTCTTAATTCGGATTGACACGGATTGGCTCGAGTAGCTCACCAATGGTCCCATTTATCCTTTCGCGATCAAATGAGATTTTGTGAACAAAAGTGATATGTCCACTGAACGTTACAATAATAGTGCTTTCTATCCATGCATTAAAACCTTAACAACCGCGTGATTCTGAACTAAAGTACTCGCGTGATTCTGAACTTAAGTACTGTGTACTTAACAGACACGCATGCTCAGTTCCATACCAAATGTGTTCGTAGAGTGCACGTGGAAGCAGGAAGAAGTTTCAAAAATCGGTCAATTTCAGTCGGCGTTTGTTATTTTATTAGTTTATGTATTCAAAGTATATACTTTAACTAAACATATTTAGGAAAAATATGAATGTATTATGATATTTTGGTGAAGGACTGAATGAAACCGATGGAGCTGTTGCTGCAACTGGTAGTGTTGGTGCAGCCGTTGGAGGAGTTGTGGCCTCTGTCCTGGCTGTGCTGCTTATAGTATTAGTCACAGTGTGGTATTTACGAAAACGGTAAGGATCACGCGTATACATTTTCAGCAGCCACGTGTAATAGTAATTGATATTTCAAAATGATTCTAGAACATATTCATCTACGAGCTTCTAAATAATAAGCCTTTTCATTGACCGTACAGGAATAGCATGGATAAATATTTACTCAAACTATGTTGAATATTTACCATGAACTGTTTTGAAAAACAGATGCTTCTTACATGTAACAACGTGATTTATCATATCTTAAACACCGAGTAACTTTCGATACATGAATGCAGCCACTTGAATCCTGTTTTATGCGCAATTCAAATGAAACCTGAGGTGATTACACAGGCACTTTGAATGATATATTTTGCTACACTTTCATTTCTCTAATTGACCTAATGTTCTCATTCAACATTTCAGGAGAGACAATACAGGTAAAAATGAACAGAAGTCAACCAATTGTAGTGATCAAAAGGCTCCCAGCATTCCCTGTAATATGTCACAGAGCCATTACCAGGAGATAGAGAACCTGAAGACACGTGGAGATATGAGTGATTATGATTATGCTACTGCTGATGGTATAGCGGCTTCACCAAATATGAACAATTATTTCACAATCGATCCAATCACTAAACCAAATACAACACCGAATCCTTCTTCTTCTGCCACTGAAGACGATTATGATCACATCGGAGACAAACCACCTGTCCTGACCAGTAACTATGATACAACAGCATCGGTTGCCCGATCAGCAGGCAGTGGGACACATTTACGGGAAGACGACTATGGCTATAATCTTCTCCAGGAGGCAGCACGCACCAAAACAGTCCAGAATGACTACGACACTACCGTTTCTGCAAACAAGGCAGTAGCACAGTTAGGAAAGATTGAGGAAAAGACTGCTGAAGACGACTATGACCATTTTCCCGTAACAACACGCTAGCTCTGAAACTCTGAGTTCATATACTGGGAAAGTTAGATGTCGTTCTGATGATTATGCATTTGCTGGACCATTGCAGTGAGCATATAAGTACTCCCTTTATATTTTCGACATTTCTGGTTATCATCAGATGAATTTTCAAAGAACAGTACACTACGGTTATAACGAACTCAAAGGGACCACAGAGTTTAGTTCGATGTAAACGTAGTTCGCTTTAAGCATATATACATGTTTGAACAGCAAATTGTCGGGATAAAAAAATATGTTATTTATATGCTTTATAAACGTCAGTTCGTTGTAAGCGTGTCCGTTATAAAACGTAGTTTACTGTAGTACATTACAAGAAAAGGCATGTTGAATCATATTGCTTAAAACACTTATTTTTAATCATACTTTGAAATATAGATATGCTGATTATTTTTTACGTTTAATCAACTAAGTTTTAGTCAGTTACATGTTACATGTAGCTGGTATCACACCAGTGTTCACGGTATTGCCATTTTGTTGTTGGAAGACAGTACAGACTCATGATCAGATGGATGAGGAGCCTCTTAGTTCACCTAATGACACTGCAGGGAAAGTGAGAGATTATTCTGGTGACAAGGTCGTTGCAGGATCAATTCAAATAAGCATTTGTATTGTCATCGCGGAATTTGGCGTCATGTTATAAACATTTGTCAACTTGCATTGTTCGTTATATCTCCTACATATGTCAATAAGAAATGGAATCACTGATGTTTTTCTTCTGTCACTTTTTCAAGACAGCAATTTTCTTTTTCAATGAAGGTGAGAAATATTTTGCTTTTACCGACAACGCATATATTTTCCAACATAGGAAATGGTCTGTACCTAAAGACTATCCATATGTTTCATTAATTTTGATATGTAATGTTGAAATATTTGTGAATGAATGAATGAATGAATGATTTGGTTATTCAAGTGGCATACACAAAATGCGATATCTAGTAAAAGCATTGTGGTATATTATATGAAGTGTTTAGTTTGTTTGTCTGTTGTTTAACGCCGCACACAGCAATATTCCAGCTTTACGGTCTGTAAATCATCGCGTCTGGACCAGACAAACCAGTCACTGATATCATGAACATCGTTCTACGCAACTGGGATACAATCACATGCATCAACCAAGTCAGCGAGCCTGACCACCCGATCCCGTTAGTCGCCTCTCTAACAAATATATACATACATCTAAAATATATACCTGGTATTAAACTGTTTTTGTACGTTTACGACAAGAACATTTTTTAACCCAAAGTTTCCAAAAATGACATCAGTTTGTGTTCATAATTTTATTTTAACATCTTGGGTGTTATTGAACAAGCTGGATTATTAAAAAACATATTTGGTAAATCAGGGAAACGATCGCAAATATCATCATATAATGAACATTGTAGAAGAAAATGTTTTTTCATCTTCAATACAGTTCAAACAAAATATACACAATCTTTCATTTCGTGGAATGCAATACCCGTTTCTATTCGTAATAGCATTTTTGAGTCACACATTAAATAATTTAAATTATAATGGGATAGCATAAGATAAGGTTCTGTATCAAAAGACAAAATAAAAAGCTTCTGTGCGTTCTTAATTTGGGCATCGACTGGATTATTTCATACCTAGCATTTCAATCTTTTTCCTTGAGGCTTACAGGAATTTGGTTCAAAATTAATCCTGATGACTTATCTTCACGTCACGAATATCCGTAATAAAAAACAACACTCTTAAAACTTTATTTTCCCATGAACGTTTGAACCAATAATGGATTATTGGTATGAGTCTTGTATGACATTCTCTGAAGTCTGTACCAAGGCCATAATGTCATTGTGGTCACCTCATAATGGGGATGTAACAAGATCATATCTCCTCTGACGGCGACACCATGTGCATATCTGGAAACGCCCAGGAAACCTCAACAGGCTCTAAATATCTCCTTATAATTGTGGGCACCCCATATGTCTGAACCGTAGGTTAGAACTGGTTGTACAAGACTGTCATAGAGACTAGTAAAACCCTTGTACTGCCAATCTCTACATAAATATTACTTGTGCAGCAGAAATCCCTTTTACAGCCAGTCATCCTTAACCTAAGGTTATCGCAACATAAAAGTCTGTTCACATTGTGATATATTCCTCCGTCTTTCTTGGCATTTATGTAAGATATCATGTAAGCGTTGGAAGCTGTATCAGTTTGTATTCCACAATTAGTGTACTTCAGTTGCATAGCCAAGTCATTATGTATATAGTGAAAAGAGCAAGATACACCCTTACTGGCCTGTAAGTAGTTACATTCCATTGAACAAGACACGTTATCATAACTAGTATCTCCTTTTATACAAGTCTAAACCACACCAGGTTTCTACTCACGGACGCCTTTCGGATGTCAGCAACACATTAAGCAAACGTAGTATTTTTGGTATTCGTTCGGTTCTCGGCATTGGTGTGGATGCTGTACGAGTGGACGAGGTATGATCTTCCTTTCCTGACTCCATTTTGTTATATCTTCCATATCTAAGTATTTGAACAATCAACGGTTGATAGCATCAGCATATCTTCGATATTATGGATACAAGTGTTACATATCTGTTACTAAGAGGGTCTCTGGGATTACTGTCTTAACATGATCTAGGTATTCATTTAGGCATCCATTACCACTCGGATTTATGTGCTCGGCCAGATTAAATATTTTCATCATATTTAATGATAAATCTTGAATACTACTCAACACTTGCTAAGGCTAAAATAGTCAGCTTTTGTTACAGGTGTGGTCGTGAGCAAATGTTGAGTGGTATAACTTTAAACACGTCCCATTTTAATTCTGGAAACCCAAAAGTCCAGAAACTCTACGGTCTTTGCCCAGTCTCGGTTAAAGGTATTTACAAAATTAAACATGCCGTTTTCATGGGAACATACCAAGGAAGAAAAAATGAAAAAAAAATTGTTTAAAAACTCAATATTTAGACTATGTCGCCCATGGGCCTGCCCATGGGCGAAGTCTGGCCCATGGGTAGGCCCATGGGCGAAGTCTGGCCCATGGGCGAGAATATGTTCCTTTACTTAAAACTCATGATTTTGTTTCGCAAATACATTAAATGTATTTATTGAAGTATCATGACACAAAATTTAACTCATTTTAACTTAATTCAACTATTTTATAGCGATATTGAAATATTTCGCCCATGGGCGAGAAAAAGGTTTGGCCCATGGGCGAGAATATGTTCCTTTACTTAAAACTCATGTTTTTGTTTCGCAAATACATTTAATGTATTCATTCAAGTATCATGACACAAAATTTAACTAATTTTAACTTAATTCAACGATTTTATAGCGATATTGAAATATTTCGCCCATGGGCGAGAAAAAAGGTTTGGCCCATGGGTAGGCCCATGGGCAGGCCCATGGGCGAGAATATGTTCCTTTACTTAAAACTCATGTTTTTGTTACGCAAATACATTAAATGTATTCATTCAAGTATCATGACACAAAATTTAACTAATTTTAACTTAATTCAACGATTTTATAGCGATATTGAAATATTTCGCCCATGGGCGAGAAAAAAGGTTTGGCCCATGGGTAGGCCCATGGGCAGGCCCATGGGCGAGAATATGTTCCTTTACTTAAAACTCATGTTTTTGTTTCGCAAATACATTTAATGTATTCATTCAAGTATCATGACACAAAATTTAACTAATTTTAACTTAATTCAACGATTTTATAGCGATATTGAAATATTTCGCCCATGGGCGAGAAAAAGGTTTTGCCCATGGGTAGGCCTATGGGCAGGCCCATGGGCGAGAATATGTTCCTTTACTTAAAACTCATGTTTTTGTTTCGCAAATACATTTAATGTATTCATTCAAGTATCATGACACAAAATTTAACTAATTTTAACTTAATTCAACGATTTTATAGCGATATTGAAATATTTCGCCCATGGGCGAGAAAAAGGTTTGGCCCATGGGTAGGCCCATGGGCAGGCCCATGGGCGAGAATATGTTCCTGTACTTCAAACTCAAGATTTTGTTTCGCAAATACATTAAATGTATTTATTCAAGTATCATGACACAAAATTGAACTAATTTTTACTTAATTCAACTATTTTACGGCGTTATTAAAATATTTCGCCCATGTTTTCGTCAGTCCCTTTCAAGCATCAACTAACTGTTTGCAAAGTATATTGTATCATGTGAAATATACTTTATATTATAACATTACATTACTATTTAAAAAGGGCATTTGGTTGGATGTTTCCTTTAGTTCTACAAATTTCACCTGTTTTACATATTGTAGCGATCTTTAATGACCCCGGCCTTACCTCTCAAAACGTTTTGACAGTTTATCATACGAATTCATTTGCGTGTACTCCAATTCATTGGAGTTATTTTCCACAACATTAAATTTTAGTTAGTTTCTATTTCATTTCCCATTTTATATCCCGTTGATACATCACACTGGGAAATTACGTGACACTAGGTATGCAATATACAGGTACGCGTGCGCGTATTTTAATGAAAAAAACTATTCGTCTTTTATTGCATAACGTTTGGCTGAATATCTTACATTCTAACGAAATCTCCAAATAATTATTTAATTACATGCGGTTTCGAACTGACCAGTGGGAATTATGTTTCAATGCGATTGAGGAAAACGTGAGTGAATATTGTGACACTAAAGCAACTTTTAACTGCATTGTCACTTTTGGTATGAAAATGGTAACAGTTCAGAAAAAACAACAGCCTTCTTATGATAATTCTCATTAGTACGTTGTATCTAATTACAGTGTCGGCCTTATTTACAGGTGATTCTACAATACTTGTTGTCGGTCAAGTACAATCTGCCACACCACGCGTGAATAAACAGTTATGCAGGTGTTGCTGTGGGCAAATACCTAGCCTGAAAATGTTTTTTTTTTTTAGGATACATGTTTTACAAATGTTCGTTGATATGTGGATATATTAAGCACAAAGACAAAAAAATGTTTATGAAAGATGAATTAGTGCCTTGATATATTCATCGAGATGTGTATCATCGTTTAATGGGGTCATTCAATAACCGTATGTTTGGAGGAGATATCAAAGGAGCCGCCCAATATACACAGTGTCGTCCGGTGAACTACCACGCCACCCTGTCCATTAGAGTTATGTAATCGGTACACAAATATATTTGATGCGGTGTCAGTGCGGAAGTTTGAATTACGTCCGCCACTTGCCACAGAAATCCTCAAAGTATAGAAACAATAAACAAGGTCAATCCGTACTAATTACCTAGTGACGCACGTAACAACGACTGTCAATAGGGAAAATGGTGAAAACAAATTGAAATAGATTTTAATAAAACATTATTGTACTAAATAATTCGCAAAAGCGGTGCCTAAAATTGTTTGACCGTGTTATGTGTGTTGTAAACTGACGAATGGCAAGTAATTGTCATGCTGTACGCATGGTTCCATATACAAATTCAGTTATACAACCGGTATGAAACTGAGAACTGAGCTACCAAGTACAACCTGCATTCACACACGGAAGCAATATACTTGTGTGTATGCCCTCTCCTCTAAAAAATGTATCACTAAAGTACTTGCATTGTAATAAATATAGTAATGATAAAACTTGGTAATTTGGTAGGTCTCCGACAGATATCATTTTCAGTTTTTTTACACCTTTGATTGATACGGATTACGTACCTGTAGTCTAGTCACTGTCTCTAATGTATCTGCTTGTTAGAAATTTCAAATGTCTTGTTATAGCACTGTTCCTAAAATACGGCAGTTTCTTTATCGGGTATAAATAGTTGATTCGTCTTGTCACGCAGTCATTTTTACTTGATCGAATGATTTCCACAAAAAAATTACGGCAGAGAGTTTTGTATTTTATTATATTTTTAGGAGATTTTAGAAGATGCTCACATCACTGTATCTCAGAACGTAAAACTGATAACATTCAAACATGTAATTAGTACACAGTTAATTGTTACATATAATTTCCTGCATATTCCTTTTTGAACAATAAGCCTACATGTATACTGATATCGGTGTCCACTGTTAAAAGGGTATTAGTGCAGTCAGCCATGGTAAATGGAGAGACAATAATAAGGTGATTAATTATAGTCTGTTGCAGAATATGCGGTATAAGTGTAGTCATTGATACATATACACATTACACATATACAGATGAAATACACGATATGATGCAGTGCAAGAACAAATTAAGATACGGTTTCTATCAAAAATAATTATACGATTTTGGATTTAATTAGCATGTTTAAATTTCCAGGCCAACACGGCTGAGATACAGCATCGGCATACTCAACTGGAGTTGTTTTCTGCCGGTCGTAAGTTCATTGTTTGACTGAGCACACTCGTGTCGGGGTTGCGATATTTTCTTCTCTTTGTTGGCAGCCTGCCACCGGTCTGAATTTTGAGAAAGGTCTCAGCATGGGACTGTTAATTACTTCTTAATGATGTCTACAAGCTTACAAACTTGTAGATGTTGGGTGCGGTTAGGACCAAACTTTTTCAGCTCAGAGTGTTAGTGGTCCTGGAACCCATAGTGTCAAACAGGTTCTGCACAAAACGTCCATCAGATTCTACTGTTCAGCAACATTGTCACTGAAGTTCAGAACTCTGGCATGATATAATAATCAAGGATTTCGAAGGTGAACGAGGGGAAAGGCAGACGCACGTGGATTTACCCTCAGGTTATTATTGTCTGGAGTTCACATTTTGGGGCATTTCATATACTAATTGAACAGAGTTCACCTGCACATGTCCATTTTAGTGATACAGACTGTAACCAAAAATGCAATGAGCCGTAGCTCTTAATCCCTTATAACAACTGTAACAACAACCAGGGTGAGGACACAGTAAGGTTAAACCGTGTCCAACAGACAATCTCAGGTGGCTATCTCCCATCAAGTCAGCTCTGTTTTTAAGCGCATAGTTATGTTTTTTACATATTGAAATAAAAGGAATTTAAAAAATTATATTTAACAAACCTACACATTACCAAATACAAAACTTTATAACCCTTTCTAGACTTCGTTCCAATTAACCTGGATCATTCAACTCGCTCGCGAAGGTCGTATGCGACTTTAAAGTGAATACGTCTACAGTGTACAAGTAACTTTTAACTGTAACTCATGATAAGCAATTATTTTCGTTCCTAATTCGAATGAACACATTCTGAGGCTAAATCTGCAAAAGGACAGATAAAATATTTCTTTGTACAATGCAAACGATACAAACGTAGCGGCTGATAATAGAGACAATGATTTAATAATCTGCAATATATCAAGTGTTCTCGTTCAATCTATTGTACATATTGAAGTGATTGTAAAGTTTCAAGGAGTACTAAAATGTTGTGGTATTATCTATGTATTTAGAATATGAATAGCGAAAAACAGTCACCATATCGGATGTACATGTATAACTTGTCTTCCAACACCACGCTTGTGCCGAGGCCCATGGTCATAAAACTAATCGGTCCCATAAAAGGAGCAAATAGTTTCGCAGATACTTCTTGCTATGGTTCACTCCCAATTGTCAGACGACCTAATCATCAGTCAGACCAGTCAAGTGTGACCAGCGTACCTGCCTGGTTTTAGCTCCTAATTACTGAACTGCCCAATACTGTCATACTGTGGGCAGAGTAAGCGGCCTCGTAGAGTGATACAGACTAACCAGATTATGATTGTGTTTGTAAGTTGCGTTTAATCTGTGTCGGGTTGCAGTTGTTTTATTAGTCAAGACCAGGGGTAGTTTTTTCAATGAAACCTTTTAGCCGTTGAGTTTGTTTTGCATTCATTTCATTAAATACATTGTTAGGTAGAATAATAACACGTTATATGGATTAAACATCTCCCTAATCTGAGTATAATCTCACATGTACTCTAAGTACCGTACTATATTACTTTGCGGAGACACTGAGTATAATTTTTTAGTTGGCATTGTATGCTGTCTGAATGACTTTACACAAATCCCTGCATTCAATAGACCCGTGAAGATCTTCAACAAACCATTCTTGGCGTAAAAGGGCGACAGCGCTTGTCGTAAGAAGCGACTACCAGGATCGGGTGGTCAGGCTCGCTGACTTGGTTGATGCATGTCATCGTATCCCAATTGCGTGGATCGATGCACATGATGTCAATCACTGGATTGTCTGGTCCAGACTCGATTATTTACAGACCGCCGTCATACAGCCGAAATATTGCTAAGTGTGGCGTTATACAACTAACAAACAAACAAAACACAAAAAGAGAAAGTGTATGAGTACTAAAACTTGCAATAGATATGCGTACCCTACGTACACACATGAGTCCCATTCGACAGTCTACAACACACGAATAACTGTCAAACAAGTTTGGGTACCCCTTCTGTTCAGGCAAGTTATTTAGTTCGATAATTTTGTATTAAAATCCTTTTCAATTTGTTTTCATCCTTTTCCCCTATTCCATGCATGTTTATGTTGCTACATCTTATTGCTCATGTTTCCAAGTATTGTAAAACACTTTGATGTTTCTCCTTCTTAATCTAACGTTATAACATTTCCGGTCATTGCCATCATCTAATACACAAGATATTATACCAAGACATATTTTATTCGGTTTCATGGTCTATGCGGTCTTACAATTGATTTTATTAGTCTTTAAATCTTATGTCTAGTAAATATTTTCACAAACAGGGCTGTTAACTGATATAAGGAATGTAACATCCAGTTGAGGACTGAATACGACGTACGTTAGTCTGGTAACGACATTTCTACAATTAATATTTTGAATAAGCCGTTAATAAGCCAGTTGTGACAGGGATGATGGTATGGTAGATGTAGCAGACATATTGACAGCCGTTGTTACGCGAGTCACTAGGTTATTAGTACGGCATTGGCCTTGTTGATTGGTACTATACTTTCTGTGGCCACTGGCGGACGTAATTCAAACTCCTTCCACACTGACATCGCACCAAATATATTTGTGTACCGATTACATAACTCTTACTGACAGGGTAGGGTGGTAGTTCACGCGAAACGGACGACACTGTGTATATTGAGCGGCTCCTTTGATATCGCCTCACAACATACTTTTAATGAATGACCAATTAAACGATGATACACATCAGGATCGCGGAGAAAATACAAGCTTCGTTCGCGTTGAATATATATATCAAGGCACAAATTCATCTTTCATAAACTTTTTGTGTCTTGGTGCTTAATATATCCATATATCAACGAAAATATGTAATACATGTATCCACAAAAATATACATGTACAGGCTAGGTATTTGCCCACAGCAACACCTGCATAACTGTTTATTCACGCGTGGTGTGGCAGATTGTACTTGACCGACAACAAGTATTGTAGAATCACCTGTAAATAAGGCCGACACTGTAATTAGACACAACGTACTAATGAGAATATGAGAATTATCATAAGAAGGCTGTTACGTTTTTCTTAACTATTACCATTTTCATACCAAAAGTGACAATGCAGTTAAAAGTTGCTTTAGTGTCACAATATTCACTCACGTTTTCCTCAATCGCATTGAAACATAATTCCTACTGGTCAGTTCGACACTGCTTGTAATTAAATAATTATTTCGAGATTTCGTTAGAATGTAAGATATTCAGCCAAACGTTATGCAATAAAAGACGAATAGTTTCTTTCCATTAAAATACGCGCACGCGTACCTGTCACGTAATTGCCCAGTGTGATGTATCAACGGGTCATAAAATGGGAAATGAAATAGAAACTAACTAAAATTTAATGTTGTACACGCACATGAATTCGTATGATAAACTGCCAAAACGTTTTGAGAGATAAGGCCGGGTTCATTAAAGATGTTGGGTGCGGTTAGGACCAAACTTTTTCAGCTCAGAGTGTTAGTGGTCCTGGAACCCATAGTGTCAAACAGGTTCTGCACAATACGTCCATCAGATTCTACTGTTCAGCAACATTGTCACTGAATTTCAGAACTCTGGCATGATATAATAATCAAGGATTTCGAAGGCAAAACCTTTTCTCGCCCATGGGCGAAATATTTCAATAAATCTGTAAACTAGCTGAATTGAGTAAAATTGAGTTACATTATGTGCCATGAAAATAGTAAGAACACCTGCATGTATTTGCGAAACAAAAACATAAGTTTTAAGTAAAGGAAAATATTCTCGCCCATGGGCCAAACCCTTTTCTCGCCCATGGGCGAAATATTTTAATATCGCTATAAAATCGTTGAATTTAGTTAAAATGAGTTAAATTTTGTGTCATGATACTTGAATGAATACATTTAAATGTATTTGCGAAACAAAAACATGAGTTTTAAGTAAAGGAACATATTCTCGCCCATGGGCCTGCCCATGGGCCTACCCATGGGCCTACCCATGGGCCAAACCTTTTTCTCGCCCATGGGCGAAATATTTCAATATCGCTATAAAATAGTTGAATTAAGTTAAAATGAGTAAAATTTTGTGTCATGATACTTCAATAAATACATTAAATGTATTTGCGAAACAAAATCATGAGTTTTAAGTAAAGGAACATGTTCTCGCCCATGGGCCTGCCCATGGGCCTACCCATGGGCCAAACCTTTTTCTCGCCCATGGGCGAAATATTTCAATATCGCTATAAAATAGTTGAATTAAGTTAAAATGAGTTAAATTTTGTGTCATGATACTTCAATAAATACATTTAATGTATTTGCGAAACAAAATCATGAGTTTTAAGTAAAGGAACATATTCTCGCCCATGGGCCTACCCATGGGCCAGACTTCGCCCATGGGCCACACTTCGCCCATGGGCAGGCCCATGGGCGACATAGTCTAAATATTGAGTTTTTAAACAATTTTTTTTTCATTTTTTCTTCCTTGGTATGTTCTTATGAAAACGGCATGTTTAATTTTGTAAATACCTTTAACCGAGACTGGGCAAAGACCGTAGAGTTTCTGGACTTTTGGGGTTCCAGAATTAAAATGGGACGTGTTTTTATAACATCTGACGCTTTGCAGATAGTATCAGGTTCTCTTATTAACGATTTTACCATAGATTTATAACATGTTGACATGTCGATGTCTAATCTGTTTTCGTCAGTGACAGCACATAAACCTCAATTTCTGTGTAGTCTACGCGGAGCGACTTCTTACATCGTCATTTTCCGGCAGAGGACGTTTTCTAGCCTTTGAACGAGAGTGACGATCCTTTAATTAAACACTGACAAAGGGTTACAATCTTCAGTTTTCGCACTCTCATCACCTTATTGGCTCACTGGAATTAAATCAGCATCAGCATTGTTGTAATTGAGTTCCAAAATATTTTATATACATATCGTTAAAAAATGGAGCATACTGTATTTAATCGAGCCAACTACTATAAAACTTGTGGAAGGGATATCGTGTTGTGTCTTCTCTTTTTATAGATTAGATGTAGTGAAGCTTGGTCTCACACACGCGTACAAACATGTAAATGTTGATCGTTGATCATTTCTACATGAACACTTATACGGCTTGTCAGCACTACAAAGATGCGAACTCGTTCATCATCTCTCATCACAGCTTCCGGGTTTTATTATCTATAACGTCGAGGTGAGGTGAGGTGAAATGGGGTTTAACGTCGCGTCCAATCTATTATTGCACTTATATAGCGACGTGCATGTACGTGTGTGTGTTTGTGTGGCTGCTTGTACTAGTCCGGACCGATGCCGATTTATAGTGCTAGCTCACTGAGATACCATGCCGCAGTTTAACATGAACATGAATACCCCACTCAGACACAGTATACTGACTCCGAGCCGACCAGTCCTTTTTTAAGCCCCTTAATGCTGAGCGCCAGACAGGGTAACAACAAGTACCATCTTTAAACGTCTTTTGGTATGACGCTGCCGGGGATCGAACCCCGGACCTTCCGCTCTCCGGGCGGACGCTCTACCACTAGACCACGGAGGCGGCGGTGTCTATAACGTCGATATAATGTGAGAAGTACCTTCATTACAATAATGTCTTTACATTTCTGTCCTTGTCATATATGTACAAGCGAGAAAAAACATGTTCCGGTTGGATGTGCATGCAGGTGTATAGATGTACCTGCTTAGTAAGGTGACATAGGAGTTTTCATGTCTCCTTACTTCCTTGTAGGCGACTTCATGGCGGATTAAATGTCAACACAATGTCTACGTGTATGAGCTGTTGGAAGTTTTCAGCTCCCAGTTTTATGCTTCACCCTTCAGTCAGTTAATACAGGTAAGGAAGATTGTGTTTATCTGAAAATCATGTATTGCTGGGGTAGTAGAAGACAAAGGGATCTTAGATATATATTGTCCGCACTCCTGTAACACAGTTTCGGTATCAAATGGGTGATAAAGCCGATTTATAACTATATTATGGGGCAGGGGCACAGTATGAGCCACTATTCTCTCTGCATGTGTGAGGGGGCGCCCCCGTCGTCTAGTGGTAGAGTGTCCGCCCGGAGAGCGGAAGGTCAAGGGTTCATTCCCCGGCCGCGTCCTACCAACAGACGTTAAGAGATGGTACTTGTTGTTATCCTGTCTGTCGCTCGGCATTAAGGGGCTAACACAAGGACTGGTCGGCTCGGAGTCAGTACACTGTGTCTGAGTGGGGTATTCATGTTAAACTGTGGCATGGTATCCAAGTGGACTAGCTCTATTAATCGGCATCGGTCCGGACTAGCAGCCAGACACACGTGCACCCACGAAGTTATGTAAGTGCAATAATCTTGGACGCGACGTTCAGCCCCATTTCACCTCACCTCACCTGCATGTGCTGAGGCACAGGAAGATGGGGAATTCCCCTCATCATGGTTTTGAATCCCCTATTCTCCCTTATTATACTAGGTGCTCCCATGGCATAATGTATACGTGCTGGTGGGTTTCTAGAGGTCGTAAACGTTTTTTACTTGCTGTACTTCCGCATAAAGCTGAACATTTGTGATAAAGCTTAAATATTCCCTCGGGGTATCCATGCGTTGCTTCCGACTTCTGGGCTACTTCCTAAAAGGGCCTTACTATAGAGACGCGCTCGTCCCCTGAGTGGAATTAAATTTGAGTTATTGCTTTGCACACCCAGAATGAGGTGGGCCCAAACATTCGACAAACACAAGGTACTTCCAGTAGGATTTTCCTTCGCCTCTAACAACTTCCTAGCGTAGAAGAGCGAGTGAATGTTGTTTTCCGACCGCAAAATCACGGCGGCCTGGTAACCTGTATCTTGAGGATATGCAATGACCAGGCTATTGACAAGGTAATATATATTGTGACCATCCAATCCTACTCCTGAAAATACTGGCCGCTTTTCAACTGTCCTGATCAGGGACACCCACGGGACTAATGCGACGGGACGTTTTACGCCAGGTGAACTACGGCAAGTGTGTTGAGTCACAAATCACACAGCTAAGAGTGTAGTCAGAATGGCCGAGGAGAGAGTGAATATTGTTTCACACCAGCAACATCCCGGCGGTCTGGCAACCTGTATCTTACGCGTGTGCAACGATCCACGCCGTCCGGTTACGATGACACGCTATCGACAAGGTCACACATGGTCACCGCTCAATCTTCATCCTAAAATATTGGACCCGTGAAGATCCGGGGTAGACTAGGTCTTCAGCAACCCATGCTTGCCATAAAAGGCGACTATATATGCTTGTCGTAAAAGGCGACTAATGGGATCGGGTGGTCAGGCTCGCTGACTTGGTTAATGCGTGTCATCAGTCCCATTTGCGTTGATTGATGCTCATGATATCAATCAGACTCGATCATTTACGGACCGTATGTAGCTGGAATATTGCTGAGTGCGGCGTAAAAACACCAAACCAAACCAAACCAAAACCTTAAATATTGGGCGCTTTGGAAATAACCTGACACGTGACACCCACGGGACTAATGCGACGTAGCTGTTCACAGCAGGGTGAAATGCATATATAAGAGTAATGTCTAAAGGTCTGAAAATTAAATATTTCTAACACAAACAATTATGTCGTCATTGTATGCTTAGGATACGCTGAAGGTGGGACGACTGGTAATTAAGTAATTAAGCGTGGTTTGCCAGTTGACAGCAGGGCAGCAGCTCAACACGAGGAAAGATGAGAGAAGATGGGGAGATGAAGCATAACTGTTTTATCCAACGATCATCCACGTAAGATAATACCGCGTCCCCTACTCTACTCTGGGCGTAGTGACAGGAATATGTGCATTATAATTGACGAAAATCAATCAATGGAAAACTGGTGATGTCATTGTTCGTTAAAATCATTGTTAGTCAAAACCATTGTATTTCACTTACCTACCGGCTGAACAAAGACTGTGTGACATTTTACAGACACTATATTTCATTTCCTTGTAGACGGCCTAAACACCGATGACTGATATGCTCTCACTGCGACCATGAACTACTGGAGTACTATCGCCTGTGTGTTCTACATGCTTCAGGTGGCTCATGCAGGTGAAGTTTTAATAAATTAAATCTAAAACTTTCCATTTCCACACCGATCAAATAATGATATGATGGTGTATATAATGAATGTATAAATAATAGGAGTTATTATTGATCCATATACATTGTGTTATCTGCCGCCCACGCATCATTCTTTGTCATGACGTCACAATACATTGACTGTATGCATTACTGTATTTGACAGTAAAGTGTAGTCTTAAGAATAGGAATCTTACACACATTGTCCATATAGTGTCATCTGGCACCACACGAACATGTCTAGTTGTGTTATCAACAAATAGTTTGCCGTGATTGATGACGGACATGCAATATTCTATAAGAATAGCTAGCGATACATCTTACTTTGCTTTGCGTGCTGCATGTGGACAAGAATTCCAGTGGGTCTATCTCCTCGCTTTATAGAGATGGATTTAATGTCAAGCATTACAATTGTCCTTTCATCGAAAATGCACGACTATTGGTTCTACTATTTAATCGCCGTTTCACGGTTTGTCTGCACCTTACACGTGCTCGTGGGTTTCACCAAAGTAGTGAACGCCTAAGACCTGCATCTCTTCCTGCTGTCTTCCCACATCAAGCTGACGCGCCATTATATAACTGAACTATTTCAGTTCAAAGTGGCTTCATGAAAACCTTATATAACGTATGTTTTATACAGTTGAGTCCATCAGGCATCACATGGTTCTCGGTGCGAATCCTAGATTCGTCCTGTGGTCAATAATCTGTCAATCGCACCAATCTGAACAAACTTCATCGGTGAATAAAGAACTTTGAAAATTCATGTGACACATGTACAATAGGCCCATAGTGTTTCAAACACATTAATTAGTTTTTGAATTGAACAAACATATTTCCCCCAAGTAGGAATGGGAAAACAATAATTGAACGATCACCTTATAATCTTTATGCATGCCTGTTATCTTATCTGAGGTAGTAAGAAAAATATGTGTTAATGCACGGGATGCAGGTCGTTATATGTGTGGATGTATGCGGGTTTCTATCTAAAATGGGAGATTATTACAGTGTTAATATCGTGGCCTCCAGATAGTAACTCAGAGCTTCCAGCACATTTTGGTATAACACGTCCCATTTTAATTCTGGAAACCCAAAAGTCTAGAAACTCTACGGTCTTTGCCCAGTCTCGGTTAAAGGTATTTACAAAATTAAAGATGCTGTCTTGCCCATGGGTAGGCCCATGGGCAGGCCCATGGGCGAGAATATGTTCCTTTACTTAAAACTCATGTTTTTGTTACGCAAATACATTAAATGTATTCATTCAAGTATCATGACACAAAATTTAACTCATTTTAACTTAATTCAACGATTTTATAGCGATATTGAAATATTTCGCCCATGGGCGAGAAAAAGGTTTTGCCCATGGGCGAGAATATGTTCCTTTACTTAAGACTCATGATTTTGTTTCGCAAATTCATTAAATGTATTTATTCGAGTATCATGACACAAAATTTAACTCATTTTAACTTATTTCAACGATTTTATAGCGATATTGAAATATTTCGCCCATGGGCGAGAAAAAGGTTTGGCCCATGGGCAGGCCCATGGGCGAGAATATGTTCCCTTACTCAAAACTCATGTTTTTGTTACGCAAAGACATTAAATGTATTTGTTCTAGTATCATGACACAAAATTTAACTCATTTTAACTTAATTCAACGATTTTATAGTGATATTGAAATATTTCGCCCATGGGCGAGAAAAGGGTTTTGCCCATGGGCGAGAATATTTTCCTTTACTCAAAGCAGGTGTTCTTACCATTTTCATGGCACATAATGTAACTCAATTTTACTTAATTCAGCTATTTTATAGAGTTATTGAAATATTTCGCCCATGGGCGAGAAAAGGTTTTGCCCAGGGGCAGGCCCATGGGCGAGAATATTTCCCTTTGCTCAAAATTTGTGTTTTAGTGTCGCATATACATAAAGGTGTTCTTAGAAGTTTCATGTCACATAATTTAACAAATTTTAACTTAATTCAACTATTTTACGGCGTTACTGAAATATTTCGCTCTGGACGAGAAAGTTTGGCCCATGGGCGGGAATATTTTCCTTTGCTCAACAGTTTCAGTTTCGCAAATACATAAAGGTGTGTCTACAAGCATGATACATGTTTCAACTATTTTACGGCGTTATTAAAATATTTCGCCCATGTTTTCGTCAGTCCCTTTAAAGCATCAACTAAATGTGTGCAAAGTATATTGTATCATGTGAAATATACTTTATATTATAACATTACATTACTATTTAAAAAGGGCATTTGGTTGGATGATTCCTTTATAGAAGTTCTACAAATTTCACCTGTTTTACATATTGTAGCGATCTTTAATGAACCCTGACTTAACTCTCAAAACGTTTTGACAGTTTATCATACGAATTCATGTGCGTGTACTCCAATTCATTGGAGTTATTTTCCACAACATTAAATTTTAGTTAGTTTCTATTTCATTTCCCATTTTATATCCCGTTGATACATCACACTGGGAAATTACGTGACACTAGGTATGCAATATACAGGTACGCGTGCGCGTATTTTTATGAAAAAAACTATTCGTCTTTTATTGCATAACGTTTGGCTGAATATCCTACATTCTAACGAAATCTCGAAATAATTATTTAACTACAGGCGGTGTCGAACTGACCAGTGGGAATTATGTTTCAATGCGATTGAGGAAAACGTGAGAGAATATTGTGACAATAAAGCAACTTTTAACTGCATTGTCACTTTTGGTATGAAAATGGTAGCAGTTCAGAAAAAACAACAGCCTTCTTATGATAATTCTCATTAGTACGTTGTATCTAATTACAGTGTCGGCCTTATTCACAGGTGATTCTACAATACCTGCTCTCGGTCAATTACGATCTACCACACCACGCGTGAATAAACAGTTAAGCAGGTGTTGCTGTGGGCAAATACCTAGCCTGAAAATGTTTATTTTTTGTGGATACATGTTTTACAAATGTTCGTTGATATGTGGATACATTAAGCACAAAGACGAAAAAATGTTTATGAAAGATGAATTAGTGCCTGGATATATTCATCGAGATGTGTATCATCGTTTAATGGGGTCATTTAATAAACGTATGTTTGGAGAAGATATCAAAGGAGCCGCCCAATATACACAGTGTCGTCCGGTGAACTACCACCCCACCCTGTCCATAAGAGTTATGTAATCGGTACGCAAATATATTTGATGCGGTGTCAGTAAGGAAGGAGTTTGAATTACGTCCGCCACTGGCCACAGAAATCCTTAAAGTATACGACAATCAACAAGGTCAATGCCGTACTAATTACCTAGTGACGCACGTAACAACGACTGTCAATAGGGAAAATGGTGAAAACAAATTGAAAAAGATTTTAATAAAACATTATTGTACTAAATAACTTGCAAAAGCGGTGCCCAAAATTGTTTGACCGTGTAATGTGTGTTGTAAACTGACGAATAGCAAGTAATTGTCATGCTGTACGCATGGTTCCATATACAAATTCAGTTATACAACCGGTATGAAACTGAGAACTGATCTCCATACCGCTAGGACATCGTGCATAAAAAAGTTAACGCGACTTGGCACACACATGGTAACCTTTTTGTAGTTCCTTGTCGTCAAGTGTAGTTCTGAAGTACTTCCTCTGTTACGAAGCTTCTATAGCTTTTAACAAAGGCATCTGCATTAAAAACACAATAAATATAGCTGGGCAGTAAATGCGGAATAGTTAGGAAAAAGGTTTGTGTCCCAGTACCAAGAGTAATATTCCGATTCAGGTATGTGCTTTATCAGCGAAGGAAGGTGTAGTTTCTCAAAATATTACGTTATACGGGGACTGGACAAAAGGTTCTAAGCCTGACTAATAAAACAAACATAAATTATGTGAAAGTGTCTTAAATTTTATTTTTCAACATAATCTACCTGCTTTTCAGTACACTTCTCATATCGATAGTGAAGCTTTTTTAGTTCTAGTCAGGAAGAGGTTTTCTGAAGCCACCCTGAAAACCCCATTTGAGGCACCTTCGAGGTCATCCTTGTCGTCATAGCGCTTTCCACGAAGCAGTCAGCACTCCTCGCCGCTTTTCGTTGATAGAATCTCTCAGGCGATGAAACATATCAACATAGTAGCGACCGGTAACCGTCTTTTGAATTTCTAAGTAATCAAAAAGGATCACACCCTTTGCATACCAGAATACAGTAGCCATGACTTTCTTCACTAATCTTGAAGACTTGAATTTCTTTGGTGCCGGAGTAGTGGAATGGTGCCATTCCATGGATTGACGTTTTGACTCGGGATGATAGTGGTAAACCCATGTTTCATCATCCGTTACTGATCTCTTCTTGAGTTTGACGCAATCCTCCTCATTTAGCTCTTAATCTTCTCTGGCAATGTCAGTTACTTTTTCCCTTAAGATCAGAATTAGAAACTTTTGCACCCAACGAGCAGATATCTTATATACATGTATCTGTAAATGTTCAAGATAGTTTCAATGGATCCATGGCTTAGACCTGTGCACGTGTCTTTCTCAAGTTCAACAATGGTAATACGTCTATCTGACAGTCTCCTTCATTGAATATTAATTGATGGAGGCTTGCTTTGTTCGCGGCTTGTTCTCCCAGCCTTAGACATAGCTGCTCAGCGTTTAACAGTGGAATAGATAGGGTTCCTATCCCTATACACTTGCTGTCACGTTCAACTGGCTGTCACTAATATACAAACGGCCTCAACAGACCAAATACACGTGCAATGAACTACTTTAACAATGTACTACATGTATGTTGACTAGTTCACATTGTTATTGCCCATACTTGAAAGTTAGTCAGGCCCAGAACTTTTTGAACCTCCAACTTTTATCAGGCACACACAACATTATTACGTTGAACCAGATACGGTTGTCATATAAAAAAAAATTGGGACACTCTGTTATTCGGGCTGTTTGATACGAACATACTGAAAAATAAGATATGCTATCTCAACCACAACGACGTACATGTATGACAATACAATTAGAAGGATCGTAGTATAGAGTGTGTAACGCTACTATTTCGAAACTGTGAAACTGAAAGTTTCCCAATATTGCCTTCATCCAAACATTGTTATTAATGCATATATTGTGTGAGTTGATTTTTGTGTGTATGGGGGTGAGTATACTTTACCACAAAGACACTCTCCGTGGCGTAGTTGATAGAACGTTTGCTCAGAGAGCTGAATGCTGGTGTGTCAATCCCCTACCAACAGACGTTATAAACTGAGCATTAATGGGATATGCCATGGAATGGCCGACTCGGAGTCAGTATAATGTGTCTGAACGGGGTATTGTATGTCAGTGAACTATAAAGTTGAACCTGTTCTCAGCATATTCGAAACTCTCACATGATACTGATTGAAATAACTTGAATTACAAACGTTTAGGCTGCAAGCACACCACAGAGCATTATCGTGTTTCTCTGTAACAAAACGAACAGTAAGTCTGTACTAATAAAAGATGTGAATTATCTGAAGTCTCATTACCATTTATCGACACAATCGAAAGTCGATTGTAATTGTTGCATTTCTATCGGGGTATGGACACCAGCTGTGTATAATTAAGTGACATTATTTAATTTTTATATTAAAATGCTCAGCTGTATAGGCCGCAAGTTCCATTAGAGAGCGTGCTTGGTTAAACGCCGCTGTAAACATTATTTCAGATATATCACGCTAGCTGGATTAGGGAGTAAAGCCCGAAGGGATTCATGTATGAGACGTTTACCGCTTTGGTGATACAACGAGCACAGGTCTGGTGCTGTCAAACAGCAACATAATCAGGGCGAATCATAGACTCGAACACACGATCATAGTTAACTATTCCGATACCCATAAGGCACGCAACTCTACACGAGGTCGCCGCGGCAACAGCCCTAACTGATAGGTATACATATCACACCGAACTGCCTGTGATATCAATTTTACTACTAAAGGAGTAATTATATATATACGAACACGCTCCTGAACGTTGTGTGTCAATCCGCAACAAAGAAGACTTAGTTGACACCCATAACTCTTTGTGTTTATTTATAGTGCCTGTGATCATGCATGTATGTATAGCAGATGTATATGAATGGCATGTTTGTGATGTCCCTGGTATGACCATCAGACCCGAACTATACATGTCAATGTGATAGCTGTATCTTAGGGTTGAATTATGTATACGGGTGTTGTCTCGATATCTAATAGGTTTAAGCTAAATAACTGACGTAAGATTTCATATGTGACAGCCGTGTTACTCAAGTAGTACTAAGTACAGTAGTGATAATTTACCAACACATAATGTGGTTGTGTACAGATGTTGTAAGAAAGCATCACACCTAGGTCGGTTGTGTGCAGTTGAACGGACTGATCAGTCAGGTGAGTTACACAAGGAGTTCAAGCTGACCTAAACCTAACGCCCCAGTTTAACTTCCTTGTTGACAACCTTGTATAGCCGTCGTCACATGTGCATTAGACTAGTAATTCAGTTTGTACGTCTATGTGGTAGAATGTGATCCTATGTACAGAACACAGGTCAGAAATCAGGTCAAATTAAGCAACGATGGTCGCATTGATACATGTAGGTTGAAATGTGACCGTGTTCGGCAAACTTGACTGCTTATGGTTTCTAAAGCTTCGATGTTATCCACACTGAGATATATGTAACGTGTGGTGTCTTCTTAGGCAAATTACTGTAACCATCTAGGTCTTATGGGCAGACGTCATTCAACAAGGAAGTAAATTGTTTGTGATAATGCAACCCTCACACATTTTGTATATTTACAGATGAGCTGATCATAGAGAGTTGAGAGTTGAGCTGTCAACATTATGGCGAAATTTGTGATCGTTTGGCAATGTATCATCTTTATTTACTACATTCCTCAGCCAGTTTCTACAGGTAAGATATACATCAAAATGAAGATGGTGAATATTAGGTGAGCACCTGACATAAAGTACAGTGATTCGATGTATACATAATGATGGAAACCAAAGGATTTGTTGATTTATGATAAGCTGTTTACGCATTTTTGTCGCAGACATGCTCTATACGTGTAAAGACATATGTCGCGGAAGGATTTATTTCAAGTGTCAAGTCAATACGTTTACAGGTAACTTTGCATTGCCGATGTCAAGAGGAAGTTCTCTCCTCATAGCGTACTAAATATCGGTTTCCATTGTCTGATGCTATGCAGTATCCAGTTTCATAATAAGGAAAGGGCAGTCAATACAACCAGATCAATATTTAATGTCTGTCACATCAAAATCACAGTGCCCAGATGTCTGTTCAAATACGTCCACTGTAGTCGGCCAGTTGCATACAGTGCCATTCGTGACAAACTCGTGTTATTCAGGGAGCCGAATAGCGACTTGTGCCCCGCTCATGGCCAATTCTGCGACCGGGTTCCGTCTTAGCGCAAACGGGCATACCTAAAACAATTGTAAAAATCGTTGCGTAATGGTTCACATATACTTCCCTGTATATTATAATATATTTCAGATGCAATTTAAAGCACATCGGGACGTGCGGAATTATACAGTATGATTGAACACATTTTACTTTGTTTTGGGTAAAGATGCCATACATATGCAAAATCAAGCATTATTTTCGGAGGGATTATTTGACGAAGAACTTGAAATCATACGCGCATTCTGATTAGTTTGTCGTATTTTCGCACATAGCATTCATCGATAGGGGGACGAGCCTTCTTGCAGGTCACGGAAAGAGGCGAGTGGTGACGAATGACACAGTGTATATATTCTAGGGGACATACGCACATGGAACAATAATTTCAGTTTCCAGTGGCGTTATCTGTAGCTATCATGTTGGATCGTGTTCATTTTGATTGATCATGATGCTGCAGGGAATGTTCGTTCTTCAAACCCGTGTTTGCTAAGGTACACACATTAGATCTAATTTATAATTCAGATTAGAAGAAATTGTATTCATGGGAGTATAGTCAACTTCGGATATAACGAACCAGGATAAAGAATATAATCTGGTAATCATCTTAACAGATTATTTCTTTTATCTATTCTAGATGGACGTTGTTGTTCGTGTGAATATGAACCATCGAGTATGTTGAACGTGATGACCGCTACCTTGTAGTTCATGAAGTCCAACGTTAACTGTGTGTTAATTTTAGAACATGCAATACTCTTCAATATAGCATATATCCTGCTATACATTGACAGTAACGATCAAGAACTAACGTTTAAAATTACCACTTATCATACAGAAACGAGTGCTTTAACTTACTAATATGTGTAGATTTGTATTCATTGCTGTTCGGCCAGTTGAGGCTTCAAGACATCACCTTGCTCTGTAGTGATACTCACTCCTCCTCGTTCCCTGGAAATGTTGACTTGCTCCAGACCCTTCCTTTTCCTCACATGGATGAGGGAAACGAGGTGTAGCCTTCTTTATTGTGTGACATCTTGCCCGACAATATGCTAATATTATCGATAACCAAGCTCGGTTACAGTAGTGTCAATCTTGCATATGTACATAAATATGGTATCCACATACTATGCCCGATCCTTACATTTTCCCAAAAAGTTACTTAAACATTTATGAAATGTCTGATTGTATATAATCGAAAACATTGTGTTTTGGACAATATTGACAGCGATATTATAATCATAAATACTATTTTCAAACAAATTTCATCTCACAGTATGTGTTCACACATGCATGTTGTGACGTGTCCTCCATGTAGGTGCAACAAAGACCAGTAAAGCATGCTGGGGTTCCCGTGGCCTCTCTTGTATTCATCATGACATCAGATGCAACAGCAACCAGCAGATCGCCATCTATGATGCGTACTACACTGGCAATACAGAGTGCGGTGCTGCTCTCACTAGTTGCACAGTGAACCTGGACAATGTGACAGAACGTGGACATCACAGGTTCAACAACACCGAGCTGGTCTCCCTCTACAACCACTGCTCAACAGAGACTCAGTGTGTGTATCGTGCCACACGGCGTAGTGCAGGTCTTACATTCTCTGTTGTCAGATATCTGTGTACTGAAAGTAAGTGTTTATTGTTAGTATTGGCTGAATAACTGGACTTTAGTTGTTACTGTTGTTTTCGGGAAAAGATGTAATTATACGTAAACGTGATCGGAAGGTTGTGGTACCATCTTGTGAAATAATCTAGAAGTTATATTGTCCTCGACAATTTACAAACGGCATGTGGTATTGTTTCCATTCTTTGCAACAACTTATATTTATTGCTCGTGCACTGAAAACTGGATGTTCCACTCCTTTCGGTAACTACGTGACATAGCACAAACTAGATGACAAATGTAAAACTCTTCTTCGAGTATATCTGGATAGGTTTGTGAAATCAACATCCCCTGATTACTAACTTGTCACTGAGTGGAGCAGAGTGCAGATGGGTTGCGATGTCTCTGTCTGAGAGTAACCGCCTTTGGCACAGAACGGAGGACATTTTCTAAGGATAGCGTGTCCTGTGTCACGTGGTTATCATCACTTTCAGAATCAAATGAGGATATTATACATAATTACAACGAAAAGATTATCCACTTGTATGTTATTGATGTGTGGCCATGCATACACAACTGATACTTAAACAGACATGGCATTGGTCAAGTGGACGACAGACCCATTTTAAATCAGGAATGGAGAGTTAATAGAATATTCCCCTACTTACATTTTCAGCTGACATTTCGTCACACCATATAGCTGGAATATTGCTGAGTGCAGCGTTGAACAACAGACCGTCACTTGGTATGATTCGGCTGAATGGTGGTTTCCCTGTGGCTTTAATTGCGTTCTGAATGGTATGACTTCTCTTGAAAACTAGGCTTGTGACTACACTATCAAGAATGTGTCAAACAAGAAAGTGCCTGGCCATAGCTCCATGCATGTGTGCAGTGTCTCACACAATGTCTTTAAAGAATCCTAAAAGAGAGCTTTGTGCACTGTCATTCAAGGAAAAAACAATTCGCCATATATAGGAGCCTACCAATGAGGTTTGTCTCTGGGCGAAGAAAAGCTGAATGTTGCGATCATTGTAAAGCTGGATTGACCTAAAATGCATTCAGCCCGGGTGTACTAAAGACGCTGTCCTTCATTTTTTAATAAATTTATGTTAATGCCACTGTTTCTTTGTATTCGTTTTTTTCTACTGTAGGTGCCCTCACATGGATGAGGGAAACGAGGTGTAGCCTTCTTTATTGTGTGACATCTTGCCCGACAATATGCTAATATTATCGATAACCAAGCTCGGTTACAGTAGTGTCAATCTTGCATATGTACATAAATATGGTATCCACATACTATGCCCGATCCTTACATTTTCCCAAAAAGTTACTTAAACATTTATGAAATGTCTGATTGTATATAATCGAAAACATTGTGTTTTGGACAATATTGACAGCGATATTATAATCATAAATACTATTTTCAAACAAATTTCATCTCACAGTATGTGTTCACACATGCATGTTGTGACGTGTCCTCCATGTAGGTGCAACAAAGACCAGTAAAGCATGCTGGGGTTCCCGTGGCCTCTCTTGTATTCATCATGACATCAGATGCAACAGCAACCAGCAGATCGCCATCTATGATGCGTACTACACTGGCAATACAGAGTGCGGTGCTGCTCTCACTAGTTGCACAGTGAACCTGGACAATGTGACAGAACGTGGACATCACAGGTTCAACAACACCGAGCTGGTCTCCCTCTACAACCACTGCTCAACAGAGACTCAGTGTGTGTATCGTGCCACACGGCGTAGTGCAGGTCTTACATTCTCTGTTGTCAGATATCTGTGTACTGAAAGTAAGTGTTTATTGTTAGTATTGGCTGAATAACTGGACTTTAGTTGTTACTGTTGTTTTCGGGAAAAGATGTAATTATACGTAAACGTGATCGGAAGGTTGTGGTACCATCTTGTGAAATAATCTAGAAGTTATATTGTCCTCGACAATTTACAAACGGCATGTGGTATTGTTTCCATTCTTTGCAACAACTTATATTTATTGCTCGTGCACTGAAAACTGGATGTTCCACTCCTTTCGGTAACTACGTGACATAGCACAAACTAGATGACAAATGTAAAACTCTTCTTCGAGTATATCTGGATAGGTTTGTGAAATCAACATCCCCTGATTACTAACTTGTCACTGAGTGGAGCAGAGTGCAGATGGGTTGCGATGTCTCTGTCTGAGAGTAACCGCCTTTGGCACAGAACGGAGGACATTTTCTAAGGATAGCGTGTCCTGTGTCACGTGGTTATCATCACTTTCAGAATCAAATGAGGATATTATACATAATTACAACGAAAAGATTATCCACTTGTATGTTATTGATGTGTGGCCATGCATACACAACTGATACTTAAACAGACATGGCATTGGTCAAGTGGACGACAGACCCATTTTAAATCAGGAATGGAGAGTTAATAGAATATTCCCCTACTTACATTTTCAGCTGACATTTCGTCACACCATATAGCTGGAATATTGCTGAGTGCAGCGTTGAACAACAGACCGTCACTTGGTATGATTCGGCTGAATGGTGGTTTCCCTGTGGCTTTAATTGCGTTCTGAATGGTATGACTTCTCTTGAAAACTAGGCTTGTGACTACACTATCAAGAATGTGTCAAACAAGAAAGTGCCTGGCCATAGCTCCATGCATGTGTGCAGTGTCTCACACAATGTCTTTAAAGAATCCTAAAAGAGAGCTTTGTGCACTGTCATTCAAGGAAAAAACAATTCGCCATATATAGGAGCCTACCAATGAGGTTTGTCTCTGGGCGAAGAAAAGCTGAATGTTGCGATCATTGTAAAGCTGGATTGACCTAAAATGCATTCAGCCCGGGTGTACTAAAGACGCTGTCCTTCATTTTTTAATAAATTTATGTTAATGCCACTGTTTCTTTGTATTCGTTTTTTTCTACTGTAGGTGCCCTCATTTCTGCCTTATAACAGAGGGCATGTCTCACAGGTTTAACCATAATTGGTATTTGCTGGCCTAACCCAGAATGGTCCTTGTTATACTTCAGCTCACATTATAATAATAAACAAGCTCTTTGTTTCTTGGAAGCCTTTCAATTCCTTTATATAATATTGTGTCCAAAGAATAGTTCTAAAGTAAAGTGTTTTGTGGGCATAAGGCATAGGACATAAAGTCATACTAGTCGTATTAGAAAGGTTGAAAATTTCATCCGACAGTCATGAATTGTTCTTAACTATGTTAGTCTTCTCTGGGCATGATAACGAAGATGATTAGGATATGGTACCTTCAAGACACTCATGTTTATCTTAACGGTTGTAATGATTGAAACTATGTTGCAGAAGGTGATTTATTGAACATCAGTGGAGGTGTTGCAGAGGGATTGTCGCAAGTCTCACTCACCCACGGAGACCAAAGGATACCTAATTCTACACCACAAACTGACAATTATACCTGCAGCTTCAAGTCTAATGTCGCTGCTACAAGCATATCAGTGTATGCTCTTGACGCGCGGTCAGGACGAGGAACTCCAGGGCAATGCTTCTCAAAATTATCTGTCCTACCTGGGGATGTCATCACAACGAATAATTGTTCATCTGTCTTCCAACCGTTTGAGAGACTCAACGTAAGAGCGGAACTCCCGACATTTCTATACTTCATTGATATTCCCAGATCATCATTAACCTTAATTTGGCTTCTGATTAATGGTAAGAATGAGAAGTGTATGTGTATATGCTATTGTGCAGAAAATACAGCTCGTAGTATCTATATAATTTCAATATGCTTCCTGTAGGAGGGTACACACAAACCCAGATATTGTATTTACATTAATAGCTTCAAAAGTAGACTATGAAATTCTCAGTTCTGATGCAATCAAATCAAAAGTCAGTGTGTATTTCGATTGACCAGATTTATTTGTCACTGTGACAGTGTTGTTTTTGTGTCCAGCTATTATTTCACAATTTACATCTATTAAACAAATACACGAGACTGGTCAAACAGTTCTAAGCCTGACTAACTTTCAACTATGGGCCATAACAAACTGAAGTAGGCAATTTAGGAAATTTCTTTAGTAGTTCATTGCAAGTGTATTTGGTCTGTTCAGGCCGTTTGTATATCAGTGACAGCCACATGTACGTGATAGGAGTCTAAATGGACATAATAATGGAAAAGAACGAGTACCGGGCAGTCATCAAGTTTTTTGCTTTAGAGAAAAGTACTCCCCAAGAAATTCATGACCGCATGTCACAAGTGAATTGGGATAAGTACCCTAGCTATTCCACTGTTAAACGTTGGGCAGCTATGTTTAAGGCTGGGGGAACAAGCCTGGATGGTGATCAATGAAGATTCAATCAAGGAGATAGAATAGCGTATACTGTCAGATAGATACAACCTTTACTCAACTTGAGGAAAACACATGTCTAAGCCATGTCCACATAATTCTCAGGGTTTGTAGAAACTTCATTATTATATATTTTATTTGTTACACTTGTTACAAGCAAAAGCGAAGTTAACCTTTTTTGGTTGAGTTTGCTTTTCATGTTACGCGAGCATTAAAACAACCAATCTTCATTCCCAAATACCACAGTTAGCATTTTTTGGATGGTCACGTGGTCGCCCTCTGTTCGGTGTCCTCCCACTGTTAGAACTTAGATCGACACTGCAACCTATGCGATATATGGCACACACAAACTTTCCCTCTTCATGATCACAACCAACTATACTGTATATATATGATACTGACCAACTCGAATTGTTGGGGATGACAGTACGCTACATTTGCAAGCCATCAGCCTGACGACATATTGTTCGGCTTCGGTCCTTAAGTTAGAGTTGGCATTTCTGAATGAACAATGATTATTTCTTCTCGGGTATAATTTGTAAAAAAATGTTGAACATTATAAGAACACATTAAGTAATCACTTACCGTTATATTCGAGGAAAACAGTACTCCAATGGCCGAGCTTGTGCTTGTGCCGCGTGATCTGCTCGAGCAGAAGCGGACGAAACACAGCGCCCTCTTGGAAAAGCTTTCAATTTAGAGTTGTTTCCCTTGAATATAATTTCCAAAATATTACCCAATGGTGTAACACCGTTAGGCCAACGTTAGAAATCCGACCGCGGCAGTACCTACGTTGGGCCAACGTCTGAATGCTAACTGGGACGTGTGTGTCATATTGCAGCATCCGACCCTTTTGATGTGAAGTGTGAACAAGCAGCAAGCGCAGGTAGGCAGATGTAAAATTCAGATTTTGATTGTATAAGTGTACATATACATGTACTTATTGTATATGTACATAATGCGTAATGTGCTAATGTCAGGTTCAACATTTGTGTCTGAATATCCAAAGTGTGTTTGTGATCAAACAGGTACAAGTACAGGAACAAGAGCCTGTCATGTCTCCTCAACAAAAGACAGCAGTCGTGTGACAACAAGTAATACATGTGTTTGGATGAGACAATTAATGGTTTTCTTTTGGGTAGTTCATTGCAGTTCTTAAGATCATAAAATATATCTACAATGAGCTTAAAGCAATAGCAGCCTCGCATTGAAACCATAAGGCTACACACGCCTGTTTAAGTATGACAAAAATCGGAGGCACCATACATCTTCAGCCCAGTCTCTTGAAATGATAAATTCCGCAATGGCTAATTGACAATTATTATTCTAATATCAAGAACTTCCTCGAAAGGAAAACTTACACCTGTTACCTGTCGGCTTTGGTATTCCCTAGGGCTTGTAATTGATATTTATTTGGTTGTCAAAACCGATACATTCTGTCTGTAAGAGCAGCATTTACGTGCAGATTGTGTTGCATTTCAAATACTCGCTCCTCCATGGTATGTTTCACCATGTAATGTAGAGCTTGTAGTATCATATTATGAATGCACCCTTCTGAAGTAATGGGTAAAACATGCAGAGCATAGCAAGGCTGAATTAAACATATTAGGTTCCTTTTCATTAATGGGTGACTCATATGTGTATATCCGTACAGTTAAAAAGTCATGAAAAATCGTAAATATGTTTCTCCCACTCTATGGAAAACGTTTGAATTCAAACGAATGTTATAGGTTTCTTCTGAATTACATTTACCAAAATGCTTTTCGTTCTCTTGTCACGCAGTACATATTGTACGTAAAATTGACAGCGTTTATTAAAGTTCTTGCTCCTGTGAAGGTTTAAAATAAATCATAAGCCTGACCCAGAGTCCATTTCGATCTCATCATAACCTCGAGGAAAGTTTTCTGGCGATTGTGTTCTAGACAGGTTCCTCGCCAGCTTGGAAATGAGTACAATTTCACCATGTACATTTACTGGAACAGGGGATATTCCACTGAGACCATTCCCACGCATAGCTTTAATCATTGTCAATGAGATGTCAACAAGTGTTTGAGATTGTATGAAAAGTTTATTATATACATTGCATTACATAGTTTTGGTGTGTTTCATCGTTCGATTATACTCATTGTGGATCATGAATAACACATACACGTTTATCCACTTTCTAACAGGGGGATTCACCACCGAGTCCACTAATAGTACATCTCCTATATCCACCTCCCGACAATTCCCAGGTATGCATTATTCATTGCAGAATTTCTTATGTAATTGTTCAAAAGACAAATACGTACCTTCCTCCACAGGAATCTCGTCATAAACTCCAGTTTGTTTGTTTCACTGTCGCTTACCATGTTTTTATATCCGTATGGTACATAAGTTGTTATGGTGATACAACAGCATATACAGCCTGAATCATAATCAATGCGATGTGACAAAATGAGTCTTAAATAGTATGAATTTGTGATTAACTATTTGCTTTGAGTTTTCCAAATTTACGATTATATGTCGAAATCTATATATTTGTGTCTTGGTTTTACTGTTTGAATAGAAGAAAACGTTTGTCAACTTTTTTGACAGGGGAATTCAACACTGCGCCAGATAAGGACAGATATCCGATATCCATCTCTTCACAATTCCCAGGTATGGATTATTCATTTCATTATTCACCATTTCATGTACAATTGTTCAAAATAGTACAAACGGTTACCTTCTGGTGTTAATGGGTGGCAATAATGGAGCTTACTAATACATATTAAGATATGCACATTCAGTATTGTTCACAATGTTTGGACAAGTTTTGTTGGTATTTGTACTTGTTAAGCAAAAATATGTAACTGCTGGTCGTTTGCTTGCATCCATTTATAATCACGTATTGTCCATGGTTAATGGAAGTTTGTCAAATGTACTGTTTTGTTTTCAAATGTTAGTTTAATTGAATGGCAATTAAGAATGTTCTAGTTCTTGTTGAGTACACACTGGTTATTTTCTTGTTCAAGCTGGTGTGTTTGTGGGAGGCGTGGCTGTCGGAGTGGTTATCGTCATCCTGGTCTGTCTTGCAGTGTACGTCCTCGTTGTCAGGTATATTTAAAAGCACATTCACTATCTACCTTTTTGGGCTCATTTAGTGAAGGAATATACTTTGAAAAGACAGTAATAACGTCCATCTCAGTTGTGATATGAGTGAGGGAGTGGGTGACTTTACTATTTAGAAATCCTTCCTGCCACAGTAGAGGACACCACGCATGGGATTTACCTATTTATTCATGTGGGGAATCGCAATGGGAAACTGACGTCCTTTAGTGATTGTCTTAAAGATTGATTCAAATGTCAGATCCCGTGTCCTTGCAGACGCCGGTATGATCTTACCCCGAAGAAACAAGGAGACACCCCAGCTTCTATTGAACACCCCAGCTACTCCGGTATGTCAGCTGGGGGTGATGTCAACAACTATGACATTATTGAACAGACTTCCGGGTTTCAAGGGGATACTGCACATGATGTGGCGGCTACTCCAGATTACCAGAACCTTTGATTTAAAACTTTTGTACCTATTTTATCAGAGGTAAATGTAACACAGACATGATTAAATTATATGATAACCATGTTATATCATAATTATCCGTGTTATTTTGAAAGTAGTATCTGTCCCAGGCGTGATACCGAGAGAAACGTAGTTCTGTGTGTCCTTTCTATTTCACACATACGCACACACACAAAAAAACCTGCAGGAGGTATTTTTTTCTTCTAAATTGTACCTTTAACGCATTGACGCGCCTTTCACTACTAAGCCCACCTTTTTTGCAACTACTTGCTTAAAACATCCCTGCGGTCACAATCTATACGTGTACTGTATATAAATTATGGTGTAGGCTTTTCGCAGTTCCTACAATTCGTCTTTTTTCCATTTATTTTTCTGAACAGTTTGTATCCTATTAATGCTTGAAATAAATACCGACATTACGCTTCAGCATTACACTTTTGTCAAGGACGATGACATTGTTTTTAATTTCAGAGCGAGGAGGAAGACTGCTGTGTTATATGATCTATACATTTTCTGACACTGTATTTGCTACCCTCACTATGTAATGCTTGTAACCAAATCACTCGACTTTGCATGACAAATGTGGAATCATGCTGTTCAAGTCAGAGGAGGTAGAGGCGTTTAGAGCTGAGCTTTTGATATTAATATCCCAAAAGAAATCAGCAAAATTTACTGAACATCCACTTCGGCTGTCGGCGATTATCTGTAACATAACATCCGCGTAATGTTCGTCATACACATGTTTGCAAATCACACGTCTCTCACATACGTTATCAGTGAAGCAGGAAGGGGAATTGTAATTGTGATTCACAGTTACAGCCATGTACACGTGACAATAACACTGACACAGTTATCGTAGTTCCAACAGACGAGGAAAATAGAAACATTGGCTTGTCAGATATGTTTGTAGTTGTACAATGTACACAGTGTAAAACGAAATCCGATATCTCAACAGGGAAAATGGTAATGCGGTAGTTCAACTGAATTGGACAAGCAACCAAGGAATGAATATGATTATAACATTAGTTTGTTATATATGTTGTGGTAGGATATTTAATAATAGTTCATCATCATCTTTTGTCATGTTTTCTGGTGCATTTTTGGTTAGTTGATTTCAACCAATTTTATGATGTAGCATGGGTTGCATGGGGATCTTCACGGGTTATTTGATATCAGTTACAGGATGAATTCATTGGTCTCGCTGTTAAATTGCAATTCACACACATAGAATATTAGTATCCTTTTTGATGTCAGTTACTAAAATGCTGTGTGTTTGATAAGATAATACCACTTTAATTGCTTAACATCGATATCAGTGGATTCACGGGTACAAGAGTAAAATTGATGCCAGCGTGGGACTGGGACGTAACTGTACAATGAACAGTTAACCATAGGAAGTAGTTCTGTAAGCTAATTTGTATATAGTTAAATCCTGCACGAGCTTTTTGTCATGCCTTATCATATAATAAATTACTATTTCTTTATCTAGCCCTTAGGTTATTATTATTTTCACATTATACTAAAGGTTACCTAGGCTACATCTTCTACAGAGTTACGAACCTACAGAAGACGCTATGATCCTAAAGATTTACCTTCATAGAGGTTTTGATTGAACAAATTAAATATATACGTGTCTTTGATGGTGTTTAAATAAAGAGACAAACCACAGTATATACAGTTATAGCATTTAAGCGAGCACTACTCTTTGGATATTGCACATTAATAAAAAAGGGTCTCATATTCAACTCATACTTGGGTAGCCTAGTTGTTAAAGCGATCGCTCGTCAGGCCGAAGAACCGGGCTCGATGCCCGACATGGGTACAATGTGTGAAGCCAATTTTTGGTGTCCCCCTCCGCGATATTGCTGGAATATTGGTAAAGGCGGCGTAAAACCATTACTCACTCACACAACTCATACTTATGTCGCCATCATCTAACTACATGTACACTCATTTGTAACGATCTGTGTAAAGACCCCATACAATTGATATATCATAATATATAATTCACATAACCTTTCTTAATCAAACGCCGTGTTACTTCCCTGTAACTTGAACTTGATGGAAAGCTGTCGTGTTCATCGTTCATTGTGTTGTGTTATTGCTGCATTGCTCGCACAACACAGCTCTGTGTACAACAAAGTATTGCCCCTCAGTGTGTGACGGAATTACCTGCGGGTTACTGTTAATATATTCTGCATGTAGTAGGATGAGCAAACGCTCGTGGATCACTCAACAATCATTAATATATTTATGGTATCAGTATATACGACTGCAGTATTGATTTCGTCAGGTAACCATGGATGGATTTGTTCATAAATATGCCAATACAGCTTCATAAGAGAAGAAGAACCTGAAGACTGACAATGCATTATGTTCAGCCAGTGATATCCCACAGTGTAATGACCATGACTGAGACAATCTGAAGGCACACAACACTTCACGTGATCATGTTATGACCCTACCGATGGTATAGCACATCCGCTAGACACTTATTCCACCAGTGAACCAGCTGGGAGACACGATTCAAGCACCAACTCATCAGCATCTGTTACCGAATGCGATTATGGTCACGTTGAGGACAAACCATTCCAACTGACCAGTGACTATAATACAACAGCCTCAGTTTCCAAACCCGGGCACACAGGTGGACGTGTTGGAGAATATGGCTATGGTTACAATCTGTTTTCAAAAGACGACATGGGAATCATTCCAGAATGACTACGACACTGCTGCGTCTGAGACAAAATCAGTAGCACAACTAAGTAGAATCGACAAGCACATTGGCGAAGACAACTTCGATCACTTCTCTAGGGGAATCATCGACTCGGACACACTTAGTTCACCTTATGACACTGCAGGAAATATGAGAGATTCTTCTGGTGACTATACCTTTGCTAGACCAACACAATAGACATGTTCATCAAAGTGGAATCCTTTATGTTTGAAAAATTGTGGTATCAGATCGAAGTTATGCTAACAACAAGCCTAGAAATAAATGATTGACAATAAATCATCAAAAGAAGTTTCTCAAATGACAAAACCAGATAATGGAAAATATTTAAGAAATGGACACGAATTACAGTAATGTGCTATCACTGCCTACACAGTGGTGAGGGAGTTCTTGAAATTTATATATCATGAATTACGATGATTTCAAGAGAACTATTGTGAGCATTATGTAATAACCTTATTACTAGGTATGAACAATGTACATGTGCATCTCAACTCGCTTACCACCACGCTTTGTCAGTAAGAAACCAATATGTGTTTAGTATAGGATTATGTTATATTTAATTACGATTTATATAGTAATATATTGCTCAGTGAATATAATCTTTACATTGTCAATGTAAGTGATCTGCCCTAGCGGAAGTTCAGTACCTCATGCTTGACGTAACAGGCGATTCAAGTGGGGATCGGTGGCTCTGTGAAACGGCTGATTATTTATCCCGACAGCTTGGGACGTTATTTATGCCATACTGGTTTGCTTGACCCGGACACTATCCACATGCCGTCAGAATATTGCTGACTGTTGGAATGTATGTTGAAAAAAAGTAAATATAGAGTGTGTCTTGTCTTTGATATGTGCTATGTGTAATCAAAACCACATATAAGCACTAAATACAAATTGAATATAAATCGCTCGATTATCCTCTAATGAATGAAAACCTTATCCAAAGTAAGTATAATACAAGCCTACTTTAGGGATCAACGTATCGAACTTTACAAACAACTCAATGTGTCTGCAAAATAACCATGAACATTCTTTTGCTTAAGTAACGTAACTTTGGTCAAACATAAAAGTAAAATGCATAACTAAAGAAAGGCTTCTCTCTAAGCACAGCGTTTAAAACATTATTTTCAATTTAGTTCAGGAATTCACAAAGGGACAGTGATTTCAGTGAGTGAGTTTAACGTTGCTATGAACAATATTTCAGTTATATCACAGCGTTTCAGCTTCACGTGTGAGGAAAGTCTGACGTGATGCATGCAAGTACAACATTTACGATCCCGTTCCTGTTGGTAATGGCCGGTTCATTGTGTATAGTTAACACGACCTGACACGCACATGATAACCCAATGCAAATGTAGTCCGTAGTACATGTAACCAAGTGCAGTCAACAGCTGTAATTTCATATCAGTAGGACAGTTCTGTCCTGAAGTACTTTCTCTGTTATCAAGCTTCTATAGCTTTTGACGAGGGTATCTGCATTGTATACACCATAATAGCTGGGCAGTAAAAGCGGAACAGTTAGAAAAGGGGAGAGAGACATTTTGTGTCCCAGTACAAAAGAGCAATGGGCCTTTTGTCCCGGGTTATCAGTGAAGGAAGGTATAGTATTTCATATTACGTTATTTCCTGTCAGGAAAAGTTTAATCAAGCGCACACAACATTCTTACGTTAAACCAGATATGGTTGTCAAAGGATATAAAAGAATAAGGACGAGGTGGTATTCAGGCTGTTTGATATGTACATTCCGTGAAATATATGATGTTTAAGCGAGTGAAAGAGTGAGTATGGTTTTACGCCGCTTTTAGCAATATTCCAGCAATATCACGGCGGGGGACACCAGAAATGGGCTTCACACATTGTACCCATGTCGGGAATCGAACCCGGGTCTTCTGCGTGACGAGCGAACGCTTTAACCACTTGGCTACCCGACCGCCTCATATGCTGTTTAAACTGCAATGTGGTCAATACACTTGGAACGATAATAATGTAGTTACGTGACTTTTATCAAAACTGTGAAACTACACATTACCACCACCGCTATGGTGTAGTGGATTGAGCGTCTGCTTGGAGAGTGGAAGGTCGGTGTTTTGATCCCCTACCAACAGTGTCATCAAGATATGTTATGCGTTACCAAACTCAGCTGAAAGGGGAATATGCCAAGAAATGGGCGGACTCGAGTCAGTATAGAGTGTCTCAGTTGGATAAGGTATCTCTGTAGGCTAGCACCATAAAACTGACATATAGTCCGGACTAGTACCACTTTGATGAAACCCAAGAGCACGGGCATGGTGCTCTCAAACATAGCAACATATTCAGGACGAAGAATGAACTCAAACCCACGAGCATTGTGAACTAATCTTAAGCACCTAAAGGACGCAACTGTGTCCAGGGCCCCCGATGCAATTTTCCTAATTGACCTGCATGTGCATGTAACAACAAAGTGACAAAGCTTTGTGTTTTTGTATGGTACCTGTTATACATCATATATGTATGTGTACGGGATGTTTTGAAGAGGGCATGTTTGTAATGTCCCTGGTATGACCATCCAACACGACCTATTCATGTCAACACTGTCGGTGATAGATTATTCTAAAAGTGTCTTATGTCAGCAGGTGTTGTCGAGATATCGATACGTTATTATCTGCATAACAGACATCATATTTCAAATCACGTGACAATCACGTTACTGATGTAGTCTGTAAAGCAGTGACAAGTACCAACATATTGTGTTGTCTTGTACAGAGGAAGAAAGAACGCATCATACCAAGGACAGTTGTGTGTTGTCGTCGCACGGAATGATCAGTCAGGTGACACAGTTCCATGTAAACAAGGTAGAGCTTCTAGCTGACCTAAACGAACGCCACATTTTTTCTTTCCTTGATGACCTGAACGCACTTCAAACAGGTAAGGCCTTAATGGCATGGATTTAAGACGAATACCTAATAATGTTTAACAGTTTGTACGGTGATGTTCTGGAACGTGGTCCTGTGTACATCACAGAGGTCACATATCAGGCGAAATTAAGAAACATTGGTCGCGGATAGTAGATGCATAGGTGACCATAATATGTGTTATCGTCTTATGGAGGTGACTTGTCTGAAATATGTACCTGGTACCTGGAAGAGTGTGTATGTTACACATCTAGCGCCGCACAGGCAGTTTGGGTTGCACGCTCCCCGGGACGGTGAGAACAGAGATCCTGGGCACATCTGATCATGAGTAACAATGGTGCACTGTAAGCATGATATCGAACATTGAAAAACGCAATACAAATGAATTAGTGTTCACAGATTAAAATAACAACATGCAGCAAAGAGGGGTTGGGAGATCCTGTCACATTCAGGCTTGTTAGTCTCATCATCAGCTCAGGGCCCTTGCCCCCTCTACACGCAACTCAGACAGCGAATGGGACATTTCCCAAGATGCGCTGACTAGTCAAACCCACCCAGAACTTGTGAAGACTCCCCAACACTACAGCATTCTGCATTATCAAGATTGTCAGAAGGGCTTTATTTATAGAAGGGCAGCAAATCCGGGTATTCTCACAATGTCAGACAACAGATTGGGAGTACCAAACTTAAGGCACCGAGACTAATGGGGAGTCGGACAACTTGGTACTTGGGATGCAATCGTGACATTTCGAAAGCGAGTTCCGCATATTTGCCATGTGTTTCCTGAATCTTGTCAATCACATTAGCGTCAAAAGGGACAGAAAATTCTTTAGATTTGTCAAAAAAGACAAGATCAGGTTTGTTGGCCTGGATAGATATGAGGCTGTATACGGGCCTATTCCGAAGAATAAGGGTCGTGTCATGGATGGACTTTTGTATCAAAACCACAAGCATTGCGAAGAAGGTAATAAAATGATCGAACCATTCCATCATTTTGCTTAGGATACTGTGTTTGTGTTAAAGCTGTGTATCCACTGACAACGTGTTGGATAGTCTCATTAAATTCATTTCATAATCTACATTTCCTATTTACATTTTGATGCAAAATCTCACATTGACGGTTTCGAGTGGGAAGTGGCTGGCCCCGAGCAGCAAACAGAAAGCCTACTGTTTCACTTTTCAGGCCAGTCAACTTTATCCAAAGAGAGGACTCTGCGGGGCTGCTGATCTTATCAAAACACTGCACATAAACGCGATGCAGTTGTCGTTCAGATAGCCTGTCTCTGGAAATCTGAGTCTTTACAGATGTGATACAGTGAGTGAGTGAGTATGGTTTAACGCCGCTTTTAGCAATATTCCAGCAATATCACGGCGGGGGACACAAGAAATGGGCTTCACACATGTACCCATGTCGGGAATCGAACCCGGGTCTTCGGCGTGACGAGCGAACGCTTTAACCACTAGGCTACCCGACCGCCCCTGATGTGATACAGCAATTCGCTTGGTTGACACTCATTTCTGTACCATCAACATTGACATTGTGATTATGTCCGACATCCTCCGACATTATCATCATCATCATCATCATCATCATCATCATCATCATCATCATCATCATCATCATCATCATCGTCGTCGTCATCGTTATTATTATTATTATTATTATTATTATTATTCATTATTCCGCGTATTTCATTTATATTTCAATTTGCTTAGTAAGCAATATATCGTGATGTGGGTCATTAATTCCATCTACCAATTACTCTCGTAAAGGATGAGGCTGACTGCGTGGAGTGTAAATTGAAGATTGTCAAATACAATGTACAAATGTAATGCTGCTGGGAATAATACAATCATGACCATGAACTGTGTGATACTAGTCAGTGGCCGACTAGAAAATTAATATATATTCATACGCCTTATACGTTTAACTTCAAGATTTAAATTTTAATGTATGAAAAAAACGTTTTTAACTGGTCGGAGTGCAACGCCCATCGCCATGTGTTCTGAAAAACCATGAAATCCTGGTTCGAGGGGTAGATGTAAATGTAATGAAATTACAAAGAAACAAATGCGGATGATTATATTATAAATAACATTGCGTTTGGTAGCGTAAAGTGGAAGCGCAATGTTTCGATGTAAATCCATTTAATTGCATTCCTCTAATGCAGGGTGGCCACTTACATGTACGTTTTCTCGATACGAGCTATCAGTAACAATTTAAATTAATACTGTTGTATCAGGAAGTTTGCATTATTGACAAGTAGGGGGCCTAGACACCTCACAAGGTAGATCCTCTTTGTAAAGGTCATTGCTATTCATTTCATTTACTGTCATATCGTGGTCACAAGAAGTTTACCATAATGGTTTGCTTAACGTGTTAGGGCATTTCATCGTTTAGTGTGACTTAATCTCACAACTTGATAACAGGTCTCGCGGGGAAGGACTAATGTCATTGATTTCCTCCCACTCCAGACTATCTCTCACCCAGACTATCTCTCACCACAGACCATCTCTCACCCCAGACTATCTCGCACCACAGACTATCTCTCACCCCAGACTATCTCTCACCACAGACAATCTCTCACCCCAGACTATCTCTCACCACAGACAATCTCTCACCCCAGGCTATCTCTCACCCCAGACTGTCTCTCACCCAGACTATCTCTCATCCAGACTATCTCTCACCACAGACTATCTCTCACCCCAGACTATCTCTCACCCAGACAATCTCTCACCCCAGACTATCTCTCACCCAGACTATCTCTCACAGCAGACTATCTCTCATCCAGACTATCTCGCACCCAGACAATCTCTCACCCCAGACTATCTCTCACTCCAGACTGTCTCTCACCCATACCATCTCTCACCCCAGACTATCTCTCACCCCAAGACTATATCTCACCCAGACTATCTCTCACCCCAGACTATCTCTCATCCAGACTATCTCTCACCCAGACCATCTCTCACCTCAGACCATCTCTCACCACAGACAATCTCTCACCCAAGACTATCTCTCACCCCAGACAATCTCTCACCCCAGACTATCTCTCACCCAGACTATCTCTCACCCCAGACTATCTCTCACCACAGACCATCTCTCACCCCCAGACTATCTCTCACCCAGATTATCTCTCACCCGACTATCTCTCATCCAGACTATCTCTCACCCAGACTATCTCTCACCACAGACCATCTCTCACCCCCAGACTATCTCGCACCCCAGACTATCTCTCACCCAGACTATCTCTCACCACAGACTATCTCTCACAGCAGACTATCTCTCACCACAGACCACCTCTCACCCAAGACTATCTCTCACCCCAGACTATCTCTCACCCCAAGACTATCTCTCACCCCAGACTATCTCTCACCCCAGACTATTTCTCACCACAGACCATCTCTCACCCCAGACTACTTCTCACCCCAAGACTATCTCGCACCCCAGACAATCTCTCACCCCAGACTATCTCTCACAGCAGACTATCTCTCACCCCAGACTATCTCTCACCACAGACCACCTCTCACCCCAGACTATCTCTCACCCCAGACTATCTCTCACCCCAGACTATCTCTCACCCCAGACTATCTCTCACAGCGGCTATCTCTCACCCCAGGCTATCTCTCACCACAGACCATCTCTCACCCTAGACTATCTCTCGTCCCAGACTATCTCTCACCCCAGACCATCTCTCACACCAGACTATCTCGCACCACAGACTATCTCTCACCCCAGACTATCTCTCACCACAGACAATCTCTCACCCAGACTATCTCTCACCCCAGACTATCTCTCACCCCAGACTATCTCTCACCCCAGACTATCTCTCACCCCAGACTATCTCTCACCCCAGACTATCTCTCACCCCAGACTATCTCTCATCACAGACCATCTCTCACCCCAGACAATCTCTCACCCCAGACTATCTCTCATCACAGACCATCTCTCATCACAGACCATCTCTCACCCCAAGTTATCTCGCACCCCAGACTATCTCTCACCACAGACAATCTCTCACCCCAGACTATCTCTCACCACAGACCATCTCTCACCCCAGACTATCTCGCACCCCAGACTATCTCTCACCCCAGACTATCTCTCACCACAGACTATCTGTCACCCAGACTATCTCTCACCCAAGACTATCTCTCACCCCAGACTATCTCTCACCCAGACTTTCTCTCACCACAGACCATGTCTCACCCCAGACTATCTCGCACCCCAGACTATCTCTCACCCCAGACTATCTCTCACCCCAGACTATCTCTCACCCCAGACTGTCTCTCACCCAGACTATCTCTCACCCCAGACTATCTCTCACAGCAGACTATCTCTCACCACAGACCACCTCTCACCCCAGACTATCTCTCACCCCAGACTATCTCTCACCACAGACTATCTCTCACCCCAGACTATCTCTCACCTCAGACTATCTCTCACCCCAGACTATCTCTCACCACAGACTATCTCTCACCCCAGACTATCTCTCACCCCAGACTATCTCTCACATCAGACTATGTCCCTCATGATAACATGTTGGCTGCATTCATATAGTGTTGATACCCACCTGTACGACATGACCGTCACATATATGCAGGCGGTGTTTAACAAGGAAGTAAGTTTTTTTTGACAATACAAATTTAAACCCTTTACATTTTGTGTCTTTTAAGATGCGCTGATCATGACGCGGTGAAATGTCAACATTATGACGAAGTCTATGATCGTTTGGAAATGTTTCATCGTTTTTGGCTACATGCTTCAACCCGTTTATACAGGTAAGACAGACATTTGCAAATGCATATAGAGATCGGCAGCTGAAATAAGTACAGCTTGTCATATCTACATACACAAAATATTTGAGGTGTATGCATTTTTGCTCATGTAAACCATATATGAGTGTACTCACATACGGCGGCGATATTCATTGCAAACATCTAATTCAAAACGTTACCAGAAACCCGGTAATAGTTCTTAACTGATGGTGTTCTTAATGACGGGTTGTGGACTTTCTTGGACATTGTATTCAACATAGTGATGTAATGGAAATCTACTCCGTTTGCATGGACAGTATTGTTCGAGGGAATAACAAACATCGGCTATGGCGAACGGGAACGGACGGCTACCTCTTTGTCCGTCCAAAGTAAACTATGTGTTGTTTTTTGTTCAGTAGAAAAAATTGGCAATATTGATTGTCCTATGTAATCGCAAGACACTTACGTCCACGAGGGGGGCATTCCGATCAGTACCTGATGTGACCACTGTGTGCCGTCATCACTGCTTTACACATCCTTGGCACAAGCTGAATAAGTCTACGGATTCTGTCCTCTGGAATTCTCCTCCAAACTTCATGCAACGCGTTGGCCAGTTGTGTAAGTGTCTGCGGTGTATGTTGTGGTGTACGTCTATCTACTTCATCCCACAGATACTGTATCGGGTTTAGGTCCTGAGATCTGGAAAGCTATGGCAAGACATTAACGTTTGAATTATGTTGGAAGTCAACAGTGACACGAGTTGTGTGTGGTGTAATATTGTCATGTTGAAGCCATCCCTTCTGGTAGTTGATAACCGGAAGAAGGTGACGTTGAACAATTTGGTCGATGTACCGATTTGCTGTCAGATTCCCCTAAACCACCACCTGGTCAGATCTTCGTGTGTAGGATATGGCTCCCTCCACCAACACACTTCCGACACCGAATCGGTCAACCTGTCGAGCGCAGTTTGGTGCAAAACGTTCACACGCTGTCTTCCATCTCGGCGTTGAAGAAGAAATCGTGATTCATCACTGAACCAGACTGGCCGCCAGTTTCATGTCTTTACATTTATATTGCTCTGCCCCATACGTTGTCGTCGATGCAAACGTCTCAATACAAGGACAAACACCGGTCTTCTGGGTCAACTTCTCACCTCTTGCAGGTGACTCATGATTGTTTTGGCCGATGCCCTCCTCAAACCAATTTCCTGCTGCCTCAAAGGGATGTAGCAATCTTGCGAAGGGTTGGCGACTCTTGTTCCACCCTTCTCAGGCGATCCTTGGTTGAATTAGTCGCGTATACCGATCCAATGGACGAGATGTGGCGCTGATGTACGTTGACTAGTACTCTCCAGTTGCAAGACGTTCTGTGGCGATGGTGCGGTTGTATTTGTATTACTGTTTCATGAGTAAATAAAATTAACATTCTCACTATCTACAAAGCGTTTCTTTTTTTAAGAGAGTATGATACCGAAGCACATGATGGTAATAATCTCTGTATCACATGATATTATTTTTAAAATATCTACAGGACGGTTATGAAGTAATTTCATTCATTCAAGTAGCTTTTGAAAGTATGTATGAATACAATTTGTGAGTGAACCACCATATTATGCAAAATGACACGGGCCCATGTTTGTAGCAATGGGAAACCCATATCCAAGCAAACCGAGAACGTTATATGAATCAATAGTTTAATGAGAAGAAGGCATCGCATTGATGTATGGGGCTCGAAAAGTAGTTTCTGCTAGGCGACCTCATTTGCATATAGATCGGATCGTAATATGAAGTTTATGGTATTTATTTAAGCATTTATATCATAAACGGTGCTTTCAGCGATCTTACAATACATGTATATATGTACATGTATCTCTATAATATCAATTTGTTATCAACGACCCTTACATGTTCCCTGACTTTACTAACACATGCATATGCATGTCTGACCAATGAGTAAGTACATAGGCAAAAACATTGTGTTGTGGACAGTATAGATAGCGATATTATAACCATAAATACTCCTTTCAAACAAATTTCATCTCACAGTAAATGTTCATACATACATGATGTGACGTGTCCTCCATGTGGATGCTTTACTAACACATGTATATGAATGCCTGACCAATGAGTAAGTATATTGCGAAAACATTGTGTTCTTGACAATGTAGACAGAGATATTATAACCAGAAGTGCTACTTTTAAACTCATTTCATCTCACAGTAAATGTTCATACATGCATGATGTGACGTGTCCTCCATGTAGGTGCCACACAGCCCAGTAAAGCATGCTATGGTTCCGCTGGAAACCCCTGTACTCGGCATGACATCAGCTGCAACAGCACCCAGAAGATCGCCATCTATGACGCCTACTACACTAACAATACAGGGTGTGCAGTAACAGGTCTCTCTAATTGCGACACAGTGAACCCGGACAATGTGACAGAACATGGATATCACAGGTTCAACAACACCGAGCTGGTGTCCCTTTACAACAACTGTTCAACAGAGAATCAGTGTGTGTATCGTGCTCCCCGGCGTGGTGCAGCTCGTGCATTCTCCGTTGTGGAATATCAGTGTATCAAGAGTAAGTGTGTTTTGATGGACACTAATTGATTTAATTGTAACTAATGGGTTTCGATAAAAAACAAATCAGACTCGCTGTTGGTATTTTGCTCAAAGTCAAGATGCATTTATTGTAGACTGTTGTAAAACATCAATGCATCGACCCCCTGCATCCACTCGCGATCATGCAGAGAAAGGCTAATTCTGTAGCAAATGTGTGTCATGTGGCGATTTTTGAAGTTATGTTATTCGTGTCAGTTTTTAATTATCCATATTCGTCACAAATGAGACTGCAATTCACACACAACAACATATTCACTATCAAACGTGCTCTGAATAGTTAATTATCCGTCCCTTTCAGTCACCACTTGAAAAAGAACACGCAAGACGAAATAGTTACTACTATCAAACGCATGGTAGACTTTATCATGATTACACCTCGATAAATATATGACGACAACATTCCCCAATTACTAATAACTAGCAATTGACAGTTAAGAGGTGTGCAGGCGGGCTACGGTGTTCCTAGCTGGGTCTTCCAACGGAGTATATATGTTGTAATGACGGGGTAATGTCAAGTAGTTAGAATCTGAATATCGGTGTGTACATGGATAATAAACTGGTTTGTTTTTTGGTTTGTTTGTTTAACGCCACACTGAGCAATATTCCAGCTATATGACATCGGCCTGTATATAATCGAGTCTGGACCAGACAATCCAGTGATTGATATCATGAGCATCGATCCACGCAATTGAGATCAATGACATGCATCAACCAAGTCCGCAAGCCTGGCCACCCGATCCCGTTAGTGGCCTTTTACGACAAGGATAATTAACTGGAATTCAAACATACATGACACGGACGACAGGCTTAAAACAGCCCAAAAGCACATGACCGACTTGAACTCGGTATAAGTATGTAATGATATATATGAGAGAGAGAGAGAGAGAGGGAGGGAGGGAGGAAGAGACAGAGTGAGGGAGAGAGAGAGAGAAAGAGAGAGACATTTCTTTATTTACGGGCTTTATGCGTTATATTTTAGACATACAGTTACACGCAAGTAATATACTCTTCAAGGGTGCTTAAACATTTATGGCTCTAGTGCTTTTTTCAATTTTCGATTCCCGACATGGGTACAATGTGTGAAGCCCATTTATGGTGTCCCCGCCGTGATATTGCTGGAATATTGCTAAACGCGGCGTAAAACCATACTCACTTACTCACTCTTTTATCAATTACTAACAGGGCCAGAAGTAAGGCTTTTCGGTGAATACCTTTTGCAGAATACACTTAGATTGGTCCACCTGGTCTCTGTTACCTGTACTTTCTACTTCTACAATAATCCGGGGGAATAATCTAAGACGACGAGCCTGGCTGTGCAGAGTTACGTCCCTTGGGCACGGAAGAAAACTAATATTGTTGGCTCGAATCCCGGTTTGCCCCGATTATGTTTCTAGGTTTGCAGCATGACACCAGTGCTGGGTTTCATCAAAGTGGTAAACGTCTTAGACCTGCAATACTCCTGGCTGTCTTCCAAGCTGAATACTATATAAACTGAATACTCACTCACTCTGAAATAATCCACAGACGACAAAACACACCATGACGTCATCAGATTCACTTATATCCTTAATGTTAAACCTTCCAATGTTTTCATTGGCCACACTTGTGGCCGAATACAGAGACCGAGACCCATTGTGTTTAAGAAACGGGGACTTAAAAGGATACCCCCCTACTTCAAATACATTTTCAACAAAACAATTTTAACTTGATATCATGTGACTTGACATGTTTCATATATTCCCGGAGGAAAATCTGGTGTCACTTCTTATCAATTTGACGTAACACGTCACGTTTTCAAAACAAAAATTAGGAACAAGCAGCCAGTCATTAAGTGGCTCACATTAAGTCGGTATGATTCTGGTTTCTGTGCCCGCATTATAATTACCTGTACAAAACATGGGAAATAAAGCAAATGTTAAGGTGATACGATTAACGTAAAAACGACAATGCTACTGTCATGAAGTTGCTGGTGGTTTGTGTGTAAGTTGCTGAATTTATGTTATTGGATCAATTTAAGATAAAAGCTGCCAATTTTTTTTCGAAGATGATGTTTTCACTTCCATGACTTAGACCACTGTCCCAAACCCCGATAGTGACAGTTTGGATAATTTTAATGGTTTGTCTCCCTATGGCATTACCGATTCTGAGAAGCCGTACTTTGAATCTTTTTCCTACATCAGTGACACTGATGATGTATCAACGTTTGAAAAGGCAGAAATAGTTATGAACAACGTATAGTGAAGTCAACTCCAGAAATTTCCGACAAAACTGACAATAAGCTGATATCAATGTGCGAAGCTGAGGAGAAGACTTGACACAGTTTGATCACAGATGCGTCTTCTAGGTTTGAAGAGGAAATGTCCTCTTTTTAGGCAGGCATGGTATGTATTTCGTTGAGCAAGTTAACTTTAGCAGTCGTTGATTATTCCTTTTATTCGAAACATTACAAAAGTCGCTTGTGTCAGCATTCATTTAGCATTGTGTACATGTACAGAATCTGTAATGTTTCGACTCTTAAATAAATATGAATAAATATCATATACATTTTCTTGATTTGTCCAATGGCAAATAATCGAATAGTTTAGTAAGTAGTAACGTGTATAACAAATGTTAGAATGGAATTTTACTATATGATATATGTCACATATATATTAATTCACAAAGCCTCAAACATTATGTATATCGGAAACGTTAGAAAAAAAATGTATCGAGAATCGTTCAACAATCGTAGATTTGATTACACAGGAAAACAATGTCATGAAAAACTGAAGTTTTAAAGACAAAGTGAAACTATGAAGCGTAATTTAGCGGCGTTATCACTTAATTTAAGTGAGCATTATGTAAAAAAATAACCATAATGTGATCTAGTAGCAACGACTATTGCATCTACGCAGTCATCGACTCCAGTTGATAAAAGATTAATGTCATTGTTAAATCGTTCTCGTTTTATAAGTAAACATATACATACATGTTAATCAATGACGTGTTGAGGCTACAGGATTATTCCTCATTTCAGATTCGTTGACAGCACCACGAGTGAGTAAGTGAGTGAGTGAGTTTCGTTAACTCCTCTGACTGCCCCACGAGTAAAATGTGATAGTGGGTGAAGAGTTTTAAGGTGTATCAAAGTAACGCAGAGATTAGCAGAAGACAGCTATATACGTCCTGGTTTGACGGAATTCGGAGACATGGCCAAGGATGAGCTGACGGTTCAGATTATCCTCCAGACACTCTGTATAGATTCGTCATCTGCAGTCAGTTATACCTGGATTATCAGATACGGGATACTTTGGATAATGCCATGAAAATACTTTTAGGGACCCTGGAGGAAGAAGACGTTCTATGGTCTAAAGGTGTTTGCGAAGCAACAACCAGGACACGATGAGCTGTATCACTGGTATTAACTTTGCATTACATGGTGGGCAGGAACACAGCAATTTGCGCAGTGGACCAGCTTCACTATTTCAGATCTATCAAGGTGAAGGGGAGTGAGTATGGTTTTACGCCGCTTTTATCAATATTCCAGCAATATCACGGCGGGGGACACCAGAAACGGGCTTCACACATTGTACCCATGTCGGGAATCGAACCCTTCGACGTGACGAGCGAACGCTTTAACAACTAGGCTACCCCACCATCCCTGTCAAGGTGAAGAAGGTAGGTGTCTAATGTACAGTAAGAAAAGGTAAAAAACCAACAGTGAAGGGCTCAAACATGGCAGACATTGTTAGCTGACGAACATCCGGGCAATGCTTACAGATGTGCACAGTGTTGTGAAATTGTTTTAAAAGTGGCGCTTGCTGTTCATCGCCAACTATACCAGATGCTTTTTATTTGCAACCACTGGAATAACCGTCTTGGAAGCGTACTACAGAATATCAGATGAAAGTTGTAAGCACTGTCATTCAAGGAAATACCAGTTTTACCGCGGAGCCTTCCTATGAGATTCGTGTATCCAAACACAGAACATTGCGATCAACATAAATCTGCATGCAACTGAAATTGATGTAATTATTGTTTACTAAATGACGATGTACTTCTTCATCATTAAAATTGTCAATGTCATCGTATCCTTGTATTTCATCTGTTTTCTTGTCCGGGTATGTGCTGACTTTCCTCCAGCTTGATTTTCGACTCGTACTGCGAGTGGTCCTAGTACTACAGGTCACATTAAATATAATATTCGCTCTACGGTCTTCGATACTGGAAGCCCCTCCATTCAATAAAAATATGGTGTGCGAAAAATAGAATGACGTCACAAGTGTTACGTAACTGAGACAAAAGTGTTCTAAAGTAAAATGTTATGTGGAAAAGGACTCAGTGTGCGCCTAAAATCATACAAGTCATATTAGAAAGGTGGAAAGTATCATCTGACAATCATGAATTGTTCTAAACGTGCCCTCTCCTGGCAAGATAACGGCGATGATTAGATAAGGTGCTTTCATGACCCTCATGTTAATTATCTTAATGTTTCTAATGACCGAAACTATGAATGTAGCAGGAGGTAAATTACTGAACACCAGTGGAGGAGATGCAGAGGGATTATCTCAAGTCTCACTCATCCACAGAGAAAATAGGATGCCTAATTCTACAATGGAAACAATCAATTATATGTGCAGCTTGAAGTCTTATATCATTGCTACAAGCATATCAGTGTATGCTCTCGACGCGAGGTTAGGACGAGGAACTTAAGGGCAATGCTTCTTAAAGTTATCTGTCCTACCTCAGAATGAGATCTCAATGACTTTTTGAGAGACTTAACGTAACAGCGGAACTCCCAATATTTCTTAACTTCGTGGATTTTCCAAGATCATTATCTGCCTTAATGTGGCTTCTGATTAATGGTAAGAATGAGAAGTCGTACCTAAGCCAGTCCTGATACAATACAATCAAAGATCTAGGTGTATTTCTATTAACCAAAATGTTGTTTTTTGACCGTAGAGTGAAACTGCATCACCAGCAGTAGTTTTAATTATTGTGTAGTTAATATTTCACGATATATTTTTTCAGTGCTTGTATAAATACACACACATATATACACATGTGACAAATGGGTTATACGTCTAATTCCGGATAAACAGTAAGATTAACTGACAGTATGATATTAAGTTTGTTATATATTGCAGCTTCAGACCCTGTTAATGTGACGTGTGAACCAGTGACAGGCGAAGGTAGGCCAGAGTTATATCCAGATTTTCACTGTATAGAGTTCATATACATGTTGTATAATCGCATCCTTAAAATGCTATTGCAACGTTTAATATTTTGTATCAAAATATCCAATATAGTTTCCGTTCAAACAGGTACAAATACAGGAACAACAATTTCCTCAAAAGATTATAACAACCATATTTCAACAGGTAATGTTAGTTTTGCAGCATATAGACAATTAGTAGATTCTATTGTGTAGTTAATTGGAGTTCTGACTATCAGAAAAGAGAATTAATTTAAGCTTTACGCTGTGTAACAACGCATTGAAACCATACGGCTACACTCACTTTTGCCACTATCGCTAAAGTCGGATGCACAGTATTTCTTCAGTCCAGTCTGTAATGACAAACTCCTCACTAAAACATATCTAACAGACAATGATCATTCTGATTTCAGAAACTTCATCGAAAGGTAAATATTACTTGTTAGCTTTGTTAATCCTAAGAGCTTGTAATTAATAATAGTTTGCACCTCAAAGCCGATACGTTGTATCCTTGTTACATCCACATTTATATCCAAATAAAACAAAGATGCACATATAAATTGATATTGTAGGAGTTGCGTTTCAAATGCCCACTCTTCAGTATATCTCCCCATCGTGATGTATGCATTTCGTAACGTGTTATGAATTACCTCCTAGCCAATTTGTCAAATATGAAAACTTGGTAAATACAGTAATCTCCGTTTATAACGAACACGCTTATGGTGAACAGACGGATATAACGAACTTTTTTGTTGTCCCGGACACTTGCTGTATATATGCTTATGACAAACTACGGTTATAAAGAACTAGAATGAGTGGTCCCTTTGAGTTCGTTATAACTGTGGTTTAACTGTAGAAAGTATATTATCATCAACGATCATATTCTCTTATTATGTGATATCAAATAGATTAACAATAGATATGATTCCAACAGCGACGATGTATTGGAAAAGAAGTTAGTCCAAACTTGATTCTGACGGATCCTTTTAATGACAGTAACTGATGCAAGAGATAAAAGAAAAAAAAAAGATGTTCAAATAAAGGATGAATTGAAATATGTATGTCTGTTATGGTAAATTCAAAATTGACGTTGATATATTTCATGTCTGTTTGTTGGTGGTCTGTAAATAATCGAATCTGGACCAAACAATTCAGTTATAATGAGGTTTCAATCAGACACATCAATCAAGTTAGTGAGCATGACCACCTGATCCCGTTAGTCGCCTCTTATGGCAAGTGTGGATTACTGAAGACCAATTCTAACCCGTATCTTCACGAGGGTATTGTATGTGCCAATGGTAAATACCAATTAGCAGCAGAGAACGTTTTGGAAGGACGTTAATCGTCAGGCAGTAATGCAAGCATTCACAATGTGAAATTTTTGTATACCCAACATAATGTATAATGATATATTATTATAATAATTAAGCTACATATATTTGTTCGATCTCAGTCGACACTGGTGCAATTATTGGTGGAGTTGTGGCCACAGTCGTAGCAATATTGGTTGTAACATTGGTATCAGTGTGGCTTATACGAAATAGGTAAGTATTTTTTTATGTATTCAAATATATCTGTCAAATTAAATACACTAATTATTCCCAGTAAAGCTATCCTACTATAGAATTTATACAGTGTGTCAGTGTCAAACTTCGGTTTTGAAACACAAGGATACGCCCGTTTCTTCTTCAGAAATAATCTCTAAACAAGAATCTTGCAATTATATACAAAACGGTCTCATCAGTTATTACCTTTTGACTACATATTACACTTGTATACGTTTGAGCCAAATAAATCGAGAGCGATCTACGTTTTTGTTCAAAGGGTTAAACATCGTAGAACATCGTTGAACCCTATAAACTTCAGCGAGACTCGCATTCATAAACCGTGAACGTCACTGAAAGATCCTAAGATTATAACCCAGACAAATTTGTATTGATCATTCAAATCAAGAATGTATTTAAATGTGTTCTTCATAATACTGCTGTATGTACATGTATCACTGATTATGTCACCTTGTATCTCTGAACTGACTTCCAGACGAGCGAAAGGTGAAGGAAAAGAGAAGACCGCATCATTTCCTCTGGATGTACAGCCTGGCATGGCATACAGTTTGGCCGGTAAAACCCCACAGAACAACTACCATGAAATCCAGGATCTTAAGACACAGAGCGGTGATTATGATTACGCTACCGCGGATGGTATGGAGATTCCTCAAATTGCAAACACATATTTCATTCTTGAACAAGCTGAGAAGCAGAATGCAGAACAGTTTTCGAAAGCCTCTACCACTGAAAGTGATTATGATCACATCGGAGTCAAAGCATCCCCACAGACCAGTGGCTACGACACAACAGCCTCGGTGGCTCAACCTTCACATACAGGAGGAACAATTGGAGAAGACAATTATGGTTACAATCTTTTCCACAAGAAAACCAACCCGCAGATACACCAGAATGACTATGACACCGCTGCTTCTGCAACTAAGGCAGTAGCACAACTGAGTATGACCGATAGGAACACTGATGATGATGACTATGACCATTTCCCTAGGGTGACCAATCATCCTGAAACTGTTAGTTCGCCGTATGATACTGCATCGGGAATGGCAGACAAGTCTGATTATTCGATTGCAGGACCAATGAAATGAGCATATCCCTAAAATGGAATATGTTTTTGTGTGCTGTGTTCCGAATATCTCGATGGTTACCTTGAACTTGACAATGTCCTCAGTTGTGGCACCAAACATTTTCGTATTCACATAACGCTGTTTTGTATATCAGAAATAACTATTTTGGACGCATATGTTTAAGGCTGAACAAGGGTAAACCAGTCGTCTAAGGCGCCACAATTCCCAGTGCCACGATCTATGCATATGATCATGTGTTCGAGCCCCAGTTTCGCCTTGGTCAATTAAAGATTATAGCATTGTCAGCACTATTCCCGTAGTTGAGGGGTTTGTCAAAATGAGAAACATTTAAGATTTGCTGTTCTTCCATATAGATCTGAAACGTCAGCTGTAATAATGCTTATTCGCTTTCACTTTAATCCTTCCATGTATTTAAACAGTCTTTGGATTCCCACCGTTATCAGATGTGTCACTTTGATAATTCTTAAATAGTTTATGTTAAGTAATTGCATACAATTTCAACGTAAATACCAATTAAGCACAATGAATACGTGTACATGTATATAAGTATGATTCACCCGTGAATAATCGTTTTTTTACCGAGCGTTACAGTGTATTTCTTCTTAATATAAGTGTGATTACTTCAATTCATGCTATTACTACCAAGTATTTTACCGTTTGTGTAACATTATTCTGGGCCACTATGGCTATTTTTGTTCATATTGGATGATACATATTACAGTATCAATTCTTCACCGTTTCTGTAACTTTGATTTGGACATTGCTTTTCATGTACATAATTTCCTTGATGACGAAAAAGCATTAGCAGCCAACTCCATCAACACAGTCCATCATAGTTAGGCTCAGAACTTATCAGTCACCGCTCATGCCTTGAACATTTTACAGTGTTTGCACAGGTCTTTTAACCAGATAGCACATAGTCCTCAATAATTATAATGCAATTGTAATAGCATTCCGGTGGTATCCAAATACTGGAGTGGGGTCTTTCCATGGGCAAGCTGATCCTTCAGTATACCAAGCCGATTGTCGTGATCAATTTCGCTTAACCTATCAACTCTGACAATATGGGGAAATAGTTAATTTCTTATTTTAATTGTCTCAGTGTGCCCACTAAACTACATATAATAACAAACTCTTTGTTTTTCTTTTCTGCGTTTTCTTATTTCATATCAAAACTCTTCTGTAAATATAACCTGTTTGATCAACGAATAAAGGTCCATTTGATTTTATGTTTTTACATTTTTTTCTTAATTATTTAACCAGTATCTGGTGAAGGAATTTGATTATTGGTAAATGTTTAGTTCAAAAGTTTTATCTTTATTTAGGCCATTACCAAAAGGAGTATAGATATTTGCAGGGCACGCTTGTGATGACACAGTGATGACCATCAAACACGGTCTATCAATGACAACACTGTCAGTGACATATCACTGTTAAAACCGTCTTACATTGTATGTAAATGTGTGTTAACTAGATATTGCTACGGTATAATTACCTCTATAATTGAATCACATTTCGAGTCAATGTATCTGTCATTATATAGCTCTGTAAATTATGTGACTGCTGTGTTACTAAACTAGAACATCACCAACATACATTGTGGTTATGTGAAGAGGTAAGAAAGAGCCACGTCTAGTCCTGTTGTGTGCAGTCGAACGGAATGAAATGTCAGGTGGCAATGTTACCCAAAGTATATGCGTTCAAGCTGACCTAAGCGAACGCGCCAGATTTACTTCCTTGTTGACAACCGCAACGCAGTTGATTCAGGTAAGGCCTTCGATTGCATGTGTTTTAGATTAATAATAACTAACAGTTTGTACGTCCGTGTGGTGGAACATAATCCTGTGCACAACACAGAGGTCACAAATCGGGCGAAGTTAAACAAAGTTGGCTGCAGAGAGTTAGTGGATGTGTGACCGGCAAACTGTTGTGCTTGATAAGAACAGGTAATATAAGTCACGTTTAAGACAATATTTGCTTGAGAGAACAACGCATCGTGATGAGGGGTTACTCGTAGGTTACATGTACAAATCACTGTCGTAATGAAATAGCCTGATTAAATTCAATATACAGGATTAAGGATTGTCAAATGCATCTTGACACCACCCGTTACATTTAAAGCTCGTTGGTGATATATAATGAATACTACACTGATAGTCATGTTGAATTGTAGAATACTAGACAGTGTGCGACAGGAAAATAAATATATATTAACAAGCCTTGAACTTTTCAACTTCAAATCTTTTCCCATCTACTCCGACTGTAACGCTTATCAACATATTGTTTTTATAATATACATGAACGCTTGGTTCGAGGTGTAAGGTAAATGTAACGACATTGAAAAGGAAACAACGGCGGATGATTACACAATACACTTCACTGCGTTCGTTAACGTGAAGTCGAAGCACAATGTTATGATGTATCTATATTTATAACCTCACTCATAGATGCAGGTTGGTCACTTGCGTGTTCGATGTCGAGATACGAACTATCAGTTACATTAGGAAGTTTGTATTGTAGCTGCGATAACATAGGCTCGAGACACTTTACACGGCGGCTCATTTTCTTTTACGTCACTGTGATACATATCATTTACTGCCATATCGTGGTTACAAGTATACACACAGTGGCCTGTTTAACTTTACGTGAATTTCAGGGCATTTCGTAGTTTTATGTGATTTAATCTCACATCTTGACAAATCACGGGTGGGGTTGTCAGGTAAGACTATTCTCATTGAGCAGACTGTCGGCAGACTATCTCCCTGATGATAGAGTGCTGGCTGCATTCAAATCGTGTTTTACCTGTATTGCATGACCTACATATATAGACGGTGTTAAACCAGGAAGTAAGTTATTTGTAACAATGCAACCCTCTCCCATTTGTTCATTTACAGATGAGCTCCTCATGGCGAGTTGAGGTGTGAACATAATGGAGACGTCTGTGATAGTTTGGCAATGTATCACCATTTTCTGCTACATTCTTCAGCCAGTTTGTACAGGTAAGACATGATACATTTATATGGAGATGGAAAATATTTGGTGAGATATAGTAAATGAAGTATAGTGAAATAATGTTGTTCCTTGTATACAAACAGACAGTAAACGTAAGGATATATTGATTTTTAACGTGCAGTTTATGCATTTGTATCACAGCTAAGCCATTTGCGAGTATGGGAAAGGTTTATTTAATGTTACAAATTCAAAACGTGTACAGGGAACTGGAAAAGAGCTAATGTTAAGAATAAGGTCTCACTTTATTGTGTACTAAATGTCGGCTTGTGGAATTGCCGGAAACTACATTGCGCTGAGTGAGAATAAGGACAGGACAACAATCTGTAAAACCAGACGGATCAGCCCAATCTCACAATGCCCTGATAAACCCTATACTAATTATCCAGATGGACGGTATTGTCTGTGTGAAAAACAAAATTCGGGTATGACGAATTGGATGACCTTGCATTAAGTCTAAATTGTGTGTTGGTTTTAAAAGATGTAATATGACTAAGACAAAAAGAACATGATGATGTTCAATGTAACATATATGCCTTCATTAAATTCACAGAAACGACCATTATTTAAAGTGTGATACTATCGCTCATAAAAAAGCGGGTGTGTTAATCTTCCGATGTCTGTAGATTTGCGTTTTAGTGATTCTCCAATGTTGTTTGGCCTGCTGAGAAGTTATAAGGTCATCTTGCTCTGTGTCGGTCTGTATTACACCTACGTGCATGTCAATGTTGGCTTGCTCCATCATCTCTCTTTCTCTTCCCCCATCTCTCTCTAATGTGAATGAGGGGAGTGCTCATGATGTGTGATCTAGCTTATTGTGCGGTATATTGCCCAAGCAAGATAGCTTGTTTGTAAAATTGTGTAGCTGCGCCAACACTCCGCGGGGCAACAAGGAATTTAATTGGGGCGAATGCGAAAGTTTATATTTGTCACTAGTGTCATAACCACATGTGTTCCTTCTATACACTTTACGTAAATACTGAACGACATAAAACATCAAACCTGGTTATTTAATTATCATATACCATATTTACACATTTAACCGTAATAACTATAGAGTTATTTTCGCTTGGGTGTTGAGCACATTATATAGGCACATTGTACTGTTTTTGTCACTTTAAACTGATCATTCTAAATGTACTGGAGAAATTGTTTGTCATGTTGTTTATTGTTTCTGAGTCATGAAATAGATATTCACCACGTTATTAAATAGTCCAGCAGTAAATCGACAGGATGCGTATACATGTAGATGCACCAAAGTACAGATTACAGTTTTGTAGGAATACATATAATGCACTTTATATTGTTATCATCCTTATCTGTGTGGTCACGTCAATCAGCACGTCCCTCCATCAATGTAAGTGTATGTGTTTTTTAACCAAGTATGTACAGGAACACACATCAACTGTGATAAAACCAGTGTCAAAGTGGTATGAATCAAACCACTACATAAGTATAATCCCAGTTAATACATGTATACATAATAAGTTGCACCAAGATCACGAGGGGTACATTGCGTTTTATGCGTCCCGCCTTTGGTTTTATACAACGAGTCGGAGGCGCGAAAAATAAAATGTAACTTGGGACGCATAAAACCCCAACTACTCGTGGCGGGGTATAAGGGATTTATTCTCCCCTGGGGAGATTTATCACCCTTAGGCGGGATACAAAGTATGTTATCGAGATCACGTGGGCCAATCAGATTTCATCATTCTGACATGGGGTAGATTTGTACCAGAGAAGAGACACAATGCAACTTGACCATAAATCAAATATGCATGTCCAGAAAAAATATTTAATGACAGCATTATTATGGCAGGAATATTTTAGAAACTGGCGTTTACATGTATTTTATCAAACATTACATGTACATTGTATCCTCTATCCATTAACAGAGTAGCAGTCCATGTACATGTACATATTGTAAATAAATGGAGAGTATTGCCACGCGTTGACGGCGTGATAGTCCCATAGTTCTCCAAATTAGTGCCATAAAACAATATAATAGTTTTCGAAAAAAATCCGCGCATATGCAAGGATTATTCGCTAATTATTCTCAAAATATTTCGCAATTGAACTGCAGAACACGACAACAAAATTTGCGTTGTAATATATATATTTTACAATTTCTCTAACGTTACTACCACATTTATTAAATGTCTAAACAATATGTTAGTATATATCCGATAACGTTGTGTAATGGATTACTATGATAGACTAAACTGATAGACACTCAAACATATTTCAAGGCCTGGAAAATATTCATACAAGCATTTTGTGACCTGTCTTTTATGTAGCCACAACACACACCAGTAAAGCATGCTATGGATCTGGCGAGCAATGCGTACGACATGGCATCAACTGCAGCAGCAGCCAGAAGATCGCAATCTATGATGCCTACTACACTAACAATACAGATTGTGATGCTGGTATCTCTAGTTGCAGCACAGTGAACCTGGACAATGTGACAGAACAAGGATATCACAGGTTCAACAACACCGAGCTGGTCTCCCTCTACAACTACTGTTCAACAGAGAATCAGTGTGTGTATGTTGCTCCCCGGCGTGGTGCAGCTCTAACATTCTCTGTTGTGAAATATCAGTGCATTGAAAGTAAGTGATTTTTGGTAATATAATAATAATTGATCTCTGTAACTAATGCTTTGATTAGAAAAATATATGTTGTTGGTTGAGCTACTCCACAACTGTTTTCCACAGGCTCGGTGTGTGTATCGAACTCTCCGGCGTAGTACATCTCTTCCATTTTCTGTTGTGAAATATCAGTGTATTGACAGTAAGAGTGGGTTGATTTCAAAATAACTGATTGGTTGTGATAAATAACACATAAGAAAGGCTGTTGGTGTTCTGCTTTTCCCTCATGCATCGAAATTGTCTAGTTTGAACATATATGCAACCACCTATTCACTGTTGCACCTCCACTGAATACTGAATTATCCACTCCCTTCTGTGCCCTCGTGTGACAGGACAGGACGGAGGACAATATAGCTGCTGTCAAACACAACGTCGGGTATATCATGGTGGCATGTCAACAAATATGCGAATTACAAGTCAGTTATTGACAGTTAAGCGGTGTGCAGAAAGATTGCGAGGTCTCCAGCTTGTCTCCCATGTCTACTACAGAATGGCACCTCTTTTGTGAGAATGGCTTGACCTATGTTTAGGGGTGTGTGCAAAGATGTGTTATTAGTTAACTGATTACTTATATTATAGTATGTTTGTATTAAGACATACGAGGCATAAACATGCCTTTCTAAGATGTTTAAGCATTTCTTGTGCCAGCTTAATGGCAAACAGTGCGATAATTCAGAGCAAGGCTACCCACTGAAAACGTTGCAATTGGCATGATGCATTTAGTTTGGATTACTTGCTCACCGTCCCTTTTACGTTTCTACTTCGAAAAGAATCAACAAAAGAATAAACATACAGAGATGTTATCACATTCAAAACAGTCAATTAATTCGTGACATTATACTCATGCAACCAGTTTTTTAAAGTCGATAAGAACAAGCAGTTGCTGAAACTATTAGACATATAGAATATCCGCATAATGCTCGATTCCTTAATAATGAAGGGCATTCATGAATTCAGGAACAATATTTTTAAGAAATCAATGTTGCTTAAATATTCCTTTGCTTAACTTATTTTTAACTGATATTTAGGTCAATGGATTTTCGTGCATTTGAGATAGTTTTGAAGGAATATCTGGTGTTCATTTACTTTCAATTTATCACAACACGTCCCATATTAAAATAACTAAAATCAGATACAAGCAGCATCTCATTAAGCGGCTCACCACAAGCCAGTATCTGTGACTGCATTACTTGTACTAAATATACAACACGTTCACTTAAGCAACAACTCGTTCTTCCTTGGGAAAGACTACTATAATAAGGTGATACAATTGACGTGAAAAGTGTTTACACAAAGATATGGTTTCTGATATTTTGTTGGATCAGTTTGAAAATTAACTTCGAGATTTTACTCGAACAACCAGTTGTGCTCCTTACCCTTCCTCTGATATCGCCTGCACCCGTTAACTGTATATATTCAGTGGGCTCCAAATTCAGCTTTTGGCTGTAAATAAGTCCTCTGACAAAGGCGATATTTTCATTACCCAGAGTCGGACCTCTGCCCTAAACCACGACAGTGACAGTATTCTTACGATAGTCTAACGTTGAGTCTACCTTTGGAATTACCAATTTTATTAATTGGTTAATTTATTTTCCTACATACGTGCAAATGAAGCCACAACGTGTAAGATGGCAAAAAATATGAACAACTTCGAGTTGTCCGATATTAATGACGAACTGATGGCCACGTGCGAAGCTGCTGAGAAGACTGAGAAACACCTTGTCTGCTACTGCGTCGGCCTGGTATAGTGTTCATAAAACGGATGAAGAGATGTCCTCCTGTGGGACAGGCAAGGTATGTATTTTGGTGAGTAAGTATTTAAGCAGACGCTGATTATTGGGTGACGTCATATGTTTGAGGGTGAAACACTCAAACGTCTCCATTTTGAGCATTCTACGTTCAGTATTAAGCATAGAAATATGTAATGTTTCGACACTAACAGCTGGAATAAATGTGAACAAATATGGTATAGTACATCTGTTTGATATCCCCATTAGCAAATTGTCGGATAATTTAAAAAGTAAGGTTATAACAAATCTTGGAACAAAATCGACATTTCATATTATAAAATTAAGTAATGTTTAAAATGTAAGCACATCCTTTTCTGTTGATTGTCGTGATTTTGTATCCAAACAAGATATTTATCTGCCCTAGATTTATTTCTTGCCAAAGCATGTATTAATAACACTCTTTCAGACAACTTTTTAAGACAAAACAGCAATATGAAGCATATCTTAGTGGTGAGGAAATTAAATCGAATAAACATATATGTTAATTTTCTGTCTCTTGAAAATCTGGTGCCATTACCGGTTAACATGAGTAACTGGTAAGCCTCACGAAAAATGTAAACCAGACGTGTTCTGCATCGGCACTCGCCTGGTCGTCATTCGTTCAGATATTTGCATATGTCATTGCTCAGTGTTGAAGAGATATTCTGTGTTAAAGAGATATATGAAGATGGAGAAGTTCCCTGCTCGAAGACCTTATGTCACCCTTTAATAGATTCCACTGATATTGTGTTCGATACTTATAGGTCTTGACACTGTTGGGTCTTTATTAAGCAACGGCAAATTCATGTAAACAAAGTTCTTCTATCGAATTAGCATTGCGATCACTTACTTCAATTAATAAAAGTAGACTCAGGTCACACTTCTCAGTTTCTAAGTAAACATATACAAGCATAATTTGTGACTTGTTGAGGCTACATGTGTTTTTTTGTCATTTCAGAGTCGCTGAAACCTCCACCGGTAAAATTAGGTGGGCGGTGAAGAGTTTTAAGTGGTGGAAGACCTACAGGAACAGATTAGCTGAGGACAGGAACTTAAGTCATATTTTGACGAAATTGGAAGATGTTCCGATCCACTCTATTTCCCGTTTTGTTTGTGAGGTGAAAACGGTTGATGATTTGGATTAGCCTCTAGATACCCAGTAGCCATTCTTCATCTGCATTTAGATGTACCTCGATACTGTCCCCGGGTCGAACACCATATTTAAGTCACGTCCAGTGACCGCACCGCTCTCTTCTCCTTCACTTGTCCTACTTCCGTTACAATTCAGCTAAGTCTGCCGGTCATCGTTGTCCAGTGTTTTAACCCTTTCTGTAAGCGAATTGGTGACCTGTATATTTTGTTCTCTTGCTCCTTAATGGCACATTTTTGTCATGTATTTCTTGATATGTGTTATCTCACATATGTTTCCTACATGTGCCTTATTGCCGTGTTGAAAATGTTTTTGTTACTATGATTTTCACGCTGTATCGCGATTGTCCTATAGGTATAGATATTTCATTCTAGTATGTATTTATGGTCATTTGTGTCACCTATATACCTATAATTGTACATATCTGGGTGTTATTCTGTAGTGATACCGTTGGCTAGCTTATGTTCAGTGCTGCATTTTGGTACGAACATCTTCCATATTGGTGTAATAGTTAGTTTGCTATTTAGGTTTCCCCTATGTTAAACACTACTTGGCTAAGCTCCGCAGGCTATTGCATTCCCACGGCTGACCAGGATAAGTTGTCCTCTCCGACATCCGCCCAAAACTCTTGACAAAATCATGTCTTTACCTCTTTACCCTTTACGGGTCCTCTTGCTACTATGTGGTCTATCGAAACTCAGGTTACTCTGGTCCTATTCAGCCCAACTAAGGAATGCCTTGGATAATATGATGAAGGTGAGTAGCAATACCCACAAAAAGAAGAAACAAGCTCAGATTGCTACATCAGGGGTAGAAGACGTTCTGTGGTCGAAATATTGTTTGGGAAACGATAATCATGAGCAGCTGCTGGATGCGATGGTATATAGTGTTGGTATTAACTTTGCATTGCCTGGTTGACAGGAACATTGGAACTTACGCAGGGGACCAGTTTCAGATCGGTTAACTCGGAGATGGAAGGTATCTAATGTACAATGAACAAGCATCTTGAACTAACAGTGGAGTAAGCAAGCATAGCAGATAGTGTTGCCTACGAAAGTTTTGACAACCCTTACAGATGTGTTGTGGAACTGTTTCCTGCTGTGTCCATCATCAACTCAAACAGCTGCGTTTCATTTCCGACCGTTAGATAAACCTAGGGAGAATGATTTGTGAACAACGTTCGGGGCAACATAAGCTTGCGACTAAGTTAGAATGTGTAAAACAGTTTGACTGGATACCGCACTAACCAGTGCGTGCGTTTGCTGCTAGCTGTCTTCCTCAGGCAGTGGGTAGGCAAGCAGCTAATATGTGAAGTGACTGGTCATAGATACATGGCTGTACTCAATTACAGGCGTACTAAAGAATTTCTAGTCGACCGAGTTGCCTTTCCAATGAGGTTCACAGTGGGGTGTCTCAGAAAGACAAATTGCACAATTTATTCAGTCTGTGTGTAGTAAATGACCCAAAATATTTTATCGTTAATAAAATGTTTTAATGTCATCGTATGTTTGTAGTTATCTATTTTCAAGTGCAGATGCCCTAATTTTGGCCCAGCATTAATTGCCACATCTCCCAGCTTTCACTAAAATGGGAATCTGCAGGCTTTCTACCCGATCGAATTTCTGCCTGAACTGCGAGTGGTCCTCCTGTTACAAGTCACTTTAGTAGTGTCCGAACAATAGAATAACGTCACAAATGTTATCTAATTGGGGTGTTCTACACATAGAATATGTTGTGGGTATGAGACATACTGTGCGCCTGAAGCAATACTATATTAAAAAGGTGGAAAGTACGATCCGACAATCATGATTTGTTCTAAACTAATCTTCTCCTATCTTGACAACAACGAGGGTTAGGACATGGTACCTTCAAGACACAAAGGTCTATCTTAGAATGACTATTGATTGAATTTATGAATGTTTCAGAAATTGATTTATTGAACATCAGTGGAGGTGTTGCAGTAGGCTTGTCTCAAGTCTCACTCATCCATGGAGATAAAAGGATACCAAGTTCAACACCACAAACCAACACTTATGTGTGCACTTTCAAGTCAAATGTCACCGCTACAAGCATATCAGTGTATACTCTTGACGCGCGGTCAGGACGAGGAACTTCAGGGCAATGCTTATCAAAGTTGTCTGTCCTACCTGGGGATGTCATCACAACAAATAATTGTTCCACTCCGTTCATACCGTTTGAGAGACTCAACGTAACAGCGGAACTCCCGGTATCTCTACACTTCTCAGATATTATAAGGCCGCCATCAACACTAGTTTGGCTTCTGATCAATGGTGAGAATGAGTAGTGAAATCACATATGCTTATGTTTAGAAAGGAGACCCACGATGTTGATCATGAGTAATGTCAGTACAGGTGATATTTGAGGCAAACTGAGATATTGCATTTATAGAATTATTACAGTGTGTTCAATTGTAGAGTATGAAATCGCAGGCCCTCACGCAAATTAATCAAAAGTTTTTCAATTGATCATTTGCTGATTGTTCGCATGCTTTTGATTGTGTAGTCACACAACACAATGTCATCAGCAGTAGTTTATTTTATTGAATTGATAAGCAGTAAGATAACATAACTGTATTATATTATGTGTACCATATTGCAGCATCAGTCCCTTTCAATATGGAGTGTGAAACTGATACAGTGACAAGCACAGGTAGGCAACCACAAAATGTATCCGCATTTACACTATATTTCTTTTGTATACACTTGTTGCATGGTCACTTCTGTAATGTTCTATTGTCACGTTCAACATGTGTATCTGAATATAAAAAAACGTGACTCTGATCATACAGGTACAAGTACGGGAACAGAAGTCGATCATGTTTCCTCCACAAAAGACAGAAGTCATGTATCAACAGGTAATGTAAGTTTTTGAAAAGAGACCATTAGTAGCGGCCATTGGGTAGTTCATTATAGTTCGCAATACCAGAAAGTATAACAATTGTGCAAACTTACACAATAGCGGCCATGTGTAATGCCAGTAAAGCTTTTATTGGATGCACAACAGTTTCTGTCCACTCTCTTGTGATGACAAATTTCGCACTCAAAAGCAGTCCTGACCATGATTGACCATGAATATTCTAATGTCAGGAAGGTCATCAGCTGTTATTCATAGGCTTGTAAAACATATTTATTTGCACGTCACAGCCAATACATCATATCCTTGTAAGAAACATAATTATATACAGATAAAGCAAAGCTGCCCATATAGCTATGTAATTGAAGAGTTATGTTACAAATACCGATACCTTCCGTATATCTCACCAGTGTGAGCCTTTCGCATCATATTGTGAATGACAATATAACAATGTATGTCCGTCAAGCAGAATAACTTGAATTTAACAAGATAACGCTCACTAGAACTCACCCAAATAAAAGCTTTTATTTCCATAGGATTTCCTCCAACATTAAGCTTACACGCCAAAATATAACTAAAATATTATACAAATATGTTTTTGTATGTACCACTTGTATTGTTTTAGTGCACTGTCTTGTATTGCAGAATCCAGTGCAATTACAACAACCAATAATATAGTTTCAACAGTGACTAGGGAGAACGACACTGGCACAGCAGGTAGGATGCATTGTTAATGCGCCATACATTTATGGATTCGATTAAGATACCTATTTATGGATTAGTACAAATCATTAATAATTTTATTTGAACCTTTTGAGTAATACCCGGATTCTTTTCTTGGGACATAACTTGGACGTTTAAGAACACATTTAGAAAGCAGATACTAAAAATTAAAAAAAATCGTACACGAGTTTAGACGACCGAGTTAAGGCATGGCATTCATGTATATTGTGTTGGCAGTAATATTAAAAACTAACTTAAAAAACATTAATGTTTAACTTACCTTTTTACAGTTGTATTGCACATGTTTGCAAACAATTTAGGGAACATTTTGTAACCGAGGCAAGGAATAGAGCAAAAACAAACCACGTTGAAATCACACATATATATATATATATATATATATATATATAATTTATATATATATATATATAGAGAGAGAGAGAGAGAGAGAGATAGATATAGATGTGTGTGTGTGTGTGTGTGTGTGTGTGTGTGTGTGTGTGTGTGTGTGTGTGTGTGTGTGTGTGTGTGTGTGTGTGTGTGTGTGTGTGTGTGTGTGTGTGTGTGTGTGTGTGTAACCAATTGGCATATGATAACATGTATCAACCAAGTAAACAGAGCTTGACCATCCGATCCCGGTAGGTGTTGAGTTCAATTTTATCCGGACCTCCGAGGGCGTATTTTATGTGCAAACTGAAGAATAAACCCATTAGCAACAGAAAAGTTGTATGGGAAAAGTTAATGTACCTATGAACAATGTGTATTGTTATATATAAGCGCCAAATTTGATATTCACGTTACATGTACCGAAAATAGACTTTGCTTGATTTCAGATCAGAGTGAAGATGACACAGGTGCAATTATTGGTGGGGTTGTGGCCACAGTCTTAGTTGTATTGGTTGTAACATTGGTATCAGTGGGGCTTATACGGAAGAGGTAAGTATTCAATTGTATTCAAATTCATGTATCTTTACAGTGACATATTAATTAGGCTCATTGTAGCTATCAACAACAACGTAAAACGTGCATTGCGCTTCAAGGTAATAGCTATGACATATAGAAGGAACAAGCTTAACTTTTATGATGTGACACGAGATAAGAGACGTGCATCAGTTATCAGAGGTCCTGCAACACATTCACTCATTTATTTAAAGCTCTTATAGGGATTTTCATTTACATACTGTGTTAGTTTCCGTTGCACTGACACAAACATACGCACGTGTCTCCCTCAGCAAAGTCTCTTACTAAGCATATTGCAATAATGTACACAACGCGAACAAACATTTTCACTATAACTGAAAAGTCAAAAATTTGTATTCGTTGAAGAAATTAAAAATATATTGAAGTGTGTTCTTCATAATACCATATGCATTGCTGTTTAAGTTATCTGTTTTCTCTAAACTGATTTTAGACAGGCTAAACGTGAAGTAATGGAGGAGACCACATCGATTCCACAGGATGTACAGCCTGACATGACATACAGTTTGGCCGGTAAAATCCCACAGAACAAATACAATGAAATCCAGGATCTGAAGACACAGAACAGTAATTATGATTACACTACTGCTGGTGGCATAGCGATTCCTACAAATGCAGACACATATTTCATTATTGAACCAGCTGGGAAGCAAAATACAGAACAGTTTTCAACATCCTCTACCACCGAATGCGATTATGATCACATCGGGGACAAACAATCCCTAGAGACCAGTGAATACGACACAACAGCCTCGGTGGCTCAATCTACACATACAGGAGGAACAATTGGAGAAGACAATTATGGTTACAATCTTTTCCACAAGAAAACCAACCCTCAGACACACCAGAATGACTACGACACCGCTGCCTCTGCAACTAAGGCAGTGGCACAACTGACTAGGACCGATAGGAACACTGATGATGACGACTATGACCATTTTCCTAGGGTGACCAATGACCTTGTTAGTTCACCGTATGATACTGCATCAGGAATGGAAGACAACTATGATCATTCTGTTACGGAGCAAATGAAATGAGCCAATTCCTAAAATGGGAATTTTTTTGTGTGTTGTGATTCACGCGGCATCTACGTAAATTGTTACCTTGAACTTGACAATAGATTTGTGGCACTAAAAGCTTTTCTTATTTACATAACTTTTTTGTATGTCGGAAATTAATATGTAAGATTCATATGTTTAAAGCTGTACAAGGGTAGCCAAGCCATCTAAAGGCACCACAATTCGCTGTGTAACTATCCATTGTCATTTGTTCAAGCCCCAGTTTCAACCTGATCAATTCATGGTTATTGGTTTGTTAGCACTGTGCTTTGGGGATGTGCCAAAATGAGACATGTGTAATATTTGCTATTCTCTTATATTAAGATGACACTGCGCGATTAGCTGCAATTCTGCTCACTCACTTTCACTTTAATCCTTCCTTGTATTTTAACAGACATTTGATTTGGTTGTCTTTTTGTTCATATTAGAAAATAAATTTTGATATATTTTACAGTATTAATTCTTCACTGTATCTGTCACTTTGGATAGTACCTTTCACATCCATCATTTCCTTGGGGTCGACTTCATCATATCAACAACGGCAATGAAATAATTTAAGTACTCATTTTCATACGTTTAATACCAGCCGTGGTTAATGACCTTCAAGCTTCGTGGTCAAAGTAGTACCGGACATCGTGTGCCTGTTTGCAAGAGTATGCAGACTCCACCAAAGAACAAAAGTAAATTCAAGGATTTAGTGTGTAGTTTATGTGTTTTATCGAAGATGACATTTCAAGTTATATTTAAACTTCGTCCACATTAAGCATTGGTAACAACTTACATCAATATCAATCAGCATAACATGATCAGTATTAATGTATCATGTCCGTATGGTAATGATCCTGCTTGGCCACAGTGGAAGCATCACCGACATACATCACGCGTGCTTATCATTCGTTTGATTCTCCGTGTCATACACTAACTGTACCTTCTACACTGACTTTTGTAATACGAGGAGTGGCTGAAACGTTCTGATCGAAATCCGATAATACACTCTTTACATTTTCATGCACATCATACTTTACATGCCTACAGAGCTCATTTCAATCTTATACACAACCAGGCAGCCGATTGCTGGTGGCGTCAAAGTGGTTAGGTAATTTCTGTTGTTGAAAATGGACCAAATTGGCTGACGTGGTGTTCAGGAGGAAAGATAGAGCTACGAAGATGATCCAAGGTCATGAAGTCTTTTTCACATGTCATATTTTTGTGATATGATTGTAGATGATCGACGACTCATCCCGTGTCATATTCCTATCCAGTAGGCATTTCGTATGATATAGTTAGAATTCACGTCATTTTGACGAAGAGAAGAGAAGAGACAGCTGATTTGTGAAATCATGGATAAGTCTGGAGTCACTATCAGTCATAGAAACGCAAGGCTTGTTCCATCAGCTGTCAATGTGAAATATTCCTACTCATGGACTACCTCCAGACTATTAATGGACAATGTTGATCTTGGTGTTGCTCAATAAGGACAATAGACCAGTGCATATATCAGTTAGAGTTAATGCAAGTAGCGATGTCAATTGCGATTCTTTTTAATTAAGAGTAGGTATAGACTCCGCAAATGAGCAATAGTCACTTTAGTTAAACGTGTTTTGGTGTGTTATTTGATGCGATTTATTGATGATGACATTTCCATTTTGATTTTGATTCATTTCCACACTGCATTGATAACAACCTAAATCAACAAATAGCACAACATTATCAATAATAATGTCTCATGATCATGCCTATGGAAGTGTGAACGACATAAGGCTATTTACCTGCTATTAGCAGCTGTGATTGTTTTACCACGTGACATATTGTTGCAAATGCTGAATCCACTATATTGAATAGCATTCCCGTGTTGGGGATAGACCATCGTATACGTGTAGCGTGGCTTTTATTAGTCTGCTTATCCATGCAGCTGTAGTCATACGAATTACTTCTCCGTGTACGCATGGATTACCCCTTTAAATATAAAACGTCAACGCCAGAGAATAACTAACCTCGATTATCCGCCGAAATAGATTCCGTAAAAGGCAACATTATCCGACAATAATGATAGAGATATACACATCTGTATAGAGTGACGTTAATGTTGCCTAACTGAATTTTTGAAGCATTATTCATGTGACTAAAGGCCATGGCGATGTGGAAGATATGTAACTGTTACAGCATTCAATAAATAACCTACGTTGTTGGACATTCATGTGCACATCTAAATATACGTATATATTCAACTGAAGCTAATAAGATTCAAGAAGAAAAAGGAGATGTTTTAAGAAGATGAAACCAATCCATCGGTATCAATTATGTATGCCACCTACAAGTACATGTATGTACTATACTATACTTCGTCAGGATAGAAACAAACTTTAAAATTCAGAGAACTCGTTTGAAGTATAAACGCCGACACGTGTTAATATTATCTATAGATCCAGTCGTAAAAAATATACAGTTTGTCTTTTGTCTTTGTCAGTGGTTAAACGCCGCATTTAGCAATATCCCAGCTATAGGACGGCGGTCTGTAAATAATCGAATCTGGACCAGACATTTTAGTGATTGACATCATGAGCATCATAAACACTCATTTGATATACGATGACATTTATCAACCACGTCAGCGAGCCTGACCACCCGATCCTCTTAGTCGCCTCGTACGACAAGCCAGTCGCCTTTTACGGCAAGCATGGGTTGCTGAAGACCTATTCTACCTCGGATCTTCACGGGACCAAAAATATACCTATCAGAGCTATGTGTACAATGTTCCTGGCAGGGCAACCTCGACATGGCAGTGAGAAACATACATGTGTTGAACTTGATTATCTGTTTCCAAAAGAAAACCTTTTTTAAATAACAGATGACCTGAGGAAAGAGAAGTAGTCCCGAGTAACATTTAAGACACACATGCCTTAAGTACGTTCAGGATAATAGGGATGTTGTTAGCTGAGAGTGCTTGTGAACTGTTCTTCCTGAACATTTTATATGTTTTATTGCAGTCTTTAATCGGCGGTTGATATTATGAACAATCACCAACGTCGTTTCAAGTTGTTGAACCTCCTGATAACCACAACCAGTAAGCAAGACACCCATAAGTTTCTGGAGATAAATTCTACCCCGGAATTCCACAGATCTTACAGGCGAACATTATAATAAAGAGTGGGTAACATTACATTGTGTCTTAACAAAGAGCATGCAATGTTTAGTGTCGTGGAGCCTTACCTTCTCTTCAGCTGCATCACAATGTGCAATGACAAAAGGATGTTTTATATTTCACTCATAAATACCTTCCTAAAACTTGAACAAAGTTTCAAGGTTTATAGATAGAGAGTATGACAGAGTGGGGGAGTATGGCTGTACGGCAGGGGACACCAGAAATGGGCTTCAAACATCCTACCCATGTAGGCGTGACGAGCAAAAGCTAAAACTATTAGGCTACCCCACCAGCCCTGTCAGATATAGAAAATATACTTCGATATATTTGCAGATTGTTCTTGTTCATTATACATGAATTCTAAGATAGACTTTAATGATTACCAACTGTACTTGATATACTCAGTGATATGATGTAGTTTGTGATAGTATAACTTGTTCATTTTTGATAGTACCTCCCTGTCCGCATGCACAGGGATGGAAACACTACTTTCAAACGTGAATATTCCTGGAAATTATTCCTTTTCATTCAAAACTTACCTAGTTTCTCTGAAAAAAATGCTGACAAAGAGACACTTTAAATGACCTTATCTCAATGGCAGTGATCGATTAATCCACCTACAAGCAGCTCAAGAGAGACCCTACCAACAGCCTACAGAGAGAACGCATGACCCTTTTCAACTAACTTTGGGACAACAATGAAATCGGCCCCGCCCTCACCCCAAGCCATCTTATGCCCGGGCAAACATAACAATTCACAAAAAGCGTCCAAGCCCGTCTCCTAGTCTGCTGCAGAGACACTGTCGACTACAATACTGCCCAGTACCTTGCCCGCCCCCTCTCACCTTTTGGGAAGACTGCCAAGTCCTTTGTGGTAGGTTGGTCTGAATTCTGCAAGAAGATCCACGACATTCCCCAACCAGGCACCTTAATCAGCTATGACGCTGTCGACCTGTTCACTAATGTACCCCGGGATAAGGCCACTCATGTCATCTGAACCCGCATCGATGAAATCTACCCTAGATACCAGACCAACAACTGACAGCACCATCCGGCTGATACACTCCTATACCAGCTCAACATACTTCATCTGGAGAGATAATATCTATCAATAAACCCATTGCCTCACCATGGGATCCCCACTATCACCCTTGATCACCGAGATATTTATGACCCACCTTGAAGGGAAAGCCCTAGAAACATCCCCCATAACCAAACAGGCCAAAAGTCACAGCATTCAGAATACAATGAAAGCCATATATTGTATTCTTAACTGCTAAGTACTCCAACTTCTATATGCCTTTCAAAGAAGACACTTACTTCGGTTTTTCGATATCCAAAGTGTCAAAATTCAACTATAGATGGCACTAGATGTTCCACATCCTTCATAGTAATATCGAAAGGAACTTAAAAACAATGAGTAATCCCTCTTTCGATAAAGATTGTAATGTTCAGAATACAACATTGGGTGTCCAGACATCTATTTCACAGATCATACCAATTATCTAGCTATCTAGGACTGCAAGGGTACAATTTACGTTTTACATACAACAGTTGTTAACCACCGACGTTGTTCACTTGATATTATGGTAGATAACATATTTTAGTATGTTCAATATTTTTTGTTGGATCAGTTTGCTTTGAAACATATCATGAACTACAGGTCACAAATCAGATGATGTTTACCAATTTCGACCGCGGAGAGTAGTGGGATGGTTGATCGCGTTCAGCAGCTTGACACCTGAGTTTTTCTAGGGTTTGGGTCGTGCCCCACATTGAACCACATAGAGCACATAGATAATGTGACTGGTAAACTTCTAATGCATGAAATCAATTTGGGTTGCATACTCCTCAGGGAGCTGAGAATGAAGTTAGAGTGCTCAATGATGCATTAAACGTGGTAATAATGTAACGCTTTGCGCATTCATTAGGGTGTGGATTTGGCTCATTATAAATACGCACACTATTATTTACAAACCCCCATTCATTTGTCATTCAGCTGTCTAGACCTAAAAAGAGATGGTTATGAAACTTCCTTATGCCGACTTAACTCATCGTGCGCCTGCGCGAGCTATTGTTATCCTGAATGAGTCACGAAGTTTAACCCTTCCTGTCAAATCTGCTTATGTCCAATATATGTAGGTCGAAGAGCCCTACTGCATGCATAAATACATCAGTATTTGATACTATGTAATGCACTTTCTGCCTACCTCGACGTTGTATGTGTGACACATAGTGCTGTGTGGAAAAGGTAGGTGTGTGTATGTCTATTATACGGATGGAGGTAAGATTTTGATCGACCGCTATCGCTGTACATTTACCGATTTCCACGTTACCAACTAGAATTTAATGACATTCAATAGCCAGTGTTCCGGAGATAAACTGTACAGTGTTTTCAATATCGAGCTTTGTTACCTTTAGATTTGATGTTGCTACATTGAATTTAGAACTGAAAGCACAGCGTGAAGTTTCAACTATTATATATAGCGCAGTCTACGTGTCTACAGGTAACCTAGATCTATACTGAAAAGAGTGTTTATCTCCATTCAGTCATGATAAAATTAAACTCAACAGTTGGTGTTGGCGAAGATACTGAGGCGGCATTATTTCATTCAAGTGTTGTGAAATTATATCGATTGGCTAAGAATAACCTTAACTGCGTATGGAATATTTACCAAAGATCAAAGCTACTTTTGCACATCTTTGACTTCTTTGCAGGCTACACAACATTAGTATGACTAAGACTGTGGGCTTAACGAATGGTATAGCCATTTTATTCTACACCCTGCAATCAGTTTATACAGGTAAGGACTTATTCAAATGAACCCTAATCTTTCAGTAAATATAATACTCATGCGCGTTCGTTACAAATCCGCGTATGTGCAATATTATCATGCTTGGTTGTGGCTAGATTGTATAAAAAGCAACCAAGCCTATCAACTAAATCATGTTTTGAGTTTTACAACTTTCATATGATATCATTCATATTTCCAACATTAACCAAGAATATTGTTGGTAAGAATGTAGGACATTTATGTTTCAATCAGTTCTACATATAATAGTTTCAGTTGGGCTGTGCAGATCCATGATGTTGGAATATGATGGACACGAAATCTTGTTTACCTTCAAATAAAACAACATAACTCATGCCCCTATCATAAGGTTAACATTAAAATGCACCTTTTTCTCTCCTATCTCGTCTTCAGTCGTCTTCAGATAAACCACCTTCCCACGGAAACGAAATTCCTCAGCAACTATAACCTCCTGACTCCTGGACGTTGCAGTTAGTAATGATACACATGATACCGCTTTGTGGAGAATCAAACAAATTTACATGACTGTATTATTGTTCCACTGACAAGTGCGGAAAGTTACATATAGTAGTGAATTAGTTATCTCTTTGTTTTTGTATATTGTAGTTCTAAATTCAGTTTCAAGCTCCTAATTTTCTAGTTTCAGCAGCACTATAATGTTTCTTACATGCCTGTTTAGGAAAAACGCCGTGATATAACTGGAACAATGTTAAAAGCGGCGTTAAACCCAACTCACTCACTCACTGTTTAGGAAACACAGACAGTTGCTGTTTGTATTATGAACGTTGACTACCAGTTAAATCTTACCTATTTACTGTACTGTTATGTTCATTATTGAATCCTAAATAAAAGGAAGGTTCACTCAATACAATGTTTATTCATACTACAGGATATTTACTATCAATTTCCATTTACCGATTTCATACACCATTGTATCGAGGGGTGTCTGTGTAGACTTTGGGTTAGAATAGATCTTCAGCAACCCATGATTGTCGGAAGGGGAGACCAACGGTATCGGGTGGCCGGTTGCGTAGATCAATGCTCACATGATGTAAATCACTTCATTGTCTGGCCCAGACTCGATTATTAAAAATCCGCCGCCATGTTGAAATCGTTAATGTATTTTCCGTGATGCCATACTGTGTCTCAAGTCATGCTGTTTTGGTCGTACAAACCAGATCTAAAATGAAGATCGGCCATGTACAGATGCAATAACACACAAATCTTCAAGCCTCAGAGACTGATACTGGTAAGGATATTTTCTAACAGCGTAAAAGTCATACATGTGAAAATGTCCCAATCGTTGATGTATTTTCAGTGATGCTAAACGTTTGTCTCAAGTCATGAATATCTGTGTGATCTAACCCACAATTCCACATAAAATCTCGGTCTTCTCCTAATGGAATGAGGTTCCAATTTTTATGATCCCGAGACTTAAGGATATCGTCTATGGCGTAAAACTCGTACATGTGAAAATGTTCCAATCGGAGTTGTATTTTCACATGATACGAAACACTTGTTCTCAAGTTATGATCTTTATTGTGATTCAAACCAAATTTCACATGAAGATGGGCCATGTACAGATGCAATAACAGACGGCGTATAAAAAGCAAACAAACTATATGTACTCTACATGTACATTAATCTGATTACACACAAGAAACAGTTATATATACAGAAAGGTACTTTTGTAGTACATACAATAAAAGACACCATCAGCTACCACAACTTCACATCTGCAAAATATTTAGCAATACTCCGTTTCACACAATTGGGATATTATCTATGAAATCTGTGAAGCTATAATATGCTGTGCATTGATCAGAATTGTATAATATATGATGTTGTCTCATGTCATATATTGGCATAACATATGTTCACGATATATATGTTCGACACTACCACTATAAACACTCAAAGCACAGGTGATTGTCCAATTTTGCATTAGACATATGCTTGTACACCTAATGTGTCATTTATCGCCTTATGTTTCTGGAAACACATCAATTGTAACATTAACTAAGTGGCAAAACGTGAAGATTCCAAAGGACGGGCTAGCAGGGCAGATACTGTTATGCATGGCGTCTCCTGTATTCAGCCATCATATAGCTGGAATATTGCTGAGTGAGTTGGTATGATGTATACAATACCGACAATACAGAGTGTGCATCCGTTCCAGGTTATCAATGAGTAGGCATACTCCTGAAAAAAGTGAGTGATTGACAATAGAGATAAAGACGGTACAATCAGAAATAATACATTCAAACTAATTTACTTTCACAATATGTGTTCACACATGTATGTTGTGTCATTTATGTAGGTACAACACATACCAGTAAAACATGCTATGGACAGTATGGCCTCCAATGTACTCGGCATGTGCTCAGCTGCAGCAGCAACCAGAAGATCGCCATCTATGACGCATATTACACTGACAATACAGAGTGTAGAACAGGTATCTCTAGTTGCTCAGTGAACCCAGACAGTGTGACAGAACGTGGATATCACAGGTTCAACAACGCCGAGCTGGTCTCCCTCTACGACAACTGTTCAACAGAGACTCAGTGTGTGTATCCTGCTCCCCGGCGTGGTGCAGCTCTTGCATTCTCTGTTGTGAAATATCAGTGCATTAAAGGTAGGTTCCTATTGGTAGCATATGGATAATTGATCTCTGTTGCTACTGTTTTGATTAGGGAAAGCTTCCTATATGTAGTTGGGTGAACTTCAGATTCAGTGGTGATGAACTATCACATGTTTGATTAATGTGTAGTGTGCAATGAATGTTTGTAAGAGATTGCTACAGGCAGCAAATATGATATGATAACTACATGTGGAGCAGGTCGTTTATTCTATTTGAACTGTGAAATATAGTTGTGACAGAGCATGGTTGTCAGGCCCCGCTTTACAACTGTTCGACAGAAAATCGGTGTATGTATCCTGCCTCCCACCAAGGTGTAGTATTGATCTGCTGTGACATACCAATGCAATCAATAACAGACTAATGACAGAAAAACGAGGACATAAACTTAGTTATGTTTCAGAGTTCACCTGTAATTCTTTAACGGCTTTAAGATATAAGAGAAGGCAGGAGTTCCTGATTCACCCCCTTCCACAAGGGTGCAGTTATTTTGTAATTTTATTACTACAATTATTCATTGTAGGTGTTGCCCGCCGTGACATGTCTGGTAATTATAAAATTGATAAAAATACACGTTGGCAGACAAGCATACAGTCACTCGAATACTTATTATATGATACATGCGTACATCATTTATATATAATGTTTGCAAGTATGTGTTGAATTATGCGTCTGTTTAACCTATCTCATATTTAATTTGTGGTTATTATTCAGTACCTGTTTAACTTGAGTAAAGAGCATAATGGCGTCAATCTTCGTAACCCATTCATCAACCTATTGTAATCATGACTACTCAGCTGGTCAACCGATGAACTGATCATTGAGTTTGATTACGTACATCTCTATGTATTTGTACAAATCTCGAGGCGCATGCAGAAAGTGTGAAATTAATACATGTAGATAATGTTATATCAAACGTGATAGCACAAACGGCACGTATACACATTAAATGTTGCAGACATGATTCAGTGTACATCTGTGGAGGAGTTGCACAGGGTATGTCTCAAGTCTCAATCACCCATGGAGAACAGAGGGTGTCTAATTCTTAAAGACTAACCAACACTTATGTAACGAGGGTTAGGATATGGTACCTGCAAGACATAAAGGTTTATCTTGAAGTGTCTATTGATTGAATTTATGAATGTTTCAGAAACTGATTCATTGAACATCAGTGGAGGGGTTGCAGTAGGCTTGTCTCAAGTCTCACTCACACATGGAGATAAAAGGATACCAAGTTCAACACCACAAACCAACACTTGTTTGTGCACTTTCAAGTCTAATGTCACCGCTACAAGCATATCAGTGTATACTCTTGACGCGCGGTCAGGACGAGGAACTTCAGAGCGATGCTTATCAAAGTTGTCTGTCCTACCTGGGGATGTCATCACAACAAATAATTGTTCAACTCTGTTCATACCGTTTGAGAGACTCAACGTAACAGCGGAGCTCCCGGTATCGCTATACTTCTCAGATATTATGAGGCCGCCATCAGCATTAGTGTGGCTTCTGATCAATGGTGAGAATGAGTAGTGTATCATATAGTTTATTTTCGTACTTCACCCCCAGCAACAGCATGTGTCGTTGTATAGGAATCATTACCATGACATTATCTATTTACAATGTTTGATTGTGTATAATAAAAATAAATCTACCAAACATCTCAATTTCTGAAAATTATATCCTCATATGTTACTCTGTGTGTTGCAGCATCAGACCCTTTCAATGTGAAGTGCGAAACTGAAACAGTGACAAGCACAGGTAGGCGCCATGTCCAGATGTTCACCTTTTTTTGCAAGTACATGCTGCATAAACTGTTATGTGATATTGCCATGCGCACTATTTTTATCTAAATAGCCAACGTGTGTCTGTAATAAAACAGGCTTGTTTCCACAACAGGCGACAGCACGTGTATATCAACCGGGTTAACGTTGGGGGATAAAGACAATCAGTGGCTTCATTTGAAATGTTTAGTGTAGTTCTCAATATCACAAATACATACCACACGAGTACGATGTGTGAAGATCATTTTAGGTGTTACACGCCGTGGTATTGTTGGACTATTGCCAAAAGCAGCGTCAACCCACACTCACTCACAATATATATGCATACTTATTTTAATTACTTTAAACTTTGTAAAATATAGCCCAGGCATTGAAATAGTTCGGCTCCACAAATTGTACCATTGTCAGTCACATTGGATGCAACATATACAGTATATGTACAGTACAGTCTTTTGATATTATTACACATTCCAAAACATTTACGGTTCTAATTCAGAAACTACCTCGAAAGGTAAACATATTGCATGTCAGCTTTGTTATTCCTAAGAATTTGCGAGTCGAGGGCGATACATTGCACCCTTGTATGAGTCACATATTGAATGCAGATCAAGCAAGATGCATTTTTTAAAATAAGATATGCGTTAGTAATAACGGCATTATACCACGTCTTACTATTGTGAGATAATGTCTTTAATATAATGTTTGAAATGTTTGCATCACGTTAGTTCACACTGCAAATAACAGTTACGTTATTTCTTCATTGCAAAAATACGAAAAAGTACCTGTTTAACGGATGCAATACATTTCCATTAAAGTTACAAAATTATATATTTTCAAATTATTCATAAAACATGCTATTCGTTGAAACCTGTCACGGAGTACATTTTTTGCTTAAAGTACAGAATATATCTATAACCTAAGTTTATATTTCGTTCAGCTCTGTTGAGGTTCTTGCTTAAGTGAAGTTTTATAATAGTTCATAAACCTGAGCTTGAGTCTATTTCGATCTGATCTCAAGGTCACGATAAGATTGCTGACGATTATGTTCCACTCGTATTGTATACAGGCTCCTCCCCAGATGGGAATTGTTAACAAATTCGCAAAGTACATATTCTGGAACAGTGCATTCTACACTCAGACCTTTGTTATCATTAGCATCCATAACGTTAATCATTATCAATGCAATGTCACATGTGTTTTGTTTGTATATTGTAATAATAGCTCATTAAATATTTGCATTATCTAGTTCCTGATATACTATTCCAAGACCGCCTCCGTGGTCTAGTGGTAGAGCGTCCGCCCGGAGAGCGAAAGGTCCGGAGTTCGATCCCCGGCCGCGTCATAGCAAAAGACGTTCAAAGATGGTACTTGTTGTTACCCTGTCTGGCGCTCGGCATTTAGGGGCTAAAAAAGGACTGGTCGGCTCGGAGTCAGTATACTGTGTCTGAGTGGGGTATTCATGTTAAACTGCGGCATGGTATCTCAGTGGGCTAGCACTATAAATCAGCATCAGTTCGGACTAGAACAAGCAGTCACACACACACACGTGCATGCACGTCGCTATATAACTGCAATAATCTTGGACGCGACGTTTAACCCCATTTCACCTCACCTCATCTACTATTCCAAATGCAAAAATATATATCCGTATGTTTTGCATCGATCGGTTATACTCATTGTTGATCATGTCAACACATAAACGTTTGTCCATCTTTTCACAGTGGGATTCAACACTGGGTCAACTGGGGGCAGATCTCCTGTATCCACCTCTTCACAATTCCCAGGTGAGCATTATTCATTGTAGGATTTCATACGCGATTGTTTAAAACATCAAACAAATTAGCACCTTCTGAGGGTAATCAGTAGATACACAGCAAAAAAAATGCAGTTTCCGGTATCCGGATACCTGCCGGATACCACCGGACACTTACCCAAAACGCGTCCGGGTATCCGGTGGCAGATACCTTGCCGGATACCAGATCCGTGGTATCCGGCATGGACACCACACCGGAAAGTATGCCAACTGGAATCCGGGTATCCGGCACCGGATACCTCACCGGATACCTCAATCTGGGTGTCCAGGGATCCGGCACCGGATACCTCATTCTGAGTATCCAAAAACATGTCACAATTTGGGGGGTGCATTTTGTTCAATTAAGTGTGAAACACCTAAAAATATATTGGAAACTAACCATGAAAATTGAACATTGCTGAAGGTATCCGGCAGGAATCCGGCAGGTATCCGGATGCAATTTTTCGAGATGTCTTATTTCTGGTAAATAATGTTAGCCTGGGCATAGCAGATAGCTGTAGTAATATTCTGTGTTATTTTAGTTGTAAATATCCCCTTAAAGTTGGGCATGTACTTTTGTTGAAAACATTTTTCAAGTTCATATATATTTCATTTTAGATGTTAAGTGTATTAAATGAAAAGCATTCAGTCCTGGTATGATGGTATCCTTACATTTCATCTTCATATTCCCAGTTTGTTCTAGCCTAGTGGTTGAAGCGTTCGATTCACCACATCGGTACATTGCTTGGTGTCACCCATCATGATATTGTTGGAATTTTGTAAAGTGGCATAACACCATACTCACTCTGACAAAAAATTGAGAGTCATTGGCTATGTGCTCACTTGGGCCTTTGTTCCTGGTGAGATTAAAAGATTATTTTGGAACTGTATCAGTACTTGTTACATCTTGACAGACGAGTTTTGTTGAAGTTTGAAACAGAATATCATTAACCCAAATGGGTGCATAAGACTAATGGCATCCATAGAAAACACCTAATAAAGTACTGGTACATAAAAATATCAATGTAATTTTTCTACTGACATGGAACTAAAAACTTCGTTCAGTGAGCTGTTGTAGGATTGTAGGAAAACATTCAGGGCATTAGTATATTTGATATATGTTAGCACCTTTGTTATGAATGATCAATATCATATTTCTTTAAAGAAGCAAAACAAAACAATTGTTCAGATAAAAAAACATATTTATTGATTTATGACATTTCATTGGTTCAGTAACCAGAGGTGCAAGAACATTCAAAATCTGAAACAGATGCTTCAATGCCATTTTCTAAATAAACAAATTAGTCAAATCTCAGAAGAATTTCAAGGTAGAAGAATATCTAAAGTCAATTATGTTTGTGCAGTAAACCACAAACGTCATTCAGATTTGTATAGTCAGCATCAGTGTACACCACATAAACATAGTCTCACTGCTGTGGTATTAATTCCTTTAGACACGATTAATGTCGTAATAAAACAACCTACAGAATCACACTGATGTGGCATTATTCATTCAGAATCATCACTTTCTGAGGTGAACCTGTTAGTTGTTCTGGGGAGGATTATTCATCATCCGGAGAGTCCTTTGTATGACTTGTCTGATCTGGTGTCATTGTGAAATCCAGGTGCCTGAAACAATTTATAACATCTTTAAAAGCTTGTTATTAAAAATATAAGAAACACACATATATTGACAAAGGGTAAAAAGTTGGTTTCTCAATGAGTAAGGTAATGACAATTTATCAAGCAACTGTTAACCAAACCATGTTAACCAATGTAAAAAAGCCATAGCAAACAGTAAATTTTACAGAAAATACAAAATTGTAATTGATCTTCTGAAAAGAATTCCTGTAGTGCCATAAGGCAGGCTCACCTGAATTTTTCTCAAATGTTTGCATTACATCAAAACATAAGGAAGGGTAAACAAGGCAATGCAAATTGCATAAAACAGGTTCTTATACATAAAAACAGAACTACCGTATTTGACGTAATAAGCGCCTCGCTCTAATAAGTGCCAACGGGAATATTTGCTAAAATATTGGCTAGTGAACAATCCCAATTAGCACCCTTTCCAATTGATCAATGTATACAAGACTTATTTATTTGCGTATAATACACACTCGTGTGTGATATGCACCCTTAATTATGGGGATTTTCATTCTGGAAAAATATATTTGTCATACATAAACATTTCAGGCTGCCAGCATAAACCACGAAATTTTGAGAGCGCCCTGGACGCTTATTACGTCGAATACGGTATTCATAACTATCAAAACTTTCAGCCACACAAGTCATGTAAGTGTTATCAAAATACTATATAATGAGTGTGCAAGTTAGTATAGTTCCGTGTGCGAAATACGCATCAGTCGGAAAGCGCACGTTAAATCTCCAAAGTAAGTAAGTAAGTAGTATAGTTCCGCACAGCTTTTAGCAATATTCCAGCAATATATCTGCGGGGACACCAGAAATGGGCTTTTCACACAGTACCCATGTGGGGAACAGAACCCAGTGCTTCGGGGAGAACACATTACCCACTAGGCTACCAAATACAAATATCATCTCAAAACAAAAGTAAGTAACATAAGGATTTCATACAACAGATATTTTCACCAAATATCAAGTCACTATACAACTGATTGAATTACTGATTAGAGGAGCAAATACATTTCAATGTAGCAGCTGAATCAGGCTTAATTTGAATCGTTCCTTGCTTTAGTTGCAACTGAAAATAATTATCTCACTTATTATTGATATTTAATATCTACCATTAATTGGTAGGCCAAAATAGACACTGATACAAAAAATCAACTGAAAAGAACCACCTGAACAATCGACTAAAAACTATGTATATTACATTTAAGGGACCTTAATTCGGCTGCTGGCAATAGTATGGGCGGATACAGAGGGGGGGTGCTGGGGTGCGCACCCCCCTTTTATTTCGAAAAAAATCTTTATTTCTGTATAAATTACCACCAAAGACAATAAATAGATCTTAATTGTGCACCCCCACTTTTAAAAAAAGCTGTATCGGCCCATGAATAGTCATGAGTAAAATCATTATCATATTTTTATCATTTATCCTATCGTTAATTAAGATTAACAATAACGGGAAAAACTGCCAAATATATTGGTCAAGTGTAATCATAATATAAGTAGTTCTATTTGGTTTTGGAACTTTTCAAGGGTAATTGTAAATATATGTGTATTCCTATTTGAATACTCATTTGATTGTTATAAAGTTACACAGTATTGCATCTATCGTCTGTTTCTAAATAAAGTGGAACCCATATTTGACTTGTGTGACATAATTGAATCATACCCCAAGTTCAATATGCATTGTTATGCATCTGCACAGAGTGGTCAAAGTCCTTGTCACACACATAGTTTGCAAAAAGGCAGAATCCAATAAATACAGCTGAGACATCAGGTTGTATCCAGACAAACTGTCTGATAATCTCAAGTATGGTCTTGGTAGCATCAAGGGATGTAGCTAATCCTAAATAAACATTAAATAAGTGACATAATCTCTTCTACAGAACACTTTATCAAAGCCTGCCCCACCTTTGATGTTTATCATCTCGTTACGCTCACAACAGCTCATTAGCAAGATGAACTCAATGTCAACTCATGGTGGATTAGGGATTAACAGGGCAATTAGTGTCAGGTGGGTATTATCACTTGCAATTATCTGTTAATTACTTAATTGAGTAGTGACGGCTTAGTTAGTTTCCAACCACACTGACTGCTATGCTACTTATCAAGTCAGTTTACTGGTAACATGTTTCTGTGGACCAAGGAAATGTATCATGCCAGATACTTAAAAAGTTCTACTCATAAGTAATAAAATAATGACAATTCTCCCTACAAAGACATTTAACATTTGATATACATAAACTGTCTGTTGAAACTATGATGATGCTAATATACAAGTCGCACAAAACAACTCATTCATATACTGGTACCTAGCCAAACATACATAATTTGTATATGCATATGCACATGCTTGTACATATATACGTCTACTGGCATGTCACACATACAAACAATCATTAGATGGATGTAATCGTTCAAAAATATTTTACATACAAAAACAAGTGAACAGATTCTGTAATAGCATGGTTAATATTGGGAGATGTTTTAGCATTTCCATTTAGCTTTGTTAGCTTTGTTTGATGTTTAACGCCACACTCAGCAATATCGCAGCTATGTGGCAGGAATCAAACCTGCATCGGTCTTCAGCACGAAGAGTGAATGCTTAAACCACTAGGCTACCCCGCCACCAAAAATTCCCCCAGGATAAAGTTGTCATCATGGTTATTGTTCAACTAGTTCAAGTGAAAATGTTCATACCCTTAAAATGTCTTATCTTCCACTTCACGATGATCTCTGATGCAAAACTTCCCTGTCATTAAAACTGTTCTTGATTCTTCACATCTGGAATAATATGTTGAGGCTATTATTAATCATCTCACAGAGTAAAGGGAGTATATGAAATAAGACAGTGAGTCACATTAGCATACAAATTATCCAGTTAAAGTAAACATATTTCTACATTATATACATAAGCAAATACTAACATATGAAAGACAGGCTACTTGTTATATCAAAATATAATTATACATTTACTTACATGTTGGCTATAAAAGTTAATGTGTCACATGTGACAGGCTTACATGTGGTAAATTACTTTGATAAGTGTTCATTGTAATATTAACATATTCCTTACCTTAATGTGTCACTTCAGCTGCAAGCATGACCTCAGCTGCAATCTCAATATTTGGCCAATTTTGACGAAATGACCGATCGTGTTCAGTGTATAAGCTGAGCCTCGTCGCTGATATAACTTGGCGCAAGTTGACGACGCGTATAGAGAGCCGGGAACCAGCTTATGTCGTATTAACCTGGTTCCCGGCTCTCTATGCGCGTCGTCAACTTGCGCCGAACAATATTGTGATATTAGAGACGGGGGCCCAGCTTAGTGTTAACCCGGAACAGGCCATTTTACCCATATTCCCCTACGGTCCAGGGCGCCATTTTAGAACATGGATGTAAACAAACCTCGTGTATCGATATACGCTGTTATGCTTGATTACGATAAGCTTACCTCGTGTATCGATACATTGTTCTCATTCACCTCCACCACGGAAATGCCGGCCGAAGTTCCTCTGAGCCATCCACAACGCGAAAGTCAACAGTATTTGGAAAGGCGATTGGCAGCAAATGCGGATGCCAGGTACGTAGCAGGGCTTCGTGACCTTATGATTTCTGTGCAGAGATCTTATGGAACGGATTGATTTAGATATTTTCCTGCTCTACATACTTTACCGTAAACGCCAAGGGTCCTTTTTTTAGTATTATGGTCAACTGTTTGTTATGACGACAAGGATTTGCATAAGGGGCGTAATGGATTTGTGGTCAAAACAAGATGATCCAAATTAGATCCGCTTTTTATAGATAGTGAAGAAAAGTACAAAGATCTAGGAACGATTATGAACTCTAAACTTTCGTGGGATGCTAATACATACTATAATTTACAATAATGGCCACCAAAGACTTTATTTTTTTTACGCTTAACATATTTTTATAATTACACTGTTATGTCCTTGTTTTGTATAAGCTTCATAACTTAATAATTCAATTTTTCATGGAATGACTCTGACCTTGACGAGGATCTTTTTTGCAACAAGTGATTCCCTATGTAAAGTCTTTGTTGAATGACCCTGGCTTTGTTGTCAAATAATTGTTTGACAGTTGTTAAATATGGGGTTATGTTTTATCTCTGAATGTTTGGGATGAAATATTTTAATAAGGACAGTTCTAAGTTGGAAACTCAACTGGGGCCTTTTCAATTGAATTCAATGTACAGCATGTACAGTTTGGATATTTATGTAATGTGAATGCTACTTATGTTTGCAGAATGTCTGGATGAATGAATGAGTCAGTCATCTGCACAGCATCAATGGAAAAAGGGAAGCAATGAGGAACAAGAGAAGAGTATCAGTGAGTGGTAAATATTTGAAATTATTCTGTTTAGTTCATCATGTTCATGTAGCTATTCTGCAAATATTTCTTCAGTTTGCTTGTTCTTTATCACCTGTTGGCATGGATGCCCTAATTATCAAAGGCACCACAACTTGCTGTGCATAGTTGCATCTCTTAGGCTTGACAGAAACCGATGGTCGTGGGTTTGAATCGAGGGTAGCATCATACACTTGTTTGTGGGTTTCATCAAAGTGGTAAACATGTAAGACCTGCATCACTTCGGGCTTTCTTCCAAAATCAAGCTTACATGCCATGATATAACTGGAATATTGTTCAAAGAGGCGTTAAACCCAATTCACTCATTTAACACCACATCCAGCAATAGTTCAGCTAAATGACAAGGATTATAAATAATCAAATCTCAACTAGACAAACCAGTGATTAATGTTATGAGCTCGATCCAGACGCACCGATGATGACAACATCCCATGTTATTGGAGACGATTACGAGCGATCAATGAGCCCACTTGCTACCTCATCTATTACTTTGGCTTGTATGGCAAGCATAGGTTGCTAGGAACATTGTTAAGAGATGTCAGTTAATGATCGTTTCAACTCATCAGCATGGAACAATATATATCTCAAGTGTTTGGTATATAACAAAACTCAAAGATGATAAATTAAGTGAATTTGCTGCCTTTTATCTGTAAGTACATGTTGCGACAATTCTTTTCTATTGCTACAATCTTTATACATAATTTTGCAGAAACTGAAGTCCAGCTTGAGATACCCGGATGACAGGTTGACAGTCTGGGAGGCCCCTTCCAGATATCCGAAGTGATTGGTAGACAGCGATGAGGAGAGTCCTGTTATTTCAATGGGGTCCTACCAAGAAGTTATATCCCAATTGACACTGGGACAAACTTACAAAGGCTGGTCTGGCTAATGTGAGAAGACCAACCAATGCCAAGTCGGAGTGGGACCCTTCAAGGACGTTGAAGAAATTATTGTCTTTGGCCATGTGGTAATCACTTGAAAGGAATGATGTTTGCGACTACTTGTCTATAAATGTGGACCCAAACACCAAATAGAATGTTCACAATTCTACTAACACAATGCAACAGGGATAGAGCCAATCTGGCCTCCCCTCATCCTGGTTCCTGTTTTTCCATGGCAATATAGAAGGAAAAGGAGGTTTGAGGGCAAGTAACTCTGAACTGGTGAGCATGGTCTGCTGATGCTTTCAAGCAAACAGTTATCCCGCTGTGTTATGAGTATTGAAGAAAAGGAGGAAATTGCATACTGCATCAGGAACCATCATGTTAACACTGTTCAATGTGTGATATAGGCATATAAATAAAAGAAATTGATAATTTGTTTGTTGTTTATGTTTCTTTAGCCAGCTGTGTAAATGGGGATTTTCCAATATTTTGCCTCAGTTTGATAGCCACAGTTATCGTATGAAACCATGCATTGCTTGGACATCTTTGGAATAACACATTGATCTGCTATGTCAAAGGTCAATGTCATAGCCAGACAAAAAATTGTTAATGACGAAACTGTTCCTTAGGGTAGGGATAGAAGTTGGCAAAAGGTCATACACTTACATTTTATCCCCCGGCAGTCCGTCTGTCCGTCCGTTATCATTTCCTTTTCCGGGGCAGGATTCCCAAACCATTCAGTGTATTTGATTGAAATTTGGCAAATCTACCAGGCACATACTGAAGTGGTGCCTTTTGATATTTTGGGATTTTTATAATTTTTATTTTTTAAAATGTTTATGGAATGAAGTTGGACATAGGCTCAATTGGGGATGGGGTTCGTTTCCGGGGCAGAATTCGAAAACCATTCAGTGTATTTGATCGAAACTTGGCAAAGCTATCAGGCATATACTGAAGTGGTGCCTTTTGATATTTTTGGATTTTTCTAATTTTTATTTTTTTAACTTTTTATGGGTTGAAGTTGGACATAGACTCAATTGGGGATGAGGTTCGTTTCTGGGGCAGAATTCGAAAACCATTCAATGTATTTGATTGAAACTTTGCATTCATATGGATGCGACCATGATGGATTTTTTTGTGGGTAAACAATGTATGCTTCTTAAAGAACTTTAAACTGTTGACTCATTACATACAGAATTGCACATTTACTAGTGGTTACTTTACAGACAGCTGCCGGGGGGATATGTCATCTTTCTGATGACTCTTGTTCTCTAATGTGCCTTTTCCTGCAGAAGTGTAAATAACTCTTATACATATAGTTGTTTATCATTGTCATATGTTTGTCAATATTACACTGAATGAACCAATTTACAATTGTTTTTGAATTAGTCGCAACTGATATTGAGGGTCAAATTAGCTTTCAATGTCTTTCAGTAAAAAATTTCACAGTAACTGAGGAACAGCTCTCTGTAGTGTGATGAAATCTGGTACATGCCACCCTCAGAGTGAGGCATATTGTGTTTCAAACTTGAAGCTGGTGTGCTCGTAACAAGTACTTGTACCTTTACAAATAATCATATTATCATCTCACTAGGACCAAAGGCCCAAGAGAACACACAGTCGATGAGTTTATACTTTCACTTAGAACAATCTGGAAGTCTGAACATGAAATTTAAGGATATCATCATACATGTATTAGAACTGATGTTTGTTCATTAAAAAGAATTATAGATGAAATTGAAAAAAGTGTCTTCTCCAAAAGTACATCCCCATAGATCTCAACTTTAAGGGGATATTTACAACTAAAATGACACAGAATATTACTACAGCTATCTGCTATGCCCAGGCTAACATTATTTACCAGAAATAAGACATCTCGAAAAATTGCATCCGGATACCTGCCGGATACCTTCCGGATACCTTCAGCAATGTTCAATTTTCTTGGTTAGTTTCCAATATACATTTAGGTGTTTCACACATAATTGAACAAAATGCACCCCCAAATTGTGACATGTTTTTGGAAACTCAGAATGAGGTATCCGGTGCCGGATCCTTGGTATGCATGCCGGATCCTTGGACACCCAGATTGAGGTATCCGGTGAGGTATCCGTGCCGGATACCCGGATTCCAGGTGGCATACTTTCCGGTGAGGTGTCCATGCCGGATACCACGGATCTGGTATCCGGCAAGGTATCTGCCACCGGATACCCGGACGCGTTTTGGGTAAGTGTCCGGTGGTATCCGGCAGGTATCCGGATACCGGAAACCGCATTTTTTTTGCTGTGATAGCTTAATGTATCGTCGATGCAACTTACAAACCGACTTGTACCTGTACATATAGAAAAGGTTTTGGCTACGTGCAACGTTGCATACTGTACTCAATGGTTGGTCAGGTTTTGTTGGTATTTGTACTTGTGAAGTTGAGATATTGCATGCATCCATTGAAGATCAAGTGTAGTGTATGGAAGTTTTCTAAAATGTTTTGTTTTCAAATGGGTTTTTTCATTGAATGTCATTGAATTATTAACAGTATTCCCGTTCTTGTTCTCTGTGGTAAACATGGTCTATTTCGTGTTTCAGCCGGTGTGTTTGTGGGAGGGGTGGCTGTCGGGGTTGTTATTGTCATCCTGATCGGTCTTGCAGTGTACGTCTTCGTTGTAAGGTATATTTCAAAGCACATTCACAAGCTACCTTTCCGGGATCATGTAGTGAAACACTGTACTTTGAAAGGACGCCCAGTAATAACACCCATCTGAGCTGTGAAATGTGATTTACTATTGCAAATCCCTCCTGTCATATCAAAGCAGATGACACCACGATTGGGATTTACCAATTTACAGATGTGGGGAATCGCAATGGGATATTCGCCATGATGATCAGATATTTTACCCTCAACTGAAACTGATCTGACGTCTTCATTCCCTTATCCTACAGATTATAGTTTCCAATTACGTGTCTTTTCAGGCGTCGGTACGATCTTACTGTGAAGAAACAAGGAGACGCCCCAGCTTCCATTGAACACCCCACCTACTCAGGACTGTCAGCGGGAGCTGATGTCAACAACTGTGACATTATTGAACAGACTTCCAAGTTTAAAGGGGAAACTGCACATGAGGTGGCGGCTACTCAAGATTACCAAAACCTTTGATTTATCACCAGTCAATCATTCTGTAAATGTAACACAGACAAGATAATGACTCTATGATAATCATGTTATGCTCATTCGTGTCATGTACTGGTTTCAGTTTGGCTCCAGCACATGTGCAATTAGTATCTGGTCTTGGAGTAATCCCGAGAGAAAAGTAGGGCTGTATGCCCTTGAAATGTATATGTCACACCCCTAGATTTTCTTCTTCTAAATTACTGTTAGGCTGTTACCACTATGATTGTGTACTATATGGATCTCAGCCAGTGTGTGAATTGAATGATTTCGCGAAAACTGGTAGCATCACTATTTTATAGTCATTCAGAATCACATAGTCATGATATAGTCGGAATCGTACAATGGTTTCGCTTACTGCAGATATTTCGTATAATTATGGAAATAATTTTGTCGCTCTGATTTATTGAACAGTATTTAAGTTGCAACAATATTCTAGCTCCATGTGAGGGGGAAAGCCATATATTAACCACTGATCTGAAACCCAGGAACAACGGTGTGGTGCTGATAAGGATAGTAAGGAAAAAATCTGGATTCAAACCCGCGAAATGCGGATGTTGGCGGACGTAAGGGACACAACTCTACAGTTTATTGCCGCGCCTTTGACTATTTTTTAAGGACTTACCTCAAATCTTATTGAGATCACAATATATAAGTGTATTATATATTTAAACGTTTTCGCCATTTCGCAGTAGCTGTTTCTACAATTTGTATATTTTTGTAATATTGGCTATAACTCCATATGTATACTGTAATCGGCCTTTTTAATAATGCTTGAAATAAATACCGACACTACATGTACGCCTGAGCATTACAATTATTTCAAGCACAATGACAGTGTTTGTCGTTTGAGGGCAAGGAGGAACAGTATTGTGTGGTAATCTCCACACTTTCCTCATTCAGACACAGGCCGGTATTTGCTTCCCTGACTATATAATGCATGTAAACAAGCCAATCGACTGTGCATGACGATACATGTCATCATGCAATTTAAAGCAGAAGAGGTAGAAGTGTTCAGAGTGAAGCTTCTCACCACCATATAAGAAACCAGCGAAACCGGCCCATAATTTGTTTGTATATCAAATACGTAGTCCGTATTTATGCGGTACTCGAGACTAAGTGATAGTTAACTGTGCGGCCACGTAGGTTATGGACAATTATCTGTTGCATAAAATCATGGTGCATTTTTGCCATACCTATGCTTGCAAATCAAACACGCGTTATCATAAAGCAGGAAGGGGAATGATAATTGTGACGATTGTGCTGTTTTATCAAGTAAGCCTATCAAGAACAGCCATACACACGTCACAATAACAGGGCAAGCGATATTGTAGTTGTCATCTACATATACATGTGTAAGGAAAATAGAGACATTGGCTTTTCAAATATTGTCTGTAGCTGTATACTGTACATTGTGTAAAATAAAATGCGATATCGCAACAGGAAAATTTTAAATGCGGTAGCTAAACGGAATCATACTTGTAACGCGCGAATGGCATTTTGCCATAAATCATTACAAAACAGTTGATAATGCAAGGATATGATATGGTTATGTTTCTTGCATATAATTTTGCGGCATCCTTTTTGTTAGTTGAGTTATATTATAAATCGCACCATTTGGTAGATAGATAAATCTGTGTATAATTAATGCACTGTGTAGAATTAATGGGCCTCTCCTCAAATTCAGAGCATAATATTACATTTGATGGCACGCATTGATATCATATGTTTATAATCTACGAAAAATGTAGTACCATTTAATCCTTATTAGGCCAACAAATAGCCTTATGATCTTTGCAGATATTGTTACGTGTCAATCAATCCAGCCGAACGCTACTGTTGTAGCCATGTGTTCAGGAAAAACGCATGAATTTATCCCATAATCACAAAGGTGATACGCTTTCTATATGAACACAAAGAAACGACATTGTCTGAATGATTCTACGAAAATATGTATTCAAAGATATTTGCCGAGTTCGGTAAATCGACGTGGCTTTTGATATCTGATTTAACATGACTTCGTCCTTCTCATTTCCTTTGTCGTTGGCAATGTATTAGTTTCTCCAATATGTTGCTCGCTGACCAGTCAATATATATACTACCGACAAAACAGGAGAACTGATGAAATCATAGTAAAGGTGTAATGACGATGAATGTTTGTAAAATACATTTTGGGCGAGAAGATCAATATATAGTGTGTTCACTATGTTGGGCGATACATGCATGACATCTTGATGGCATACCGTTGATTAACCTGCGTATAGTTGCCCTTGGTATTTATTGCCCGTCATTCCTCCTGAAGAGCTACTCCAAGTTGGACCAATTGAGTACTCTCTCCGTTTGAGAACATCCCACAGATCGGGACATGTCGTGATCAGGGGACTAATTAAGCGGGCCAGTCCAATGTTCGTATGCCTTCTCGTCGGAGATAAAAGGTGACGGCCTGGGCACGATGTGATCTAATATTGTCATCTTGCAGTTCACAATTTCTGCCGATAATTCTAGCGAATGGAACAACGACGCGAAATTGTGCCAAATATTTCCCTGGCCAGTCAAATGTCCAAGGCATTCATGATAACCAATTCAGCAATAATACTGATAGAGTAATACTGCCCCACACCATGACACTCCCGACCCCATACCGAACATGGTCAAGAATTGTAGCCCTCGCCGCTACGTCTCCAAAAACGTTGTCTATCAGCTGTGAATCGCAGGTAAAATCTTAATTCGTCTCTAAACATGGTGCACGTGTAACGCGGAGACCACCCGAAACTTTGCGGCCTTCATGTATGGTAAGCTGTTTAGGTTACATGCGTCACAAGACGCCTTACTTATAGGTGGATTGCACAGAGGCCGGTTTTAACGGTAGATGTTTCAATTTGCATGGAATTTTGTAGGGGCTGATTTCAATCTATTGCTGATGAGGCGACACTATGACACTCTGGCCGAGTGTCGGCGGCACGAGGGGAATTCAACAGTGCGTGTGACTTCGCATGAAAAAATACGGACGAATTGTTACTCTGAGTTCTTATTTTAACTTACGAATGTTTTACTAAGAGACACACACTTGTGAAAACGATAACAACGATTCGAGAATACTTCTTATCTTAGTTTTTAAGTTATCGCCAATGGTGTCGTTCGGGCCTGAGAATTCGTAGTGCCACGAAAGTTTCGAGAATAGATACCCAGCAGTTGGGTACTGATTAATGCTACATTTTCAGCTGGGGGAAAACAAGAGCATAATACTACTCAAAGAACTGCTTTGTGATTATACAACTCGCGTGTTGATACACACACACACACACATACGTTCACTCTTCATATATGCCTGAGTGGGTTCATTTGTAAAAACAGAAATAACGAACATACAGTGTCAGGTGATATAAGAGTTTGCACATAAAATTTGTTCACAACCTCGGAGGGAGAGAGAGAGAGAGAGTGATGAAGAGAGAGAGAGGGAGAGAGAGAGAAAGAGAGTGAGTGAGAGAGAGATAAAGAGAGAGAGGAGAGAGGACTGACATTGCACAATTCTTTTAAAAAAATTCGCTTTCCTGAATACAAGCTAAAAGCACTGCAAAACGAAATACACCTTCATGTACATGTATATACTCTGCTTGTATCCACCCACAGGCATCGGTAGTTTCGAGACCGAATATATAGTAACCAAACTGATGTACACCCTACCTAGCTATATACACATATATGTAAAGGATCCTAGTGTATACAGGTGAGGTTTACAGCCGTCGAAGTATATTTCAACTCACTTTCTGAACTCCCAACAGGTTTGATCAATGGCGACACCTATGATGCGCTCATACAATCATTCAACCTCTATCGCTAACTTGTGTCAGAACATCCTTACCAGAAAAAAAAAAATTGTTCTTTAATAGAATTATCCTTCATATATTTATTCTTCGGAATGTTTTTTTACAACATGTTGTTGAACATATATTTAGAGTATGAAAGATGCATGCGTATTTTACCGATATGGACATTCCATGATTGAACATAATTTATTCTATATTTTTGTTAAGTTTGGGTTTGAATGGTGTGGAGGCAATAACTATTTCCTTATGTTTCGTTTTAAACACAAATCAATACGCATTGTGCCACAGAGTATCTCTCCGCACTTCGTGGGTCCCTATGTAATGGCATGATGTCATAATGTGTGAGTATGGTTTTACGCCGCTTTTAGCAATGTTCCAACAATATCACGGAGGAGGACATCAGAAATTGTATTCACACATTGTACACATATGTTGGGAATCGAACCCGGGCCTTTGGCGTGACGAGAGAATGCTTTATCTATTAGGCTATTCCACCGCCCCAAAGCATAATGGTCTTTGTACCGTATAATAACAGCATAATTGTCTTTGTACTGTATCAAACATCTGTGAGAACACATCTGTTCGGGTCACTGCCTGTGATTGTATGTCTGCCAACCCATCTGGCCACACAGACGTGTTGAATGACAAGAACTCGATCGAGAAAGATCATGTTTCGTTCTATAAGTCCGCGTCAAATGATCGAACTTATTCTACCCAAGACTCAAGAGAAACGTCGGTACGCCCCGATTGCGACTATGATCGCATTTGTCAGATGAAACCCTGCTTCGCCTGCTACGTTTGAAGATGAAGTAAAGTTGGACAGTTGAATTGAAGACAACATCTATGTTCACCTTACAGACGGTGACAAATAACCCGATAGTTGAGATTGGCTGCTATCAGTGGTACAGACCAGTGATTCGCTCCACTAAGCAATCTTGGAGCTACAATGTTAAAGCATTCGAGTTCAGTTCGCATTCGCACTAAGATCGATTTATGGAATCGTATCAGTGTCATATACTTGCCACAGTATTATCTTAAAGTGATAGCAGAGGCTTAAATCATACTAAATTGGACTATTATTTAGAAGTCTATTGATTTTACGCCACCAATATCCTCAACATGACTCACCTTAAGACGGGAAAGAGAACAAGATCACTAAAACATTGATTGATGATATAGCACCATCACCATCACGTGCAACATTAAATGATCTATTGTATCAATGCACGTGTAACACAGCACATCATCCACGCAATTGTGATACGGTGACTTCTAATCATGTGAACCATGCCAGTGAGCCTGACCCCTCCATCCATTCAGCCGCCCCTTAAGGCAAGCACAGGTTGTCGGAGACCTATAATTCATCCCTGGAATCCCCGCGGATTTATCACATATAACAAGTATATATGATTGTTTTTGTGGCCATGATTGTAGGAGCTAATGTTGACTTTGATGATTTAATGTGAACATTGTACTTGTTTTAATAATATGCCCGTGTGTATGAGTGACCTTTTGCGCAGCTTCAAACAGTATTGCAGTTATTGCATAGCGTGGCAGCTTAATTACAGGGCGAAATGATGCAGGTCTTTAACGTTTACACTTTGATGAAAAGCATGGGCATAGTTTCCGAGCGCGACTAACTGACGCAATTGCGAATAGCGGTGCCTGAAAAGACGGGGCCACCCGTGCCCACGACGTATATGCGTTATTCATACATTTGAAGATGATGTCAGAGGTGCACTGTGAACAAAGTGTAATAGCACAAGCATAACGATTTAACTTTTTGCAAAGTAGACTATGCAATGTAATTTTTATTTGATTTAGCATTATATGGACGAAAGTCTGGTTTTAGACTCATTTTAACGAGTTATGCTTGCTTGATATCCACGTATGTTAAAAAACCTAATAAATACGAAATACAACACAAACTTGAAGCCTGTTTCTTCTTAATCATCAGTGGTAACGTGTGTTTGGTGCTATTAATAATTGAAATTTCCTCGTATAGCTTTAACAAAGCCTTTAGGCGTTCTTTTCCTTGTCAGTGCTTAATCATTCAGAAACACCCATTTCAACAAAAACTCAAGTGAACTCGTCAAGGACTCGAGTGGCTGCTTTATTTTGTCACCCAAGCAGATGGGCATAAATCATAACGTGATATATTTTGTGACGATCGCATTTGTATCTGTAGATGTAACGTTTCAATTGCTACTATTCACAATATAGAATATAGAAAAATATAGAAAAATTATAGAGTTTATTAATATACGTATAGAATAGAATAGAATAGAGAAACGTTTGCCTCGAAAATTTGCGGTTCGTCTTTCAGTCCTTGAAGAAGTACGTATCTTATGAAAGTGGGCTCGAATACCCGATGCCCCTGATTATGATCTCTTGATTATGGTGCTCATAGGTTTCACCAGCAGGGTAAACGTCTGAGACTCTTGCCATCCCCCTACATTCAACTAAAACACCTTGAAATAATGTGCAAATTGTCCTTAAACCCACCTAAATCTGTCACATCATTTGGTATTTCAATGCAAAATGAACCCAATATTGCCGCTTTCGTGAAACTGTTGTTGAGCCGGTTGCTGCGGTTAGATGTAGGTTGAACCAGTCTATAAATCACACAACATATTCTTCTAATTTGCGTGGATAAATACAAAAAAATTATACTGAGTAACATTGTTAATATTTTTTGTGAATAAAATTGTATCAGAATATTAAAAGCGGCGTTGTGAAAGTTGTTGATGAGTATGGCAATACTGTAACATATTACACAATTGTTTTCCTGTAAAATAGGTATGAAGATATGTTTAAGCATTCCATGCCTCAACTCATACTTTTAGCATCGTCACACTTCTGCTGATCACTTAATCATCATTTGCATTATTAGGGGTCTGGTTACTCGCATACGATTGGCTGACATCGGAATCAAGGTATAAAATTTAAAGGTCTGTATAATATGTGAATCTCATGATAGGACATGTTGTCTGCCAGTATGATTTAAAGTGTATTTACGGTATGGTACAGTGACCTAACATGGTTAAGAGTCGGTCCACGGCAACTGACGTTTATTATACGGAGCGATATATAGTGAATAGCACCCGAATGTCTTTCACTATCAAATATATCAGCATGATTCGATAAAAGTCTAGAACTCCAAGGCTTGCCGAATGTTATCAACTGGTGTTGGTATATTTTATCGAGAGACACGAGGGTGAAATTATATTTGTCATCCAAAATCCTTTTCAGTTTGTGAACACTGATAACCCGTGACAGAGAGATTAGTGATGTCATTTGATTGTGACGTACCTGGTGACGTCACAATGATTCTCACAGTGGTGTGGTGCAATTTCATCGATCTCACCCAAGTTACATTTCCCCTGGAAGCTGTTTGTGGATACAAAATAGCCGTACACAGCCTAACCCATGTGTCAACGGAATAGTTTATGTGGCTGGAAGAAATAGGGAGGTTATATTTGCATAGTTGTTGTGACACAAGTGGGCCAACATACTGTCCATCCTGGACTATTTAAAACTGATGATTAGTTTGCTCCGAACTTAATTTGATAGAGTAAGATTCCGATGACGAGTGAGTGAATGAGTGAGTTTGGTTTTACGCCGCTGTTGGCAATATTCCAGCAATATCACGACAGGGGACACCGGAAATGGGCTTCATACATTGTACCCATGTGGGAATCGAACCCGGGGCTTCGGCATGACGAGCGAACGCTTTAACCACTAGGCTACGCCAACGCCACTCCGATGAAGAGTGATCCCTATGGACCCAAGATCACCTGTTCTCAATAGTCCTCGCAGGACCGACCTCAAAAAGGATCGAATTGTCATAGAACTGTGTCATTGTATCCCACAGTCGTGTCTCGTTGCTCTACACGTTGTTTGCCAAACTCAATTATTTACAGGGCTGTCGTGATATTGCTGTGATATTGCAGTGATAATGTTGTGATATTGATGTGATATTACAGAGATAATGTGATATTGTTGAGATATTGCAGAGATAATGTTGTGATATTGCTGTGATATTGCAGAGATAATGTTGTGATATTGCTGTGATATTGCAGAGATAATGTTGTGATATTGCTGTGATATTGCAGTGATAATGTTGTGATATTGCTGTGATATTGCAGTGATAATGTTGTGATATTGCTGTGATATTGCAGAGATAATGTTGTGATATTGCTGTGATATTGCAGAGATAATGTTGTAATATTGCTGTGATATTGCAGAGATAATGTTGTGATATTGCTGTGATATTGCAGAGATAATGTTGTGATACTGCTGAGATAATGTTGTGATGTTGCTGTGATATTGCAGTGATAATGTTGTGATATTAGTGTCATGCTGTAGAGATAATGCTGTGATTTTGATGTCATATTGCAGAGATGTTGCTGTGACATTTCTGTGATTTTGCTTTGATAATGCAGAGATAATGCTGTGAAATTGATGTCATATTGCCAAGATAATGCTGAGATATTGCTGTGATAATGCCGTGATATTGCAGAGATAATGCTGTGATATTGCCATGATATTGTCGTGATATATTCGTGAAGTTGCTTGGATATTGATGTAATATTGATGTCATATTGATGTGATGTTTCTGTGCTATTGGTGTGATGTTTCTGTGCTATTGTTGTGATGTTGCTGTGCTATTGGTGTGATGTTGCTGTGCTATTGGTGTGATGTTGCTGTGCCATATGTGTGATGTTGCTGGGGTCTATTGAGATAATGCTGACTGGGACGTAACACAATAATTTCTCACTCGGAGATTCTTCTGTTCTCTGCCCGAGCATTAAGTTGATGCCTCACAACATTAGTTGATATACATCAGTTCATTGCAGACTATTTACTATTGAAACGATTCAAGTGGTGTGGGGAATCTGTGGCATAACTGATCGTATTTGAAATTGGCACAATGGCGATTTTAGTCATTAAAATGTAATATGACTCCATTCGTTATGTAACCGCCTTTGATTCTCGTTACAATCGCGAACAAAACCCGTTTCCTAATGAAACCCTCATTTTAGTGTAAAATAAAGGAAGTCAGTCATTAAGAACCATTGCCTGAAATATCCCACATTCAGCTGAAACCAGTATCCTCAGGCCATTCGGAGTCGCATTCGTTAGGAAGTGATGTTCTAAGGTATGAGAGATATTAAGCCATATTGCACGTAAACGTGTATATAATGATTTAACTAATGCTTTGATTATATAAACACTTACACACAATTATTCTACAATAACACTTGTGTACGTGGTCAAACTGTAGCGCGATTATATTTAGATAGTTTTCATTATTTTTAATAATAATAATATAAATCATAATCATATTATGTACTGATACTACATGACTTTGATCTTCATACCTGGGGGGCGGTCGGGTAGCCTAGTGGTTAAAGTGTTCGCTCGTCACGCAGAAGACCCGGGTTCGATTCCCGACATGGGTACAATGTGTGAAGCCCATTTCTGGTGTCCCCCGCCGTGATATTGCTGAAATATTGCTAAAAGCGGCGTAAAACCATACTCACTCACTCACTCACTCACTTCATACCTGGATCGCTCAGTACCATTCACTTCAAACATTAACTAGGTATACATGATGTAACGATTGATGATGTAATGATCAGCGATTTCAACATGACGGCAGATCCTTAATAATCGGGCCCGTGAAGATCCAGGGTAGAATAGGTCTTCAGCAATCCATGCTTGCCGTAAAAGGCCACTATGCTAGTCGTAAGAGGCGACTTACGGGATCGGCTGGTCAGGCTCGCTGACTTGGTTGATGCATGTCATCGTATTCCAATTGCGTTGATCGATGCTGATTATGTCAATCACTGGAGTGTCTGTTCCGGACTTGATTATTTACAGCCCGCCGTCATATAGCAGGACTATTGCGGCGTTAAACAACAAAGTAACAAACCAACATGATATAACGTGAATACAAGCATTTTGTCCATTCTAGATCAATTGACATTTGTGTACAGTTTGACGACAAATAATAAGTATGATCTATTACGCATTATAACACAAGCAGGAGTAACAATGTTCCAAGTAGAATTCCCAAAATACTCAGTCACAAAATGATGTGGTGAGAGGGCATGTCCTGGTCTGCCGGAAGCATCTACAATGTCTACACGACAGCCTGCTACATCTATGGTATTATCTAACAACACGTGTTCTCTCTGGGAAATGTGTATTCCTTGTCTTGGACACTTAAATTCATTTTGTCCAGTCAATGTTGTAGTTTAATGTCACATTTGTTAGTTTTGTCGTTGTGACCACATCTTTTAGATCTGTCCCCAGTGGGGATGACTGAGTGAGTATGACTTTACGTCGCCTGTAATAATATTCCAGCAATATCACGGAGGGGAAAACCATAAATGGCCTCCACACATTGTACCCATGGATTCTGGGTTACATTAGGTTTCTTACACCTTATACTGCTTGTAAGAGACGACTAAATATATCAGCTGGTAGACCGTGAAAGGTGTAATCGTAAATCACTGAACATCATTATAGTTCTACTGAATATCAAGATATCCAAACTCCTTCAGTTTCTCTTCCAGTCAGGAGAAAACTTATCAACACTTATTGTTTGTTGAACGCTGCAATCAGCAATACACAAGCTATCTGACGGCGGCTTCTAAATAACCGAGTCACGACCAGTCAAAACACTGACTGATAAAATGATCAATGACTTACGTTGTCGGGGTACGAGATCAAGTGACTGAGCCGGACCACGCGATCCTTTAGGTCTCCTCGAACGACAAGCACAAGTTGCTGGCGCATACCACGGGACCAAGTGCATTGTATAGGATGAACGAAGTATGTCCCCCTGGCATACATTTGACAATTTAATTTTAATAAAAAAAAGACAAATGATGTCAATCTTCAAGACGACACATAATTTATGGTAAAGGTACACATTTGAACACTGACATGAGGAATTTGGAAGACCACAGTATCAAACAAATAAGGAGGTACATGTGGTTGCAAATTGAACTAGTCTCATTACATGTACAACTCATATCAGGAAACCCAGTCGACATGCTACTACATTAGAACGACAGTTCCACATCCTGGTTCATCTATATATATATATATATATATATAACATCCATATGGGCATAAGCGTGAATGTAACAAACACGAGCATAACTCAACAGCTGATCATGTCAGTCACAACACTCAACCACTGGAGTGCCGTATGCGTGGCACTGTGTCTTCCTGTTCTTGGTGTGGTACCTATGGGTAAGTGCTTCAAAACCACGACTTTAAAGCAACTATTTAACAAAATATTTACAATGTTAATAACAAATGCTTCGAATGTACGTAAAACAGTTAACCACACTTTCATTCGTTCAATATTATTGTGACATATACCAACTACAGCCTCACTGTTCATACTGATGTGATTCGCAATGAGTTATCTTTCAAAAATGTTCATGAAGATGTGTACGTGCATGTGGCGTGTTGATGTATACTCTATTTCGTACTTTTATTACAATTTGCTAGTGATTGTAAGATAAGCAGGTCAATCCATGTGAGGCAGGAATTGTAATCGTGCCAATTGCCTGTCCCTGACCATTTGCGTTTTAAAATCGGAATTAGCTCATGATAAAATACGAGTGTGAAATATCTGATGACATCGACGTGAGTTGATTAAATTCTCACCTCATATATATGAATATATTCCTTTGGCAAGAGGTCACTGTCACGATTATTTACAATGTAGTAGTAATTTGGAAAGTGATCCAGTATCATGTTATTTTTTGTTTATTGAACTACCATCAGTTGTGATGGTATTTGTCTTTCAATTACGAATTATGATTAAATTGGTATTAATCGGAACTAATGGCAAACATGTTAGCTAACTGACCAAACTACCCGTTGCTCTGATAAACCTCGAATACAACTTTGTGAAATTGATAAAAGCTTGAATATTGTTTCATGTAGAGATCTCGACACAGACAAGTAAAGGATGTTATGGTACTTTTGGCCTTCCCTGTACTAAACATGACATCAGCTGCAACAGCACCCAGAAGATCGCCATCTATGACGCCTACTACACTGGCAATACAGAGTGTGGTGCAGGTCTCTCCAGTTGCACAGTGAACCCAGACAATGTGACAGAACATGGAAGTAACATGAACAGGTTCAACAACACTGAACTGGTCTCCCTCTACAACAAATGCTCTACAGAGACTCAGTGTGTGTATCCTGCTCCCCGGCGTAGTGCAGCTCTTACATTCTCTATTGTCAAATATCAGTGTTTTGAAAGTAAGTGTGTTTTTCTCGACTCTCAACAATTTAGTAATAACGTTACATTACATTATAATAATAACATTACACGTTTATCAATTCAGAAATGACGTCCATCTTCATCAACTTTTCAACACATACAACATGTCATATTCATGGACCGAGTCGGAAGGAGAAACGTTGTTGTTTTTTTCTGTTTTGGAATATCGATGTATTGATGGTAATTTTGCCAAGGGGAGTTAGTGAATAATCATCATAATAACAACAAACGTAATAAAATGACATATTAATATTCATGAGTTGTAATCCAAGAAACACAATATCAAAACTATTTGGTATTTCTCGTAAAACGCCACATCTAAGTATGGGATTCTCTCGAAAGTGTAACTACTTCCGTGTTCAAGTATGTGGGAGATGCATCTCGTTAAGTCTACAGAAATGTACCTTGTGTGAGTCATATTTGTTCTGGATTTGTTAGACCTTCACAAGGCTTGTTAAAATATATTTCTTGCTTCTCATCACCAATTGGCCGCTAACATTGCTCCTGCCCGTAATCCTTTCTAAGAAATGATTGTTTTAACAGCAATTCCTGTGTGCACCAGGTTCCTATATTTTGCTTATTTCATTTGTAGTGTGTCAGATTCGCCAGGAATCAAATTGACTGTGGCTTCGTGGCTATACCTCCCTTTTTTCGCTTCAGGAGCACTGGCCAAAGAGGCCAGGTTGTACATTAGAATCAGGTTTTCAACAGATGTATAACAGACAAAAACATAATCCTCCAACTACTAGTTTTGAAAATATGTTGTTAGAAACAAGCACAAGTTCGTTTAACCAGCCTGTTTGCAGTTTGATCTACTTTATCGTTCAACATTCAATATGTTACAGGAGATTCCATTGTAAACATCAGTACAGCCTCAGGACAGAATGCTTCTGACATCACAGTTGTCTACAAGCAAAGTGGCTCAACTCATCTAGCTAAGATGAAAGATTATAAATACACATGTATGATTCAGTCACTAATGCCTGTAAACATTACCGCTCTTGATATACGTCTTGGTCCCGTGGATGAAAGTCAAAATTGTTCCCGCCTGACCATTGTAGCACGCACGTATGACTGCGTCGAGATACAGCACTACAGACAGCTCCAGATAAAACATGCATGTGATGGTGTACAGCTCCAAAAAAAACAAGCATGTGTATTTATAACACTCGACGTCCAACAAGGAACGCATACAATTGTCTGGCTTCGAATCAAGTGTAAGTATCCGCTAAAGTCATGCTATCCTTACGGTAAACATTCTTCTGCATGAATATCTTCACCTGGAACAACCATTTTATTGCAACGTATGCGCAAACAATTTTTGAAGAGCACAAGATCCAAATGAATATGATTCTGTTTCTCATCATATGCTGTCTCGTAACGAAATGCAAATGCAATGTGAATAAACTAAGACCAGGACAGTCAAATAGTGAGTATAGCCGATTCTGTACTGTTATTTAAAGTAGTGCATGTATATTTCAGCTATCAGCACTTTCTTTATCAGCTGTAATATGAAAGGTTTGACAAGAAGACCTCGTGAGTACGGTTTGCCTTCTTTTGAAGCATGACGAGTCATAATGTTTGTCGGTGTGTACGTTTTAGTCATATAGTCTGATGTTTTAGAGTGACTGGTTCTATCAATATCATGAAATCACACTTGGATTTGCATGGCATGCCCTCTCACTCGGGTCGTTGTTCTAGCCCCTGTTAATCCATCACATCATAGCTTCACCCAAATGATTGCTATATTAACATTTAAGCAGCCCTTGTCTTTTGATAGCAACGAAATATTACATATTGATATAACATACGAAATATATATGATGGTATCAAATACATGTATCTCGATATTACAACAACTTACCTCAGTGAATTAGTGAGTAAAACCCTTTGAGCAGTATTTCAGTTGAAGCATGTCAACTGAACGTATGTTCCCCAGGTACAATGGCCCTTGTTAGTTAACGCCCTCATTGTGTCCACAATTACATGTACCACCAGGGTGACGGAGGGGAGAGGTACTGTGCGTCCAAACACGCCAGGTAATTACACTTATACTAGCACATTTAAAAGTAACATATTGATAACTATATGTAAAAAGTTAGTATACAGATGAATATACACCACACACAGCAGTCACGTTACAGTCTACTTGTTTTAAATAAATTGGATTTAGGGAACAGACTTTGTGACCAGGTTGTTTGCGTGTCATCATGCCCCTTTGGTGTGGATTAATATTGTTGCTCATGGTTTCAATCACCTGTTTTCCATGTTATTTACATAACATCCTTTAAAGCTTTACGCCGTCATATAGCTGGAATAGTGCCTAGTGTGGTGATAAACAACAAGCAAATACTATCCACTATTTGTCAAGATAGAATACTGTCGCGTTCTTATACACTTTCTCGGATTCCTCGATTAGGATATATCCCCAAAGTTGTGTTGCTTGTTGTAAGGGGCGATAAATTGGATTGAGGGGATCAGTCTTTGTAATCAGTCTGTTTGCGTGTCATTGTGCCCCTATGGCGTGGATTGCTGCTCATGGTTTTAATCCCATGTTTGCCATGTTATTTACCGACTGGAACATTGCTTACAGCGGCTAAAACATTCACTCGCCACACAAAGGCCGGATCACAAAACTGATAACACAAATCTAGAGTACGATACAACAGACATGGAAGGTGTATACATATATACATATATATAGTCCCTGCCTTGCACAAAAAGAAAAACATATAGGCAGGCACTAGTATTTACAAGTAGTTTAAATGTTTTAATAGTAAAGACAGTCTGATATTATTCTGAGTAATAATGATTTTTGTTCTAATTACAGACCCCAACTCCAACCCCGACACAACCAGTGTTATTTCAGGAGCTGTTGTGGGCATACTTCTATGTGTAGCAGCAGTTGTCATATTTATATGGTTTTGGAGAAACAGGTAAATAGAAGAGACACAACCATTTCAATAATCATAAGAAATCTCTGCTGAAAGAGTCCCTTGTACGATTCCGACTAGAAAGCAAGGAATCACTATTAATGTTTCGCGAAACGGTGAGTATCCGATGTCGAATGTCTCCAGCAAAAGAAATACGAACATATGCTACAAGTCAACATAGGGAATTGCATCGGACATCATCATGATCACTGATGAGTCAAATTTGTAAACGTCCACTTGATGTCTAACATAACGCTTCTTTAAAGCTTTATAATGGCTTTGAATGTAACCCTGTTCAAACAAGAGTCATGTGATTACAATATAGGCACAGCTTAAGTGGATCATGATGGTCTTCAATTATGTTCACCGATTATAAATTTAGTACATGGCATGACGACGGTGTTCAAAAATGAAATCTACATTCAAATGCACATTGTACGTTAACAGGTTTAAGCATTTCTTTTGATATTTTTTAATGTATGCGTTGTTTCATATGTCTTTAGAAATGATAAAAAGCCTATCCGAAGAACCCCAAGGAAGACAACCCCAGATGGACAAGCAAACACATCATACCCGCCAGCGGACAGTGCTCAACAGGGCAACTATGATGAAATTGACGACTTGCGGCAACATCTTGCGAGTAATTATGATTATGTAACTGCCAATGATGTGATAAATTCGAATGCATATTTCATTCTCGAATCTGGGGAACATCCCTTCAGAAGCAATGAAGGATCAAACAAAGAAGATGACTACAACCATATGCGGGATGGATTATCTAGGAGTCCCCCAGCTGGAAATTATGACACTACAGCCTCAGCAGAGAAATCCTTGCAGGTAGCGGGTGACATTCAAGATGAAAATGCCTATGATCATCTGAAACAAGCGACACCCACTGAAAAAGTCAGCAACGACTATGATGTAACAGAGAAACATGTGAAACTGAACTAGTATAACAAGATGGAAGATCAGTTTTAAGGTTCTAGTTCTTTTCAGAAACAAACTCCTGCCAATTGCACAGGTGTGTCATCTTTAGTGCTAATACAATACATCTAGAGCGTGTGTGGCTATACGGCTGATGGGCTAGATCAATATAAGGCGATTCGATAAATGCTGATTATGCGTTTCAATGATGGTTATATACATTTAAGCAAGTAAGTTTCAGATATTGTATACTGCTTTAATAAATATATCACCTTCGACTTAAGAGTGACATGCTTAATTTTCACGACCGATCGACTATATGAACGTACCCATTATAACATGTACGTTTCGAAAATATATGGATGGATACAATTATGAACAGCCTTGTCAGAATAGCACGTTTTCCTTCCTCTAGATTATGTTGTCACAAGTGTTTCATTTCCTTCTATCAGTAATATTCTAGATGCTGACGTCGTCTTCAGATATCTATTTCATTGCACTATCCGTGAGCATGTAAACCGAAACAGTTGTTTCACGTCAGGCGTCCGGCCAGAAAATTAAAGACTGAATACTGACTGAAATTGGTTCACGTACAGTTGCCCCAACACGCACATCAATCATCCCATGTTTAAGTGCTTAAATACGACGAATGATGGCTCAAATGTTCTGAACCTAAATACGAAGGATGTATGATACACCCTCAAAGTTTACCTCAAAGTACAATAGTTTACATGCTTCCTGGCTGCATTGTGTCCCAATACACAGGCAGGCATCAGAGGTATTCTCTGATGATGAGAAGGGGGCACGGGTGGCCTAGTCGTCTAAGGCGCCGCGATTCGCTGTGCAGAGTTGCGTCCCTTGGGCACGCCAGAAACCTATGATTGTGGGTTCGAATCCCGGTTCGCCCCGATTATCTTATCCTATCTTATAATATATATATATATATATATATATATATATATATATATATATATATATATATATATATATATATATATATATATATATTTATATTTATATATTATTATCTAGGTTTGTCAGCACCATACCTGTGCTCGTGGGTTTCACCGAAGTGGTAAACGCCTGAAACCCGCATCACTTCGGACTTTCCTCCCTCAATAAGCTGACACGCCGCGATATAGCTGGAATACTGTTAAAAGCGACGTTAAACCCAACTCACTCATTCACTCTGATGATGAGAATGGACAAAAGTGGCTAAATGCCATCCTTTGGGACATGGTGTTTTTGGGATACGGTTTCTTTGTCATTGTTAAAAGGTGGGCACCGGGTGTCAGATGAGTTATCCTCGAAGATGACCCAAGATCAGGGCCCACTTGCATAAAGCGATCTTAGCGCTACGATGATCGTAACTCCCATACTCTAACATGGACTTAAGATAGTCGTAGCGCTAAGATCGCTTTGTGCAAGTGGAACATCGTCAAGTACCATCGCCAATGCAAACTTTGAGAAAATACATGATCTGATTATTGATGATTGACGACACATCACACGTGGCATAGCCAATACAGAAGTCATCTCTCATGAGAGAGTTGGGAACATTCTGAGGAATTAAGTTAGCATTATAAAGGTTTCCGCATGCTGGGTTCCAAGGCTTCTGACTCCTGATCAGAAACGCTCCAGGTTCACCATCTGTCATGAGACCGTCGCTACAATACATGACTGTGGCTTTGTATTCATTATCCTCTAGAGGGGCGGTCGGGTAGCCTAGTGGTTAAAGCGTTCGCTCGTCACGCCGAAGACCCGGGTTCGATTCCCAACATGGACACAATGTGTCAAGCCAGTTTCTGGTGTCCTCCGCCGTGATATTGCTGGAATATTGCCAAAAGCGGCGTAAAACAATACTCACTCACGCATTATCCTCCAGGCTCACCACCATCGCTGTGGACCTCAGAGGGGATTATGATTGAAAATAACTAGCAACCATTCCATGAACCAAGGCCTTCAGAGTTAGGCTTTTCAACCACCCCTCACGTGTTCAACAAGTATGCATCATACACACAAATCAAAACATACCTTAACACATGTTGATTCAGGCAAACACATCACTCACAGACACAGACACTCACAAGCTATTTTCACAGAAAATTAGGAGGAGGTCATTTCTCGGCGTCAGCTTTAAAATCCTGAAACGATCGTCGTTTCCATTTGCGTGGAAACATCGGACACTCACACATATAAATCAAGCAAGACAATATCACCCAATAAAACTGCTAGTGATGCACGTACAAATGTAAAATATGTAGAGTGAGTGAGTTGGGATTTAGTTTGTTTACATACTCTGGGCTACCCCACAGGCCCATGACCTGAAGGACCATGACCTGAAGGCCCATGTCCTGAAGGCCCATGAAGGGCATGACCTAAACATATCAGACAGCCGGACGACTGCATTGTAACTGGGACCATGTGTTGACTCGCCAGGTCACACCACGAAGCAGGAAACATGTCGTATTGCATCCTTCCCTGTGAAACTGACTTCCTTGAGGACATTGTAACACCGCTGATATATTCGACTTGAATATTAAAACAAGAAGCAACATCTACGTGTCTATTGATTGTATTTGTTTGTTTGTTTGTTGTTTGTTGACCTCAGCAGGGTCCATTATTCGTAAGCCCGTCCCAAGAGGAGTGAGTGAGTGAGTGAGTTTGATTTTACGCCGCTTTTAGCAATATTCCAGCAATATCACTGCGGAGGACACCAGAAATGGGCTTCACACATTGTACCCATGTCGGGAACAATTTGTTCAAGACATAAGATTCTATTATTGAAGAACATAAACGCACGAAACGAGAATGCCTGCATGAATGAATGAGTTGGGTTTAACGCCACCTTTAACAGTATTCCAGTTATATCGCAGCGTATCAGCTTAATGTGGGAGGAAAGACCGAAGTGATTCAGGTCTCAGACGTTTACCACTTCGGTGAAACCCACGAGCACGGATATGGTGCTGACAAACCTAGAAACATAATCGGGGCGAACCAGGATTCAAACCCACAATCATAGGTTTCTGGCGTGCCCAAGGGACGCAACTCTGCACAGCGAATCGCGGCGCCTTAGACGACTTGGTCACCCGTGTCCCCAATGCCTGAATGAAAGTCATCGTGACGGCATTGTTGGACAATAAGAACCAGTCTGGAAGTTAACGGTTTCATAAAGCATTGTCAGTGTCGGAACATCCGTGTACCAGACATCAGTTATAGAACGACTTGAGAAACAAAAGGGCAAGAAATACATGTACATTGTAATATTAAGCAAGATGATTATAATTTATAGTCAAATAATGATGATAAAAAGTACATTTAAAAAAAAGCGTTATCAAGGTAATAGGAATGTCAATGTATTGTTCTATATCCGTGGTTATACCCATCTAACATGGAGTGCAGTAGAATAGAAACATCAAGAAATGCAGACATTTGATTTGTTCGATATAAAACGAGCGAATAGTATAAATTCCCAAATCTGTCGATCACAGTCACAAGCATGAGTAACACTTATGCCTTCTAAACATTCAGGAAGATTAAGCATAAACGACAGGAATCTTATCCCAGTGTTGACTCACGACATTAACGGATGTGAACTTACTACCTTCCACTTAAAGGTGGCGGTCGCTCTGGTTTGTCTTTTCAAACACAATTCTGAGTAAGTTACTGAAGGAGTGGGTGATTGAGTGAATGAGTGATTGCGTGACGGAGTGAGTGAAGGAGTGATTGAGTGAAGTGAGTGAATGGAGTTAGGGTGAGTGAAAAAGTATAAGAAGGAAGGAGTGAAGGAGGTGAGTGAAGGAGTGATTAGAGTTAGGGTGTGTGAAGACGTATGAGAAGGAAGAAGTGAAGGAGGTGAGTGAAGGAGTGATTGGAGTGAAGGGTGTGTGAAGACGTATGAGAAGGAGGGAGTGAAGGAGGTGAGTGAAGGAGTGATTGGAGTGAAGGGTGTGTGAAGACGTATAAGAAGGAAGGAGTGAAGGAGGTGAGTGAAGGAGTGATTGGAGTGAAGGGTGTGTGAAGACGTATGAGAAGGAAGGAGTGAAGGAGGTGAGTGAAGGAGTGATTGGAGTGAAGGGTGTGTGAAGACGTATGAGAAGGAGGGACTGAAGGAGGTGAGTGAAGGAGTGATTGGAGTGAAGGGTGTGTGAAGACGTATGAGAAGGAAGGAGTGAAGGAGGTGAGTGAAGGAGTGATTGAGTGAAGGATGTGTGAAGACGTATGAGAAGGAGGGAGTGCAGGAGATGAGTGAAGGAGTGATTGAGTGAAGGGTGTATGAAGACGTATGAGAAGGAAGGAGTGAAGGAGGTGAGTGAAGGAGTGATGGAGTGAAGGGTGTGTGAAGACGTATGAGAAGGAAGGAGTGAAGGAGGTGAGTGAAGGAGTGATTGGAGTGAAGGGTGTGTGAAGACGTATGAGAAGGAGGGAGTGAAGGAGGTGAGTGAAGGAGTGATTGAGTGAAGGGTGTGTGAAGACGTATGAGAAGGAAGGAGTGAAGGAGGGAGTGAAGGAGTGATTGAGTGAAGGGTGTGTGAAGACGTATGAGAAGGAGGGAGTGAAGGAGGTGAGTGAAGGAGTGATTGAGTGAAGGGTGTGTGAAGACGTATGAGAAGGAGGGAGTGAAGGAGGGGAGTGAAGGAGTGATTGAGTGAAGGGTGTGTGAAGACGTATGAGAAGGAAGGAGTGAAGGGGGTGAGTGAAGGAGTGATTGGAGTGAAGGGTGTGTGAAGTATGAAAAGGAGGGAGTGAAGGAGGTGAGTGAAGGAGTGATTGAGTGAAAGAATGAAGGGCTGATTGAAGGAGTGAGTGCATGAAGGGGTGGTTTGAGGAGTGAGTGACTGAAGGAGTGAAGGGTTGAGTGAAGGAGTGAGTGAATGAGTAAGTGAATGAGTGAGTGAATGAAGGAGTGGGTGAAGTAGTGAGTGAAGAAGTGAGTGAGTCTGCCACTATTCAGCTTTCCATCCAGCTTTCCAGCTTCTAAACAAGAACTGTGAGAAGTGAGTGAGTGAGTGAGTGCGGTTTTACGCCGCTTTTAGCAATATTCCAGCTATATCACGGCGGGGGACACCAGAAATGGGCTTGACACATTGTACCCATGTCGGAAATCGAACCCGGGTCTTCGGCGTGACGACCGTACGCCTTAACCACTAGGCTTCCCGACCGCCCCTGGGTGAAAGCGTGAATAACGGGAAGAGTGAAGGAGTGAGTAAATGAAGTGGTGAGTAAAGGAGTGATTGAGTGAAGGAGTGTAGGAGTGAGTGAAGGAAGGGGTGATGGAGGAAAGAATTGAATGAAGGGGTGAGTGAAGGAGTGAGTGAAGGTGTCAGTGAATGAAGGATGAGTAAAGGCATGATTGTGCGAAGAGTGGAGCAATGAGTGATAAAGGAGTGAGTGAGGTAATGAGTAAGTGAATGAGGGAGGGAGTGGGAGCGAGGGAGTACGCTATTAACCACCTTAGTGAAGGGTGAGTGGAGGAATGAGTGATGAAATGACAGAATGAGTGACGGATTGAAGAGCAAAGGAGTGTCCGAGAGGGAGCGAGAGTAAGCGAGTGAGTACGCTTAGACTACCAAACCCAATCTGAAAATGTCATTCATTGTATTCGCCACTTACGACAAGCTTACATGTTGTCAGTGGAGACAAATATTGTTTGAATGTTTTTTGACGTTGGCTAAGCATGAAAAGAGTGTAACTGAAGACATAAAAAACAGCTCCATAATTATGCATTTATATTAGATGCATTGCATCCTGTGTGAGGATCTAGCACAGTAAGGTTGCTGGTACCCACCTTGCTGACACCTTATACATATCTGGATGTTGTTGAAAGATGTTTTCGGGGGCGGTGGGGTAGCCTAGTGGTCAAAGCGTTCGTTCGTCACGCTGAAGGCCCGGGTTCGATTTCCCACATGGGTACAATGTGTGAAGCCCATTCCTGGTGTCTCCGCTGTGATATTGCTGGAATATTGCTAAAAGCGCCGTAAAACCATACTCACTCACTCACTGAAAGATGTTATCCATCCTACCCACTGAACCCTCAAATTCAGGACCTTGTGCCACAGCCCATCAAGCATTCATTGTCATCTTCTCACAGCAGCTTTCATATCAGGATTTATCACATTGGAGCGTCTTCCTGACCGAGGGTCTGTGTATCATGTTTTAACGGTCCAGTCAATCGTTTCAACGTTGTGTAATGAAGGTCATTTGTGTATTTCATTAATCTATCATTATTTCTAAAGTAGTTTCCTGTGTTCACCCTACCTTGGTCTGTTGGGATTCCTGGTGAGATAAGCAGTCGCTGGTACTTGTCGAAAGAGGTGAATAAATGGATCTGGTCGGTCAGTTGGTTCACGGGTTTCTTGATTGTTCCAGACAACAATCACATATTAATGGAATATTGATTAGTGTAGCGCTAAACAAAACACAAAGAAACAAACAAACACAAAACACAAATCTTTCTGGTAGAACGTCACTACTGCCAATTGCTCCAAATTGCTGAAACCCATCACGGAGACACTCGTGCTTCATATGGGAATACAATGTGTGAAGCCCGTTTCTGGTGTCCCCCGCCGTGATATTGCTGGAATATTGCTGGAATATTGCTAAGAACGCCGTAAAACCCTACTTACTCACTCAGTCACTCATATGGGTGGTGAGGTGAGGTGAAATGGGGTTTAACGTCGCGTCCAAGATTATTGTACTTATATAGCGAGGTGCATGTACGTGTGTGTGTGGCTGCTTGTACTAGTCCGGACTGGTACCGATTTATAGTGCTAGCTCACTGACATACCATGCCGCAGTTTAACACGAATACCCCACTCAGACACAGTATACTGAGTCCGAGCCGACCAGTCCTTGCTTTAGCCCCTTAATGCCGAGCGCCAGACAGGGTAAGTACCATCTTTAAACGTCTTTTGGTATGACGCGGCTGGGGATCGAAACCCTGAATCTTCCGCTCTCCGGGCGGACGCTCTACCACTAGACCACGGAGGCGGTCCACTCATTTGGGAACCTATTTCTCGTGTAGTACACTTGAAGTACACGTTTTTAAACGTGTAATTGCATATGCCTGACTATAAAGTGCCAGAAACTCATCAACACTTGCTGTGACATCATTATTGATGTTGCAGGACTGTTTTGACACCTTTCCTATAAAACCACGTATGAAAGAGGATGTTACCACATGACTATCATGATTAGAAGATGGTAAAAAACATTATCGTGTTGTATTGAGGATTCATGAACGTGGCCACGTTGTAACACAGCCTGTATGTGCAAACCTTCTGGATCCCTGTACAGCATACCGTAATTCCGCGAAAAGGTGTTCCCTTGATTATAATTATTGTATATTAATTCTTATTTCCGCCACCAGCTATAAAGACCAATACAAGCATACCCAAAACATTTCAAAGTCTGAAAGGGAATATAATGCAAAAATCACCCGATAAGCTAGCATTAAATGGCAGTTATTAAAATATAATAATTAAATAAGTGAATGGCAATCGGCGTTCATATGTATTAAGTCTGCGTTAACTTAAATTATATTCATTTATACATCCCGAATGTACTGAAACCACTTCATTTACATTTACTTGACGTTGTATCAGCGTTAACGGGGACGCAGTTTATACAAGGAAGTTTAAAGAACAATTCGAAACAAGAAATTGCTACGAACATTTTTGTTTCCGCCTTTAACAATGTGCCCAGTAACATAAGTTACGGTTTCATTACACGTTTACTCAATGTATACCCGCCAGAAACCGCTGTGATGTAGTGTATATACCGTGTAGGTGTTACCTCGCTCATGATGTTCCCTCTCAGGGTAGCTGCAACCACAGGTGAGATGAATTATTTCATATCGGAGTCTTTTACTCAAAGAAGTGAGGTGAGCTGAAATGGGGTTTAACGATTTTATAGTGCTAAAACAAAACTAACTGTGATCATGATATATATAAACAAAACATTTTAGAAGCACATTAATTCACAAGTCTCCTCTGCTTTGATGATTCAAGGAGTAGTGGTGTTGAACTTCGGTTGTGTATTGATTCAGTGGGAGATTTATTCTGAGTGGTTCTAATTTTGTTCGGTGAAAAGGTTTTGGTAAATATCTGGTTATTGTCATACTCGGTTACTATACTATTTACAGCAATGTTGAAGAGAGATTTGATTTTTGATTCGGTCAATACACATTAAAATGGCACAATGAACTCTAATCCCTGTTAATAAATTATCTGGTTATTGCCATTCCCAATTAGAGATTTATAGCAGTTTTTAAGAGAGATTTGACTTTTGATCACATCAATGCTTATTAAAACGGCACATTTAACTCTAATCGGTTATATAATGCTGACATTACATTTAGTTCTGATTTTGAATAGATACATTTAGAATGCCATGAACAAGTTTCGGTTCATGCATCTCATTTATTTTAACCGATCCTATGAAAGCTTCCTTGTTCCCTATTTGTGAGGTGAGGTGAGGTGAAATTGGGTTTAACGTCGCGTCCAAGACTATTGCACTTATATAGCGACGTGCATGCACGTGTGTGTGTGTGGCTGCTTGTACTTGTCCGGACTGATGCTGATTTATAGTGCTAGCTCACTGAGATACCATGCCGCAGTTTAACATGAATACCCCACTCAGACACAGTATACTGACTCCGAGCCGACCAGTCCTTGTTTGAGCCCCTTAATGCCGAGCGCCAGACAGGGTAACAACAAGTACCATCTTTTAACGTCTTTTGGTATGACGCGGCCGGGGAGCGAACCCCGGACCTTCCGCTCTCCGGGCGGACGCTCTACCACAAGACCACGGACGCGGCACCCCAAATTTGTGAATACCATGACTAAAGGTCATAACAAACGGGCTGTACACATAGCACGTATGTGAGAAACCAGTATCTGGTTCGTATCTGGTTCGAATTACCTTTCTATTTTAATATCTCGGGAAGATGACTTTAAACACCGCATAACTGCTTTCAGCTTAATAATTTAATTTGTTTTTGATATATTGTAAAATCACTACATTTTCTGCGTGATACTTCCTCCATTGTAAAGTAAACAGAAACATATTGTCGAGCATATATTATTTAAAAAGTAACTTAACGTTTTCTAATTTGCAGGTGGAGCCGCCGTCCAGGGCGCTGTAGCAATCGTTGCGGCGGTGTGTGTTGTCGTTCTACTCATGTACTGCATGTGGTTCAGGTACGTATCCATAGTGAGTGAGTGAGTGAATGTTGTGTGTTGTCGTTCTACTCATGTACTGCATGTGGTTCAGGTACGTATCCATAGTGAGTGAGTGAGTGAATGTTGTGTGTTGTCGTTCTACTCATGTACTGCATGTGGTTCAGGTACTTATCCATAGTGAGTGAGTGAGTGAATGTTGTGTGTTGTCGTTCTACTCATGTACTGCATGTGGTTCAGGTACGTATCCATAGTGAGTGAGTGAATGTTGTGTGTTGCCACACAGAGCAATACAGCAAGATATCGGTGCCACATTGATAATCGAACCTGTACGAGATATAGACGTCACTGCATGCATGACATTGATCCTATCCATCTGGGTGCGATGACATATAATTATCCTGGTTATTATCCAAAGAGCCTGTCCATCAGATTAAGAATATAGCTTGAATATTGCGGCGTTAAACAACACACACACACAAACAAACAAGCAAAAACATTTTACGTCGCCTCTTAAAAGAAGCATGACCTACTTGGATTACAATGGAACCTCATGAGTCAAGAACCTTGTCCCCTGGTGACCACTGTGTTACACTTATATATGTTACAGTCAGTGTATAAAATGACTCACATTTCCAAAATTTATTACAAAATACGAATTGACTGAAACATCTGTCTATTTATTTTATTATGATAATGAATTCCAAACATGTTTTTTCACCTAGTGACTGAAAATGATAGGATTAAACGAAACACAAATTAAATGTATATGTTTTTGTTCTGCTTCTGTTCCTAGGATAATAAGTCTATTGGGATGTTTTAAGCCCTTTGAACTCTTAATATACTTTTGTCAATACGTCCAAAGATATGTCAGTCTGTCTGTGAAGTGGCTGAAATATTTAGGCATTTTGTACATTTCCTAAATGAATCACATTTTACACTTTGACATTTACATATATAACAGAAGGGCAATGATATTATGCACATTTGATTCGAAAATTCGGAAAGTTATTAATTATGTTACAATATGTATTCCACACCATTCTGTGACAGATTCGTATTGTTCCTATTGTTGTATCTGAAGTATTTTTCAATGCAGCCACATACATGTACCTAATGGGGATATCATAAGAATATGGTGAAATCAACAGACTGGAGTGTTCCATGTTTGATAAATAATTATTACCTATATTTGCGTCATTTTTACTTGCTATGGTGTAAGTTCAGTATCGCCAGCGCATTAATAGAATTAAAATACTGGTTAATGGACAATAGCTTTACAATATGTAACATTGTTACGGAGATAAATATTTGAATCGTCCTTTTTCGAAACGAGATTTCTATCTCTGTAATCAACCTCCATTATAAGACGTGAACTATTCGATGTGTTTTTTCAGAGGATTAAAACTGCCGCGGCTGGTGCCGAAACGACGCACACTCTACAGGAATCCCGTTGCTAGGTATCACAGCGAATACGGCGTGGAGCTCGACCTTGACGACGCCGACGCCTACGCCTATGCAAGCGTGGAAGACCCAGGCGAGAGTAACGGGCCAACATCTGGCCAGAGAAGGACAGACAGATATGATCACATTGGTAACGCCCCGGGTGTGTATGATCATACCTCCTCCTTAGGACGCCAATCGAGCAACACGATGAATACCAGCCAAGACAATACCAACTATGGCTATAACCACCTGAACCACAAACCTAAGCCTAAAGTCCTCAACCATCGATATGAGGTTGTCGTTCCCAAAAGTCAAGAAGCTGTGTTGCCATCTACAACGACAGCAAGTTCTACGTACAACATTCTTGGTTCAGCACAGGTGCAACCACAATTGAGGAATGAATATGACGTTGCGAGGGTCTCGCAACAGATTTATTCCGTAGCCACGATACAAAGACCTGGTCATGCCACACAGCCATCAGAAACTGACGTGAACTACGACAGTTCCGATGAAGAAAAAGCCGATTTTGATACAGATGAAAACTATTATTTTAACAATGCCGGGATCAGATTAGAATTTCAAGAGGATAACCTATCTCTTGGCGATGAACTAAATCAGGATGACAATCATCTCGTGTATGCATTAGGTACCATAATGCCGCCACAGGAAAGTACGTCTCAGATATATGACATCCCGACGCTACCGTTGTCTCGCATAGGAGAGACTGAGCACAAACAAAAGGCTGTTCCATTTCAAAAATGTTTCAGTAATCCCGAAACTGTAAAGGAAACTGAAGATGCTGAACAAGTGTATTCTATGGCTACTGCTGTTGGACCTGCATATGAAGCTGCTGACATTGTCATCCCCCGTCACATCCGGGACAGAAAGGAGGCTAAAACTGTCAAAGAGAAACCGCAAATAAAAAAGAAGCCAATATTGAAAACACCAGCCAGGTCTGTCCAGTCCTTGGCAACGTTCTATGACACACAGTTAGATGCTTGTTCGCTTGTGAGGAAACCCAGTAGTCCTGGTTCAGATTTGCCCATGTGCAAAGAGTGAGTAAGTTGCTTTTAACGCCGCTTTGAACATTATTTCAGTTCCTTGTCACACTGGAATTAGTCATAGGACTGTAGACACATTAATTATGCAACCTTGCGAATCCCATTCTTATGTGGGTCGTCTAGGACCTGCGCCACTTCGGGCTTTCCTCCCACATCACGTTGACACGTGATATAACAGACATATTGTTCAAAGCTGTTTAAAGCTGCACTAAGCAATATTCCAGCCACATGACGGATGTCTGTACATGTTCAAGTCTGGTCCTGACAATGATTGACATCATGAGCATCGATCTACGCAATTCTTCACTCTTGTGTGTGCGGAAAGTAGCATAGTGGTCGAAACGTTGCGACCAATTTAGATACGAGGGGCGTTCAATAAGTTTTCCAACTTCAATATATACCTATTTAATGTTGCGAAAAACATCAAACGTTTCGGTGATTTTTAACTGTCCATCGGTCTATCCCCTTACATATACCGCAAGACCAATATCGAAAACCCCAAACGGTGTGGGATTTGCGGAAAGAGCAGACCCTGGGCAGTAAATGTGCGAAGAACGTTTCCCGAAAGTTTCAGATACATATTTGGAACCCTATGGTATTACCTCTGTGACTGCATACAAGGAACTGGTAATTTGCCTTTTTTCAAGGGATTCATCCGGGTACTTCTGATACGACTCTATTACCTAAGATTGTTGTTGTAACCACCGGATGTGCTATGGATAAGGTCACCGAGGCCATATACACGTATACTAGCATGTGTTTAAAGTTTATTAAGTCTTTAAACAGTAAGTCTTTCATCACAGTAACCTAGCTGCAAACTGTAGTATCAGACGCCATCTTGTTTTCAAGCGCACGGATCAGTATTCATCACGTGACAATAATGATCACGTGACGAGTCAATATTCGACGTCAGTGGCAGTCACGTGATTTATAGGTCCACATTGAAATGTTTTGGTTCGTCACCTTTGCAAGATTGTTAATATAGGTATAACCATTGAAATACAGTTCACCTTGAAAAAAATATATACACATATGAGATAGTTTGTATTTTTCACTGTAGTATTAAGCAAGAATAAACTGAATGAGGGAAGACTTGGTATCTGTCCGTAACGACACTGATGGTTTTAAAACTCTCAACCAATGTTTTCTCTTACAAACAGAGGCATTGAAACATTATGTTTTTTAACACTACTGGATATATAAAAAGAGTGTTTTGCCTGATTTACAAATATCTTAATTACATCGAGTACGTTTACAATAATAATAATGATGATGATGATGATGATGATGATGATGATGATACCTTCGTGCATGCATGTGTGTGTGTGTATCTGATTGTACTAATCCGTACTTAAGCTGGTGATATAATGATTCCCCATTGAGATACCATTCCGTAGTTTTAACCTTCATACCCCACCGAGACAGTGTATACCATACCCACTCCACCACATATAACGGTACATCGAAGATAAACAAGTGACGGTTAAAAGATCGACTATAATAATTTGTACATCGTTGAATCGCCATCCATTGTTCATGACGTTACAAAATGATGACGATACGGTTACATCACAGTGGGAGAAACTGTAGGTCGGGCATTCATACCAAAAACTGTATTTGTCATTCTTACTTCAGGTTATATATGTGTGCTTGATGTAAGCCCCTCCCATTTATACATGTATTCACAGCATCGACAATTCCTTGCGGCTTGGTTATTCTCAAGAATCTTACCCCATCTAAGTGAGTGAGTGAGTGAGTATGGTTTTACGCCGCTTTTAGCAATATTCCAGCAATATCACGGCGGTGGACACCAGAAATGGGCTTCACACATTGTACCCATGTCGGGAATCGAACCCGGGTCTTCGGCGTGACGAGCGAACGATTTAACCACTAGGCTACCCGACCGCCCCTTACCCCATCTAAACTAATCTTATTCGGGGGCTTCGGTGTAGCCTAGTGGTTAAAGCGTTCCCTCGTCACGCCCCGGGTTCGATTCTCCACTAGGGTTCAATGTGTAGAGCCCATTTCTGGTGTCCCCCGCCGTGATATTGCTGGAGTATCGCTTAAAGCGACGAAATACCATATTCACTCACTGAGCTTATTCTCTAGATCTACAGTATTTTGCTGTAATGCTTATTGCTGCAGGGGATTCCTTCACGCCCACCACATACCAATGTTACACTTTATCAAGCTTTACACCATAGTGTACAACTACACCCAGTGTTGTATTCACGCCTGTATCTAATACTATTAACATTCATTCTCAGTAAACTCGTATGGGGAAGGCTTACTAAGTTGCTGTAACGGGACACGATTGTGATATGCTAATCGTGACTCCAGACATTACATTGTCGTGCAAATGAATCAGATACTACACTGGCCACAAGGAAACGAGTCTGTCTGAAATGTGCTGATAACAGGCCGCAAAACAAGGAAGCCATCGCATTTATCATCACGCGCATTGTGACTGCCAATTATTACTATATATGGCAAAATCATGTTGCAATAAATAGAATACTTATGGTACGTGAAATTCACTGATTAGATAGTTTTTTATCGAATGTTATTGCACAGAGGGAAGCATTTCATTGTTTGTGTGTTTGTTTGCTGTCTAACGCCGCACGCAACATCATTCCAGTTTTATTATGTCGACCTGTACTTAATTCGCAATGGGTAGACCAACAATACATCAAATTCATCCTCTATATATGTGCCACAAGTGGGATAAAGCCTATCTACGAAATCTCATTTGGGTCGTCCCTATCTGCTCGTCCTATCATTAGACCGTGGAAACTCAATCTAAAAGGGGTCAATGCGGTTCCATATTTTTTAATGTATATAAAATTCGATATTTTTCAATGTTTTTATTGTCAATGATTCAAATGCACATCCTTTTCTTACTCAGCATATTTAAGTTCATATTCCAGTTTTGCCTGTCAATATCTCAAATTCGCTACTTAAACGTCACGCAAAACAATTGCTTATTCTAATGTTGGGACAAGCCAAGCATCACAAAATCCAAATCTCCAAAGCATATCTCGAAATACAGTCATACAGTTTTCTGAGTAACCGTGCACAACTGTAAGATGACACGAGAGGAGCCAAGTCATAGAACTTGACCACACGATCCATATAGTCGCCTATACCACCAGGTGGGGGCTTGTACTGGCATCCTGGTTGCTTGTTGACCCACGAATACCCGGTGTCATACTGGCTAACAATGATTCGTGTATGAAGGTGTCTAAAGGTGTCACTTTCGTTTCGTCTGTTTCTGTCTTATGAATGAGTGGGTGAGTTGGGGTTAACGACGCTTTTAACAGTATTCCAGTTATATCACGGCATGTAATGTTAGAGGAAACCCAGAAGTGATGCATGTCTCAGCGGTTTACCACTTTGGTGAAACCCACGAGCACAGGTATTTATACATAAAAACGTAATGAGGGCGAACCGGGACTCGAACCCACAACCAAAGGTTTCTGGTGTGCCAAAGGGGCGTAACTCCGCACAGCTAATTATGGCGCCTTAGACGACTGGGCCACCCGTGCCCCCTTCTGTTATATAATAGATATACGAGTTTGAATACGGATATATGGATTTGTGGTTCCCCTGGAGATGCAAATACTACATGTTCACTTCATCTCAACAGGGCGGGTGCAAACGTAAGTGCAGGGCATGCTTTTTCTTTTCGCGAACACTGGTGTCATCCATTCATATCATCTCACGACTATTTTGCCTTTTAGGCCCAATGGAAACTGTTTCAGCGGATAATCGAGAAAGGTTATTCTTGTCGTTAAGCCACTAGACATCCATCCATCAATGTTGTTCTGTCCTTGTGGTTTCTAAAAATTGGTTCTTAAAGTTTTCAAAAGTCAAATTGGATTTTAAATTATCTTTTATATTACTAGCAAGAACAAATCCGAAACACACTGTGTTGCAACGCATTAGCTCAATGTTTCAGATTCCTAAGGGTTTTGTTTCTGAGCAATTTTAGGCTCCAAACGCGTATATTTAGGAATATCGTGTGTATCTAATGAGATTCCTGCCCCTTTCATGTGTTTAAATTTTAATGTGTTTAAAACCTTTATACGACATCCAATACTCATGGCCATGGGTTTAACGTAAATATACTTAATATCCACATTCTGTTACACTGGGCTGTGTTCCCGTTGATACATTATAACATGCACTATTGTCACTAGCGGCGTTGGAAAACCCACTCCCATATGTACTTGTAAGGCTAGAAATATTAGAAAACGTACGACACGAACATATATAATATTATATAATACTCCACAGGATCAACACGACACAAAGAATATTGAAGCATATCTACTAGTTGATGTTATACTTCTCTACGAGAGTTACATCCCTAATGGTAATATGTTTACCCGTGTAGCCTGACACATCAATTATTCACACTGTCCAAAAGTGTTAATATCTCCCTACACGGAAACGGGTCAACGTTTCCCGCATAGCGATATGCTGTACGCCTGTCCCCGTCCCTCTCAACAGGCAGACCCGCGTTACGGAAATGGGTGAACGTTTCACCGCAGCGAAATGTATGGGTTGAAATAGGTCGGTTACAGCTAGAATGGTACCCTGCCCTTCTCCCTTTGGCGAGGAGAGCAAGCGCCCTAGGGTAGGTCGTGACTCACTCAAATGGTTGATGACGAGTATCCTAAACATGTTTAGAGTAATGATTTACAGATAGGAATACTTGAAAAATATTTTCATAATTATATAGTTATTATATGTACGCATATCATTAAACATATATGAGACAAAAATGAAGTTTCTTTTAAAATTTTGTTTACGTCTTCCCGACGAGTACCCGTCCCCATACCCCCAGATCCCCATGTACATTTCTCATACCAATAACAAAAAAGGCAAGTATGTTCATCCACATACGAAAACATTCTTAAATATATGGACAAATGAGATATCTTCAGGAAATGAAGACTGCGACGAAGGATATAGCCTGCATTACACATAGAATTATCTTTCTTCCCTCACGTCAGCTTAAGCGGAAGAGTGTACATGATTGTATCACATGGGCGTCATGCTTCCGTGCGTGTATGATGTGATGATTAAATCGTAACCCGGAAACGGCCATTAAACGTGTATCGAATTAATTTCGAAGTCATTTCTGTGTCCGGGTTTCATCATGCTAATCGTATCCACACAATGAGTACTGATATGAGGGAGGCTGTCTCCGCTTGCAAGTTGTTTCCTCGTACTTCCCTACTCTTGTACTGCGTGGACGCGGATACTCTCCAGCTCTCCAGCGAGGACATGAATAACTGTGACCCACGACTTTGACCCAAGAATGCACATTATGCATTACACAACCGAGACTTTAGTTGCCCGTGTGTTATAGCAATAAATGAGTGAGTGAGTGAGTTGGGTTTAACGCCACTTTTAACAGTATTCCAGTTATATCACGGCGTGTCAGCTTAATGTGGGAGGAAAGCCCGAAGTGATGCAGGTCTCAGACGTTTATCACTTCGGTGAAACCCACGAGCACGGGTATGATGCTGACAAACCTAGAAACATAATCGGGGCGAATCGGGATTCGAACCCACAATCATAGGCTTCTGGCGTGCCCAAGGGACGCGACTCTGCACAGCGAATCGCGGCGCCTCAGACGACTGGGCCACCCGTGTCCCCAGCAATAAATGAAACGAAAATTGTTCCATCATCATTTAATTTAGAAATATCTCCCGAAAGCAGAGATCCTTGTACGATTCCGACCTTATCATTAGCATGACTGTGTTTATGAATTACTATCAAATAGGGATAATACGAGAACAGGTGCACTTACCCTGTCCCACTGTCACCAGTGGGATATAACAAAGGAAGACTCGGGGCTATTCATTCATCAGCCGTCCCGTTAAAGTGTAAAACCCATATTGCACTTTATTGGTTGTACACGAAACTTCCTTGCTCTGTATCATATTTAATTCAAATTGTGATTTGTAATTCTTGAAAAAATAGTTTAAAATGAATACAGATTAACATACGTATCGATGTTCGTTATTACCTCTGTATCCGTCGCTCTTTTATCTGGAGGAATGTCCGGTTTCGATGTAAAAATAAAAATGAGTGATTTGAGGTGAAATATGGTTTAACGTCGCGTTCATGTTAGTACACTTATATGTGCACGCCCGTGTGTGTGTGGCTGCTTGTACCAGTCCGGACTTGTAATGCCGCTTTTACAGTGCTTGACAACCAAGATACCATGCCACCGTTTAACATGGAAATCCCACTCAGACATTGTAAACTGACCCCAAGCCGATCAGCTTTTGATTTACCCCTTCCTGTCGAGCGAGAGAGCGCCAGGCAGGGTAACAACAAGTACCATGGTTTAACGTCTATTGATATGACGTGAACGGGGATCGAACCACCTACTGAACTGAAGTTATGTCTAATGTGAAGTAAAGCTCATTTACACAGGGGAAATCAAGAGCATTAGATGAAATTTCACATATCTTGATTTCAGGAGCTGGGGATACAAGGGCTTGGAGGGGAATAAGTTTAGGCTGCCAAAGATGAGAAAGGGTGAGAGAGAACTTGGGGTGGATGGTGTATTGAATACTTAGTATATGCTCTGTCGTTTGTGATAGAGACTAACAGGGCGCCGTCAAATACCGGAATATGGATGAGTGCCGCGTTAAACAACAAACAAACAATTAGCTAACAGGTCACTAGCGTAACTGTAATGTCCGGCAACAAATCGCTTGTCTGTCTGTCAGGTTCTGTAAACGTGGTTCCAATGTAAGTGACTATCTGGTGTTGTGTTTACAGCATGTCCTTAATGGACCAATGAGTATCATAATATCCGCATATTTTGTAGGCTATATATTTAACAGAAAAGGGGACTTTCGCTCGTCACGCAGAAAGCCCAGGTTCGATTGCCCACATGGGTACAATGTATGAAGCCCATTTCTGATGTCCCCCGGCGAGACATTGCTGGAATATTGCTAAAAAAGCGGCGTAAAACCATACTCACTCACTCACTAACAGAAGAGTGGACACAATGACACTTTGCAGTGTAACAAATGTAAAGTAGACTGAACCGACAGATGATTGAAGCATCCATATAATAATCCAAAAATATCACTTAAACCAATAAATATACCGTTTAGAAATAAAAAAGATTAAACAACAGGATTAGATGTACGTATTTCACGTAATAAAAGACTATGCGACGCTGTATTTGATTCATTTCTCGTAATACAATGTCATAGCCATGCTGCAGCTGGTGTTAAATTAAAACGGCCTCGCCAGAGCATAACCAGTCTCGATCTGCGGATTCCTATGGGCGTAAAAAGCAAAAACGTGATGAATTTATTATTTTACTGGCGCTTCAATGAATGTGCACGGGGGCACTTTACCCTTCTTCATCTTAGTATGGGTTTTTAGTTTCGACGCTTGCTGAGACCAGTTAGTGAGTCGAATTTAACTTCGCTTTGAACAATATTCGAGCTATATGAAGGCGTGTCAGCTTAATGTGGGAGGAAAGCCCGAAGTGATGCAGGTCTCAGACGTTTACCACTTTGTCGCCATGATTAAATTTGCTTTCTATTATCGTGCAAAGACATCTTCCCAAAATGGTCCCAGGCTCATTCCTCAAATAACAGATATAGAAAAAATATAGACGTTCTACCTGCCAGGTTATAGCTGGCCACAAATTACCTCTGGGTTTACTGTACATATATGTACATATTCATGTCTGGATGAAATCAATACCCGGGTGCTTTGGGTTGATATTAACGCAATACTTCTTTTTCGGAGATTGATAAACCTTTGACAAGCAATACATGCACAATCTATTGGCAAAGAAATGGTAACAGAGGAGGGTTTCATCGTAGTTCAACGGTCAACATACATATATATTGTGTTAGTCCCCTCTAAACAAGGAACATAAACAAATCGATGATGAAATCGTCATAATTCAGACTTCTAATTGCATTTATTCTGTTCTTTCATTTTGTTGTAATCTATGACACTGTCAATCAGGGTTTTTTTACATGGAAAAGTTTTGAACATTTTATAGGCTTTGAAATGTTTTGTATGAAATATGTAAAATATCATCATGGATCGTTTGTCGTTTATGTCCTGTACAGAAATAGATGTGTGTTAAGGTTAACAACAGTGCCTTTGTTCCTTGTGGACAGATTGTTGACGTACATATGTCATCACCTGGATTATTGATTGTGAAGATCAAAATGAATAGAGAACTGAACCCCACGGGACTCAAGAGTGCATACTAGTTTCCAAAATATAACGATGAATATAACAATTTGTAATCTGATCAGAGGTCTTTGGTACATATTCATCAAATGCCTCGTGAAACTTCCAAATACGAAGTCTTAGTGATATACGGCTTGATATTGAAGGAACCGCTTTATAACATATCTTGGCCAGTGAAGATCCGGGCCGGAATAGGTCGTCATCAACCCATACTTGCCGTAAAAGGCGACTGTGCTTGTCGGATGAGGCGTCTAAAGGGGTCGGGTGGTCAGGCTTGCTGACTTTGTCGATACATGTCATCGGTGCAAATTGCGTGGATCGATGCTCATGATGTCAATCACTGGATTGTCTGGTCCAGACTCGGTTATTTAAAGACCTTTTTCTTTCATTAATCTTCAAACAAGAAAGCGAAACGTTATTGGCGGAGAACCCCTGCCCGGTGTTGTTCAGTCAATGGCTAACGTTGGCGTCGATGATTTACAGCGATTATTGCGCTTTTGAAATGCTCTCTTCAGGAACTCCATTCCGAACAGTAGGTTTAAACAGAATCTTAACCTCTGGTGTCGTAACTTGTTGTTACCCCGTTGCGCAAAGCGTTACGACTATAGTAAGCCTATGCTAAAATATGGGAGTTTCGATCACCTTGGTGTTAAGATGGCCTTGTGGCACGGGGCCGGGAGCAATTCTCTGTATCCTGTTCTCTGATTCCTTGGTATTCCTCTGTCCTGAAAGTGGCGAACCGGAAGCGTACGTTTAGCTTTGTCACAAAACCATGCCACCTCATTCCGCGACAGTACTATCGGCAGATACCATATTCCCTCATCCGTTCTTCGTTTAATATCAGTTCTACTTGTGATGTTGCTATACCGGCTGCTACCGATCGACCGGTTACACAAATTTACCATTTACAATGAATGTCGCTATTTCTGATTGGCCCTTAGTCATACAATATATTTTACATCTATTTATAGATATCTTCCTTGTACCTCTTACCTCCTTATATGTATACTGTATTTCATCAAAAAGTGAAATCTCAAAATGGAATGAAGATTGTAAGCCAGAAAGGGTACTGGTTTAAAAAAAAATATGCGTGCGTGCGTGCGTGCGTGCGTGTAGTCTTGTACCGGTCAGGACTAAAGTCGGTATTTATAGTTCTATCTCACTGACATACCATGCCGCAGGATTGATATTCCACTCAAACACAGTACACTGACATCTATGAACCGCCGCATCCAAAACCATGTTGCCAAACACTTACGGATCCTTGATTTGAGTAAAATGGGTCGTGTCTTACAACATACAGCCTAAAGCTCAATGTATTATGTCTGGGTCTTTTGGCAACATACACATGTTACCGTCAAGGTCTAGAGTCGGTCAATCTGTACTAATGTTTTTAAAGATATTGTTCACCACCAAATGTTCTCGAAATAGTGGATTTTGATATAAAATATATACACACGACACTATTAAAGTAGCACATTTCTGAGACTGAGACGAGGGTTTCTTCTGGGTTTGACGAGTGCTGACATAGTGTATATCAACAGTCCGAGCCTAATTTCTTTCTGTATCGTTTATTACCGAAATAATGTATCTGTTGTACCACAACGATGATTCCTGTTTCATTATCTCACAAGTATAGAAATATGCGTTTTGGCAGCAAAGCAGCGTAACATTTAAGAGTAATCATTCAAACGATATTATGTCCAATATCTCTTGATCAGTTGTCACATTCCCATTAGTCAAATATAATGTGCATATAACTTGCACTTGTAGCGCTGTGGTGCTACTTCATCAGATATTGCTATTGAATAGTGTGACAATCTGAGAAAGGAAGGTCGGTGGTTCGATAACCTTGCCGCGTCATACAAAACGACGTTAAAAGATGGCAATGGGATGAAAATTTACTGGTCGGCTCCAATGCAGAATACTGTGATTTCTAAACAGCAGTGTAATCTCTCTTGTTCTTGGCAGTAATGTATGATCACCTTATACAGATATAACAGGAAAAACACAGAGATTATAGAGAGTGGAGTGGAACATAATTTATGTTAAATGTCATCTTCCCGAGGCAAGGGAGTTAACAGACTGAACAATCCAGTTTTCACATTGGAACTGGACTTTCATAGTTAGTTAACTCCCTTGCCTAGGGAAGATGATTAAATGTACGGACATACAAATACAAACGACTTTGCTCTGCTATTTTTTATTTTCAAGCATCATATTACATCATCTTAATGCCTTGTTTTGAAGGTATCTACTCAGCATCTGAAACCAAAAAAAGCACACGTGATAAAGAGATGCCTAAGTCTTACTAATCATCATGGGAGGAATAACATATGGCACATAATTCAGAATTGAAGTTGTATTTATTGATGGTCATCAAGTGATAACGACAGTGCCTCACGTGAGCAAATTCCATGATGCGCGAAGGGCTTCAGGATAAATATTTTCATGGAGGCACTGTCTTCATCAACAGTACTGATGAAAGTCAACAAATACAACTTCGATCCTTATTTTGAAAGACAGCATAAATCTATATATACATAATTCATTACAAAGCAATACATTTAAACTCAAAACTAATCTTTTAAAAATCGAAATATATTAACGAGGTAAAGTTGGAATTGGATTGAAATCCAGACCCGGTTGATGCTGAAAATAGATTAATATGAAAGTTATGTGATCCCCGGGTGTGTGTTTGAGTCATACTAAGGCTAGATGACGGGGATTACCACTTGAGGCGGCGCGGTTGGATTTCCTGATGCAATACAAAACAGTGTGGAGCTTAGTCATTTCTTTTAGTAAGTAGAGCATTCTCTGTTATAACTTCGAATGGAAATTTCATTTCGGTGACGCGCCATACATGCACAATCTGTCTAAAAGGAATTGCCGTGTGATGATACCTTCCCTAATTACCCTATTTCTGTTTCTCTCATATTCACACGACATACTGACGTTCATCGGGAAATGAGTGAGAGTTAGCATGGTAGTGTTCATCTGAGTGAGATAAACCGATACTGTCAATATTGTGAGTTGCATTCGATTAACGATCAATTATTGATCACCCACCCTGAGAGAAAAGGTCTTCCACTCCTCGGATGAACTCATCGTGACTAACGACTGAATCACCTGAAACACATCATGACGAAACATCGCGTTATTATGAGTGAGTTTGGTTTAACGCCGCTTTTAACAGTTTTCCAGTAATATCGCGGCGTGTCAGCTTAACGTGGGAGGAAAGCCTGAACTGATGCAGGTCTCAGACGTTTACCACTTCGGTTAAACGCACGAGCACGGGTATGTTGTTGACAAACCTAGAAACATAATCGGGGCGAAACGGGATTCGAACCCACAATCATAGGTTTCTGGCGTGCCCAAGGGACGCACAGCTGATCGCGGCGCCTTAGACGACTTGGCCACCCGTGCCCTCTTATTATTATAATAAATGAAAGAGACCAGCCTTATAATCCAACTCATAACTTTGCAGCTTTAGAATAACCAAAAGCTTAAATGATTACAATTGTCATGGCGACTATGTGATCTGGATACATACTGGTCATGTCATGATAACAGGAATCGTCCTTATTTCTCTTTACGTCAATCACAATTGGAAATCATACACATGGCATGTATAAACTATACCTCTGCTGTCTTTGTACTTACCGTCCATGTCAACCATTTGCAGGATTTGTTCCGCATCGCGTTTGTCGAATAGGTTCTCAACTTCTGATTGGTCAATGTTCCCATCCTCATTCAGATCAACAGTGGCAAGGTCATTTTGTATATCTGGAATATATGTGACAGTTTCCATGAGAACATTCGCTAACAGATCAATGTGTTTTTAGTCCTTAACAGTCTCATCAAACACATAAATAACACATGTTTTCCTGTTCTCGGGATTACATAAAAAACTCATTGCATGAATGGTATGAAGGAATGTCGTTTATGGAATTTGTTGCAGTACAATTTGTGTTGAAATCTCAAAACAATGATACAGATATTTAAGATACATGCTGGTAAAGTGAATTCTATTTCTTTTTCCAAATGCAGAATAGTAACCCTTACCACTAAATATGCAGATACAGTTAGGAGATAAAACTAATGTGTTTTAAAATTTGAGGTAGTTTAACTGTAGATTACAAACCTTTAATTTTAATTTCAAAACACAATAGGTATATCTGAATCTTCCAAGACGACAAGAGCAATTTCAAAACGGTGCTCTTTGTGAATGCACACTTGTGTCATGGGTCAACAGGCCAGCTGTCTTAGAACGTGCCAAAAAGGAGTCATAGGTTGCGTTATATATTCTTGACTAGTTCAAAATAATGGTTACAAAGTAACAACAATTTCACATGAATTGATTAAAAGACCTCCAAAGATATATATTTAACTTCGCCGCAACCTGTTGCATATTTGCACCGCGTCCGTGATCTAGTGGTAGAGCGTCCGCCCGGAGAGCGGAAGGTTCGGGGTTCGATCCCAGGCCGCGTCATACCAAAAGATGTTAAAAGATGGTACTTGTTGTTCCCCTGTCTGGTCCTCGGCATTAAGGGGATAAAGCAAGGACTGGTCGGCTCGAAGTCAGTATACTGTGTCTGAGTCGGGTATTCATGTTAAACTGCGGCATGGTATCTCAGTGAGCTAGCACTATAAATCGGCATCAGTCCGGACTAGTACAAGCAGCATACACGTACATGCACGTCGTTATATAAGTGCAATAATCTTGGACGTGACGTTAAATCCCAATTCACCTCACCTCACCTGTTGCATATTTGCATTGTTTGCGTTTTTTGGAAATCAAAAGGACATCTTCCATCTGGCTGACCTGTTTCTCATATACGTTATTAAACTACACGAAAACTATTTTGAAGGTGTACCTATGTACCAGTTTGCTGAAATACCTACCCGAAATCAATAATACACATTTAGAACAGAATGACTAACTCTTCACCCCAAACTTCGACATGGCTGAATTGACATTCTACCTTTACTCTTTACTGTTCATGACTTCAACAATAGTTGGTGACAGTTCTATTTACTAATTACATGAACCCAGAGGACCTTTAATAGTGTTCACAATTAACGTGATGCTTTAACGATGGATATGGCCGAAACCTCATTGCCATTGGAACCACCCTGAAATAAAGCTGATAACCGCCGTTTTAAGCTGAAGACGAGCCAGTATTGTACGACCAAGACCGTCGGAGAGACTGCTTACTTTTATCTCCGATTCTGTATCCCTGACATATATTGTGGTTTGTGTGTTTTGCTTAACAAGTGTGTTTTCTGAAATTTATTTCATCATGTTTTGTAAGCTGTTCTTCTGATATCGAACGTATACAAGTTCGATAATTCTTTATCGGCAGCCATTGTTATGTGCATCAATGTGTAGGCAATCGATAGATCGATGTTGTCATATGCAAGGTTTCTGCGTGAAAAGGCAAGACAATTCTGAGGTATCGAATACAATTAGATACCTGATTTTGTCCAATCAGAATCAAGCATTTTTCAGTGCCATGGTTGGTAGATTGCGACCTATTTTCTTTTCAAATACAGTTGTAGTTCATAATAGTAGTTCATAACAATAAATGAGGTTGCAATTATCCTATCAAGTCAGGATGTACTACTATTGTCAATATGTATGTTGATATAGCAATAGGAATTTCATAGAATGCGAGTCCACATAAATTCTAAGGAAACACTGTTCAAATGCACGTCACATATTCGTCGTCTTACCTCTCTTTCCTATCAGTCCCAGTCTGGCAGCAATGCCAACTCCAGTGAGAACCTTTCCGCCTCTGATACGGAGCCATCTGCGGCGGCGACGACGACGGAATAATCCTTCCGTTGGGAGAACAATCAAAGCCATCAGGAGGAACACCACGAGCAGCCTCATCTGGTCAAATGAAGTAAACATCTGGTGATGTATAGCATTCACTATTTAATAACATGGGAGTCCCTAGACAAATTGCACGAAAACCTGTGGATCTGCATTGGAACACTAATCACAGTGTTGTGAAAACTATGACAGCACTTTCTTTGGGCTGGCGAAAGGATGGACAGAAAAATAGCCTCTTTTCATTGTTGAGCTGGTTATGAATCCAAAACATAAATATCAGCGCGAATGTTTTTTTATGTAACCAATCATTCGTTCATTTATTTAACTGTAGGCAAGTGAATTGGTTTAAATGAAATTCCTTTCAGTTACTTTTGCTAGACACGGTAATTAAGAAGCAGAGAAAGATGAGAAAAACAAATAAGCATATAGACATTCCGTTTGAAAAATGGGGACTTGTATACGTCAATTACTGTAGGTCTGAATCAGACACTGTTAACCCCAAGGCCATTGATAGACACAAAATTAAAAATTTCATGAAAGAATATTTACTCATCAGAATCTTTGACGAATCGTTCAAAACACTGTTTGAGCTTGAATAGAATCTACAGATTCACTTACCTTCAGGGGAATCTCGAATTCGGATGCCACAGACTCATTACTGACTGGGTTATATAGAAGGTAGAAGATGACTATCACAGCTGAGGTGTTTGATGTGATAAACGATGAATAATATATTCACCTCCACATCAGACACCCCAATATGTGATTAATCAGCACTGTATAATTGATACAATTATAGAACTATCAATTAGGATCAGTTATTTATGGTCATGTATTTATAATGTACTCTTCATTACATGTACTCGAGTATTTATCATTTTCATGTTTACTTTCCATAAATAACACATTATCTGTAGACAACAAATACATTATTAAACAAAATTTGTGTGAAATGCCTAATCTGTCAAGGCTCAAATATCAACCATGAAATATCCAGATGTATTTTAGGGAATCAATTATCCAATTCCTTGAAAAACATACATGTATATGACAAGTAATAATGGCAACAGTTACACTAACCAGTGACAACTTCAGACATAGCCACGTTTTGTCGTCAGCACATCAATCACGTCCTACTACATCCTGTCAGAGGTGTGTTAGGTGTCGACAGGGGACTTTATGATTCACTCCGAGTCACACCTTCATACGTCCACCAGGATATAAGGTATCTGTTCACTGATCTATCACCTCAGATTGTCTGTCACATGACCAATTCAATAGCAAAGCTGGGGTTGTATATTGTGAAATTTCTAATTTGTATTTCTAATTTGAATGCATATATTCAAAGGTCTAGCTGCTGCTGATATATATATAAATACGACGGAGTAATGTGTTTGTGCCGGCAAAACAATGTTTTCTCCCTTCAATTTATATTTACCTCTACCAGTCCCGTTTATTAATATGAACGTTTAAAACTCGTTGGTAAAACCATCATTACATAGACTTAGCCGATTGGTCATTGTATTATACACGATGACACTATTCGCAATGCAACTACATTAACATGTTATAGCTCGTAATCAGTCTGCGTTCAAGAGAGTCAAGATTATTAAAAAGTGCTGAGTTTCTTTATTTTATTCTTGAAAGAGGGTTTTATAATTTTTTAACATTGTCCTGTGTTCAGAACTTTGGATTATTTGACATACCTCCATTGTAAACATCTGTTCCTCTAGTTTTATGTAGTTAAAACAAAATTCTTCCAAGAATTTGGAAAATACTCGAGTTTGATTTGTCAGTCAGATGTATAAAATCACCATAAATCCCCTCTTATAGAAACAGCAGGAACACCGCGGAAGCTAATGTCTCAGAAAAGTATTTCTTGTCATTGTCGGTAGACATATGTAAATGATAATATGTACAATGATAGGCCACAAAATGCCCTTACCACAATATTCAAATGTGTAATTTAGCGTGTTAGGTCCATAAGGAATAGAATCAGGCTACACTGTGATGTTATGTTTAAACCAAGAAAGAACACAAAACCTGTTAGCGTCCTTCCTCTATCTATTTGCCGCAGACGTGTCAGGAAATATACACTACCACAAAACTATGCGATCATGAAATATAAATGGTATAGTCGGTCTCAAAGAAAGCTCAGCTTTAAAAAGGGACTGCCAAAACCAAAACTTAATGCCCCAACACAATCGTGTACAGCAGAGACATTGCAATTAGACCAAGCAATTCATCCGTGCACTAGCAGGGGGTCAACTTGATTTTGACACTACAGTTGAAGGTTATCACGTCGTCCTGAGCAATTAGCATTATTAGATTTGTTAAATCGGCAGTAAAAAGTTAGTCATATACTCTTATTGTAATGCAGTATTTTTGATCAGATTGGGAATGCACTTGCGTCGTCTACAACGTGATGGACGCCTGGGTGCTACTGAAACTGGTAGAACTCAGCGAGAGGTAGCCACATTGTTCAATGGGTCTTAGTCTGTGATTTGCAGACTTTGGAACAGGTTTTTGCAGACAAAATGTCAATGCTCGGCCCTGCACATGGGCCCTTGGTCAACAACACAAGTCCATGATCGTTAAAAAATTGACCCGAAACATCCAATCAAATTTACTTGCGCCAGACCACAAGAGTTAGAAATCGTCTACTTATATTAATTGCTTATTCCGCGACCGCCTGTACCTGCATTAACAAATAGACACAGTCCAACCATACGCCAATGATCTTAGAGTTCAATTAATGTAATGTCTCGTGTCATGCTTTCAGATCAGTCCAGATTCACTCCGGACCTTCAGGATAGACGTGGACGAACGAAATCACGCGAACGCAAAAGGTTGGGTTTTTTTGTCTTTCATGATATGTCAGGACGCCATTACATATTGTCCCAGGACGGGTCCCTGGACAGAACAACCGAGACAACATACGTGCACCAATAGTTGTGCCGTTTGCCCTCTATACTGGTCCACATTTTGTTTTACAAGACGATAACGCTCTTGCCCAACGGGCACGTATCGTAACTGGCTTCCTCCAGCCGCAAAACATCACCATGCAATGGCCAGCCATGAGTCCTGACCTTTTCCCCCTACAGAACACATCTTGGACATGATCTGGAGACGTGAACGCCCACGTTAAAGGTCTATCGCTACGTTAGCCGAATTAGGTCAGGCGCTTCGAGTAGGCAAGACACCCCGAAATTGTCATTGTGAGATTAATTCGGCCCATACCACGCCGTATAAACGAATGAATTGTTTGATAGGCATTTCTTAGAAGTTGACGGATGACAAAGTAGACAGAATTTGTGGAGAACAACGTCTTTATTTTACTGTAAAATATATAATTAAGAATTGGTACCGAAACCAGTTTAAGATATAGAGGGTGCAATGTAATTTATAGCACTTAAAACCAAGTATTATATTAATTATATATTTATTATTATCAGATATTACACAGTATACCTCTGTATGGAAAGGAATTTATCTCGTCTTACACATTTCTAACTATTTGTAATCTCGAAATTCGCAGTGAATTTCATGTTCATGATTCACATTTACCAACTTTACGGTAGGAATTCTTTATTTTAGGACAACACAATTCCCATCATTTTACGTGTCCACGACCTCGACATGAGTATTCACTGCATTTGATAGTACAGAAAGATGTTGAGCGTTCAGAATTTTGTAACCCCACAAAGGGGTTGGCTCGGTTGGCGTTGGCGTTGGCGTTGGCGTTGGCGTCGAAGTGCACATCATTTTCCGAGCAATAACTTCAATGTCATGTGTCATGCCAAAATACGTTAAAATATGGTACTTGTTGTTATCCTGTCTGGCGCTCGGCATTAAAGGGCTTAAAACAAGCAATATAAAATCGGCATTTGTCCAGACTAGGAAAAGCAGCCACACACACACGTGCATGCGCGTCGATATATACGTGCAATTATCTGGAACGCAACGTCATTTTTTTTATTTCTTGTGTTCCCATAGAAACAATCTCGAATAATTTTCAAACATGTAGCGTTTGTTACCCACCAAAGCTCCACAGCTAATGAATATTCTGCATAAAACCATGAAATGTGTCCAGACTAAAATTTACATGAAACCATGAGATCTTTCCAGACGATAATTTGCTATTATTGTTTTTCGGATTTGCAAACACATTTATAGCAACTACTTTAAATGTATTAAATTTCCATAAATGAACAAATGTATTGAAAAGGACACTACGATCATCAATCACCTGTGACAACGTACGGTCTCTATGGCATGTGGTAGTGACGCACTAGTAGCAAGCTGCAAGTATTGAGGTGAGTCCGTTTATGACTCATGAAAGTCCGATGAGCCGTACTCCGTGGGTGTATTTTGTGCGATTGCTATCATTGCTTGATAATATGTAGAGCAGACATCCATGAAGCTATAAAATATGTTGCATACGCCGTCAAACGAGAAACATGGCGATTATGTCCCTCACCAGGAAATGTTTCCCTCTCGCCGGAGCCTCGCATCTCCTTAACCGTTAGTTAAAAATAGAGATCACACCAAAATTGCTGCCAAATGTACATGTATTCACGGGCGATTAAGCAACACAATGAAACAAACCCGTGAAGTATCATTGCTTGTTGGTAAATGCATGCCTCTGACATTTATTTGTCGTGACCAAGCTCATAAAGTTCACATCGGCAAGTTGATTTTCCTTTTATGCCTGAATTACAATTTGCACTCTGTTGTTCATGGGCTTACATAATAGGACTCCGGAATCAACCAATTCACTTCCTCACTCATGCAACTAGTTAATATGTCAATGTTTTATTGATGTTTATTTTATTCTAAATAGCAGTGTTCTTGAGAGAAATGTCGATCAGCAGTCCTGAAAACATGTCCTGTACTGGTCTAACACGACAAACAATTGAAAGTACATATTGGATTTGGAAAATCATAGAGATAGGAGTGGAACGTATAATTATATAGTTTAAATGTACCGACATACAAAACATAAAAGCGACTTTTTTCTGCAATTATTTATTTTCAAGCATTAAGAAGATAACGTTATCATATCATCTTAATGCGCTGGGTTGGAAAGTATCTACTCAGCATCTGAAACAGAAAATGCACACGTGATAAAGAGATGCCTAAGTCTTACTAATCATCATGGGCGGAATATCATATGGCACATAATTCAGAATTGAAGTTGTATTTATTGACGGTCATCAGATGATGACGACAGTGCCTCACGTGAGCAAATTCCATGATGCGCGAAGGGCTTCAGGATAAATATTCTAATGGAGGCATTGTCTTCATCAGCTGATCATGAACGTCAACAAATACAACTTCGATCCATATTTTGACAGACAGCATAAATCTAGATATACATAACTCATTACAAAGCAATACATTTAAACACCAAACTAATCTTTTTAAATCGAACTATATTAACGAGGTAAAGTTGGAATTAGATTGAAATCCAGACCCGGTTGATGCTGAAAATGGATCAATATGAACGTTGAACCTCGGGTGTGTGTTTGAGTCATACTAAGGCTAGATGACGGGGATTACCACTTGAGGCGGCGCGGTTGGATTCCCTGATGCAATACAAAACAGTGTGGAGCTTAGTCATTTCTTTTAGTAGGTAAAGCATTCTCTGTTGTAACTTTGAATTGACGTTTCATTTCGGTGATCGGATCATGATGCGCCATACATGCACAATCTGTCTAAAAGGAATTGCCGTGTGATGATACCTTCCCTAATTACCCTATTTCTGTTTCTCTCATATTCACACGACATACTGACGTTCATCGGGAAATAAGCGACAGTAAGCTCGGTAGTGTTCATCTGAGTGAGGTAAACCGATACTGTCAATAGTGTGAGTAACATTCGATTAACGATCAATAATCGATCACCCACCCTGAGAGAAAAGGTCTTCCACTCCTCGGATGAACTCGTCGTGATTAACGACTGAATCACCTGAAACACATCATGACGAAACATTGCATTATTATTATAATAGTGAGTGAGTGAGTGAGTTTGGTTTAACGACGCTTTTAATAGGTTTCCAGTTATATCGCCGCGTGTCAGCTTAATGTGGGAGGAAAGCCTGAAGTGATGAAGGTCTCAGACGTTTATCACTTCGGTGAAAACCACGACCACGGGTATGGTGTTGACAAACCTAGAAACATAATCGGGGCGAAACGGGATTCGAACCCACAATCATAGGTTTCTTGCGTGCCCAAGGGACGCACAGAGGATCGCGGCGCCTTAGACCACTGGGCCACCCGTGCCCTCTTATTATTATAATAAATGAAAGAGACAGCATTATAATCCAACTCATAACTTGGCAGCATTAGAATTACCAAATGCTTAAATAATTACAATTATCATAGCGACTATGTGATCTGGAAACATACTAATCATGTCATGAATAACAGGAATCGTCCTTATTTCTCTTAACGTCAATCACAATTGGAGTTCACACACATGGCATGTATAAAACTATACTTCTGCTGTCTTTTTACTTACCATCCATGTCAACCATTTGCAGGATCTGTTCCGCATCGCGTTTGTCGAACAGATTCTCCACTTCTGATTGGTCAATGTTCCCATCCTCATTCAGATCAGCAGTGGCAAGGTCATTTTGTATATCTGGAATATATGTGACAGTTTCCATGAGAACATTCGGTAACAGATCAATGTGTTTTTAGTCCTTAACAGTCTCATCAAACACATCAATAATATATGTTTTCCTGTTGTCAGGATTACATAAAAAACCTCATTGTATGAATGGTATGAAGGAATGTCGTTTATGGAATTTGTGCCAGTACAATTTGTGTTGAAATCTCAAAACAATGATTAAGATTAATTAAATGGAGATAAATGCTGGTAGAGTGAATTCTATAATTTCTTTTTCCAAATGCAGAATAGTTACCCTTACCACTAAATATGCAGATACAGTAAGGAGATAAAACTAATGTGTTTTAAAATTTGAGGTCGCTTAACTGTAAGTTAGAAACCTTTAATTTTAATTTCAAAACACAATAGATATATCTGTATCTATTCGAAACGGTGCTCTTTGTGAACGCGCACTTGTGTCATGGGTCAACAGGCCAGCTATCTTAGAACGTGCCGAAAAGGAGTCACAGATTGCGTTATATATTCTTGACTAGTTCAAAATAATGGTTACAAAGTAACAAAAATTCCACACGAATTGATAAAAAGACCTCAATAGATTTATATTTAACTTCGCCACAACCTGTTGCATATATATCCGCGTCCGTGGTCAAGAGGTAGAGCGTCCGCCCGGAGAGCGGAAGGTTCGGGGTTCGATCCCCGGCCGCGTCATTCCAAAAGACGTTAAAAGATGGTACTTGTTGTTCCCCTGTCTGGCGCTCGGCATTAAGGGGATAAAGCAAGGACTGGTCGGCTCGAAGTCAGTATACTGTGTCTGAGTCGGGTATTCATGTTAAACTGCGGCATGGTATCTCAGTGAGCTAGGGGGGCACGGGTGGCCCAGTCGTCTAAGGCGCCGCGATTCGCTGTACAGAGTTGCGTCCCTTGGGCACGCCAGAAACCTATGATTGTGGGTTCGAATCCCGGTTCGCCCCGATTATGTTTCTAGGTTTGTCAGCACCATACCCGTGCTCGTGGGTTTCACCGAAGTGGTAAACGTCTGAGACCTGCATCACTTCGGGCTTTTCTCCCACATTAAGCTGACACGCCGCGATATAACTGGAATACTGTTAAAAGCGGCGTTAAACCCAACTCACTCACTCACTCAGTGAGCTAGCACTATAAATCGGCATCAGTCCGGACTAGTACAAGCAGCACACACGTACATGCACGTCGTTATATAAGTGCAATAATCTTGGACGTGACGTTAAATCCCAATTCATCTCACCTCACCTGTTGCATATTTGCATTGTTTGCGTTTTTTGGAAATCTAAAGGACATCTTCCATCCGGCTGACCTGTTTCTCATATACGTTATTAAACTACACTAAAACTATTTTGAAGGTGTACCTATGTACCAGTTTGCTGAAATACCTACCCGAAATCAATAATACACATTCAGAACAGAATGACTAACTCTTCACCCCAAACTTCGACATGGCTGAATTGACATTCTACCTTTACTCTTTACTGTTCATGACTTCAACAATAGTTGGTGACAGTTCTATTTACTAATTACATGATCCCAGAAGACCTGTAATAGTGTTCACAATTAACGTGATGCTTTAATGATGGATATGGCCGAAACCTCATTGCCAATGGAACCACCCTGAAATAAAGCTGATTACCGCCGTTTTAAGCTGAAGAAGAGCCAATATTGTACGACCAAGACCGTCGGAGAGACTGCTTACTTCTATCTCCGATTCTGTATCCCTGACATATATTGTGGTTTGTGTGTTTTGCTAAACAAGTGTGTTTTCTGAAATTTATTTCATCATGTTTTGTAACCTGTTCTTCTGATATCGAACGTATACAAGTTCGATAATTCTTTATCGGCAGCCATTGTTATGTGCATCAATGTGTAGGCAATCGATAGATCGATGTTGTCATATCCATGGTTTCTGCATGAAAAGGCAAGACAATTCTGAGGTTTCGAATACAATTAGATACCTGGTTTTGTCCAATCAGAATCAAGCATTCTTCAGTGCCATGGTTGGTAGATTGCGACCTATTTTCTTTTCAAATACAGTTGTAGTTCATAATAGTAGTTCATAACAATAAATGAAGTTGCAATTATACTATCAAGTCAGGATGTACTACTATTGTCAATATGTATGTTGATATAGCAATAGGAATTTCATAGAATGCGAGTCCACATAAGTTCTAAGGAAACACTGTTCAAATGCACGTCACATATTCGTCGTCTTACCTCTCTTTCCTATCAGTCCCAGTCTGGCAGCAATGCCAACTCCAGTGAGAACCTTTCCGCCTCTGATACGGAGCCATCTGCGGCGGCGACGACGACGGAATAGTCCTTCCGTTGGGAGAACAATCAAAGCCATCAGGAGGAACACCACGAGCAGTCTCATCTGGTCAAATGAAGTAAACATCTGGTGATGTATAGCATTCACTATTTAATAACATGGGAGTCCCTAGACAAATTGCACGAAAACCTATGGATCTATATTTGGAACACTAATCACAGTGCTGTGAAAACTATGACAGTACTTTCTTTGGGCTGGCGAAAGGATGGACAGAGAAATAGCCTCTTTTCATTGTTGAGCTGGTTATGAATCCAAAACATAAATATCAGCGCGAATGTTGTTTTATGTAACCAATCATTCGTTCATTTATTTAACTGTAGGCAAGCGAATTGGTTTAAATGAAATTCCTTTCAGTTACTTTTGCTAGACACGGTAATTTAGAAGCAGAGAAAGATGAGAAAAACAAATAAGCATATAGACATTCCGTTTGAAAACTGGGGATTTGTATACGTCAGTTACTGTAGGTCTGAACCAGACACTGTTAACCCTAAGGCCATTGATAGATACAAAATTAAACATTTCATTAAAGAATATTTACTCATCAGAATCTTTGACGAATCGTTCAAAACACTGTTTGAGCTTGAATAGAATCTACAGATTCACTTACCTTCAGGCGAATCTCGAATTCGGATGCCACAGACTTATTACTGACTGGGTTATATAGAAGGTAGAAGATCACGATCACAGCTGAGGTGTTTGATGTGATAAACGATGAATAATATATTCACCTCCACATCAGACACCCCAATATGTGATTAATCAGCACTGTATAATTGATACAATTATAGAACTATCAATTAGGATAAGTTATTTATGGTCATGTATTTATAATGTACTCTTCATTACATGTACTCGAGTATTTATCATTTTCATGTTTCCTTTCCATAAATAACTCATTATCTGTAGACAACAAATTCATTATTAAACAAAATTTGTGTGAAATGCCTAATCTGTCAAGGCTCAAATATCAACCATGAAATATCCAGATGTATTTTAGGGAATCAATTATCCAATTACTTGAAAAACATACATGTATATGACAAGTAATAATGGCAACAGTCACACTAACCAGTGACAACTTCAGACATAGCCACGTTTTGTCGTCAGCAAATAAATCACGTCCAACTACATCCTGTCAGAGGTGTGTTAGGTGTCGACAGGGGACTTTATGATTCACTCCGAGTCACACCTTCATACGTCCACCAGGATATAAGGTATCTGTTCACTGATCTATCACCTCAGATTGTCTGTCACATGACCAATTCAATAGCAAAGCTGGGGTTGTATATTGTGGAATTTCTAATTCGTATTTCTAATTTGATATGCATATATTCAAAGGTCTAGCTGCTGCTGATATATATATAAATACGACGGAGTAATGTGTTTGTGCCGGCAAAACAATGTTTTCTCCCTTCAATTTATATTTACCTCTACCAGTCCCGTTTATTAATATGAACGTTTAAAACTCATTGGTAAAACCATCATTACATAGACTTAGCCGATTGGTCACAGTATTATACACGATGACACTATTCGCAATGCAATTACATTAACATGTTATAGCTCGTAATCAGTCTGCGTTCAGGAGAGTCAAGATTATTAAAAAGTGCTGAGTTTCTTTATTTTATTCTTGAAAGAGGGTTTTATAAATTTTTAACATTGTCTTGTGTTCAGAACTTTGGATTATTTGACATACCTCCATTGTAAACATCTGTTCCTCTAGTTTTATGTTGTTAAAACAAAATTCTTCCAAGTATTCGGAAAATACTCGAGTTTGATTTGTCAGTCAGATGTATAAAATCACCATAAATCCCCTCTTATAGAAACAGCAGGAACACCGCGAAAGCTAATGTTTTCAGAAAAGTATTTCTTGTCATTGTCGGTAGACATATTTAAATGATAATATGTACAATGATAGGCCACAAAATGCCCTTACCACAATATTCAAATGTGTAATTTAGCGTGTTAGGTCCATAAGGAATAGAATCAAGGCTACACTGTGATGTGATGTTTAAACCAAGAAAGAACACAAAACCTGGTAGCGTCCTTCCTCTATCTATTTGCCGCAGACGTGTCAGGAAATATACACTACCACAAAACTATGCGATCATGAAATATAAATGGTATAGTCGGTCTCAAAGAAAGCTCAGCTTTAAAAAGGGACTGCCAAAACCAAAACTTAATGCCCCAACACAATCGTGTACAGCAGAGACATTGCAATTAGACCAAGCAATTCATCCGTGCACTAGCAGGGGGTCAACTTGATTTTGACACTACAGTTGAAGGTTATCACGTCGTCCTGAGCAATTAGCATTATTAGATTTGTTAAATCGGCAGTAAAAAGTTAGTCATATACTCTTATTGTAATGCAGTATTTTTGATCAGATTGGGAATGCACATGCGTCGTCTACAACGTGATGGACGCCTGGGTGCTACTGAAACTGGTAGAACTCAGCGAGAGGTAGCCACATTGTTCAATGGGTCTTAGTCTGTGATTTGATGACTTTGGAACAGGTTTTTGCAGACAAAATGTCAATGCTCTGCCCTGCACATGGGCCCTTGGTCAACAACATAAGTCCATGATCGTTAAAAAATTGACCCGAAACATCCAATCAAATTTACTTGCGCCAGACCACAAGAGTTAGAAATCGTCTACTTATATTAATTGCTTATTCCGCGACCGCCTGTACCTGCATTAACAAATAGACACAGTCCAACCATACGCCAATGATCTTAGAGTTCAATTAATGTAATGTCTCTTGTCATGCTTTCAGATCAGTCCAGATTCACTCCGGACCTTCAGGATAGACGTGGACTAACGAAATCACGCGAACGCAAAAGGTTGGGTTTTTTTGTCTTTCATGATATGTCAGGACGCCATTACATATTGTCCCAGGACGGGTCCCTGGACAGAACAACCGAGACAACATACGTGCACCAATAGTTGTGCCGTTTGCCCTCTATACTGGTCCACATTTTGTTTTACAAGACGATAACGCTCTTGCCCAAACGGGCACGTATCGTAACTGGCTTCCTCCAGCCGCAAAACATCACCATGCAATGGCCAGCCATGAGTCCTGACCTTTTCCCCCTACAGAACACGTCTTGGACATGATCTGGAGACGTGAACGCCCACGTTAAAGGTCTATCGCTACGTTAGCCGAATTAGGTCAGGCGCTTCGAGTAGGCAAGACACCCCGAAATTGTCATTGTGAGATTAATTCGGCCCATACCACGCCGTATAAACGAATGAATTGTTTGATAGGCATTTCTTAGAAGTTGACGGATGACAAAGTAGACAGAATTTGTGGAGAACAACGTCTTTATTTTACTGTAAAATATATAATTAAGAATTGGTACCGAAAACAGTTTAAGATATAGAGGGTGCAATGTGATTTATAGCACTTAAAACCAAGTATTATATTAATTATATATTTATTATTATCAGATATTACACAGTATACCTCTGTATGGAAAGGAATTTATCTCGTCTTACACATTTCTAACTATTTGTAATCTCGAAATTCGCAGTGAATTTCATGTTCATGATTCACATTTACCAACTTTACGGTAGGAATTCTTTATTTTAGGACAACACAATTCCCATCTTTTTACGTGTCCACGACCTCGACATGAGTATTCACTGCATTTGATAGTACAGAAAGATGTTGAGCGTTCAGAATTGTGTAACCCCACAAAGGGGTTGGCTCGGGTGGCGTTGGCGTTGGCGTTGGCGTCGAAGTGCACATCATTTTCCGAGCAATAACTTCATTGTCATGTGTCATGCCAAAATACGTTAAAATATGGTACTTGTTGTTATCCTGTCTGGCGCTCGGCATTAAAGGGCTTAAAACAAGCAATATAAAATCGGCATTTGTCCAGACTAGGAAAAGCAGCCACACACACACGTGCATGCGCGTCGATATATACGTGCAATTATCTGGAACGCAACGTCATTTTTTTAATTTCTTGTGTTCCCATAGAAACAATCTCGAATAATTTTCAAACATGTAGCGTTTGTTACCCACCAAAGCTCCACAGCTAATGAATATTCTGCATAAAACCATGAAATGTGTCCAGACTAAAATTTACATGAAACCATGAGATCTTTCCAGACGATAATTTGCTATTATTGTTTTTCGGATTTGCAAACACATTTATAGCAACTACTTTAAATGTATTAAATTTCCATAAATGAACAAATGTATTGAAAAGGACACTACGATCATCAATCACCTGTGACAACGTACGGTCTCTATGTCATGTAGTAGCGACGCACTAGTAGCAAGCTGCAAGTATTGGGATGAGTCCGTTTATGACTCATGAAAGTCCGATGAGCCGTACTCCGTGGGTGTATTTTGTGCGATTGCTATCATTGCTTGATACTATGTAGAGCAGACATCCATGAAGCTATGAAATATGTTGCATACGCCGTCAAACGAGAAACATGGCGATTATGTCCCTCACCAGGAAATGTTTCCCTCTCGCCGGAGCCTGGCATCTCCCTAACCGTTAGTTAAAAATAGAGATCACACCAAAATTGCTGCCAAATGTACATGTATTCACGGGCGATTAAGCAACACAATGAAACAAACCCGTGAAGTATCATTGCTTGTTGGTAAATGCATGCCTCTGACATTTATTTGTCGTGACCAAGCTCATAAAGTTCTCATCGGCAAGTTGATTTTCCTTTTATGCCTGAATTACAATTTGCACTCTGTTGTTCATAGGCTTACATAATAGGACTCCGGAATCAACCAATTCACTTCCTCACTCATGCAACTAGTTAATATGTCAATGTTTTATTGATGTTTATTTTATTCTAAATAGCAGTGTTCTTGAGAGAAATGTCGATCAGCAGTCCTGAAAACATGTCCTGTACTGGTCTAACACGACAAACAATTGAAAGTACATATTGGATTTGGAAAATCATAGAGATAGGAGTGGAACGTATAATTATATAGTTTAAATGTACCGACATACAAAACATAAAAGCGACTTTTTTCTGCAATTATTTATTTTCAAGCATTAAGAAGATAACGTTATCATATCATCTTAATGCGCTGGGTTGGAAAGTATCTACTCAGCATCTGAAACAGAAAATGCACACGTGATAAAGAGATGCCTAAGTCTTACTAATCATCATGGGCGGAATAACATATGGCACATAATTCAGAATTGAAGTTGTATTTATTGACGGTCATCAGGTTATGACGACAGTGCCTCACGTGAGCAAATTCCATGATGCGCGAAGGGCTTCAGGATAAATATTCTAATGGAGGCATTGTCTTCATCAGCTGATCATGAACGTCAACAAATACAACTTCGATCCATATTTTGACAGACAGCATAAATCTAGATATACATAACTCATTACAAAGCAATACATTTAAACACCAAACTAATCTTTTTAAATCGAACTATATTAACGAGGTAAAGTTGGAATTAGATTGAAATCCAGACCCGGTTAATGCTGAAAATGGATCAATATGAAAGTTGAACCTCGGGTGTGTGTTTGAGTCATACTAAGGCTAGATGACGGGGATTACCACTTGAGGCGGCGCGGTTGGATTTCCTGATGCAATACAAAACAGTGTGGAGCTTAGTCATTTCTTTTAGTAAGTAAAGCATTCTCTGTTGTAACTTTGAATTGACGTTTCATTTCGGTGATCGGATCATGATGCGCCATACATGCACAATCTGTCTAAAAGAAATTGCCGTGTGATGATACCTTCCCCAATTACCCTATTTCTGTTTCTCTCATATTCACACGACATACTGACGTTCATCGGGAAATAAGCGACAGTAAGCTCGGTAGTGTTCATCTCAGTGAGGTAAATCGATACTTTCAATAGTGTGAGTAAAATTCGATTAACGATCAATAATCGATCACCCACCCTGAGAGAAAAGGTCTTCCACTCCTCGGATGAACTCGTCGTGACTAACGACTGAATCACCTGAAACACATCATGACGAAACATTGCATTATTTTTATAATAGTGAGTGAGTGAGTGAGTTTAGTTTAACGACGCTTTTAATAGGTTTCCAGTTATATCGCCGCGTGTCAGCTTAATGTGGGAGAAAAGCCTGAAGTGATGAAGGTCTCAGACGTTTATCACTTCGGTGAAAACCACGAGCACGGGTATGGTGTTGACAAACCTAGAAACATTATCGGGGCGAAACGGGATTCGAACCCACAATCATAGGTTTCTGGCGTGCCCAAGGGACGCACAGAGGATCGCGGCGTCTTAGACGACTGGGCCACCCGTGCCCCCTTATTATTATAATAAATGAAAGAGACAGCATTATAATCCAACTCATAACTTGGCAGCATTAGAATTACCAAATGCTTAAATAATTCCAATTATCATAGCGACTATGTGATCTGGAAACATACTGGTCATGTCATGAATAACAGGAATCGTCCTTATTTCTCTTAACGTCAATCACAATTGGAAATCACACACATGGCATGTATAAAACTATACTTCTGCTGTCTTTTTCTTACCGTCCATGTCAACCATTTGCAGGATCTGTTCCGCATCGCGTTTGTCGAACAGATTCTCCACTTCTGATTGGTCAATGTTCCCATCCTCATTCAGATCAGCAGAGGCAAGGTCATTTTGTATGTCTGAAATATATGTGACAGTTTCCATGAAAACATTCGCTAACAGATCAATGTGTTTTTAGTCCTTAACAGTCTCATCAAACACATAAATAAAACATGTTTTTCCTGTTGTCAGGTTTACATAAAAAACCTCATTGTATGAATGGTATGAAGGAATGTCGTTTATGGAATTTGTTGCAGTACAATTTGTGTTGAAATCTCAAAACAATGATTAAGATTAATTAAATGGAGATAAATGCTGGTAGAGTGAATTCTATAATTTCTTTTTCCAAATGCAGAATAGTTACCCTTACCACTAAATATGCAGATACAGTAAGGAGATAAAACTAATGTGTTTTAAAATTTGAGGTCGCTTAACTGTAAGTTAGAAACCTTTAATTTTAATTTCAAAACACAATAGATATATCTGTATCTACAAAGACGACAAGAGCAATTTCAAAACGGTGCTCTTTGTGAACGCGCACTTGTGTCATGGGTCAACAGGCCAGCTATCTTAGAACGTGCCGAAAAGGAGTCACAGATTGCGTTATATATTCTTGACTAGTTCAAAATAATGGTTACAAAGTAACAAAAATTCCACACGAATTGATAAAAAGACCTCAATAGATTTATATTTAACTTCGCCGCAACCTGTTGCATATATGCACCGCGTCCGTGGTCAAGAGGTAGAGCGTCCGCCCGGAGAGCGGAAGGTTCGGGGTTCGATCCCCGGCAGCGTTATACCAAAAGATGTTAAAAGATGGTACCTGTTGTTACTCTGTCTGGTCCTCGGCATTAAGGGGCTAAAGCAAGGACTGGTCGGCTCGGGAATTATGTTAAACTGCGGCATGGTATCTAAGTGAGCTAGCACTATACATCGGCATCAGTCCGGACTAGTACAAGCAGCAACACAAACACACAAACACGTACATGCACGTCGCTATATAAGTGCAATAATCTTGGACGCGACGTTAAATCCCAATTCACCTCACCTCACCTGTTGCATTTTTGCATTGTTTGAACTCTACCAAATCGGTTTTTTTTGGAAATCAAAAGGACATCTTCCATCCGGCTGACCTGTTTCTCAAATACGTTATTATGTACACTGCTACTTAGTTATTTTGAAGGTGTATGTATGTACCAGTTTGCTGAAATACCTAGCCAGAAACAATAATACATATTCAGAACAGAATGACCAGCTCTTCACCCCAAACTTCGACATGGCTGAATTGACCTTCTACATGTCCCTTTACTCTTTGCTGTTCATGACTTCAACAAAAGTTGGTGACAGTGCTATTTACTAATTAAATGTACCCAGAGGATAACCTCGATCTGTAATAATGTTCACAAATAACGTGATGCTTTAATGATGGACATGGCCGAATCCTCATTGCCAATGGAACCACCCTGAAATAAGGCTGATTACCGCCGTTTTAAGCTGAAGACGAGCCAGCATTGTACGACACGAGACAGTCGGAGACACGGCTCACTGTTATCTTCGAATCTGTATCCATATATATAGTTATAGGTGTGTTTTGCTTAACATGTGTGTGTTCTGAAATTTATTTCAATATCCTTGTAAGCTGTTCTTCTGATATCGAACGTATACAAGTTCGATAACTGTTTATCGGCAGCCATTGTTATGTGCATCAATGTGTAGGCAATCGATAGATCGATGTTGTCATATGCAAGGTTTCTGTGAGAAAAGGCAAGACAATTCTGTGGTATCGAATACATTTAGATACCTGATTTTGTCCAATCAGAATCAAGCATTCTTCAGTGCCATGGGAGAATTCAGGTTGGTAGATTGCGACCTATTTTCTTTTCAAATACAGTTGTAGTTCATAATAGTAGTTCATAACAATAAATGAAGTTGCAATTATACTATCAAGTCAGGATGTACTACTATTGTCAATATGTATGTTGATATAGCAATAGGAATTTCATAGAATGCGAGTCCACATACATTTCAAGGAAACACTGTTCAAATGCACGTCACATAATCGTCGTCTTACCTCTTTTTCCTATCAGTCCCAGTCTGGCAGCAATGCCAACTCCAGTGAGAACCTTTCCGCCTCTGATACGAAGCCATCTGCGGCGGCGACGACGACGGAATAATCCTTCCGTTGGGAGAACAATCAAAGCCATCAGGAGGAACACCACGAGCAGCCTCATCTGGTCAAATGAAGTAAACATCTGGTGATGTATAGCATTCACTATTTAATAACATGGGAGTCCCTAGACAAATTGCACGAAAACCTGTGGACCTAATCACAGTGCTGTGAAAACTATGACAGTACTTTCTTTGGGCTGGCGAAAGGATGGACAGAGAAATAGCCTTTTTTCATTGTTGAGCTGGTTATGAATCCAAAACATAAATATCAGCGCGAATGTTGTTTTATGTAACCAATCATTCGTTCATTTATTAAACTGTAGGCAAGGCAGTTGGTTTACATAAAATACCTTTCAGTTACTTTTGCTAGACACGGTAATTTAGAAGCTGAGAAAGATGAGAAAAACAAATAAGCATATAGACATTCCGTTTGAAAACTGGGGATTTGTAAACGTCAATTACTGTAGGTCTGCATGCATCAGAGACTGTTAACCCTAAGGTCATTGATAGATACAAAATTAAAAATTTCATGAAAGAATATTTACTCATCAGAATCTTTGACGAATCGTTCAAAACACTGTTTGAGCTTGAATAGAATCTACAGATTCACTTACCTTCAGACGAATCTCGAATTCGGATGCCACAGACTTATTACTGACTGGGTTATATAGAAGGTAGATGATCACTATCACAGCTGAGGTGTTTGATGTGATAAACGATGAATAATATATTCACCTCCACATCAGACACCCCAATATGTGATTAATCAACACTGTATAATTGATACAATTATAGAACTATCAATTAGGATAAGTTATTTATGGTCATGTATTTATGACATACTCTTTATTACATGTACTCGAGTATTTATCATTTTCATGTTTACTTTCCATAAATAACACATTATCTGTAGACAACAAATACATTATTAAACAAAATTTGTGTGAAATGCCTAATCTGTCAAGGCTCAAATATCAACCATGAAATATCTAGATGAATTTTAGGGAATCAATTATCCAATTACTTGAAACACATATATGACAAGTAATAATGGCAACAGTCACACTAACCAGTGACAACTTCAGACATAGCCACGTTTTGTCGTCAGCACATCAATCACGTCCTACTACATCCTGTAAGAGGTGTGTTAGGTGTCGACAGGGGACTTTATGATTCACTCCGAGTCACACATTTCATACGTCCACCAGGATATAAGGTATCTGTTCACTGATCTATCACCTCAGATTGTCTGTCACATGACCAATTCGATAGCGAAGCTTGGGTTGTATATTGTGAAATTTCTAATTCGTATTTCTAATTTGATATGCATATATTCAAAGGTCTAGCTGCTGCTGATATATATAAATACGACGGAGTAATTAATAATGTGTTGGTGCCGGCAAAACAATGTTCACCCCCTTCAATTTATATTAACCTCTACCAGTCCCGTTTATTAATATGAACGTTTTAAACTCATTGGTAAAACCATCATTACATAGACTTAGCCGATTGGTCATTGTATTATACACGATAACACTATTCGCAATTCAACTACATTTACATGTTATAGCCCGCAATAAGTCTGCGTTCAAGAGAGTCAAGGTTATTAAAAAGTGCTGAGTTTCTTTATTTTATTCTTGAAAGAGGGTTTTATAAATTTTTAACATTGTCTTGTGTTCAGAACTTTGGATTATTTGACATTCTTCCATTTATAAACATTTGATCCTCTAGTTTTATTTTGTTAAAACAAAATTCTACCAAGAATTTGGAAAATACTGGAGTTTGATTTGTCAGTCAGATGTATAAAATCACCATAAATCCCCTCTTATAGAAACAGCAGGAACACCGCGGAAGCTAATGTCTCAGAAAAGTACTTCTTGTCATTGTCGGTAGACATATTTAAATGATAATATGTACAATGATAAGCCACAAAATGCCCTTACCACAATATTCAAATGTGTAATTTAGCGTGTTAGGTCCATAAGGAATAGAATCAGGCTACACTGTGATGTTATGTTTAAACCAAGAAAGAACACAAAACCTGTTAGCGTCCTTCCTCTATCTATTTGCCGCAGACGTGTCAGGAAATATACACTACCACAAAACTATGCGATCATGAAATATAAATGGTATAGTCGGTCTCAAAGAAAGCTCAGCTTTAAAAAGGGACTGCCAAAACCAAAACTTAATGCCCCAACACAATCGTGTACAGCAGAGACATTGCAATTAGACCAAGCAATTCATCCGTGCACTAGTAGCGGGTCAACTTGATTTTTACACTACAGTTGAAGGTTATCACGTCGCCCTAAACAATCAGCATTATTCAATTTGTTAAATCTGTAGTAAAATGTTAGCCATATACTGTTATAGTAGTGCAGTATTTGTGATCAGATTGGGAATGCACATGCGTCGTCTACAACGTGATGGACGCCTGGGTGCTACTGAAACTGGTAGAACTCAGCGAGAGGAAGCCACATGTTTTCAATGTGTCTTAGTCTGTGATTTGATGACTTTGGAACAGGTTTTGGCAGACAAAATGTCAATGCTCGGCCCTGCACATGGGCCCTTGGTCAACAACACAAGTCCATGATCGTTAAACAATTGACCCGAAACACTCAATCAAATTTACTTGCACCAGACCACAAGAGTTAGAAATCGTCTGCTTAATTGCTTATTCCGCGACCGCTTGTACCTGCATTAACAAATCGACACAGTCCAACCATACGCCAATGAATTTAGAGTTCAATCAATGTAATGTCTCGTGTAATGCTTTCAGATAAGTCCAGATTCACTCCGGACCTTCAGGATAGACGTGGACGAACGAACATCATGCGAACGTAAAAGATTTGTTTTTTTGTTTCTTTGTCTTCCATGATATGTCAGGACGCCATTACATATTGTCCCAGGACGGGTCCCTGGACAGTACAACCGAGACAACATACGTGCACCAAAAGTTGTGCCGTTTGCCCTCTATACTGGTCCACATTTTGTCTTACAAGACGATAACGCTCTTGCCCAACGGGCACGTATCGTAACTGGCTACCTCCAGCCGCAAAACATCACCATGCAATGACCAGCCATGAGACATGACCTTTCCCCCATACAGAACACATCTTGGACATGATCTGGAGACGAGTACGCCCACGTTAAAGGTCTATCGCCACGTTAGCCGAATTAGGTCAGGCGCTTCGAGTAGGCAAGACACCCCGAAATTGTCAATGTGAGATTAATTCGGCCCATACTACGCCGTATAAACGAATGAATTGTTTGATAGGCATTTCTTAGAAGTTGACGGATGACAAAGTAGACAGAATTTGTGGAGAACAACGTCTTTATTTTACTATAAAAAATATAATTAAGAAGTGGTACCGAAACCAGTTTAAGATATAAAGGGTGCAATGTGATTTATAGCACTTAAAACCAAGTATTATATTAATTATATATTTATTATTATCAGTTATTACACAGTATACCTCTGTCTGGAATGGAATTTATCTCGTCTTACACATTTCTAACTATTTGTAATCTCGAAATTCACAGTGAATTTCATGATCATGATTCACTTTAACCAACTTTACGGTAGGATTTCTTTGCTTGACATTCCTCTTATTTAAACATTTGTTCCTCTAGTTTTATGTTGTTAAAACAAAATTCTTCCAAGTATTGGGAAAATAATCGAGTTTGATTGGTCAATCAGATGTATTAAATCACAATAAATCCCCTCTTATAGAAATAGCAAGAACACCGCGGAAGCTAATGTTTTCAGAAAAGTACTTCTTGTCATTGTCGGTAGACATATTTAAATGATAATATGTAAACAATGATGGGCCACAAAATGCCCTTACCACAATATTCAAATGTGTAATTTAGCGTGTTAGGAATAGAATCAGGCTACTCTGTGATGGTATGTTTAAACCAAGAAAGAACACAAAACCTGGTAGCGTCTTTCCTCTTTCTATTTGCCGTAGACGTGTCAGGAAATAAACACTACCACAAAACTATGCGATCATGAAATATAAATGGTATAGTCGGTCTCAAAGAAAGCTCAGCTTTAAAAAGGGACTGCCAAAACCAAAACCAACACAATCGTGTACAGCAGAGACATTGCAATTAGACCAAGCAGTTCATCCGTGCACTAGTAGGGGGTCAACTTGATTTTGACACTACAGTTGAAGGTTATCACGTCGCCCTTACACAAATCTAACTATTTTGTAATCTGCGAATTCGCAGTGAATTTCATGATCATGATTCACATTAACCAACTTTATGGTAAGACTTCTAGGTTTATTTTAGGGCAACACAATTCCCATCTTTTTACGTGTCCACGATCCCGTCATGAGTATTCACTGCATTTGATAGAACAGTCGCAAACAACACAAGGCTTTTTTCCAGGTCAGAACTTTAAAACCTTTTCGCATTTGTCAACGAAATTTGGCATATGCATTTGCCATCAGCTTAACTGGTGTCTGTTGCTTTTCATTTTTGTATTATTTTACTATGTTACGTCACCATTAAAACAATTTGGATCTTGTCTCAAACAACTCTAGGCTTCGTTTCCGAGCCATAACATTCAAACTAATTAAATGTTTTTGCGTGGAGCTAGACATGAGCAGTGGCCACATGCTCAACTATTGCGTTTTCATATTTTTCAGACCGCCTCCGTGGTCTATTTAATTTGTAGTGCGTCTGCCCTGACTGCCGGAGGTCGGGGGTTCGAACCCGGCAGTGTCATGCCAAAATACGTTAAAATATGGTACTTGTTAACCTGTCTGGTGCTCGGCATCAAAGGGCTATAACAAGCACTATAAAATCGGCATTTGTCAAGACTGGTAAAAGCAGCCTCACACACGCGTGAATGCACCTCGATATATAAGTGCAACTATCTTGAACGCGACGTCATTTTTTGTTTTTCTTGTGTTCCCATAGACAAAATCTCGAATCAGTTTCAAGCAAGTAGCGTTTGTTTCCCACCAAAGCTCCACAGCAAATGAATATTCTGCATAAAACCATGAAATGTGTACAGTCTATAATTTGCATGAAACTATGAGATCTTTCCAGACGATAATTGTTTTTCGGATTTGCAAACACATTTATAGTAACTTCTTTAAATGTATTGAATTTCCATAAATGAACAAATGTATTGAAAAGGACACTACAATCATCAATCACCTGTGACAACGTACGGTCTCTATGTCATGTAGTAGTGACGCACTAGTAGCAAGCTGCAAGTATTGGGATGAGTCCGTTTATGACTCATGAAAGTCCGATGAGCCGTGCTCCGTGGGTGTATTTTGTGCGATTGCTATCATTGCTTGATAATATTTAGAGCAGACATCCACGAAGCTATGAAATATGTTGCATACGCCGTCGAACGAGAAACATGGCGATTATGTCCCTCACCAGGAAATGTTTCCCTCTCGCCGGAGCCAAATGTACATGTACTCACGGGCGATTAAGCAACACAATGCAACAAACCCGTGAAGTATCATTGCTTGTTGGTAAATGCATGCCTCTGACATTTATTTGTCGTGACCAAGCTCATAAAGTTCACATCGGCAAGTTGATTTTCCTTTTATGCCTGAATTACAATTTGCACTCTGTTGTTCATAGGCTTACATAATAGGACTCCGGAATCAACCAATTCACTTCCTCACTCATGCAACTAGTTAATATGTCAATGTTTTATTGATGTTTATTTTATTCTAAATAGCAGTGTTCTTGAGAGAAATGTCGATCATCAGGCCTGAAAACATGTCCTGTACTGGTCTAACACGACAAACAATTGAAAGTACATATTGGATTTGGAAAATCATAGAGATAGGAGTGGAACGTATAATTATATAGTTTAAATGTACCGACATACAAAACATAAAAGCGACTTTTTCTGCAATTATTTATTTTCAAGCATTAAGAAGATAACGTTATCATATCATCTTAATGCGCTGGGTTGGAAAGTATCTACTCTGCATCTGAAACAGAAAATGCACACGTGATAAAGAGATGCCTAAGTCTTACTAATCATCATGGGCGGAATAACATATGGCACATAATTCAGAATTGAAGTTGTATTTATTGACGGTCATCAGGTTATGACGACAGTGCCTCACGTGAGCAAATTCCATGATGCGCGAAGGGCTTCAGGATAAATATTCTTATGGAGGCATTGTCTTCATCAGCTGATGAACGTCAACAAATACAACTTCGATCCATATTTTGACAGACAGCATAAATCTAGATATACATAACTCATTACAAAGCAATACATTTAAACACCAAACTATTTTTTTAAATCGAACTATATTAACGAGGTAACGTTGGAATTAGATTGAAATCCAGACCCCGGTTGATGTTGAAAATGGATCAATATGAACGTTGAACATCGGGTGTGTGTTTGAGTCATACTAAGGCTAGATGACGGGGATTACCACTTGAGGCGGCGCGGTTGGATTCCCTGATGCAGTACAAAACAGTGTGGAGCTTAGTCATTTCTTTTAGAAAGTAGAGTATATATATATTGTTTACATATGTATATGATCAACAGTTTCACTGCACACTTAATTATACTGCTCTGGAAAGTAGAATTTTATCGTCACCCATACCATATTTCCTTTGAGTGACTTTGATACCAAAGCGGTTTGGATCGATTTGAGGCGTTCCGGTAATACTCGTCTGGTCGAATATGCGTTGACAGTTTGCCTAAAGAATGTGTAGATCATGTATATGAGTAACTTTTACACCACGCCGATTCCCCCAATTGCTTTTTCTTGTTTTCTTGTTTAACGCCGCACTCAGCATTATTGCAGCTATTTGACAACGGTCTGTAAATAATTGAGTCTGGACAAAACAATCCAGTGGCTGACATCATGAATATCGATCAACGCAATTGAGATACGATGACATGCATCAACCAAGTCACTTAGCCTGACAACCCGATCCCGTTAGTCGCCTCTTACGACAAGCATAGGTGCCTTTTATGGCAAACATGGGTTGCCGAGGACCTATTCTGACCAAATTGCAATAAATGGATAACTTGATATTCCTGCATCTGCCGAAACAAATAAGGTTTGACATAGGGTTTTCTATTTCAAATGAAAACAAAACAGGAATTTAAATTTATCAATTTAATTCACTGAGTATTAAATTCCTGTGGAGTCTTCATTTGTTCCCGTAGTTGATCTCTGCAATATAAAATAACGTCTACTTGTACAACAAGTATAACATTACATATATATATATATATATGCATTCATTCATTAGCATAGAAAGTTTCAAAACTTGTACAGCACGTGAAACAGTATTTCACTAGTATAATGAATATATAAGAATTGACTTCAATAGGCTTTTGTGTAAATGGGGATATAAACTGTATACACTGTTTAAATTTACGCAAAGTGTCCACACCGGTTTTTACGCAAATAGCATATTTAAGTTAATTCTTATAAATAAATACGTCAACAATTAACTTAACATTCTGCTTGTTTATTACACACAGAAATCTAGAGACAGCAATACGAAATCAGTGACATATAGTTAAAACCGCCGTTATATAGCTGGATTATTGCTGAGTGCGGCGTTAAACGAGAAACAAACAAACAAATATAGTTCAGCACTATTGCAACACAAGACCCTCTCATTCTATTATCCAGAAAGCAGGACACAGCCGTCCAGTAATTATAATGGACGCGTAAACATACATTTGAAGTTTATCCAAAAAGAAAACACATTCTTTATAATTGCCTAAAATGTAGGGAAAACTGTAAGATTTTAGTATCTCAAGATGAAAATCAAAATGCCGAATAAATAGGAAAGGAATGCTTTACAGCCTTGGTATTCTGACGAAATTAACTTGATTTTCATGAAGCAGTTCTATTCCTAAAAGACTATCAAGAAACTGTATAACGTTTCACCGACGTTTCAGAAACGTCGTTACAAAACGTGTGATTTCCGATGCAAAACGTTTTCATAAGGTTAATGTGCAAACTTGTTATTACGTTGTGAAATAACGTTGCACGGTGACGTAATAATAACGTTGTGACAACGTTGTATCACGACGTTACCAATTCACAACCTTACTACAATGTTGTGACAACGTAGTTTGTCAGCTGATTAGTGTATTAAAAATGTAAATTTCTACCCCTTGTAATTGGATAATACTGGCAAACACTGTTCACTCACTTCCATTAATACACTCTTCCAGTCCCGTTTGTTGATATGAACGTGTATGTTTAATATATACACGTAGTTATATTTAACTTTGGTCACAAATAGATTAGGATCTTAAAACACAGAATTATATTAGTGAGTGAGTGAGTGAGTTGGGTTTAACGCCGCTTATAACAGTATTCCAGTTATATCGCGGCGTGTCAGCTTATTGTGGCAGGAAAGACCAAAGTGATGCAGATCTGAGACGTTTACCACTTTGGTGAAACCCACGAGCACGGGTATGGTGCTGACAAACCTAGAAACATAACCGGGGCGAACCGGGATTCGAACCCATAATCATAGGTTTCTGGCGTGTCCAAGGGACGCAACTCTGCACAGCGAATCGAGGCGCCTTAGACGACTGGGCCACCCGTGCCCCCAGTATTATATTAAGTGATATGTATTATAATCAGTGATTACACAGTATACCACTGTCGAGAAAGGATATTATCTCCTCTTACACAAATCTAACTAATTGTAATCTGGGAATTAGCAGTTAATTAGCAGTGACTTTAACCCAGTAAGGCTTCTGGGTTTATATATGACAACACAATTTCATCAAATTCCCAATATATTACGTGCCTACGATCCAAATTATACTCTTTTATGTTTCCATGGAAACAAAAATCGACATGGACTCAAACGACAGTAGGTTTCGTTTCAGGGTTATAACTTGAAAACCGTTCAACGAAACTTATCACCTGGTGCTTAGTGCTTTTCTTAAATTTGTCTAAATTTTATTTTCTTATGTTTCCATGGAAACACTTTCGATTTAGTCTCACGCGAGGGAAGGTTTGTTTCCGGGCAATAACTTGAAAACAAATCTTGTCCATCATCTTAACAAGTGTTTTTTGCTATTATAATTTTGTTTCTTTCTAAATTTGATTTTTGAATTTACCTTTCCATTCTATGGAAACAAATTGGACCGAGTCTCAAACAACTCTGGGTTTCATTTCCGCACCATGACAACCAAACTAATGAATATGTATTGCATGACACTACAAGTACATGTGCAATGACCACATGCTCCACTGTTGACTTGACTATTTTTCTAACAAAAAAAATCTTTTGTTTCCATAAAAACAATTAGGACTAAATCTCAAACAAGTAGCATTTGTTTCCCTCCAAAACTCTACAGCTGATGAATATTGTGCATGAAACCATGAAAATTTTCCAGGCTATAATTTCCTATTATTGCTTTTCGGATTTGCAAACGCATTTATAATGGCAATTTGAACTAATGTATAAAACAGGACGGGGAGACAAATGTTTGTAGGTGTATAACACATTCTAGTTGAAATGTAAGTTTCGGCTTCAGGTATTCATTGGTAACAGAGTGAGTTGTTGCAAGTATTGAAATGTGTCTGTTTATAACTCATGAAAGTACGACGAGCCTTATCCGTGTGTGACCTTTGTGCGAACACCACCAATGCTTGATATTGTGTAGAGCTGACATCCCTACAGCTATGACATAAGTTGCATACGCCATCAAGCGAGCAACATGGCGTTTTGGGTTTGAACCCTCGCTAGGCATAGTTCCTTCTCGAGATTACACCAAATAGCAGCCACATCTTTTCACGGGTGAAAAGCGTACTGTGACGTGTCACTGATTTATGTAAAGTGTAGTGCCTCTGACCTTTATTTGTCATGACCAGGCTTATGAAGTTCATATCAGCGAGCTAATTTCCTTTTTCAGCCTCAATTATCATTAGCATTGTGTTGTTCATGGGTCACAAAATCGAACCCCGGAATAAGACCCATTCATTACCAGACAGACAGACAGACAGACCGATTTATTCAGTAATCAGGCCTCCAGCCCATAATACATGTTAACATAATGTAGATCATACATGCTTATATACTATGGCGTTATGTTAAGACAAATAGTTTGAGAATACGTTAGAACAGAGTTACGTATATTCATAACTTTAGATAGAAATAGTCCAATGTGTTTTAAAGTTCTTGTGGAGTTTGTTGACATAAGGTTTAAAAACTGCTTCACTTTCAGCAAAGCATTCTCTTCTTGCAGCTCGGTATCTGTCACAGATTGACAATACATGATACTCATCCTCAATTTGAGTTAAATCTTTGGAGTGGCAATACACGCACACACGTTCTTCATATGGGATTTTAGAATGTCTTCCGGTTTCAACTGCAAGTTTAAAGTTGTTACACCTGAACATACATATTAATCTTTTTATAATAAGCAGAGATTTCACATGATAATAAGTATATTTCTACATTAAGGAGAGATTTGTACTGTGAGTAATCTTTGCATTTAGATGAGAGCTCTATGGAGAGATGCCCGTTTTGAGAAAGACAGTCATACAGCCTCTGTTAAAATTTCATCATCAATAATTTGCTATCACCGCATTCCTGATTTATCCAAATAAAAACAAATCCTTACTGAAACAGGATATTCCTGTTGTGTGATACCCATGTGGTTTTACCAGAGTCATCAAGTGACTTGAGCATACAATAGGACCGATATAGTAATCTTTGAGGCTCCATATGGATCCCTCTGCACCAGTAACTCACTGCTCTGGACATATAATGATATTGAAGCGGCACTCTCCCACATTCTCCTTGAGCCATGTTGTTATTAGTATATTTATTAAGTTTCAAATATCTTTTGCAAAATCTGTGATGCGCTTGCTCAATAGTGTTACAGTAGTTAATTCCCCATACTTCAGCTCCATAGCATAAAATGGGAGTTATCATTGAGTCAAAAAAATTAAAAACTTCTCCAACAGGAATATATCCAAACTTTTGTTGAAATTGTTGAAGTGAGAATAAAGCTTTAATGGCTTGAGCGGCTAGACATATCTGTGTTTTAGCCCATGAAAGTTTCGTTGTGAAGGGAGTTCCCAGATATTTATAACAACTCACTGTTTCTATTTGTTCACCTTTAAAATACCATTTCTCAAATTTTCTCAGTGGGCCACCATTCCTAAACACCATGATTTTCGTCTTATTGAGATTTATCTTCATTCCTGTTGAATTGCAAAATTCTTCTAGTACATTAATTTTCTGTTAAAGTTGATTTGTTGAGTCTGAAACAGCTGACACATCATCTGCATACATCAATGCAAATATATCTTGAATATCACAAGTCATAAAAATTCCTCTTCAACTCTTTTCCTCCAATTTTATCACAAGTTTGTTAATGAAAATCAAAATGATTAGAGGACTCATTATACGCCCCTGACGGGTACCAGTGCTGCATTTGAAATAATCCGACAAACCAGAATCTGTCCTCACACAAGCAGAAAGATTTGGTGTACATAGATGTAATAAAATTTAAGAAGTTTCCTCTGAGCCCTACATCATGAAGACTTTGAAAAAGAACATCATGATTTATAAAGTCAAACGCTTTTCTAAAATCTATGAAGATGCAGTAAAATCTCCCCCCTTTCTTCAAAAGATATTTTGTTATCATTGCTTCAAAGTGAAAATATGGTCCGCTGTTGAATATGTAGATCTAAAGCCGGCTTGCGTTTCTGATAGTATGTTGTGACAGCCACACCAGTCTTTGAGTCTATTGTTTAACACTGCTATTAAAACCTTACAAAAGGAGTCAATGAGAGATATGCCTCTTTAGGTTCCAGGCTCCTGCACCGGTCTAATTTTATGAAGCGGACATATAATGCTCTGATCCCAAAGATCTGGGAATGTGTTAGTAAAAAGCATCTGATTAAAGAAGTTTGCAAGTAGTGTAGTGATATAGTCTCTGGTTGACTTCACAAATTCATTTGCAATCCCATCTGGTCCAGGAGTTATATTATTTTTCAGACTTCTAATGCGGTGATAAACTTCTTCTTCTGGAATAGGTTTGTTTAAGTCCAAACATAGTATATCTTCTCCAGTGTCACATTCTAATTGCAGCTCTTGATTAGGGTAAGATGAAAAATTATAAACTGTAGAATTAAGTAAGTTCTTAAAATAGTTCTACCATGTGCCAGTGGTGATGTTGTTAGATGAGCTACCTTTTTGTCTCTGATTCTTTAATAGCTTCCAAAATTGCTTAGAGTCTGAACAGGAAGAAGATAATAAATCTCTTTGCTTACTCAGATATATGCTCTTTTTATGTGAAAATAACTTCTTAAAATACCTTCTTTCCTTTCGATACACATTTAAATCTTGGTTAAAGTCCCTATGATTTCTAAGTGCACGGTATTTATTTTGTTTCACACATTCCAGTTCATCATCCCACCATGGCGGTTGTTTATTCTTAATACTGTGAAATGTTTTTTTGTAAACTTTTCCAAAACCTTCTCCTGCCTTATGGTACATATTCACAATTGCATGAATGCCTTGATTAACTCTGACATTGATCAATGCTGAACATTCATCATAATTTTCAAGAAAAATACTCTGAAACTTTGTTAAAAGTCGAAATGTCTATCTTCATTCCATGTGTATTTCATCCACTCTTGTGAGTCATCATTTGTAAGATCATTTTGGCTATTGATATTGTGCTGACAGTCATCATACACATTTGCTTCCATATATTGAGGGTTTGTTTGGTTAAGGTTAATCTCACATGAAAGAGGAAAGTGACAGGATTAATCTCTGTCAAGTACTTTCAAATCACTAAAATGTGGAAAGAGGTCAGACGCTGCTAGCACATAGTCTACTACACTTGCTCCATTATGGGTAATACAGGTGAAGTTACCAACTTTATCTCCAAATAAACGCCCATTTAGGGCATGAATACCATAGGCAGCACACATTTCAGCAAGCTTTAGCCCATAGTTTTAATGTCGCATGTTGTCTTTAGACTTCCTAGGCATATCAAGATTGTCTGATGGATAGTCTTGACTATCATCATGGATAAATTCAAGTGAATCTGATGGGATGTAATCAAGAAAATCTCTCATCCTTGCATTAAAATCACTAGACAGAACTAAATGATGATTATCATGAGTAGTCCAAGTAGTTTCAACATAGTGTATAAGGCGATCTATACCACCCATATTCATTGTGTGATAGATAGGAGAACTCTCTGGAGAAATGTAAACAAAAAAGATGACATTCATTACCACACCCATACAACTCATAATATCTCACTGTGTCATTGGTGTTATGTCATTCTAAACAGCAGTGTTAATTATCAATTTCGATAATCGTGCCTGAAAACTTTATCTAAACATAAGAAAGATAATTTATGGAGGTCAACTTATTTATCATGATAAGGAACACAACGTCATAATAAAGAAGTTGACATCAATAAATTCTATCCCTTATGTGTGTCACTTCGAGATGTCTTCAAAGACTTGATCTGTACAGATCAGGAAAAACAAATGAGAGGGACATATTTGTATTGGAAGATTATTGAGAGTGGAGTGGAACCTACGGCTGTTTGCTGAAGTTTTATGTATGGACATACACATAACACACGACTTTGTCCTGCAATTATTTATTTTCAAGCATTAAGTAGAAAGCATTATCATATCATATCATATCATCTTCATGGTACTGCCCTGGTTGTGAAACTATCTACTCAGCATCTGAAACAAAAAACGCAAAAATGATAAAAAGTGAGTGAGTGAGTAGGATTTGTATGCCCCTTTGGACATTATTCCGGTTATATCACGGCGTGTCAGCTTAGTGTGGGAGAAAAGCCCGAAGTAATACAGGTCTCAGAATTTTACAACTTTGGTAAAACGCACGAGCACGGGTATGGTGTTGACAAACCTGGAAACATAATCTGGACGAACTGGGATTTCAACCCTCGATCATAGGTTTCTGCTGTGCCCAAGGGATGCAACTCTGCATAGCGACTTGTGGCGCCATAGACGAGTTGGCAACCCGTGCCTCCCACGCGATAAAGAGGTCACCGTGGTTATTTGCTACTCATCATCATGAGAGGAATAACCATGATATTTAATCTGTCATATATTCGATTAAACATTGAAAAAAAAATCAACAACTCTGGGATGAACTCTGGATGTGACTAGAGATGGAGTCACCGGAAACACGCAATGACAAAACATCGAATTATCATATCACAAATGAAAGTTAGCCATGCAGTTCAACTCATACCTTTGAAACATCAGAATTGCAAAGCTTAATAATAATATTAATAAATAAAGTCAGAGACTTTACAAAGTCAAAGAAAATCTAGAAACATACTGGTCAGAATGAGAGGGAGTATCTGTATTTTTCGTCACATCAGGCACAATGGAAATCATACACATTGCGGATGTGGGAAAATTATGTGAGTACTTTCTTAAGGCGGACGAACGTATGGACAGAAAAGAAGCTCTTTTCATTTTAAAGTTGACTATGAATCTCAAACATAAATAACCGTGTGCATTGTTTTTATGAAACCATTAATTCGTTCACTTCTTTAACTATATAAATAGACATAGGAGAAAATGAGAAACACTAACAAACATATGGGCACTGAGCGGAAGACGATCGAGTCATGATCAATAACATGTCTGTTGACAGTAAACACTTTAAACCTACAAATGGTAAACAAACGCAAACGTATAAATATCATGAACGGAGACGTTAAGGAATAATTGTCTTCAAACACTGTTTGATCGTCAATAGAATGTACCTATTTACTTACCTTCAGACGAACGTCGAATTCGGAAGCCAGGGACGCATTGCTGTCTGGGTTATATAGGAGGTTTATGGCCGCAATCAGAGCTGAGGTGTTTTGTGTGATAAACGACGAATATTAGTCTCAACACCACATCAGACACCGCAATATGTGACTAGGAATTGATAACGGTGAAGCTGACGTTAATAGCATGATATAGGTGTGAATTAGGAAAGTCATTTGTGTTCATGTCAACACATATGTTTGTGTTTGCTTTTTCACAATGAACTATATTATAACAGATTAATAGTTTTTTTCTGAATTATTTTGAATAAAGTCTTTGAAAGGCATTTAGAAGTGATACACATAAGGAAGAGAATTTATGGATGTCAACTTCTTTATCATGAGGAACACGTTTCGGAGTATATGCCTACTCCTTCATCATGTGAAAGTACTGATGAAGGATTAAGCATATACTCCGAAACGTTATGTTCTCATAATGGAGAAGTTGACATCCATAAATTCTCTTCCTTATAATTGAATATGCAACCTTTGTTTATAATTGCCGTCTCTGAAGAAAACAAGCTACTGACAGTTTAGCTTGGATTATATCATTTGTTCTGGTCTTCGGATTCTACTTTACACAGACCAACATAGCGTACTAATTGGTATTCATAATGTAGTACCTGTTACTCCAGTTTTTATCATTATTGTATTTTTCATTTCCATAAATTCCACGATTATGGTCTGTAGATAACAGATATATTATCAAACCAAAATTCGTACAAAACGCTTAAGCTGACAGGGATCAAATATCAACAATAAATTATCTAAATGTGTTATAAGGAAATGACAAATAATAATGGCTACAGTCACTCTAACCAGTGACAACTTCAGCCTTAGCCACGTTTTGTCGTCAACGCACATAGATCACGTTCAACTGCATCCTGTCAGAGTTGTGTCAGGTGTCGATAGGGGACTGTATGATTCATTTTGAGTCATTTGATATCAAGTTTGCTGTCAAGCAGGGTATGAGATCTCTAATGTGTGTACATTGTATGTATGTATACATGTGTAATATATAAATGCCAGTTTTTATTTGAAATTTCAAATATATTCCAAATTCTGATTGTGAGATATCGGTACATTGGAGATAACGGAGTTTGAGATAATGAGATTCGGCTGTATGTACAAATAACAATGTTGTGTCCTGTCGTGGCAAAACAATGTTCACTCCCTTAAATTAATTAGTTCACCCAGTTCCGTTTATTAAAATGAACATGTTTCGTATTCTTATCAGACGATGAAAGAAGGTTTTGTCATTTACTGACATTGTTTTGCATTCAGAAGTGTGGATTTCCTGGTCAATAGTTGTTAAAACTAAATTATATCGCAGCGGGTACAGTCATGAATAACTCCAAAACATGTGAATTGTAACAAAGGAACCAATTGACATGGTTGACAAATCGAGACATTTGAATGTTGAGAAGAGGCATTTCTAAGACTTTTTAAGTAATCATCCTTTGCATCCAAGAATGCAGTGCCCATAACTTTCTTCACTGGTCTTGAAGATTTGAATTTCTTTGGTGTCGGAGAAGTGTAATGGTGCCATTCCATGGATTGACGTTTCAACACGGGATCATGGTGGTAGACCCATGTTTCATCACCCTATACTAATCTCTTTTTTGAATTTGACGAAATCATCATCAATTAACTCATTTCATCTGGCAATGTCAGTTATGTTTTCCTTAAGATCAGAATTTAGAAACTTTGGCACCTAACGAGTAGATGTGTTATTCATCTGTACATTTCATAAATAATATTTTCAATGGATCCATGGTTTAGACCTGAGTCCTTCTCAAGTTAAGCAATGGTGTCTATCTGAAAGTATAAGTTTTTCTGCCTCCTTGATTGAATCTTCATTGATGGAAGTTGAGGGACGTCCAAACCTAGGCTCACCTTCAAGGCTTGTTCTCACAGCCTTAAACATAGCTGCCCAACGTTTAACAGTGGAATAGCTAGGACACTTCCCCGCACACACTTGTGACATGCGGTCAGGAATTACTTGGGGTGTACTTTACTCAAAAGTCAAAACTTGATGACTGTTTGGTACTCGTTCTTTTCCATTTATGTGGAACCCCTATCACGTTCAACTTATATACAAACGACTTTCACTTTTGGCAACATATTCAAGATTGAAAACCACAGAAATAATTCTCTTTTTTAAAACGGAGTGAGTTTGAGAATTGGCATTAGGTCACAATGTCCGACATTCTGCATGTACAACAGTTTTACATCATTATAGTGAAGCGTAGATCATTTTCTCAAGCTATGACGTTTGGAAAATTCAATTATTATCTGTTTCTATAAATTTAAATGCAATGTTAATAGAGACAGTACAAATAATTGCACCTCTTGTTCATGGTAGTTTTCGTTAAACCCGTGTTGTAATCACAACAGCGTAAAACAATACTCTTCATGACAAGAGTATATCGATCGTATACATTGCAGTGAAACCATGCTCTACCACATTCCTCATTAAGCACGGTTGGTTAATGCCTATATTGTTTTCATTATAGTTGCCCTCCTTAAAACGTAGAGGAATTTGGGGAATATTCATTTATTGAATGTGCATATGGACCATTCGTTCCACATCTAGATCTGCAAAATTGCACATTTATTAACCCTCGCAACACAAGTCATGCAGTTTTGAATAAAGCTCCGACTAATGTCCAGAGTGATTTCAAAGTGCATATCGGTAGACTAACGATCACAAAGCGTGAGTGCGTGAGGTGGGTTTATCGCAAGCTATGAATACAATTTCAACTTGACGTAGGAGGAACACCTTACACGACATGGTTACATGTGCTGTACAATTTAACTTTCTCTTCTTGGCGGACATGATTTCCTATTTATTACTGATCATGAACTACGCCTTTCAACTCGCTGGTGTTGTTTTAACATGATTACAATCGTGAAACAGGCCATGCCTTGTCATGATCAGGGGAATTGAATGTCGACCCAGACGTAAAGACAAATAGTCCTTTGTAATTATAAAACCTTTAAGTCTTTTGTGGATGAAACAATATTTGGACGGTCCTAGGTCGTTTCGGACCAATGCTCTCCTTAATGAAATACATGTATATGTATTGTCATGTCATGATTGCCAGCCTAATGGTCAAATGGTCACGCCGAAGACCCGGGTTCGATTCCCGACGTGGGTACAATTTGTGAAGCCCATTTCTGGTGTCCCCCGCCGTGATATTGCTGGAATATTGCTAAAAGCGGCGTAAAACCATACTAACTCAGTCATGCATGATGACCACTTTAAACAACACGTAGTCATGTCCAGGCTGACAATGAGGAACTAGTCAATTGTTTGTCTTCTTCAGTCTGGATTACAATTTGCATTGTATTGTTTATAGTTTACATAGTGTCGGCTCATGCAGCCCCTCCATAACTACTATGAAATGCATGCTGCTGGTGTGTTTTGCCATTCAAAACGGGAGTCCTGTGTGTCTTGTGTCATTTCTGTTGGTCAATATTTAAACCCGAATTACTGTCTCATACACATGTAACAGAGTCAGAAATGGATTCAAAATAGTTGTACAGCACCTGTTTCAGATTTCTTGTTTTAAGTTTTAGCCATTTGCTGAAGGCTTCGAAAACTGACAAATAACAATTACACAACAGTTTGTTCTGCAATAATTTATTTTCAGGCATCGGATAGAAACACTGAAATATTATATCACTTGTAGCACTAGTGTTGAAAGCATCTACTCGTCACCTACAACAAAACAAAAACACATTGCATATGAGAAAGACAGAAATTACACGAATAATTAGAGAAATCACGTGCTATATTATAAGAAATTACCCGTATCCAAAAAGAACAACACCCACCCTGTGAGAAAAGGTCTTCCATTCCTCGGATGAACTCATCATGACTGACAACTGAGTCACCTGAAAACACCATCACAAACAATGAATGCCAGATACAAACGACAGGAATATAATCAAATCAATGCATGACTCTGAAACATATGTATTAGAGTTGAAGTTATAAAGCAGTTTAATAGCAAGGACCCATGAGACTGTCGACGTCACGATGACGGGGTGACCACTCATACACAGGTTAATTTCAGACAGCAATCTCAAAAGCATATTTTTATTGTGATAAAAACATACACATGACAGGTTGAAATCTATACATCTGCTATTTCGTTACTTGCCATCTATGTCAACCAAGTTTAGGATTTGTTCCGCATCTCGTTTGTCGAATAGATTCTCAGCTTCTGATTGGTCAATGTTGCCATCCTCATTCAGATCAGCAGAGGCAAGGTCATCTTGCACATCTTGGAAGATTCAAAGAATCGTGATTTAATAAATTGCTATAGAATACTGTAGTTATACAGCTATATATTATCGTTTCCTGTTTTGAAAACATACAAAACTTACGTGATTAAATTGTGTGGTTCTGTAAAACAGATTCAAATAGTATGATTTGTTGGTTCGTTGTTTGTTGTGCTATATAGTCAGCAATATTCCTATTTAACGATGTACATAAGCCGTCCTAGGCCGGACAAATAAGTGGTTGACGTTATGTGCAGCGGCTCATGCCGACGTGGTACGATAAATGCAGTCAAGCAAGTTATCCGGTTTACGCTTAATTTCAAATGATTAACGAAATTGGTCGTTTCATGACACTTATATTGCAAGGGTAAGTCATGTGTTCACGTGAACAAGTCAATATGGTGCATCGGATAACACTTTGGTCAGTGGTTCGTTCAAATTATCCTCCACGTGTCTATATAAAAGATTATAAAAGCTTTGCTGAGGCCTTGAATGCTAAAAATATATGTGATCACACACGTTTCAAGCAACAGTCGTCACATGACACAAATAACATTTATTATTGCCATGGTTGTACATGATTGAATGAGTAAGTGTGTGCATCACGATTTAATGTCATATTGGTGATATGACGACTATTGATATGTTTGCGAATAGTTTTCATCGTTAATTTGGCAGAAAAAAAGTCGAATAGACAGCAGTTGCAGATCGGATGGTTGTCAACATAACTATCCTCTTACCTCTCTTTCCTAACAGTCCCAGTTTGGCAGCAATGCCAATTCCTTTCAGAACCTTTCTGCCTCTGATTCGGAGCCATCTGCGACGACGACGACGACGAAACAGTCCTTCCGTGGGGAGAACAATCAACGCCATCAGGAGGAACACCACGAGCAGTCTCATCTAGAAGCAAAGAACGTCAAATAAAGCAATCAGATACGCATAGTAACAGAAAAGGAACAGTAACAGTATTTCAGTTATACAATGGTGCTAACTTGCCGTTGGAAGAACGCCCGAAATGATGCATGTTTCGAGAGCTGACAACTAATGTCAGTGACTGTAACCAAAGCTTCCGCCTATATTTTGACATGGAAGATTGGAGTTATGTTTAAACTTCGAGACTCAGAATCTGACAGTTACTTTGTCAAAATCGAAATCACACTCATATGCTTTCCGTTTTGAGTGAAATTTTCATTTACTGAATTTGCGCTGATAAGCTTTTCATTGAAAATAAAGTTGTATTTTTTTTAATCTGCAACAAGAGGAACATCACATCTGCCATATGGACCAGAGTGACAAACAAATACAGACATTTTTAGGACTGGTTCTACATCTGTTAACCTATATGAGTAGAATTAACGCAATATCATCAACGTACTTTTAATAGTATCTACACACAGTAACTTACCTTGAGTAGCCTCTCGAAGTCAGATGCCAGGGACATGCTTGTTGACTTTATATAGAATGTATGTGATCATTGCCACAGCTGAGGTGTTTGATGGGATCAAGGTTGAATAATGTATTCCACAGCACATCAGACACCACAATATGTGTAGCTGTCCAATCAGCGCTGAGTAATTGAAAGCAAGATATAACTATCAATTAGGGTAATTATAAGTTACATTTCCGTGTCAATATGACAAATAGGAGGCGACGTAACCGATTGGGTGGATATGACATACATCTGGCATGGGGTTCTGATTAAAATAATTAAAGGTATGCTTTGTGTTATTACACCACTGTCTTGAGTTAGGAGAGAGGGGAGTGAGTGAGTTAAAATTTAACTTTGGATCGGCATTATTCCAGCCATATAGCGACGACAGGGGGGAAGAGAGAGAGAGAGGTGGTGGCGATTGAGGGATTGGGTGAGTGCATGGCATATGATATCAATTACTGGTTTGTCTGGTCAGCGCTCGATTATATACGGATCGCTGCAATACAGGTGGAAGACTGTTCCGCTTAGAACATCCAAAAAATGAAATATAACATTCCTAGATGTTCTTTCACAAAATCACATATGGTTTCTGTGAAATTAGTCAACAATATATTGTCGCACTAACATGTCACATGCTAATGACATAAGCCACTCATCCAAAGAGGCAGGTTTAACCTGTGGTTCACATGCAGCAACCCATACCAAGCTAAACCCATCTTTTCACGTCAGTGCATAAATCATATTCTGTTTATTATGGCCATCACATCCTGTTAGAGGTGTGTCTGATGCCAGCCAGTGAGAGTGAGAATGGGTGAACGGGGGTCACATTTAGGATTTACAAGTTTGCAGTCCCAGAGTGGGTGAGTGAGTGAGTTGTGTTTAACGCCGCTTTTAACAGTATTCCAGTTATATCACGGCGTGTCAGCTTAATGTGGGAGGAAAGCCCGAAGTGATGCAGGTCTCAGACGTTTACCACTTCGGTTAATCCCACGAGCACGGGTTTGGTGCTGACAAAGCTTGAAACATAATCTGGGCGAACCGGGATTCGAACCCACAATCATAGGTTTCTGGCGTGTCCACGGGAAGCAACTCTGCACAGCGAATCGCAGCGCCTTAGACGACTGGGCCACCCGTGCCCCTTGCAGTCCCAGAGATCAATCTTTGTATAATCATACCGATCTTCCCTATTGACGAAACAAACAGACAGAGAGACAGACTTGTATTACACTTTTACTCCAAGTCGTCACAAAATTGTAACAAGTACAATACATGTATGACCACTCCGAACGGAGTTCGGAGAGACTCTTCTGAAATGTATTTACCTATTGCACATATCAAAAGAAAACAGAAGCTGATCAGCAGCTGTGTAAATCATTTTATTTTTTTGGTAAAATGTTATTGCAGGTTTTGGTGGTAAGAGGACATAAAATTTTATCTGTAAACATATAGGCATGTATTTCCTGTATATCTCATGATCACGAGTTGATACAATTTGAGAAGTGTGGCATTTGTTAAGGAAACTACATCGCTCAACATTATACACAGGACAATTTTAAATTATAGCATGGCATTCGTCTTCCATAATGTTCAAACACTGAAAACACTCAGGAGAGGGGTTGGGAAATTAATTTGTTTCAGCAAATACTGGCAAATATTTATTTTTGCTTCAGGTTTTACAAAAACAAGTATTTGTTTGATGGACACAAAATCGTCCTTATTGCTATATATATTAACGGCATCTATGAAATATCCAAGGATTGAGACTCTACGAGGGATAATGGCACACTATATGTCTCAGATAAATATTATTCGAGAACACTCGTTCAGCATTCTAATCTGAGCCGAAAGCCTCTGTCACGTCACTATACACTACACAAAAGGAGGAGTGATCAGCTTGGAACCTTGCTTGATATTTATACATAATCCAGTGATAATAATTTATACCTGTCTCATATTATCTTTGAAAACATTGTATTAGTGCTACGGGGTTATAGACAAAACCCGTTTAATCGGATATATTGAACAAATGGCATTTGTGCCAACGTTTAGCTACGTAAAGTTATATTGAAAGATATTGTGTACTTACTATGTGAATAAACAATATATTATTTTATCCAGGCCTGAAGCCTATTCTTTGTGAATTTCGTTGAGTATTTAAGCTTACACATATGAGTGAAATGGTGTTTAAGGCGGCGTCAGGTCAGGAGGCTATTACACAAAACGTCAAAGATCCAGCTTAAAATATCAAATAAAAGGAATTTATTCACATACTACGACAGGTCGTGTATACGTACATGTATTGCTATGGTCATAGGTGAATAAAATGGTGAATAGAATTTTCGCTGTGATATTTTTTATACTATGTTGTGTACAGGAAGTTGACAAATTTCGAGGCGGAAGTGTCATGGTGTGGGGTGCTTTCTGTGGCAATGCACGTTCCAGGCTTCTTGTCATCCGTGGCAACCTCAACGCTGCTGCTTACGGCGACCAGGTACTGGCACCAGAACTTCTGCCTTTTATGGCAGCACTTGGACCCGGTTTGATCTTCCACCACGACAATGCCAGACCCCACACAGCAATTTTGACAAGGAATTTCCTTCAGAATGCGGGAGTCAACGTCATGGACTGGCCGTCAAAGTCTCCCGACCTCAATCCCATCGAACTCGTCTGGGATGCTCTTGGCAGTAGTCTGCGCACTCTCCAGAACCAACCACAGAATTTGCAAGATCTTGGCACCATTTTGCAGCAACAATGGCGTCGTCTTCCAAATCATGTGTTCACAAGCATCACAAGGTCAATGCGGAGGCGTTGTATGGCAGTTGTAAACGCACATGGTGGCCATACACGCTACTGAACTTGTGTGCCATCAGATTCTCGTGCTTGGGACTTATCATTTAAACTGTTGATGTTATTACCGAATACCGTAGGTGCTTGGAACAAATTATGGTTACCATCGTTAATTAAAATCCTTCTTTGGACATTCATGATTAAAAATTACCTTCTCTGATACATTTGTCCGTTGTATATCATATATGGGATTACTTTTAAAAATGTATCTCATGATCACGAGTTGATACAATTTGAGAAGTTTTAATTTGACTCAGTATATATTATCAAACCAAATTTGTACAAAACGCTTAATCTGACAGGGATCAAATATCAACAATGAATCATCTAAATGTGGTATAAGGAAATGACAAATAATAATAGCTACAGTCACTCTGACCAGTGACAACTTCAGCCTTAGCCACGTTTTGTCGTCAACGCACATAGATCACGTTCAACTGCATCCTGTAAGAGGTGTGTCAGGTGTTGATAGGGGACTGCATGATTCACTTCGAGTCATTTGATATCAAGTTTGCTGTCAAGCAGGATATGAGATCTCTAATGTGTGTACATCGTATGTATGTATACATGTGTAATATATAATTGCCAGTTTTTATTTCAAATTTGAAATATATTCCAAATTCTGATTGTGAGATGTCGGTACATTGGAGATAACGGAGTTTGAGATAATGAGATTCGGCTGTATATACAAATAACAATGTTGTGTCCTGTCGTGGCAAAACAATGTTCACTCCCTTAAATTAATTAGTTCACCCAGTTCCGTTTATTAAAATGAACATGTATCGTATTTCTTATCAGACGATGAAAGAAGGTTTTGTCATTTACTGACATTGTTTTGCATTCAGAAGTGTGGATTTCCTGGTCAATAGTTGTTAAAACTAAATTTTATTGCAGCGGGTACAGTCATAAATAACTCCAAAACATGTGAATTGTAACAAAGGAACCAATTGACATGGTTGACAAATCGAGACATTTGAATGTTGAGAAGAGGCATTTCTAAGACTTTTTAAGTAATCATCCTTTGCATCCAAGAATACAGTGCCCATAACTTTCTTCACTGGTCTTGAAGATTTGAATTTCTTTGGTGCCGGAGAAGTGTTATGGTGCCATTCCATGGATTGACGTTTCAACACGGGATCATAGTGGTAGACCCATGTTTCATCACCCTATACTAATCTCTTTTTTGAATTTGACGAAATCATCATCAAATTGCTCATTTCATCTGGCAATGTCAGTTTTTTTTTCCTTAAGATCAGAATTTAGAAACTTTGGCACCTAACGAGTAGATGTGTTATTCATCTGTACATTTCATAAATAATATTTTCAATGGATCCATGGTTTAGACCTGAGTCTTCCTCAAGTTAAGCAATGGTGTCTATCTGAAAGTATAAGTTTTTCTGCCTCCTTGATTGAATCTTCATTGATGGAAGTTGAGGGACGTCCAAACCTAGGCTCACCTTCAAGGCTTGTTCTCACAGCCTTAAACATAGCTGCCCAACGTTTAACAGTGGAATAGCTAGGACACTTCCCCGCACACACTTGTGACATGCGGTCAGGAATTACTTGGGGTGTACTTTACTCAAAAGTCAAAACTTGATGACTGTTTGGTACTCGTTCTTTTCCATTTATGTGGAACCCCTATCATGTTCAACTTATAAACAAACGACTTTCACTTTTGGCAACATATTCAAGATTGAAAACCACAGAAATAATTCTCTTTTTTAAAACGGAGTGAGTTTGAGAATTGGCATTACCCCTTAGGTCACAATGTCCGACATTCTGCATGTACAACAGTTTTACATCATCATAGTGAAGCGTAGATCATTTTCTCAAGCTATGACGTTTGGAAAATTCAATTGTTATCTGTTTCTATAAATTTAAATGCAATGTTAATAGAGACAGTACAAATTATTGCACCTCTTGTTCATGGTAGTTTTCGTTAAACCCGTGTTGTAATCACAACAGCGTAAAACAATACTCTTCATGACAAGAGTATATCGATCGTATACATTGCAGTGAAACCATGCTCTACCACATTCCTCATTAAGCACGGTTGGTTCATGCCTATATTGTTTTCATTATAGTTGCCCTCCTTAAAACGTAGAGGAATTTGGGGAATATTCATTTATTGAATGTGCATATGGACCATTCGTTCCACATCTAGATCTGCAAAATTGCACATTTATTAACCCTCGCAACACAAGTCATGCAGTTTTGAATAAAGCCTCGACTAATGTCCAGAGTGATTTCAAAGTGCATATCGGTAGACTAACGATCACAAAGCGTGAGTGCGTGAGGTGGGTTTATCGCAAGCTATGAATACAATTTCAACTTGACGTAGGAGGAACACCTTACACGACATGGTTACATGTGCTGTACAATTTAACTTTCTCTTCTTGGCGGACATGATTTCCTATTTATTACTGATCATGAACTACGCCTTTCAACTCGCTGGTGTTGTTTTAACATGATTACAATCGTGAAACAGGCCATGCCTTGTCAGGGGAATTGAATGTCGACCCAGACGTAAAGACAAATAGTCCTTTGTAATTATAAAACCTTTAAGTCTTTTGTGGATGAAACAATATTTGGACGGTCCTAGGTCGTTTCGGACCAATGCTCTCCCTTAATGAAATACATGTATATGTATTGTCATGTCATGATTACCAGCCTAATGGTCAAATGGTCACGCCGAAGACCCGGGTTCGATTCCCGACGTGGGTACAATGTGTGAAGCCCATTTCTGGTGTCCCCCGCCGTGATATTGCTGGAATATTGCTAAAAGCGGCGTAAAACCATACTAACTCAGTCATGCATGATGACCACTTTAAACAACACGTAGTCATGTCCAGGCTGACAATGAGGAACTAGTCAGTTGTTTGTCTTCTTCAGTCTGGATTACAATTTGCATTGTATTGTTTATAGTTTACATAGTGTCGGCTCATGCAGCCCCTCCATAACTACTATGAAATGCATGCTTCTGGTGTGTTTTGCCATTCAAAAAGGGAGTCCTGTGTGTCTTGTGTCATTTCTGTTGGTCAATATTTAAATCCGAATTACTGTCTCATACACATGTAACAGAGTCAGAAATGGATTCAAAATAGTTGTACAGCATCGGTTTCAGATTTCTTGTTTTAAGTTTTAGCCATTTGCTGAAGGCTCCGAAAACTGACAAATAACAATTACACAACAGTTTGTTCTGCAATAATTTATTTTCAGGCATCGGATAGAAACACTGAAATATTATATCACTTGTAGCACTAGTGTTGAAAGCATCTACTCGTCACCTACAACAAAACAAAAACACATTGCATATGAGAAAGACAGAAATTACACGAATAATTAGAGAAATCACGTGCTATATTATAAGAAATTACCCGTATCCAAAAAGAACAACACCCACCCTGTGAGAAAAGGTCTTCCATTCCTCGGATGAACTCATCATGACTGACAACTGAGTCACCTGAAAACACCATCACAAACAATGAATGCCAGATAAAAGCGACAGGAATATAATCAAATCAATGCATGACTCTGAAACATATGTATTAGAATTGAAGTTATAAAGCAATTTAATAGCAAGGACCCCTGAGACTGTCACGATGACGGGATGACCACTCATACACAGGTTAATTTCAGACAGCAATCTCAATAGCATATTTCATTGTGATAAAAACATACACATGACAGGTTGAAATCTATACATCTGCTATTTCGTTACTTGCCATCTATGTCAACCAAGTTTAGGATTTGTTCCGCATCTCGTTTGTCGAATAGATTCTCAGCTTCTGATTGGTCAATGTTGCCATCCTCATTCAGATCAGCAGAGGCAAGGTCATCTTGCACATCTTGGAAGATTCAAAGAATCGTGATTTAATAAATTGCTATAGAATACTGTAGTTATACAGCTATATATTATCGTTTCCTGTTTTGAAAACATACAAAACATACGTGATTAAATTGTATGGTTCTGTAAAACAGATTCAAATAGTATGATTTGTTGGTTTGTTTGTTTGTTGTGCTATATAGTCAGCAATATTCCTATTTAACGATGTACATAAGCCGTCCTAGGCCGGACAAATAAGTGGTTGACGTTATGTGCAGCGGCTCATGCCGACGTGGTACGATAAATGCAGTCAAGCAACTGATCCAGTTTACACCTAATTTCAAATAATTAATGAAATTGGTCGTTTCATGACAATTAAATTGCAAGGGTAAGTCATGTGTTCACGTGAATAATCACGGGACCATATGGAACAAATCAATATGGTGCATAGGATAACACTTTGGTCAGTGGTTCGTTCAAATTATCCTCCACGTGTCTATATAAAAGATTATAAAAGCTTTGCTGAGGCCTTGAATGCTAAAAATATATGTGATCACACAAGTTTCAAGCAACAGTCGTCACATGACACCAATAACATTCATTATTGTCATAGTTTTACATGATTGAATGAGTAAGTGTGTGCATCACGATTTAATGCCATATTGGTCATATGACGACTGTTAATATGTTTGCGAATAGTTTTCATCGTTAATTTGGCAGAAAAAAAGTCGTATAGACAGCAGTTGCAGATCGGATGGTTGTCAACATAACTATCCTCTTACCTCTCTTTCCTAACAGTCCCAGTTTGGCAGCAATGCCAATTCCTTTCAGAACCTTGCTGCCTCTGATACGGAGCCATCTGCGACGACGACGACGACGGAATAGTCCTTCCGTGGGGAGAACAATCAAAGCCATCAGGAGGAACACCACGAGCAGTCTCATCTAGAAGCAAAGAACGTCAAATAAAGAAAAGGAACAGTAACAGTATTTCAGTTATACAATGGTGCTAACTTGCCGTTGGAAGAACGCCCGAAATAATGCATGTTTCGAGAGCTGACAACTAATGTCAGTGACTGTAACCAAAGCGTCCGCCTGTATTTTGACATGGAAGATTGGAGTTATGTTTAAACATCGAAATCACACTCATACGCTTTCCGTTTTGAGTGAAATTTTCATTTACTGAATTTGCGCTGATAAGCTTTTCATTGAAAATAAAGTTGTATTTTTTTTAAATCTGCAACAAGAGGAACACTACATCTGCCATATGGACCAGAGTGACAAACAAATACAGACATTTTTAGGACAGGTTCTACATTGTTAACCTATATGAGTAGAATTAACACAATATCATCAACGTACTTTTAATAGTATCTACACACAGTAACTTACCTTGAGTAGCCTCTCGAAGTCAGATGCCAGGGACATGCTTGTTGACTTTATATAGAATGTATGTGATCATTGCCACAGCTGAGGTGTTTGACGGGATCAACGTTGATTAATGTATTCCACAGCAAAACAGACACCACAATATGTGTAGCTGTCCAATCAGCGCTGAGTAATTGATAGCAAGATATAACTGTCAATTAGGGTAAGTTACATTTTCGTGTCAATATGACAAATACGAGGCGACGTAACCGATTGGGTGGATATGACAGAAATCTTGGGTTCTGATTAATATAATGAAATGTATGCTTTGTGTCATTACACCACTGTCTTGAGTTAGGAGAGAGGGGAGTGAGTTAAAATTAAACGTCGCATTGGCATTATTACAGCCATATAGCAACGAGAGGGGGGAGAGAGAAAGAGGGGTGGTGGCGATTGGGGGAGTGCGTGCCATATGATATCAATCACTGGTTTGTCTGGTCAGCGCTCGATTATATACAGATCGCTGCAATACAGGTGGAAGACTGTTCAGCTTAGAACATCCAACAAATGAAATATGACATTTCTAGATGTTCTTTCATATATGGTTTCACATATGGTTTTTGTGAAATTAATCAACAATATATTGTCGCACTGACATGTCACATGCTAATGACATTAGTCACTCATCTAACGAGGCAGGTTTAACCTGTGGTTCACATGCAGCAACCCATACCCAGCTAAACCCATCTTTTCACGTCAGTGCATAAATCATATTCTGTTTATTATGGCCACCACATCCTGTTCGAGGTGTGTCTGATGCCAGCCAATGAGAGTGAGAATGGGTGAACGGGGTTCACATTTAGGATTTACAAGTTTGCAGTCCCAGAGTGAGTGAGAGAGTTGTGTTTAACGCCGCTTTTAACAGTATTCCAGTTATATCACGGCGTGTCAGCTTAATGTGGGAGGAAAGCCCGAAGTGATGCAGGTCTCAGACTTTTACCACTTCGGTGAAACCCACGAGCACGGGTATGGTGCTGACAAAGCTTGAAACATAATCGGGGCGAACCGGGATTCGAACCCACAGTCATAGGTTTCTGGCGTGTCCACGGGACGCAACTCTGCACAGCGAATCGCAGCGCCTTAGACGACTGGGCCACCCGTGCCCCCTGCAGTCCCAGAGATCAATCTTTGTATAATCATACCGATCTTCCCTATTGACGAGACAAACAGACAGAGAGACAGACTTGTATTACACTTTTACTCCAAGTCGTCACAAAATTGTAACAAGTACAAAACATGTATGACCACTCCGAACGGAGTTCGGAGAGACTCTTCTAAAATGTATTTACCTTTTTAGCATATCAAAAGAAAACAGAAGCTGATCAGTAGCTGTGTAAATCACTTTAATTTTTTTGTAAAATGTCATTGCAGGTTTTGGTGGTAAGAGGACATAAAATATTATCTGTAAACATATAGGCTTGTATTTTCTGTATATCTCACGAGTTGATACAATTTGAGAAGTGTGGCATTTGTTAAAAAAACATGGCATTCGTCTTCCATCATGTTTAAACACTGAAAACACTCCCTGTCCTCAGAAGGCATGTTAATATACCGTCCTAGTTCAATTTGGATAGAAACATTATCAACATCTAGCTTTAGCCAAAGCGCTACTTAAGTTATATAAGTCTTACTTAAACAACACCGTCTCCTAATGTCACCTCTACAGGTATTCAGGAGGGAGGTTCGGAAATTAATTTGTTTCAGCAAATACTGGCAAATGTTTATTTTTGTTCGATGAACATGCTGGATATCCAGACACAAATCGTCCTTAGTGTCATATATATTAACGGCGTCTATAAAATATCCAAGGATTGAGACTCTACGAGACACAATGGCACACTATATGTCTCGGATAAATATTATTCGAGAACACTCGTTCAGCGTTCTAATCTGAGCCGAAAGCCTCTGTCACGTCACCATACACTACACAAAAGGTGGAGTGATGAGCTTGGAACCTTGCTTGATATCTATGCATAATCCTGTGATAATAATATATACCTTTCTCATATCATCTTTAAAAACATTGCTTAGTGCTACGGGATTATAGACAAAAAACGTTTAATCAGAAATATTGAACAAATGGCATTGATGCCAACTTTTAGCTACGTAAGGATATATTGAAAGATATTATGTACTTACTATGTGAATAAACAATATATTATTTTATCCAGCCCTGAAGCTTATTCTTTGTGAACTTCGTTGAGTATTTAAGCTTACACATGTACATGTAAGTGAAATGGTGTTTAAGGCGGCGTCAGGTCAGGAGGCTATTACACAAAACATCAAAGATCCAGCGTAAAATATCAAAATTAAGGAAATTTATTCACATACCACGACAGGTCGTGTATACGTACATGTATGGCTTTGGTCATAGGTGAATAAAATGGTGAATATAATTTGCGCTGTGATATTTTTTATACTATGACGTCCTTGCATTGCAACCTCGTTGCACTGCATGACGCCATAAAAAGAATATCTCCGCATATTAGACGTATGAGGGAATTAAAAAGTTAAAAAGTTAAATGCCATCATTTATAATGTTATGCAAAACTGTTAACGCGGTGTGTGATTTCCTGATATACCGCTATGATAAAAAGTGAATATGGCGCAGATATCCTCTACTGACCACCATTAGACATTTCATTGAGCAGGCTCGCTGACTTGGTTGATGCATGTCATCGTATCCCAATTGCGTGGATCGATGCTCATGATATCAATCACTGGATTTTCTGGTCCAGACTCGATTATTTACAGACCCCCCGTCATATAGCTGGAATATTGCTAAGTCGCGTAAAACAACATACCAGCTGACCAATCAACTTAATGTCAGTCAGCAGACAAATCCAACAAGAACCGAATGGTATTGTTAATGAAGATTATCAAAAATGTGGAAACACGAAGACAATAAAAACTAGTATTGAGGTCGTCATATGTCAAAAAGGAAATAAAATTGACTTGATTTGCGCCAAACAAAATATTGCAAAGGTTGGTTCAGCAACTGTATTAAATCAAGAAGTGCTTCATGGTTAATTCCGAATTGTCAAACTAACCAGTGTGCCATTTAAAAGCATGTTTGGAGTGAGCGATCTGTAAGCCTTACTCTTGCTTATTCTGACTTGTATACTGTTGTGTTGATACATTATGGTACATCAGAGTCGCTTCCCAAAATATGTAGTCCTAAACAGAGTCGTAGTCCACCTTAGGACATGCCAGTTACATTCAATTAGGAAAGGGTTGTGACACGGAGGATCGGACCAGGTCAGATAAAAGGACGTACATTGAGAAGGCATTTCAGGGCACTCTTACGAAGACTATATGAATGACCCTGGTCTTGAGGAATGTAACTAAACACATCGTTTTTTTGAGAGTTGTGGACATTTTTTTTCAAATGTATATACATACTGACTCCATATTTTATCCCGCGGTAGCCTGGGAATAAAAATGGGTTTTTCAGATTAAAAACGATGTTTTATTGGTCTGTTTTCAGTCGTACAAATGGGTATCTCTCATACCCTCACGTCTAATCGCACGTTTAAGAGGAAGCCAGAAGCTGGAATGTAAACATTAAACTTGTTTCCGTCCGGTTGCGCACGCACCTCCCTATGACATGTCACAAATCTCGAAGAATAAGCCATCAAGCAGGACTGGACTGGATTACTTCCCTGTGGGGATGGCTGGGTGGGAACGTACGACTGAAAACAGACCAATAAAACATCGTTTTTAATCTGAAAAAAACATGTTTTAGTCTGTTTTCAGTCGTACAAATGGGTAGAATTCGACGGAACACTGGAAGGAGGGTCGGGAAAGCAATCAGGCAGTGACCACTTTCACGTCGAATGTACCAAGTTCCTCACCCCTGTAGTGACAATAGAACATTCAACCAGATGCACGGACGAGACAAGTTTTTTATCACGAACGCACAGCATGGTTAATGCTCTTCGACACACAACTAATTATCGATGCGACAGGCCAACTGCACGCGTCAGTTGAACTGCGATCGAAGTGTGGTCGACGAATAGTTTAGTTACAGAGCAACTCGCAGTATACAAGGTAACTAAAACAGCATGTTTAATGCTCTTCGACTCACAACTAAGTATCGAAGCGACAGGACAACTGCACACGTCAATTCAATTGCGATCGAAGTGTGGTCGGCGTATAATTTAGTTACAGAACAACTCGCCGTAGACAAGGTAACTAAAATAGCATGGTTAATGCTCTTCGACACACAACTAATTATCGATGCGACAGTACAACTGCACACGTCAGTTGAACCCGGATCGAAGTGTGGTCGGCGCATAATTTAGTTACAGAGCAACTCGCAGTATACAAAGTAACTAAAAAATACGAGCAGTACTATAATGTATGGGAAGACGATGCATACACCGAATAACCATAATAAAAAGCAGAAGTACTGCACGCAACATAAAACCATAAGAATGCGTACATTCACCAACAGCTTTTATTGTAACCTGTTATATGTCACGAAGTGTCGAGCAAAAACTCCAAAGTGAATAAAACACAAATTCACTGTCTTTTCTGAGAGATCTGTTGTGCCACCACGAGTGGACCAAACTGTTTGAGTCCTTCAACATCTTCTGTGGAGATATCTCTAAGATAATGCGAAGCAAACACTGAAGTAGATCTCCAAAAGCTGCCCTCCATAATAGCTTGTAGCGAACAATTACTGTGGAGTGCTAGGGTTGAAGCGATGGCTCGAACTTCGTGCGGATGAGAGGAGGTGGGAGGTGCGAGTCCTTGCGCCTCGTAAGCTCTGAGAATTACCGCTCTCAACCAAAATGAGAGAGTATTACGTGTAATCACTTTCTTTGCATTGGTTGTGAGCGGTATGAACAGCCGTCGAAAATGTTGTCGTCGCTGTTCAGAACGCTGCAGGTAAATACGAAGCGCACGAACTGGGCACAAGGTGAGATCAGCGTGATCATGAGGGCCCATAATGGCAGACAAGGAAGGAATGTGGAACATTCTCGGATCTTGGCCAGGAAGTTGATTTTTCGCTAAAAAATCCCATCTGAGACCAAGATGGACGTTGCCATGGTTACGCTGATCGAACGTAATCCGACCGACGTCAATGGCATGTATATCCGAAATTCTCGCAGCCGTAGCCAGCGAGAGAAGGAAAGCCGTTTTCTGAGACAATAAGTCGAACGCGACCTGATCGAGAGGCTCGTAAGCCTGATTAGACAGGTTGCGCAGAACGACATCGAGGTCCCAGGCCGGCGGTCTGAATTTACGTGACTGATCTTCAACCATGAAGGCACGTAGGATCTTCTGCAACTCCGGTACTTTAGTGAGCTTGTCGCCCGTAGGAGACAGCACCACCGAAGCCAAAGCTGCCAGATATGTCGAGATCGTCGACCCTTTCAGACGCCGAGATGACCGGAGAGAGACTAGGAACTCCGCCACCTGTGGTGGGGTCGCTACCGCCGGGTTGAAGCCATGAGACCTGGCGAAAATGGAGAAAGTGGTCCACTTGTCATCGTACAGCTTACGAGTCGTAACTCGATGTGCCGACGAGACAAGCGCTGCCGCTTTAGCCGAATAGCCTTTCTTCATTAACGAGGTCTTAAGCAAACCCAGGCGTGAAGCTGGAAGTTCTTTATCCCCGGATGCAAGTCGTCGGTGTGAGGATGAAGAAGGAGGTCGTCTCGATCTGGCAACGGGAACGGTGGTTGATCGATTATCTGAAGAAGTTCCGGGAACCACCTTCTGGGCCGGCCAATAAGGCGCGACCAAAAGCAGACGTAGGTTGGCCGTTTGACGAACTTTCACCAGTATCGATGGTAACAGCACCGTTGGCGGAAACGCGTAAGCGTCTAGACCCTCCCACGATATCGCTAGAGCGTCGTGGTCCCATGCCCGTGGGTCTGGAACCGGCGACACGAATCGAGGGAGGCGGTTGTTGTACCGGGTTGCAAAGAGATCTACTTGGGGCAACCAGAGTCGATCTGTCAGCAGATGAAAGACTGTCGGATGGTTATCCACTCCGTGGGAGACGGCCTCGATGGTCTCGACAGGGCGTCGGCTATCACATTCTTGGCCCCCGGAATGTGATAGGCGCGTACGCCCATGTCCAAGTCGTCGACGAGGGCGAAGAACCTGAATGTCCGGTCCAGAAGGGCCGCCGACCGAGTCGTTCCCTGTTTGTTGACGCAGTGGACGACTGTGGAGTTGTCCGACTGTATCATCAGCCGTTTCCGACGGAGTCGAAGTTTCCAGAACTCGACCGCCCGAATCACTGCTTCCATCTCGAGGCAGTTGATGTGGAGGACCTTTTCTACTGGCGACCACAGCCCGGCCGCTTGGTCGTCCCCGAAGTGCGCTCCCCAGCCTTCCAATGACGCGTCTACGAATAGGTGTAGTATGAACGGAGGCTCGCTCATAAAGACGCCTTCGCAAACGTTCGACGGCTGGAGCCACCACTCCAGATGACAACGTAGCTGCGCCGGAAGTGGAACCAGGAGATTGGGAAACTCCAGCGGACGAAGTTGAAGACGACCTCGGCGAGTCAGGTCTTGGGCCGATGTCAACAGACCGAGGACTTCCTGCCACGTGTGCACCGACGCCGGGGCATGTAGAAGTCTCCGAACGCTGCTGACAATCGTGTCCCAACGGTCTTGAGGTACCATGACCAGATTGACTCCCGTCTGGAAGCGTATCCCAATGTACTGTAGATCCCGAGTTGGTACCAAGTCCGACTTTTGAAAGTTGACGATCCACCCGAGGTACCGTAGTAGACTCAGGGTGGTCGCCAACTCTTCTTGAAGGGCTTCTGTGAATTGGTGAGCTTGGAGCCCGTCGTCAAGGTAGAAGGCGACCCTGATCGCCTGCCGATGGAGCCATTCTACGACCGTCTTCATGATCCGTGTGAAAATGCACGGGGCCGTAGAAATTCCAAACGGGAGGGCCGCCCACTGGTAATGAATACCTTGGTATTCGAATCGGAGGTACTTCTGGAACTCGGAAGCTATTGGTACATGTAGATACGCGTCCTGAAGGTCTATCGAGACGAGGAAGTCGTTCGGTAATATCATCCGACGCAGAGAGCTGAGGGATATCATGGTGAATGTGTCGGGTTGTTGGAGGTATGTTGCGTTGAACTTTTTGAGATTGAAAATAAGCCGCATCTTTGTGGAGTTTTTTCTTGGGTACTAGAAAGATGGGCGAGTAGTACCCCGGCGATGGTGGCGAAGTACGGCCGCCTTTTCCACCAACAAATCGATGGCCTCCGTCAGCCGATCCGTTGGTGGAATGTGGAATGTCGGGGATGACGTCAGTGGTGGCGTCGATCTCAGGCGAGGGGCGTAGCCTGTTGTCAAAATGTTCTGAACGTAAGGGTCGTTGAGGAAAACCCACTTGTGGGCATAGTGATGAAGTCTCCCCCCTACCGGTAGCTCGTCTAAAGGTAGAGTCACCGGGGGGACTCCAACCACGGCGACGGCGGGGGAAGGGACCTCACTTCCTCCCCCGCTGGCCCTTTCCACCTCTGGGATACTTGGAAAAGGAGACCTGGCGACCTTTCCTGTCAGAATCTCTCTTGCGGGACGGCTGTCGAGGAACGTCCCTGCGGAAGGCCCGTTGCACATTCTCGTTTCGGTAACGTCGTCGTGGGGCGTTCGAAACCGGTGGCCGTCTGGACAGGTTGTGTGAAGCCGAAGTGATGATGTCACGCTCGGCTTCCCTGGAGTACTTGTCCAGAACGTCGTTGGTACGACCGTCAAACAACTGTTGCGATGACCACGGGGCCCGTAGGAGTGACCTGCCATGACGATCAGGTAGGTCAGTGCAGTCGATGTAACCATGGCGACGTGCCGTAGTAATCTGGCCCGATACATATCGGGACTGGGCGAGGACGTCCGAGATCCACCCTTGCATACAGGTGAGAACCGATGGCACCGTCCTGCCGTCCTCGTCCTGGGGTTCTTTCTCCTCAAAGTACACTGAGAGGGCCTCGATCGCTGTCGACGTCATAGCAAGCGGTTGTAGCTGGTGACGAACAGCAGAGTCCATGGATTCCAAATGCCTGTCTTCTACAAGAATTTTGGAGGGCGCTGGTTTCTTGAAGAGTAGCCCCCAACCCAAATCCCTAGTCATGGGTGACGAAAACGGCATGCCATAGATCGGGTAACGAGATCGACCAGGCGGCTTGCAGAAGCTCTGTCCAGGCAGAGCAGAGGCAAAGTTCTGGTCCATATCGTGAGCCATGGCCCTGAAGACATCGGGAGGAGAAAACTGAAGAGTCTGTGGTGTATCTCCGACCTTAAAGCCCGCACGCGTCGGTTTGTCATCGTCTTGTGATAACTCAGGTAGAAAGTTAGATAGCCAAGCAAACAACTCAATGTCTTTGGGAGGCCTAGGAGGGCTGTCGTTACAATCCATCGTCGACGTCGATTGTGGAGGCGTAGATGAAGGAGCTGGTGTACTAGTTGACGGGCCATGGACCCCCGACGTAGTCGTATCCTTCTTGGTCGACGCCGTCGAGGCGAGGACCGCCGCCGTGATCTGGGCTATCAAAGCCGGGTCGATATGAAAGTGAGACGAGGTCGTCGTTCTGTCACTATCTTCACTACGACGCTGAACTCCCAAACTCTCCCTGCGAGAACGTCGCACGTCCCCGTGGGGACGAGGGCTACGATCTCTAACAGTAGAAGTACTACGATCCCCATCGTAGTTATCGTCCGTCTCGTACCTACGACGACCACGATGGCGATGAACGCCCTAGTGTCGTGTACTGTCTCTCGACGAGGCACTCGACCTGTCGTACCGACTTAATCGGGAACGACTTCTGTGTCCACTGTCGTCCCGCACGACGTCCCTATCGTCGTTGGAAGAACGAGATACGGACCGACTGGGGACCGTAGTCCCCACATGGTCTTCGTCACCACCCGGTCCCGTCGTAACAGGGGAGGTTGAGTGACGCTCTCGATCAACCGATTGACGAAGATCGGTCGTGCGGGTGGTATCATCAGCAGGCGAACGGTCACGTGACTTGTCGAAAACAGAAGTTGACTGAGGCGGGTCTTTATCAACTGATTTCTTAGGTGTGGCCGACCCGCCACCCCCAGGGCCTGATGTGGAGGGTGCAGAGTCCAAGGATCCAACCGATGTCCTTCTCTGCTTGTAGCGCTTGTCAGCGGCCCGCTTCGCCAACGCACGAAGATACAAGTTAAAGTTTATTGAAGACAAGTTCTCACATTCTTTACAACGTTTAAACGTTGAAAACCCGTCCTTAATGATGCAGGAAGGACAATACTTGTGAGGGTCCACTTTAGACAGTTTTCGTTGACACGAGGCACAAATGCCCGACATATTGCCACGTGTAGAATCACTGTCAACCAGCGAAACACGCGTTGAACACAACAATGGATTACCAAGGATTACATTCCAGGAGTCTACAGGTAAGACATATTATTATTATTACTTTATTAGAACAACTGTAGATAAGCGATAAGCACTAGTAGAATACAAACTAGCAGTCTACCGCGAAAGACTTTCTCGAGCGTCCAGCACAGAGGCGCGCTGAGAGATTTGTTACATGTCATAGGGAGGTGCGTGCGCAACCGGACGGAAACAAGTTTAATGTTTACATTCCAGCTTCTGGCTTCCTCTTAAACGTGCGACTAGACGTGAGGGTATGAGAGATACCCATTTGTACGACTGAAAACAGACTAAAACTTGTAATTTGTTTGCAAAACTACGTAGTGGGGCCACGGTGAAAATTGTTTTGTCTAAGTATCACCTGCGTAGGACTTAGTATCTTCTACGTAGGACTTACTATCTCCTACGTAGGAGATACTTAGACACACAAAAATTCACCGTGGCCCTACTACGTTCCGTAAAAAACCCGTCATGCACATTGGACTGAAAAGTTTACAATGCCCGAGCCATTGGATCGATGTTGAGGATTATAACATCGTTATAGTGGAGTGGAGCTTCATGTTCTCAAGGTGTATCGTTGCAACATTTAATATTATACATACTCTATGCATACAGCAAACGAAACGTCAGTCCTATGTGATGTAACAACACATCTTGTTTAAAATATTAGAATACGTGTGTGGAAACAGCGAATGATGAAGATGTTGTGCTACTGTTGTGCTACTGTTGGAAGTCACTGTATATGGACGGGCGTTGTCCAGCTGGAATACGTATTTCTAGTGACGGACGTAACACGGCAGGACCTACGGCCCAAGAACGTGGCCGGAGTTGTCAGATAGCAATGACACCATTACCCCTGCCTTGTCCAACGTTCTGAAAGACCACACGTACAGGTCCAACTCGCTGGTTTCATCCTATTCCTCCCTAAAACATGTTGCATGGACTGTCCCTTATACAATCGTTCGCGTACCGTTCGTCCCCCTTTCGCCTGCCCTGATTCTACCATCCGAGGTTGAGATGCAATATCGACTCTCTCATCATTGTAGATGATGGTCCTCCATTGCGGATGACGCCAATGTTTATGCTGTGTTGCCAATCAAAGTCGTTCCTGTCGGTTAAGGTTTGTAAGAATGCGGACCTGAGCTGGACGATGGCATAAGACGTCGTTGGTCCTTCGACGACGTCGGACTGTGTCGGCACTGACTGAATGTCCATTGTTTGCCAAGCTGTTTCAGTGGCACTGGTGAATCGATTCTGCAGGTTCTTGCGGATATGACCATCTTGTCCAGGTGTGGTGACTGTGGGCCGACCACTTTATGGCCGTCGATACTTTTTGTGGCGTTATTACCATAGCTACCATGTGTTAAACATGTTTACAAGAACCTTTCGCAACGAGCCCACACCAGCGTTTCGGACGTTGCGTTTGCGCGAATGATGTTGGTCGTATCCCATTTGCAACTTGCGTTTCATTGTAATGATACGATTCAGTAAGACGTTACATTGTTTACTTCCAACAAAAGTATATACCAGACCCCATCACTGTTTAAAACTTGACGTTTCTTTTTCTGTTCACTTTTTATTTGTCCATCCACTAAATACTTTTTAAATGCACCTCCTGTATACTCATGGTACTTTTCACATACATTGTAATTTGCTACCGCCTTAAACATTGCTATTCGTGATAAAAGTCACTGATTGCAGACATTTTAGTAAAATGTAATATAAAAAATACGATGTTATTTTATCACGATAGATGCCCATCTTGCAAACACATTGAACAAAATAAGGTATATTTATATGTTTCTCTGCAGACTTATGCTCCCTCGTAACACATGCCATGTGGTTTTAAATAAGCGGCGAATATAGAATGCATGGGCTTAGAACATTTCCAGAGTACCTCTAAGGTGCATATCAGTATCGAGGTTACAGACCACCGATGACATGGAACATTTGCCCAGTGTTTGCGAGTTCATAAGGTGGGTTAAACGCCGCTTTGAACAGTATCTCAGTCATGTCAAGGAATGTCGGCATCAGTCATCTTGACGAGGGAGCAAGGCCCGAAGTGATGTATGGCCAAGGAGCATGCGTATGATGCTGACAAACTCATGCTGATGAACCAACAGGATGAACCGGGACTCGAACCTACGATAACAGATTTCTGACACATCAAAATGCCACCTTGGCTCCCGAACATTTTCCTAGATGCTCATAGGAACATGTCCAGTATCAAATGTTCTGCATGCATGTTCTGACATCAGCATGTAATAAGATTCCAAGTTCACCGGATTCAGCCAACTCTCTGATGACCGTGCTGGGCGATACAAAACGACAATCCTTCTGTTGGTGTTCTGTGGTTAACAAGGGAGCTTCTAGGTATGTCATCTCAAACCAACAATTCATGTTCTTACGGTGCACCCTCCTTGTCAGGTGTTTGCGAATGGGTTTCTCCTTACAGAAGATTTTCTTTCCAAACGCAAGTCCAACACCTATTGTGATCACTTGATTTACAAGTGAGACCTGGCCCTTGCCTACATTGTTTTGTCGCTTTTATTTCTATGAACATTTGATATTGGAAGGGTTTTGTAGTATTTATTTACGTGAAACACATGGAATCAAAATATACGAATCTTACACAGATTCTGGTAGTTGAATATGATATTGGTCTTTTCAAAAAGGTTAATTGCACTGTGACTGTCAGGTTAGATGACAAATAACAGTTGTTGAAGAGTTTGTTCAGCAATGATTTATTTTCAAACATCAGTGTAGAAAAACTGACATGTTATTTCATCTTGGATTTGTGTCGAATGTATCTATGCAGCATCTAAAACAAAAAACGAAAACATTCCTTGATAAAGAGAGAAGTAGTTCGCATATCATCATTTGAGAAATTCATGACATATGATGATTATATTCGATAAAATAGAACACCCACCCTGAGAGAAAAGGTCTTCCACTGCTCGGATGAACTCATCATGATTTACAACTGAGTCACCTGTACACAGAAAAAGGAAATAAGGAATGCTTAATCAAATTGGCAGGTATACAATAAAAAAAAGTCAAGACACTGCAAGATATATAATGTACGAGAATTGAAGCAACACAGTTCAGTTGCAAGGACTCTGCAACGTTTACAGTCATGGTACACTGGTGATCAGGGATTTTTTTATAAACTGCGTTACAAGAAGCACCCATTATGTCACGGTAAGTACATTGTACTCTTTCACATGTTATGTTCAGACGTGAAGCACAAAGATAAAAAAGACATTCCCAAGGCATGCATCTGCTATTTCGGTACTTGCCATCTATGTCAAGCATTTCAAGGATTTGTTCCGCATCGCGTTTATCGAAGAGATTCTCAGCTTCTGTTTGGTCAATGTTCCCATCCTTATTCAGATCAGCAGAGGTAAGTTCATTTTGCACATCTAGAAAATACGTGAAAGATTACATGAATCGTGAGTTCGTTAATGTCTTCATCAGTACAGAAACAAGGCAGTTCTTCCACAACAGAATAATTCATTATTATACCTAGCTGTAAAAACGATGTTTTAATTGACAAACAAGACACGTATGTTATTCAATGGTATGTTTGTTTGTTGTGTTATGCTGCAGTCAGCCAAACAGTAAACTACGGTTATAACGAATGCAAAGGAACCATTAATTTTAGTTCGTTATAAGCATATATACATGATATATACAGCAAATGCCCGGGACAAAAACAACAGTACGTTTTATCCGTCAAATCGTTATAAGCGTGTTCGTTAAAATCGTAGTTGACTGTATATCAATTTTTCAATGCCAGCCTGTAAATATAAATCTCTAGGCAAGATTAACCACTGGTTAGCATTATGTTCAACGTCAGGTTACAATATTTGCAATCAACCAAGACATCGAAATTCACGGCCGATCCCATTTAATCGCCTCTTATTATAAGCAAAATATAATGCGTGCTATTGACCTCTTTTAATCTGTGTCCCTGAGGTCTTGGGACATTATTATTTTCTACAATATGATATTGTTCTCTACATTATAGAACAAGATCAACATGGTTGTTTATAGCGTTTCCGTCGCAATTATACTAGAGTGCAAAGTGAACCTGACCAAACACTGTAACAAGTTGGACAAGTCAAAAAAGGGTACTCCACTGGGCATAACTTTGAAGCAACACTCGCGTGATATAACTTGTTGAAACGATTTTTAAAAAGTGAGCGAGTGAGTTTGGTTTTACGCCGCTTTCAGCAATATTCCAGCAATAGCATGGCAGGGAACACCAGAAATGTGCTTAACGCATTGTACCCATGTCGGGAATCGAACCCGGGTCATCGAGGTCATGACGAGCGCCCTGATTTAAAAAGAAATGAAATGAATAATTACTCTCCGTCATTGTTTTAGATGTAGATAACTGAATGAGTGAGTATGTGTTTTAGGATTAAACGCCAAATCTACCATATATAATGACTGTTACTATATGTATGTTAATAGTTATCATCGTTAATTTGGCACTACAAAACTTGAAGATCGGATGGTTGTCAGCATTGTCTTGCCTCTCTTTCCTATCAGTCCCAGTTTGCTAGCAACAGCAAGGCCAGTAAGAATCTTTCTGCCTCTGATACGGAGCCATCTGCGACGACGACGACGACCCTCGGTGGGGAAAACAATCAAAGCCATCAGGAGGAACACCACGAGCAGTCTCATCTTGAAACAGAGAATGGCACATAAAAGAATCAGTTATGCATTATAATTACAGGAAAACCAATGGCGGACAACTAAAAGCAAGTGTGTGTGTGTGTGTTAGTGTATTTTGTTTTAATGCCACTCTTAAAAGTAATTCAGTTATACATATTGGGTTTAGATGGATGTTCAAACAAATTCCAAAGTGAGAATAAAAACTAATTATAATTATTATCACCAAGGACTTCGGTTATCTGCGGTCATTTTGTCATGGTAGATTCAAACCAACCGTGTTTCGGGTTTTTTTAACTTGAGGTTTCTGAATCAGAATCCAATACAAAAGCTCACTCTCGCGAAATCCATTTTGAAGGAACATCACGTGTACCGAATCTACCCTGACACCCGCTTATTTTAAAGTACAGGTCTGTTTCCAAAATAACCAACATCAACATGAATACCGACCAGTATTAGGAAGAATCTGGCTACGCACAGTAATCAATATTTGAGTCAATTCATATCATTGTGTGTGTTTTTCTCATCCCTGCTCATCTTCATAGAGAACAGCTGTGAGACAAAAATGTATATTTAATTATCTTTGTTTGAGAATATGGACAAACGTGGTTCACAGTTTATTAACTCCGTAGTTTAAATCTGGTTCATAAAAAAATATAAATAAAAAACAACTTTCAAAAGTGGGATGATATCTATTATCTAATCGAATGGGTCGTTATAAACGAGAAAACATTTTCATTTTCAGCGGAAGAGTCGGTTGGAACTGCGGAAGATCATAAAACATAGGCTCAGTGGGAGACTGAGGATTTTCGTACGCCAATATAACTGCATGAAACACTAACCAAACACACAGGGAGAAAATAACCACAAAACTATGGATATCATCTATTTCTTTAACAGAATCATTGGCGAACACTTTGAACTTAGCTCTTCATGGGCATTCTTATTTTTCTTTAAGTTTCATCTGAACAAATACATGAAATACAAACATATATTATTTTGTGTTGTTGGTTTGTTGTTTAACACCGCACTCAGCAATATTCCAGCTATATGACGGCGGTCTGTAAATAATCGAGTCTGGACCAGACAATCCAGTGATTAATATCATGAGCATCGATCCACGCTATTGGGATCGATAAGATGCATCAACCAAGTCAGCGAGCCTGACCACCCGATCCCGTTAGTCGCCTTTTACGACAAGCATAGTCACCTTTTACGACAAGCATGGGTTGCTGAAGACCTATTCTAACCCGGAATCTTCACGGGACTATTATTTTGTGGGATTATTTTGTGTGGTGAGGACGAATATGGCTACGTATTGTAATCGCTGTGTTATGTTTGTAGGTCATACTATTAGGTTCAGCTTCAGCTTCAGCGGGAGTGGCCGGGCGAAAACAATGAAAAACAAGAAGCACAACTGTATTGTTTGGCATTTGGTAACTGTTTTGTCGAATATTTGGAAATGGACAGAATCATCCACAATTGGTCTTCAACACATTAAATAGATTTAAATAGTTTCTGACAATGGCACATGTACGTTCACATAAACTCTCAGCATCGTTATTGTTGATGAGGTTGGTGCATCAGTCCTGGGCGCTTAAAAAGCGGAGTTCTTTACAAAGCGGGATGGTACACATATGTGTTCAAACGAGGAATTGGATTGATATAAAACACTTTTTCGATCATTGAGCAGGATGGAAAGATGTGAGATGAGCTCAGAAACGCAAACAAATACAAATGTCTTAAAGGATGTTTGCTTGAAACTCCTGTTACCCTACGTGACGAAAATATACGCACAATTCTGAACATCATCAAAGTATCTTCCTAAACAATCGGTGGTGAACACTCGCGTTATGAAAAACTATTAGCATTTCAATCAAATCAACACAACGCAACTTACCTTGAGTAGTCTCTCGAATTCGGATGATATGGACTCATTGTTGGCTGGTTTATATAGAAGGTGTACGATCACTTTCACAGATGAGGTGTTTGGCATGACAAGCGATGAATAATGTATTTCAACACGACGTCAGTTCCAATCAGCACTGTATAATCGATAGCAGCCTTGCATCATCACCATGTGTTCGTGTGATTATAAATTATGTTTTGGGGTTGTTTTATTTCATTCACAATGAACATTGCTAAACTAGGCACAGATTATGCATGCAACTTATGCGAGGCTACTGAAAGGATCCCGTTGCCATGACAGGAATATGAGATTCTGATAATGCTTTCTTGATAATCTGATATCGTTCAACGATGGTCAACTTTGGAATTCCCTTCATACTATTTTTCGCGAAGACCTAGTATCGCCAATATTTGACAGTGATGCATAAACACATCTTTATGTTGGATGTTCTTATGATTATGATTTTGTGACTTTCATTGAGTTCTGTGAGAGAAAGGGTTGAGAGGTGTTTGATAGTAAAAATGGCATACGATGTGACTTTTTGCCAAACCTTTGTCTAATCCAAACGATCATTTACAAGCCGTTGCAATATACATGTAGATTAAAGATTGCTGAGTGTGGCCTAAAGCATCAAACAAATCAAACATCGCATATGACCTTTCTAAAAATTATTGACAACATATGGTTTCTGATAAATAGAATCAACCATTAATTGTAACATTGACATGCCCCATGTTGATGACATCTGTCACTATGATGTGGCAGACTTAATCTGTGTGCCCCATACAGCAACCTATCCCAAGCCAAACCTGTAAGTTCACGTCGGTGCTTATACAGGTATATTATTCTGCTAATAATAGCTGACTCACCACCACCTGTAAGAGTGTGTCTGATGCGAGCCGGTGAGGTTTTGCAGTCCCAGTGTTAATTAATCTAAGTAAAATTACGAAATATGTTATCTTCTACATAAACAACAGTCTCCTTATTTCACATCTTAAGTTATACAGGAAGGAGGCTGGTACTTTTGTCACAAAATAATTTGTTCCAGAAAACGGTGGAAAAAATAATTTCGCCTCAGGTGTAACACAAACAAATAATAGTTCTATACTCATGCTGGATAGTCACACAAAAATCGTAATTGGTATCATTTATATTAACGGTGTGTAATGAAGTGTCGCTTTGAAACCTGCTTGCTGTTTGTACATAATTCCTGTGACAGTGAATATTTAAGCTTCCTCATAACATTTCGTTTGCATATTTTGTCTTGGAGGCACACAATTATGGATCACAATACCGTTTAAACGGAACTATTGAACTTATAGTTACTTTAATATATTGAATGAAAATGTATATGCCTACGAATGCCTACGTGGTCTAGTGGTAGTGTGTCTGCCTGGAGAGCAAAGATATGGGGTCCGATCCGCGGCAGCGTCATACCAAAAGACGTTACACGGTGGTCCATGTTACAGGCATTAAGGGGCTAAAACGATGTCAGAATACAGTGTCGGAGTGTCGGAGTGTCGGGGTGGCCATGGAGTATTCATGTTAAACTGCTGCCAATATTTTGTGGGCTTGCACTATAAAATCGGCACGTGTCCGGGACAAGTAGAAGAAGACACGACGTTAAACCATATTTTACCTGACCTAACCTACTAACGGAATAAACAATATATTATTTTAACCGGCCCTGAAGACTTCTTCTTTGCTGACTTTCGTTCAGTGTTTATTATGGTACTTTTGGATTTTCAAATTTTCTGGGGGGTTTCATATTTGATGCCACGGATATATAATTCTTCAGTGTGGGCGTACCCCTTTTAAGATCAGAGTAAGAATAGGTCTTCAGCAACCCAATACATGTTTGCCGTAAAAGGCGACTATGCCTCGTAAGATACGGCTAGCGGGATCGGGTGGTCAGGTTCGCTGACTTGGTTAATGCATGTATCCTAATTGCGTAGATCGATGCGCATTATGTCAATCACTTGATTGTCTTGTCCAAATTGGAATATTGCAGAATGATACCGAACGTTAAACAACAAACAAACAAATCCATGGGAGCGTCACAGGTGAGTGACCCTTCAAATTGTAAAACAACACAGCAAGTCTCACCAAAGCGAACTGTCGCATCCCTTTTGAGACAATATATGTTTTGATGATAGGAGGTAAGCGATCAACAAACGAGCAAACAAGCTTTGAAGAGACAGTGGTGTCACATTCCTAGTAACACACAACGGTGATGCTGATAGTATATATTGTGAAGGCACATTGTTTGTTTGTCCCTGCCTCTTTCATCAACTGAAAAGCAGAACAAATTGAAACCACGAGTAAATAATGGAAGTAACGGCAAAATAATTGAAATTTACGAAAATATACCCGAAATGACGACCAAAATAACAAATTAGTGAAAATAAACCAATAATTGTAATATCGCGAAATTTCGATTTAAAAATAAATATATAATTATATATATGCTACCAAAGAGGCACCATTAGGCCGTCGTACCGTTAGGCTTTCGTAAAGAAACCTTGGACAAATGATTCGAAACGTGATCAATGCTTGTATCCGCTAGCTTAGTTGCTTATAACAAAGGTGATTGGGAGGCACGGTGGATATTTCAAATATATACATTAGCTACAGTCTGAATGTTGCTGACTACGCATTTTCAATAATGGCTTAAATTGCATATGATCCGGTTCAACCGTGTCCTTTACATGCAGTGGCTCAACTAGCTGAAAAGCGTCAACTCCAGCGATAAAATAATCGTGTACACTTGAACCCTGCTCAGATATGAAGGTACATTCTCATTCGGGGTCCGTTGAGAATATGAAAATTTAAAGTATTACACAGCTTTAATAATATTCTTTCAAATCTATTGGTAATATTGTCACTTGCGATAATATTGCGACTATTAAGTGGCACCGCTTCTTCTTCTGGAAAAAACGTTCCCGGCTAAGTCAGATAAACTCTCGGGAGGGGTTGTCACAGCGTCCATCGGTGAGCTAGGATATCTGGGTTGTCATCCAACCACTGCTCAAGGAGTTCAATACCAACGTTTTTCCAACTTGATGTATAGTATAGGGGCCCCTCTGGTACGTACATACCTATCAAGAAATATCATTTTTACTTTGCTGTACCCGTTTAAGTATTCTCAGAGCAACAGAATTATCAATACTAAGCATTACATGTACAAGTGTGCGCAATGGTTCTGATGTATTTTTGTCAAAATATACAAACCGTCCGACCGTCGTCCATGTGAATTTCGCTATATAAGGTGTAAACACTAATAAATATGGAATTGAATAGTAACTTATCACTGACTGTTTCTAGTAAATACAGAAAGTCAAACTCAGATAAATATTTCAGAAAATCAAAATCATCGAGTTATATGATATACCGTTAATATTCCATGTTAAAACGTTATGATAATGAATAAGTAAATATTCATCTGATAAGGAAGTGGTAAGGATTGGTGCGTGACGGTTCTCTGGTCCATGGCCTCGCCCGTATTCAGGAGCATCACTGGTATTGCTAAGTGAAGGTTGTGACTTCTCCTCCAGGTTGAAGGGCACGGGTGGCCCAGTCGTCTAAGGCGTCGCGATTCGCTGTGCAGAGTTGCGTCCCTTGGGCACGCCAGAAACCTATGATTGTGGGTTCGAATATCGGTTCGTTCCGATTATGTTTCTAGGTTTGTCAGCACCATACCCGTGCTCGTCGGTTTCAACGAAGTGGTAAACGTCTGAGACCTGCACCACTTCGGGCTTTCCTCCCACATTAAGCTGACACGCCTTGATATAACCGGAATACTGTTTAAAGCGACGTTAAACCCAACTCAATCACTCACTCCTCCAGGTTGGCATTTGGGGTCGGCTGTCTACCGTCATTAATGACCCTTTGATCTCGATCTTCTCGCTGAAGTCTGTGTTTGCCTTTTGTCATCTGTCTTCAGTTGTTTTCGTCTGGAGGCGGCCGATCTTGAAAAGTGACAATCAACCACGACATCGCATTTCTGCAATAAACTAGATCTGTCTTACACTATTTATCACATGGTTTGAGATGCCCATGTTATCTGACGAGAAAGGATTGGTGTTTACCGACTGCCTAAATTTTGTCATCAGAATATGAAAACTTGACAATAAGGGGGCGGGGCTTACTTTCAATCCCAGTTCACTTTGATTTTAGTCGGCGTGCTCTCAATATAATTCCTGAATTTGGCATACTATATTCGACACGTTGAGAAGAGTAATTACGGTATTCGCATAATCGTCATGAGTTTCCCTCTCTGGTTCTGGAACACCGTGGAACCTTCCGTTGTCCCTCTGACTAAATGCTGCTAGACCTGTGAAGATCCGGGTTAGAATAGGTCTTCAGCAACTCATGGGATTGGGTGGTCAGGCTCGCTGACTTGGTTGATACATGTCATCGTATCCCAATTGCTTAGATCGATGCTCAAGATTTCAATCACTGGGTTGTCTGTTTTTTTAAGACCCGATTATTTACAGATCGCCGTCATAAACGAGTAGATTGGATATTGTTGAGTGCGGCGTAAAACAAACAAAACAAAATGCTTCTAGACTCTCTCCTTTAGCCGATTGTTCTCTAAAAAATGTTCGAGTTTATTCATCTGACCCTGTAATGCATCAATATCAATGCACATCATTTCTTGATCGTGTCTAAAGTTCTCTATTTCTTTCTTGATGAAGTCGATTGTCATCTCAAAAGATGAACATTTCCTCTGTGGTTGGTCGTTCTTTCCTGCAATTTATGTCTTCAGGGATCCCGTTTGAAAAGCGCGCAACTCATCAACTGTTGCTGATTTAACCTCATTTATGACCAGGTATTTCATTCATAAACCGGAGTTTAATTCAACAATATCAGAATATTCAAGAGAGAAACATCCAATTCTGGCTCTATACAGTCAACTACGGTTATAACGAACTCGCTTATAACGAACTGACGGATATGAATGAATGAATGAATTTCTTTATTTCCTCCAGAGTTGAATCCGAAGATTTTACATGGGCAAGTACATTATTTAAAATACATCAATGAAATTACTTGACTATATACAAAGAAATCATGTTATACACTGCTATGAATAAACAATTTACAATGTACATTTTGAGAGCAGTAAGGTATCTAGTAGATATACATAAGGTATTTCTTTAAATTCCATACGAAGTGGCAGAAAGACAGTATGATGCTTTGCCAAGTATCGTAATCAAGTTCGTTTGTCAAGTCATGGACATCTGCACCGAGAAAGAAAGAAAGCATATCATCATCGTCAAGCATATCTATTTTCACGTATACATCTACATCAAGTTTATCAATTAGGCATGAGAAGAAATTATTTCTGTCAGGCATAAACATTTCACAGTGCAAAATAATATGGCAATCATAGTCATAGCAATGTCTATTGCAATGGTTACATTCTTTCGACACTTTTGCTCTTGATCCGATTTTAATACAAAGTTGCAGGGGTTGTCTTAGATGTGGATAGAGATACATTACATTATAAAGAACATGCATTTGTAACCGTTTATGAATTTTATGGTATCGTGAAAGATCCGGTCTCTGTGCTAGTCTCTCTCTCCAGATGTACTGTTCATTCTCTGATAGACGTCTGATTACAAGAGCTCGCCAAGCCGATTTTGTTGGGAACGAACCGCTATCAGTATATCCCTTTATATAGTTATCCAAATGGTATTTTTTAGCAGTATATAGAAGGATGTTGCATATGCTTACTGGACGGCTAATATTGACAAAAGCTTTGGTAGCAATGTGAGCACAAAATAGGTCTTTTGTTATTGAGTTACAATCGTTATTGCAGAGCCTTCCTAATAATTGTAGTCTACATTTATCAATGTAGCCATTCATTGACCACATACCCAAGTTAGAAATAGACGAATCGGTTGGATGTCTTTTACCAAATCCTTGTATATGACGAGCAAAGTAACGTTGTGTACATTCAATCATTTCAAGTTCTTTACCGTAAAAGGCTGGTAACAATTCACATCCATAAAAGCTTGTAGATAAAATCATTCTTTTCCATATATTGACACATGCAACTGGGTGGAGGTCTGAGTCGTTGAGGCCGAGTGATCGTAGTGAATTAACACTTTTTCTTGCTTTTGAGCAACATGTCATGATTCTTTCTTTACAGGATAAATTATTGTTTATGATTATTCCGCCATATTTGACGGAGTCGGAAGTGTCAATTATTGCATCGCCAAATTTGTAGGTTACTTTATTATGACGCTGGCGTGTTTTGCAGAATACAAGTGATTTACTCTTGGAGGCATTATAGGTGAGTCGCCATTTGTTGGCATATAAACGAACTGAATCAAGGGAAGACTGTAAGCCCCGTGGGGTTGTAGACAAGAGCGTTGTGTCATCGGCCTACAAATATGTAGGTGTGTTGAGTGTTGTGTACACATCAAAGGTCGGGTAACTCCACGTATGCCCATCTTTCAAATAGTATGATTTGATTGTTTGTTTGTTGTTTAACGCCGCACTCAGCAATATTCCAGCTAAATGGAGTCTGAACCAGACAATCCAGCGATTGACATAATGAACATCAATCCACGCAATTGCGACACGATGACGTGGATCGATGTTCATGATGTCAGTCACTGGATTGTCTGGTTCAGACATGATTATTACAGTATGAATCAGCTTATGGCATATTAATTTCAATTGGCTTATGTACATATACAGCTTATGCAATATTAATGTACCTTTACAGATTTATACACCCCTCACAATGATATATACATGTATATATATATATATATATATATATATATATATATATATATATATATAGTCATAATTAAATAAGTGGAGTAAGATTGAACACAGTTTTAATAGGCTAGCGCTTTCAACTCGTACCACGTACGAGTCTCATCAGGCCATAACTGAATAACGGACATGAAGTAGTATATATATATATATATATATATCCATCTTTGCCCCTCGTTTGTATTACAGTGATGTCTTACAGGTCATGTCATTCATGAAGACGTAAACCTCGCTGTCAATATGCAGTAGAACCAAATTAATATGACGTAAGTAACCCTCTGTCCAGCATGTTCTGAATAGCAGCATTCTGACAGCCTCATTCACGTACGTCGAACGTTGATTTTGGGGGTTTTTTTTGTAACCTTAACACACAAAATCTAGTCTTCATAAACTTTTCTTTCACTTAAAAATTTATGAACGACATAAGTCATTTCCACCTTAAACAACTAGGCCGGTTGGATGTGTTATTGAGTGTGGGTTATAATTTGCATTGTGTTGTTCACAGGTCACATACTGTGGCCTCTTGAAAAAAAAACTATTCACTTCCTCCCTCAGTGACTAAATGTAAAACACAACACACACTTCTCTTCCGTTATATACTGCAGTGCTATTTATTTTACTTTAAAATAACAACGTAAATATCAAAGCCCGAGTCATAAAAAATGTAACACAATGGATGGAATCAAAGTATGCGAATGTCATCTAATGTAGATCCGTGTAATTGGTCATTTGCTGAAGGTTAAGTGAACCGTATGCGACTTCCAGGTTAAGTTGGTTGGTTGGTTGGTTAGGCCGCACTCAGCAATATTCCAGCTTTATGACGGCGGTCTGTAAATAATCGAGTCTGGACCAGACAATCCAGTGATTGATATCATGAGCATCGATCCACGCAATCGGGATCGATGACATGCTTCAACCACGTCAGCGAGCCTGACCACCCGATCCCGTTAGTCGCCTTTTACAACAAGCATAGTAGCCTTTTACGACAAGAATGGGTTGCTGAAGACCTATTCTACCCGGGATCTTCACGGGTCCTTTCAGATTTAGTGACAAATAACAATGATAAAAACAGTTTGTTCTGCACTGATTTATTTTCAAGCACCGGTGTCGAAAATCTGACAGATTATTTCATCTTGCTGTACTTTTGTCGAAAATGTCTACTCAGCATCTAAAACAAAAGCAAATAAAGCCATGAAAAAGAGAGGAGTGGTACGCATATCATCATTAGAAAAATGCAGTGATATTTTATAATTATATTCGATAAAATAGAATAGTACACACGTTGAGAGAAAAAGTCTTCCGCTCCTCGGATGAACTCTTCATGACTTACAACAGAGTCACCTGAAACACACAAAGACGAACCAATGAATGCTAAATAGAGAGGGATACAATCACAGCCATAAATGTTGTTTTGTTTTTTTGTTTAACGCCACAGTCAGAAATATTCCAGCTATATGACAGAGGTCTGCAAATAATCGAGTCTGGACCAGAAAATCCAGTGACTGACATCTTGCGCATCGATCCACGTATTTGGGATACGTTGACAAGCCATAAATGTAGTTCAAATGCAAGGAACCCTCAACAGTCCTACTGAGCATGTGGCCAAGGCAAAATCTGCGTTTAAGGACACCCTACACTACTCAAACAAAGTTTATTTTCAGAAGTGAATCACAATGGACTCTCATGATAAATACATATGACAGTTTTAAAACTATGCATCTGCTATTTTGTTACTTACCGTCAATGTCAGCCGATTGCATGATTTCTTCCGCATCGCGTTTGTCGAAGAGATTCTCAGCCTCCGATTGGTCAATGTTCCCATCCTCATTCAGATCAGCAGAGAAAAGGTCATCTTGTGCCTCTGACAAAAATACGTGATTGGTCGTGAATGTCATTAATAATCGAACAATGCAGTTCCCCGACAACAGGAAATGATAATACCTAGTTACGTGTATATACCAAAATATCTATAATTGACAAACAAAACATATGCATGATTTTATTCTACTATTTTGTAAATCAAATTGGAATGGTATGAATTTTGCGTGTTTCTTTGTTTGGTTGTTGTGTTATGCTGCATTCATCAATATTGTAATTGTAATGGCAGCCAGTAAATATACTGGTCTAGGCCTGAAAAACCAGTGGTTGGCAGTATATGCAGCGTCCCATGCCGACGGGGAACGCCAGCGGCAATTAACCATGACACCGAGCTTTACCACCGATCCAATTTGTTTGCCTCTTACAAGCAAAATGTAGAGCAATGTGAACCTGTGCCTAACCTATGTCCCTAGAAGCAATAAAGATGTGACGTTATGATATGTAAATAGGATATGTTTCAATCTTATAATTCTCAACATTTCAAAAGATTAAGTAATATGATATGGTCGTTTATAGCGTGTCCATTGCTATTAAATTTTTGCAAAGGCGCGTCAATAGTTCAGGGCAAAGATGATACAAGTCAACGTAGAGAAGAGTATCGGATATCATTATAGTCACGGAGGGGTCAAATGTGGAATTGTGCTCCACATGTCTATCGTAAAACTTTATGAAAGCTTTACTAAGGCATTGAATGCTGTAACCCTGATGAAACGAATTTTGAGCAAGAGTCGTATGACGCTTCTTGAAATCGCCACATCGGCCTTAACGACAGTTAATACCTATGTGAATATGTCACATCGTTAATTTGGCAATACAACATTCATATAAAAACGGTTACAGGTCGGATGGTGGTCAACATTTTCATCGTCTTACCTCTCTTTCCTATCAGACCGAGTCTGCTAGCAACAGCAAGGCCAGTGAGAACCCTACTGCCTCTGACACGGAGCCATCTGCGACGACGACGACGACGGAACAGTCCCTCCGTGGGGAGAACAATCAAAGCCATCAGGAGGAACACCACGAGCAGTCTCATCTGGAAACAGATATGGGCACATAAAGCAATCAGCTGTGCATACATTAGTTATCACATTGATTGAGGTGAGGTTAGGTGAAATGGTGTTTAACGTCGCGTTCAAGCTTATTGCACTTAAATAGCGACGTACATTGTGTGTACAGACTCCGAGCCGACCAGTCCTTGCTTTTGCCCCTTAATCCGAGATGATTCAGGCAGGGTAACAACAAGTACCTTCTATTAACGTATTTTGGTGTCTGACAGCTACTTTGACCAACTCGAAAGCTCATTCTGACAGATACCGATTCTTCGTTGAAACTTCTTCCTTGAAATTACAGGTGAGCTTCCTAAATAACCAGAGGAACACCAACATGACTTGTCTCGTATGGCCCAGTTGGAGAAGCATTTGGCTACGTGTACTAATCACTCTCTAGTGTCTGAGTCCATTCTCAGACAATGTAGAAAACAATTTCTTTAACATAAAAGTATTTAAGGTGTCTGCTGTATGTTTAGATATGTACAAACATGATTCACAATGTTATCCCCAATGAACTTCTGGTTGCAAGAAAATACAGCTTTGATTGTTGTAGGATACGGCTAAGCAGTAATTTTGGACTGTGGAAAATGAAAAACACGACAAATGTACAGACTGACTAAAACTATACTCCACGGGGGACTGAGGATTCTCATACGCCGGATGTCAAATTAAAAACAGTGTTAAATTTCTTCTGTTTGAAGGAGAAGACAATTGGTAACCGTTCAGGTGACTTTAATTAGATATGAACAAAACGTCAAGACTTCAGAACGAGTTACACTTTTTTTCAATAATGCATGTGCTCATAAACTCGCATCGCTATTGTTGATGAGGTTTGTGTATCGGTGCTGAGAGATTAGAAAGCAAATATCTTTCAACATGGGAGGATACACACATGTATTCTTTTGTTGTTGTTGTTGTTGTTTAACGCCGAACACTATTCCAGCTAACGGCTGTCTGTAAATAATGGAGCCTGAACCAGACAATCCAGTTATTGACACCATGAGCATCAAACTACGCAACTGGCATACGATGACATGCATCAACCAAGTCAGTGAGCCTGACCACCCGATCCCGTTTGTCACCTCTTAAGACAAGCATAGTCGCCTTTTACGACAAACATGGGTTGCTGAAGACCCATTTAACCTGGATATTCAAGGGTAATACACGTATTCAGACGAGTGCTTGGGTTCATATTCAACGTATTTCATCTACTGTTGAGCCGTCGGGTACACGGAGATAAGATCAGCGACACAAACAAATACAATCTTAATCAAAGTATCTTCAGAACAGAATCGGCGGCGAACAATGAAATCTATTTGAATTTCAATAGAACCTGCACAGATTGACTTACCTTAATAGTCTCTCGGTTCGGATGCCAAGGACTCAAAGTGGACTGGGTTATATAGAAGGTGTATAATCACTATCACAGATGAGGTGTTATACACGGTGAATAATGTAATCAACACCACATTAGACACCACAAGTCATGTAGATGTCTAATTAGCACTGTGTAATTGATGGCATCATATACACGTAGCTATATGTCAGGGTTGTGATATATATTTATGTATACACACATGGTGTTGTGTGATTGTTTCATTTCCTAAAGAACATTCCTAGCATTGGAACATATATGCGTGTATATAGGGGAAATAATACCAGTTGACTTAACAGATCATGCTAGGACAGGTTTCTGAGGATCTGATTTAAAAACGGAATGTGTGCTTTGGTTTACATCACCAAAATACTGACGTTTGGAGAGAGAGAGAGAGTGAGTGAGTGAGTGAGTGAGTATAGTTTTACGCCGCTTTTAGCAATATTCCAGCAATATCAGGGCGGGGGACACCAGAAATGGGCTTCACACATTGTACCCATGTCGGGAATCGAACCCGGGTCTTCGGCGTCACGGAGAGAGAGAGAGAGAGAGAGAGAGAGAGAGAGAAGGTGTGTGGGGGGGGGGGGGGGGGGGGGGGGGGGGGAGGCGGCGTTGCACATGATATAAATCAGAATCGATTATTTTCAGACCTTTGCAAATGAGATTAAAGTCTGCTATCAATCTCTCGTCCAGACTGGATCATTTACAGGTGGTTGCAATATAATTGGATGATTTACTGAGTGCGTTTTTTACAAATCAAATTGTCGCATATGACATTATTCCTTCATCAAATTGGACAACATATGGCTTCTGTGAAATTAATCAACCGTGTGTTGCAGCACTGACATGTCACATGCTAATGGCATTAGTCACTCAAATGAGACAGGCTTAACCTGTGTGTCACATACAGCGACCTATACCGAGCCAAACCCATCTTTTCTCGTCAGTTCATCAATCATGTACCGATAAGTAAACCCACCACAGGCTGTTAGAGGTGCATCTGATGCCAGCTGCTGACGGCGAAAATGAATGAATGGCATCGGACGCACTTCTTTGAAAGTTAGTTCGTATTGATATAATACCGATCTATTGTATAGTCGAGCTTGCTAAGTTTTACATGATGAACAAGACTGTCTGCTAATTTTATTTTAGAGTATTCAGGATGGATGCTCACATTAAATGTGGAACAGAAGTAGGTAATTGCTCGATGGAAATGCTGGATGAATCGCCTTTTATAGTATTGACATTAGCGGCGTCTATGACATCTCCGAGGATTCAGGGGCTAGGGGGACAATGACAAACTGTGTTTCAGTTGAAGTATTAATCAAGAACACTTGTACACCATTCTTTTCCTAACAGAAAGCCTTTGTTATGCCACTATACGCTACAGCTGCTGCCATTTTCATTATTTTCTGATTCCTTCTTCATGTTGTTCGTTTGTTTGTTGTTTAACGCCGCACTCAGTAGTATTCCATGTATGTGACGGCGGTCTGTAAATAATCAAGTCTGGACCAGACAATCCAGGCGAAACAAGAATAACAGAAGAAACATAAGTGTATTGTTGAACATACAATTGGTAATAGTTTTGTGGATTTTTTAGCTCTGGACAAAAACGTCCATAAATGGACGTCAAGACTTCAGAACAAGTTACACTCATTAACTCTCTGCATTGTTATTGTTGATGGGGGATATGTATCAGGGCTGAGAAAGCAGATATCCATGCAAAAACAGGGATACACACATGCATTCATTTTTTGTTGTGTTTGTTTGTTTAACGCCGCACACAGCAATAATCCAGATTTATAACGCTGGACTGTAAAGAAGGGACCTTGGACTAGACAATCCAGTGATTCACCTCATGAGCATTGATCTACGCAATGGGGATACGATGACATGCATCAACCCAGTCAACGAGCCAGACCGCCACCGATCCCGTTCGTCGCCTCTTGCGACAAGCATAGTCGTTTCTGAGGGCAACCATGCGTTGCTGAAGACCAACTCAAACCCGGATCTTCACAGGCTACTTCTGGATGAAATGTGGAGGGATCAGCTTTGACTGTGAAGCCAACTGGCTATTTGTATATAAACATGTGATAATAATATTTAAGCTTTCTCAATTTATTGATGAATACATATTATTATTGATATTGTATATTATAGATTAAAAACAAGGTTAGAGCACATATATTGAACATCTCTGCTAATTTGACGTAATAATATATTGAAAGATAACGTATATGCTTACTAATGGAATAAATAATATATTATTTTATCCGGCCCTGAGACTTTATTCTTTGGTGGTTGTCGTTTTGTTTTTTTGTGGGTTTTTTTTGTGTTTTTTGTGGTACTTTTAGGACTGAAATACCTTTTAACTTTGCCGATTTTGACGATTTGGCACCTGGAATATATATCTTTTTAACTGACGGAGTTCTCGAGCCCTCGTTCTTCGTCGCCGTTACTTTTTAGAATGGACATAAACTCGGGCTTTGTCCTCTACTGACTGCATGTGTCGCCATATGGTATCTTAAAAAAATAAGTGTTCTTTAATGGGACAAGTTTAGAAAGTCGAAAGCACAAGTTGGTATTTATATTTTGAAAGGTCATAATTAGACAAATATCTATCATGTAATATACCAAACACAGATTATGAAAAAGATGTTTTAAATTACGTTAGATGGTGAAAGATTTATTTAAGAGTACTTATTATAGCCTGTAGTTAGTTACAAAGGTTAATTTACCATGTCGGTGTGACGAAACAACGTGTTTTGGTTCTGTAATCTTTCACAAAAGTGTCTGTATGATCTGTATAAGACTAAAATCCCTACAATGATGCACCGTAAACTTATGTGAGTTTGAGATTTGTCACAGCAAGACATACAAGTTACACATAAGTGCATCCTGATGTTTCAATGTTTTTTTTTAGATGAACTTGTGCATGTGTTTGTGACGTCAGAAAACGATGGGACAGGATGAGCTCACCTTTTGGCCAACACCTAGCAGAATCACATTGTCAATATAATTATGATTCATAAACACATACTGATGATATACATAAAGACGAAATCGTACAAAGGATTTTGCTTTTAATAGGGATTTGATATTATTATGGAAGGGGTTCTGTCGCTTTCATTTCCATCTGTAGAACGTAATGATGTCATAACTGATGCATGAAGAATCTGTGTGTTTACTTACCGCGATAGGTGCGCACGGGTGGCGCCGCGATTCGTTGTGCAGAGTTGCGTCCCTTGGGCACGCCAGAAACCTATGATTTTGGGTTCGAATCCCGGTTCTTCCCGATTATGTTTCTAGGTTTGTCAGCACCATACCCGTGCTCGTGGGTTTCTCCGAAGTGGTAAACGTCTGAGACCTGCACCACTTCGGGCTTTCCTCCCACATTAAGCTGACACGCCTTGATATAACTGGAATACTGTTAAAAGCGGCGTTAAACCCAACTCACTCACTCACTCACTCACTAACCGTGATATATTTCTATGTGTCAGTAGATAGCATCATACCATGAATCACTGACAGCACTGCACATGTGGTATCACAAACACATTGTCTCGAAATTGTTGGTTTAGGTCACATCTGTCGCATTGCCTCTGGTAATTAATTATACGATCAAAAGGAGTAAGGGATACATTAAGGGACGAGGTGATCGATTGTCTGATGGGAGTGCTAAATCCGTATTAACACTTAGTCCTTATTTGTAATTGATGAGTAAAAAATTGATAGCATAGTTGCATAAACAACAAAAAGGCATTTAAACGTGTCTCATGCTTCAGTGTCAACAAATCATGTTGTGGGGAGTAATATTGTTTATTCAGCATGAGTGAGTAAGTGAGTGAATATGGTTTTACGCCGCTTTTAGCAACAGCCTAGTAGTTAAAGCGTTCGCTCGTCACGCCAAAGACCCGGGTTCGATTCCCGACATGGGTACAATGTGTAAAGCCCATTTCTGGTGTCCCCCGCCCTGATATTGCTGGAATATTGCTAAAAGCGGCGTAAAACCATACTCACTCACTGTGAATGAAACTTCCTTTGCAACATTCGTTACTTTATGACTGTGCGTTGTAACCTGATGGCATATCGCTGCACGTTAGAGGGAAATGCCTAGAAGCGTACGTTTATATATTTACTCACACACTAACGCATATAAGTTATGATGTTTTCTTACATATGAACGTTTGTTCCTTGAGTGGTTATGATATATTACAAACCCGTGTAGGTTCCCCTGTGTATAAGTCCCCAGCCTCTTATGCTTGTCGTGAGAGGCGACTGAATGAATCGGGTTGTCAGGCTGGGTGTCATCGTATCCCAATTGCTTTGATCGATGCTCATGATGTAGTCACTGCATTGTCCGGTCTATAAACACACATTCCATTATTTACAAAACGACGTCATATATCTGGAATATTGTTGAATGCGGCGTTAAACTAACAATCCCTCAACTGATATATTTGAACAAGTTAAATTCTATCAGTTATACTGTAATGGGTCAAAAACTGTTAACGGGTAATAGATTTCATGACTGTGGTAAAATGTGATTTTGGCGTCGATAGTTTTCAACTGGCAATGTGTAACTTCACCTAAAGCAGTCCTCAATCTGTAGCCAAATCTGAAACAGATGTGACAGTTTTTTTCAGATATTTTCATTATACATTATACATTCTGTTGGCCCTGCATCGTATTTAGCTGCGGATTCAGAACCGTGTAAAGTGAAGTTACAGACTGTTAACAATGCAAGATGACATCCGAGACAGAAGTGGCAGATTTTTTCACTCACTCGCCTCGGATTTCTCTGCAGATTCTGGACGCTTAAGGTGAGGTTTAAAGATTGTCAGCAGGACATATCCCATCCCGGCGCGGGCTATGTCAATGATTGAAACTTTATACAACACCACACTTGACGTAATAGTATCGGCCAATGTAAATTATAAACGTATTACCACTGTGAGAGAAATCGGAGAGTTATCAATCAAGATTCGTTGCGGTTTTTTCCCGTTACGTTATATAAAGACCATATTGTTTTATAATCCACAAACAAATAGTCACATCACAATGTATTGCGTCTATGAAAATTATGTACTTAATTGACAATATAATTATGCTTGTGGACATTTCACATATGTTAATATCGGATGGACCGAGATTACCAAGCCAATGGCAGATCACAATCATCGTCACATTGTACAAAGGGTTACATATTAAATTTATCATAATTATTGTGCATCTCGTGGAGAATCCTGTTAGGATAGGGGGCACGGGTGGCCTAGTCGCCGTGTAAGGCGCCGCGATTCGCTGTGCTGATTTGCGTCCCTTGTGCACGCCAGAAACCTATGATTGTTCGAATCCCAGTTCGCCCCGATAATGTTTCTAGGTTTGTCATCACCGTACTCTTGCTCGTGGGTTTCACCGAAGTGGTAAACGTCCAAGACCTGCTTCACTTCGGGCTTTCCTTCCACATTAAGCTGACACGCCGTGATATAACTGGAATACTGATAAAAGCGGCGTTAAACCCAACTCACTCACTCCTGTTAGGATAGGCCCCCACCAACTTGTGCTTTTTGTAAGATGTGACAAAATGGATCGGGGGTTGTGACTTGGTTGAGTACTAGTGCAATGGAGGACACCTTTGACCAATGTGCCACCACAACACCATCCCATCCGACAACAGGTGGCATCAGCTTGTTGCCTGTTTACGTAGACAGGCTTGACATCTAGCCTCGCTTAATCATACCTTGACGTCAGTTCACTAATCAGGTGCCAGATGGATGGATCATTCAGTGCGCAGCGTTATGAAGTAATACTGTACTATTTCAAGAATACCATATGTTTGCATAGTCGCATGTGGCATAAAAAACGGACCAAAACGAATATTTTGATCTCAAAACATCAAATAGTAATATATTAAACAATTGAATAGACAATAACAAAAAGAATGGATGTAAAAAGAAACAAACATAATTATTGCTAAAATCTATGACAATGGTTTTCGATAGAATCAGACACGCAAACATACACACATACATAGATACATACACACCAAGAAACGTTATATACATGCATTTTACATGGAACTTACGTGCTAATATGATGTCATGAATGGAATTGCCCTTAATATCATTAGACCCGTGAAGATCCGGGGTAGAATAGGTCTTCAGCAACCCATGCTTGCCGTAAAAGGCGACTATGCTTGTCGTAAAAGGCGACTAACGGGATCGGGTGGTCAGGCTCGCTGACTTGGTTGATGCATGTCATCGATCCCAATTGCGTGGATTGATGTTCATGATGTAAATCACTGGATTATCTGGCCCAGACTCGATTATTTACAGACCGCCGTCATATAGCTGGAATATTGCCGAGTACGGCGTAAAACAACAAACCAAACCAAACCAAACCTTAATATTACACGTGCGATGGGTCAAAATACTTGCATCACCTATTTTCAATGATATTCAAAGATCGGTTTCAGTGTTTTTGGTTACGTAAGAAAAATATGATGAAGTTACGAATAAAACTACTGTTATAATGTGAAAAATGCCAAAGCAGGCAACCATCGATGATGGCTTTAAATGTTCAATACGTTCAAAGTAATTTAGTCTGTGTTTCCAAATAAGGTAAAATCCAAGCATTATGTCATAGGTCCTCATTTTCGCATAATTGTTTTGACCGACGGCCATTGGTTAATCAATGAAATTCAAAGCTTCATAATAGCTGTATAACAATTTTGTATGTATGTTTTGACAATATTGTTAATACTCTGTGTCCATAATCGTTTCTGACATTTATTTCGTATTAACACTTGTGCGAGGATATCGCCTTCATTTCAACTTATTCAAATCTACAATTATATCATTTGTAAACATAGCTATTGCTGCTTGTGTTTGTGCTTAATACGTTTGGGTTATAAATCGCACACGTTTGTATAACAGGCAGGCATAACGTATAATTGATACGCACTGGCATTATTTGTCTGTCACACAGACCCTGAACGAAAAAAATCCAATAAAGCCCATGCAAGTCTATAATATTTGGTTAAGATTACTGCAGCAGCATCTGAAAATGAAAACGTTTCTTGGCTCCTTTTGATTATGTTTTATTACTGTAGTTTAACAACTGTTTCTTTCTGTAAAATATTTTCATTTCAGAGACGCGATGTAACTCTATCACATTATTTCAAAGTACACGTTTCCTTTGTGTTTTACTAAATGTGCCGTCACGATATGGCTGAAATATTGCCGATGTGACGTAAAGCTGTAACTCACTCACTCACTAAATGTGCAAACTGTTAATTATTTAGGATTCATTTCCATGTCCAATGTTCTTCGTTGTGTACTCTTTCCGTTCTTGCACGTGAGATAAGAGTACGAATACATTTAAAGCTCTGACGTATAAATAAGTATGCAGAGAATCGAACCGATTTGTCTCACTAACGTACTACCAGAGATAAGGCTTAAGATATCAATTGATCGTGACTCACCGGTCGGAATTTTCCGATCACGACGAAAACAACATGTAACCATGGTCTGATATGTTTTAACCAATCCAAACGAAACCACAGGGCACGTGACAGGCACGTCGGACTGTAACACCTTAAAAAGAGCTTCGCGTGGTGATTCAAGCAGTGCGGGCTTTGTGGTCTCGAGGTCGAGTCGAACCTCGCCCATTCCGTGACGAGCCCTTCATTTACAGTTGGTTTGAAGTTTAAAAAATGTTTATGTCAGTTTCAAACCGTGTGTTGCGTTAATGTCTGTATGGTTGTACGACGATACATTAATGCCAATGTAGGTAATTAGAAGCTACGGCCCGTGGACCCATCGCTCCAGGACCTTGAGAAAGTAGCATCTGACGGCAGTGCTAGTTGCAGATTGATGTCTTTGACTTCCCATGGCGACACGGAACGACAACACGCATAAGTAGCTGCTGAAAGGTCCCTTGGTAACCCCGGGCCCGAAGCCAATTACAACAACACTCACTGATTCTGTGGACGAAGCAGTAAGGGAAGGACACGTATGTCTTTATCGTTGGGCCTTCGAATCGAGCGACCAGCACAAAAAAAACCAACCACAAGACAAAATATATTTGGGTTCATTTTTTATTTCTATTGATTTCTTTTTTATTTTCATTTTTCCGGGCTCTCTTTCCTTAAGAAAAATATTAAGCTAAAAAATCAGGATATGGGTAACTTTTGACCCTTTTAAATAATGTTTGATCAAATGCATTTTATAATTAAAGTATATCTGGCCTTTTCATATAAATTTTAAGTATGGGAATAACATGCATCCTGCACTTAAAGATAATGACATGTTTTCCTCACTAAAGCGACCGACCAAAACATATGTATCAGAAATATAAAATAGAATTATTGTGATAACCGTTTTTCTTATTTCGGCATACTCAAGCTAACTGGTTGTCACAAATGACAACATAACATGTGTCCTAATGTATGTGATCGAACACAAAGTGTGATGGGACAAGCATATTCATATTTATTTCATAGTTACTTCAATATGCATGTTACAGATATACAATTGACACATGACACAGGTAAACAATGTCGATATGGCAAATTACAAATGGGAATATAATTAATAACATTAAAACGTTATCTCCAGACTCAACTTTGTCCATAGTTCATGTGAATGGGTGTATTATGTGTAATTTCAGGATTTGGTATCACACAATTATTCGTCTAAAACCACATCCATCTAGGCCACAATACTACGAGGGGCGTTCAAAAAGTTTTGCAACTTCAATATAAGACCAAATGGCAGAATATCTTTTGCACTTTTATTTTTCAATATAATCTCCATTCACCTTACTAGTCACTAAGGGCTAAGTCGGTGCTATACAGTTACATCACGAAGACGAGGATATAAAGGCTGCCACGGAGGCGTGGTTAGAGGGCCAATCTGCGGATTTCTATAAAAGTGGTATTAAAAGCTTCAAGGACAAATGGAATACGTATATTGAGATGAGTGGAGATTATATTGAAAAATAAAAGTGCAAAACATATTCGTCGACTTGGTCATATATTGAAGTTGCAAAACTTATTGAACGCCCTTCGTAACAACCAAACAGATTAGTTTATTTCAGTAGTGAGGTAGGATGAAAAATTATTTTTCCTGAGACATACATGTATGTAGTAAGCACATAGTTTCTAATAATAATACAGGTCTCTTGATACAAGCCATTACATATTTTAGTAAATTGTGCAAAATATATTATGGTTTCCACATCCGTACTAATATAACCTGGCATGTTCGTTTTTACGTTTATGCTTTAAGGCACCAATTCATATAAATTCAGCATTATCTCTATGCCTTAGGTAAATAAATACATTGTGGCATTATTAGATATTTTTACATTCACATCAGCTTCGTTTCTTTGCCGTAGGTAAATATACTAAACACTTCGTGGCTTTATGGTATATTATTAACATTCAATCAAGATTGTTTCTTTGCCGTAGGTAAATATACTAAACACTTAGTGGCTTTATGGTATATTATTAACATTCAATCAACAATGTTTCATTGCTGCAGGTAAATATACTAAACACTTAGTGGCTTTATGGTATATTATTAACATTCAATCAACAATGTTTCATTGCTGCAGGTAAATATACTAAACACTTAGTGGCTTTATGGTATATTATTAACATTCAATCAACAATGTTTCATTGCTGTAGGTAAATATACTAAACACTTAGTGGCTTTATGGTATATTATTAACATTCAATCAACATTGTTTCATTGCTGTAGGTAATTATACCAAACACTTAGTGGCTTTATGGTATATTATTAACATTCAATCAACATTGTTTCATTGCTGTAGGTAATTATACCAAACACTTTGTGGCATTGTTGTAGGAGTGACATAGTTCTTTTGTATAGACAGCCACGGATAGGTCGCTCCATTAGATTTGACTCTGTAATCACCAACAGTAATGAAACTTTCGATGTATGAGAACTCACTCTCATTTAGCATAAATGTTGTCCAAATAATTATTGGAATATGAATATATATGCATTTACATGTATAATACGTATATAGAAATGTTCGTGTTTATTTTATTAGGGCAAGGTATATAGAAACTAAGACAACTGTAAAGTCTACGATGTAATGTGACGCTGCAGATAGAAAATATTCAAACCTGGGTCTAAAACTTGTGTGCATTTTTTTGTGGGGTTACTGTTGTCCTTTTCCTGCTTTATTGATTTCTTTTACTTGGACCTTTCTTCACGTAGAATGTTTATTGTTTTTTTATCACCCAGCATAAGTAGTACATGCTTTATCTTCAATTCGATCAACAGATGAACTTGATTACATGATGCATCTCGACGATCTCATAGTTATATTAGATGTGCACTCTTCTATGGCTTTACTGATATGTGTCTCAGGCTAACACAACTCGGTATCACATACCAAAGGCTACGTTTGTCTACATGGCAACACGAATTCATGTAACACATTGTTCAGTGTGTTTCAGATACATTTCAACTAGCACAAACTCTTCGGTACTAAATGCTAAGTTCCGTTCACATAACTATTTTAAATGCAAATGCATACTTATGTAAGCCGCTCAGGTAATCGCTATATCGAATTCTGGAGTCTATAACTGTAAATGCTCGCAAAGTGGTCGATGGTTATTTTACATCAATGCATGCACAAATCTGGGCCAACTTGCACAAAGCAACCAAAGCTCTGCGATCATTTTTATTTTATCTCCCGTACTTTAACATAGGCTTACAAAAGTCGTAACGCTAAGGTCGCTTTGTGAAAGTGGGCTCTGGTGTATAAAGGTCAACAGACAATAACATATATCATTTGATACCATTGCGTGCACTCGAAGAGTAAGTAATGGTTGCTATAAGAAGCGGTCGTACAATCCTGTAACACAACCACACCTGAATCTTATGTTAAAACGCAGGCTTGTCGACGCATTGTTGTATTTCATCTCCTTTGTCACCTTGGAATACTTCTTAGTATTTGGGTGATGGTATAAGTGATAAGGTGCCTTTTATATACAGTACGAAGAAATAAAAAAAATGGTTCCCAATATGATTATTGCCCTTAATAGCATGAACATTTTCCTGAATTGCATATGCTCATAAGGCCCCTGAAGATCAGGGTGGGGAATAGGTCCTCAGCAACTCATGCTCGCTGTAAAAGGCGACTATGCTTGTCGTAAGAGGCGACTAACGGGATCGGGTTGTTAGTTTCGCTGACTTGGTTAATGCATGTCATCGTTTCCCAGCTGCGTATATCGATGCTCATGATACCGATGCAATTATTGTCTGTTCCAGGCCAGATTATTTACGGACCGCCGTCATAAAACTGGAATATTACTGAGTGCGTCGTAAACCACAAACCAACTAATGCATATGCCCATGAACTCGCAGACATCCTTATAATGCTATGTTCGTTGCTGTATCGGTGTTAGTGGGGGTCCAAAGAAAGAAAAACAAACTGAACCAAAGGCGAATCTAAGGGCAGTGTAAGGCCACTTATTTGCGAACATCATTCCGATGACTCACAGCGAAGATTTCCTTAGTTAACCCGGAAACCGTTCACTCTTTTAGGATCGGGGTGACATTTATATTATAACAGGAGAATAGGGAGATACATAAGCCTATGGGCATTGCGAGATAATTAGGGACCTCAGAGGTTGAAACACAAAATGATAACGGCATATGCAAGCACTAAATACATAACCTTGTCACATCCCTATCACAGTGAACCAAGGTAACCGCTGTGACTACGACTTCGTGAATCAGCAAGGATGCTTCTGGGCTCAGCCTTATACCATCTTTCCCTCTTCATGAATGCCTCCTCTGCCGTAACAAATTTGCCAGATTGCCTTTTAATGCTGTTTACTCTGGAGTTTGGCTGAGAGCTGTATCCACTGCCTGTTATGGCAACCCTGGTGATGTACCTCCGCTTTGCCTCAATGGTCGCTCCACTATTGACCCTTTCCGCATTCCTCTTCCCTTCCTTGAACACATCCAGTTGATGCTGGCGAAACACCTTCGATGTCTCCTTGAAGAGGTGTCCATCTGCCGTTATGGCGTGTGCAGGGATGTGACTGTCATCAGCTGCAAGCATGTTTGGTCGTGTACCTGGAGGGCTTGACTTGACTCTTCTCAATTTATCTTTATTGGAATAGAGAGTGGCGGGATGGACGGTCGTGTAGTCTTGATTAGAGCTTGGGACGACTTCAGTCATGGGTTTTACGTCGGGTATCTCATGTGGTGTATACTTTTCAACTGGCCTTTCATTTCGGCAACATAACCTGTACCAAAGAGGAAGAGTGTGTGAATTCTGTGTATCCACCAGATGGGGAGTATTTCAATTTTATTCCGACCTGTCAGATTACTGTTCTTGGAAAGTCCAAAAAAAAACAGGTTGTATATATTATCACTCTCGTTGAAGGCACGGTACACGAGTGACAGGTCACGGATAATAAACGACGGTCTTCCAAAGGATTTAGGTGTTCTTTAGTATTCAATAGAGTGGAGTAACTCAATGTGGAAACGATTAAGTTTATAATGTTTAGAAAAGGGGGTAAGATAAGGAATATATACAAGTGGTTTTATGACAATTAAGCAATCAAGGTGGTTGGTATATTTTCATATTTCAGAATGTTTGTAAGTATAAATAGTATATTTACTTTTGTTGAAAAAGTTGGCGGATCAGGGTAGGAAAAATATAATGTTGTCTAGATCGCAAAGTTTAATCATTCTTTCTTCGTGTTGAAACCATGTTATTATTATTTGACAGATATGTTGGCAGTGTACTGTGTTATGCTTACGGAATTTGCCCAAGGCTTATAATATTGTGAACGTTTCTCTCGAGTATTGTAAGAATATACTTAGAGTAAAAATGTGTACATGTAATGATATGGTTTATTTGGCGATATTCTTTGAAATATATTAGAATGTTTGATATGGTTAAATACTGGTGTAAATATTTCGATACTGATAATTGCATATAAAAAGGTTGTTAAGATTTTTTTTTATATCTGAAACCTGAATATGAATATATTAGCAAGAGGGCAAATAGGCTCATATTAGCCAGTTTTGGATACAAGTATAAAATGTAAAACAGAGATGTAACTTATGAAAACGTGCAAGTATATTAAGATTTGAACTAATTCATTTAGTTTCTATTTTCTCCACTTGAAAATTAAAAGATGTAAGCCCCTCTTGTTAAAGGTAAGTATTGAATTGAATTAGGTGCATCTCCGATTATGGCAGCATTTCAGTTATATTCCGACATGTCAGCTTTGCTTTGGAAAGACCAAACTCATACAGGTCGTAGATGTTATCACGCGAAAGGCACGCTACACGAGTGACAGATCACTGATCATAACCGTGGAGATTCTGGAATTCGAACAAACGACAAGCGGGTCCTGGCAATGTTAAGGGGTGCAACTCTGAACAAGAAGGTCCTACATGGTCGGTGTTACCCTTTCTAACCTCAAAGCGGTGGGGCTTCTTTAAACAACATTAAAACTTTCAATGATGATACCAGTAACAATCGCTCACAACTCGATCACACACAGCAGTGTTTTATAACAAAAAAAGCATGACGAATTTGCAATGACTTAGTATCCCTCTTTCATTTGTCATCTTGGTACTTTTGTTAAATAATTTCATTCTGGTTTAACGAATATCCAAAGATCGTCGCGTCTGTAGTATCGGGTAAGTTACCATATCAAATAACCTTCAATACCATATCCTCGATCATAGAGTATATCTCCATTTCTGTTAAGATTATTACCTAGGATTGTCTACTATAACCTAGTTTTTAGACAGTCGTTCGGCTCGACGCTAAATAACTCCCCAATGAAATTACTGCCCTTCGCGAGAGCAGTTCCCTGCTCAGTTAGACATCGGAGTGATGGAGGTGGTGAGGCCACTTCATAAACAAAGCTATGGTTTGTTATCGAGGATGTCAATACGAGTGATGGAGAATAAAGTTCATCCGTTATATTCGGAGCTGACTGCAGCTAGTCAGTTGGCCAGGGGTGAAAAACAAGATTTTCGTTCCCACATTTTCCTGTATACCTTAAACCTTTTCTATTGTATAAAGGAGGTATCTGTACACAATTTTCATTGGGTAGTAAGCTTGCAAGTGTGTGCAGGAATTTTCAGGGGGTCAAAATTTTCATTAAGTCATTAAATTATCCAAATTAAGTCTTTGATTACAGGTAATAGGTTCGGTTATCTGAATTTGGCAAACATTTTGTTTCATTTAACTGTTATTCTAATTCTCAGTGGAAACATTGGTAAAAATCATGTTTTTTTACTTCATTTTCAAATCTTGTGAGTAGGTAAAACACTAATTCCATTGAATTGTGACAACCACTATAACCGGGTATTAAAATCTGCCTTAACCATTGTACTATCCTATACAAAAAACAAAATGAAAATATATTACATAGGGGTTGAGATATTGTATACAATGTTACCCCACCCCCCAAAAACCAATTTTGATGAAAATTGCTTATTGAGTTATGGTGGTAGATGATGTTGCTGTAGTGGATGAGTGGGATAATTGCAACAATGCCTAAACACACCAAAATAGTAAACTCAGAAAGAAAAATTATGTTTCAAGTTTTTCTGTGAGCATTTATGGTGGCCATCTTGAATTTCAAGATGGCCGCTATTTTGACCTGTTTTTAAAAACAAGATCTTATATAGTTCTTCAACATGGTCATGTAATATATCATATGAAAGCTTTTTACATTGTCTTTTCAATGATGTACATTATTCACTGACTCCTGTGGTAAATTGATCCCCAACAATGAAAAAAGGAAATATTGAAAGCTAATTTCTCTCGTGACTTCAACCCATACCCAAATTTAGATTTATATTGAAATGGACATATTTTCACTCAAAATTGTAGATATACAGCACTTTAGTTCTACAACATGGTCATGTAATATATCATATGGAAGCTTTTTTACATTGTCTTTTTAATGATGTACCTTATTCACTGACTTCTGTGGTAATCTTATCCCCCAATAATACAACAAATGATATATCGAAAGCTAATTTCTCTAGCAACACCAACCAACCTCCAAAGTCGTATTTTAATAAAATGGACATCGTTTCACTCACAAATTGTAGATAAACTGCACTTTTGTCTGAGCATTTCACTAGTTTATCGTTTGAGTGAAAAAAAAACATGAGAATACTTGTAGTATTATGAAGTATTAAAGATTACATCACAGAGTCAAGGGCTGTGAAATAATGTCACCTCTAGTCACCGTCAGAGTCCATCTCTTCTGGAAAGGTAGGTACATGTAAGTTGTTTCTGTTTAGGCATGACATAGCACAACTGCATCCAAGGGAACATCCCATGATGTTCTTGGAGCATCTGCCTGTTGTGCATTTACATGTGAGCAATTCTAGACACAGTGCTGGCATTCGTTTCTGGCTCATTGGGATGGTTTCTATGACATCCTCAGTAGATGACCACCTATACTCTTCTGGTGGTGGAATGTCAGCCTTTCCTTTGTGTGCAGAACACCACGTGATGCACTGGTGCTGACATCTGAGTAGAGGTTGTGTGGTGGGAGTTTCTCTAGGTCTCCAACTCTGTGGAACATGTCAGCTGTAAGTGTATTAATGCTAGTTGCAGTCGATGCTGGATTGTACACTTTGACAACAAATGTTTCTGTCTTTTTCATGTTGAAGGCACCAGTTTCTTCTGTTGGTTAGAACAAATCTGATTGTGCGATAAATATGTTCCAGGTCGACTTCTTGCCATTACCACTGAACTGGCTTGTTGTGTCACAACCATGACCGCATGGAATGCTGGTAGAGTTGCTACAACATCTTGAGTGAGAGATTGATGTACATCATCAACTTGTATGAATAGTAGGTCCTTTGCAGTACCTGCACCCACCTATATCTGATTTGGTAGATTTGGTATTGCTGCAGATTGATCTAAGGAAGATATTACATCATCATGGTATGAATCGAGGTGACAAGCTTTTGTCAGAGTTCACTGACAATCGATTGGCGGATAATGCTAAGAGTATTCATGACAAAATATCAAAAGTGTGTCCAACAGTACATGTTCCGCACTGTACATCATGCAGATATCAAAGAAGTCAACTCAAACCAATACCTTTAAGCAAGGAAGACAACGTTTCAGAAGGTTGCTGAGTGCCACCCTCAGTGGAAGAGAAGTAAACGTACCACATCTTCTAACACATGAGCTGTCCCAGACCCCACCTTCCCTGGCAACAACAGATGGCCTACTTTGTACAACAAAGCTGCATTATCACATTTGCTTGCAGATTCTCATGGTACCATCAACTGATGACACATAATGCATTGTTATTTCTGGCATGGCTCTTGTACAGGTTATAGGCAAACCAAGCAAAGCTAGGCCCTTTGGAGATTTGGCTGATGTTTTCAATTGGAATGTGCTGAAGAACTTCGGTGAAACTTGTACTTAAGTCGATGATGTCTTTGACCAATATGTTGCAAAGTCAGTAAAATCTGCAACTCGGACAAAAGGAGGTGATCGATCAAAGAAAACTTGAAGAATAATAGATAAATGAGACATCCTTCTGCTGGCTACATTGTCCAGTTTTATTGAAATGAACAAGCAAAATTTGATACAATTCTCGACCACATAATTGCACACACAGGCACAGCATCTCCATCATAATCATCAAATCATCATCATTGCAGGTGGATTAAGCAGCCCAATTACAGCAGTATCTTCCATAGATCAATCTGAAGCAATGCCAAATCTACTGTCAACACATAAAGAGGCAGCTACACGATTGGTGATCAATGTCATGGATGCCTCCTGCAATGGATACGACCACAGTGTCATTAACAGCTGAGACACTGATGTTAGAGTACAGCTGACGCATCATAAACATCGTTTTCTGCTCAGATATGAATGGGTGCATATCAGTTGATGATGTACATCAATCTCTCATTCTCTCAGATATTGCAGCAGCTCTACCAGCATTCCATGCGGTCACAGGTTGTGGACCTGGAACATATTTATCGCACAACCATATTTGTTGCAACCAACAGAAAAAACTGGTGCCTTCAACATGAAAGAGACAGACTCACTTGTCATCAAAGTGTACAATCCAGCATCGACTGCAAGTAGCATTAATACACTTACAGCTGACATGTTCCACAGAGTTGGAGACCTAGAGGAACTCCCACCACACAACCTCTACTCAGATGTCAACACATTTGCATCACGTGGTGTTCCGCACACAAAGGACATTCCACCACCAGAAGAGTATAGGTGGATGTCTACAGACGATGTCACAGAACCCATCCCAATGACCCAGGAATGAATGCCAGCGCTGTGTCTGGAATTGCTCACCTGTAAATGCACAACAGGCAGATGCTCCTCATTCAGGTGTAGCTGCGCCAAGAACATCATGGGATATTCCCTTGGATGCAGTTGTGCTATGTCATGCCTAAACAGAAACAATTTAACTTACCTACCTCTCCAGATGCGACGGACTCTGACGGTGACATTATTTCACATTTTATTTTTAATACTTAATACTACAAGTATTCTCATGTTTGTTTCTTCACTCAAATTATAAACTAGTGAAATGCTCAGACAAAAGTGCTGTATATCTACAATTTTGAGTGAAAATATGTCCATTTTAATTTAAATCTAAATTTGGGTATGGGTTGAAGTCGTGAGAAAAATCAGCTTTCAATATTTCCTTTTTTCATTGTTGGGGATCAATTTTCCACAGGAGTCAGTGAATAATGTACATCATTGAAAAGACAATGTAAAAAGCTTTCATATGATATATTACATGACCATGTTGAAGAACTGTATAAGATCTTGTTTTTAAAAACAGGTCAAAATGGCGGCCATCTTTAAATTCAAGATGGCCACCATAAATGCTCACAGAAAAACTTGAAACATATTTTTTCTTTCTGAGTTTACTATTTTGGTGTGTTTAGGCATTGTTGCAATTATCCCACTCATCCACTACAGCAACATCATCTACCACCATAACTCAATAAGCAATTTTCATCAAAATTGGTTTTTGGGGGGTGGGGGTAACATTGTATACAATATCTCAACCCCTATGTAATATATTTTCATTTTGTTTTTTTGTATAGGATAGTACAATGGTTAAGGCAGATTTTAATACCCGGTTATAGTGGTTTTATTGTCACAATTCAATGGAATTAGTGTTTTACCTACTCACAAGATTTGAAAATGAAGTAAAAAAACATGATTTTTACCAATGTTTCCACTGAGAATTAGAATAACAGTTAAATGAAACAAAATGTTTGCCAAATTCAGATAACCGAACCTATTACCTGTAATCAAAGACTTAATTTGGATAATTTAATGACTTAATGAAAATGTTACAGCCAATTTTGTCAAAGTATGCATTTTTCCTTCAATTTATGCAATTTTGACCCCCTGAAAATTCCTGCACACACTTGCAAGCTTACTACCCAATGAATATTGTGTACAGATACCTCCTTTATGCAACAGAAAAGGTTTAAGGTATACAGGAAAATGTGGGAACGAAAATCTAAACTAAGCCTCTTTTCTGCTGGTGGCCAACTGACTAAGCGGTCCAATGTGAGACGTAGCACCTACCTGTAGATGATGACAGAGATGAGGATGAGCAACAGCACCGCGCCAACAGACACTCCGATGATGATGGCCTCTGAAGAACAGAAGTGCTTGTGGAACAGCCTGGAAGAGGTACTAGTTCATCCAACAATACATCAATCGTGTACCAGTAAATTTGCTACTTTATTGCTTCTGTGTACATTTATATTAATTTGAATTTGCAAGGATACATGTATTGTATCTTAATTATCATTTGATTTAAGTTATTTGCAGATATGAATCAAATGTCAAAGTTTAACGTGGAGATTAACCTGACTCAAATATATTTGAAAAATTATTTTACAAACGACGGATCAATTCCTTGCAAATCCTATATTCATTTCCACTTTCAATGTCATGACACCTTCGTTTCGCCATGTGGTATTGTTTAAAAACATGTCTTCAGAATATTCATTTCCGGGAAGTTATTCCTTTTCAATTATATGCATTTTTATAAGCCATTCGATTCCATATCAGTGCTGTGTATAAGAAGACAACTTACTTTCATTATCCATCCTTGTGGATGTCTGTTGGGCTACGACTGGAGGGACTGTCGAGGGTGAAGATGTAGTGAAGAGTCTAAGGTTCGCTGTGGGTGACGGTGTGGTGATGAAGGGAGTGGCCGCTGTTTCTTCCGTTGTCGCCGGACCTTCAGTCTGGATGTTGGTGCCTGTCACTAAATATCAACGACAGGAGCTGTACATTATGAAATATCCCTCTTGAGACCAGAGTCACATACTTGTTATTGGCACACCGTTTGTCTCGTACTGTGGATATATATCTATATATTACTATAAAAGTTAAAGAAGACCAGATTCATTCATTACTATAGTTATTGTGTCATAGTAATATGAAAGAATCGGGTATTCTTTAACTTCTTTTGAACAGTGTATTCAGTTTTGATGGTCTATAAGACGTCGAATTATCGAAGTTTTATCTTTTCGGTGTTTCTTCAGTGCACATAAGCACTGAACTAATTATTATATTTATAAAGTACATATTCATATATGAAAAAATGAAAGAGCATTTGTGAAACATTGAATTGGGTGATTCGCTACATGTCAACAGACATGTATTTTCCTGAAGTGAATACCATGCCGCGTAAGTAGCTATAAACCTCGGGACACTATTGCATAGTACGAGTACATGTACAATGGCATATTGTAATGCTAATCTGAACCTTATAAATATCAGCTTAGAGACACAAACGTGCAAATACCACCCCACTGTGTGCACGACACTATCGTTACAGTCCTACCGGTAGTGTTAATGGACGGTTCTTGTGTCACAATCCTCGATGGTACCCGCGTTGTTGGTGTAGTTGGTGTAGTTGTTGGACGTGTCACATCCTTCCCAGTTCCGTCATTCCGACACGCCACCGTCAACACTGAAACACGAACACTCTCTTAATCACCACTGAACGAAACGCGTTGCACCCAAACACACAAACATTTGTATGAATATAATATAATAATCGCAGTATCGCCTATAAATAAAGCCTATTACAGAACACGCATGACAAGATCCGACCACAGGGTGCACAAATAGCATCAGTCTCCATCACAACGTTTTGAATATAAACATCCCTGAAATGAAATATTGAAATACCATTGTATATAAGCCCGCTGTTTTTTAAAGCTAATACTCCCTGTGCTCTAGTCCCGCGTGTTCCTGAGGCGTGTGTCTGATTGTGATATCTAATACTCTATTGGTGTAACGTCGGGTGCAGCTGAGGCATCCTTAAGTAAAGCTTGCCTTGGCTGGATGGGTGTGGGTATGCCGGTAAAGTCCTTCAGTGGTACAGCACTATCTCTGTGTACAATATCCACAAGAATGTGGCCACGGGGCCTATACCACCTCTGGCTGGGACTTCAATGGTGGCTGCACGGGCGTTGATTGTATCAGCTGACTCACGACTCTAATTGTATTATTTGTACACCTTTGGAAATAGGTTGAAGTCAGGTAGAACGACAAGCGCTGTCATATTGTTCATATAACAACAAGCGATATGTCATTTGCTACTTGTTCAGTTAGACACTGACTTCCCCTTGACGTGACATTCGGAAGTATGTCTATACAATGTTAAAACATGCACCGCTGCGGATGCTTGTAATCTATGGGCCCGTGACATTAGAACTGAATCTATAGCAGAGGGACCCGTGTTAGAAGAGGTCCGATGCATTCTACTGTTAACAACTAAATTAGGTCGGGTGGTTGGGCTCGGTTGATTGTGTTTCCTGGGACCCGACTGAGTGGGCTGTTGTTCATAATATCAACCGCTGGTTTGTCGCTGTATGGCTGCGATGTTAAATTGTACCTCACTCTTGTCCAGACTCCGACTGAGTGGGTTGTTGTTCATAATATCAACCACTGGTTTGTCACTGTATGGCTGCGACGTTAAATTGTACCTCACTCCAGGACGCGTCTGTTACGGGCGGCTGTGATATTTCTGACTCTGGCGTTAAACAACATTCACTAACTCATGCATCCTTTTAGACAAAAAAAAACAACAACAGGCGATGTCCAGCGTCTCAAACTAAAACCATTACATATATATTATACATTGTGAGAACTGTTTGAAATCCAATGACGTTACATTGGCTACGCAACGAAAACAGGGATAATATGTTTGTAATCTCTATGCATCCGTTTCAAATAATATTTAGCACTACTTTATCTAAACATAACTTAGTTCTACAGATATTTATCTACCAGAAGATTCCCGAATGGTACATCGTATATTATCCATTCATGATCCGACAATCGTATAAATGTATATGTGAGCTTAGAGAACGTACATGTGTATGCAAAAAATATGAGATATCTTAGCATTCTGTCACTTTCCCCATTTTATACAAAGACACTCTTCGTATACTGTCACTTATTGTATCTTGTACATCCGCAGAGGTTGCATATTATATCTACTTAAAACCACTTACGACTGCTACCACGAACAAGCAGACAATGGCCCGGGTCAGTAGCTGGCGCCGTCGACGATGTCTTCACGACGTCTACAGACCACGGTGTGGCTTTATCCATGACAGCCTCGAACTCCCCCTGTCTGTTACACCAAGCGTAGGCCGAGCCACGGGGTAGTCCGTCGACGACGAGGATGTACGCCTGGCAGATGGATGGTATGACGTCGGCTGAGGGGTTGATGGTGACGCTGTTGTTGTCTTGTGTAGTAGACAAAGTACAGCTGCAGTGACTAAAGCCACCGGACATGCCGGCACTCTGGATGTGGAAGACGTAGTCTGTGAATGGGTCGGTACCGCACAGGTCCACGACTGAAGTGTGAGTGAGATTGTCAATGAGTTAGTGAGTTTTTACACCCTGTGAGAAAATCCCCATTGTTTATAAACGACAGCAACTAATATCCTGACCTTCAGGATGTGGGGCAACGAATTTTTGTCAAAACAGATGCTTGAAGTTATGTTCTACAAACATGGAATAAATGGCCTTTTTATTATGGATATTTGTTAAATCGTCAGTTATTATATTAATAATGGCAACGTGATTTAGCTCAAGCTGATGACAGAACAATTGAGTTCACGAGACCTGTCATATATATCCACGTCACTACCACGTTATTAAAGGTGGATAATTATATGTGTCCTTAGGTGCATCAAGATCATCAACTTTGTTCCTTCCTGCGTGTGCCTCGATGTACTCACCCGACACGGTAGTGGGAGGACATTCTGATACTAATGTCGTTTTTACCTGTGTACTGCATCCTATTACAGTCAACTATGGTTATAACGAACTCAAATGGACCACTAATTTTAGTTCGTTATAACCGTAGTTCGTTATAAGCATTATATACAGCATATATACATCAAATAGCCGGGACTTAAAAATAAGTTCGTTTTATCGGTCAGTTCGTTATAAGCGTGTTCGTTATAACCGTAGTTTACTGTAAATGAAACTAATACTAGTTTTCCATGTATTCCATATTAGTCTTACCCGGAATTCGATCTTGAGGACACTCGGCATAGACCCGGTGCACTGGAAGTAAATACAAATATCATATACAGCACATAATTCTTACCAATCAGAATGTTATTATATCGTATTCGCACTAATGATCTTATTTTTCCTCGGTCGTCAGACTGTATGTGACCGCCGTCATATAGCTGGAATATTGCTGCGTGCAGCGTTAAACAACAAATAAACAAACAACAACAAGACTGTATGTGAACAATAGGTATTAATTATACTATTTATTCACACATCACACCACTGTGAATGCATGTATATCTATATACATATGTACATACATAACATATCAATCATATTTATAAATGAAGGTGATATTAAATCGCATTTATTTAATAATTCATATATATATATATATAACATGTTCCTCGGGGTTTTAAAAATGCGTGATCAGGATTATAATACTTATGTTACTTATATACATCTCATGCCACACGGATACCTGAATCTCTTCAACTTAATGTACATGTACCTACCCGTGTTTACAAGAAACACAGCCAATGGTATGACCCAACCTATATCCATGCTTGTTAGTATCTCTTAATCCATTCTGAGTCTCCCTATGTCTCCCCTATGCCCACATCTGCTGGGGTCATCCCCTTCAAGCTCGCTCATACCTTTTATATTAGTTATGAACATATTCACATCATGTTGTGCACTTGAGCGTTGCGAAATGCTTTCTCCGCCATTATGTCCGCCACAAAAACTACTAGTTGTGATTTCACCTACTACAAGGAATGTGATTCTCCAGTCGTCATATATAGTACGCATTGTGTGGAACGACATTTAGCAATTGTTCGGTCCATTTATACCATAACGTCGCCAGATGGTCCCGCTCTAATACACAGGTCAATTGTGATAGGTAAATAATTTCTTCAATTCAACACTTCTCGTTTCCCACACACAATCTCCCGCCTAGCGCATCCAGAGGACTTGCGGCGAAAGCACATGTCTCTGCTATTGTGTGCTCAGTGATAAATTAGGCTACTTGTAAGGGACGTGAGAGGTACATGTAGGTATTCACTGTTGGGACGTTGACAGTCGCATAGATGCACAGCAACGACTCTCCTCTCTCGTTGATGTTCAAATATACATCCAAGTTTAATATTTGCTGACCTTCAATTCAATTTCGCAAGTGTATTTATCCATTGCTATGTTTGCATAAATTCCCAAAGAAAACAGTGAAAAAAGATATATTTACTCCATCCGCTGACAATATTAGTTAAGTAGAGTATAACTGTATATCATCACTAATATAACGATGTTGATCTAATTTGAGGTTTATTAACTTTATCACTAAAAACGGTAGAGATGTATGTTTATTATAAAGGTGAAGGTGGGGATATGTACATGCAAGGTAACTATAACTGACCCCTGTATCACCTTTGGTGAACATCTGAGCCGAAATAACATCACAAGGGTTCAGTAAATAACTGAAGAAAAGAACGCCAATATTTATGCAACTCTACCTGGATTCGTACTTAGAGGTTAAGAGGTATGTTTCAACTTTTATTGAATTAGTCGAATTTACATCCGATATACAAAATATTAAGCGCTAGATAAACTGGATATAGTTGCGATGTATTATATATATATTTCTATATACTATGTATGATATGTAATTTCAACACAGGGCGCTGCAAAACGGTGTTGCTACAATGTTCGCTGCTCTTTCCGAAGACCTTTCCTTACTCCCATCTGGGAAGAACCCCTTGACCATGGAGATGCACTCGTGGTGACAGTTTCATGGAAACGTAGGGACGCATTTTGTGATTTGGCAATTAGTACTAATTATTCGTGTCATCATGTTGAATATATACCCCCAAATGTGTCATTGTGATGTTATACGTTTACCTTAAATATACCCGATCACCTGTATAAAATATCCTGGTTTCCCTCGTTGTGATGTTGCGGGAATATATATAGCGGCGTCCCTTATACTCACTAAATATATATAAACTATTGGAAATGTATGTTTCAAAAAGGACGGGTTGGGGTACATCCCCCTTCACGACCTCCTGATCCGTGGATATGATGCTGAGTTAATTCGTCAACTGTAGTCACTCACTCACAACAAACTTCTTCTAGAAATTCTTCAGGTATCCACGATCAGGTACTTGGTTGCCCGCCCGTTGTCCGATTTTAGTCCGCTGTGATATCGTTATGATGAAACCCGACCCACTCACTCGCACATCAATAGACCATTAATACGGTCACATTATCCCGGTCAACATGACTGTAAGACCATCGTCTAAGGCGCCGCAATTCGCTATGCAGAGTTGCGTCCCTTGGGAACGCCAGAAACCTATGATTGTGGGTTCGAATCCCGGTTCGCCCCGATTATGTTTCTAGGTTTGTCAGCACCGTACCCGTGCTCGTGGGCTTCACCGAAGTGGTAAACGTCTTAGACCTACATCACTTCGGGCTTTCCTCCCACATTAAGCTGACACGCCGCGATATAACTGGAATACTGTTAAAAGCGGCGTTAAACCCAAATCATTCACTCACTCACTCACTCACTCACTCGCTCACTCACTGTAAGACCATCGGAGGACTGGTGGCTCCATTGTCTGAAAGGTCGCAATTTGCTTGCAGAGCACCGTCCCTTAGGTGTACCAGCAGCCTATGATCATTATTGTACAAGGCGGATCCCTTTGCCACCACGTTTAAGCAATGTCAATACGTTATTGAATTCATCCGTGATCTCATCGTTGCGATATGTGTACAGATCATACACCTTGCTTAATAGCTGCTGTTTCACTACGCATATGTAAATGGCATATGTTACTGGGGTGAATACAGTGTTAGCCCTGGGTAACTCCACCTGTGATTAAACCCGTGAAGATCCGGGGTAGAATAGGTCTTCAGTAACCCATGTTTGCCGTAAAAGGCGTCTATGCTTGTCGAAAGAGGCGACCAACGGGATCGGGTGGTCAGGATCGCTGACTTGATTGATGCATGTAATCTTATCCCAATTGCGTAGTTTGATGTTCTCGATGTCAATCAATGGATTGTCTGGTCCATGTTCGATTATTTACATACCGCCGTAATACATCTGGAATATTGCCGAGTGCGGCGTTAAACAACAAACAAAAAAAACCTGTAATTAAATACCGTTTTCAGATTACGTTTACAGCCTGTCAGTAATACTCTGGTTGTGCAGGAATTTTGCCGGTAGATTTCCATGGTAACTCATAATCGAATCATTGGGGGCCTTAAGAATATGTATATATGTACTCTTGTCTCTGTCAACTACAGAGACTGATAGAAATGCGAAGCTATATGTATTTAAATCATCGAATCTTTTTACATCACATGACCTTCGCGAAACACTCCTTTGTCAGGTAAATCTGTACGTATCTGCAGATCCACGTTCGGTATACGTAACCATCGCCACATTATATACAGCTGAATGCTTAGTGAGTTTGCTTGACGCCGCTTTCAAAATTATTTCAGTTGTATCACGGTGAGTAAGATGTTGGAGGAAAGCCCGAAGTGATGCAGGTGTCAGATGTTTACCACTTTGGTGAAACCCACGAGCACGTGTATGTTACTGTCAAGTTTTCTGGTATGCAAAAGTGATTCATTGTAGTCAGTGAATTGTACCGCCGTACCCCCCATAAACAACTGAATGTACCTCTTCGTGGTCGAAGTTTGCAATAAATTTTAAAAAAACTACCACTGCTACCATATAGCTGTATAATTACCGATGCGATTTGATCAAGCCCTCACGAATTTTACTCTCTTGGTGCAGTCTTGTGCAGCAGGTTACTTGTTGCAGAGACACAACGTGGACGATGCTAAGTGGATGCAAGTTTTATTTTACATTCATATATTATAGACAGATATGTGATAAATACAATTGTTCATGTACAAAAAAGATCACAATGATATAAAAGTATGAAATAACATGTTTAAAAGTTCTTCACAAGAAGTTACTAAATGCTTAGCTGAGTATACGGCTTTACATGTCAGAGTATCAGAGTAGTATATTGTTATCACAATGTGAAACCGTGGACAAAATAGTACATATGTACAAAGACCACTTGATATATACTCTACTAACCCGTAGTATACAATATAATTAACTAATCCATACACAGTACTTATTCAACGATGCGCCATTGGCTGTCTGATATAACTTGATAATTCTATAATGACCAATCAATTATTTACGCAAACATATATGCGTGGAAGTAACATTACAAAATGGGATTTAGAATGTGGTCTACGTGAACAATTCACAGCGTAATGTTCCTGCATACGTACATTTCCCCCCCCAAAAAACATTTCTGAAACAGAATGTACGAAACTTTTATTTTGATAAATATTATATATAAATAAATTCATATCAGGCTATTAATCCATCAGGAGTAATTGCTTTGGAGTATTACAAGATAAGGTCGATGAGGGTATCAGTTAGCAATCTTGAGACTGAATTGTGAACAAAGAAACCGTATGGTAAACCTTGTCCTCGTCCTTGTCTTTCCTCTCATTTTGAATACATGTAAACTGTACATAAATCTGCTTCTTCTGACACCCGGACACATGGACACCCGGAACCTAGGACAACTGGACTTCAGGGCAAGGAACCACGACATCCCATATGCGAACGATAACCCACACAGCCAGTGTCCAGAAGTAAGCCATTTTCGTTTGGCACCAATGGGCCTGACACAGCATCAACACAGCATCAACACATGATGCCGACCATCTTCATCACTGCATGTTCTGGGAGAGTCTCAGACGAGGTCCAACTGTCAGTGCCACGCAGTTCACTCAGTAGACTTTGTACGTGGGCAGGTAGTTGACTGGAGGGAAGAGGATCTCGTGGCTGGGCTTGTACATCAGGGTGGAGGCGTTACTCTTGAGCACCAGAGTACTTCTACTGAACAGCGTCCTGTCCCAACTCCCGTCAGATGTTGAATCAGTTGACGCATCGGACTCTGGATCGCTCTTCCTCCGACTTGCTAAAATACAAAAGCGTTGTCTCGAACATTTAGTGTATCTATAGGTTTAAGATAGTTCCTAACTCAGATTTCTAGGAGGAAATACAAAATAGATGGATGGTGATGATGTATAAGGTGTAAGCGAGGCGGGAATGAAAATACTGAAATTTGACATGATCAAAACGCTCGCCTTCGACTATTCCAGTGTGTTGATTAAGTAATGAGAAACAGTTTTGTACTCGGCCAACGTCTTCAAAGGGATAGTCATACATGTATGGTTGAATGGTTCTCCCGTCATGACACCACACTTGCCGTCAAAGGCGAATATGCTTGTAAGAGGCGACTAACGGGATCGGGTGGTCAGGCTCACTGACTTGGTTGATGCATGTCCTCGTATCCCAATACTCGTGATATCAATCCAGACTCAGTTATTTACAGAAAAACAAACAAAACCATGACACCATAACTTCGTGAGCTTCTTGAGCACGGACTGATGTTGAAGGATATTGTTATTCATCACTCATTGAGCTAAATGTAGCTCGCGAACATCCACATACAATGTTTTATTTTGTGCATAGGCCCCATGACGAAAAAATGGCTATTCAAGCCATACTGACTGTGGAAAATTCAACTATTCGTAATGTTCCATAATGTTGATTCATCAATACCAATTAACACACTCACAGTGATAATATCGACAGACGCCAGCGATGGCTATGAGAAGGACTGTTCCTAGGATACATCCGACCACCAACCCTGAAACAGATGTTAGTAAATCAATATTACATGTGTGTTTAGCCACAATTGATATACTTCATTAAATGAGAACGTGTAGATGCCAAATAAAAAGCCATTTCGATTGTTCCTTACAATCTCAGTGTTTACAATACTGGCCGGAATAGTATGTAAACGTAACGACGACCAACATTTTGCAGAGAATGTGTAAAGGGTACACATAGTACATGTTGGACACACTGTATAAACAAATCATTTTATTATTGACCGCCTTCATGGTCCAGTGGATAGAGTGTATGCCCGGAGAGCTGAATGTCGATCGAGTCATACCAAAAGACATTGAAAGATGGAACTTGTTGTTACCCTGCCTGGCGTTCTGCACTAAGGGGATATAAACAAGGATTCGTCGGGTGGGAGTCAGTATGATGTGTCTCAATGGGGCATCCATGTTAAACTGCGGCATGGTATATCAGTGTGCTAGCACTATAAAACCAGTATTAGTCCTGACCAGTACAAGCAGACACACAAACACAGACGCGCGCGGGCACACGCACACCTTCATGCACGTCGCTATATAAGTTAAGTAATCTTGATGTTAATCGTGAGGATTGATCGGTCCAGAATACATCATTTGCAGACTGTGCGTCACAGGGATTGGATATAACGTTCAATGAAGATCCGGGGGTGACAATCTGTGTTCTGCGTTAGCGCATTGCGATGGCATGGGTTGTGCTGACTGACCCTATTTACAGGCAGGTGTTATACAGCTTGAACCGTTGTCGGCTATTACAAAACAAATGCTTTGTCTTGCATGAAATTAAAATGAGTTCCAAGCTACCTATGCTGCTCGTGTAAGAGGTGACTTATAATTAGTGGCCTGGTGTCCAGGCTCGGTGACTTTTGTTTGTTTGTCATTGTACCCTTACAGTGGGGATCATGGATCAATATATCAGTGACCTGCTGTTTGGTTCAGACTCGATTATTTACAGACCGCTGCCATATAGCTGGAGGGGGCACGGGTGGCCCAGTCGTCTACGGCGCCACAATTCGCTGCTCAGAGTTGCATCCCTTGGGCACGCCAGAAACCTATGATTGTGGGTTCGCCCCAATTATGTTTCCAGGTTTGTCAGCACCATACCCGTGCTCGTGGGTTTCACCGAAGTGGTAAACGTCTACGACCTGCATTACTTGGGCTTTCCTCCCACATTAAGCTGACACGCCGTTATATAACTGGAATAATGTTAAAAGCGGCGTTAAACACAACTTACTCGCTCACTCACTTATATAGCTTGAATATTGCTGAGTGCGACATTAAACGAGAAACAAACAATCAAATCATACAATCATCACATGGTTAAACATACCACTTACCTATAAGTTCCCTGGTGTCGGACACGGCGGCTTGTGGTGGTTTGGGCGTAAGTCCTGTAATATCACCTGTTGTCGTGAGGGTTGAGGTGCTGGACGTATCTTGTCCAGGACTCCCTGTGTTAGTTGTGTGTATAGTGGGAGACACTGTAGACACCCCGGGTACACGGGGAGTTAGTGTAGTGGAGGGTATACTGTTAATAGTGGATACATGTGGTGAGGTAAGCATGGAAGACGGGGTATTGGTTATGACAGAGGTAGAAGAAAATGTGCGGCCTCCAGAACTCGAACCAGATGGTACACTTGATGTGCCTGATGCCGTTGCTCCAGAATCTGTAGCAGAGCCCGTTATCCCGATCGCCGATGTGCTAGTTTTGACTCCACTTTCACTTGTTTCTACAGTTGTACCTGTAGCAGTAGTGTCTGTGACTCCGCCTGTGTTATCAGTTGTGCCTGCGGCAGTGTCGGTAACGCCAGCTGTTTTATCAGTTGTACCTGTGGCAGTGTCTGTGACGCCGTCTGTGTTATGAGTTGTACCTGCGGCAGTGTCGGTAACGCCAGCTGTTTTATCAGTTGTACCTGTGGCAGTGTCTGTGACGCCAGCTGTTTTATCAGTTGTATCTGTTGCAGTGTCGGTAACGCCGTCTGTGTTATGAGTTGTACCTGTGGCAGTGTCTGTAACGCCAGCTGATTTAATAGTTGTACCTGGGGCAGTGTCGGTAACGCCAGCTGTGTTATCAGTTGTACCTGTGGCAGTGTCGGTAACGCCACCTGTTTTATCAGTTGTACCTGTGAAAAATACCATCTGTTTTATCAATCCTTGTAGAGCCAACAGTGCTGACCGTTGATACCATATCAGAAGTATGACCTGTGATCCCTGTACCGCTGTGTGTTGATGTGTTCGGCTCTGGAGATGTTAGTGCAACAGAGTATCATACACGTACTACATGCATAGTTTACGTATTTACAACATATATAACAACATCATGCAGTTAGAATGATACAAACGTTAAATTCATTATCATTATGTAACCCTTCACCATTAAATATTATATATTATCATTTTGCACATTGTGGCAGTGTCTCTGACACCAGCTGTGGTATCAGTTGTACCTGTGGCAGTGTCGGTAACGCCACCCGTGTTATCAGTTGTACCTGTGGCAGTGTCTGTGACGCCAGCTATGTTATCAGTTGTACCTGTGGCAGTGTCGGTAACGCCACCTGTGTTATCAGTTGTACCTGTGGCAGTGTCTGTAACGCCAGCTGTGTTATCAGGTGTACCTGTGACAGTGTCGGTAACGCCACCTGTGTTATCAGTTGTACCTGTGGCAGTGTCTATGACGCCACCTGTGTTATCAGTTGTACCTGTGGCAGTGTCTGTGACTCCGCCTGTTTTATCAGTTGTACCTGTGGCAGTGTCTGTGACACCAGCTGTTTTATCAGTTGTACCTGTGGCAGTGTCTGTGACACCACCTGTGTTATCAGTTGTACCTGTTGCAGTGTCTGTGACACCAGCTGATTTAATAGTTGTACCTGGGGCAGTGTCGGTAACGCCAGCTGTGTTATCAGTTGTACCTGTGGCAGTGTCGGTAACGCCACCTGTGTTATCAGTTGTTCCTGTGAAAAATACCACCTGTTTTATCAATCCTTGTAGAGCCAACAGTGCTGACCGTTGATACCATATCAGAAGTATGACCTGTGATCCCTGTACCGCTGTGTGTTGATGTGTTCGGTTCTGGAGATGTTAGTGCAACGTTACAGAGTATCATACACTACATACATTCGCATTTACAACATATATAACAACATCATGCAGTTAGAATGATAAAAACGTTAAATTCATTATCATTGTGCAACCCTTCACCATTAAATAATATATATTATCATTTTGCACAGTAATATATGTATATTGTGTAAATTAGTGCGTATTAAGTGCGGGATTAAAATATACGTGAGTGATTCTTTTTAAGTAATGACATTCCTCGGCAAATCCATACTTACGGCATAAACAATGTCTTCATATTTCGAATGGGACCACATTAAACATTCCACCTCAGCAACTTCATTAGAAGTCTTTCAGTAAACCCGTTAGTTCTATGAGTAAAAAATATCTGCATATTGTATTTAATGCTTAAAAATTTGTAATTGAACAATTGAGTGAGTGAGTGAGGTTTTACGCCGCTTTTAGCAATATTCCAGCAATATCACGGCGGGGGACACCAGAAATGGGCTTCACACATTGTACCCATGTCGGGAATCGAACCCGAGTCTTCGGCGTGACGAGCTAACGCTTTAACCACTAGGCTACCCGACCGCCCCGTAATTGAACAAGGAATCAATTAGTCCTTGAGACCGTTACCTGAAGAAGTTGGAGTTGATGTCGTCGTTGTACCTGGGGATATGATAGCACATGTCATACAAACACGTCCCATTTTAATTCTGGAAACCCAATAGTCTCGGTCAAAGGTATTTACAAAATTAAACATGCTGTTTTCATGGGAACATACCAAGGAAGAAATATTTTTTTTAAATTGTTCAAAAACTCAATAATTACACTATTTCGCCCATGGGCGACGAGTCGCCCATGGGTAGGCCCATGGGCGAGAATATGTTCCTTTACTTAAAACTCATGTTTTATTTCGCAAATACATAAATGTATTTTTTTCAAGTATCATGACACAAAATTTAACTCATTTTAACTTAATTCAACGATTTTATAGCGTTATTAAAATATTTCGCCCATCGAGGAGAAAAATGTTTTGCCCATGGGTCGTCCCTTTGCTCAAAACTCATGTTTTTGTTTCGCATCATGTTTCTACAAGATTCGGGTCAATGATATACGAAGGTATGACCGAACAAAAATTAAAGGACACTTATGATATATATTGAGTGAGTCGTGTTTCAACTGTCAGTATTTCGCGCTTCAGTCTGTTATGATAATTTTGGAGGAGTCCAATATGATCATTAGTCAGATCGTAAATGTTTTGTTTAAGTGTTTGTTGTTTGTTTGTTTGTTTGTTTGTTTGTTGTTTAACGCCACACTCAGCAATATTCCAAGTATATGACGGCAGTCTGTAAATACTTGAGTCTGGACCAGACAATCAAGTGACTGATATCATGATCATCCATTCACGAAATTGGGATTCGATGACATGCATCAACCAAGTCAGCGGGCTGACCACCCGATCCCGTTAGTCGCCTCCTTCGACAAGCATAATCACACGTCTGTAATACAATGCACTTCACACAATAACGCAAAACCCAGAACCAAGGCTTACTCCCCCACAGCACGTAAACACACAGGGTAGTTACAACTGGGTAAAACAATAGACACACCCTAGTGGTGTAATGCCCGTTAAGAACCTTGAGCCACATTTTGACAGTAAACCACGACAATGTCAGGCCACACATCATGCATTATTCCAAAGTCTCCATGCACCTCGTGAAAGCACCACAAAATATGTGCAAACAAACTAAAATCACAGCCACACCAAAGCTTTCTAGAGTAACTCGCCCTAATCACATCCACCGCCTCTACATTTTGTTCTTTTTCCACAATTCTCATAGTGTGTTAAATATCAAATCTTTGCACATATCCAACAAAAATAAAATTATATCAACTAGAGTGATCTTTATACAAACGAGCCGACTAGACTACAAGCATAAGCTCCAGGAGGTGACCCAACATCTACACCAACTTCGTCCCTCGTATACCTGTAAACACTGGTTGACTTGGCAAGGCGGGGAGTAGCCTCCCCTGTATTTTCGTTGTTGTGATAGTAGTAGCTGTATTGGAAACATGTTTCAAATAGGGGATACATCACAAACAATAAGACGTGGTTCCTATCTTTTCCATATATTCCATACGACCAACAAGGGGTAAGTCCAATGCAATGCGCTGTGCCGCTGTTAGACACTTTCTATTTCAGTTCAATCTCCATGAACCTTTGTTAAACTATTGGAATATGTTAATGTCACTCTCTCAAACAGAGCAATGGTCATGGTGATATTCAGTGAAATGCAGTTATATTCGCAGTAATCAGAGCAAATCAATGCAAATAAGATGTTTCATAAGTCATATTGTCCGAATGGCAAAAGAACTAGAAGCTTTGTAAAAACAGGATCAGATTTTATGAACATTTATATGATAAGTACATCTAACTTAGCACGTCTTTTTGTTTTGTTATATCTTGTTGTTTAGTTATGGGTCATTCCATTATCAATCAAGGTAACAGCATTGCACTTTGTTGTGCACTCAACCAGAAAAGTTGTTATAACTAATGGGAGGACACTAGGATCAGTGTTTCAGTGTTTCTCTGTGATCATTTTATTTGATACTTATTTGCCTTTGTATGTACTTGGTTCTAAAAACCTATCATGCTCCACCACATATCAAAAACAATATAAATTGTAGATTTAACAATATCAATATAGTTTTGTATGAGAAGAAATGAAACTTTTATAAATTGTAACGTCAATTTTGTTTGTAACGGTTGAGGCTACTGTTTTGCCTCGTCATCGATGACATGATGTTATTCACTAAAGTGACATGACTTCACGTTCTTCCAATTTCAAGAAGCCATCCAAAGATGTGGCTGTGTATACATGACAAGCACGTAGGGCAATATTTACCTTTAAAGGGAGGGAAGGGTAGAATCGCTACGGTGGCATTATCCCGCCGGAACGTATTCCTCGCGGTCACAGAGACAGGTGATACCGTATCCCTACTGGATGAGTCTGAGGATGCTGGTTGTGTTGTTGCATCTGTAGTGGATGCAGATGATGAGAATAGCGCGGGTGCAGTTGTTGTTGAACTACTGGATGAGTCAGATGTTGACGTAACGTCAGGCGGCGTCGTATCTCGTTGTAGGGACGTTGTTGGTGATACTGTTTGTTCTGTCGATGCTGAAGTAATGGGCGATGTCGTATCTGCCGTCGTTGTTGTTGTTGTTACCGTTGTCGTTGTCTCTGTCGTTGTGACCGGAGGTGCAGTGGTGGTCCGACGTTTTAATGGAAACGCATCAATCGTGTTCATGCCCCGTCTTGTAGTTGTTGACGTTGTTTGAAGCTGTTCACCGCATATGACATCAACAACTAAAATGTGTAGTTTTAATTGGTATTAATACACAATCCCAATGTTGCATATTAGTACGTGAGAGACGATAATGATGAAACGGCGCATTTTAAGCTATATCACGACGTTTTTCTTAGATTACATCCTGGTCAGTAGGGCTACCACGAGGACACGGGTATGGTGATGACAAACCTAGTATCTTTATCTGGGTGATCAGGGATTCGAACCCAGGATCATATGAGTGCGACGCGTTTGATGACATCATGGCAATCCCCAATGTGTTAAAAAAAACATATGATCAATTTTGTCAATACATAAATTGAATGTCGGTGCTATGATGTGTCATACACGAAACTGATATAAGTATACATTGGTATGACATGTATGACCATACATTGGTAAGGTATAATTTCTTTCTTTTGTATCACTCGCGCAGCATCCGCTGTGATACATAGTTTTTTAACATACACACACATACATGCACACACATACATGTATTGATGTACTTGTGTTTTAAGTAAATTATACTGTCAAAATTACATGTGTGTGTGTGTGTGTGTGTGTGTGTGTGTGTGTGTGTGTGTGTGTGTGTGTGTGTGTGTGTGTGTGTGTGTGTGTGTGTGTGTGTGTGTGTGTGTGTGTGTGTGTGTGTGTGTGTGTGTGTGTGTGTGTGTGTATTTATGTATTTATGATAAAGTACAAGAAATATTAGTAGCAAAAAGAAAACATACCCGTCTGTGCTGTAAGAAGAATGCAGTATCCAGGATCAGGGCTGTTCGTCGTGTCTGTCCTTTTGATAGTAAAACTGAGAGGGCCTCTGTTGTCGACTCGTTCATTTACCGTGGAAAATCCATTTGGGTTATCACAATTCCAGTTATAATTGGCATTACTCAGTCCAGCATTGAAAAACACATCTGTGAACTTGCATGTTGTGGGGTTCAGTGTGCTGCTCGGGGTCACAGTAACAACAACGGGTGAAGAGGACTCTACTCTGCAAGAACACTCGAGGTAGGCATCCGCCATGCCTTTTGAGTCTAGGTAGGCCCCAAACACTTTTAGTGATTCTGCTGTACACATCTGCAGCACTGACGAACAATTGAAACAATTACATACAAGAAGACAGAAAATAATAGAGTTGTAAACATACCTTCTAGTACTGGGAACAATAAAATAAATAGATATAGACACAACCTTAGTATACTGTTTTGTAAGAATAGAATATAAGTACATGTCGTAAATATAATCATTTAATGAAGAGTGCTTTTGAAGTAAATTGGACGTTTAATTCATATTATCAAAACTATACTTCCCCTAAAAGATTAGTTCTGTGACTTCCACATGGCTTTATAAGTGTTACGTGGGACATGTGTGGGTTTCGAAGATCACAAGAACAAGTCAACAAATAAATATACAAAATTGATTATCAACCTTCTATCAAACGACCAGTAGCATCTTACCCGGTGTTCCGTCATCTGGGCAGGCAGAGCGAACAACGTGGCCTGAGAGGAGCAGGGATGAAAGAAGATATCAGACAGTAGGGATCAAGATGGCCTCCAACTAAAACCTCCACAGTGACTTGCAGGTTACGATAGGAACAGGTATTCGAAAAGAAGTAATTAAAGAAAATAAGGCTGGGAATTTTTAGGCTGTTTTTTCATTTTTGACCTGACAACAACACAAATAGCGAGACAGATCAATTCATTTGGTTATCCCAGTTCCAGTTATAAATGGTATTACACAGTTCATGATCAGCATTAAAACACACATTAGTGAATTTCAGTAATTTATGAACAATATGTTTTTTTAATATTACAAGATTTCCCACAGTTATCAATACGAAGTGGAGGTTTTGGTGAGCATAGAAGTACGAATAAAAAAGGGCGAAGCGAACATGCAACAACATGTAAAGAACATATAGAACAGACAAAACATGTACATCTCTAGAAGGGGCAGTTAAGACAAGATAGACATTGATGACTGATACATGTAACTGGCACAATGAAATGAATAAAAATAAGACGTGAAGGCAAGTATATATAGCAATATTATATCTCTGCTAGTTGTGTGTGTGTTAAATCAAAGTTTGAGACTACTGACACGGATGCTCATATTAAGACCACAATAAACTTAGTATATATATTTAAAGTATATATATTTCGTAATTCATGTTCACGTTATTTGTATGTTCACAGACATACTATATCTACATCCACACCCTAAACATGCAGTCCTGAAAAAGCATTCACACTGTGTTTGTCACCCGCACACTTAAAATGTAGTCCTGAATTTTTTTCACATTAAACATGTAATCCTTTCCGCTCAGTAAACACTTAAAACGTACAGTCCTTTCCAAACTGTATCTCTGACACAATAAACATGTAGTCATTTCCACACAGTATTGTTCACATACAAAACGTATAGTCCTTTCCAAACTGTATCTCTGACACAATAAACATGTAGTCATTTCCACACAGTATTGTTCACATACAAAACGTATAGTCCTTTCCAAACTGCATCTCTGACACACTAAACATGTAGTCACTCCCATACAGTATTGTTCACACACAAAACGTACAGTCCTTTCCAAACTGTATCTCTGACACAATAAACATGTAGTCATTTCCACACAGTATTGTTCACATACAAAACGTATAGTCCTTTCCAAACTGTATCTCTGACACACTAAACATGTAGTCATTTCCACACAGTATTGTTCACATACAAAACGTATAGTCCTTTCCAAACTGCATCTCTGACACACTAAACATGTAGTCACTCCCATACAGTATTGTTCACACACAAAACGTACAGTCCTTTCCAAACTGTATCTCTGACACACTAAACATGTAGTCATTCCCACAGAGTATTGTTCACACATTAAACGTGTAGTCGTGTTCACAATGTCTCTCTGACACACTAAACATCCTTTCCGCACAGTATCTATCACACGCTAAACCTATAGTCCCTTCCACACAGTGTTTTCAACACAAAAGCGTGCAGTCATTTCCCCACTGCATGTTCCACACACTAAACACGTAGATTTTTTTTCCACAGTGTATTTTCAACACACTAAACATGTAGTCTCAAGCTCACTATATCTCTCACACAAAAAAGATTGAGTCCTTTTCACATTGGATTTTGCATACACTGAACGTGTATTCCTTTCCAAACTATCTCTCAACGCTTAACGTGTAGTCCTTAAATTTCTAAAAACTGTATCTTTGACACACCAAACGTGTCGTCCTTAAAGTTTCCAAACTGTATGTCTCACACAATAAACGCGGCATGTACACACAAACTGATCATGTAGTCCTATCCACAATATGCATCTACCACACACTAAACATTTCATCTCATAAACACTGCATACCTCAAACACAAATCCCTTAGCCATTTCCATGTTGCAGATCTCACCCATGGATCCTTTCGTACTGCAATCTCATCTCGCACATTATATAATTGTTGTAGTCGCATTCACATTGTATCATTCAAACACATAGCAAAGTTCTATCAATGGTGTATCTCTCAAATATGAAAGTTATGTCCTTGGCCTACATCTCACACACTAAACATTCTTCCCTATCAACAGTTTACCTCAAATACTGATCACCATGCAACATAAAGACTTATCCCTAACACATTCATTATTTCTACAAACCCACACAGTATGTCACACAATATATTGTTTTATAAATATTTTACTTAACTTTCACACTCTAAACATATAGTCTATCCGTGTTGTATTTATCATGCCTGAACACTTAACAATATCCACAATCTATACGTAACCCACTGCAGAATCAGGTCGAAGACATCACAGAGAAAACAATATCTTGAGTATACAGTTCAGAATACATAGCATGTATACCTGGTATGTGAAAAGCCCATACTCACCAACCAGGAACAATGTATTCCCCAGCAGCACAACAAAGGTCAACCCATTACACGTTTTCATCTTGGAATGATCTCTTACAATACGACAAGCAGTGAAGTCAATACTCTTCGATCAGCGTGACGAAACTGTTCCCGATGTACACGAGGAAATACAGTAACATCCATGGTAGATCCCCTCTCACTGGATGTGACATCCGCAACAGATCTCTGGTGGCGAGTTCAGACAGTTGTAGTCAAAAGGTTCCTCAAGTATGTGACGCAATCAACCCCGACAGAAACAACGTAACCTCCATTCAAACGGTGTGAAAGTAACATAAACCTAACGTAGCAGAGTCATTCAGGTGCTGCTACGAAATCGTTTCAGTTTCCATACAACTCTATTCATGCACTCATGTTTTCACAGACCAATGGCGTTAAACCATATAAAAGCAGTTCTGGCTTATTCAAATACACTCGCGAAGATGAGGATTGCTACACAATGTCAACGTCAATATAACGCTATACGTACAGCATCCAATGGAAGCCGCAGGCCTAACATATATATTTAAGCAAACTGACGCTGAGATGACTACCGCGGTATGTTGTCAGAACGGGTGGAGCATTGGTGGACAAAGGCCCACATGTTAGAAACAGTATAGATAAGATGACTGGCATCCAGCTTAGCGGATAGTAAGATTGTGATATATGTTTCTGGATGTTTGATGTCAATTGGAACACGCCCTGTGTACAATACCCTTGTAGTGGATATCGGGGTGGTAATACGGGTGGTGATTAAAGGGGAATCACGTTCCTGGAAGTTGATCTACTCGTGACTACCCTATCACAAGTAAATATTACGACATCAAGAGCTATATATTTACATCGTCTAACATTGACATCATGATGTTTATGAGTAAGCGGTGTGAATGTTTGTGACGGAGTAATCTGTTTGATTATCGTGATTAGTTACTCGGTCATAACGATGTGGTCGTCATGGATACAAGTTCCGTACATGTATCAAGGATGATGGGCGCGGGGGTCATCAGGTCTTGTTATATCCGGGGGGCACGGGGGGCCCAGTCGTCTGAGGCGCCGCGATTCGCTGTGCGTCCCTTGGGCATGCCAGAAACCTATGATTGTGGGTTCGAATCCCGGTTCGCCCCGATTATGTTTCTAGGTTTGTCAGCACCATACCCGTGCTCGTGGGATTCAGTGGTAAACGTCTGAGACCTGCATCACTTCGGGCTTTCCTCCCACATTAAGCTGACACGCCGCAATATAACTGGAATACTGTTAAAAGCGGCGTTAAAACCCAACTCACTCACTCACTTGTTATATCCGAAAGTCTAAGGTGTCCGTATTTATTGAGTTGTGTCCCGCTACCGTGTTGGGATCTCGGCTAAGGTTCGAATCTCGTTCGTTTCGGCGAATATGACCTGGTTTTAACACACATTATTCTGACATACTGTGCTTTAACTGAAATACTGTTCAAAGCGGTTGTAAACCAAACTCACACACTACTCATTTTCATGTTCATTTTGTCATACTTGACTTCGTAATAGGGGTCATTCGATATATCAGACCGTGTGTTAGCTGTAACATCACAATTGACAGGGTAGGGTACTAATAAACTTTATTTATCTTACATTTCAACATTGACCACATGTGGCCTACCTTCATCGCATCATGTTCATAAACTTATGTAAGATAGCTACGCGATAAATCGCAAAGAACAATACAGGGCGAGGCGTGGTTCATTTCACGATAAATCATTGTTCTGTAATGACGTCATTTCTGGAGATTCGAACATACGTTTGCATATGGATGACGTAGTATATTGGACGACGTTATATTTGAGAGGGAAGTGTGTGGTGAGTTGTTCCCCATAGATGTAGCCGGGCAACACAGATAAACGCTATGGTCCAACGATCCCATATAATTGTAGGCGAGATACGACACTCAATATTGGAGTGAGTGAGTGAGTTGGGATTAACGCCGCTTTTAACATTATTCCAGTTATATCGCGGCGTGTCAGCTTAATGTGGGAGGAAAGCCCGAAGTGATGCAGGTCTCAGACGTTTACCACTTCGGTGAAACCCACGAGCACGGGTATGGTGCTGACAAACCTAGAAACATAATCGGGACGAACCGGGATTCGAACCCACAATCATAGGTTTCTGGCGTGCCCAAGGGACGCAACTCTGCACAGCGAATCGCGACGACTGGGCCACCCGTGCCCCCCAAATATTGGAAGAAAAGGTATGGATAATCGACGTGAAAATTATGAGAATATCTGGGAAATACCAAACTTAACCACCCTGTTCATAAAATGGGCTTCTCAGACATAGCCGAGGACGGATTGAATTCAGGGAGTCACAATTATCTAAAACGGATAAATATTTTTAAAGCTTGTACATTTTATAAACATATTTAAACAGTCTGTACATACTGTTGAAATCTCATATAAAAAATAAACGACTCGTGGGCCCGCATGTTTTTTTCCCCGCAATGTTTTATTGCTGAGCTCATCATGGTTTATCTCCCTGCAGTGTTTAACTGAACAATGAACGACTCGCACTCGTCGTTTGTTTCTTAACTCAACATAAGTAAGTGAGTCAGTGAGTGAGTTGAACGCCGCTGTGAAGAGTTATTGAGTCACGTCACGGGTGTCAATTTGAAGTGGTAGGGAGCCTGAGGTGATGCGAGTCTAAGGCGTTTACCACTTTGGTATAGAGCTGGTAGAACCTAGACACATAATCAAGGCGAAACTACTGATTCGAACCCAAGAGCGTCTTAGATAGAGACATGCCAGTCAGTAACGAATTATAGGGGACAACAAAACGTTGTTAATAATAATTGTTTATGCGTACTAGATTTTATTGAAATTGATCTGAAAATGTGTTGCTTCCACGATACTCTCGGTATTTTTATTCCAATACCACCGTCATCACCGAATCGCCATCTAGATACTCAGAAATATCTCTATCAAAGCAAAACTTGAGTTATATTGTGCCTGTACATTTTAACAGACGGCCGATATCAAGGCTTGTAAGCAAATGGAAGAGCCATCACACAGTGGTAGAGGTACATGCTGCTATACTCATCCTCCGGTCTCACTTCATGTATCGGGTTTCTACGATGCCCTGAAATAATGATAAAGGTAGATCTCACTTGTATACGTCATGATTAGGAAGAGCATTTATGGATGTCAATTTCTTTATTAAGAGGAACACAACGTTTCGGAGTATATACTGACTCCTTCATCGGGTGAAAGAATGCTTTGAGGCAGTGAGCATACATATGTACATGTAAGGACAACAAAAGTAATAAGATAACAAAAGGCAATGCTACAAGGGGAGCCAACTGATAATTTGCGCTGATAGGTCATAAGCATAATTACGACATTGTTATTCGTCTAATATCGGTATCGCAATATATCTATAAATACTAAATTGTGGAAACATATAAGGCGGTATCAATATGGATCCGGAGAAGCGTAGGCATAGAATTCCAGTAACATCCACGTCAACTTTAACTATTAAAGGGGAAGTGTACACGCAAAAATCACTTTCTTTCTTTTTCTAAACAAAACGCAATTTTAGAATTAGTTAGTATCTGTGTTTGAAAATATACACTCATTTTTTCTCACAGTGAAAGTAGGAAGCTCACAATAGTGTTAAAATGATATGCCGTTATGAGGCCTTCGTTTTACGTGCAAAATAGGCCTGAGTTATCCCCCTTAGATTATGACGTAATTGGTGCTAATTCAACTGGGTCCCTGTCTATTCTCAACGCAAAAGATATCAAGGACCAGTTTTTATGTAAAACAACATGGTCTACGACACACTCCGGCGCAGTGGTGACTCAGCATAACACTATGCTGGCTGGCATCTGAGACGCTAGAATCACACACCTGGACCTACACCACGTGAAGCGGCTCCAAATAAGCATGATGACGTCATAATGTTTATCAATTGGCACCAATGACGTCATATTGCAAGGGGCATAAGCCCACACTCCGTCGCAGTGGTGACTCAGCATAACACCACTGCCACAGGCTAATTTGCATATCATGTGACCAGACTTTTCTCTTGTTTGTAAACAAACGCGCTTTTTCAGAAATCAGTATAGAACGGACTAATGCAAGTATTTGGGGGCGCTTTACATATTGTTTTGCATAACTATATAGATATGCTACTACAACTGCGACAGTGAGTTGCATGACAATATATATTTATGCATCAAAGTGACAGTGTCGCTAGCCCTCCGTTGGGCTTCGATGACAGCACGTGGAGCCGTACAACCAATGTAAACATAGGATAACTACGCAAAAACAAGTAGATTTTTACGTATTTGCATACTTTCTAAATGAAAGTTAACCATTCTTTGACATTTGTTTATGAAAATGTGTAGACTAGTCAAACACGAAACGGATGAAAAGCATATACAATATCTTGAATGGACTGTGAAAGATGTGACGAATCGTCACATGGCGCTGGCCTGTGGCAGAGGTACTATGCTAGCTGGCTGCCGGCCGCATGGAACTCTGGGTAGGAGAGTGGCATAAGCCATGGTGTTTTTGTTGTGGAAATAGAACACTTGGTAAATGTGAAAAATATAAATCGTTTAATGCGAAAAATATGTTAATTAATTGTGATATTTTTATATTTTTGTCTATGACACTTCTATGTTAACACTTTTAATGTGGAAAAAGTACAAGAAAAATAGGTTCATTTCCGTGTGAACTTGCCCTTTAAGGATCATGAGGGGTGTTCGCTGCTTTTGCGAACACCTGGCATTTTCACTATTTGACAATAATTCATAAAATCGGAATCGTACAATGGACGATTATGGAAATGGTTTATTACTTTTATTTAATCAGCAGTATTTTAAATTATATAACGGCCGCTGATAATATTCTCAGGGGAAAAAAGTGGTTCATAGCATGAGCAACGGCCAAGGCTATATATCCCGGTAAGATGACACTAATACTTTTTACATTGTGTCTACGCAATACACAGTTTAGACGATACGTGTTATCTGTTATCGTACCCCAACGGCGTAGAGCCATGCTCGCAATATAAATGACGCAATCGTGTCTGGTTACCGCCATGTAGCTAAGATATCACCGCTGAATGCGGAGTAAAGCAACAAACAAACAAACAAACGACAATCATGGTTTTGTGGGACCTTTTCTGCGAATTCCAGCGAGATACATGAAATTTGTTTGTTTGTTTGTTTGATCGTTTAACGCCGCACTCATCAATATTCCAGCTATATGACGGTGGTCTGTAAATAACCGAGTCTGGACCAGACAATCCAGTGATTGACGTCATGAGCATCGATCCACATAGTTGGGATACGATGACATGCATCAAACCAAATCAGCGAGCCTGATCATCCGATCCAATAACTCGCCTCTTACGACAAGCATATAACATGAAGTGCTACCGTCCCTACTAATGCTACTCACCAACAAATATAAACACAGCCACGAAGGCAAGCAGGAGGATGAAAGCTCCAACAACGGAACCGGATATAACGCCACCTGTAAGTACATCCATGATACATCCCGCGGGCGGAGTTCCACACAAGAAATCAGTGCTACACTATCGTACAGTTAAACCTCCTTGGTCCCAGTGAAATCCTTCGGGCGTTTCTGGTGCAACGAATTATCATGTCCTGGTTAGTACTATTGATTCCCATCCCGTATACTTGGTATATGTATATGCAAATGAGTTCATCTAGCAGGCACTACTTTCAAGTCCAAACATTAATGACTTCCTTCTCAATAAACTGTCACCTGACGTAACATATATGCTTAGTGTGGGGTTTACAGTTGTGTCTCGGTGTTTCTGAAGACAGGCATGGCTGCTTGTCATTGGCACTATATCATAAATTGGACGGTTCACTCACATATTGTATTCATACTCGGTTTCTAAAGCTACGTCAGTGCGAAAATTACTTCTTAAACATCGACAATTGACAGAATGACATTATGTGATAAATACATTAATACCTTATCAAACGTTAATATTATGTATAAGGATTCGAATAAATACTATACAAAATGCTTGCCAAAGTCTCGCATAAGACAATTATTATTCCTAATACTAGTATCGGATATTAAGTATACGTAAACCCACTCGACTAATACTCTCTAATTATGGGAACGAAGCCGTGAATATATAACATATAGTCCCTGCCAGTGATCCATTTTGCTTGCGATTAACACCATCATCATTGAGTTTTGATCACGTGATTACTATCGGGGTAATCTTCGGCAGCGTACGTACACTAGCAGCACGAACTTAAACAACACATGCATGTAGTATTAAAAACGCTTTTGGTCAAGGTCACTGCTCGCAGTCAACTGTTGGTCGATTCTTACCCGGATGGTAACCACGTGATCAAAACACAATGATGATGTTTGTCGCCAACAAAATGGATATTTCTTAAAAAGCGCACTTTGCAATTAATGTTAGTAATATTCTTTATCTGCGGAATGGCTTGTTTTTCACTTTATAAGTATTAGCACACATGCAGCAATTTTCTTTAATAAATCATCGCAATATTTCGTGATTCTATTTTAAGTGGCAAGGACTATAGGTATTATGTGACATACTACTTAATAGTCAATTATTCTGCAGATGACATTCACTGTTATATCTGGAATAATGATATGAAGTTAACCTTACCTAATGTATTCAGATTGTCCACCTTGTCATTCTGTTGGTTGTCTGGAGACGCATTTTGCACAGTACTCCCCGGAGACGATGTCGTGGACCAAACACTAGTCGAATCTGTACTTGAGCTGTTTCCTTCGTGTTCCAAAGAAGTGTTACGCTGCTGATCAAAATCCGTCGAGTGTGAACTCGGTGTTGAAATTGCCGTGCTTGTTAGAGTCGAAGTCGAAGACGACGTATTGGTGTATGTCAATAGAGTTGTTGCTGCTGTTTTGTTTGTTGTAGTCGTCGTTGGATTTGTCGTCGTGACGGACAGTGTCGACACCACGGGGTCGTCAATAGATATTTGCGTTCCAAATGCTGGTGATGTATACTGAAGTGTTGATGACGCTGTTGGAGTAGACGTTGTTGCCGTAGACGATAACGTCTGCGAGGGAGGTGCTCTTGACGGGCCATAAAACGTATTGAACACGGGTGTTCCGTTTACAGAGATAACTGAAATTCATTTATTCACACTTTGCTCATTGTTGGATATACAATGTATGTATAAACACAATGTCATTCTTTTCGCATATTGAAGCAAATGATATGTTACGGTTATGAGATATGTGTAAGTGTTATTCACCCTATTGTAATTACCAGTATGCCAAGATGCCTGAAACATTGGATTTGTTTGATTAGCAGACTCAGTGAAGAATAACCCACTAACTACTGTGTGAATTATGTCGTCGTTATCTTTAAGTGACATTTTAGAAACTGTATTATCCATAAAGACAAAGTTGAGCTATGGATACCAACTGCTTTACGCTTTCAATGTCCTATCAATGATATAAAGTCCACATGAGCATATGCATGTGTGTGGTTTGTAAAAATAGAAACAGGTGAAGAAATAGCAAGTTCTTTATATTCTTTCGATACCGAAACTTCACGCTGGAAGAATAAAGAAGATGGAATCTTTAAGCCAACTCTTGACATGTCATGTTATGATGTTTCTGGAAAGGACGTTAGCAATTTTACAGGAAGCTAAATAGCCGCCATTACACCTTGCATTAGCACTGATTCCAAATAATTAACATTCTTGTCGCTGGTGCAAACGATTAAGTGATTATGGTGATACTCACGTGACATACAGCCCCCACAGATGAGAGCAATCCAGTACATCAGACCCTCAATACAGAGCATTACGATGTGCGTCTCTTCTGCTCACACTTCGCAGAATGTCAACGACGTTCTTACAGAACACACTGGTTTGACAACACAGTTAAAAAAATTATTCATAACACGAACAAACCTATTTCTGTTTTGTCTCTAAGGTGTGAACACGCTTCCTGAAGCGTCAGCTTTTAAATTAGCTGGTAAAGCTTGTACAGATCCTGCATATGACGGCTTCTTGTACTGAAGATTAATTTCTTACGAGCTCTCTACATATTAACACCGTGCGGCAATTAAGATATGACAGTTGCATGTACATAGGATGTCCACTGCACCTGCTTACGGGATGTGAGATACATTATTGTAAATTTATGTGTCTGTCTGTCAATCTTTAGGAGGAACATTAATACTCATTTCCACCACACACGTAATGTTTAAACGACAGTTCTCTCATACTTATCTCTCTTTTCTGGCGCATCTGGGACTTTCTGCACCTGTTTTAGTGATACAAACCTTGTAAATATCTGTTTGTGTTCATTTTGTATCATTGACAGGACAGCGTGTTTTATTGATCATTCCTAAATCTGTGTATATTACATGACAATCGTCCATGTTCTGTCAAGCTTTATTTGGTGGGTAGCGGTTGAAGCTTTGTCTCCTCACGCCAACATCCTGGTTTCGATTCTCTACATAGATACAATGTGTGAAGTCGATTCTTGATTTCGCAGCCGTGATGTGGTTGTAATATTGCAAAACATAGTGTCAAATTGAAATCAATTCTTGATCTCTTTTGAGTATTTCATTCAAATATCATCTGATGAACATCATGGTTCCGAAAGATGACATAAAATAAGACACGAAGAAGGGGAATTTACAAAAAGCATGAAGAGACAAGGCCATATCCTTGTTTGGAATCATTATTATTTTTATTACCATTCTAATTACACTAAACTACGTTTATAAGGAACACGCTTGTAACAAACTGACCGATATAGCGAACATATTTTTAGTTCCAGCCATTTGTTGTATATATGCTGTATATATTATACTTATAATGAACTACGGTTATTGCAAACTACAATCAGTGATCCATTTGAGTTCGTTATAACCGTAGTTTACTGTACAAAGAAACAACAAATCTTGAATGTCTCCTTTCAGTATGTTACAACTCTAGCCTTAAGTTATAATAATGTGGTTAAGTCGCCGTAGACAGGTGTTCGAATCCCCCTTACAATGTGTGAATACCATTCCTGGGTTCTGAATAATGATCAAACTCACTCACCAACGGATCACGACACCCAAACTCTTTGGGGGAGACACCAATTGACACAAATATTTAAGACGCGCAAGAGCTTTAATCTTATTTCATGGTTCACTTTTATTATGCATTCATGCGTGTGCATCTCTTTATAGTATTGCAGTGATAAACAGACATGTTAAAACTGCCGGGGGTGAGTTTTGATAGCCATCCAAACATTCCTATATGCCACAGATGGTGCTTGTTACTTATCATGCTGTGAGAGTTATGGCTTGTTTTGTGTTCGTGTTATGCATGTTAGTGAGTATTGTGTTTGTATGTATTTTAATGAGCTGCGAGTGGCAAAGTGGTGGCACTGATAATGAATTTCCAGTTTGTTATCTATTCTGTCGTTAGATATCATGGGACACACAAGTATTCATTAGATATTTATTCAAGCTTCAGCACACATCTAGAGGTTCTTATCCAATGGGCGTTCGTCATTTGGGTAACATCTCGTACACTTATGTCCCAATAATGTTCTCCAACCAATACACATCCGACTAAAAAGGTACACTACACATGAGAGTAGAGCAAACTTTATTACTCTTCTAAGATGCGAATTGAAGGCAGACCTTCTGTTTTAGCGAAGATTGTTTTAAAATCAAATCTGTAGTGCGCAGCGCCGTAAATTTAAAATCCTAACTGACGAGCTCTTATTGTCAACACCCTTACGTTAAGATGCAAAAGACTATTTTAAACACAATGAAACAACTCTAAAACAAGGAAGGTCCAGGTTAAATACATGCAGGTCATATTTCATTATCCGTTCACTGTGTGATTATTCATAACCCCATGCAGCAATAAGTGGGATTTAAATAAAATTTTAAATTTAAATTTTATATAAATAGGTTCAGTTAAGCAACGTGACACGAAACATTCGCATTGTAAACAGCCGAATTTCTGTGTCGCTGGGTCCAGGACTGTGTGTTTTCTGTCGTAAAAGTTCAACCACTTATTTCACTGTAGCAACAGCAGCAGAAGCCATGATATGGCGTGCTTACGGAGTCGGTTGCATGTGAGACCGTAAACGACAATTGCAACAGACATCTGTGGGAGGACGAACACAGCGAGAAAAGCAACTGTGAGTGAGTGAGTTGGGTTTAGCGCCGCTTTTAACAGTATTACAGTTATATCGCGGCGTGTCAGCTTAGTGTGGGAGGAAAGCCCGAAGTGATGCAGGTCTCAGACGTTTACCACGTCGTTGAAACCCACGAGTACGGGTATGGTGCTGCCAAACCTAGACACATAATCGGGCCGAACTGGGATTCGAACCAGCGATCATAGGTTTCTGGCTTGCCCAAGGGACGCAACTCTACACAGCGAATCGCGGTGCCTTAGACGACTGGGCCACCCGTACCCCCGATAAAAGCAACTGATCAGCGGTCATTTTGTATGACTGCAGTATGCTGCTAAATGTTCTCCAGTGAGCAACAGGTGCACATGAGGTGTACATGTCACCATAGACACACATAATTCATAGGGCACAAATACAAACAACATGACGTCACCCCAATCCTAAAAGTGTACTCTATTGCAGGACAAACTGCCGTCGGCGCCTTTGACCTTTTGCAAAGCATGTCGCATTTGTGTGTTTGTTTCTTGTTTAACGCCGCACTCAGCAATATTCCAGCTATATCTGTAAATAATCGAGTCTGGACCAGACAATCAAGTGATTGACATCATGAGCATAGATCCCGCATGTTACAAATCTTGATAACATATCATTACGCGTATCCTATCTATGTATGTTACATTATGAGGTATGATATTGCGTGTGTATTTCCACCTAAACGTAACCCCTCGGTTAATGTTGTACCTCCTCATGGTTTATTCGGGGCGGTCGGGTAGCCTAGTGGTTAAAGCGTTTGCTCGTCACGTCGAAGACCCGGGTTCGATTCCCGGCATGCGTACAATGTTTGAAGCCCCTTTCTGGTGTCCCCTGCCGTGATATTGTTGGAATATTGCTAAAAGCGGCGTAAAACCATACTCACTCACTCATGGTTTATTCTCCCTGCAGTATTTCTTATATGCGACATCAACATTATGTACAGTCTACTTAAGGATGATGATAAAATATAAACGATTTAAAAATATTTACTCGTATTAAAATAATGATGACACCCACAATAGAATCCGACCTCGGCAAGGTCGGACAAGTACATTTTCTGCACAAGTGGGTTTTTCCCGCATATTCTCACAATCCTCGCGGCGATTACCTGTACGTACCTTTTCTCCCAATACCGATTGTCATAACTCTTCCGCTTTTGAATGCGATCATTCGGCCATCGCGTTTACCTGCGTTGCCCAGCTACATCTGTGGGGAACAACTCACAAGGCTCTTCCCTCTCCAAAATATTGTCGTCCAATAATACGAGATAATCAAATTGCATGTTCGATTCTCCAGAAATGACGTCATGATAGAACAATGTTTTATCTTGAAATAAACCGCGCTTCGTTCTTCATTGTTCTTTGCGATTTATTGCGTAGCTATCTTATATATATATACGTATATAACATATCCCTGTGTGTCCGCCGTGACATGGCCCGTATATTGCTACAAGCAACGCAAGATCACACTCACTGTCTCATTCAACACAACACTACCGATCTGTGAGGGGTAGGGTTCTCAGAACGAAACTTAATGACCAAAGAATGTTCAAAATATCATTTTAACATATTCTATATAAACTGATAAGGAACAAACAATCCGTTTGCTTTCCGTACATTATTTCGACCGTGGGCCAACAAGTCGACTCAGGCCATCAATTAATCACCTGAAAGTACACTATCCATTTGTATCTGACCTGGAGGGCACTGCTGTGGTCATTATAAACGTAACGTGTTCATCTGCATGACAAGAACACGGCTCCTACTTACAAACCCCATGTAAGCTCTGGGTGGTGACAGCTGTAAATAATACAGACACAGTCCGGACAGAGAATCGACCTGAACTGAGGTTAACTGGGTCAGATGTGGGATGGTGTGATCCTGGGTCCATGCTCCGAGCCTGTGGTAACATCCTTTAGGCGATACATGTTTTGATCTTCGGTTTACGGATGTGACACAATCAGAAGATGAAATATATATAGTATTACAGTAAACTACGGTTATAACGAACTCAAGGGGACCACTAATTTTAGTTTGTAATAGGCATATATACATCATTTTTCAACAAATGGTCGTGACTACAAATAAGCTCGTTATATCGGTCAGATCGTTATAAGCGTTTTCGTTATAAACGTAGTTTACTGTAGTTGAAAGTTTATTAAATTTTTTATTTGAAACAGTTAACCGTTAAACATGTCTAATGATAATTGAATAATTGTATAGTGTCCTGTCACTACAAATCTTTTTCATACTGAACAAGCCTTCAATGGCACATGTAAAAATAACCGTAGATCATACTGTATAAGTATTACATAATAACGATATTGTCCACTGTCTGTATACATGTGTATTGAAAGGGCATCGTGGAGGGAACAACTTTTGCCAAGTCCATCTGACCTTTCTCTGTCACTTAAACATGCTGAGACGACCGTAAAGCCAATTGACTTGCGATGGTTGTGGAGACGGGCCTTGTTGGCTTAACCCCAATCCCCCAAATAGTTTGCCCCTGTTATACAGTGCCAGTTTTTGTTATTCCGTTAATCTGTAAGGCAATGTCTCTCTTTATGTGACGTGTAACACTGCACAGTTCACATACCTCGTTAAATCATCTTGGTGAAGTTAGGTATTGTAATACATCAACTAAACCGTTCCAACCGACTACACTGACTCTCTGTCCTGGCGGCATGAAGTGCGACGCAACAACAGTGATGTACCAGGTCTTACGTTTGTTGAATAAATTTAAATTAAGTAAACTATAATTAGCTGAGAGCTACATGCCGCTGTGAAACAAACACTTTTGACACAGAGACACGCTCCAGTGAACAAGAATGAGTTAAATCCTGAAGAAACCCAGAACAAACCCCATATATGTTTTGACATTGTGATCAATGCTCAGTGTTGATATTCGGTGAAGACTCGGCCAAGTTTCTTGGAGATATACTGCAGCGTATCCAGTCCAGGGAGTCTCCTGTCATACTCGACTAGCATCCATAGTGCGTTGTACCATTGACCACCACACTAATAGTTCATCCAGTGGCAGGATGAGCCACTGTCTATTGGAAACTTCGGATGTACCGAAGTCGGCTATTACGAGCATAGCTGAAATACCTGACGTATTTGAGGTGTGTACTCAGGTGAGTCTCGAGTTTCTAGGATTGTTGAAATGTTCAGTAGTCCTCTGTGACATACACCACATTCTCCACGTCCTTCTTCGTGTAGGTCTTCGTCCTCTGGTGGCCTTGAGAAGGAGTAACACGTCACATTCAATTTGACTGACACCTACCAGTACCATTCAGATTGATGTTTATCATTGCATCATGGCAGTTTGAATCGCCTAATTCAAACACCACTTTATTCATTAGCATCCTCAACTGAATTATTTTAGGGCAGTCAGGTAGAAAATGGTAAAAGCCGTTAAAGTGTACTATGAAGTGTTAATGTCCTACCTCTAATAATGGAGTATTGAATACAGTGGGCCTCAGAACACCCCCCTGTATAAGTATACTGTCACCAGCAGGTACATGATGATAGTTACGATAAACACTAACCCATATTTATACATGTGGCCACCCGCAGGACAAGTAAAATGATGACGGTTACAGTGTGGTATTCACCCATTGTATACATGAAGCCACCTGCAGGACAAACCATTGGTGCCTGTTACAGTAAAACTTTACACCAATAATACTGCCACTAGTGATATAGAAGTGAAGAGCTTACCCATGTGTATGAATACAGCCACCAGCAGGATCAAGAGAAGAAGCCCGGTTACCGAAACGCCAATCGTAACGCTATCTGGAAAACAAACATTATTTTTAATTAGCTTTACGTTCCAGAAATTAGAAAATAAAAGGTTGTATAGGGGATATGGCACAGCCGGTTACATATTAATATGTCCAAATTGAATTTTACAATACATAACATATATCGAAATTTGAACTTAGTTATATTGAAGTATTGTCACATCGTAGGGAACCAGGAACGACAGTAGTATGGGCCACCTCCTTTCATAAAAAAATACATATAGTGAGTGAGTTAGTTTTAACGCCGCTTTTAACAGTATTCCAGTTATATCGCGGCGTGTCAGCTTAATGTGGGAGGAAAGCCCGAAGTGATGCCGGTCTCAGACGTTTACCACTTCGGTGAAACCCACGAGCACGGGTATGGTGCTGACAAACCTAGAAACATAATCGGCGCGAACCGGGATTCGAACCCACAATCATAGGTTTCTGGTGTGCCCAAGGGACGCAACTCTGCACAGTGAATCGCGGCGCCTTAGACGAAGGGACCACCGTGTCCCCAAAAATACAAATAGATTTCCTATGTGATTAAAGACCTTTGCGATTTAATCATTTATGACACTTTATTCATGTGTTTTTGCTTAATCTATGCAAATGGCGTTTGTATTTCAGTTATGATGACGTTTTTTATTGCTCTTGGTCTTCATGTACCCAATGCATTGTGCAATGATCCATGCGAGGCTGGTCGTCTAGCCAGTGCAAACAGGTTTGATGTAGTGGTGGATTTGGATGTAGTCGATGACGATGGGACTGGTGTTGTTGACGTCATCGTTGCAAAGTATAATGGCTCGCTCCCTGAAACAGAGGCAAAAAGCTAACGTCCACCTTTTAGCACAGAGATGATCAGATTCTATACTTATATCATCGATCTACCCTTTATGTTGTCTGTGTACTCACTGTGCACAGTCATGGGGTAAAAGTTGAAGGGACAGATGTTCTGTGCTCTGTGCTCTCAGGTGTACCCTGAGAGAGTGTCAGCTGTGATCACCCTGTCTTAGTGTACGATCAGTCCCGAGGGGTCCTATATGCATACTACATGTCAACACCAGCTTGACAGATTCCTTACGCCTTAGCTGGTATGAAGCTGACTAACCTCGTCCACACACTCATCACTCTACCCCATGACAGCAGCGTCAGCTGAATGAGGCAAGGCTCAATCAGTCTCGGCAAGTTTTGATCGGGTGCTTCTAACAACGCTTTACTCGTCTGCTTGTTCTCGGATCTTCCACAATCAGGAAGAAACTGTTTACTCTCATTGCGAATGAACAATCTTTCAGTTACACTCAGATTAGTAGTTATGGCCCACTCGTCCAAGGCGCCGCGACCGCCTCCGTGGTCTAGTGGTAGAGCGTCCGCCCGGAGAGCGGTCCCCGGTCCCCGGTCGCGTCATACCAAAAGACGTTAAAAGATGGTACTTGTTGTTACCCTGTCTGGCGCTCGGCATTAGGGGCTAAAACAAGGACTGGATGGCTCGAAGTCAGTATACTGTGTCTGAGTGAGGTATCCATGTTAAACTGCGGCATGGTATCTCAGTGAGCTAGCACAATAAATCAGCATCAGTCTGGACTATTGCAAGCAGCCACACAAACACGTGCATGCACGTCGCTATATAAGTGCAATAATCTTGGACGCGACGTTTTCACCTCACCTCACCAAGGCGCCGCAATTGGGTCGTGTCCCTTGGGTTCGCCAGAAGCCTATGATTGTTGCCGTCATAAAGGCTAGAGGGGGCACGGCTGGCCCAGTCGTCTAAGGCGCCGCAATTCGCAGCGCAGAGTTGCGTCCCTTGGGCACGCCAGAAACCTATGATTGTGGGTTTGAATCGCCCCGATTATGTTTCTAGGTTTGTCAGCACCATACTCGTGGGTTTCACTGAAGTGGTAAACGTCTAAGACCTGCATCACTTCGGGCTTTCTAGCCACATTAAGCTGACACGCCGTGATATAACTGGAATACTTTTCAAAGCGGCAATTAACACAAATCACTTACTTTCTCACTAATTACAGTGTTAAGACTTTTCATTAAACAGAGGGAATTTAATGCTTGCGTTGTGGAAGTATATATATGAGGCGTTATGTATTCGACTAACCAAGAACATCGCTGGGTGTTGTAGAAGTTGAAGATGTTGCAGCAGTTGACGTTGCTGTTGCAGCAGTTGAAGCAGATGTTGAAGTAGCTGGCGTGGATTTTGCAGAAGTTGTTCTTAATGTTGATGTTTCAGTTGTTGACGTTGATGGTGTTGTAGCGAATGTGGATGTTGCTGTTGTTGACGTGGCTGTTGCTGACGTTGATGTTGCTGTCGTTGACGTGGATGTTGCTGTCGTTGACGTGGATGTTGCTGTAGTTGACGCGGATGAGGCAGTAGTTGACGTCGATGTTGCTGTAGTTGACGTGGATGTTGAAGAAGTTGCCGACGTCACATCTACCGTAGATGTAGTTGCAACAGCGGTGTGGCCACATTTCACTAAGAACGCTATACAAATAAAGAAAGGCAAATAAGCTATTGTTTCAGGTGTGGAAATACTGACTGAAATTATTCTATTTAACACATGCTATGTGGCCGACTAGAACCAGGAGTGAGAAATGGTATTGATAAAGTTTCAGTGGGAACGATCTTTATTTCAATTCAAATGTGCTGCAATATGAACGTACTTCATCAAGAGGTAACTTAAGGACTATATTCGCTTTTCTTTTGTTTGTTTGTTTGTTTGTTGTTTTTAACGCCGCACTCAGCAATATTCAAGCTATATGACAGCAGTCTGTAAATAATCGAGTCACGACCAGACAATCCAGTGATTGATATCATTAGCATCGATCCACGCAATTGAGATTCGATGACCTGCATCAACAAGGTCAGAGAGCCTGACCACCCGATCCCGTTAGTCGCCTCTTACGACAAGCATAGTCGCCTTTTTACGGCTAGCATGGGTTGCTAAAGACCTATTCTACCCCGGATCTTCACGGGTCTTGCTTTTGTAAACAAACAGGTAACAAAATGATGATAATAAAATGTAGGTGACTGCATTACTATGGATTATCTTATTACATCCAAATGTGCCGAAGCTCCATTGTAATATCTTCTTTGAGAGGCTCCTGATTGTTATAAAGAAGTTGTCCATCCATAAATCCTATCCTTACTTATCCACTGTAATATGTCGTTACGATACCGGCTTTGCGTACCATTCCTATCCGTGCTGAAGACCTGCAGACAGAAGCCCGGGTCTCCCTCCCCCTCCTGGGACAACCCGTCCCCCCGCCTCGTGATGGAGATGGTCCATGGGATGGAACTGTAAGAAAGCTGACCCCAGACGTGGGGAAATTCACACGAGCCGTTATTATATTCATAAGCCAACGTGTCTAAATCCTGCCCCAGGGAGAGTGAAGCATTGTACCAGTACGCCCTACACGTCGTGGGCCTGGTCACCTCAACCATCTGCATGCTGTGGGAGATATACGTCGACAGGGTGCAGCTGCACTGGTGATGACCCTCCGCCATCATGGCGGAGTCGATATAGAAGTCGTTCCCGCTGGAGGCGCGAGGGTCGCACATGTCAATAACTGAAATCAGTATTATTTATCCTCTTTAGGATCTTACGACAATTATGCGATGTAAACATAGGAGTGCTTGTTTGTTGTTTAACGCCGCACACGGCAATATTCCAGCTATATGTCGATGGTCCGTAAATAATCGAGTCTGGACCAGACAATCCAGTGATTGACATCATGAACATTGATCTAGGCAATTGGGATACAACGACATGTATCAATCAAGTCAGCGAGTCTGACCACCCGATCCCGTAAGTCGCCTCTCACGACAAGCATTGTCGCCTCTTAAGGCAAGCATAGGTTTGTAAAGACGTATTCTAACCCGGATCTTCACGGGTCAAGAATGGAGTGAGTGAATAGGGTTTAACACAGCCTTGAACAATTTATCAATTTATTTTAAGCTTACTGTGGAGGAAAGTGTTTCATGATCAGGTTCTTCACGTTAACCACTTTTGTGAAACCCAAGAGCACGGATTTACTGCTGACTAACCAGGAATTACAATCAAAGCGAATCTTGGATTCGATCTCACGATCATTTGATTCAGGCACAACTTTGGGACACCGACAGTTGCATATATCAACTATTTCTTGATTTTAACATGATACGAGAAACTTGGTAATATATACAAATATTGATCATAATGACGAAAATCACGAAATACTTGTTTGAACAGATATTGGTTAGGAAACCCTGATAAAAAAATATTTATTAAACCGTTACGTTATTCACAACGAAAAATATCCCAAACCTTTCAACGACGTGGGGCAGGCTGCATCTATTGATGTAACTGAAACATGACACTTTCATATGTATACCGACCATTGTGTTTTTGTGTCCGATTGGTCAAAAGGCACATGAATGATTTCTGTTGTCAATATTTACTGCTTAAGCATTGCCAGGTTTTGAAGTTCGCATTTACAGGGGTTTTTATAAGGTGGAACACGGGAGCTTAATAATAAAAATAACTCCACTATCAATATTCAGAAATGTGCTTTATAACGAAAACTAACAACAGAACAAAGTTACGTATACACTGTGAAATTGTATGCGTTGACGGAAAACATTACGACAAGCCAAAGTGCTTAGGACCAATTCTGCCCCGGAATCCCACCAGGGTCAAAATATTTAAGATCGTTGGTTTATTTCGACATGAAAACATATTTTGAGAAAACAAAAAACTACAGCATTGTAAAGTCCTTGATCAACTTCCAACCACAGTTGTATCTGTATGATCAGTGCAAGTGAGCTTCACGTGGTGTAGAGAATCATTACGACTGCTTTTAGATGAATCATATGCATAAGCCACATGCCTGGTGTTGTAGCGTTGATAATGCTCGCTCATTGTTTTAACTGGAAGCCTTTCTTCATACTGAGGTAAAAACACATCCACCTCAAGCCACTTACCTAGCACAGTCGCAGCACTGATATAGGACCAGACGAGACGCGACATTTTGAGAGAACTGCAAGAATATTCCAGTACGTTCAATCCTTAGGTGTATGAGTAAAACTTGAAAAGAATCTCTAGCGGCAGACTTCATCAGAGCGCCTGTCCCATGGCCAAGGACGAGGGGATGGTTGGAGATATTTATAGCATGTGGGATACGCTTGTACACTGAACAGATGACATTGGTCCTGTCTCCTGACTTATGCCTTGGACAAAGAACATACAGTCCACAGGACTCGGATGATGTATCCTCTCTTCCCACTGTTTGATGTGACCCAGCTGTCTGATGTGGCGTCACGGCGAGAGCCACGGAAGAGGGACGAGTATGTTCAGAAGGTAACATAAAATAAATTAATATGTTAGGTCCTATTGTTTTGGGTATTGTTTTTTTTGTGGTTTAACGCCGCACTCAGCAATATTCCAGCTATATGACGGCGGTCTGTGAATAATCGAGTCTGGACCAGACAATCTGGTGATTGACATCATAAGCATCGAACCACACACTATTGGGATACGAAGAACTGCATCAATCAAGTCAGCGAGCCTGACCACCCGATCCCGTTAGTCGCCTCTTACGACAAGCATAGTCGCCTTTTATGGCAAGCATGGGTTGCTGAAGACCTATTCTAACGAAGATCTTCACGGGTCTAATGTCCTATTGTGTAATACACTCATGTATACACAGTTTCAACTCATAGAGTCATCTTCAATGGGACAAGTCTCGGGCAAATTGACAGTCCTTGGAAGTCTAAATCAAGTCTTTCAAATGTAACTTTGTTTGGTTTCTAAGTTGAATACAATAATATGAAAGTCAAGGAGTTGATCAGCACCGTACAGACACAGAGAAGAATGTCAATACTTCGCACACGGCACTTAGTGCAACGTATGCATGTTCGCGGACGTGAAATGAAGTAGTTAAACTTCGTCTTCAAAATTATGTGTGTGTGTGTGTGTGTTGGGGGTGGGGGTGGGGGGTGGGGGTGGGGGGGGGTGTGGGGGGGGGGGGGGGGGGGTGTTTGGAAGTGTGAGTATGTGTGTGGAAGTGTGTATGTGTGTGTGTGGAAGTGTGTGTGCTTGTACTAGCTCGTACTGATGCCAATTTTATAGTGCTAGCCAACTGAGATACCTTGTCAGTTAAACATGGATACCTCACTAAAACACCATACTTACGCCAAGCCAACCAGTGCTTGCTTTATCCCCATAATGCCGAGCGCCAGGCAGGTTAACAACAAGTACCATCTTTTAACGTGTTGTTGTATGGCGCGGCCAGGGATCGACCCACCAACCTTCCAGTCTTCGGGCAAGGTCTAAACCTGGAAATATGCACTTTGCGTTTACAGTGGGAGAATATTGACAGATTTATAATCTGTACACATTATATATCTGTTGGGAAGGGGAAACTCGGGTGATACATACATGCATAGCGTGATTCACGTTATTCATATGTCCTTTACACAGACGCGATTCTGGGCAGATGAGCTCCATGCTAGTAATGTTAGTCTTACAACGTGTTTGTTTGTTTGTTGTTTAACGCCACACTCAGCAATATTCCAGCTATATGACGGCGGTCTGTAAAATAATCGAGTCTGGACCGGACAATCCACTGATTGACATCATGATCATCGATCCATGCAATTGGGATCGATGACATGTATCAACCAAGTCAGCGAGCCTGACCACCCGATCCCGTTAGTCGCCTTTTACGACAAGCATAGTCGCCTTTTACGACAAGTAATGGTTGCTGAAGACCTATTCTACCCCGGAGTCTTCATGGGTCGTTACAACGTGTGAACTGATTGTCCGTGAGCAAATCGCACGCCGCCGTTCCTCGTGTGTATTTTTATTGTTCAGAATCGATTGTCCGTGCAACTGTAGCTATACTTTGGCTGACAATTGATTGAATATTAGCAACAATAACTAATTCATACATCTGTGTATTATCCATAAGAATATTGGACAATTAGTAAGGTGGCAAAAATGACCATTAAATAAATGAGAAATATCAATAAAGTACGAGAAAAAATACTAAAACATTTTCATACACAAATAAGCTGGTATAATATTCTAATGAGATAAAGTATATCAAATCCATACAAGATAAACGTATCTGATTAAACTGCAAGAGAATATAAGTGACGGAAATCAAATTCGCTAACCATACCCATTGGAACATAAACACAACGAACTTTGTCGGACTTTGCCGAACGCCGGACAGCGGTAAGAACATTCGTGACCAACTCGTGTTATTCCGGGACAAGCCGAATAGCGAGAAGCATATATCACCACTCGCATGTTTCCGTAATGTACATTCGGCTTGTCCCGGAATGGGACGAGTTGGTCACAAATGCAGTGGGAAGGAGGGGCTACGGTCACCGTGACTAGCTTGGTTTTACAACCCGGTGACACTGTGTCTGAGTTGGGTATTCATGTTAAACTGCGGCATGGTATCCCAGTTGGCTAGCACTATAAAATCAGCATAATTCCGGACCAGTACAAGCACCACAAACACACACAGACAGACACACACACACACGCACACACGCACACGTACGCACGCACACACACTCCATGTAAGTGAAATAATCTTAACGCGACTTTAAACTCCATTTCACCTCACCACCAAACTGGTTATGATATTGCCTGTGCTGACGGCTTCTTTACAGACCGTGTCATACATGCACAATTATGCACAGAATGTACAACGCAATATTCAAAGGCAGGAAAACAGCAGTAAGAGGCAATAGTAAGGGCGGATCCCGGATTCTTGTCAAAGGAATGCGCGTGTGTGTAGTGGGGTGTATCGTTAGATCTACTGTTTGTTTGTTTGCACTCAGCAATATTAATATTCCGGCTGCATGACAGCGGTTTGTAAATAATCGAGTATGGACCAGACAATCTAGTCGCCTCTTACGACAAGCATATTCGCCTTTTACGGCAAGCATGGGTTGCTGAAGACCTATTCTACCCCAATCTTCACCGGTCTTAGATCTACCTGTTATATAGGTGAAGGGATGATTTCGACAGTGTTTTATATCATACAGTGAGTCAACTCTTAATTTCTTAAAATGTCTTCAACTTAAATGTCCCTGAGCCAAAGGTGTTGTCAGAAAGCCGACCATTATCACATCAACAGTGGTATGTATTTAGTGGTTATGGAATAATGTTTATTCATTCGGATCTAGCTGCACTAATTACATCTGACGGATAGTTCTAAGGGCATAGGAAACATACAAGTAGATAACAAACATTAATTTCATACAAGCGCTATACATCACTTGGGCGTGTACAGAATGTCAGACCACGTGAAGTAGAGGTACAAACATCTGTGATATCTTGCACCAGAACGCAAATAATTATTTGTGTTTTAGTTTATTTATAACACTTGTAAATATAATCTAGTATTTGACAAAATCAGTAAATTTCTATGTGAAATGGTTTGGGATTATTATATCACGTCTTATGTTGTATTTTATCCAAAATATGATCCATTTCTCAAATCAATTGATCACGCATAAATATTACATGTCAGGTAAAAAATTATATTATTAATAAAAAAAAGTATTTGCAAATATGCATACTGAAGTAGTATGTTTACGGATGGGGGGAAAATGAGTTTGATGTGGTAAATGTGGTTGTTTGTGGAGAGATCGTGTTCGTTGTACACAAGTGCAGCTCTTCATGATATTAGACCGCCTCCGTGGTCTAGTGGTAGAGCGTCCGCCCGGAGAGCGGAAGGTCCGGGGTTCGATCCCCGGCCGCGTCATACCAAAAGACGTTAAAAGATGGTACTTGTTGTTACCCTGTCTGGCGCTCGGCATTAAGGGGCTAAAATAAAGACTAGTCGGCTCGGAGTCAGTATACTGTGTCTGAGTGTTGTATTCATATTAAACTGCTGCATGGTATCTCAGTGTGCTTACACTATGACTCGGCATCAGTCCGGACTAGTACAAGCAGACACACACACACGTGCATGCACGTCGCTATATAAGTCCAATAATCTTGGACGCGGCGTTTAACCCAATTTCACCTCACGTTTAAGATATGAATTGAAGAAGCAAAGTAGCGAATGTCTACCGTGAATAAACATGTATATTGTCTGGTCTGGTTACGCCCAATATCTTGTGTTGACGTTATCTGGTCAGGTATGATTCCATAGCGACGCGGTGTCCCCTCAGGTCTCGGCAGGCGGACTGCAGGATCACCTGTCGAATAGGATACTGTCGCTAAGTGAGACACGGGTGACTCAAAAGAACAAGCCATTTATCTCTCATGTGTTACGTGCGGTCGCCTGATGAATACACAACGTTGACAGTTTCGTCAATATGTTCTATGATATATGGGGCATATGTTAAACCAACACATGGCTGGAAGCCGATTAGGATTAGGATTAGCCCAGGGAATGCAATATTCAGTTTGTGGATAATGCTAATGACGTTGTGTCAAACGTCTTAGAATCGGTGGTTGAATGCATTACAGGGAGTCCTGCCTCTTTTCCCGACCTTGAGGATACTCATTGAGATTCGGGAGGTAGGTGTCACGGTGTACATATTCCCACATAACGCAAGGGACTAGGGTCACCTGTCGGGTCTCACTGTAGCAGGTAGATTCACGGTCCCGCCTTTATTTAAAGAAACATTCCACGTGCCTATTCACAACGATGACGGTAACCACTCCATAGTGAATGTGTAAGATTAGCGGGGTGTTCTCAAATAGAAGCTGAATAATAGAATAATAAATTTGCGCTGAGCTTCGTTCTCGCTTCGCTCAACACAATCAGTCCAACACTTTGTACCAAAAATACACAGTTAGAGCAATCCGCAGGACATTAACGCTAAGCAATAAGAACAGTGCCATAGCCAGCCGGGGGTGGGGGTGATTTTTTTTTATAGAAAACAGTTTATTTGAATCATGAAAATACAAGTTGGGGACAAGTGATACTTGTACAAATATTTGCTGGAATATTGCTAAAAGCGGCGTAAAACCATACTCACTCACGCAATCCTACCACATTAAACTGGCACGCCGTGATACAGTGAGTGAGTGAGTGAGTGAGTGAGTATGGTTTTACGCCACTTTTAGCAATATTCCAGCAATATCACGGCGGGGGACACCAGAAATGGGCTTCACACATTGTACCCATGTCGGGAATCGTACCCGGGTCTTCGGCGTGACGAGCGAACGCTTTAACCACTAGGCTACCCGAACGCCCAACGCCGTGATACAACTAGAATACTGTCCAAAGCGGTGTTAAACCCAACTCACTCACTCAGTCATGCAGAGAAACTGCACTGTCTCTTAATAAAAGTAATTTTAGAAAACAAAACAAACAGATGAAACAAACAAAAATTCAGAGACAGTTTAGTGACATCAAAATTTGTGTTACAGTACGAGATCCAAAGTCCGTTTTCTTTCGAATTCACAATTTACATTCACCCGCTTGTTCAGACGAGCAGAATTTTGATTTGGAGGGCCGCGACCACAAAGGTAAGTGGACACGTTGAAAGGTGTAAATGACTTTATACCCGTGTAGGGAGCAGAAATGATCAACCAGGAACAGGAAATAACTTCATTTGAGCCGGCTGAACAAAGTTCAAGTCGTCGCATAATATACAGCTATATTTTACGCCCGCTTCAAATAATATCATGAGCTCATATTCCACGAGTAACATTAACAAACAAAAATTCATAGTAAATGAATTGTTTTGATTTTATTGAAAATAGATACAATTTGATTGCTTTTAAAACAATATCCAGTTATTCAATTATTAAACACATGATTTTATTCCAGGGTATGGTTCACACATGTATATCAATTTTCAACAAAAAATATATATATAGCACTTGATTGAATGCATTTTGAACCCACATCCCAGTAAAAACAAATAAGCTGTGTCTAAAGATAATGTATAACAATTAATACTAGTGTCACTACATTGGCACCTCTCCCCTACATTCTGCGAAGTATATGTGACCTCAAATATTATGGGCCAAAGTCTGAGAATACAAAAGTGGAAAGCATGCTAATATAAATACTTATTTAAGAGGATATAGGTAAGTCTAGTGGTCCATGTTCACTTGAGTCTGTCAGTGTTACTTACATTTGTAAACAGTTTGCACAAAGTTAGTTTTGGATAATATTCTACTTTTTACCCGCAAAATGAATCATAATATCTATTTTTATGACATGGGTATTGGATGTTTAATGTGTATCACAATATTTTACAATGCACAAGGGGGTATTGCGATACATACAACGTATTGTATGTTTCAAAATTTTGAAGTCAGAAGCAATTTGAAACATCAATGCAGGAATTGAAGTTCATAAATGGAACAAAACAAGATGCTGGAAAAGCACGATGTTTACTCATTCAATAAATATGCAATGATTTGCGCTCCGGGACAGTGATGACTTGGCGTTACCCACTTCCAAAGAAGAGCTCCAGAATGTGAACTTGCGTTTTGGAATTACGAAAACATTTTGCAGGTAAATGTGTATGGAAAGTGAATATCATTAAACACATGATAAAAATCGCTGTTTAAATCACCCGATGTATCGAGCATTAAAACATGATATTGTGATACGTATCATGGATAGAATGAACCTCAATTTTACCGATATACCGTTAATACTGCACACCCTTACTTCCCACATCATGGCATTGTGTCAGAAAAAAATAATATAAGCAGCAGTTGCATCTTGTATTAAATTATATTTGATATAATATTTACAACACATCACAGTATCATTGTTTTCTTGCTTGTAATTGGTCGATGTTTAGTTTTGGTTTGAATTCTTATCACCCTAAATTTGAATCAATTTTTGTTTGTTTTTGGTATTTGATAGTGAGTGAGTTAAAATGTAACGTAGCATCGGCATTATTTCAGAGATTGGCAACAGCTGCCTAGCCAATCTACTGATGCACAAACTGGGGAGTTTCTGCATATGTCATGACAACTTAAGAGGTTGTATATGCCCTTCTGCCAAATCTTCTTGTATAATATGAACCCAGGGCTACAAATATATTTATATGTGACTTCAACAGAAGTATTTTATATTTTTAACACACTAACATGTCAGGTACATTTCTTATGTTGCCTGCTCAAACAGTTGGCTTTACATTTAGAACATACCAACTGCAATTTTGTATCTCAAATTAATAATGTTAGAAGCCATTCTCTGGATATGGACAATATTTTCTGAATGAAATAGATCTAAGGGAAGTAACTCTAAGTTTGTCTTTTTGTTTTGTCTGCTATAAATGCCTAACTGTGGTATTATTACCAATTCAGACCAAAGCATAAGACATACCTGTAATATAAACAGGTGTGCAGTAATATAAATTTGTTGTCCATCAGTTCCACAGGTGACATTAGTTGATGTACTGTGTTAGGTTTGGGGGCTCAGGGAACATAAACTAACATAGAGGATACATCAACCATTTTCATACCTGCATGTCAGAATAATGAGATCTGATTGGTCCATGTGATTCTGATGAAATACTATATATCCCACCCGGAAATAAATAAATCACCTATATCCCACCACGAGCCAGACTGACTGCACATGGAATTCTGAGATACAGAATAAATCCCTTATACCCCGCTTCCAAGCAAAAAGCTGCACACTTTCTCCGAGTCAGTGAAAGTCATGTGACATAGCACAAGCTAACCTCCGCTCAATCTAACAACTGTTTTCTAACAATATTGAATTTGTTTTCATTCTTTTACAATGTCATATTAAAACATGTCGGTAAGATAAATTTGTTGTAGCAGGATCACTTTGGGATATAATGGGTTTTATGCTTCCCTTGTTAGGTTTTATACCACTCGCCTATAAAACCTAACGCTGGACGCACAAAACCCCATGTACCCCTGCTGATCCTGCTACAACTTTATAATGTCCCCTTCAAGACTGGTGGACAGGCTATATTGCCTTTATCTCCATATATGGTCTTGTCATGAGTGAAATACAAGTCTGATTTAATTGAAAACATGAATAAGGGACTGTTCACTGGGCAATGAAGCAATGAAAAGGTCCCATTTTTTCAAATAAAAGAATGATAAATTTGTTTATTTTGGGGGGAGTGCTCATTAATTATTGGGAAGGGGCATCATGGAAAAATGTTACATGTATTTAGGGCACCATGAAAAAATGTTTCATAAAATGGTGGGGGGGTGGCAAAGTATGATACAGTCTTAAGGTCTTTCTTTATCAAATTCTAGAGAGGCACAGTAAAAATATAATTATGATAATAAGCATGTTTACAAATTGAAAATCTCAGGCATACAACCCTGTCAACCAAAGAAGAAAAAGACAATATATATAAATGCATTTACTTGCATTGCAGTCAAGAATACATGACACTATATATAGGTTGAAGCGTTTGGCCTGTACTTTTTACAACACACACAAAATAAATTGCAAAGGTAATGTATGGAAAAATTCAAGACATGCATAAAGAAACATTCAATTGTATCAGTGATGAGGCCAAAATATATTAATGATTAAATTTTATTCCCAAACAGATGTTTATGTGAACAAACAGTTAAGAGTGTTTTCAGGTGGAGGCAAAATTCCAAATGGTGAATAGTCTCATGTGTTGTGAATATATAGGGTGTTTTAAAATTTTAAATAATCATGGTAATGAGAGGTGTACTGTCTCTGTTTTGATTAATGCTTGGTTGATGAAAACATGTGTACATCTTATAATCGTTCACTCACAACAAGTGTGGTGTAATTGCGAGAATGTTCGAAATTGTCATATCCGTTATTATCGTACATTCTGTTGAGAGATGGGTGTTTCTTGTGACTCGAGGTAACTGCACGATGTAAAAAGTCTTCACTTCTCTCATCAAAACCATTGCCTATACGTTTGTGTCCAAGGTGGCTGTTGTTTCCATTGTCCAAATTACTATTTGCAGGTACACTGAAGCGATTTTTGTGTGCATTCCGTCTTGGTTGTCTCCTGAAAAATATATCTGGTTCAATCTGGTGTAATTTGTCGTTGTTAACGCTGATCACACAATATCCTTCTTTTCAGTTTGGCCATCCCTGGAAAAATTATAAGGGTGGCAGGTAACACATCAAGGGAGATAACTCTAAAATCCCTGTCACCAGTGTGAAGCTTGAAGCAGTTTACAAAGCTGTTACTTTCTGACTCGTCCATCAATTGCAACATCTGGGGTCATTGTAGAAGTAATCTTATGGAATTATTGTGTGGAGAAATGAACCAGGGGAGGACGATCAGATACAGTGGGGAAGAATCATAAAATAATACAAGTAATGTACAAGTAATAAAATAAATAATTGGTGAAATGGACCAAATTGACTGTATTTTCTTTAAGGACATTTTTTCTGTGATTTTGGCATCTTGGGTAGTGTCTTGAAATAAATGGAAAATCATTTTGGTGTTGTCAGCATATTAATAAATTGCTAGGGCTGTCTAATGATACAGATCGTGGAGATCGATAATCGTTAACTAAATATCAATCTATTATTGATAAATATCAGAGAAATAACTTTGAGCAAATACACAAAAAGAAGTCAGAAAGAAAACAACATATTTCACCCCACTGGTGATTGTTGGCACATTTATGCAAAGACTACTTTGTGGAAATTTAAGATATAAAAGAAACAGTTGCTTTACCTCTTCAGCAATTGAAATGATTGACAATAACAAGTCTGTTTTGGTAAATCTAAACTTGTTTTCATCACAATAATTCATTTAAGATATTGTCGATGACACATTTTTCATATCGATAATCCTTAATATTTCTTCCCATCAACGATAATTCTGTTTATTAATGCTTTCGCCAGCCCTATAAATTACACTTTGGAAGACTAATACTAGTACACTCATGGAAAACAGTTACAAATATTCTTGAGATAATTACAGTCATCTATCCCACTCAGACTATATGCATAAGTCAGTAGCTACCAAACAATCCCAATTCTTATCAACCAATAAGCCTTACATGCAGCAAATGAATTCTTCATGCAGGATGTAAGCATTAATTTGGAAGCCTATAATATCACAATGTGACAACTTCAAAATTATTTCTTGAATTATTTTGTAAATTGTATTATTTTCTTCCTGTATCTTAGCAATATTATTGCTGGCAATATTTCCACTTACCGTTTTCCCATGATGGCAGCAACTGCAATGATGATTCCGACTAGAAGACCAGCGCCAACAATAGAGCAGATGATAATAACTGGAAGGACAAATCACATCTGTGTGTGAGCTACTCAGCTCTTGTAAATATCTACAGATTGCAGAACAATGGCAGTGACTTGCAGAAGAGTTTTTAAAGAAATATTGGTTATATAGCTTCATGACAAGCCAATAGATAATAGTGTGTGTCCCAACACAGTAAATTTTCCTAATAATTATAACTCATACCTTAAAAATTGAACTCATTCTCATGTAATTTTAGACTAGAACTAGTTCTGAGATTAGTTGTTTTAAAATAGTAATGTTAATTTTACATGATGCTGCTGAGACACAAGAAGATCATGAATAGATATGTGAATGTGTTATCTTTCAGTTTTCATTAATTCATGTTACATCTCTGGTTGTATTGTGCAGTATATAGACAGTGTGACACATATATACACAAAAGAAGTATACACAAACACCACAGACCACTGAAACTGCTGTCTGACAAAATACATGCTGATGATAATGCTATCCTGAAAACTGATTTTCTTTAAAGCATTTTGGTAAAATCAGTTAGTACTCTCATCATAGTAAATATCCATGGGCAGAATTGAAGACAGGTTATGTCCATGTTTAATCTTGTAGCACTCATGGTGCTCTCTGGTGAAAACATAAAACTCATTGCTGCAGATCTATTTAAACTTATACCTCTGTCACTTTGAGAGTAAAAGTGACAGTTGAGTTTAATTGATTCTCAGCTTGGATAAATTTTCAGCTACACCTGCAAAACCTCATTAAAACTATGAGCCTAAATGTTTGTTTAAATATCTTGCAACAAATGTATTTTTTATGGCAAACACATTCTGTTTTTTTAACAATTACATATGACCTAAACGGTATCTAAAAATTTTTCAAAGCATTTTCTGGAACTATTTATTTTTCAATAAAATCACAGGCCCTCCTCCCCCAAAATATCAAATGGATGGTCTCTTAGTTCCTTCTTAAGTTGTTTGAAAATGTTGTCATTTATGCATTGTTTTTTAAAACTGGTCAGTGTCACCGTTTCAAATATCATATGCAAAAATTGTAATATCCTGTTGCTGGAATAACGCAAATGTGTCTGACATATAGGTTTCTTTTTGTTTTTGTTTTATATAAGGGTTGTTGGATACTTATGAACTATTTTTAAATTCATCAAAGGGTAGACATTGACAGAATGAAGTGATGTGACAGCTTGTAAAGAGTCAGACTCTACCTTCTACGTATACATATATGTATATACATGTACATAACACCATCAATATATGCAGTTGATTAGTATGTTGCATATTGCTTTTAAGCTTGTTAGCAATTATTAGTCTTTGATCCAATACAATAAATATGGCATCCAAAATGTGCTGTTTTTTTTGTGCAAAGTAAACCCTGAAAATATTGTCTGAAATCAATAATGATTGTGTGTCATTGTACCCTGATGGTGTCGGATGTTGCTCATAGTCGTTATTACCTGTCTGTTTGGTCCTGATTGGATTATTAACAGACTGCCATCATAGAGCTAGAAAGTTGCTAAGTGTGTCATAAAACAACAAACCCACAGTTTGGAACCTGTTATAACCCCCATACTGATCTCAGTGAGTTTGACCTCCTCTGTGGTCCTTGGATGGAGCCTCTTCCCGGAGAGCAGAAGGTCAAGGGTGTGATCCCCGCACGTGTCATTCCACAAGACGTGAAAAGATGGTCCTTGTTGTTACCTTACCTGATGCTTGGCACTTAAAGGCTGCTTGGAGGCAGTATACTGTGTCTGAGACAAGTATCCATTTTAAAACCCCTGCATGGTATCTCAATAGGCTAGCACTATAAATGCGACATAAATCTGAACTTGTACAAGCAGCAACACACACACATACACATACGCACATGCATGCATGTCACTAAATATATAAGTGCAATTATCTTGGGACCGACTCTTAATTTCATTTCACTTCACCTCACCTGCCAGTGTGTTAACTCAGGATCAGTTTTCAGGACCAAATTTCTTTCGTCTTGTGTGGTAATATATTAATTACAATTGCCCTATAGCCATTCACATGTTGTTGCAGTAAACTGCTCACTCAGGTTGCACTCTCACATCTCTCACTCACTTGTAGTAAACTGCACTGTTGACAAATGCCTTGGGCTAAGTTTCAGTTATAGCTGTCAGAAGATAACATTGAACAGAACTACAAAGATTTGTTGTGGGAGATTTCTGTGTATCTCCATGCTATGTTTACCCTGATAGTTAGTCTAGATTCTACCATGACACTGAAGAATGCTTGAGTCTGAATAGTCAAAATAAGATTAATATCTAATTTGATTCGATACCTCAATTTTAACTTGCCTTTTCACATGTAAACACTGGGTATGGAAAGATTGATAGTCTGTACATCGATGCATATAACAATGGCTGCCAATAATCCATTACATTAAGATATAAACCAACTGTTTTGAAGTTTGAGGTAGTCTATCTGTAGATTAGATATCTCTTATCTAAATTTGGTTCTAGATGAGAGGTGAGGTGAGGTAAAATGGGGCTTAACATCGTGTCCAAGATTATTGCACTTACATAGTGAGTGAGTGATTGAGTATGGTTTTACGCCGCTTTAAGCAATATTCCAGCAATATCATGGCGGGGGACACCAGAAATGGGCTTCACACATTGTACCCATGTCGGGAATTGAAACCCAGGTCTTCGGCGTGACGAGCGAACGCTTTAACCACTAGGCTACCGGACCGCCCCTTGCACTTATATAGCGATGTGCATGCACATGTGTGTGGCTGCTTGTACTAGTCCAGACTGATGTCGATTTGTAGTGCTAGTCCATTGAGATACCATGCCGCAGTTTAGCATGAATACCCCATTCTGACACAGTATACTGACTCCGAGCTGACCAGTTTTTGTTTTAGCCCTTAATGTCGAATGCCAGACAGGGTAACAACAAGTACCATCTTTTAACGTCTTTTAGTATGACGCAGCTGGGATTGAACCCAGGACCTTACGCTCTCCGGGCGGACGCTCTACTACTAGACCACACAGGCGGTCTCCAGATGAGAAGTAACACAGTCGTTTATCTCTATTCTTACTATGAAAACAGTTCTCTTTATAATGAACTTATGCTGAATTTATTTATTTTTTAACAATCTTTATTGAATTGGATAACAGGATTTTAGTTATTTTTATGTTGTACTTTTGTACCAGTTTGTTTAAAATATCTCCCAAACAGTAAAAGATATTCAGAATGACTATCTTTCCACTCCAAACTTGGACCTGGCTATATTTTACTCTTCACTGTCCAAAACATAGTTGTTCATGGATAAAGTGCTATTTACAAATTGCGTGAAACTATAGGACAATTCCAATCTGTAGTTATGTTCACATCAACCTGATGATTAACAGGTGGAAATGGACCAAATGGCACAACCATTTCCAATGGAACCTATCTTGAAGTTTGTCTGAATACAGCTGCTGTTTGCAGATGTAGACAAGCAGGCACTGTTCGACAAGAGAGACGGTGCTCATTTTCATGAACCAGTGGTTACTGGGTAGTGTATGTTTTACTTCATTGTATGTGTTCTGAAATAGACTTCATCATGTTTAATAAGCTGTCGTGAACAAGAGCATGTGCAGTGTACCAGTTAGTGACAAAGACATCAGATAATGTTCCATTATCGAACGTGTACTGTTCTAATCACCATCTTTTATATGCATCGATATGTAGGCTATCAATAAATTGATGTATTCACACGCATGCTTTTGTACGAATGGCTTGTTAGTTTTGAGTAATCAGTTGGAATTTGATACCTGATTTTAATCTAATTTTGACTAATAAGAATCAAGCATGTTTTAGTGTATAGCCTGGGTTGCAGGTTGCACAAAGCAGCAATCAATGTGTTGACTGTTTTATCAGCCTGAATGTTTATAAAAATATAATGACTGTGAGTTGAGTTGAGTTGAGTCTTCCTGCATTTCACAGTTACATTGTCAGGTCTGGCAATTGGTTTCTATTTCTGTATGGCTTTCTCTTGCCTATTGAATCAGAGGTCATTGTGACTCTCAAGTAGAAATGTCATGGGTGAAGAGGAATTTGAGGCCTAAGAGGCGTATGAGTAATAGTCTGTTTCATGTATGTTTCATGGGGAAGCATTTGCACAGATTCTTGTCGCAGAAACAAATATGAAGAATATGTGCATCGGAAAATCCTTGAAATCAATATTCCTGTTATGGTAATGATGGCAATCTAGAGGTGAAGCAATTGGCCAATCACCCTGAAGACATGGGTTTAACTGATGCATGGGTACATTTATCCCATTCTTTGTTTCCTCTGCCTTAATATAGCTCATATGTCAGTTGTGTCATGTTTGTAGACTGTGTGAATACACACACATAATTGAAATGAATCTTGTAAATATTTTGACGAAGAAGAATATATCCAAAGATCCAGAACAAAGACTACACCATATCCCTGAATATATTACATTAATGCTGTGCTTTAGACTTTCTATTGGCAGCATTTGGGTTTTTTGTTCAGATTAGTCAGGTTTTCTTGCTTTGGCCAGACCTTTGTATTCTTCTTTTACACATGTTTAGGCCAATATGGCAAGATGTAGGAGGCAAAAATTGATAAAAAATGTTGCTTGGGTTAGTTTGAGATGAAATTCTGCAAAGACTGCCAAGTCAGTAACCTAAGAGATTATGATAGGGTTTCGGAAATTTCTCTTGTAAAGTAATTGTTCGTATATAATTATAATTATAAAAGTTCTTGAAAGATGAAATTATTAATAACAAAATATATATATATATATTTAATTATTTCTTTCATCTGAAGAAGTAAGTGAGCCATTGCTTATGTAAAAAACATGAATACACTGGTCTGGCCCTGCTTGTTGAGTGCAGACATTTACTTACTCCCACAGATGGGCGATGTAAGCCAAGCACCAAGCAAGGTATACAGAACAATAAGGACAACATTTACTTTAAACATCGGCTCACTTGCAGTCTGACTGACACTGTTGGGGAAGCCAGTGTACGTGTAGACTGTTGTAGTGCGCGTCGTCTCGGTGGTCGGACCGTAGGTCTTCCTTGTAGTTACCTCCCCTGGCAAAGACGTGACACCTGGGGTGTAGGTCAGTCGGTACGTGGTTGGGTTGTAAGGGGTGCTTGTGGCAATGGGTTTTGGGATAGGGGTGGTAGTGCTGGTGGTCGTAGTTGATGTTGTCGTTGTCGGGATTGTGGTAGTGGTTGCTGAACGGCATACGAGTTGGACTGTGGTTATGGATCCTAGAAATATGCATAAGGAATAGTCATTGTAGATTTCATGCTGATTCTGTATCCTTGAAGAGGATATTAATAATATCACTGTCAGCTATATAATCAGTTGCTATTTGTTATGGAACCTTACTTAGCCATATCTAATCAAGTCTGTTTCTTGAACATGTGTTCTTGATGTCTGCTTGAAGGAGATGCGCTGATGTCAGTACACTATTCTGTCACTAAGATATGCTCGCTCTTTACAGGTGAAGGAGATGCCCTGATGTAAATACACTAATCTGTCACTAAGATAAGACCACTCACCTCCAGGTGAAGGAGATGTCCTGATGTCAATACACTATTTTGTCACTAAGATATGCTCGCTCTTTACAGGTGAAGGAGATGCCCTGATGCCAATACACTGGTCTGTCACTAAGATATGACCACTCACCTCCAGGTGAAGGAGATGCCCTGATGTCAATACACTGGTCTGTCACTAAGATATGACCACTCACCTCCAGGTGAAGGAGATGCCCTGATGTCAATACACTGGTCTGTCACTAAGATATGACCACTCATCTCCAGGTGAAGGAGATGCCCTGATGTCAATACACTGGTCTGCCACTAAGATATGACCACTCACCTCCAGGTGAAGGAGATGCCCTGATGTCAATACACTGGTCTGTCACTAAGATATGACCACTCACCTCCAGGTGAAGGAGATGCCCTGATGTCAATACACTATTTTGTCACTAAGATATGCTCGCTCTTTACAGGTGAAGGAGATGCCCTGATGTCAATTCAATAGTCTGTCACTAAGATATGACCACTCACCTCCAGGTGAAGGAGATGCCCTGATGTCAATACACTATTTTGTCACTAAGATATGCTCGCTCTTTACAGGTGAAGGAGATGCCCTGATGTCAATTCAATAGTCTGTCACTAAGATAGGATCACTCACCGCCAGGTGAAGGATTTGCTTTGATGTCCACACAGTAGTTATTGCTAGCCATCGGCACATCTTTCAGGAAGTTGATGTCAAAGTTCTTCTTTGCAGAAACATCAATTGTTATCCCAGAAAACAGGCATTCAAATGTCAGTGGATTAGATGCTCTGAAGTCAAGTCTGGACAGGCATCCTTGGTAGTTGGGTGCAGCGATGAGGATAACACTTAGAGAATCTGCCGTTGTTTGCAGAGAACAGGTGCAGTTGAGATTCACTTGCGGAGCTCTGGATGTGTCAAGAAATGCTCGAGCTCCAATGACAGAGTCCCCAGAACACATGTCTGCAACTGTTGGAAACATTATAACATAGAAATTACACAAGATCATGAGGGAGATCTATACCATTTGGGGCAATGAATATGATTGTGAAATAGTTTTGTCCATTAATCTTTCCATGGCTCTGTTTTCTGTTCATACTTACTTTAACCTATGACTTTTAAGAACTGTATCTTGTTACCCACAAGAACTGTGTAAAAGGTCAGCAATCAATGTTTAAATTGTAAGAGCTTAAGGAAAAGATATAAAGTGATCAAGAGGAATTCTCCCCAGAGAGCAGTCTGAACTGCTACCTTTATGCTGCTCCAGGCAGGTTCGAACCTTTGCAGTTAGGTACATTTAAACACCATGTATATACTGTATGCTTGTATCAAATCTCCTGAACTTTTTCTCATCATTATCATTGATGTCAACCCAACGGTAAATGAACGTTGATAATATGGCATGGAGTCATCCAACAGATGACATAACTACCTTGTCAGCCTGCTGAGGGGGTTAACCTTTTCAGTCATGCGGACAAGGTGTCTGATCTTGAGTCAGAAAGTCTGTTTGAATCCCATCATGGGACTAAGAATTTGTACGGCCACTATTCAAAGAATAAATGATGATTTGGAGCTGTTAATCATACAATAAAACACTACAGGGAGAAAAACCCATGAGGGGTGCAGATTAAATTGAGATACATCAGTAATTTAGCAATAAACTGAAAAATGCCCTGAAAATGGGAGAAGAAATAATTCTCTGTATTGAACATTTAAAATTTTGGATATACATATGTATCTCATAAAGTTTTGTGTGAAAATAGTCAAAAGATTTTGAGAAATGCTCTAGGTCAAAGTCCAAACTGATACCAAATGAAAATGTCAAAAAAAAGGCTTGACCCAAGCGCAAATGTTTGGAAAATAGGGATTGCCAAGTGAGTTATTCTCCAGAATCTAATTATTACAGGTTGATGCAGTGGCATATGGATGGAAGGACATGCTCAATTCTGTATCCCTATGCATTGTTTCCTGGGATATAAAACTGATTGTTGAGGGCTGTGTTGATCAGAGAGCCTCTGTATTAGCTATCAGTTAGCTGTTGATGTGGGAGATTGATTTGTATGGCAGTACCAGTATATTGTACTGCAAATCATCAATATGTGGTCAATACACCTGTGTGTCTTTGTTGCAGAGAAAACAACCTGTATCTGAAATTTCTATTAACAAAATGGCAGTTATTGAATATTAATGGCCATAAAAAGATTCTGTTATGCACAAACTGTTTTTTTGTTTAATCAAATGAAATACTCTCTTAATGTATTCAGATACAATATAGTGCTATTAATGCCTAAACCACAATAATAGCTCCAGCGATGATCAGATTTGTGATAGGTAGTGTTTAGTATCAACAGCCTTGATCTTTTTCTCTAGAAGGGTGAATGCAGAATATGATTATCTGAGTGCTGAGTAAATAAATTGTATTGATCAGGAAATAAGGAAATGTTGTACTAGTAGGATCCTGTAAACACCAAAATAAACATAAAAGATTTTGAGACAACCCCTGATTACAACTGTTAGTGATTTTCATCAGTTTTTAAGTAGTATCAGTTGATTACTTTTGATATTGCTAAATATATTTATTTTTTTCCATTTTTAACTGTTAACATTCAAGCTATGGTATATGAACACCAACAATTAAAGATTTCATAATTGTGAAATATAAAGGAAGTATATTGTGTGCATGTCTATGTCTGTATTAGGGAAGTGAGTGTACACTAAGTGTTTATTCAGAATTTTATGCCCAGGAGTGTGTTTACTGATATAACAAAGCAAGCTTCAGAATTTCTGCAATTCTTAAAGTCGTTGAAATAGAGTTGAACAGTTGAGCATGTTTATGCCACACAAATTAATGATTATATTTTCGTCCAAATAGTTAAAAAATGTGATGTGAGAAGCATTTTACATTTACTATGATTTTGTTTTTAAGCAGATTGTTAAAGGCATGTGTGAATATTAATTGTTGATGGTTGTGATTCTGTTAATTCTGCCAATATCTGCTGGTGGTGGGGCCCCTTAATTCTGCAAATATCTGCTGGTTGTGGGGCCCCTTAATTGTGCCAATATCTGCTGATTGTGCATCCCCTTAAATCTGCCAATATCTGCTGATTGTGGGCCCCCTGAATTCTTAAACTGAACGAATTTGACCGTGACTACATGTCAGTGTCAAAGTGGTACAGATGACAGTGTGTACATACCTGGTGCTGCTGATGATGGACACCCTTGACCTGGAATAGAAGGAGGAGACATCAGTGTGCTTGGTCATAACAACTGGATACTGGTGGTTAAGCACTACACAAGGAGGGTGTTACATTAGTAAAGGTTTTAACATGCTTTGTGTCACATTGTGACAGTGAAATAAAACACAATTCAGTGTTACTCAATTGTACCTAATATCAGCCAGGGACTTTGCTCAACTGCTAATCTTTGCTTATAATTCACTCTAGGCCACGTCATTGCACCATTCATGCTCATAGCTTATAAAGAAATTATTATTTAGGCCACAATAAATTAATTTTTATTTTTTTATCTAATTTGTTAAAATATGTGATGTTAGGGGGATTTTGTTTTATGCAAACTGTTCAAGGCATCTTGTACATGATGCTGTTGAATGATGAGATTCATTTGACACATGAGTGGTTGGTTGGACTGTGTGCATGGTGTATTCCATTAAGTAAAGAGGAACGCATAGCAATTTTCATCATTGATAGGTATACCTGTGGATAATGAGATAATGTGCCAAGTGGTGCCTGGTAGTTCTATGAGTGTTGATGAACATCTAGTGATTACTTTGTTATAGACATATCATTACTGTACTAGTACTAATGGGATGTTGATTCTGCAATGTTCAATCTCTCTCTCTATGCATGCACAGAAATATTTGTACCACAAATTGAGTGTTTCTGCTTTTTCAAATTATGATTGATGACCTATGAGACTCTCTGAAGTCTTGAATGAATATTAGTTACATGACTATGATCATACAACAAGGATATATTTGCTTTAGTCTTCCTAGTGGTGAACTACACCAGTATGTCGGAGGTGGTCATTAACTTGTGATGGGAAAAGATTACATTGTTTGTTTGTTTGTTTGTTTGTTTGTTTGTTTGTTTGTTTGTTTGTTGTTTAAAGTCACTCCCAGCAATGTTCCAGGTATATCGTTTGTTGTTTATCATTGCAATCTGCACAATTCCAGCTATATGATGGAGGTCTTTTAATAATTGAATCTGGACCCTGACATTCCAGTGATTGTCATGATCAGCATTACGTTACGCAAATGGGATACAATGACAAGCTTACCAAGTCAGTGAGCCTGACCACCTGATCTTATGACAAGCATGGGTTGGTGAATATAAAAGTAATCAATGATCCATTAAAGTTTGATCATGAATGAGAATAGAAACAACCGACATTTAGAGCATTCTTTTACCATAGCCTTCGTGTCATTAATACCAAATAAAACAACAAAAGTCTTGTGTGTTTATTGTATTAACTCCTGAAGAAAGCTTTTGATCTCATCAAAAGCAGGGCAGGGGGGACCATGGGATTTTATTGAACCAAATAAATTGTCCCAGAAAATTGTCGAAAATTGTTGAAAATATGCAATGATCAATCTCTAAAATAAAGGATGTGATACTTTGTTAGGGATCCTCAATCAAAGAAAGGAAGTTTCAGAATAGATTCCTCAGTTGGGTTTTGTCACATTTTTTGTGATCTAACTTGCCAGTTGCTGTCTTTTAGAATATCAGCTCTTTGCTGGACATGTATAACCGTTTCTTGTTGATTGATGTGTCTCTACTTATTCACAACATCACAGCTGGCTATGTTTACGCTTCAAGTTATCATAATACATGTGTCTGTGACTGGCCCATAAATAAATCTAAGGCAAGTAATATTGTCATTGTTTTACAGATGAGCTCGCTTTGAATATTGTGAAAGTTAACAAATTGAAATGCTCTGTTTAGAAGAAAATATGCTTATGTATGCAATTTTTCATTTGTCATAACTTGTTTTAAGAGCTGAATATTTTGTACATATTCAGGAGCACAATTTGTACTTGTAATCCTATACCTATGACACTTGTGACTCATAATATTTGTCATATGCTTAGTCTCAAGAAGAGCTTTTGTTCATTGGGATCATGAACTATTTACAAAGTTATTGACTAGACTACAAGCGTTAGTTCCGCTCTGCTGTCAGTACATTGTCAAGAACCAGCAGAACGCATTGGTATCATTGACTTCAGCTAGTTCTAATGTGTGCACGATGCTTAACATGAAAGAGTCAATTAATGTTTTATACGGTCCGTCTTGTACATGTAGCCTGTGTTGACTGGTTTACAGAGATCTAGGTGGCCAGCTTCAACATGCACAGTTGTAACATGTACTAGTTAGTGGGTTTTCCAGCGTGAATTTCTTTCTTTTTGAAAGGTGAGGAGAGATAGATCGTGTTACGCTGCAAAAGATGAGGACACATGTGTCTTTTGTTCTCTGCAATCACTGCAGAGCAGGTTTGACAGCTTTATAAGGCTTCCTTACATCTCAGATGTTGCTGGATTGTTAATTGTATCAAATTGGACAGTTATGGCTCTCCTGAATAAGAATTAACTCAATTTAAAAACCACTGTATTAAAATTAAGAATATTATTTGGTTACAATTATTCATTGTTTGGCCCTTTCACACAGCAGTCTTTCATGTATAATGTACACCACTTGTGGGTGTGCTGAAGAGATAAAGAGTGTTCACTGAGAAATATCAACTTGGGAATTCATTTGGGAAATATGTCTTCCTTTTCGATATGATTGTTTGATTGGACTTACATTGGACTCTTTCAAACATGTGATCAAGAGGATTAATAATTTCACAATTTCAGCATTATCTCAACAGTCTGATTCTCTGCCTACATGTACATGTCTGTAATCTGCAGCTCTCTCTAAACCAGCATCTCTGTAATCACACAATCACTCTAAACCAGCATAGTAATAATGTCCAAACCAGCATCTCAGAAACCTGACACTCCCTATATGTACATCTCAGTAATCTGCTACTCTCTCTAAACCAGCATCTCTGTAACCACCCAATCACTCTAAACCAGCATAGTAATAATATCACATTATCTTTAAACCAGATTCTATATAATCTGGAACTCTGTCCAAACCAGCATCTCAGACACTCCTTATAATTTGACACTCTATAAACTAGAACCTCTCTTAAATCTGCCTCTCTTTTTGCAACCAGCATATACATGACATCTCAATATATTATTGCTATGATCCAGCATCCATTACATCTGCCACTCACAACACCAGAGTTTCAATAAACCAACACACTCTATAAACTGGCATCTGCATAATATGGCAATTTCTATCAAGAAGCATCTCTCTATATCCCCATATCGGTATAAACGATTGCACTGTACAAAAAATGTTCTTCTAGCACTCTCTATAAACTAGATCCTCATAAATATGGCATTCTCTGTAAACAGGTCCTGAGAGTATGCAGTGTCAAATATATGCTGAGTATCAAATATTGCAGTCTTTTCTGATCCCTGCATGATGATTTGAAGTTTAAATCTGATATTATTCCTCTGTCATACAACACTTATGTCTTACTGCACAGTTTTAACAAGAGAAAAACATATTCTTACTTGTTATATTTGTGGCCATAAACTGGGATTGAAACCAAGGTCTTTCTGATTTGAGGTGCACCTCTGCCATTTGACCAGCAGGCCAACCCCATCATCAGGTGATTGAGTGAGTTGGGTTTAACACCTCTTTTAGCAATATTCCAGTTGTACCTTGGCAGGGGACACACAAATGCCAGGCTTCACACGTTGTACCATGTGGGGAATCGACCCAAAATGCTTTAAACACTAGGCTATCCCACCACCACCCATTATCAGGATGACAAAAATAGATGTGATCTGCCTGAGACTCCACACTCTGGTACCAACACAAGAATAAAGTTCCCTTTCCCTTCATCAAAGACATCTGATTTTATAGCTAATGACCGACTGTTTTCACAATGTTGACGTGCAAGGTGTTACCATGATTACAATATGTGACCTTACAGAAAATAATGTAATTCAATACTTTGCTATTATGTATGCAAACATGAAATATGTATGATAAGAACACAGATTGAAACGGAGACTGAAGGTTAAATGTCAGATGCATGTTTCATTCATTGTTATGGATATCAGATAGTGAAAATCTTTATTAATCAACTTAAACTGGCTACATTTCCCAGACAACCACTAAAGTCTGGGGTAGCCAACTCTGCATGATGCCTGAAGGTGGAACGTCTATGCTTCAACTACCCACAAGTCAGGCTTCATGGCTGTGCAGTCTTACTGCTGATTAGGTGTGTGAATAATACATGACATCCTGATTAGACAAACATGTTTACTGTACTGCATACAGATTAACTGCTCTAATAACATCACTCGCCTCTGATATTTGACATACCTATGATCTTCTATGGCAAATTGAAATAGTTTTGCAAAAGAGTTTTGTTGTTGAGAAATAACGTTTCTGTTCCATTCCACAGTTGTCAATAGCTGATCACATTCAATAGCATAGAACAGAGAAGGGGGGCATATCGGCAACACTTAAGGTTTCAGCTAATCTTATTTTTAATCCAGTGATTTATAAAGACTTCACTGTTTAACATAAGGTTTAGGATAAAGATCCTTTGATTTTCGGCTCTATGTTGTGAAGTCAGGCATTAGGATTTTAGAAATCAAACATACCCAACTATATCTTTTACTATTAGATCTTTCATGACATGGTCATACACCACATGCGCAAAGGCAACTGTTACTGTGATCATATATGTTAAGTTATGATTTAAACTTGTAACTACAAGATGAGACCAACTCTGTGGTGTGGTGGAAAGAGTGTCTGCCTGGATAGCCGAAGGGCATTTTGATCCCATGGCCGCATCATACCAAAAGATGTTAAAAGGTTGTACTTGTTGTTACCCTGCCTGGGGTTCGGCATGAAGGAGATAATGCTCTGAGTCAGTATACTGTGTCTGAGTAGGGTATCCGTGTAAAACTGCAGCATGGTATCTCAGTGGGCCAGCACTATAGGGCCAGCATAAGGACTAGTGGGCAAGCAGATGCACACACACACACATTGATGCATGTTGCTATGTAAGTGCAATAATCTTGAAGATGACATCAATGCATTACTTGAACACTGCACAGGATGACATGACTATAAAATAAATGCTGCTGATTTGTGCCTCTTATGTCATTTACTAAACATGTACATCCAAGAATAAGTGACATATTAGTGTGTGCGAACATTACATAAACATATGCATGATGGATATTTTAATTTAATATTTGAATCAGTCAAATACACATCTACCTGGTAGACAACAGAATTATCTTGGAAAAGATTTCAATATTTGTTCATTAAAGGATACCAATACATTATTAACTTAATAAGAATTATATCTAAGAAAAGGTGTACTAACCATTTACTTGATATGTCCAGGTAATCAACATCACAAGAAACATCAAACTCTTTGCACTGCAACATGAAGTCATTTTTCTATCAAGTGTAGATCTTCTTGTTTCAGAAAGTATTTCTTCAGTGTGATGTCGGATGGTAATATAAGCACTATATATCCTTGTCACTGAACTCTGCAATCCTCATGAGCAATAATGAGGCAACACTGTCAACTGTCACTGACGTCTTCAAATCAGTTTCTCCCCTCGGATGCAGAGAACCTCAACTGCGTAGGTACCACCTTGTCCGGAGGTTGATGCAGGCTGGATTAGGGTGGGGTGTTATGCAAAATGGCGTGATGTGATGATGAGGGATGCCATTAATCCACTTGACCGATCACAAGGGTCTGGGAAACAAAAAACTCTGTGTAAGGAAAGCCAATTATTGCAAATTGGGGTGTGGTGTGGCTCAATCCATGCAGGAAATTTAACAATAGAGATTTGTTAATATTTTAAAAGAATTTTATGAGTGAGTCAAAATTTGAAATTTAGCATGCACTGAGTTAGAATATGATTTATGTAACCGTGAGATGACATGATGTCTTCCACAGCCAACTACAACAGTTGGTTCATTCTGATGCATTTCTCATTTGCTTACTTTGTATGTTATAGGATTTCTACAATTGTCCATTGTATCATAGCTAAAAGTAAATGTTTTCATGTAGGCTTAACAAATAACTGTGTACAGCTTTTACCTTTTTTCTTAGATATACCAATTGTTTTACTTTTTTTTTAAATCTCAAGAAGAAATTGTGACAAAGCCTTTTTAAAACTTAGGCGTGTCTGTGTTGCATTCTAAACCAATTACTCACGTTTGACAGATCCGGAAAATCATGTTCAGTCAAGGGTTTTTAAGCATAACAAGACCAGTCCTTTTGCAAATAATGATCCAGTTGGCGTATGTTCACAATGAACCCTTGTTTGTTCCGAGTTTGTTGTATCAATTTAGGGAGTAAAACCCCTATTCCCACAGAAACACAAATGATCAGTTTTTTGTGAGTGGCGATATTTGGTGTAGATAATTGATAAAACAGTTGCCACCCTATAGCCTGGGGGCGTATGCCGATGTCAACATGAGAAGTCCCACACTGGCTGATGTATATTTCATGTCGCTGTGTTACATACACCTGTCAGTTGAAGAATAAAGTTGTCAGTCATTACCACATTTCAATCTGTTCACTCCTTGGTCATGATGTCTATGATATTTGTATTCAATTATGATTGATGCAGCAGTTACATTCCTATACTATGTCTATATTTATCATTGTCAGCATGGATAAATTTACCGGTCTTTTGAGGAGAACATTGTCATAATCAGCTGTACAAAAATTCTGCTTTCTCAGACAGCAAATCCATAACCTGTACCTAAAACAGTCGATTCTTGTTAGCTTATTTCTTCATGCAAAACCAGTATCTTGAATCAATAATATTGCACCTGAATGATCCTAAAAGATGTAGCATATGGAATGCTCTGAACAGGAAAATAATATTTCTAATTTGTAATATTTTTCATTTTCAAACATACGTTATAAATATGAAAATAGGTTCGTGAGAAAAATATATGAATTGAAACTTGATTAATCCATATCCAAGTGGTCGACAATGCAAATGCTGTGTATCCAGCTTATCTTATTGAGGATGTCTATATAAGACACAAAGGACTTCACTCAATACCAAGAAAATATTTGTGAGTCTAGTAATTTGTTAATCCAGACAATTTCCCAGCAGATGATACCGTCCAGTCTAAGAAGGTTTCTCTCTATACTTATTTTCCTGTCTTTTATTCCTTTTCTTCTGTAAGTTGTACAAAGTTCCAGTGACACTTTTAATACCAATGACAGGGACCATATTTTGTGAGAACTCGTATCCAGTCATTTTATGTGAATAAAATATGATTAAACAAATTTCACTCAAAAAGTGTGAATTTTTTTAGAGATTTTGGAGAAGTGTTCTCATAGAAGTGACGTAAGTTATAAACTGATTTGCATGTTTCATGAAAAATACATTTTGCATGTTTAGATGTTACAGTTCTATCTGCATGAGGAAGCCGACAAGAACCAGTGCAACTAGGGAAACAGCATGGAAGCTAACAAACGCTACTTTAGCTGTTATCAGTGATGATAACAGCATTGACATTCTTGACAATGACAAATTTAATGTTTGCTGTAAAGGATTCATCTGTTATATATAAGGAAACACACACTGCATAAAACTTGCTTAATTACTAGTTGGCGACCCTACTTTTGAAAGCAGATTTATATCAGAGGTCCATAAATTTGCATAATCAGATTTATGATTAGTAACCTAAGGTGAATGATTTCCCAGACATTTTTTTCTGAATCCTCCAATATATTGTTGTTGAGAGTGTTCCATTTATCTTAAAATTCAAAGATGTTACTCACCAAGTGTTTGGCTACTTGTATAATCCTGAAAATATGCCACCTGTAAATCCTGATGCCATTCTTCCTGTATGATCCTGATGAGATGCCACCTGTATTTTTGAGGAATGATATCACCTGTATAATACTGATTAAATTTATCTGTGATGTGACTCTATTGTTTAAATGCTTCATTATCTGTCTGGAATGGAGAGTTGGTTGTAAATTATTAATGCCTACATAAATCTTGAACCCACATTCCAATTAATGCACTTTGAAATTTATGGAACTGTTATTTATTTTGCCACTCAAGTGAATGATCATAAATTTTGTATTAAAACATGGGTCAATCTCCACAAGAGAGCTTAGTAGCCTGCGTTGTAAAGATCAACATGTGACAGAACGTCGCACACAAGCAGCAGAGAACACATTCCATTTACCTCATGCTAACTTATTTCACTGGACCCGTGAAGATCCGGGGTAAAATAGGTCTTCAGCAAACAATGCATGCCATAAAAGGTGACTATCCTTGTCGTAAGAGGTGACTAACAGGATCTGGTGGTCAGGCTCGCTGACTTGGTTGATGCATGTCATCATATCCCAATTGTGTGGACCAATGCTCATGACATCAATCACTCGACTGTCTGGTCCAGACTCGATTATTTACAAATTGCTGTCATATAGCTGTAATATTGCTGAATGCAGCGTTAAACGACATGAAACAAACGAACAAACCAAAACAAATATGGACTAGAAAGAGTTCTGTGGGTTGTTTTTTTCAAATATTTTCCACAACAGAAAGCTTTGTCAATTTCTAGAAGTAGGGATGTATTTTAAGTTGGAGAACATCCCATAACTGTCTGCTCGTGGAAGTATCTTCCATGAACCAACATTTACTTATATGGTTTCCTCAAACCCTACCTGTGTAATCCTGACGAGATCCTACCTGTGTAATCCTGATGAGATCCTACCTGTGTAATCCTGACGAGATCCTACCTGTTTAATCCTGACGAGGTCCTACCTGTATCAACTTGATGACATTGTACCTGTGTGTGTGGTGTCTTCCTATGCCTCTGACTGGAATTTTCAACCACTAGGATCAATAATTCATCTCTGTATAGGTCAAACAGCTTCCATGTTTCTCCACAAGAGATTCAAACAAGCATCAGTCAGTTGAGGAATCGCACCTGCTAATCACCTATACCATGTGTATGAAACATGCCGTTAGTATACCTACATGTGTTTATGTCTGAGAATCTGGACTGTTTGATCTGTGCTTATAGCAACATACCTGAGATTAATTTTTAATAACAGACCCTCAGGAACTGTGGTGTTATTGTACAGAATTAGTGGATGTGACTTTCTTTTGAGTTGAATCATTTATATCTTGTAGTAAATATAGCTGGGATCCAGTTAAATGGATTTGTTCCTCTACACCCTGACCTGACAGTAGTGATATACAGCACCGACTTGGCTGTAAACATCCTTTGTCGGGCTCTGTATCAGCTCAAATCAGCCTGCCATTATTGTAATGTTCTGCTTGCTGGATTTTCTGATTTGAGTGTAATATTTTAGTTGCGATCATAATTACATGAGGGCTATGTTACCGCTGTGTTGATTGGCATAGATTACTTCAGTTAAGTACTGTTAACATGCCCCTGGAGTGAGTTTGTGAGTTACACTTAATTCTGCTTTGAATAGTATTTCAGTTGTGTCAGCTGAATATGGGTAGAAAATTTCGGAAAGTTATAGGCATTTATCACTTTGGTGAAACCCATGATCCTGGGTATGGTCCAGCCTTAAGAGGATCATTATTGTGGGAAATCTAGGACTCAAACCCATGACTCGCAGGACGGGGTCGCTTATTTAAGGGGCTCAAATTAACTCTTTGTTTGGAACAGGTCAATCAGAGTAGTGATAGCTTGTGCCCTATCCTTTTCAAATGAATAAAATATGTTCAAAAACTGAAGTCCAATACATGTGCTACCCCATTTTTGAAGATTAGAAAGGAATTAATTTGGTAATATGTCAATAGGCTTTTGTTATTTGGTGCTGTAAAACATTCTATCCAAAGAAAAAGTTTGAATAGCGTAGCTGTCAACCCCTGGATGTCTAAATGAGTGAGAAGCCAGGGTGCAGGGGTTGCAAGCCCCGCTGGGTCCAGGGCTAAGCCCTGGTGGGGGGCACAGGGGAGCTAAGCATCCCCAGCGAAAACTGGTTTTAAATGATTTTAAGACAATTTTAATGGCCTTAGAGAGCATGTATTCTGAAATAACAACAAAGAGAAAAGTGTTTCAAAATATTTTTATCTACATTTTATATAAATGAGTGAGAATTTCCCAACCTTGCGTGTGAGCGTGATATAGGTGATAAATGGGTGAGACTCACGTGAGATGCGTGAGAGTTGACAGGTATGGAATAGTGTAATATCCAGTATTTTAAGTGCTAGTTATTCAAGTTGTTCAAACACCTCTGTGTATGTCTATCAACTCAAATGTTAATTTACTTATCAATCTATGAGCTAATAGTTACTCTGCTTACTCAGAATCAATGTCTCAGTTTCACATTTATTATTAATGTTCAGACCTAGTGGTCACCGGGCAGTGGAGCAGACTTCATAATTAACCATGCCCCTGGGTTTCATCCAGCAGGTAAACATCTCAGACCTCCATCACTTTGATCTTTACCGCCACATTAAGATGACATGCAGTGATAAAACTGGAATACTGTTCAAAGCAGTTTAAAACTCTAATGACTCACTCACCAAGTCACAAGATTGTTCGATCAATAAGCCCAGGAATGACCTATTCAGACACACAACAGTGTATTATGTGTAGACGCACCTTTGTCTGTTGTGTTTGTTGCCCTACAACAATAAGAATGTGTCCGATACCTGCTGATCTTGAAATCTGCTGTTAATCTGATTCATGTAGGTGATTGGTCCAAAATCAATGAATCAATGAATCAATACCAGTGTTAAGTCTAGATCAAGGAGTTCCATCAGTATAACAGAGAAATTGTGTACTGCTTAATGGTATACATTACTTTACAATAACAGTTTTTGTAAATAGAATTTGTTTTTTAAGGAAGCTGCAAGCTCATTTCCACTTGTCAAATGCATTAAACTGCTCAGTGTCTACCGAGATTGCTCCGACATGATTAATGTGATATGCATGTCTTGGAGATTGATTGCTTATGAATGTTTAGAGGATACATATTAAAATGTGATCAATTACAGATATTTTTTTCCGATTATGACAATAGTTATTTAGACATAATGCATTTATGTTTCTTCCAGTGCCCAAAATACAACATATTGCATAAATATATCAACCGTTTATCCATCAGAAGAAAGTGAGGAAATGGCTTTTTGTCTACTCATAGGGATTCTGGGTAAGACTAGGTCCCAGCATCCTATGTTGGTCATGGAGCTTTGGGGTGTGTGGTTAAAGTGTTTTTGCTCATCCTGCCGAAGGCCTGAGTTTGATTCCCATCATGGATGCAATTTGTGAAGCCCTTTTCTAGTGACTGTGCAATGACATTAAAGGTGGTGCAAAACCTCACTCACTCACTCACTCACTCAAACACCCACCCACCCACCCACCCACCCACTCTCACTCTCACTCACTCACTCACTCACTCACTCACTCACTCACTCACTCACTCACCCACTCACTCACTCCATTAAGTCGATGTTTATGACCAGCAGAGTGAGTGTGTGAGTCAATGAGTGACTGAGTGTGTTTTATCATTTCACGTCTTGACTTGTGAAGTTCCAGGGTAGAATAGGTCTTCAGCAACCCATTCTTGCTTATAAAGGTGAATATGCTTGTCGTAAGAGGCGACTAACGGGTTCTTGTGGTCAGGCTGACTTGGTTGATGCATGTCATCATGTCCCATTTGTGCGGATTGTTGCTCATAATATCAATCACTGGATTGTCTGGTCCAGACTCGATTATTTACAGACTGCCATCATATAGCTAGAATATTGCTGAGTGCGGCACTAAACAACAAACCAGAACCTGAACGGCATGGATCATTGCTAATAATATCAACAAGTGGATTGTTTTGTCCTGATTCAATGATTTAGAGGTTTCCATCATATGCTGAGTGCAACATTAAACAACAAAGCTTGTCATAATCAGTAAAATTATTACCCTGTCTAAATGAGTCAACCAGATTACATAACAGTGTTCAATATGAATCATGTAGTGGATATCCTGGCTATTAATTGTTATTGGTGCAACCTAATCAGGCAGTTATCCTACACGTCAGGGTAGTAGGTTGATATTTCCAGGTGGTCACCACTCTATGAAATGTTCATGGTAAGCAGCCATTGTAACCATCCAATCCATTTATTATTCACCCTCAACGTCATGCAAGTGGCATTGGGACCAATGTTACCCTCAATTTCCTCAGGATTCATGTACATGTATTAAATTGATGCAGTATATCTTTGGAAATTGAGACTGAACTGAAGTGAATCAGTTGTACTGGATCAATATTGTGTGGCATTTCTTCATCACTTTGAAACTGGAACAAACCATTTCAGCTCACTGAGTTTTTGCAAATGCATCCTAGAAAGACTATAAGGCTACACATTATTTATTTTTCATTTCATGGGCCTGCCACCTCTATTGAAAAGAAGCAAGAAAAGAAACAAATTAAGCATAATAATAGCGTAGGAATATAGACCCTCAAAAAACAATATTATATATAAATTCCATTTCTACATCACTATCAATTATTCAAGAAGCCAGCTGCAGTTTTAACTCCACTGCCGAATCAATAAATCAATCAATCAATCAATCAATCAATCAATCCTGGAAATATAACTTATGTCACTTTTTGTAATATTCCAGCAATATCATTGCAGGCTTCAAACATTGTACCCATGTGGGGAATTGAACCCAGGCCTTTGGCATGAGAGCGAACACATTAACCACTAGGCTACACCAACACCCTTTGTGAACATAAGAAGAATTGTCCTGGAAAGCATTCTGACTATACCATGTGCATGTGTTTATGAGTCTCTATGCAATAGTGATTATAGCAGATGTTTGCAAAAAGGTGAGCAATATCCATTAAGGGCACCTGTCCCATTAAAATGGTCGCATATAGCCTTCATCTCCAAATTTAGAATATGACAGTTTTGTAGGTGTACATACTTCAACGCTGCAAGTAGAATGCACCTGGGGCAGTTATATCCAGCAGTGTGTCAGCCAAGATGGATATCTGAGCCCTATTCTATTATGGTTATTGCTGATACAGATCAGTTCATGCATGAACGACCACAGTGATTAATCTCTCCTCCCTTTTTCTGAATAAAAGGAACTTAATAAGGATTTGAATGGATGTGTGAAAGTAGAGTCAGCACAGTTACTGACACAGGTTTGTAAGAGACAAGACGCAAGAAATTTTATACTGCATCCCGATGGACGCACAAAAATATATTCATTGTACCTATAGCACATCAAATGCAGATGTGGGTGTTTGTCATTCCATCCTTCAAACATGACAACTGTCCACTTGATCACTGATTTATTCCAGGCTCTTAACAAAATTATCAAAACATACAGTACACGACACCATTTCATTACTTTACAGGACCCAACGCATATTGCCTGCAAGGACCCTTAAAATTATTGGGGTTCCCGAGGCCTGGACCCGGCTTTTGTAAGACAAGATAAAACCTAGACATTCATAATGTCAGATATTGGATTGGTGAGGGCTTCCTAAGTTTTTCAAATACCATTGTTTTATTATTTGTTTTGTTCATGTCGTCTGCATGTGTACTGGTAACCTTAACATTAGATTTTATATAATATATATTTAATAATTACTTGATTTCTTTTCAACGAAAACTGACTTTAAGCAAAAGTTATGAATTTGTGTTTGTTTACAGAAATTTGTTTTTTAGTATTTAAACTTTTAGCAAAATGAAGAGTGTTCACAACATCGGAGGTCAGACATTTAAGGCTTAATGCAAAAGATTTGAATGGTTAAATATTTTTTGTATTGTAATTTGCATTATGGTAACTATGGCATGTCAGATTGAATGTCTGTTACCTGCAGTTGTGAAACAACACATCTTTAACAAAGGAACGACACAACACTTTCTAGTCAAAGGAGACTTTATTATCAAAACCTGATTATCAAATAGAATGATGGTAGTTCAGGATGTGAGTGATAAAAGCACTTTCGGTTGCATGTTTTCGAAATATCAAAGCTAATCAATAACAAATACTCAATATTTTATGTACATAAGGATCATAAAAAAATAGTCCATTGTATCGGATCCAATCATTGCATCTCAGAATTCTATCACATTAAATGTGTTAATGTTTGCATTGATGCTATTTTATTTACACAATAAAGATTGTTTTTAACAGTACAACATGCAATTATTCAATGTATTTATTTTACGCTCCAAGAGAAACAGCAAACAATGATAAAACTGATACTGACACACACAAAACATTGATGTCAGGGAGGTGACTAAACATAATATCGGTACACAATTTCAGAATTTCTCCAGAAGGGAGACAACTCCTCATTGCAAGGCTGGTAGATTGAAATAAGTTATTTATTTGACAAAATTATAAGCGTGAAAAAAATGTCAAGATAAATGTCCCCTGGTATAATAAAAATCCTGTTCAATCACCTGGATTGAGTTTCATATCTATTCTTTGGGATGTTCAATCCGGCCAGAGACCATATAATATCTATTATATGGTCTCTGATCCGGCGCAGTCCTGTTTCCTAACTTAAACAGTGACATTTCTCCATTGGTTATGAAATACTCACTGTCTTTACATGAATCAAACATTTGTACTGCATATGATAACATGCAATCCTCAGTACTCGAATACAATTCTGTGGTCATATAAATATAACATCAACATTACAGAGCTGTTAAAATGAGGAAATGTGTTTGAAATTAAAAACTTGTGTAGCATCCATTACGCAATCAGTCAACTGGCAGTCAATACCAACTGATAACATTTCAGATTTCATGATAAAAACAGTTATGACAACACGTATTTAATGTTCTTTTTCCCTATCCGTCTATACAAGGTGAGGAAAGAGTTGATTTAGGCTATTTGCAATGATGCATGCGATAGCGTGATGATTGTATAGCCCTGTAATGTTCAGCTTTCCAGCAGACTGCTCACAGAACAATGCAACACTATGATATAGCCTTCTTGTTGTGTTGCTTGCTTTACAGAATTGTATTCCACAACTATAGGGTCAGATTGATTTTTAAAACAATGTCTTTTTTTAATCAATTTCTTAAGAGAATTGTCCATACAGTTTAGATTAATAAACAGTGTTTTAGGGAAATACCTGTTGCAGCATTATTTTGTAGTTTACTTTTGTATAGATTGACGTTGTCAACATTAGTTAAAACAACACTTAATGTTATTCCACATTTGTAATATTTTTAGTGAACAGATCAGTACCAAGCAATGAAGGAAGGCTGTCTAAGTTACGAATATATACACTCTTTTTACACTAAATAAAGGCTAGTCTTTGGCAAGAGTTTTTTGGGAAACAGTACTATGAAATAAATATAAGCTACAATGTAGTTGCAAGGACTCCTTATGGTGGCTAATCTGATAAGGACTCGGACTGGTTGATGTATCCATTCTCTGTCAACTAATGTTTGTTTCAAGGCGTCAATAGCGGTAATCTGACCGTGGTTGCTGTTAATAACGATGAGTTGTGCGATCTTCCGATCACACGATTTCGCCGAAATTTATTAAAACAATATTAAAAGGAATTTTGAATAAAATTAATGAAATAAGTTATATACATAAGTCAAGATATACAAAGAACACTTTTTGTAGTCAGTGAAATTACATGATGATTTTGCGTACTTCAGTATGGATTTGTTGACATGGTATTTCCGGTGTTACGTGCTCACGGTAAAATCTATCAATGGGGAAAAAACATCAAAACTCATTATTTCATATATAATGCGCACCCCCTTCTACACAGCTGTGTTTTTTTTTAAAAAAAGTGCGCACTATACGCAAGAAAATACGGTAGCTAACCAATACTGAGTACAACACATCATTGATACAGGTGTAAAATTATCACTAAATTTACATTAACCTCTGATGGTGAGGTCATTTATATTTGTATGACAGTGATATTGTAAGTCAGCTCTTGAATGAAATGTATCATTACTTGTGACTATGAAATGTCAATCACATTTTATGAATTCACCAGAAATTACAATTATGTTGTTTTGTAAAGTTAAGGGACTATTTTGCAGTAACTGAAGACTAAATACACTGCTAGAGAACTCTGTTGAGCTAAACCTAGCAGCCACAAACCAGATACCCATATGGCACTCTACATAGACAGTGGTTAGTGTTGCTCTAGTAAATCATTTGATTAACCATATGTTACATAGATACACAAAAGTGTTCAAACCAATATGGATTTTTTAGAAAAAGAATTCACTGGAATAGAAGTATATTATGATAAAACATAATTTAATTATGCATAGTGAATATAGTTTCTGTTGATAAGCATTGCAAGCCAGGCAAAAATAGCATACATACAGAAACATTGATGACTCTCTAGATCCATTACATCTCACGATATACACATTTGTTTAGGTGCGGCATTAGATTATCAACTGTAGTGAAACAATACATTGGCTACATTTGTCTCAACTCAGTTCATTTTTATGTTTATGTTTAAGGAATCACTCAGCAATATTCTTGATTTATGACTGCAGCTTGTAAATGATCAATTCTGGACCATATAAGTCTGCACTAATAATGAGTCCTATCCAACAATGTTGGGCATTATGATGGTCAATGAAACAAGTCATCGGGCTTGACCCTTTGATCCATTTAAGATATAACAAGCATAGGTTGTTAGGGACCATTTCTTGTCTGAAATCCCAGACTTTAATTAAAAAAAGAAATATTGGTCTAATTTTGGCAGATAGCTACATTTCAATTGATCCCAAACTGTCGGTATTTTCTATGCAGATTGATAAAGCTGTGGTGTGTTGTATATGGTTGGAATTACGCTGGTGTACATTTAACTATTTGGGGGTGATCCTTTGGTATAGACAAGTTTTACTTATCACAAGTATTGGTATGTACAATCAGACTGCTTGAAAATAAAGCAAGCTTTTTTTAGCTATAAATCAAAAGCTCCTTGATAAAATAAACAAAAACACTTATGCAGGATCAACTCTCTTTGATAAAGACATTCCTCACAAAATATTACTTTATCATAAAATTCACATTTTGGTTGACCAAGTTTATTATGTCTCGAGGGCCCCATCCCACAAAGTGAACTTAGCGCTAAGATAATTGAAATCCAATGCTTAAACATAAGATCACTCCGTGAAACAAGGCCCTGTTTGTTCAACTGAAGCAACACAATGTACATTTTGACTGCACACAATATATCAAAAAGCAATTTCCCCAACACTTTTACCCATGGTATGCGTTATACTCAAGTGCACATAATTATTCACAAGAAAATATAGTACTGTGATGCTGAATTTCTGCTAGATTTCTTTGACAAATTACATTACTTATCTAATAAGTTACACTTAGAAGTCCCCATTATAAGTGTCTCACTCCTGTAACAATATTGTGTTGCCTTATACACTGTTTGAATCAAGATCTATTCATATGTCCTGGCTCCAGCTGCAGACACATATATCATCAACAGAATGCAACAGGCTGCATCTATAATGTTCCTGGTGTTCACACCTGATTATTGTCTCCTGTCAAGCATATCGAGGATAATTACCATGTGGCAGGAGCTCAACCTATCTATCCCATATGTATCACCTGGCTCAGTCATACATCTATTGTAGGCCATCACAACATTATCACATGGCAATCACAATGTAAGCTTATTTCTAGTGTAGATGTATCCCTTTGCTGCAAATACTGCTTTACTTTACTTGCCTATAACTTAGAATTGAAAGTTAAGTGTAACATTTTTAATTCAATTTAAATTCATTGTGATGTAAATGGCAATTGAGTTTGTCAGGATAGTCTTCTGTATCTATTGTAGAGTATGCTGTGAATATATTTATGAATTATCTAGACAGTGTTATTTGCTTTCAATTATTCTGGGATGTTTTCTTTTTACAGAACTGAATAATTTTGCATTACATAATGTTTGATGTTTGGCCTACACATGATCTCATATCTGTCAATGATTTTCCCCTTCTGGCATATTCACAACTGTGTGGCCAGTTTCTTTCCAGACACATCCTACATACATGGAATTTGGAAGGTGACTTTTGTCATGGTGACCATATATTTCAAACTTAAACAGATTATCAAGCTTAAGTTCATATATGAGAACATTTGCTTTATGTAATTCAACCAGGAAGTTCTTTTTTCTACAAAGCAGCTATGTGTCTACCTTCATTCTAAGGACTCAGTGGGCTATCACAATGACTTGTCGAACTTTCAAGCTGACAAATGGGAGGTAACCATTCAAAATATATCCATTGGGGTACACTAATGTAATCTAACTTTTCAAAGTCAGCCAATGTGTTGGGTTCACAATCTTTTGGAATGGTAGCTCAGTGTCAGTTTAATGTGCAGGGTAGACATTTATGGCTTAGGTGAAACCCACAGTAATGGGTATGTTGTGAACAAATGAAAGGTCATAAATAGACGAATTTGAATTTCTAAACCCACAACCATGAGATACTGGCATCTAGTAAGGGGACACAACTCTTTACAGCGAGTTGTACCATGGCATATGAACCCCCTTTTCTAAGTAAGTCACATGACATTACGCATTTTCAGATGCACTAACCTTCAGGGATTGTAGTACATTGCTAATAGTGTCATTTGTAAACCAACATAATATTTCTACATTATAAGGGTAACCAACTTGATTGATTTAATAATGTGTTTTCAAATGTTACCAACTGTTCATGGGAACAGCCTGCTCCATCTTCATGGATCTTGTAGCACGAAAAACACATATCAGGGCATTTCAGCTTTTGAATGTCCCTAGAGGTCAGTGGACTGGACTGTTGGATATGCTGGTGGTGTAGTATCATCCAACCCATCCTCTAATGCAGAGTTCATCATGCTGAGAGCTGCTTCCTGGTCATCAGCTGATAAATCATCTCCCTGACCAGAACCATTGTGATCCTTGATTTGCTTTCTGGATTTGTCTACTACAGCATACACGTCACCATCAGTAGCAGAATCCTCAACTGGCTTTGACTTGTCCACAACAGCGTAGATGTCTCCAGATGGACTGACTATGCCGTCCGGTGAACCTGGTTCATCTGTTGCTGTAGGTTGTCCTCCAGGCTTGTTCACAACTGCATACAGGTCATCGGTGCCAGGTAATCCATTTGATGCTTGTTCACCGTGAATGTCATCACCAGTATCTTGCAGGTCACTGTCTACGACCATAGGATTTCCTGCCTGAACTTCATCCACAGCTGCATACATGTCACTGTCTACGACCACAGGATTTCCTGCTTGAACTTCATCCACAGGTGCATACATGTCAGAGATATCACTGGACATTGGGGCAGGTCCTGGAACAGCCACATCATCTGAAGGTTTCATCCCACCACCAGATTCAGCTGAAGGAGCTCCTGAGACTGTAGATGTGTCTTGTTTCTGGATTGTGTCTTCCTCTTTGTCCAGCTTCTGTTCTTCTGGGTGCTTGTTATATGCTCCACTAGAATGGTAGAGATCATTTTCGTGGGATAAAGGTTCCTCATTTTCATAGGAATGGTTCACACAGCCACTGTGTTGTTTGCTTGTATTTGGGACAACTTCTAGAATCCTTTGATCATTATCCCGACTTCTCCTGTCAAGACAGATACATTCCACATATGATGGAGGGATAAAAAATAAGATTTGGATAAAAGGTTTTATTCTGATACATAACCAGTGGAACAATGCAAATTTTTAATTTATTTTGTGAATGACATATGGCCAACTACTTTCATAGATACAGTTTCATGCAGGAACAAATTATTAACTTAAATATGAGATGAAGGCTCCACTGGATGTAATCTGAACTGACAATGATGCTTTCCATTGAGTAAAAATGATCCAAATTCTAAATGGATACACACAATTGAAATAAAGGTAATAACATAAAAAATTGCAGTAAACAGTATGATTCTTCTGACCTGTAGCATGTGACAGCGATGACGATGATCAGGATGAGCAGCAGACCTCCTCCAATACCACCTGCTACTGCTGCCGCTGTAAGGTAAACATCCATGCTTTAGAAATATTTATACCTTTGTTGCATGAAATGAACACAATTCAAACAAGAAAATGTGGGTGTGAATACTCTTGCCATCTATTCTACACAAAAGAATTTAAAGAACATGTGATCTTTAACTTCTTTGAGTAGTATACATTGTAATGTGCCACATACGTTAAAACAATAGATTTTTGCCACTTTTACAAATACAGATTATTTGATATATATATATTATAGATGACTTTGAAATGCTTATGTACAGGACATAATATTTTGATACAGATTTCAAAGATCAAGATTCCTTTGCGTAACTCTGAGATTGGCTTATCTACAGTCATATACAATAGTCAAACCAGTGCTGAAGTGGTGACTTCATATGTGCTTTTAGATATATACTCTGTTTCAAAGTAGGACACAGAAACCATAATTGAAACACTGTTTGAAGATCAGTGTACACAATGTTCAAAACATTAATTGTGTCACCTAGACAGACACAGGTACACGATACAGTTAATGTCCCCGGGGTACAGAAAATGTCAGTATCTGTTGTGCCCACCACGTGCATCAATCACTGCTTGACACCGACGACCCATAGATGCAATCAAGTTGTCAATAACACGCTGTTGGATGTGCTACCATTCATGCTGAAGTGCATCAAGAAGCGCCGGAAGTGTTTGGGGCGGTGGATATCTTCTGCGAACGCGTTGATCCAACTCGTCCCACAGATGCTCAATCGGGGACAAATCTGGTGACCGGGCTGGCCAAGGTAATGTCTGGATGTTGTTGTGCTGTAGAAAGTCCTGACAAACACGTGCAATATGCGGTTGAGAGTTGTCCTGCTGGAACTGTCCGCCATGAATGTTGACGTGAGGAAGAACATAAGGCTGTAGGATCAAGTCTCTGTAACGCACACCTGTAAATGCACCTGCCACGTGCACGAGAGGCGTCCTACCACCGTGATGAATTCCGGGCCATACCATGACACTCCCGCCGCCAAATGGGACAACCTGCTGCAGACATTTGGGGGCGTAAGGTTCACCCCGACGTCTGTAGACACGTGCGTGCCCATCAGCACGTGTGAGTAGGAAACGGGACTCGTCAGTAAACAGTACATTTCTCCACCTTGCACGTGCCCATCTAACCCTCTGTTGGCACCAAAGCAGACGGTCCGTCAGATGACGTGGGGTCAGTGCATGACGTCGGACAGGTCTTCGTGCAAAAGTCCAGCCTCCCTCAGTCTGTTGCGTACCGTTTGAACTGATATTCTGTGTACCCCAGGGATCTGTGTGGTTGTAGACGTGGCAGTGGTAGTGCGGTCTCGGAGGTGTCGCAGCCGGATGTATCGATCTTGTGCTTGGGTTGTCACCCTTGGTCTTCCTGACCTTGGTCTGTCGTCAACTCTGTTGGTGTTGTTGTATCGGGTCCACAGTGCGGAGATTGTCTGTCTGGATATGCCAAAGTGCCTGGCCACTTCTTGCTGAGTTGCTCCAGCTTGTAATCTCCCAATGGCATTGTTCCATTGAGCTGCATTCAGTCTTGGCATTCTGTCACCGCCTCTACTGCCTTTATAAGGACTGTATGAACAGCCGTTGATGTGGATTTTTATACCCATTCAGCAGGGGGGCCTGCATGCCTAAATGAAGGACCTGTGCTGCACGTTTTTTACAGGCGGTTGCGTTTGGATGAAGCTGTAAAATTGATCCCCAAACACTACGTTTATGTGCTTTGCATGTGTTTTCATGAATTATAGATTATCTTTCTGTTTGACTTATTTGGTTCTCATTTAATGTAATTATTTTAGATATTTGGCAAAAAGTGGTTTTACATCTATGTCAAGTTTCTTTTTTTGAAGAATATATATGTATAAACAATATCAGGCTTACTGATTGCTCTTTTCGTCACTGAATAGAGTTGGTTTGTGAATATGTAAGGCATTAATACCTGGGAAGTTAATTGATGAATCCTTTTTATTGCTGTCTGGTGAAGGAGGAGCTTGAGTAGATTTTCCTGCTGACCCTGTAGATGCTCCAGGAGATCCTCCTGACCATGTAGATGATCCAGAAGTTCTTACAGTAGCAGCACTGGGAGAAGTGGTCTGTCTTTGAGGTGTGCTGTTTGTTGGTCTTGGAATCTCTGTGACAGTGGTAGGCTGGGATGAAGATGTTGGTTTCTCTGTAGTTACAGTTGTTGTTGATGTTGTTGAAGGAGCTGTTGTTGTAGAACTGTTCATGTTTAGCTCAAAGCACTCAATGTTCAGCTTGCCTGCTGCAATGGAGAAAGAAATACTCTTATGTATTATTTCACACAGATATTTGATGACAAAATGTCAATGTTCCATGGATTCTGATATTACCAGTACTGATTCTTATATACCGCCATGTTGACACCATAGTGTAACAATTTTCTGTTAAGCATATTGAAGAAGATTCTTAGTCTTAGTGAGGTAGTGCCAGAAACATTGTTACATTTCATCTTGAAAATATAGACCATAACTCAGTGGCTATCAAAATGATGGATAATCTTTATTAATGAATGTAATTGTTTTCCAGTCTACACACGCCATCTACTGGTCATTAGGTAGGGCAAACGTACACATTCTTGACTAATGTCTTCAACATTTGTTTTATCATTTGGTTTTTTTTAATATCTTGTCAGGTGAAAACCTGTGGGTGACCATTTGGTAAAAAAATACATCTATTGAAAGAAAAATCACCAGTGCACAATAATAGTTAAATATAGCTGATAAAGGTGCATATGAATCATGATACTGCTGTGTGTATGACACAAGCATACAATGCACTAAACAATGCTGATATGTACAACATTAGGTCTTGGGGTCTTCGGGGAATAAAGGACAAAATCGATATCACTGTCCCGGAACGCTTTATGCACAACGTGTAAACAATAAACAACAATTGCACAATGAGCGGAATACCTGCTCTGACAACACAAACACAGCAATGAGTGGGCCTTCCAGCTCAGGCGTACAAGAGGTGAGCAGAGCTCCAGCTCATCTCAGGGCCTTTCCTACAAGCGGCACACCCTGCTCGAGGTCGTCCCTACACCAGCACTCGGAATACCAAGCTTGACTAACACCCAAGTAACAGTGTAATTGTAGCACATATATACTAATGAACAACAATGGAAAGGCAATGACTTAGATCTGGACATGGGACTTCTGGGGGGGATGAACAGTTAAGGCAATAGATGTCATACTATAAATAACAGTAATTAACGGGAAGTGATAAAGTAGCCCAGGTTGGCTGTCAGTCAATATACAATGAAATGTTGGTGAGGATTAGCAACAGGGATTAGCGCCTAAAACGTAATGACAATTAAGTTATGGAGACATGGCTACAGGGTAATTTGCCTTTGGAGTCAAATATACTTCAGACAATGGTAGTCATAAATCAGTCGCTATGACATTTCATTCGCTAATATTTTGCTTGTGTCCCAGACTGGCAATCTAATTTGCATACAGTTACACCAGTCAATGGGATTCGATAGCTTGTTTCATCAATATATAGGAGTAACACTTCCATATATGGCACAAGCTTCTTGGATAAATGACAGTTGACTACATTACTTGGAAATTGTAATGCGTGGTAGGTCTAGTGCTGACTTTTGAAACTTCGTTAGGTGTAGCTTAATTGATGAAATATTTTATTTGAATACACCAGTCACCATCGAGAATCACACTATGGATCGTGGAAACTTTGTTGACACATAAGTCTAACTACAACAAATATGACTTTTAACAAGTCAAAGTATGCCATTTATGATATATACTGAACAACAAAAGTTCATGTGACATTGAATAAGATTTAATGCAAAATTATGTTTTTTACCAAATCTGAAACAACTTCGGTTTGCACCAGATAAATGACTCCTGTAAGTGTTCAAATGGTTTAGTTTGCCATACTGACTTCAGAAAATGTGTGATTTCATAAAAAAAACCTGAACATGCCAAAATGTCAAATTACAAATCAATAGCGTGTGTGTCCACCTCTGGTTGCGATGCAAGCAACACATCTTCGTCTCATGGAATGGACCAGGCTTCGCACAAAGTCCTGTGGGATATCTGTCCATATCTGCTGGAGCATGTTCTGAAGTTCCTGGAGCGTCTGTGGAACACGTGGTTGTCGTCGTAGGCGCCGATCCATCTGATCCCACATGTGCTCGATTGGTGAGAGATCAGGGGAGCCAACCATCCAGTGGATGACATTCACATTCTTTTGTTCAAGCGAATCCTGAACATTTCGAGCAATATGAGGCCGGGCGTTGTCATGTTGAAAGGTAATGCCTGGGCCATGACGGCGCAATAACGGTAGAACAACAGGTCCGATGATCTTGTCGCGGTAGGGCTGTCCATCGATTTTTCCCTCTACCACTATCAAACGGTTCCTCTGTCTTGCTGTAATCCCACCCCATACCATAACACTGCCGCCCCCAAACCGATCTTCCATGACAATGATTGACGTAATGTTCACCCCGACGCCGGCCCTCTCGAATCCATCCATTGCTGTGGCTGAGGTGAAAACAAGACTCGTCAGTGAATAGGAACTTGTCCCCACTGCATGGCCGTCCAGCGTAGATGCAGTCTGCGCCGCTGTAGACGTGCTTGATGGTGGTTTCCTGTCAAAATGGGACGTCTGGCGGGTCTTCTGGTGACAATCCCTGCACATCTGAGGCGACGACATACGGTTTGTGAAGATATTTGTCGAGGGCCAGGGATGCTTCTTGCAGTCACTGTTGCTGGCTGGAATCGATTTCGTAGGTGTGTTGTTCGAATCCAGTTGTCTTGTCGATTATTGGTTACATGTGGCCTGCCAGTCCAAGTATGATCTCTGACTTCATTCGTCTGTTGCCAACGTTGCCATAAACACCAAATGGTGTTTTTGTGGACATTAAATTGTCTTGCAACATCATGTTGACTCGATCCTGCTTCAAGCATACCAATGGCTCGCAGACGCTCATTTTCGGATGGGCGTGGCGTTTCGTAATGTTGAAAAACTTTGTTGTTTTTCTGAGTGTTTGTTGTCAGCAAGATGCTAAACAATGCGTATGGTATTCTGTTAACGCACATTTTTATAGCCATTCTTGGGTAGTGAAATGCATTTCACCAAAATGAATGTTAACAAATATTGAATGAAAGTTTGAATAAAATAAGTAATATATATCACAAACATAAGTAGAGATAAACAATGAACACCTTTTTTATAACCAGATAGTATAATAATGGGATTAAACTGCATATTTCAGTTCGGATATGGTCTCTGTTGACTGGTATTTCCCGTGTTACGTGCATGCGGTGATCAGCTGATAGTGTTTTTTTAGATGGGAAAAAAAATTGTGTCAGTGTAGAGCTTGCAAATATTTAATATGTAAGTAAATTTTGTGGGCCATGTGTTACTGTGTGCTGTAACCGAGTTAGCGCTATATTGAGGGAAGCAATAGCGACAGAACACTGTATCTCTCATTCTCGGTTCTGTAGATGTAACATTTTAAAATGGGGCAAATAAGAATGTTGGTCACACTTGCCCTTGGTCAAGTAGTATTTTTCTTAAATGTTCAACCTCTGCTGTTCCATATCTTGTGCCTTATTTGAAACATTTAGTACCTTCTTGCAATGGTTAATGCATTACCTGGATGACTTCCTTATGGGGCGCACAGTTGGCTCCAGCCACTCCTCAGACAACTCAACGGATGTGTACATATGCAAAAGGGCCCTACATTCTTTCATAGGCCAGCTTAACTATGTGCACTGCTTCCCCAAAGGTAATGGCCTTCAGCCTTAGGCTAATCAACCTGCCTAGCAAAGGCAAGCAACCATTTCACCACATTAGGATTACCAACTGGGTCAAGGAAGATTAACAAATGTGGTTAACATTTCTCACCGGTTATAATGGCATTTCAGTGTTTCAGGATCAACTGTGGATTGACAGCGATTTTCTTCAGCTGTTTACAGACACAGCCGGTTGGGGTGGCTTCGGGACCTACCAGCAGGTTTAGCGGCTGATGGCCAAACCAGTCGGTTACAGATGGAACTACATGCGACTTGACTCTACTACAGCTGTTCCCATCACGTTGGCCATCCAACTTTGGGGGCAAGCAACTAGCAAACAAAAAGGCCCTCTTCTACTGCGACAACCAAGCCGTCGTAGCAATAATAAACAAACAGTCTACCAAGGCCCCCAGAGTGATGAGCCTACTCCGCCGCCAAATCCTGCAGTGCCTCCTATATAATATTCTGTTCAAGACAAAGTATGTTTGTATCACTGCTAACACTATTGCCGATGCTCTCGAGGTTTCAGCTCAAATGCTTGCAGGCAGTAGCACCATACGCGTACCAGAACCCCATACCTATATCGTGCAACATATGGCTTATCTGAGGCAAGAAGCTGCTAGACTCCTGTAACAATCCCTGTCTGCAAACACATGGTCCACATACCAAACAGGCATCAATGCTTTACAATGATTGTTACAATGCCTACAATTAACAACAAATGTAATGCAACACAACTAATTTACATATTGTATACATGGTATTTACTACCCTTATTGTTTACAGTTTGGATGGTGGGCTCCAGCTACATGGCCTGAGCACGTCAGTACTTGCATTTGAAGGGCAGCAGTCCGGACCAACCGAGGATGCTATGGCTGGTGCAAGGTGGAATTAGGTGGAAGGGGAGCAGGATGCCATCTTATATGCACAGGTCAAAGAGACTCAGTGCAGCCCCAGAGTGCTCATCATTCACAGGGGCTCTAATGACCTGTGCACGGTCAAGGGCAGCCAACTCTACCTTGACGTGGTAACCCATCCTCCGGATACAACTCCAACTTCCCGACACCAGGATCATCATATCCTCAATGCTGCCAAGGCAAGATCGGGGGGATGCGAAAGAACATTAACTGCAGGCTTGCTAACTGAGTGAAAGAGCTTGGGCGGAACAATGGAGCCACATCCCCAGATTCTCAGACCTGTCAACCCTCCCGCATTTTGCGGGAGACTCAATTTGATGAAATCTCCCAGTCTCCCGCATTAGAGACGATTTCTCCCGCAAAACAGCATTTTTCAATAACTAAGAATGCGCATGCATTGTTCCGCGGGTTAAAAAAAACAACAGGAAGTTGACGAATACGGAAATCTACGAGAAAGTTTTCAGATGAAAGTTGATTGCAATCGCCTTTCTCCGTGTAACACTCAGAGCTTTTCGTAACACCCGATGATTACTGAAAGCTTTTCAGTGTTTATTGCCAAACAAACACACGTGTACGTGTGCTTTATAAAGGCGTTTCGTTAAGAAATTCGTATTGTCTTAATTATGGCAACCAAACGCCCAATGGATACAACACCAGGATCGACTTTGAAAAAGAAGGAATACGCCTGCAAGTTTCAAGAAAGTTGGAAGAAAGACCATCCGTTCCTTGCTCGAGGGAAATGTGAGTCAGAAGTCCTGTGTACGCTTTGCAAAGTTTATATCAACATTTGTTCTGGAGGATATTATGACGTGAAGCGACATATTAAGAGTGCAAAAACATTGTCAGGTTGCAAAGGAGATTTCATCCTTTCAACTGATAACGTCCTTCACACGTGTGGAAAACCCAGCCGCATCCAAAGTGGTTGAATCAGAAACCTTGTTTGCTATGATGGTCACAGAACACATCTTGTCATTTAGTTTCGCCGACCACTTTACCATGATGGTACCTAAGATGTTTCCGGACAGCGATATTGCGAAACAATTCAAGTGGGGAAAGACAAAAACGACCATGATCGTAAAGAATGCCCTTGCCCCCACCTTTGACACTGAAGTTACGGATATGTGCCAAGGATCGTTCAGTTTGCTTGTGGATGAGTCTAATTATCGCGGCGACAATAAGAACTTGGCAACTGCTTTTGTGTTCTATAAATAACAAACAATGAGGAGAAACTGATCATGGCGCAATGTTTGTTTTGAAATTAGTTTGGACTTTGCTTTGATTTTGAGTTAATCCTAATTGAATGACACCTGCTACTAATTGCTACTTACAGAGACCGTGGTCTTGATTGGAAGAACCTGATAGCCTACTGTTCAGACAATGCAAGTGTGATAATTGGACGACACAACTCTGTTCTGTCAAGGATTAGGGAGAGGCAGCCGGCAGTTTTTGACCTTGGCTGTATTTGCCACCTGGCAAACCTTGTAATCAAGTCTGGTCTCAAGAAACTACCGCTCTCTCTGGACCACATGCTTATTGAGATTCACTTTCATTTTCACCTAAGGTACTATACTTGCTTATGATACACTATTCTTGTTAAACATCAACTTTCATAAATCATTGATGTGTATTAAATCAATAAGACATTAACACATTGTCATCAAATATTGGATGAATATCACTGCAGTGTGTTTTATTGTTTGTAGTACAAAGAGGACAGAGCTCTACAAGTCCTTTCAGGAGTTCTGCGATGTGGAGCCAGACAGGATCCTGAAACACGTTCAGACAAGATGGCTCAGCTTGGAGAGATGTGTCAAGCGGACCCTTGAGCAGTGGCCAGCACTTAAATCATACTTCACAAGCCATGAAGACGTTGAGAAACCTGGAAGGGTAAAGACCTGCTGCAGCTACCTTAACAATGATGAGATGACAAAGCTGTACTTCCTCTTCATGGAGTTCATTCTGCCACCACTGAATGAATTCAACACAACATTCCAGGTACATTTCTTTTATAATAAATAATGTGTATATCCCTGTAAAGTGATGTTGGTGAGAAATGAAATATGTGATAATAAAACTGGATGAGGTGGGTAATCATTGATAGTAATTTAATTAATTTCCTTAATGTCATTAATTAGCTAAAAATCTATTATCTTTTTGAGGCTGATGAAGTCAAGGTGTGCTTCATGTACACAGAAATGCACAATCTTCTCAGGAAGTATCTGGCAAAGTTTGTCAAGATTGACATCATAAAGACACACCCACTAACAGAAGTAACCTTCACTGAAAAAGACAACCAGCATCATGGCAGCATCATGGCAGTAGGCATAAGAACAAGGGAGTTCATTTCCAGATTGGATGATCTTGATCTGATCAACAGGTTCATGAAATAAGTTTATTATTTTTTAATATTCTGAAATATGGAGCATATGTTATTATGTCTGCATTATATCACATAAAATGTGTATTAAAAACTAATTAGTGCAACCTCTTTATTTCAGAAACATCAGGCTCTTCTATCAGGAAACTGTGACAACAATGTTGAAGTCCTGAACATATTGAATGGATCAACGCAGACCCTGAAAAAAAGCAGGCTTTCACATCAGACTCAGGTATAGCCATGTACAATTAATATTTCATCTATTTATTAATTTTCATAGTTATTTTACAATGCATATGTAATTTAAATATTACATGATGTAGCCATTAAGATATTTATATAATATACATATGTTCCTAATGTTTCAGTCCTGGCCTGTGCTTCTGCCATAGCATTTCCGTTGACAGATGAACTGACAGAAGAGTTCCTGGAGTACAGCCTGACACCAGAAGAGGTGCTGCCTTCAATCACACTAAAGCCAGAGCAGTACTGGATTAAGCTGCAGAAACAGAAGACTCTTGATGGCACCAGAAGATTTAAGTATCTGTCTGCCCTGGCCATCAAGCTCTGTCTCATTCCAAATTCCAATGCTGACACCGAGAGATTGTTTTCCATGGTCAGGAAAATAAACACAGAGGGCTGATCAGAACTGGATAATTCTCACGGTCTGTGCTCTGCTGAGTTGTAAAGTGAACTGCAGAGACCCATGCTACAGCTGCACATTCAGCAAAGACCTCTTGTGCAAAGCTAAATGTGCTACAAAACTGTACAATTCACAGCACATTTGAGACAGTTAAATGTTTATTTGAGCACTGCCATATGGAATTTTGCTATTGTTTCTTTTATTTGTTAAATGACCTTTTTCCAGTGTGATATGATGTGATATGATGCCTTTATCTGAGCTATAATTAAACTTGTACATTATCTTTGTCAAGTGTTATTGCCCTTTTTTAATAATCTCCCCCTTTGGAGTCATATCTCCCACATTTTGAAGGCAAATCTCCCAAATTGTCATGATGAGGGGTTGACAGGTCTGGATTCTGGCATCAGACAGGACATACACCTCAGCCACAATTTATGGCATGCCCTGGCACTTGTTTTGCACTAATTGGGGGATGGTATCTCCAAAGGTCAGTGTTTTCCCCATCTAGGCAAGCTGGGCGGCTATGCTATGTCTGTGTAGCAGTTTGATGCTTTGTGGCATGGTTCTTGTGGGTGACCCTGCTTGTAACAAATTAACTTGCTTCTAAACTAATACCTGGGGCCGGGCAGTGGTAGCTTCCTTTGGCCAGCAGCGGATACAGCTTTTGGCAGCGTGGTAGTTGCCAAGCAACAGTAGCATTTCTTATAATTAAATATGCTATCAGGGCTGGGCAGCGGTATCAGCTAATCACCACTGCTAACGGTAAATTTTTCGTGTAGTTTTGTAGCCCACTACCACATGCACACCCTCTGCCATTTAATCCACTCTCATCTTGTGTTGTTATTATGGGCTCGAGTAGACACAGTTTGGTAGCCAATGCCTCACCTTTGGCATAACATGTGATAATATCTGTGTATCTTATTTGTGTTTCAGTTAAAGGCTACCTGTTTAGTTTAAAATTGGACTTTGTTTTCCATCTTAATCTTTGAGTTCATTTACTTTTGAAGATCCAAGTTAACATTGGTCTTCAGCAACCAATGCTTGTCATCAGAGGCGACTAACGTGATCAGGTGGTCAGGCTCACAGACTTGGTTGGTGCATGTCATCCTATCGTTTTGTATAGATCAATGCTCATGATGTCAATCACTTGATTTCCTTACAGACCACCATCATGTAGCTTGAATATTTCTGAGCACAGCGTTCAACAATAAACAAGCAAACAAAATCATTTTAGCCCTTGAATGTGATCTATGAAATCATGTTGCTAATGCCCAAACATGAGTTACAAATCCTCTGGCTACAACATGATACTTTAAATGTGAATTTTGAAACTTCATTCAATGTCATTTTTCTTATTGTGTAGCTAGTTCATGGTTGTTTGTTTAATCATACCTCATACTTTCTTACCTTGTGGTTGCTTAAATTTGAACTGCAGCTTTCCAAACAGTTTTTTGGTCTCAGCACTTGAACCCACTAGTAGTATCCAGATTTCATCACTTCTGGTGACGTTCTTAACCAGTGCAGGTGGAGGTTGCACAGGAGTATTCCCTCTACACTGTGTATCAGTTTTCCACTTCTGTATAGTCATGTACGTTGAACAATCTTGAGACCAGCTCCTATCCACAAGGAACATCTCCACCTGTAATGTCTGTGACACTGTCAGTCTACAGGAACACATCCATCCCTCAGTGTTGGTCTGTGTTGAAGACACACCCAAAATGATTTGGTTTGTGGTGGTCTCTGTCCCAGAGGAACATGTCTGGAGATCTTGGAGAGTAGAAAAGTAATTTTATCATAAACCTCATAGGGACATATTAATAAATTATCCAATCTTTGCTGTGTTGTACCAGTCATATATGATATTGTTTTTACTTCTGTTTGTGGATGAAATAGTCACATTCTCAAGGACAGTACTTTATAATAGAAGCAAATAAAGTTACTGGAGGACTTTTATGAATTGTCAAAACTATCTCTCAATTTAGTATAGTTTAAATAAAGTATAGTAATAGGTTTGAAGACATTTTAAGCATGAACAGATAGCTAGAACACAGCTGGAATGCAACTTGCATTGGAGAGAAAACGTAAGTATAACATAGCATGTGCAAAACGATGCAAATTGGACTCACTTGAGGTAAGGACAGATTTGCATGATATGTCCTCGTGATAAGACCTACACTAAACAGATTTATTTTATAGCTTGTCAAGGTCGGACGTAGGTAGAACACATTTATTGAAATCATTCATTAGGTCATCGCAATAGGGTGCAACCATAGCGAGCTACAGTAGAGCGCTAGACTATATTGATAGACAGATAGGTTTGATAGCACCAAATAGATCTGAAAACATATTTAGTTAATTTTGTCACATTTATGTTTCTTCATTTTTTTTAGCAGATATTCACATTTTATTCCCCACATTTATTTTCTGAATTACTTCATCAATATCAAGAGAGTTAAGTTCCCCACATACAACAGTAATTTTAAGGGATGTTCACATTTTAGTTACGGTTACAGTTTATATACCACTGTGCAACAGTAGTAGATACAAATAGTGTACCCTGTCTAGAATAGATAAATAAATCCAACTGGTCATTACATAACAGTCAAGAGCAACAAACCAAGACCGTTTTATTTGGGATATCCTGAATTTGGAAGGTTTGGGGTAATGTTTGACATGTTTTTTTAGATATTTGATAAAAACATCAGGCTTATTTTATTGTATGGCTCTGAAACCTTTCAATTGGGACATTTTGATGTCACTGAAAGTCATATTTGTATGCATGTAGATCGTTTTTGTGTGTAAAATCTAGCTTATGAAATCCAGTGGTTTATGGTGAATGTTAAGGTTTCAGTTTATTAAGGGTAATAACATAATATATATTGGGTTGAAATATTAAATGGCAAGAGCAAGATACCCTAGAAAATATTTACATGTTGATGTTTGTCTATGAAAAGAATAGGAAACATAACTGGGCATCAAAGGCTAAAATGTGCTGTATAAATGTGGATATGGGTATATCTGGTTACAATAACATGTAGACACGGCTGGTCATATTTAGTCTCTTGGCAGAACCTCAAATACATGTACATTTAATCACAGCACGGTTCACTGTCCAAGTCTCAAAAAGCCAATTATTTCTTTACAATCAAATTTGGCTTTACTGTTAGGCACTATCTGTTAAATGTACCTTTTTGTAAGTTCATTCTCAATCTTTCTCATCTTGAGAACTGTTTGTGATATCAAACAATGGAAGATATGTCATTCATTATTTGTCATCACCAACATCAGGTTGAACAAATATATTATCTAATTCCTAACATCATCAGTGATGCAAGGGAATAGTGGTGACAAACCATGAAATATAAGAATGAGGGTGAATCTCAGATTCAAACCCATAAACATAAGTTCCTGGCCCAACTTAGAGATGCAACTCTGCACACCAAATTGCAGTGCCTAAGATAAATCATCCACCCATGCCCATAATAATGTCAAAATATAATGTATGACATCATAGACTTCAAACAAAATAGAATCACCAGGTTACAACAATGAAGAGGAAAATCTGACTGAATGTATAATGAACACAATATGCATGTTGCATAATGCCGAATCATATGTCTTGAAGACATATCTATTTGGCTTTAGGATAAGTTTGAAAATGGGGATGGAAATATTTAGAGGTGAGTTTCAAAGGTTTTATTCATGTGGACATGTTTAATTATTCTTGAAATGAGAAAAAGATTAATAAGATTGCCTGAACTCCACCAAACTGTATCATTCAATAGGTGCTCATGGGTTTCACCAAAGTGGTAAATGTTTAAGACTGAACAGGCTTTTCTCCAGCATCAATCTGACATGCTGTGATATAACTGAAATACTGTGTAAAGCACTGTTAAACCAAACTCATTCTGTCTCTAGTTCATAATAGATGGCTAATGGTATCCTGACATTGTCACCTGGCCCAATAACATGATGGAGATAGAAACCATCAAAAGATACTGCCTGTAATGTTATTGTTATACACAGATCTGAATGTATCTGTTCATCTAATGATCTGAACATGCCAAGAAGGGCAATAGACTTAACCATGATGTTCTTGCATTAAACATAAAGAATATAGTGTTACAATTCCTGGCTACCTCCCTCTCCTATCTGAGTTGTTGAACAAATCTTTCAAGTGTCAGTAATAGGTTACGAGTAAGGATGGTGATTTTTCTGTCAATTATCTATTTTAAACAAATTTTGTGTATATATGTGTGTATTGAAACGGGGGAGATTTTTTATTGTTATGTTATTACTATTATTATGATTGTAGGGAGATTTTTCATTAAAATGTGTTAGTCCACAGGATACAAGTTGATTTGGAACTCTGTATATAATGTGTATACTATAGAATATAAAAGCTGCTTCCTTTGACGATATGGTTTATAGAAAGTATAATATAAATATACGCCATTACAATATCTATATGAAACATTCATCACCTTAAACTGATATCAATAATTATAATTGGGTATATGCTTTAAATAACCAACATTTCAACATCACCAGATACATAGAGATGTACTTTTATGTATGTCTATTATATCCTTACAGAAGTAAATAAAATAATCATTTTTGTATTTACAAATCACATCTGTGAAGTGTGTTTTTCCTACCTGATGTGACATCCCTAAAGATGTACATAAGCAGCAGAATCAGCCAAGTGACACCCTGCCCTCCTCCACAGTGAGAGATCCCCATGCTGTCTATGTAACCATCCACGGAGCAGTCCGCTCACACGACTACAACATGGGACCAGTGATGTCTAGATTATAGCACCTGTCTCCTCCACTCCTGGACAGGCTAGGAGACTACAGGCCAGCCATCATAGGCATTCATGGACTACTGAGTGTGTAATCTGGCAGTCAAGTGAGCACCACTACCACATGCAGGGCTCATACACACACTTACATGCTCACTGAAAGGGTACACCACTACCGCATTGTATGCAATAAATGCATCTGTGGTTGTCAAAGAACACAATTCTATACTTGTCTCCTTGTCGGGTGGAGTTTTGTATAACTTGGTTTAGAAGTCTTATAACCTAAATTTTCCTTGTTCCTCTCTGCCAAACCTGTCAAGACAATTCAGTATACAATGTAGAAGATCAATATGGGAAGGGAAGTAACTCTGTTATAACTTAACATTCAAAGAAACACTAAAAAAAACCTGTTTACTTCTTTAAAATTATTTTTTTAAATCCAAAAGATGTATTTTTACAAGTTATTGGTAGTTTTATTCATATTTTGTGTGTGTTTGTATCTGCTTGTACTAGTCCAGACTAATGCTAGTTTTATAGTGCAAGATACCATGCTGCAGTTTTAACAGGAATACCGCACACACAGTATACTGACTCCGAGGTGACCAGTACTTGTTTTGTTCCCTTATACCCAAGGGCCAGGCAGGGCAACAACAAGTACCATCTTTTGGTTTGAATCAGTCGGTATGAAACCCACCTGAACTCTCGACTCTCCGGAAACAAAGTAGATCCTATATGTACATAAAACTCCCAAGGTCCAAGTTAGCTAACATGCATGTATCAAAACCCAATATGATCATTCTATAGTATATTATCATATTACAAATTTGCTGGTGGTTTATATATTTTGTTTGCTATACATTTTAGTATGGAAGGTATGCAAAATTAGCCATAGCACATTATCAGATTACCAACTGAACATAATAAAGAAATTGTCCTCATTAGAATTATGGGGTAGAAAGGTCCCCAGTAACCTATGTCTGTTGTAAGAGTCAAATGAACCTATGGATTAGGTTGTCAGGCATGGTAGGATGGTATCATGCACATGCAAAATATCAGATGTAAAAAGGGGTGTGTGGCCACACCCAGAACACCCTCCACTTCCTCTCCTCCCTGGATGACTCACTGCATGTCATTTTGACCAAGTGTCATGGATCCTTGCTCATGCTTTCATGGTCAAGATCTGATTATTATTTTCTGGATGTAGTCCTATACCTGGAGTGTTGCTGACAGCAACAATCACTCACTCACTCGCTCAACACATGAAAACATTTCCATGTGACAAGAAGGTTTCTCTGTTGTAGTCTGACATATGACAATGTTTATGACTGTACATATGTATTGTATTGTAAATATCTTGGAACGGAAGATCACTTTCACACAATCAAAGTGAAAATATTACTGATTAGAGTGCCAAAAATAGATACAGTGCAATTACGGGGTAATTAAAAATGATACATATATCTCAAGTACAAAAAAATTACAGAGCATTTTTTATTCAAAAGAAATACAGTTGAAAGAGTAGAATACTGTGTTGATATTTCCCTCCAGTATACGGTAAGTAAGTATCAAGTTGTGTCTCTCACTGGGATCAGGAAGTTTATTGGTATTGATTATACCGGGCGGGTAGAAACATTATTATTAGAAACTTGCAGAACAGGTCTGTATAGCTGATGTCTCTACTGTGTTTTACCCAACTCGACCATCTCAACACTTGATATCTCACAGAAGCACTCATATAGGCCCTGCAAACAGCAGAGAAAATATTTACACAAGTCAATGTGATAATCACTTATTTGCTCTTTATATTTGGTGTGATGATGCATTAAATTGTATCATTCATGCTTCCTCCTGACTATCAGCATGTGAACAGCTTTGAATGGTGCATAAGGAGACAGCATTGGCTGATAGAGGCTGATACTTTGTGTATAGCTTTATGGTGACTTCTGGCAAGTGGGCTATTCAAGTCGGTGATGCATTGAACTCATTTATGCATATTTCACTGTACATTGATTTGCTTTTTATTTCATTAGGTCCATAGCAAAACGTTGTTATTGTAAGTATCCTGTGCTATGATGTATACTGTACTGATAATTGATGTTTTTTCTCATCAATTTTCATAAATGTTAGGACTCTCCCCAAAACAAGATGAAAATATTGTGGTTTGTTAGTTACTGAGTGAGTGAGTGAGTATGGTTTTACGCCGCTTTTAGCAATATTCCAGCAATATCATGGCAGGGGACACCAGGAATGGGCTTCACACATTGTACCCATGTCGGGAATCGAACCCGGGTCTTTGGCGTGACAAGCGAACGCTTTAACCACTAGGCTACCCGACTGCTCCTGTAAGTTATTGATTGTATTAACAAGTTTAAGGGCGTCTTAACAACCCCTGTACTGTGTCAGTCTATAATACATGATATTATCAGTGTTCACATAGGTTGTCATTCAAAATGTTTATTGCTCAGGTTACACACATTACAGCCACCAGCTAGTATTGTATGACTGATACGGGTTTCAATTGAGGTAGGTTGACCATAGTAGTTATTCATCATCTTTAAACAATTTGATAAGTTTTGTCAATGCCTTTAATGTATCGAAAATTACCATTCTATATCACTGTGTCCTAAGTATTAATTGTGTATTCAGTGTATTACATTTTCCATAGGTTCAAAGGTGTTCAGCTCTGGCATTGTATGCTTATGAGGAGTTTGCACTCATATGGTTTGTAGGCATTTTACAACTTCTTCAATATGTTTTGTTGTGGATGAACTCACTAGTGGGCTGCTGCTGTGGTAGTAGTGGATAGAGCATTGTGCCCAGACAGCAGAATGTTGATGGTTCATTGCCTGGCCTTGTCATACTAAAATACATTAAATTATGGTAGTTATTGTTATTGTGCCTGACACTTGGCATTAAATTGTTAAAACAAATACTGGTCAACTCCATACTGTATCTCAGCAGGCTAGCACCCTACTACCAGCATTTGATAAGACCAGACTGCTACAAGCAGCCCCCACCACACCACACATGCACATGCATGCATGCAACAATTTTGAATGTGATATCATACCTCACCTCACTTCACCTCACCTATAAGCATTTATTAATGAATGATGTTTGAGTGTGTTTGAGATAACCATCCACCCACTATCCCAAGGCCAGTTATTTTTATGTTTGATTTGTGTGGTGACCAACCCACATATTTCGATCCTTCTGAAAACCAAAATATGTTTGCTTCATCCTAAAGATAATTATTGTTATTACAGATTAGTTTATGGATATTGTTTTGTCCATGGGGATTGTGGGTAAGAATTGGTGCCTAACTATGCCTGTCATGCAAGGCAACTAGATGGATCATGTGGTCCGAGGTTTGGTGACGTGATTGATTGTGTATCGTGAATCACTGATTTGTAACTAAATTAATTCTGGGTAGCCATCATATGGCTAGAGCTTTGTTGAGAGCAGTCACCAAACAAGCCATATAGTTTCTGTTATAGCACTCATAGTATTCAGTAGTTAAACAAGAAGACTGAAGATGTTGATGGTTGCACTGTCAAAACAGCTGAATGGATGCTAGAGACAGGCTTAAACATCACACTAAGCATCATGTCTGAGTCAGCAGGTATGTACTGTCCTGTGATCCTGAATAAGAAATATTGGTGAAATATCTTACACTACCGCTGTCACAACTAGACAGGTACATGTACACTTTGACTGGACAGTCATCAGCTTCGTGGCAACTCTTAAATGCTCAGGCTAAACTGAACACATATGTGCTTGTTATCAAGACATGGGATATCTCAGTCACTTCTTTGTGGTTTAAAATTCACTATTTGAACAAATACAATTCAAGATTGGCCCTTAACCTTGACATATTTTCAGCCAGGGTGGCTGAAAGTGACACTTGACTACAGGGGCATGTAGGGAAAGCAACTATCTGATAAATATTGATCATATGACAGTATTGTAATCAGGTCACTCACAGCATTCATAATCATATAAATCAACTCACAAGTTGTTGCTACACTGTATTCTTGTTGCATCATTTTCTAGTGATTTATTATGATGTTTCCTTGGTTACCTTATCTGTTTTGTAAGCCTACTTTGTTTGTAGTCTAGCTAGGTAACCAAGGTAAACCTGGTGTAGGCAGTGTAAGAATGCACCACACAGGTTTAAAAAAGCTTGCTGAGTCTGTGAAAAAAAGTAAAATAGAATGGACTCTTCACATTGTTATTTTTGTTCTGAAGATGTTGCAATGTGTATACTATTAGTTGTTTTATTTGTTTTGTTTGCTATTTAGTGCCGCTCTCAGCAATTTTTCTAGTTATATGACAGCATTCTGTAAATCATTGAGTCTAGACCAGACAGTCCAGTGATTGACTTCACGAGCATCAATCTACACAAATGGGAAGAGGATGATGTGCAATCAACCAGGTCACCAAGTCTGACCATTCAATCCAGTTAGTCACCCCTTAGAACATAGCTTGCCTGGAGACATCTATCCTTACCTGTAGTCATAACAGATGTTATGTCAGTTTAGCTTATCATGTCACCTATTGTAAACTATGGTCTTGTAGTATGACACATATCACTCATTTGCTTTTTGTGGTGAATTCAAAAATTTGCAGAAGGAATAATATAATTTATGTTTTTGGCTGTGATCATTTTTTAGTGTCAGCAGAATCTTTACATCAGAAGTCTCATCTGTATGGAACTGGTGTGGACCCAGTGCACTATGGTATGGTCGTCATGAAGCTGACATGACAAACAACATATCCATGACAAGGAAACATTGTAACACTTTAAGTATCAAAGAAATATGAATTATTGATTTGTAATTTAGATAGTATTTTTAAAAACAAAAGAACAAAAGATGTTTGTTTTATCCAGTTTCTTTCTGTTTTAGGTCACACAGATAGAAGACTGTACAGCAGTGTATTAGTGGTCAGAAGTGTCTTACATGCCTCTGAATTTATTATGATGATTCCGCACATGTTCCTGCTTAGATGTCGTATGAGAAAAGATGTGAAACATTAAAGTGAAATAGAAATATGAGTAATTTGGGCAAAGAATGTAAAAACTAGTTTGCTGGTTGTTTATTTTCATTTATTTTTCATAACAGGTTTTGAATATAATATCACTACAAATGAAATGTTGTAGAAACTATGCATAGGAAATCTCACAAAAATATCTTTCTTAAGTTTGTTCACAATTTTTGTTTCAAATTATATGAATAAATATTTGTTCCAATTGTTTGGATGTTTTTATCTGATTCTACAATACAATCAGTCTGTAGGTAAGCTCCAGGATGCACAATTCAGCAACTGTTATTAGGGTTATAATATGTAGCATATTGGTAATATTTATTGAAAGCTGAATCTTGCATATGGATGAACATCAACTCTTTGAATTGAAGCAGTGTGTACCATGCTACACTCATTATTATCCCTGTCTTGGCACAGGCACCATGTTATTAGTGATAATCCCATACCCTCCACTCCCTATCAGGCACTGACTTCAATCCGAGTCTACCACAGACACCACTCTTTTAGCTGTGTGTCCACCTGACAGTGTACTGGTATTTCATTTGACATTCATTGACATGACAAGGTGTATGTTTATGTGCACACATGTCTTTTTCCATTCTATATATATATATTAAACATGGATTCTGCAAAACATTTTGTGAAGGCTCAAAACTATATTATGATCTGGATGAGTGTCTTAATGTATCTTTATCACATTTGTTCTTGTGCAGCATATACAACACAATGTGTTTTAACTAATATGTACTGTGTCTGTTCACACATCTGTTTATCAACACAAGTACCACCCTCGTGTACAGGCTAAACACTAATAAGAATTAACTTGAACATGAGGAGAATGTCAGTAGTAGTTTGGAACAGGAAGTGAGAGTTAATAGTAACAGCACACACTGCAGATTGTATCTATTGTTCATTCGTGTAGGGGTTGGTGATGACCTGTGCAGGACTAAGTACATCATAGTTGTTGCCTGTATCCACAGCTCTGTTGCTGAAGCCAGCATACGTGGGATGGTCCTCAGACACAGGGAAGTCAGCAGGACTCTTACGGCAGGATGTCCTGCATCTTGGTCTGGAATATGTCAGAGTTATACGCATGATGTGAGACAAAGGAACCTTCACTAGTATTGACATAGAATTATTGTTTTCATCTATAGCACATTTCACAAAATGAACACGACAGGAATGATGTTTGTGAAATGTACACATATATCTTACATACATCATATTGCTAGTAAATGACATATACAATGAATATTTTTTGTAACACCCTTTTGTGGATGTATTGAGAATAAATGGAAAATCTGTGAATGGTCCATACTTTATGATGAAGAAGTAGATGACTTGAACTATAATGGCCACTCCGCCACCAGTGGCTATTCCTGCAGCAAATATGTCACCTGTAATTATAAACAAAATGATTGTCAAGACCAAAATGTTGTGTACCATCAGCTGGGCATTGACAGATATTTTCCAAATCTTTTCCAAATCTTTTTATGATTTTAATCAAGGTGCTCACATTATTTGATGCACCTCGAGAGAAAAAAACCGTTTGATTACAATATAGATTTTGATTATCGATCAGATCGTCTTGACTAGGCGCCTTCTTTTTATTTGAAGCAAGTGCAGGTAATAAGAGAAGTGGAATCTGATTGATTAATATAAGGGACATAGAAAGCTTCGATTGAAACCATAAATTCCATCATAGTGTTAAAGAGTGGTCAGGTAGCCTAGTGGTTAAAGCGTTCACTCGTCACGCCCGAGTTCGATTCCTGACATGGGTACAATGTGTGAACCACATTTCTGGTGTCCCCCGCCTTGATATTGTTGGAATATTGCTGAAAGCAGCGTAATATCAAACAGACTCACTCACTCACTCATGTGTTAAATGTCATACTTGGGAAAACATCCTGACTGCCATCAGATAGGCCAACTGCACCACATGGTTGAACACTCTTGCAAGTACAGTTAGCCATATTAGGTCTATTACTGAAAGAATCAGGAGACGTTTCACTTTGACGTTGACTGTGACTTTCGTATGGAATAGCTGTGAATGATTCTGTGCGCCTGTTAGGTTTTAGTCTGGTCCATCCCTTTGCAGTTGTAAATAAGGATGTAATTAATTGCCTCAGCAGTTGTTGTCATTGGCTGGGTTGTTTGGGTTGTTGAGGGAGTATTGATTGTATTCGGCTTAGGTCTGGTCCATCCCTTTGTAGTTGTTAATAAGGATGTAATTGCATCAGCAGTCATTGTCATTGGCTGGGTTGTTTGGATGGTTGTTGAGGGAGTATTGGTTGTAGAACCGTTGGTGTTTGGCTCAAAGCACTCTAAAGAAAGCTTGTCTGTTTAAAACCAAATGTAGTATGTTGTAGGCAGAAATTTATCTGAGAGCGTTTTGATATTTTGGAACCCTCCCTTTTAAAAATGCTGGATCCGCCCTTGATTCCCCAGCCAAACTGCTATTTATGTCACAATAACTTTAGTTTAATTGAGGCACACATGTTCTACATTGCATTTGGGTCTTGTCATATTACTTTGTTTAGCTATACTTTGTTGATGCCATACCTCAACCCCATACCGAGTATCTTCATTGAGCATGTTACTTGACTTAATAAAAGCTTCAGGACACAAACTACTCCTCAATATTTAAGTGCTGTCATTGAATCATGATTATTATATTTCAAGTGATGGGATCTGAATATAACATACATGGAAGTAAACACATGTCATGATCAGATGTCTATTTGATTGATGATGATAGAACCATTTTTATTTAATCTGAGGTGTGTGTGTACATACCTGATGATGACTTAAGCTTGAGCAGCAGCTGCCCCAACAGTCTGGCTCCAGGTCTTGCAGCCACCACCAGTATCCAAATCTCCTCACCCGTGGGGACAGTTTTAGACAGTGTTAGAGTTTGAACAACACCATTTGTACACTGTGTACTCGTTTTCCACCTCTGTATAGTCATGTATGTATCACACTGTTGTGACCAGCCAATAGGGAACATCTCCACCTGTGCTGTCTGTGAAACAGTCAGCCTACAGGAACACATCCTTCCCCCCTGTGTTGATCTGAGCTGAAGACACATCCAGTATGACTTGGTTAGAGCTGGTCTCGGTCCCAGAAGAGCTGTTCTCGGTCCCAGAAGAGCAGGTCTGTAGACCTTGACAGTAAATCAACCGTTATGATTTAATTACCACACCCAACAGTTACATGGAGGTACATTACTTCAAGTACACATAAAACAGAAACCCAGATACACATTTTTGGATTATTGTCCCAAGCCTCTTCACATATAAATGTACTTACAAAACCACATACAATTCATACGTCCCGAGTTCTAAAACCTCTAGTGCTTATATCGTAAAACAATTCAGTTGATATAAGATGAGCATTCTCTTGAGTGGACATACGATATTTACGAATGCCGTTATTTCTAACCCGTTGGGTAAAAATATACTGATGTCAAACACAGTGGCTTATGGTCCTCGTTGACTGCTTGACTGAGCGCCCATTACACATTTTATTAGATCTTATTATGTTCTCTGACTAACAACACATAGAGTCTCAAATTTTATAGAACACTTAGCATATGTACTGCAATGAACTCGTTCAACAAATAAAAACGTGTAAACTATCAGGGGTCTTTATAAGCAACTCGGACATCTACTCACTTGTAGATAGTTTACACACCGATAGATAACCTAATGTCTGGGTGGCATACGTACAAAACCAGTATATATAGATCACTGACACATGACGAGCAATGTTGACTGAGCGCCTGTTACACAGTGTATAAGTTGCTAGTATATGGCTGAAATCTTACCTGAGCTTACTGACGGCAGTGTGAGGACAACGAGAGTCAACAATACGTCCATGATAATCTAATTTTAGATGTTCTTCTCTGTAGTGAATTTCTCAGGGTGATATTGACTTACAATCAGGGAGTAGATGGTTCTATGATACTGAATACCATTCTTGTACATGTATAGCAGCCTTCGAGTTATGCCAAGTAGGGTTTGTTACAAATGCTAATAACTCTTTGCATGATAACCAATCTGTCCTTTGTGTATAGTCTGATATCCCACAAACATATACAGTGAAGCCTCGATATGCAGACTATATTTCCTAATAAATCGCCCGGGTAGGCGTTTCCAGCGTTAACTAATATTGATCAGAGTGTAATGTTTTAGGGGCCTTGATTTCCGGACCAGTCGGGTCTCGACTAAAGAGGGTTTTCTGTATTCTACTCAACCATTTGTATGGATATTGAGATATGTCTCGCTATCTTCATTTGAAGTAATCAGTTTGGTGTATGGTGCAATAATAGAAATATCTTCAGTTAGGTTTCGGCAGTACAATATTCCCGTAATTCTTTTGTAGATGTCCACTGCCAAGTATTTCCATACGGAAAGGTAAAGAAAGACGTATTTTGATTGTGGTACTTAGCGTTGATGGATATTTCAAGCAAATGTATCCAATATTAAACATTGTTAGACTTATCTTAGTATAAAGCATAAATATATGTAACATATAGACGTTTTTCTTAGTTGTTTAATATGTTTACCCAGTTCGAGTCATATTTGCAACGAAATTATTTTAAACTATACCAATTGCTCTTAATCATGCCAAGACTGATATTTGCCAATGTCTATTCTAATTTTACTGACACAAATCTGTTTAGCGTTAAGTTCAAGCAGGTTCTCTAACCATGGATTATCGCTCAGTAACTCTACTCATGTGACAGAAATATTCTGAAATGTGTTATGTGATCTAGTGCAAGCTGTATTTGATAACCAGGGACACTGCAGTGAATAAGTGCACCACTGAATGACATGTATATTCTCGTACAATTAAAAGTCCCGTGTCAGGATGAACTCCAACAACACCCATCCCGTGTGACTGATTCTACTCGCATCCTTCTCTGGGACCTGACACTCACTGTATAACAAGACAACACTGACAATCTTGGGTCATAGCTTCAAAACATACTAAATAATGCAACGAAAGGAGAAGCCGAACACAGTTGATTTCCGAGAATACCAGCATCTCCAGCGTAAAGAAACTCTACTGTCTAAAATCTGAGGCCAATTTCTTTGTTTCAAGTATCTACTGGAACAACTTATTTTTTTTAAATGACAGGAAGACACGAAGTGGCCCAGTCGTTATTCGCTGTGTAGAGTTGTGTCATTAGTGTCATGATCGATGATCGTTGGTTCGAATCCCAAATATTCCCTGATTATGATCATTTGTCAATGAGGTTTGTACCAAAGTGATGAAAGTCCAAGACCTGTGTCACTTTGGGCTTTCTTCCCATATTAGGCTTATACACCGTCACATAACTGGAATACTGAGCATAAACACTCCACATCTGCGTAATTGTCAGAAATACAAGGAATTCTTTAAGTGTATATGTTTATAGGCATGCATGCATATGTCCACATCGGACAAGATTCTTATCTCTTCGTCAAGAATTATCTATTCCATAAAGCTGAATTCTACCTTGACAAAGAATAGATAACACGCCTGGATATTTAGTCAGTGTATATATACATTGTAAATGTAAGAGAATAAATAACCTGTCAGATTCCATTTGGCCTAAATGGCAAAACAGGGTAAAATAGCTGTTATAGAAATAGCTGCAAAGAACATCTGATCGAAATGACTTGCCATTTATTATTGCACAGAAAGGGGTACAATGACATGACAATTTAAACTGGGGATAAAAACGATAAGGCCTGCTGATGATTGTGACCTTTCCTTCGAAACACAAATGACACACGTATATCTAACTCCATGCATCTCTATTACAGTTATGGTTCTTACAATATCGACGATTCTTACACTTTTGCAATATGTTATTACGCCGACTAAGTACATGCACATAAACATTACCTACAGTTTTATGTCACACAGGGTGACTTCTCTGTCTCATCCATGTATCTTTACACTATCAGGAGAAGCGAACACTGTGTATAAGTATATATGTTTGTTGTACCGTTTAATTCCACCCAACACTGAATTTAAACCAGCACGTACACAATCCAAGTCTTTGCATATATAATATAATTTATGGGGGCATGGGTGGCCAAGTCGTCTAAGGCGCCGCGATTCCCTTGGGCACGCCAGAAACCTATGATTGTGGGTTCGAATCCCGGTTCGCCTCGATTATGTTTCTAGGTTTGTCAGCACCATACCCGTGCTCGTGTGTTTCACCGAAGTGGTAAACGTGTGAGACCTGCATCACTTCGGGCTTTCCTCCCACATTAAGCTGACACGCCGTGATATAACTGGAATACTGTTAAAAGCGCCGTTAAACCCAACTCACTCACTCACTATATACTTTATATGAATATCGATATAGCTTCGTTTAAATGAAATACCCAAGACCTATTTGTTTTTTTGTTTTTTTTCTGACAGTCTGAAAGGAGCAATCTTTCAATTCATTTTTAGCGGCATTGTAAAATACACACGATCGCGAGTGAGTGAGATTATCACAGTGTTGTATGTTTTGTTTTCTTTGTTTGTTGTTGAATGCCGCCCTCGGCAATATTCATACTATATGACGGCGGTCTGTAAATAATCGAGTCTGGACCAGACAATCCAGTGATTGACATCATGAACATCGATCCACGCAATTGGGATCGATGACTTGCATCAACCAAGTCAGCAAGTCTCACCACCCGATCCTGTTAGTCTTACGACAAGCATAGTCGCCACTTACGACAAGCATAGTCGCCACTTACGACAAGCATAGTCGCCACTTACGACAAGCATAGTCGCCACTTACGATAAGCATAGTCGCCACTTACGACAAGCATAGTCGCCACTTACGACAAGCATAGTCGCCACTTACGACAAGCATAGTCGCCACTTACGATAAGCATAGTCGCCACTTACGATAAGCATAGTAAAGGCAAAAAGTTGTGACTATACATGACAATACAACCAAACTTAGGCTTTAGTTCGAGGATGATGGGAAAGGAAAGCTAATATTTTCATTTCTGAGCATTATGTCTTGTAGTCGTCCGGCGTGATATTTCAGGAATATTGAAATGTGGCGTAAAACAAACAAAGTGGCGTAAAACCATACTCACTCACTCTTGTAATCGTTTTCAAACATCTGCTTCCCTAAATATTTTCCTTGAGGCATTTATTAACCGCAGGCAAACGACATGTGTACATTGTAACAATAACATGTAGAATTGCACGAAGTGAAGGTCTTGTGAGGTAACATGATCGAACAGGTACATTATAACATACGAGATAACACAAGAAATTAGGAACTGAATGGTAAGCACTCAAATAATGCATACTTAGCCAATTCAGATTTAATCATTCCATTTTATTGTTCAGTATATGACATTACTTGTTCCATGTCTGTGATAGCAATCTTAGTCAAATTTAGTAGTTGTGATGTTTATTAATATTCATTTATGTTCCGTCATTTCAAAAGTAATTACGTGTGAGGGAGCAGTATAATTGTTTCTCGGTTTTCAGTATATATGTATCTCCATGTATGTGCTCATTCAGTCCAACATTTCTGGGTGAATCTCAAGATCTAGTTGCGCATCAAAGTAAGTATTTGAATTATTTCTATAATACATGTCAACACATCGTTTAAGCATGATGCAGTTAATGTGTGTAGCTATAGCATGGACATATCTGTATTTTCATTAGCAGCACAAAATCATTTAATCCATATTAACATTGTACAACACACATGTGTGTTGTGTGAGAGATTTTTGATAATGTATGTTGTTGTAATATTTGTTCTATACGAGATGCGTGCGACTGTCAGTGACTCCTGTAAAAGATTAGTGAGGTGAGGTGAAATGGGGTTTAACGTCGCGTTCAAGATTATGGCACTTTTGTAGCGACGTGCATGCACATGTGCATGTATCTGTTTGGCTGCTTGTACTAGTCCGGACTGATGCTGATGTTATAGTGCTAGCCAATTGAGATACCATGCCGCAGCTTAACAGGATTACCCAACTCAGACTCCGAGCAAACCAGTCCTTGTTTTAGCCCATGAATACCGAGCGCCCGGCAGGGTAACAACAAGTTTCATAATTTAACGTCTTTTTGTATGAAGAGTCCGGGGATCGAACCCACGACCTTCCGCTGCCTGGGCAGACACTCTATCCGCTAGACCACGGAGGCAATGTAGAGGATTAGTTTTTGTTGACTTAGCAATATCCCAGTTATATATAAGCAACAAGTACATCACCTTAGCTATATGAGCAGCGATCAACAAAGTCAACAGTCAAAGTCAATAGTCAGTCAACAGAAACGCCCAGCCAGACTCCCTCTTACGACCAACATAGGTCAACGTGGACTTTTTCTTACCCTGTATACGACGGGGCTTTGCACTGCAGGGATTGGGGACATAAACTGTACAAAGCTTGTGTCTAGTGAGTGAATACGTTGGGCTTAAACGACGCTTTGAATCGTATTTCGTTTGAGCACGACGTGTTAGCTTGATGAAAACTGACGAAGATCCCAGATGTTTGCGGATGTGGTGAACTCCGCGATCGCGAGTATGTTACACGAACCGAGAACATCGGGGCGAATATGGGATTACAGTGAGTGATTTCACATTTAAAGTCGTAACTGTAATATCTTTGCTGTAAATGAAAGCAACGCGAGCAATAACATTTTTTGTATTATTTGATCATAAAGTACATGTACAGTAATACGGGAGGGCAATTATCACAGATCCATTCAAAAGGACGCCCGAAAGATACAAGCAAAATATGTCTGGACAAACACATGAACTACAATGAAAGCATGTGATTCACGCAGATTTTCACATTTAATGATGAAGAAAATCACTGTGACATGTGTACAATCAGATTCCCGCTTAAATGGTTAAAACATCTTTTAGATTTGATGCCTAACGTTATGAAGAGATGGGATTAGAATCCATGATAATTGAAAACTGGTAGGCATATGGGATGCTTCTGCAAAGCTGAATGTGGTGGCTTAGCTCATGGTCACTTGTATATAACAATGGTCAAACACTCAAGACATTGTCAACTCTATCTTGTATATAAATTAATTCCTTTTTAAGATGAGAAGCTTCATCTTTGCTCTCCTGCTGCTTGGGGTTGTGGTCCAGCCGACTGATGCTTTTTGGGGTGCAATTCTCAAGCTCCTGAAGATACTTGGGACAACGCTGCTTGGAAGTAATATTAACTTAGGCACATATCCATGTCCGAATATCTAAGAATTTGAATGTCTATCAAAGAATGTTTGTTGTCAAGACATTATAAATTTTACATGTTATCAGATGAATGATCCGTATTTCGCATTCCTAGGTATAACATGCTTCGTATGTTCAGGCGTACGTTCAAAGCAGGACCTCCTCTTCTACATTAGTTCCATTGGGTACAATGTGTGAAGCCCATTTCAGGTGTCCCCCGCCGAGATATTGCTGGAATATTGCTGAAAGTGGCGTAAAACCATACCTCACTCCAATTATGGTCATGTCGCCAGAAAGGATCTCAATAGCTGATCGTAGCCGTCGTTCTTTCACGTATAGTCAGAATTCTGAATAAATAATTAAATTCCACGAGGAATACAACCTATTCCGTAGAACAAACGTGGCATTCCATTTTGCAGGTACATGTACATTTTTACATTCAAATAGTGAGAATTTATTTTTTGAACATTTGTGATCACCACGCAGTTAAACAAATATCATTGTAAACGTGTTATAAACTAGCCCCTCTACAGTACTGGTTACCCAAACATGAAGTGACGTCTCAATAAAAATATGTTGCACAATATATAGCCATGATTGTTGCCACTGTGCAGAAAAGCCCTGACGATTCCGGGTTTTCAGCACCCATGCTTGTCGTAAAAGGCGACAAACGGGATCGGGTGGTCAGGCTCACTGACTAGTCTGATGCATGTCATCGTATCCCAATCGATGCTCATGATGTCAATGATTGTCTGGTCCCGACTCGATTATTTACAGACCGCCGTCATATAGCTGGAATATTGCTGAGTGCGGCGTTAAACAACAAACAAACAAACACACATAAGCTGACGCTATCCTTCTACTTGAAGCAACGATAGATTCGGAGGGTAAGCGTGGTGTTCAAGATGTTGACTCGAATGGAGATGGGAAGCTTGATATGGCCGAACTGAAAGCAGAGTACGGACAACTGGGCGCTCGTGAACTTATGCACTTTGCTGATTCAAATGGTAGGTTGTTTGTGTATGCATACTATTGTTACTGGATCCACTGTTAAGAGACAAGAGAACCGAGGATTACTGCCAAAGACGATTTCTTTGCCCTTCCCGAATGTATTATATGTATCAAATGATTGACAATGATTCTCAATAGGTAACCACGTTCTTGAGGCTCAGGAGATTGTGGCATTGGAGCGATACGCAGACTCCCACACATAAGGTAAACATTAAGCATTACGTTGAATCGATATTAATTAGCGCTTTCATTGATTGGGAGCAAAATATAAAAAATCATACAAAATGGATCTCCTGCTGATATGTTCAATAATGATAATATTCTCGGTTTGCTATTCTCTGGCTACATTTAAGAGAAATGACATCGCGAACTATCAAAAATCACATGTGTTACGAGCTGGTAAAGTGTATGTATGTGTATGGATACTAATACATGTTTCTGTATGCACTCGCTAATGACGTTATTTTATTTTAACAGAGGACATGGAACAACAATGAAAATCTCCGATTAACATGAACGTTTCAATGAAATAAATTGTTTGCAATCGATTTGGGTGTCTGGGTTTTCTTTGTTTAGAAGTGAAAGTTTGATGTAACGATCCACGTGATAAAAGCCGACTATCAGACAAGTCACCGAATCTGACCATTTAATGCAATTGACTCCGTGGTTCAACGTATGTTATTTGGAAATTACTTTACCCCCTGGTAATAGTTTATATATTAAAAGGCCCTGACTGAAAAGCATCATTGTAACATTGTTTTCGTCCGTGGCAGGGAACTAACTTCAGGAACTGTGTCGTCGATGGCACGTGCATAGAGGGTTCGTAAAACTAAAGCATGTATACATACAAAAATACATGTATTGTGTTTTGGTATTCACTCCCTCACCATTATCACTCAAACCTGTAGACCATGAGTGAGTGAGTGAAGTGAATGTTATCAATATTTCCACAATAACGGTATGGTCTATAATTATTCAGGTATGTATCAGGCAAACGCTATACCATAATCAGGTTGAATCTGGGATTCAACAACACAATACTACAATATTTTATCAAACGGCTAGCACGGTACAGGGAATAGCTACACCTTACTCTACTTTGCTACCTGAGATTTAAGTCACAGAGCAGTATGTTGAGACGTTTGGTAATGCTATTAACTAACTAAATAATATAATTGAAATGACTATTTAAATGTATTGTACTCAAGTGAACGACGACGTTTTGCATTATACAGAAATCATTTTAAAGGATAGGTATGACTAAGCACTGCGCATGTATGACAATCCAATAAAAGGAGCATTCGAGAATACTTAACAACATGAATGATTGCTCAATCCAGTCCTAGTGCTTTACACAAACACACAGTACATGGCAGGCCAGATCATGGTCAGGACGCCCCAGTGTTATTGAAATTGGTCTTGGTCATTCTCAATGTCAGTTATATATATTGGTGAATGTATATTATCAAACTATCTAATTGCTTTGAGACCTATGCCCAGAAGGCGCATGCTCATTGGCAAATCTGGTGATGCCATACTTCCGAACTCTGTACGTCCCCAATTGATTGTCATGGGCTGGACCACCTGAGGTATAACACCCCTTTATCATCAGTCTTTGCAGCTTGGAGATCTGCTGCAGCATAAAACTGTCCTCGTAGACACTCGGTGTTGGGTGTGGAAAAGGGATGCTGCATCAGTTTCCTTTCAAACATGGCTACCCAACAACCGTGTTAAAAAAGACGACATAGAGATTCTGACAGTTCCTCGTCTGACAGAAAGCCTCCATGGTCTGGTTGTAGAGCATCCCCCCAGAGAGCAGAAGGTCCGGGGTTCAATCCCCGGCTGCATTATAGCAAAAGACATTGAAAGATGATACTTGTTGTTACCCTGCCTAGCTCTCGGCATTAAGGGGCTAAAACAAGGACTGGTCGGCTCGGAGTCACGATACTGTGTCTGGGTATTCATGTTAAACTGCGGCATGGTGTCTCAGTGGGCTAGTACTATAAATCGGCATCAGTCCGGACTAGTACAAGCAGCCACACAAACACACACACGTACATGCACGTCGCTATATAAGTGCAATAATCTTTGACGCGACACTAAAATCCATTTTACCTCACCTCCTCGTGTGACACGTTTCTTCATTATTGAAGCTTGTGAAAAGAACCTATTCAACTGAATCTATTTACAACCGCCAAAGGTTACGTGCCTCTGGTATCAGCGGAGAGATTACAAATGACAGAACGCCCTGAACCGACTGTCTCCTTGTAGAGCATGCATGGAGACAGAAATCTGTTAATCTGCTCAAATTAACAAAAGTTTGTCAATGTCCATTTTGCTATCACAGTGCACAAGACACTGATATAGTGTTGAAGGCATTGCCTGTGATCCAGCATGCTGCCTGACCAAAGATAAAATAGTCAATGAACTGGTTCAACACTAAAGTTTCAACACTTGTGTTGAATGGTCACTTTTTCTTGACGATTTCAACATTTCTTGTCGAAATATTATGAATACGATTGAAAGACAGCTACAACTCTGTCTTAACGAAATTTTTAAAAAATGGGCCAATGAAGATGGCTTCAAGTTGTCTAAATCCAAAACAAACAGTATTTACTTTTGTCGTAAATGCAAACCTGCCACAGTAAAAGAGGAGTCCCGGTCCTGGTTCTCATATTTACCCATCATCTGACATTCTTTCCACACATCCATTTTTTTAAATGTTAGACCCTCGCTGATTGGCTGATTAAAAAAGTTCACCTGACGCGACCTTCTGTCTTAGATCGGTCTTCACGCAGAGTGGTATCGTATCGTGGGTTAAAGGTCTGATTTTAATGGTATTATTGCAATGATACGTCTGTGTTCGAGGTGAGTGAGGTACAATTTAGGTGGTATCATTAATTCCTTATCCATATAAGTTAAACAAATCTCTTTATGGAACACATATTCGGTTGATCGCAATAAGATTCTATCATGACAACACAAATACAATCGCTTTCGTTATAATAGAAGTGCTGTCTGATGACTTTCCTTCGGCACAGTCGACTGTTTTCTGTGTATTGAATGTTAGAATTCAAGAATCAGTTACGTAGCAATCACAGATCGTCTTTATTTCCGAGGGGGCACGGGTGGCCAAGTCGTCTAAGGCGCCGCGATTCGCTATGCAGAGTTGCGTCCCTTGGTCACGCCAGAAACCTATGGTTGTGTGTTCGAATCCCGGTTCGCCTCGATTATGTTTCTAGGTTTGTCAGCACCATACCCGTGCTCGTGGGTTTCACCGAAGTGGTTAACGTCTAAGACCCGCATCACTTCGGGCTTTCCTCCCACATTAAGCTGACACGCCGTGATATAACTGGAATACTGTTAAAAGCGGCGTTAAACCCAACTCACTCACTCACTCACTTTATTTCCGAGCGTGTGTCCTTAAACAATACAAACATTTTACCACTGTACTTAAATCATCTAACAGGGATTATAATAGAAAACTGCACAGCTAATACAACACTCAGTTCGCGCTGAAGAAAATGAAGCGACAATGGCATGTCTTGTAAGTACACTAGAATGTTATAACTTCTACATTTAGAAGTCGGGGAAATGGGACGTCGTAAATAGGACGGGATGAAATTAAGTCAAATGAACGCTTTATATATGTGCAAGTATACAATTTTACATATTACTCATTTTGTCACTGAATGTTCATCACGTGGTATATATATTTTTGTTAATGTTACAACCGCAGAAGGTCTCAGAAAGAGGTGCGCTATCAAATGATGTGGATAGGGATATTGCGATAAGTCATGTCATACGTATTTGAAGTAATCAATTTGGTGTATGGGGGATCCTCAGGACAGTTTGGGTAATAAATTATTCACGTATGTCTTTTGTAGATTTCTACTACCAAGTGCTGTCACCCATGCTTGCCGTAAAAGGCGACTATGCTTGTCGTAAGAGGCAACTAACGGGATCGGGTGGTGAGACTTGCTGACTTGGTTGATGCATGTCATCGATCCCAATTGCGTGGATCGATGCTCATGTTGTCAATCACTGGATTGTCTGGTCCCGACTTGATTATTTACAGACCGCCATCGTGTAGCTGGAATATTGCTGAGTGCGGCGTTGAACAACAAACCAACAACAACCAAGTGCTGTCCAATGGAAACATAAAGAAGAATGTGTATTGAGTGTGGTACTGGGAACCTCTTGATTTTGCGTTGATGGATATTTCAAGCAATAATTATTGAACCCGATATTTAACTTTGTTAGACTGTAGCTTAGTATAAAGCATAAACATATGTAATACAAGGAGACATTCTTTTCCAAGTTGTTGAATATGAATATCCAGTTCGAGTCACATAAAAAAAAATAACATTTTTGAATCAAACAAATAGCCCTTGATCACGTCACGATTGTGCTATGTATCTAATTTTATTGTCCATTTGCCGACACAAATTTGCTGAAACAGTATTCAAACAACGACTGTAGTTTTCCGTTTCGTTGTTGTCATCCTGGTTCCAGAATGAGACAATACTCTTGATCCAGCATAATTCTAAACCACAGCTGTAAGAAGATAGGAGCAGTCGGGTAACCTAGTAGTTAAAGCGTTCGCGGCGCTCGTCACGCCGAAGGCCCGGGTTCGATTCCCGACATGGGTACAATGTGTGAAGCCCGTTTCTGGTGTCCCCCGCCGTGATATTGCTGGAGTATTGCTAAAAGCGGTGTAAATTCATTTCATGTGTAATGCTAGACAAATAAAACCAAATGGCAAGATAATTGACAAATACCTAAAACCACAAACCTTAGAATACTGCCACCAACCTCTGATATTTTAAATAACCTTTTATGATTGTATTATATTTATTCTTATTTAAATACTAATATATTATACACCATTCTATACCTCATCATTTTAATATAGATATATACAAACAAACAAACCAAACTAAAATATTAATATGCCACTGCTATAATATTAACCACCTTCCATTTACAATTGATTTCTTGTTGTTGACGATAACCACATTGATTGTGTATCTGTGTTATTGTCTGTACAAGGAGGTGTTTTGAAAACTGGAATTGCACATTATTTGTTGTATAGGACGACTGAGTTGTAACGCCATTACTGTACTTGGGTACTGACAAAAGATGTGAGTCATATGCGCATGTAACTGTATGTTATCTAACTATCTACATAATATGTTCTTGCTGCCGATTGAACTGAACGCAAAAACACGTTAAGTACAAACTATGTTTGATATCCAGGGACATCTCGGTGAATAACATGCTGTCATGATGACCTCCACTCTCACCCTTCATCACTGTTTAACAAGTAGAACATACCTTTGCTAGACTGTTTTGTTGAAGTTCGGATATTCTTGGGTGCCCAGCTAACAGACATTTCTGTCTGAAACCTGAGGCCAATGTCTATGCTTCCAGTATTTTCTGGAACAACTTATTCTTTAAATATGACAGGAAGGCACGAAATGCCCAGTCGTCCATTTCGCCGTTATTCGCTGTGCAGAGTTGTCATGGTCCGATGATCGTGTGTGTAGAGTTGTGTCATTAGTGTCATGATCGATGATCGTTGGTTCGAATCCCAAATATTCCCTGATTATGATCATTTGTCAATGAGGTTTGTACCAAAGTGATGAAAGTCCATGACCTGTGTCACTTTGGGCTTTCTTCCCATATTAGGCTTGTACACCGTTATATAACTGGAATACTAAGCATAAACACTCCACATCTGCTTAATTGCCAGAAATACAAGGATTTCTTTAAGTGTATATGTTTATAGGCATGCATGTATATGTCCACATCGGACAATATTCTTATCTCTTCGTCAAGAATTATCTATTCCATAAAGCTGAATTCTACCTTGACAAAGAATAGACAACACGCCTGGATATTTAGTCAGTGTATATATAGAGAATCTCACCCGAGTGTCTTTTGATATCAAATATATCAACACTCGTTGATAAAAGTGGAAAAAAGTCGAGGCTTGCCGAGGATTTTTGCAACTCTTTTGAACGAGTGTTGATATATTTGATATGAAAAGACACGAGGGTGAGATTTTATTTATCGTCCAACATCATTCCTTCAACTTTTTCAGTTTGTCGACAGTAATTAGCAGTGTCTACAATGTAAAAAGTACTGCAAACAGCTTCAGTAGCAGAGCCATTAGTAATGTCATTTGATTGTGACGTCATGATAACCAGTGACGTCACAATGGTCTGCAAAGCATTGTGATGTAATTTCATTGCAGCGATATCTACAGTGTAGATATCGCTTGATCTCATCCAAGCGATATCTCCCGTGTGAGCCAGTTTTGGATGATAAATACATTGTAAATGCAAGAGAATAAATAACCTGTCTAGGTTATCCACCGAAACAGATTCCATTTGGCCTAAATGGCAAAACAGGGTAATATAGCTGTTATAGAAATGGCTGCAAAGAACATCTGATCGAAATGACGTGTCATTTATTAAATCATAGAAATGGGTACAATGACATGACAATTTAAACTGGGGATAAAAACGATAAGGCCTGCTGATGATTGTGACCTGTCCTTCGAAACACAAATGACACACGTATATCTAACTTCATGCATCTCTATTACAGTTATGGTTCTTACAATATCGACGATTCTTACACTTTTGCAATATGTTATTACGCCGACTAAGTACATGTACATAAACATTACCTACAGTTTTATGTCACACAGGGTGACTTCTCTGTCTCATCCATGTATTTTTACACTATCAGGGGAAGCAAACACTTTTACCGTTTAATTCCACCCAACACTGCATTTAAACCAGCACGTACACAATCCAAGTCTTTGCATATATATAATATATGGGGACATGGGTGGCCCAGTCGTCTAAGGCGTAGCGATTCGCTGTGCAGAGTTGCGTCCCTTGGGCACGCCAGAAACCTATGATTGTGGGTTCGAATCCCGGTTCGCCCTGATTATGTTTCTAGGTTTGTCAGCACCATACCCGTACTCGTTGGATTCACCGAAGTGGTAAACGTCTGAGACCTGCATCACTTCGGGCTTTCCTCCCACATTAAGCTGACACGCCGTGATATAACTGGAATACTGTTAAAAGCGCCGTTAAACCCAACTCACTCACTCACTATATAATATATATGAATATCGATTCAGCTTCGGTTAAATGAAATACCCAAGACCTATTTGTATTTGTTTTTTTCTGACAGTCTGAAAGGAGCAATCTTTCAATTCATTTTTAGCGGCATTGTAAAATACACACGAGTGAGTGAGATTATCACAGTGTTGTATGTTTTGTTTTGTTTGCTTGTTGGTGTTGAATGCCGCCCTCGGCATGTTCCAGCTATATGACGGCGGTCTGTAAATAATCGAGTCTGGACCAGACAATCCAGTGATTGACATCATGAACATCGATCCACGCAATTGGGATCCATGACTTGCATCAACCAAGTCAGCAAGTCTCACCACCCGATCCTGTTAGTCTTACGACAAGCATAGTCGCCACTTACGATAAGCACAGTAAAGGTAAAAAGTTGTGACTATACATGACAATACAACCAAACTTAGGCTTTAGTTCGAGGATGATGGGAAAGGAAAGCTAATATTTTCATTTCTGAGCATTATGTCTTGTAGTCGTCCGGCGTGATATTTCAGGAATATTGAAATGTGGCGTAAAACAAACAAAGTGGCGTAAAACCATACTCACTCACTCTTGTAATCGTTTTCAAACATCTGCTTCCCTAAATATTTTCCTTGAGACAATTTTTAACCACAGGCAAACGACATGTGTACATTGTAACAATAACATGTAGAATTGCACTAAGTGAAGGTCTTGTGAGGTAACATGATCGAACAGGTACGTTATAACATACGAGATAACACAAGAAATTAGGAACTGAATGGTAAGCACTAAAATAATGCATACTTAGCCAATTCAGATTTAATCATTCCATTTTATTGTTCAGTATATGACATTACTTGTTCCATGTCTGTGATAGCAATCTTAGTCAAATTTAGTAGTTGTGATGTTTATTAATATTCTTTTATGTTCCGTCATTTCAAAAGTAATTACGTGTGAGGGAGCAGTATAATTGTTTCTCGGTTTTCAGTATATATGTATCTCCATGTATGTGCTCATTCAGTCCAACATTTCTGGGTGAATCTCAAGATCTAGACTGTGCATCAAAGTAAGTATTTGAATTATTTCTATAATACATGTCAACACATCGTTTAAGCATGATGCAGTTAATGCTTGTAGCTATAGCATGGACATACCTGTATTTTCATTAGCAGCACAAAATCATTTAATCCATATTAACATTGTACAACACACATATGTGTGTTGTGTGAGAGTCTTTTGATAATGTATGTTGTTGCAATATTTGTTCTATACGAGATGCGTGTGACTGTCAGTGACTCCTGTAAAAGATTAGTGAGGTGAGGTGAAATGGGGGTTTAACGTCGCGTTCAAGATTATGGCACTTTTGTAGCGAGGTGCATGCATGTGTGCATGTATCTGTGAGGCTGCTTGTACTAGTCCGGGCTGATGCTGATTTTATAGTGCTAGCCCATTGAGATACCATGCCGCAGCTTAACATGATTACCCAACTCAGACTCCGAGCAAACCAGTCCTTGTTTTAGCCCATTAATACCGAGCGCCAAGCAGGGTAACAACAAGTTTCATAATTTAACGTATTTTTGTATGAAGAGTCCGGGGATCGAACCCACGACCTTCCGCTGCCTGGGCAGACACTCTATCCGCTAGACCACGGAGGCAATGTAAAGGATTAGTTTTTGTTGACTTAGCAATATCCCAGTTATATATAAGCGACCAGTACATCACCTTAGCTATATGAGCAGCGATCAACAAAGTCAACAGTCAAAGTCAATAGTCAGTCAACAGAAACGCCGAGCCAGACTCCCTCTTACGACCAACATAGGTCAACGTGGACTTATTCTTACCCTGTATACGACGGGGACTTTGCACTGCAGGGGTTGGGGGTATAAATTGTACAAAGCTTGTGTCTAGTGAGTGATTACGTTGGGCTTAAACGACGCTTTCAATCGTATTTCGTTTGAGCACGATGTGTTAGCTTGATGAAAACTGACGCAGATACCAGATGTTTGCGGATGTGGTGAACTCAGCGATCGCGAGTATGTTACACGAACCGAGAACATCGGGGCGAATATGGGTTTACAGTGAGTGATTTCACTTTTAAAGTCGCAACTGTAATATCTTTGCTGTAAATTAAAGCAACGCGAGCAATAACATTTTTTGTATTATTTGATCATAAAGTACATGTACAGTAATGCAGGAGGGCAATTATCACAGATCCATTCAAAACAAAGCCCGAAAGATACAAGCAAAGTATGTCTGGACAACCACATGAACTACAATGAAAGCATGTGATTCACACAGATTTTCACATTTAATGATGAAGAAAATCACTGTGACATGTGTACAATCAGATTCCTGCTTAAACGGTTAAAACATCTTTTAGATTTGATGCGAGAGAGATGGGATTAGAATCCATGATAATTGAAAACTGGTAGGCATATGGGATGCTTCTGCAAAGCTGAATGTGGTGGCTTAGCTCATGGTCACTTGTATATAGCAATGGTCAAACACTCAAGACATTTAACTCTATTGTGTATATAAATTAATTCCTTTTTAAGATGAGAAGCTTCATCTTTGCTCTCCTGCTGCTTGGGGTTGTGGTCCAGCCGACTGATGCTTTTTGGGGTGCAATTCTCAGGATCCTGACGAAATTTGGGACAACACTGCTTGGAAGTAATATTAACTTAGGCACATATCCATGTCCGAATATCTAAGAATTTGAATGTCTATCAAAGAATGTTTGTTGTCAAGACATTATAAATTTTACATGTTATCAGATGAATGATCCGTATTTCGCATTCCTAGGTATAACATGCTTCGTATGTTCAGGTGTACGTTCAAAGCTGGACCTCCTCTTCTACATTAGTTCCAACGTATTTTATAGAGGTACCTTATCACACTAAATTAAAAAGCTTGAGGCAGAAATCGAAACGTTTAGTGAAAATGTCCGTCTGTTTTTAAGTAACTTCTTCTATCGTCTACTTCGGTACCGATTTAAGTAATTAAATACAGAAAATACATTTCTTCGTATTTCATGCCAACCTTATATGATGCTTCCAATTATGGACGGGGCGGTCGGGTAGCCTAGTGGTTAAAGCGTTTGCTCGTCACGCCGAAGGCCCGGGTTCGAATCCCGAATTGGTTACAATGTGTGGAGCCCATTTCAGGTGTCCCCCGCCGAGATATTGCTGGAATATTGCTGAAAGTGGCGTAAAACCTTACCTCACTCCAATTATGGTCATGTCGCCAGAAAGGATCTCAATAGCTGATCGTAGCCGTCGTTCTTTCACGTATAGTCAGAATTCTGAATAAATAATTAAATTCCACGAGGAATACAACCTATTCCGTAGAACAAACGTGGCATTCCATTTTGCAGGTACATGTACATTTTTACATTCAAATAGTGAGAATTTATTTTTTGAACATTTGTGATCACCACGCGGTTAAACAAATATCATTGTAAACGTGTTATAAACTAGTCCCTCTACCGTACTGGTTACCCAAACATGAAGTGACGTCTCAACATATAGCCATGATTGTTACCACTGTACAGAAGAGCCCTGACGATTCCGGGTTTTCAGCACCCATGCTTGTCGTAAGAGGCGACAAACGGGATCGGGTGGTCAGGCTCACTGACTAGTCTGATGCATGTCATCGTATCCCAATCGATGCTCATGATGTCAATGATTGTCTGGTCCCGACTCGATTATTTACAGACGGCCCTCATATAGCTGGAATATTGCTGAGTGCGGCGTTAAACAACAAACAAACAAACAAACAAACACACATAAGCTGACACTATCCTTCTACTTGAAGCAACGATAGATTCGGAGGGTAAGCGTGGTGTTCAAGATGTTGACTCGAATGGAGATGGGAAGCTTGATATGGCCGAACTGAAAGCAGAGTACGGACAACTGGGCGCTCGTGAACTCATGCACTTTGCTGATTCAAATGGTAGGTTGTTTGTGTATGCATACAATTGTTACTGGATCCACTGTTAAGAGACAAGAGAACCGAGGATTACTGCCAAAGACGATTTCTATGCCCTTTCCCGAATGAATTAAATGTATCAAATGATTGACAATGATTCTCAATAGGTAACCACGTTCTTGAGGCTCAGGAGATTGTGGCATTGGAGCGATACGCAGACTCCCACACATAAGGTAAACATTAAGCATTACGTTGAATCGATATTAATTAGTGCTTTCATTGATTGGGAGCAAAATATAAAAAAATCATACAAAATGGATCTCCTGCTGATATGTTCAATAATGATAATATTCTCGGTTTGCTATTGTCTGGCTACATTTAAGAGAAATGACATTGCGAACTATCAAAAATCACATGTGTTACGAGCTGGTACAGTGTATGTATGTGTATGGATACTAATACATGTTTCTGTATGCACTCGCTAATGACGTTATTTTATTTTAACAGAGGACATGGAACAACAATGAAAATCTCCGATTAACTGGAACGTTTCAATGAAATAAAATGTTTGCAATCGATTTGGGTGTCTGGGTTTTCTTTGTTTAGAAGTGAAAGTTTGATGTAACGATCCACGTGATAAAAGCCGACTATCAGACAAGTCACCGAAACTGACCATTTGATGCAATTGACTCCGTGGTTCCACGTATGTTATTTGGAAATTACTTTACCCCCTGGTAATAGTTTATATATTAAAAGGCCCTGACTGACAAGCATCATTGGAACATTTTTTTCGTCCGTGGCAGGGAACTAACTTCAGGAACTGTGTCGTCGTTGGCACGTGTATAGTGAGTGAGTGAGTGAGTTGGGTTTTACGCCGCTTTTAACAGTATTCCAGTTATATCGCGGCGTGTCAGCTTAATGTGGGAAGGAAAGCCCGGAGTGATGCAGGTCTCAGACGTTTACCACTTCGGTGAAACCCACGAGCACGGGTATGGTGCTGACAAACCTAGAAACATAATCGGGGCGAACCGGGATTCGAACCCACAATCATAGGTTTCTGGCGTGCCCAAGGGACGCAACTCTGCACAGCGAATCGCGGCGCCTTAGACGACTGGGCCACCCGTGCCCCCGGCACGTGTATAGAGAGTTCGTAAGCTAAAGCATGTATACATAGAAAAAAAACATATATTGTGTTTTGGTATTCATCCATCACCATTATCACTCAAACCTGTAGACCATGAGTGAGTGAGTGAAGTGAATGTTATCAATATTTCCACAATTATAGTATTGTCTATAATTATTTAGGTATGTATCAGACAAACGCTATACCATAATCAGGTTGAATCTGGGATTCAACAACACATAATACAATATTTTATCAAACGGCTAGCACGGTACAGGGAATAGCTACACCTTACTTTACTTTGCTACCTATGATTTAAGTCACAGAGCAGTATGTTGAGACGTTTGGTAATGCTATTAACTAACTAAATAATATAATTGAAATGACTATTTAAATGTATTGTACTCAAGTGAACGACGACGTTTTGCATTATACAGTAATCATTTTAAATGATAGTTATGACTAAGCTCTGCGCATGTATGACAATCCAATAAAAGGAGCATTCGAGAATACTTAACAACATGAATGATTGCTCAATCCAGTCCTAGTGCTTTACACAAACACACACAGATCATGATCAGGACGCCGCAGTGTTATTGAAATTGGCCTTGGTCATTCTCAATGTCAGTTATATATATTGTATATTTATCAAACTATCTAATTGCTTTGAGACCTATGCCCAGAAGGCGCATGCTCATTGGCAAGTCTGGTGATGCTGACTTCCGAACTCTGTACGTCCCCAATTGATTGTCATGGGCTGGACCAGCCTGAGGTTTTTATTTGGAAGATAGCTACAGCTTGTGTGTAAAAGTTTCCGAGGTACACCCCTTTATCATCAGTCTTTGCAGCTTGCAGATCTGCTGCAGCATAAGACTGTCCTCGTAGACACTCGTTGGTGGGTGTGGAAAAGGGATGCTGAATCATGTTCCTTTCAAACATGGCTGCCCAACAACCGTGTTCAAAAAGACGACATAGAGATTCTGACAGTTCCTAGTCTGACAACCTCCATGGTCTAGTTGTAGAGCATCCGCCCAGAGAGCAGAAGGTCCGGGGTTCAATCCCCGGCCACATTATAGCAAAAGACGTTGAAAGATGGTACTTGTTGTTACCCAGCCTAGCTCTCGGCATTAATCGGCTAAAACAAGACTGGTCGGCTCGGAGTCACGATACTGTGTCTGAGTGGGGTATTCATGTTATACACTGCGGCATTGTGTCTCAGTGGGCTAGCACTATAAACTCGTCATTAGTCCGGACTAGAACAAGGCGCCACACACTCACATGCATGCACGTCGCTATATAAGTGCAATAATCTTTGACGCGACACTAAAACCCATTTAACCTCCCCTCCTCGTGTGATTATCTGACACGTTTCTTCATTATTGAAGCTTGTGAAAAGAAGCTTTTCAACTGAATCTATTTACACCGCTGTCTCCTTGTAGAGTATGCATGGAGACGGAAAAGTGTTTATCTGCTCAAATTAACAAAAGTTTGTCAATGTCAAGTTTCCTGCACAGTGCACAAGACACTGATATTGTGTAAGGGCATTGCCTGTGACCCAGCACGCTGCCTGACCAAAGATAAAATAGTAAATGAACTTGTTCAACACTATATTTTCAACACTTGTGTTGAATGGTCACTTTTTCTGGACGATTTCAACATTTCTTGTCGAAATATTATGGATACGATCTAAAGACAGCTACAACTATGTCTTAACGAAATTTAAAAAAAGGGCCAATGAAGATGGCTTCAAGTTTTCCAAATCCAAAACAAACAGTATTTACTTTTGTCGTGAATGAAAACCTGTCACAGTAAAAGAGAAGGCCCAGTCCTGGTTCTCATATTTGCCCATCATCTGACATTCTTTCCACACATCCATTTTTTTAAATGTTAGACCCTCGCTGATTGGCTGATTAGAAAGTTCACCTGACGCGACCACCTGTCTTAGATCGGTCTTCACGCAGAGTGGTATCGTATCGTGGGTTAAAGGTCTGATTTTAATGGTATTATTGCAATGATACGTCTGTGTTCGAGGTGAGTGAGGTACAATTTAGGTGGTATCATTAATTCCTTATCCATATAAGTTAAACAAATCTCTTTATGGAACACATATTCGGTTGATCGCCATAAGATTCTATCATGACAAAACAAATACAAAGATATCGTTATGATAGATGTGATGTCTGATGACTTTTCTGTGTATTGAATGTTAGAATTCAAGAATCAGTAGCAATCACACATCGTCTTTATTTCCGAGCTTGTGTCCTTAAACAATACAAACATTTTACCACTATACTTAAATCATCTAACAGGGATAATAATAGAAAACTGCACAGCTAATACAACACTCAGTTCGCGCTGGAGAAATTGAAGCGACACTGGCATGTATTGTAAGTACACTTGAACGTTATAACTTCCACATTTAGAAGTCGGGGAAATGGGACGTCGTAAACAAGACTTGATAGAATAAAGTCAAATGAACGCATTATATATGTGCAAATATACAATTTACATATTACTCATTTAGTCACTGAATGGTTCATCACGTGGTATATATATTTTTGTTAATGTTACAACCGCAGAAGGTCTCAGAAAGAGGTGCGCTATCAAATGATGTGGATAGGGATAATGCGATAAGTCATGTCATACGTATTTGAAGTAATCAATTTGGTGTAAAGGGGAATAAAAGAAAGATCCTCAGGACAGTTTGTAAATTATTCACGAATGTCTTTTGTAGATCTCTACTACCAAATGCTGTCCAATGGAAACATAAAGAAGAAAGTGTTTTGAGTGTGGTACTGCGGACCTCTTGATATTTCAAGCAATTGAATCCGATATTTAACTTTGTTAGACTGTAGCTTAGTATACGAAAATATAAACATATGTAATACAAGGAGACATTTTCTTTCCAAATTGTTGAATATGAATATCCAGTTCGAGTCACATATGCAAAAAAAGATATTTGAATCAAACAAATAGCCCTTGATCACGTCAACATTGTGTGAATTTTTCTTAATTTATTGTCCATTTGCCGACATAGATTTGCTGAAACAGTATTCAAACATCGACTGTAGTTTTCTGTTTCGTTGTTGTCATCCTGGTTCCAGAATGAGACAATACTCGTGATCGAGCATTATTCTAAACAACACCTGTAAGAAGATAGGGACGGTCGGGTAGCCTAGTAGTTCATTATAAAGCTTTCCCTCGTCACGCCGAAAACCCGGGTTCGATTCCCGTTATGGGTACAATGTGTGAAGTCCGTTTCTGGTGTCCCCCGCCGTGATATTGCTGGAGTGTTGCTAAAAGCAGCGTAAATTCATTTCATGTGTAATGCTAGACAAATAAAACCAAATGGCAAGCTATTACAAATACCTAACACCCTAAACCTTATAATCCTAATAATATATAATATTTTTAGCGGCATTGTAAAATACACACGAATGAGTGAGATTATCACAGTGTTGTATGTTTTGTTTTGTTTGTTTGTTGTTGTTGAATGCCGCCCTCGGCCATATTCTAGCTTTATGACGGCGGTCTGTAAATAATCGAGTCTGGACCAGACAATCCAGTGATTGACATCATGAACATCGATCCACGCAATTGGGATCGATAACTTGCATCAACCAAGTCAACAAGTCTGACCACCTGATCCCGTTGGTCGTCACTTACGACAAGCATAGTCGCCACTTACGACAAGCATAGTCGTCACTTACGACAAGCATAGTCGCCACTTACGATAAGCATAGTAAAGGTAAAAAGTTGTGACTATACATGACAATACAACCGAACTTAGGCTTTAGTTCGAGGATGATGGGAAAGGAAAGCTAATATTTCCATTTCTGAGCATTATGTCTTGTAGTCGTACGGCGTGATATTTCAGGAATATTGAAATGTGGCGTAAAACAAACAAAGTGGCGTTAAACCATACTCACTCACTCTTGTAATCGTTTTCATACATCTGCTTCCCTAAATATTTTCCTTGAGGCATTTATTAACCGCAGGCAAATGACATGTGTACATTGTAACAATAACATGTAGAATTGCACGAAGTGAAGGTCTTGTGAGGTAACATGATCGAACAGGTACATTATAACATACGAGATAACACAAGAAATTAGGAACTGAATGGTAAGCACTAAAATAATGCATACTTAGGCAATTCAGATTTAATCATTCCATTTTATTGTTCAGCATATGACATTACTTGTTCCATGTCTGTGATAGCAATCTTAGTCAAATTTAGTAGTTGTGATGTTTATTAATATTCTTTTATGTTCCGTCATTTCAAAAGTAATTACGTGTGAGGGAGCAGTATAATTGTTTCTCGGTTTTCAGTATATATGTATCTCCATGTATGTGCTCATTCAGTCCAACATTTCTGGGTGAATCTCAAGATCTAGACTGTGCATCAAAGTAAGTATTTGAATTATTTCTATAATACATGTCAACACATCGTTTAAGCATGATGCAGTTAATGTTTGTAGCTATAGCATGGACATACCTGTATTTTCATTAGCAGCACAAAATCATTTAATCCATATTAACATTGTACAACACACATATGTGTGTTGTGTGAGAGTCTTTTGATAATGTATGTTGTTGCAATATTTGTTCTATACGAGATGCGTGCGACTGTCAGTGACTCCTGTAAAAGATTAGTGAGGTGAGGTGAAATGGGGTTTAACGTCGCGTTCAAGATTATGGCACTTTTGTAGCGAGGTGCATGCATGTGTGCATGTATCTGTGAGGCTGCTTGTACTAGTCCGGGCTGATGCTGATTTTATAGTGCTAGCCCATTGAGTTACCATGCCACAGCTTAACATGATTACCCAACTCAGACTCCGAGCAAACCAGTCCTTGTTTTAGCCCATTAATACCGAGCGCCCGGCAGGGTAACAACAAGTTTCATAATTTAACGTATTTTTGTATGAAGAGTCCGGGGATCGAACCCACGACCTTCCGCTGCCTGGGCAGACACTCTATCCGCTAGACCACGGAGGCAATGTAAAGGATTAGTTTTTGTTGACTTAGCAATATCCCAGTTATATATAAGCGACCAGTACATCACCTTAGCTATATGAGCAGCGATCAACAAAGTCAACAGTCAAAGTCAATAGTCAGTCAACAGAAACGCCGAGCCAGACTCCCTCTTACGACCAACATAGGTCAACGTGGACTTATTCTTACCCTGTATACGACGGGGACTTTGCACTGCAGGGGTTGGGGGTATAAATTGTACAAAGCTTGTGTCTAGTGAGTGATTACGTTGGGCTTAAACGACGCTTTCAATCGTATTTCGTTTGAGCACGATGTGTTAGCTTGATGAAAACTGACGCAGATACCAGATGTTTGCGGATGTGGTGAACTCAGCGATCGCGAGTATGTTACACGAACCGAGAACATCGGGGCGAATATGGGTTTACAGTGAGTGATTTCACTTTTAAAGTCGCAACTGTAGTATCTTTGCTTTAAATTAAAGCAACGCGAGCAATAACATTTTTTGTATTATTTGATCATAAAGTACATGTACAGTAATGCAGGAGGGCAATTATCACAGATCCATTCAAAACAAAGCCCGAAAGATACAAGCAAAGTATGTCTGGACAACCACATGAACTACAATGAAAGCATGTGATTCAGACAGATTTTCACATTTAATGATGAAGAAAATCACTGTGACATGTGTACAATCAGATTCCTGCTTAAACGGTTAAAACATCTTTTAGATTTGATGCCTAACGTTATGAAGAGATGGGATTAGAATCCATGATAATTGAAAACTGGTAGGCATATGGGATGCTTCTGCAAAGCTGAATGCGGTGGCTTAGCTCATGGTCACTTGTATATAGCAATGGTCAAACACTCAAGACATTTAACTCTATCGTGTATATAAATTAATTCCTTTTTAAGATGAGAAGCTTCATCTTTGCTCTCCTGCTGCTTGGGGTTGTGGTCCAGCCGACTGATGCTTTTTGGGGTGCAATTCTCAAGATCCTGATGAAATTTGGGACAACGCTGCTTGGAAGTAATATTAACTTAGGCACATATCCATGTCCGAATATCTAAGAATTTGAATGTCTATCAAAGAATGTTTGTTGTCAAGACATTATAAATTTTACATGTTATCAGATGAATGATCCGTATTTCGCATTCCTAGGTATAACATGCTTCGTATGTTCAGGTGTACGTTCAAAGCTGGACCTCCTCTTCTACATTAGTTCCAACGTATTTTATAGAGGTACCTTATCACACTAAATTAAAGAGCTTGAGGCAGAAATCGAAACGTTTAGTGAAAATGTCCGTCTGTTTTTAAGTAACTTCTTCTATCGTCTACTTCGGTACCGATTTAAGTAATTAAATACAGAAAATACATTTCTTCGTATTTCATGCCAACCTTATATGATGCTTCCAATTATGGACGGGGCGGTCGGGTAGCCTAGTGGTTAAAGCGTTTGCTCGTCACGCCGAAGGCCCGGGTTCGAATCCCGAATTGGTTACAATGTGTGGAGCCCATTTCAGGTGTCCCCCGCCGAGATATTGCTGGAATATTGCTGAAAGCGGAGTAAAACCATACCTCACTCCAATAATGGTCATGTCGTCAGAAAGGATCTCAATAGCTGATCGTAGCCGTCGTTCTTTCACGTATAGTCAGAATTCTGAATAAATAATTAAATTCCACGAGGAATACAACCTATTTTGTAGAACAAACGTGGCATTCCATTTTGCAGGTACATGTAAATTTTAACATCATGATTCAAATAGTGAGAATTTATTTTTTGAACATTTGTGATCCCCACGCAGTTAAACAAATATCACTGTAAACGTGTTATAAACTAGTCCCTCTACAGTACTGGTTACCCAAACATGAAGTGACGTCTCAATAAAAATATGTTGCACAATAGATAACCATGATTGTTACCACTGTACAGATAAGCCCTAAAGATTCCGAGTCTTCAGCACCCATGCTTGTCGTAAGAGGCGACAAACGGGATCGGGTGGTCAGGCTCGCTAACTAGTCTGATGCATGTCATCGTATCCCAATCGATGCTCATGATGTCAATCACTGGATTGTCTGGTCCCAACTCGATTATTTACAGACCGCCGTCATATAGCTGGAATATTGCTGAGTGCGGCGTTAAACAACAAACAGACAAACAAACACACATAAGCTGACGCTATCCTTCTACTTGAAGCAACGATAGATTCGGAGGGTAAGCGTGGTGTTCAAGATGTTGACTCGAATGGAGATGGGAAGCTTGATATGGCCGAACTGAAAGCAGAGTACGGACAACTGGGCGCTCGTGAACTCATGCACTTTGCTGATTCAAATGGTAGGTTGTTTGTGTATGGATACTATTGCTACTGGATCCACTGTTAAGAGACAAGAGAACCGAGGATTACTGCCAAAGACGATTTCTATGCCCTTTCCCGAATGAATTAAATGTATCAAATGATTGACAATGATTCTCAATAGGTAACCACGTTCTTGAGGCTCAGGAGATTGTGGCATTGGAGCGATACGCAGACTCCCACACATAAGGTAAACATTAAGCATTACGTTGAATCGATATTAATTAGTGCTTTCATTGATTGAGAGCAAAATAAAAAAATCATACAAAATGGATCTCCTGCTGATATGTTCAATAATGATAATATTCTCGGTTTGCTATTGTCTGGCTACATTTAAGAGAAATGACATTGCGAACTATCAAAAATCACATGTGTTACGAGCTGGTACAGTGTATGTATGTGTATGGATACTAATACATGTTTCTGTATGCACTCGCTAATGACGTTATTTTATTTTAACAGAGGACATGGAACAACAATGAAAATCTCCGATTAACTGGAACGTTTCAATGAAATAAATTGTTTGCAATCGATTTGGGTGTCTGGGTTTTCTTTGTTTAGAAGTGAAAGTTTGATGTAACGATCCACGTGATAAAAGCCGACTATCAGACAAGTCACCGAAACTGACCATTTGATGCAATTGACTCCGTGGTTCCACGTATGTTATTTGGAAATTACTTTACCCCCTGGTAATAGTTTATATATTAAAAGGCCCTGACTGACAAGCATCATTGGAACATTTTTTTCGTCCGTGGCAGGGAACTAACTTCAGGAACTGTGTCGTCGTTGGCACGTGTATAGAGAGTTCGTAAAACTAAAGCATGTATACATACAAAAATACATGTATTGTGTTTTGGTATTCATCCATCACCATTATCACTCAAACCTGTAGACCATGAGTGAGTGAGTGAAGTGAATGTTATCAATATTTCCACAATTATAGTATTGTCTTTAATTATTTAGGTATGTATCAGACAAACGCTATACCATAATCAGGTTGAATCCATGATTCAACAACACATAATACAATATTTTATCAAACGGCTAGCACGGTACAGGGAATAGCTACACCTTACTTTACTTTGCTACCTATGATTTAAGTCACAGAGCAGTATGTTGAGACGTTTGGTAATGCTATTAACTAACTAAATAATATAATTGAAATGACTATTTAAATGTATTGTACTCAAGTGAACGACGACGTTTTGCATTATACAGTAATCATTTTAAATGATAGTTATGACTAAGCTCTGCGCATGTATGACAATCCAATAATAGGAGCATTCGAGAATACTTAACAACATGAATGATTGCTCAATCCAGTCCTAGTGCTTTACACAAACACACACAGATCATGATCAGGACGCCGCAGTGTTATTGAAATTGGTCTTGGTCATTCTCAATGTCAGTTATATATATTGTATATTTATCAAACTATCTAATTGCTTTGAGACCTATGCCCAGAAGGCGCATGCTCATTGGCAAGTCTGGTGATGCTGACTTCCGAACTCTGTACGTCCCCAATTGATTGTCATGGGCTGGACCAGCCTGAGGTTTTTATTTGGAAGATAGCTACAGCTTGTGTGTAAAAGTTTCCGAGGTACACCCCTTTATCATCAGTCTTTGCAGCTTGCAGATCTGCTGCAGCATAAAACTGTCCTCGTAGACACTCGTTGGTGGGTGTGGAAAAGGGATGCTGAATCATGTTCCTTTCAAACATGGCTGCCCAACAACCGTGTTCAAAAAGACGACATAGAGATTCTGACAGTTCCTAGTCTGACAACCTCCATGGTCTAGTTGTAGAGCATCCGCCCAGAGAGCAGAAGGTCCGGGGTTCAATCCCCGGCCACATTATAGCAAAAGACGTTGAAAGATGGTACTTGTTGTTACCCAGCCTAGCTCTCGGCATTAATCGGCTAAAACAAGACTGGTCGGCTCGGAGTCACGATACTGTGTCTGAGTGGGGTATTCATGTTATACACTGCGGCATTGTGTCTCAGTGGGCTAGCACTATAAACTCGTCATTAGTCCGGACTAGAACAAGGCGCCACACACTCACATGCATGCACGTCGCTATATAAGTGCAATAATCTTTGACGCGACACTAAAACCCATTTAACCTCCCCTCCTCGTGTGATTATCTGACACGTTTCTTCATTATTGAAGCTTGTGAAAAGAAGCTATTCAACTGAATCTATTTACACCGCTGTCTCCTTGTAGAGTATGCATGGAGACGGAAAAGTGTTTATCTGCTCAAATTAACAAAAGTTTGTCAATGTCAAGTTTCCTGCACAGTGCACAAGACACTGATATTGTGTAAGGGCATTGCCTGTGACCCAGCACGCTGCCTGACCAAAGATAAAATAGTAAATGAACTTGTTCAACACTATATTTTCAACACTTGTGTTGAATGGTCACTTTTTCTGGACGATTTCAACATTTCTTGTCGAAATATTATGGATACGATCTAAAGACAGCTACAACTATGTCTTAACGAAATTTAAAAAAAGGGCCAATGAAGATGGCTTCAAGTTTTCCAAATCCAAAACAAACAGTATTTACTTTTGTCGTGAAAGAAAAACTGCCACAGTAAAAGAGAAGGCCCAGTCCTGGTTCTCATATTTGCCCATCATCTGACATTCTTTCCACACATCCATTTTTTGAAATGTTAGACCCTCGACGCTGATTGGCTGATTAGAAAGTTCACCTGACGCGACCTTCTGTCTTAGATCGGTCTTCATGTAGACTGGTATCGTATCGTGTGTAAAAGGTCTGATTTTAATGATATTATTGCAATGATACGTCTTGTGTTCGAGGTGAGTGAGCTACAATTTAGGTGGTATCATTAAATACCTTATCCATATAAGTTTAACGAATCTCTATATGGATCATATATTCGGTTGATCGCCATAAGATTCTATCATGACAAAACAAATACAAAGATATCGTTATAATAGATGTGATGTCTGATGACTTTCCTTCGGCACAGTCGACTGTTTTCTGTGTATTGAATGTTAGAATTCAAGAATCAGTAGCAATCACAGATCGTCTTTATTTCCGAGCTTGTGTCCTTAAACAATACAAACATTTTACCACTATACTTGAATCATCTAACAGGGATAATAATAGAAAACTGCACAGCTAATACAACACTCAGTTCGCGCTGGAGAAATTGAAGCGACACTGGCATGTATTGTAAGTACACTTGAACGTTATAACTTCTACATTTAGAAGTCGGGGAAATGGGACGTCGTAAACAAGACTTGATAGAATAAAGTCAAATGAACGCATTATATATGTGCAAATATACAATTTACATATTACTCATTTAGTCACTGAATGTTCATCACGTGGTATATATATTTTTGTTAATGTTACAACCGCAGAAGGTCTCAGAAAGAGGTGCGCTATCAAATGATATGGATAGGGATAATGCGATAAGTCATGTCATACGTATTTGAAGTAATCAATTTGGTGTAAAGGGGAATAAAAGAAAGATCCTCAGGACAGTTTGTAAATTATTCACGAATGTCTTTTGTAGATCTCTACTACCAAATGCTGTCCAATGGAAACATAAAGAAGAAAGTGTTTTGAGTGTGGTACTGCGGACCTCTTGATATTTCAAGCAATTGAATCCGATATTTAACTTTGTTAGACTGTAGCTTAGTATACGAAAATATAAACATATGTAATACAAGGAGACATTTTCTTTCCAAATTGTTGAATATGAATATCCAGTTCGAGTCACATATGCAAAAAAAGATATTTGAATCAAACAAATAGCCCTTGATCACGTCAACATTGTGTGAATTTTTCTAAATTTATTGTCCATTTGCCGACATAGATTTGCTGAAACAGTATTCGAACATCGACTGTAGTTTTCTGTTTCGTTGTTGTCATCCTGGTTCCAGAATGAGACAATACTCGTGATCGAGCATTATTCTAAACAACACCTGTAAGAAGATAGGGACGGTCGGGTAGCCTAGTAGTTCATTATAAAGCTTTCCCTCGTCACGCCGAAAACCCGGGTTCGATTCCCGTTATGGGTACAATGTGTGAAGTCCGTTTCTGGTGTCCCCCGCCGTGATATTGCTGGAGTGTTGCTAAAAGCAGCGTAAATTCATTTCATGTGTAATGCTAGACAAATAAAACCAAATGGCAAGCTATTACAAATACCTAAAACCCTAAACCTTATAATCCTAATAATGTATAATATTTTTAGCGGCATTGTAAAATACACACGAATGAGTGAGATTATCACAGTGTTGTATGTTTTGTTTTGTTTGTTTGTTGGTGTTGAATGCCGCCCTCGGCCATATTCTAGCTTTATGACGGCGGTCTGTAAATAATCGAGTCTGGACCAGACAATCCAGTGATTGACATCATGAACATCGATCCACGCAATTGGGATCGATGACTTGCATCAACCAAGTCAACAGGTCTGACCACCTGATCCCGTTTGTCGTCACTTACGACAAGCATAGTCGCAACTTACGATAAGCATAGTAAAGGTAAAAAGTTGTGACTATACATGACAATACAACCAAACTTAGGCTTTAGTTCGAGGATGTTGGGAAAGGAAAGCTAATATTTCCATTTCTAAGCATTATGTCTTGTAGTCGTCCGGCGTGATATTTCAGGAATATTGAAATGTGGCGTAAAACAAACAAAGTGGCGTAAAACCATACTCACTCACTCTTGTAATCGTTTTCAAACATCTGCTTCCCTAAATATTTTCCTTGAGGCATTTATTAACCACAGGCAAACGACATGTGTACATTGTAACAATAACATGTAGAATTGCACTAAGTGAAGGTCTTGTGAGGTAACATGATCGAACAGGTACCCAATACAGTACATTATAACATACGAGATAACACAAGAAATTAGGAACTGAATGGTAAGCACTAAAATAATGCATACTTAGCCAATTCAGATTTAATCATTCCATTTTATTGTTCAGTATATGACATAACTTGTTCCATGTCTGTGATAGCAATCTTAGTCAAATTTAGTAGTTGTGATGTTTATTAGTATTCTTTTATGTTCCGTCATTTCAAAAGTAATTACGTGTGAGGGAGCAGTATAATTGATTCTCGGTTTCAGTATATATGTATCTCCATGTATGTGCTCATTCAGTCCAACGTTTCTGGGTGAATCTCAAGATCTGGACTTTGCATCAAAGTAAGTATTTGAATTATTTCTATAATACATGTCAACACATCGTTTAAGCATGATGCAGTTAATGTTTGTAGCTATAGCATGGACATACCTGTATTTTCATTAGCAGCACAAAATCATTTAATCCATATTAACATTGTACAACACACATATGTGTGTTGTGTGAGAGTCTTTTGATAATGTATGTTGTAGCAATATTTGTTCTATACGAGATGCGTGCGACTGTCAGTGACTCCTGTAAAAGATTAGTGAGGTGAGGTGAAATGGGGTTTAACGTCGCGTTCAAGATTATGGCACTTTTGTAGCGAGGTGCATGCATGTGTGCATGTATCTGTGTGGCTGCTTGTACTAGACCGGGCTGATGCTGATTTTATAGTGCTAGCCCATTGAGATACCATGCCACAGCTTAACATGATTACCCAACTCAGACTCCGAGCAAACCAGTCCTTGTTTTAGCCCATTAATACCGAGCGCCCGGCAGGGTAACAACAAGTTTCATAATTTAACGTATTTTTGTATGAAGAGTCCGGGGATCGAACCCACGACCTTCCGCTGCCTGGGCAGACACTCTATCCGCTAGACCACGGAGGCAATGTAAAGGATTAGTTTTTGTTGACTTAGCAATATCCCAGTTATATATAAACGACCAGTACATCACCTTAGCTATATGAGCAGCGATCAACAAAGTCAACAGTCAAAGTCAATAGTCAGTCAACAGAAACGCCGAGCCAGACTCCCTCTTACGACCAACATAGGTCAACGTGGACTTATTCTTACCCTGTATACGACGGGGACTTTGCACTGCAGGGGTTGGGGGTAAAAATTGTACAAAGCTTGTGTCTAGTGAGTGATTACGTTGGGCTTAAACGACGCTTTCAATCGTATTTCGTTTGAGCACGACGTGTTAGCTTGATGAAAACTGACGCAGATACCAGATGTTTGCGGATGTGGTGAACTCAGCGATCGCGAGTATGTTACACGAACCGAGAACATCGGGGCGAATATGGGATTACAGTGAGTGATTTCACTTTTAAAGTCGCAAGTGTAATATCTCTGCTGTAAATTAAAGCAACGCGAGCAATAACATTTTTTGTATTATTTGATCATAAAGTACATGTACAGTAATACGGGAGGGCAATTATCACAGATCCATTCAAAACGAAGCCCGAAAGATACAAGCAAAGTATGTCTGGACAACCACATGAACTACAATGAAAGCATGTGATTCACACAGATTTTCACATTTAATGATGAAGAAAATCACTGTGACATGTGTACAATCAGATTGCTGCTTAAATGGTTAAAACATCTTTTAGATTTGATGCCTAACGTTATGAAGAGATGGGATTAGAATCCATGATAATTGAAAACTGGTAGGCATATGGGATGCTTCTGCAAAGCTGAATGTGGTGGCTTAGCTCATGGTCACTTGTATATAGCAATGGTCAAACACTCAAGACACTGTCAACTCTATCTTGTATATAAATTAATTCCTTTTTAAGATGAGAAGCTTCATCTTTGCTCTCCTGCTGCTTGGGGTTGTGGTCCAGCCGACCGATGCTTTTTGGGGTGCAATTCTCAACCTCCCTAAGACACCTGGGACAACGCTGCTTGGAAGTAATATTAACTTAGGCACATATCTATGTCCGAATATCTAAGAATTTGAATGTCTATCAAAGAATGTTTGTTGTCAAGACATTATAAATTTTACATGTTATCAGATGAATGATCCGTATTTCGCATTCCTAGGTATAACATGCTTCGTATGTTCAGGTGTACGTTCAAAGCTGGACCTCCTCTTCTACATTAGTTCCAACGTATTTTATAGAGGCACATTATCACACTAAATTATAAAGCTTGAGGTAGAAATCGAAACGTTTAGTGAAAATGTCCGTCTGTTTTTAAGTAACTTCTTCTATCGTCTACTTCGGTACCGATTTAAGTAATTAAAATACAGAAAATACATTTCTTCGTATTTCATGCCAACCTTATATGATGCTTCCAATTATGGACGGGGCGGTCGGGTAGCCTAGTGGTTAAAGCGTTTGCTCGTCACGCCGAAGGCCCGGGTTCGAATCCCGAATTGGTTACAATGTGTGGAGCCCATTTCAGGTGTCCCCCGCCGAGATATTGCTGGAATATTGCTGAAAGCGGAGTAAAACCATACCTCACTCCAATAATGGTCATGTCGCCAGAAAGGATCTCAATAGCTGATCGTAGCCGTCGTTCTTTCACGTATAGTCAGAATTCTGAATAAATAATTAAATTCCACGAGGAATACAACCTATTTTGTAGAACAAACGTGGCATTCCGTTTTGCAGGTACATGTACATTTTAACATCATGATTCAAATAGTGAGAATTTATTTTTTGAACATTTGTGATCACCACGCAGTTAAACAAATACCACTGTAAACGTGTTATAAACTAGTCCCTCTACAGTACTGGTAACCCCAATATGAAGTGACGTCTCAATAAAAATATGTTGCACAATGGATAACCATGATTGTTGCCACTGCACAGAAAAGCCCTAAAGATTCCGGGTTTTCAGCACCCATGCTTGTCGTAAGAGGCGACAAACGGGATCGGATGGTCAGGCTCGCTTACTAGTCTGATGCATGTCATCGTATCCCAATCGATGCTCATGATGTCAATCACTGGATTGTCTGATCCCAACTCGATTATTTACAGACCGCCGTCATATAGCTGGAATATTGCTGAGTGCGGCGTTAAACAACAAACAGACAAACAAACACACATAAGCTGACACTATCCTTCTACTTGAAGCAACGATAGATTCGGAGGGTAAGCGTGGTGTTCAAGATGTTGACTCGAATGGAGATGGGAAGCTTGATATGGCCGAACTGAAAGCAGAGTACGGACAACTGGGCGCTCGTGAACTCATGCACTTTGCTGATTCAAATGGTAGGTTGTTTGTGTATGCATACTATTGTTACTGGATCCACTGTTAAGAGACAAGAGAACCGAGGATTACTGCCAAAGACGATTTCTTTGCCCTTTCCCGAATGTATTATATGTATCAAATGATAAACAATGATTCTCAATAGGTAACCACGTTCTTGAGGCTCAGGAGATTGTGGCATTGGAGCGATACGCAGACTCCCACACATAAGGTAAACATTAAGCATTACGTTGAATCGATATTAATTAGTGCTTTCATTGATTGGGAGCAAAATATAAAAAATCATACAAAATGGATCTCCTCCTGATATGTTCAATAATGATAATATTCTCGGTTTGCTATTGTCTGGCTACATTTAAGAGAAATGACATTGCGAACTATCAAAAATCACATGTGTTACGAGCTGGTACAGTGTATGTATGTGTATGGATACTAATACATGTTTCTGTATGCACTCGCTAATGACGTTATTTTATTTTAACAGAGGACATGGAACAACAATGAAAATCTCCGATTAACTGGAACGTTTCAATGAAATAAATTGTTTGCAATCGATTTGGGTGTCTGGGTTTTCTTTGTTTAGAAGTGAAAGTTTGATGTAACGATCCACGTGATAAAAGCTGACTATCAGCCAAGTCACCGAATCTGACCATTTAATGCAATTGACTCCGTGGTTCAACGTATGTTATTTGGAAATTACTTGACCCCCTAGTAATAGTTTATATATTAAAAGGCCCTGACTGAAAAGCATCATTGGAACATTGTTTTCGTCTGTGGCAGGGAACTAACTTCAGGAACTGTTTCGTCGATGGCACGTGCATAGAGGGTTCGTAAAACTAAAGCATGAATACATACAAAAATACATGTATTGTGTTTGGGTTTTCACTCCATCACCATTATCAGTTAAACCTGTAGACCATGAGTGAGTGAGTGAAGTGAATGTTATCAATATTTCCACTATAACGGTATGGTCTATAATTATTCAGGTATGTATCAGACAAACGCTATACCATAATCAGGGTGAATCTGGGATTCAACAACACAATACTACAATATTTTATCAAACGGCTAGCACGGTACAGGGAATAGCTACACCTTACTTTACTTTGCTACCTGTGATTTAAGTCACAAAGCAGTATGTTGAGACGTTTGGTAATGCTATTAACTAACTAAATAATATAATTGAAATGACTATTTAAATGTATTGTACTCAAGTGAACGACGACGTTTTGCATTATACAGTAATTATTTTAAATGATAGTTATGACTAAGCTCTGCGCATGTATGACAATCCAATAATAGGAGCATTCGAGAATACTTAACAACATGAATGATTGCTCAATCCAGTCCTAGTGCTTTACACAAACACACACAGTACATGACAGGCCAGATCATGGTCAGGACGCCCCAGTGTTATTGAAATTGGTCTTGGTCATTCTCAATGTCAGTTATATATATATTGTTTATTTATCAAACTATCTAATTGCTTTGAGACCTATGCCCAGAAGGCGCATGCTCATTGGCAAGTCTGGTGATGCTGACTTCCGAACTCTGTACTTCCCCAATTGATTGTCATGGGCCGAACCAGCCTAAGGTTTTTATTTGGAAGATAGCTACAGCTTGTGTATAAAAGTTTCTGGGGTACACCCCTTTATCATCAGTCTTTGCAGCTTGGAGATCTGCTGCAGCATAAGACAGTCCTCGTAGACACTCGGTGGTGGGTGTGGAAAAGGGATGCTGAATCATTTTACTTTGAAACATGGCTGCCCAACAACCGTGTTCAAAAAGACGACATAGAGATTCTGACAGTTCCTCGTCTGACAGACAGCCTCCATGGTTTAGTTGTAGAGCATCCGCCCAGAGAGCAGAAGGTCGGCCGCATTATAGCAAAAGACATTGAAAGATGGTACTTGTTGTTACCCTGCCTAGCTCTCGTCATTAATCGGCTCAAACAAGGACTGGTCGGCTTGGAGTCACGAAACTGTGTCTGAGTGGGGTATTCATGTTACACTGTGGCATGGTGTCTCAGTGGGCTAGATCTAAAAAATCGTCAGTATTCCGGACAAGAACATGCTGCCACACACTCACATGCACGCACGTCGCTATATAAGTGCAATGATCTTTGACGCGACATTAAAACCCATTTTACCTCACCTCACACCCATTCTATCTGACACGTTTCTTCATTATTGAAGCTTGTGAAAAGAACCTATTCAACTGAATCTATTTACACCCGCCAAAGGTTACGTATCTCTGGTATCAGCGGAGAGATTACAAATGACACAACGCCCTGAACCGGCTGTCTCCTTGTAGAGCATGCATGGAGACAGAAATCTGTTAATCTGCTCAAATTAACAAAAGTTTGTCTTGTCAATGTCAAGTTTTCTGTCACAGTGCACAAGACACTGATATTGTATAAGGGCATTGCCTGTGACCCAGCACGCTGCCTGACCAAAGATAAAATAGTCAATGAACTGGTTCAACACTAAAGTTTTAACACTTGTGTTGAATGGTCACTTTTTCTGGACGATTTAATCATTTCTTGTCGAAAGATTATGGATACGATTGAAAGACAGCTACAACTATGTCTTAACGAATTTTTTTAAAATAGGCCAATGAAGATGGCTTCAAGTGCCACTGCTATAATATTAACCACCTTCCATTTACAATTGATTTCTTGTTGTTGACGATAACCACATTGATTGTGTATCTGTGTTATTGTCTGTACAAGGAGGTGTTTTGGAAACTGGAATTGCACATTATGTGTTGTATAGGACGACTGAGTTGTAACGCCATTACTGTACTTGGGTACTGACAAAAGATGTGTCATATGCGCATGTAACTGTATGTTATCTAACTATCTATGTTCCTGCTGCCGCTTGAAGTGAACGCAAAACCATGTTAAGTACAAACTATGTTTGATATCCAGGGACACGTCGGTGAATAACCGCACTGCTGTCATGATAATCTCTACTCGCGCCCTTCATCACTGTTTAACAAGTAGAACACACCATTGCTGGACTGTTTTGTTGAAGTTCGGATATTCTTGGGAGGCCAATTTCTATGCTTCCAGTATTTTCTGGAACAACTTATTCTTTAAATATGACAGGAAGGCACGAAATGCCCAGTCGTCCATTCCGCCGTTATTCGCTGTGCAGAGTTGTCATGATCCGATGATCGTGGTTTGAATCCAAAATAATCCCTGATTATGATCATTTGTCAACACCATATACCGTTATATAACTGACATAATGCCCATAAACACCTGTACATGTCAGAAATACAAGGAAGTGTATATTATGTATATAGGCATGTATGAAGGGATATGTCTACATCAGACAGTATTCTTATCTGTATTTCAAGAATTGGCTATTTCATAATGCTGAATTCCACCTTCGCAAAGAATAGTAAGCACATCCAGATATTTAGCCAACGAATAGCTAATAGAAATAACTCGTTTTTTATTGTTGCACAGAAATAGGTACACGAACATGCCCCACAACACTAACACTCCTTATGTGAAACAGCACAGACTTATTTCCCTTACAATTACTCAATACTCTGGACACCGTTTCCACTACTTCCTCATCCTCATCTGTTGACCATGCTTGTCGTTTTCATCACCTAAACAGACCAGCTGTAAGTATAATTCATTTGTGAGTGAGTTTATGTCACGCTTAATCAACCAAAAGGGTCTGACATGGAATCTCTATTTACACGAGGTTTATTTCAGTTTAGTCTCCCATAAACATGCGTCAGTCAAGGACTATATTATACATCATTAACGGCACTCTGAGGACACGTCCATGTTACAGCCAAGGGTATGCAAACTACAGAAATGTACGGTAATGTTTACCAGCAGGAAGTAAGTGTATACTAGATACGACGTCAAACATGTGTCATTGTTACTACTTGTACAGCTGTGCGGCAATATGTTCATAAACAGAACTAGACGTTAACTTCCTTACGTCACTATTTCTTGAGATGAATATTCCCCCTCGTGTGTATGCAACAACCTTTTGGAACCTCGTTGATCCCTTATATAGAACAATCATAGTTTGATTATCAATGTAATAGTTATAAAGTAGTGTTGCACCGTGTTGAAATAGGAAAGTAGTGTTATAGGATAATTGCGGGTTTAACTCTGCTTTGAACTGTATGAAAGCCAAATGTGATGCAAGTATTACAGCTTTGGTGAAACTCACGAGTGTGGGCTGACAAACCATTACACCGCCTTTGACGACCATCTCATCCGTCCCTCCCTTTCTACTCAGAAGGCCGATCTGCAAACATGACTCTATAACACTAACCGGTATCAACATACTGTATTAACATCCTATATAGACAGATGCAAGGCAGCAACACGGCGCTAAAGTCAATGTTGTATGGTGAGAAAAGACATTGAATGTTTGAACAGGACGAACGATCAAGTGTTCGCCCATAATAAAATTAATAAAAGATGGACTTGTTAGGCGTGACAACGACGACCAAAGTTCTCCCTCCCACGGGAATGGTAACTGATATCCACCTACGTTGACAAGTATGAAGACACAGGAACAACGTGTAATGATATTATGAATTATTCCTGTGCATGTGATAAGAATCAACTGTGTTAGGGCGAGATGGGATAGCCTAGTGGTTAAAGCATACGCTCGTCACGCCAAAGCTCCATGTGCGATTCCCAATGGACACAATGTGTGAGGCCTTGGTGTGCCCCGCCGAGATGTTGCTGGAATATTGCTACAGTTGGCATAAGACCCAGACCTCTCACTCGCTTCGTTAACTCTCTTGGCTTTCAACTTTAGGCGTAGGCATGTATTTGATTTGCAGTGCACGTGATGTCCTTATTAGTCCTGGCGTGTGGTACAAAGTCCGTTGATCTACATGCACATGTACGGATGTCCATATCCACACATTGTGAAACACAGGCTCCTGATTTGAACGTACGTGGCTGTTCATATACACACAACATACAGTGAGACTGAATATGTTAGATGCATCCAATTAATGTTAAAAAATTGTGGTAACCAGGGCTACAAAATTAACCCTTCTCTCGTGTAACAAGACGCAAAACAAATAGCAGAATATCTATGTTACATTGATGTATGGATTGGCTGTGCCTTTTGAGGGGTTTGGATCTATTATGTCATAGGTGTTACTCGGCTCCTGTGTTCTGGGTGTGAGCCCTGAGTAGGTGGGGTGGACTTCAGAGAATGGAATGTCATCAGACTTCTCCTGGCGGGACCTCCACCATCTTCTGCAAAACAAACCATAATTAATCATGTTTAATAAAAGTAACATTATCCACTTCTATCAACGGTTACATAGAATATCTATGTTTGCCTACATGTACCGATCAGCCTTGACCATTTATTTTGACAAAGCATACATTTAGAGTCATTTGGTTTAAATGTCTGTACCTTGATATGGCGACATAAAGCCCACCAGCAATGACGACTAGCACGGCACCTGTAGCAACTCCAGCTGCAAAGATACCACCTGCAATAAAACCCATAATGTTGTCACAACCACAACCACTATGTGGACACTCGGGATGAATCTGTTCAAGGATTGCTCCGAAGTGTTATGTGTACAGATATATTTTGATTATGACCCTTGGTGGATGCTTCTGTGCCTCACATTACACCTGTAATCTACCACGAGCATCACTTTGGGTTTTCTTCTCGGATTATAATTACACACTGCAGTGTAACTGAAATATTGTAGAGTCATTTCCTGGTTTAGACATCAAGGAAACATTCCATTAATACAATGAAGTTTCAAGGAACATTCAATAATACTTTTCACCAGTACATGAACATATTTTATCATTGAGTTCATGAAACTACCGATTGCAGGAAAGTAAGGGCATATAATGTGGGCACTATATCCATGAGTGTGTCATGCATGACTTATGACACATTTTTTGTAAAATGAGTATGAGCAATACAAATCTTCTTGTTAATTTTAGGTGTAGGAAAGAATCGGCGACTTCTATAGAAATAACTGTGTTATCCACATACCTTCAACCATTATAGGGTTTGAAGAAATCGTCTGATAGAAAACGACTCATAAAACCATTATTATGGCGTGTCATTGCCACGCTTTGAACCACACGAGTAATAAACATTTTAAGAAATTTGTACCTGGAAAGCTTTTCACGGGGATTTGAGTTGTAGTCGCTTTAGTAGTCTCTGCCCCTGCAGGTACACCAGTCGACAAAGATGTCGTTTGTCCTTGAGGAGTAATGTTGGTTGGACGTTGTGTCTCTGTGGTATGCTGGGACGTGGATATAAGTCTCTCTGTACTTGTCGTTACTGCTGTTGTTTGTGGAGAAGTGGTTGTAGTTAATGTCGACGAAGATGTTGATACCGAGGTTGTTGAAAGAGTTGTAGTTGTGGAACTGTTACTGTTTGGCTCAAAACAATCTATCTTTAGCTGGACTGTTGAAATGAAAACGAAGCATCAATACTATTGTCTTCAATTGTTTTGAGACTCCCCTTAAGGTTGTGATGTGAAAGCTACAGAATATAAATATCATTATTATGAAATAATTTCCTGGATCTTGCGAAATCAGAATACTATTACACGGGTTCTTCCTATTTATAGTAAACACATTTTTTTAGGATTTTGAGGAAGCAAAATTAAAGTTTCATTGCGAACACCATTAACATAATACATAAGGTTTCTGTTTACTTCTGCGGCTGTCCTGACAACCACCACCAGTATCCATATCTTCTCACCAGTGTTGACGGTGAGAGACTGTGCAGGTATTGTTTGAACAACTCTATTTGTAGAACAGTGTCTACCAGTGTTTATTTTTAAATGGAATATATACATCTATATCAATATGTACATTAAAATACATTTTTATGTCAAAACAAAATCATAACTTCGATCATAATTTAGCCCTCACATCTCTCACCTGATGACGATTTAATCCTGAACTGCAGCTGTCCAGACAGTCCTTTGGCTCCAGGCGTAGCCACCAACAGTATCCATATCTCCTCACCAGTGTTGACAGTGTGAGTCTGTCCAGTTACAGTATAAAAAATACCATTTGTACACTGTGAACTAGTCTTCCACTTCTGTATAGTCATGTATGTATCACACTGTTGTGTCCAGCTATTAGAGAACATCTCCACCTGTGCTGTGACACGGTCAGTCTACAGGAACACATGCCTCCCCCTGTGTTGATCTGTGTTGTAGACACATCCAGTAGGATTTGGTTAGAGCTTGTCTCTGTCCCAGAAGAGCAGGTCTGTAGACCTTGACAGTAAATACAAACTATGTTTTAACGGTCACACCCTACAGTTACACGAAAATACAGTACATCATGTACACATACGCAGATATCCATACAAACAAAACCACTTTAAATTTATGTTAATACTTTTCGTCAGATCCATAATATCATGTTTATATCATAAGACATTTCAGTTGTCGGAAGACAATAAACAGTGTCATAAATGATTTGATGTATGACAAAGATCAGTCCGTATTGGTACAGTTGTGTTTTTAACTACTGGGTTTCTTTGTATATATCAGTCTCAAGTTTACTCCCATACATCCCCGCAGACGGAAACGTCATGATCAGGTAAAAACTGAGCGAACTTTGACCGACCAATCAACACAATTAGGATGCGTGAGTCGTTCATCTTTAAGTTTTGTAAGAGGTATATCTGCTTTATTTCTGTTCCACTTCGTTTCTGTACAACCATAGACAACAAAAATACCCTCGACAGTGCCCTGTTTTGGGTATATATGCCATGGCGCTCAGAAACATATCCACAACAGCTAATGTGCGGTTATAAATTTTTGCAGTCGGAACTCCTCAGTTAGATTAATTTTCGAGTTACAGAAATCAAATTTGCTTGTCTGAATGCTTTTGTCACTGGTGCCGAGAATATGGAAGGCTCGACGCTGATTGTTTGATTAGAAAGTTCACCTGACGGGACCACCTGCCTCAGATCTCCACGCAGAGAGGAATCGTGTAGGAGTAGAGATTACGTGATGGAAGTGAGTGAGGTAGAATTAATGTGGTGTCGGCAATATCTTAGCCATATAGTATGTATCACACTTTTGTGTCCAGCAGGGAACAAATCCACCTGTTTTGTCTGTGACGGCTTATATGTTGATCTATGTTGTATACAAATCCAGTGTGATTTGTGTAGGGCTGGTCGGTGTCCCTTAGGAACAGCTAGGTCTGAAGCTCTCCGAGACAAAAGAAATAGAAGACCCGAAACTTCAAGGGGACATAGTATCATCATAGTTATATTTGATGTAAATAGTCGTCCAACCCTGACCCTGCGTTAATCTGTGCCGTAGACACACCTTATATGACGTTGGAGCTAACCCATGCCTTTGTACATCTTGACAATAAATATACTGTTATGTTCTTAAAATGACACCCGACAGGTACATATAGCGGTACATTAAAAAACATGTAAAAGAAATCCCGAAAAGCAATTTTGGAATAAACGTCACATGCCTCTTTATATGCTTCCGTAACAACATAATGTTCATACTTTACTTCAGATTCTAAATATCATGTTCATAACATAAGGCAATTTGATTGGTGGAAGATGAACACTGTCTTGAATGATTTGATGTGAGACACTAAACAGTTTTCTATTACTTTCGTTGTTTGTTTCAAATTGATTTAAAGACTTCAAACAGAGATTTTACCTACTGAGTTTCTTTATGTATATCAATCTCACTTAAATCAGATTTTCTACTCCGATACCCAACAGAAGGTCGCGTCAGGTGATCCCCTGAGCGAGCTGTGACCGCCAAATCAAAGTGAAGGATGCGAGGGCAAGTCAGATGTCAGCTTTCTCTTACATACATGGGTTATTTTTCTATCCCCAAGATTCGGAAATTTCGATCACAGCAAAAGAAATCCACCACAGAAAACAACAGGTATCGGAGTAAAAGATTTGATTTTAAGGAGATAATGATAATGATACTTCTGAGTTCCAAGTGAGTGAGGTACAATTAATGTCGTATCAGCAATAGCTCAGCAAACATATTCTCTTTGGTTACAGTAGAAGTGATGAGTGACTCCCTTTGACACAGTCGACTGTATTTTGTATGTAAGAATTCAGGAATCAGTAACAATCACAGATCGGTTCATTTCCCAGAATGTTCGCTTACACAATGCAAACATTTTACCACCATATTTTAATCACCTAACAGGGATAATAATTAAAAAATAGCGCTGATGTTAAAACACACTCGTTTCGCGCTGGGGAATATGAAGCGACACTGGCATGTATTGTAAGTACACTATGGTGTTACAACTTCCATATTTGGACGTCTGGGAAATGGGATGTAGAAAACAGGACGAGGTGGAATTAAGTCAATTGAACGCATAATACATGTGCAAGTATACAAAAGGTATTGGAAAGAGATACCCAATCAGCGTCGGTCGCGGAGCGTCCTTGGATGGGTGACCGCGTTTCGGCAGCTTGGCACCTGACAGTTTCTAGGACTTCCGTACTGCCACAGCCTGAAGCACATGTAACACATGTGGCGTCTCCTTGGGCAAGTGACTTTGTTCGAAATGTGCCTCTTCTCACCCAGCAGTGAATGGGTACCCGGAAGGATGAGATGAACATGTGGTTGATAACCCCCTAGGCATCTTGGGTTGTATACTCCCCAGGGAGCTGAGAATGATTTTGACCGGGGTAATAATAGCGCTTTGAGCATGGCCCTGAGTGGTGTGGAAATATGCGCAATATAAAAAGCCTATTATTATGACTATTTTGGTCTCGGTGGTTGGGTGATGAAGCAAATCGTACTTTAACATACATGTACGACTATAATAAGAATATGTACTGCAATGAACTCGTTCAACAAATAAAAACGTGTAAACTATCAGGGGTCTTTATAGGCAACTCGGACATCTACTCACATGTGGATTGTTTACACACCGATAGATAACCTACTGTCTCGGTGACATACGTACAAAACCGGTATATATAGATCACTGACACATGAAGAGCAATGTTGACTGAGCGCCTGTTACACAGTCTATTATGTAACATAATTACTGGTATATGGCTGAGTTCTTACCTGAGATTACTGATGGCAGTGTGAGGACAATGAGAGTCAACAAGACGTCCATGATAATCTCATTTAAGATGTACTTTTCTGAAGTGCTGTACGTCTGGTGACATTCATATCCAACCAGGAAGTTGATGGTTGTGGGATTCTCGATAGCAGCCTTTGAGTTATGCCCCAGTGGTTTTGTAAGAAATGCTATAGGTCTTTGTGTGGCCACCAATCTCGCCTTTGTGTATAATTCGATATCACAGGCACATATCCTGTGAAGTCTTGTTATTCCCGACTGTAGCTTTCCTAATAAATCGGCCGGGTAGGCATATTCAGGGTTATGTAATATTGACTTCAGTGTAATGTTTTAGAGGGTTGGATTTCCGGACCGGTCGGGTCCAGATTAACGTATATATGTATATAGGCATGCATGAAGCTATTAAACAAAATTCTTGTCTCTATTTCAAGAATTGTCAATTTAATAATTGTGAATTCTACCTCCACAGATAAATGTAAACAAATCTAGATATTTAGTCCAAAAAATATGTAATCGAAATAACTCGTTTTTTATTGTTGTACAGAAATAGGTACACGAACATGCCCCAAACGCCATCAATCCTTCATGTGAAACAGCACAGACTTGTTTGTCTTATAATTACTCAATACTCTGAACACCGTTTACACTACTTCCTCACCCTCATCTGTTGACCTCCTTGCCGTTTTCATCACCTAAACAGACCAGCTGGAAGTATAATTCGTTTGTGAGTGAGTTTATTTCACGCTTAATCTACATAGCGAGTCTGACATGAAACCTCCATTTACACCAGATTTATTCAAGTTTAGTCTCCCATAAACATGCGTCAGTCAAGGAGTTTATTAGAGATCGTGAACGGCGATCCAAGGACACGGCCGTAGGTGACATATACGCCCATGTTACAGCCTGGGGTATACAAAGAACAGAAATGTACGGCAATGTTTACCACCAGCAGGAAGTAAGTGTATAATAGATACGACGTCAAACATGTGTCATTGTTACTACTTGTATAGCTGTGCTGCCGTATGTGTATAAACAGAACTAGACGTTAACGTCCGTATATCAGTATTTCGTTAGATACATATTCTTCTTCGTGTGTATTCAATCACCTTTTTGGACCTTGTTGATATAAGGGTAATGCTATTTTTCAGGGCATTATCATTTGCAGAAGCCCGAGGGTACGAAGGAGGGCTGTTGAAAAGACCGAGGGCTTCTGCAAATGATAATGCCCTGAAAAATACCATTACCGTTATTATAGCTAAAATGGATAGAACTTGTAATTAAATAAAAATAAACAATTTCGGTTTTGAAACATTCATTGCAATCAACACGAATGTCACTGACCCACTTTTACAAATATGGAAACGTCATAGAACAAACCAGATGACGTCACTATTGAACGTGACGTCACCTATCATATGACGTCACCTAACAACGGGCGTGATAATGGCCCGTCGTCAAGCAATATGAAGGCATTATCAAGTTATAATGGCCCGCTCATTTCTGATAACATGCGGACGGTTTAATGATAATTCTATCCATTTCAGCTATAATCCCTTATATAAAACAATCATGTTGTGATTATATCAATGTAATAGTTATAAAGTAGTGTTTGTACCCTGTTGAAATAGGAAAGTAGTGTTATAGGGTTATCGCTGGGTTAAGTCTGCTTTGAACTGTATGAGAGAAACGCCCAATGTGATGCAAGTATTACAGCTTTGGTGAAACTAACGAGTGTGGGCTGATAAACCATTGCGCCGTCGTGGACAACTTGGTCATCCCTCCCTCCCTTTCTACTCAGAAGGCCTATATACAAACATCGCTCTTTAACACTAACCGGTATTAACACACTGCATGGCCTCATCCTATATAGACAGTCTATATACTTGATGCAAAGCAGCATCACGGCGCTAAGGTCAATGTTGTGTGGTGAGAGAAGACATTGAATGTTTGAAACAGACGAACGAAAAACTGTTCGCCTATAATCAAATTAGTAAACGATTGACTTGTTCGGTATTACAATGACGACATTAGTTCTCCCTTCCACAAGAATGGTAACGGATATCCACGGACGGTGACAAGAATGAAGACACATGAACAACGTGTAATGATATTATGAATTATTCCTGTGCATGTGATCAGGATCCACTGTGTTAGGGGCGATGGGATAGCCTAGTGGTTAAAGCATACGGTCGTCACGCCAAAGCTCCATGTTCGATTCCCACATGGATACAATGTGTGAGGCCTTGGTGTCGCCCGCCAAGATGTTGCTGGAATATTTCTACAGTTGGCGTTAAACCCAGATCTCTCACTCGCTGCGTTAACTCTCTTGGCTTTCAACTTCAGGCGTAGGCATGTATTTGATTTGCAGTGCACGTAATGTCCTTATTAGTCCTGGCGTGTGATACAAAGTCCTTGGATCTACATGCACATGTACGGAAGTCCATATCCACCCGTTGTGAAACACATTCTCCAGATTTGAACGCATGCGTTTGTTCATATACACACAACATACAGTGAGACTGAATATGTTAGGTGCATCCAATCAATGTTAAAATAATTGTGGTAACAGGGGTACAAGATTAACCCTTCTCTCGTTAAACAAGACGCAAAACAAATTGCAGTATATCTATGGCACATTGATGTATGGATTGGCTGTGCCCTTTGAGGGGTTTGGATCTATTATGTCATAGGTGTTACTCGGCTCCTGTGTTCTGGGTTTGAGCCCTGAGTAGGTGGGGTGGACTTCAGAGACTGGAATGTCATCAGACTTCTCCTGGCGGGACCTCCACCATCTTCTGTAAAACAAACCATAATTAATCATGTATAATTTAAGCAACATTTTCCACTAATATCAACGGCCACATATAATCTCCCTGTTTGTCTACATGTACCGATCAGCCTTGACCATTTGTGTTGACAAAACATACATTTAGAGTCATTTGGCTTCAATGTCTGTACCTTGATGTGACGACGTATATTGCACCAGCAATGACGTCCAGCACGGCACCTGTAGCAACTCCAGCAGCAAAGATACCACCTGCAATAAAACCCATAATGTTGTCTCAATCACAGACATTATAACACCTTACTATGTGGACACTCGGGATGAATCTGTATCATGTCTTAATTACTTCCAAGATCCAAGGACTGCTCCGAAGTGTTATATGTTCAGCATGATGTTTTTCGATTATGACCCTTGGTTTGTCAGTAAGATATGGATGCTTCTGTGCTTCACATTACACATGTAATCTACCACAGGCGCGATCGGGTAAGCTTGTGGTTAAAACATTCGCCGGTCACGCCAAAGACCCGGGTTTGATTCCCGACATGGGTACAATATGTGAAGCCAATTTCTAGTGTCCCCCGCCGTGATATTGCTGGAATATTGCTATACGCGGCGTAAAACCATACTCACTCACTCACTGTAAGCTACCACGAGCATCACTTTGGGTTTTCTTCTCGGATTATAATTACACACTGCAGTGTAATTGAAATATTGTCATTTCCTGGTTCAGACATCACGGAAATATTCCCTTAATACAATGAAGTTTCAAGGAACATTCAATAATACTTTTCATCAGTACATGAACATATTTTATCATTGAGTTGATAAAATTATTGCTGAATAATCTATCAACCGATTGCAGAGAAATAAGGTCATATCATGAGGGCATTACATACATGAGTGCGTGCCACGCTTTGAACCATATGCGTAGAAACATTTAGGAAGTTGTACCTGGAAAGTCATTGTTACGCGATTGACATCCTTTCATGGAGATCTGAGTTGTTGTGAATGTCGCTTTAGTAGTCCCTGGCCCTGCAGTTAATCCAGTAGACACAGATGTGGTCTGTCCTTGGGGAGTGATGGCGGTTGGTCGCAGTGTCTCTGTGGCATGCGGGGGTGTAGATGTAAGACTCTCTGTAGTTATCGTTACTGCTGTTGTTTTGGGAGAAGTGGTAGTGGTAAATGTCAACGGTAGTGTTGAAACCAAGGTTGTTGAAGGAGTTGTAGTTGTGTAACTGTTAGTGTTTGGCACGAAACACTCTATGTTAAGCTGGACTGTTGAAATAAAAACGAAGCATCACTACTATTGCCTTCAATTGTTTTTAGAATCCCCTTGCAACAAAACATAAATTGTATGGACTTATTTACTAGTTATTGCGAAATCAGAATACAATGTACTAATACAAGGGTACTTTGCATTTATAGAAAACACATTTCTTAAGGATTTTGAGGAAGCAAAATTAAAGTGTCTTTGCGAACACCATTAACATAATACATCAGGTTTATTTTCACTCCTGAAACGCCTTTTATTTTAACTGCGTCAGTCATGACAACCCTTTGGATCCAGGCCAAGTAGCCACCACGCGTGCCCATATCTCCTCACCAGGGTTGATGGTGAGAGACTGTGCAGGTACAGTTTGAACAACTCCATTTGTAGTACATTGTCTACCAGTGTTTATTTGTTGATGGAATATATACATCTATTTCAATATGTACATAATTAATACAGTTTTATGTCAAAACAATATCATCAATTCGATTGTTTTTTAACCCTCACATCTCTCACCTGACGATGATTTAAGCTTGAACTGCAGCTGTCCTGACAGTCCTCTGGCTCCAGGCGTAGCCACCACCAGTATCCATACCTCCTCACCGGTGTTGACAGTCTGAGACCGTCCAGGTATAGTTTGAACAATACCATTTTTACACTCTGAACTAGTCCTCCACTTCTGTATAGTCATGTATGTATCACACTGTTGTGTCCAGCTATTAGAGAACATCTCCACCTGTGCTGTCTGTGACACGGTCAGTCTACAGGAACACATCCCTCCCCCTGTGTTGATCTGTGTTGTAGACACATTCAGTAGGATTTGTTTAGAGCTTGTCTCTGTCCCAGAGGAGCATGTCTGTAGACCTTGACAATAAATACCAATTATGTTTTAACGGTCACACCCTACAGTTACACGGAAATACAGTACACCATGTACACATACACAGATATCCATACCGACAAAAAACACACAATGTTAATACTTTTCGTTAGATTCTAAATAATTATCATGTTTATATCATAAGACATTCAGTTGGTGGAAGACAATAAACAGTGTCATAAATGATTCGATGTATGACAAAGATCAGTCGGTAGTGGTAGAGTTGTGTATTTAACTATTGGGTTTCTTTGTATATATCAGTCTCACTCAAATTTACTCCCTTACATCTCCGCAGACGGTAACGTCAGGTAAAAGCTGAGCGAGCTTTGACCGACCAATCAACACAATTAAGATGCGTGAGACGAGCATATGTAAGTTTTGTAAGAGGTATCTGCTTTATTTCTGTTCCACTTCGTTTCTGTACCACCATAGACAACAAACATACCCTCGATAGTGCCCGGTATTTGGTGTAGATGCCGGGTGGATGTTAAACATATCCACAACAGCAATATTGCGGTTATACACTTTAGCAGTCGGAACTCCTCAGTTAGATTCATTTTCGAGTTACAGAAATCAAATTTGCTTGTCTGAATGCTTTTGTCACTGGTGCCGAGAATATGGAAGGCTCGACGCTGATTGGTTGATTAGAAAGTTCACCTGACGCGACCCCCGACCTCAGATCTCTAAGCAGAGAGGAATCGTGTAGGAGTAAAGATTATGTTATTTCTGTGATCGAAGTGAGTGAGGTAGAATTAATGTGGTGTCGGCAATATCTCAGCTATATAGTATGTATCACACTTTTGTGTCCAGCCCGCAGGGAACAAATCCACCTGTTTTGTCTGTGACAGTTTATATATGAAAATATCCAACCCCACCCCCCCCCCCCCCCACCCCCCCAACCCCACCCCACCCCCCCAACCCCCAACCCCCACCCCCACCCCCGATTGTTGATCTAGGTTGTAGACAAATCCAGTGTGTGCTGGTCGGTGTCCCTTAGGAACAGCGAGGTCTGAAGATCTGCGTGACAAAAGAAATAGAAGACCCAAAACTTCAAGGGGACATAGTATCATCATACTAGTTATATTTGATGTAATAGTCGTCCAACCCTGACCCTGCATTAATCTGTGCTGTAGACACACATTATATGACGTTGGAACTAATCCATGCCTTTGTACATCTTGACAATAAATAAACTGTTATGTTCTTAAGGTGACACCCGACAGGTACATATAGCGGTACATTAAAAAACATATTGTAGAAATCCCGAAATGCATTTTTGCCAAAAAAACGTCACATGTCTCTTCATATGCTTCCGTAACAACATAATGTTTATACTTTACTTCAGATTCCAAATATCATGTTTATAACATAAGAAAATTCAATTGGTGGAAGATGAACACTGTCTTGAATGATGTGATGTGAGACACTAAATATTCTGCAGTGTTATAGTTTTCTATTACTTTCGTTGTTTGTTTCAAATTGATTTAAAGATTTCAAACAGAGATTTTACCTACTGGGTTTCTTTATGTATATCAATCTCACTTAAATCAGATTTTCTACTCCAATACTCAACAGAAGGTCGTGTCAGGTGAAGCCTGAGCGAGCTGTGACCGCACAATCAAACTGATGAAGGATGCGAGGCCTAGTCAGATGTCAGCTTTCTCTTACACATATGGGTTATTTTTCTATCCCCAAGATTCGGAAATTTCGATCTCAGCAAAAGAAATCCACCACAGAAAACAAAATGACCCTCGATTAATGCACCCTTTTGGGTGTAGATGCCATAGCGGTATAATGATTTAAAATATCCACAACTATATATAAGCGCAGCTTTACTCTTTTTAGCAATCGGATCTCCTCGATTATGTTCCTTTTCGAGTTACAGAATTCCGATATGATTGTCTGGATGCTTCGCTCACACGTGCCGAAAGTGTAAAAGCCTCGTCGCTGATTGGCTGATCATCTGACTCGACCTCCTGTCTCAGATCATCACGAGAGAGGTATCGGAGTAAAAGATTTGATTTTAAGGAGATTATTATAATGATACTTCTGTGCTCTAAGTGATTGAGGTACAATAAATGTCGTATCAACAATATCTCAGCAGCCTTGGTTATAGTAGAAGTGATGAGTGACTCCCTACGACACAGTCGACTGTGTTTTGTATGTAAGAATTCTAGAATCGGTAACAATCACAGATCGTCTTTATTTCCCAGAATGTTCGCTTACATAATGCAAACATTTTACCACCATATTTAAATCATCTAACAGTGATAATAATGAAACAATAGCGCATCTATTAAAACAGACTCGTTTCGCGCTGGGGAAAAGGAAGCGACAATGGTATGTCTTATAAGTACACTATTGTGTTACAACTTCCACATTTGGACGTCTGGGAAATGGGACGTAGAAATCAGGACGGGGTGGATCGGAGTTACGTCAAATGAACGCATTATATATGTGCAAGTATACAATTTTACATATAACTCATTTAGTCTATGAAACATCGTCGGGTGGTATACATACTATTGAGAAGGATGCGATCGCAAAAGGTATTGGAAAGAGATACCCTATCAGCGTCGGTCGCGGAGCTTCCTTGGATGGGTGACCGCGATTCGGAAGCTTGGCTTCTGACAGTTTCTAGGACTTCCGTACTGCCACAGCCTGAAGCACATGTAACACATGTGGCGTCTCCTTGGGCAAGTGACTTTGTTCGAAATGTGCCTCTTTTCACCCAGCAGTGAATGGGTACCCGAAAGGATGGGATGAACATGTGGTTGTTAACCTTCTAGCAGGCATCTGAGGGTTGAATACTCCCCAGGGAGCTGAGAATGATTCTTGAGTGCACATTGATCCAGTGACCGGGGTAATAATATCGCTTTCAGCAGTGGTGTGGAAATATGCGCAATATAAATAGCCTATTATTATGACTATTTTGATCTCGGCGGCTGGGGGATCAATCGAATCGTAATTTAACTTCATGAATATTGTAGATCTTATTATGTTCTCTGACCAACAACACATAAGAGTCTCAAATTTGATAGAATACTCAGCATATGTACTGCAATGAACTCGTTCAACAAATAAAAACGTGAAAACTATCAGGGGTCTTTATGGGCAACTCGGACATCTGCTCACTTGTAGATAGTTTACACACCGATAGATAACCTAATGTCTCGGTGGCATACGTACAGAACCAGTATATATAGATCACTGACACGTGAAGAGCAATGTTGACTGAGCGCCTGTTACACAGTGTATTAGGTAACATAATTACCAGTATATGGCTGAGTTCTTACCTGAGATTACTGACGGCAGTGTGAGGACAACGAGAGTCAACAAGACGTCCATGATGATCAAATTTTAGATGTACTTTTCTAAAGTGATATATGTCTGGTGACATTCATATCCAACCAGGAAGATGATGGTTGTGGTATCCTCGATAGCAGCCTTTGAGTTATGCCCCAGTGGCTTTGTTAGAAATACTATTGGTCTTTGTATGACTACCAATCTGGCTTTTGTGTATAATCTGATATCACAGGCACATATCCTGTGAAGTCTCGTTATTCCCGACTGTACCTTTCCTAATATAACGCCCGGGTAGACATTTTCAGGGTTATGTGATATTGACTACAGTGTAATGTTTTAGAGGGTTGGATTTCCGGACCGGTCGGGTCCAGATTCACGAAGAAGTGTATATGTATATAGGCATGCATGAAGCTTTTAAACAAAATTCTTGTCTCTATATAAAGAATTGTCAATTTAATTATTCTGAATTCTACCTCCACAGATAAATGTAAACAAATCTAGATATTTAGAAAAAAATATGTAATCGAAATAACTCGTTTTTTATTGTTGCACAGAAATTGGTACACGAACATGCCCCAAACGCCATCAATCCTTCATGTGAAACAGCACAGACTTGTTTGTCTTATAATTACTCAATACTCTTAACACCGTGTCCACTACTTCCTCATCCTCATCTGTTGCCCTCCTTGCCGTTTTCATCACCTAAACAGACCAGCTGAAAGTATAAATCGTTTACAAGTCGGTTTATGTCACGCTAATCTACATAGCGAGTCTGACATGAAACCTCCATTTACACCAGATTTATTCAAGTTTAGTCTCCCATAAAGATGCGTCAGTCAAGGAGTTTATTAGAGATCGTGAACGACACTCCAAGGACACGGCCGGTGGTGACATATACGCCCATGTTACAGCTTGGGGTATACAAAGTACAGAAATGTACGGTAATGTTTACCACCAGCAGGAAGTAAGTGTATAATAGATACGACGTCAAACATGTGTCATTGTTACTACTTGTATAGCTGTGCTGCCGCATGTGTATAAACAGAACTAGACGTTAACGTCCGTATGTCAGTATTTCGTTAGATACATATTCCTCTTCGTGTGTATTCAATCACCTTTTGGGACGTTGTTGATATAAGGGTAATGCTATTTTTCAGGGCATTATCATTTGCAGAAGCCCGAGGGTACGAAGGAGGGCAGTTGAAAAGACCGAGGGCTTCTGCAAATGATAATGCCCTGAAAAATAGCATTACCGTTATTATAGCTAAAATGGATAGAACTTGTAATCAAATAAAAATAAACAATTTCGGTTTCGAAACATTTAGTGCAATCAACACGAATGTCACTGACCCACTTTTACAAATATGGAAACGTCATAGAACAAACAGATGACGTCACTATTGAACGTGACGTCACCTACCCTATGACGTCACCTAACAACCTGCGTGATAATGGCCCGTCGTCAAGCATTATGACAAGCAATTAACAAGTTATAGTGGCCCGCTCATTTCTGATAACATGCGGACGGTTTAATGATAATTCTATCCATTTCAGCTATAATCCCTTATATAAAACAATCATGTTGTGATTATATCAATGTAACAGTTATAAAGTAGTGTTGTACCCTTTTGAAATAGGAAAGTAGTGTTATAGGGTTATCGCGGGGTTAAGTCTGCTTTGAACTGTATGAGAGAAACGCCCAATGTGATGTAAGAGTTACAGCTTTGGTGAAACTAACGAGTGTGGGCTGACAAACCATTGCGCCGTCGTGGACAACTTGGTCATCCCTCCCTCCCTTTCTACTCAGAAGGCCTATATACAAACATCGCTCTTTAACACTAACCGATATTAACACACTGCATGGCCTCATCCTATATAGACAGTCTATATACTTGATGCAAAGCAGCATCACGGCGCTAAGGTCAATGTTGTGTGGTGAGAGAAGACATTGAATGTTTGAAACAGACGAACGAAAAACTGTTCGCCTATAATCAAATTAGTAAACGATTGACTTGTTCGGTATTACAATGACGACATTAGTTCTCCCTTCCACAAGAATGGTAACGGATATCCACGGACGGTGACAAGAATGAAGACACATGAACAACGTGTAATGATATTATGAATTATTCCTGTGCATGTGATCAGGATCCACTGTGTTAGGGGCGATGGGATAGCCTAGTGGTTAAAGCATACGGTCGTCACGCCAAAGCTCCATGTTCGATTCCTACATGGATACAATGTGTGAGGCCTTGGTGTCGCCCGCCAAGATGTTGCTGGAATATTGCTACAGTTGGCGTAAAACCCAGAACTCTCACTCGCTGCGTTAACTCTCTTGGCTTTCAACTTCAGGCGTAGGCATGTATTTGATTTGCAGTGCACGTAATGTCCTTATTTGTCCTGGCGTGTGGTACAGAGTCCTTGGATCTACATGCACATGTACGGAAGTCCATATCCACACGTTGTGAAACACATTCTCCAGATTAGAACGCACGCGTTTGTTCATATACACACAACATACAGTGAGACTGAATATGTTAGGTGCATCCAATCAATGTTAAAATAATTGTGGTAACGAGGGGTACAACGAGGGGTAAAACATTAACCCTTCTCTCGTGAAACAAGACTAAAAACAAATTGCAGTATATCTATGGCACATTGATGTATGGATTGGCTGTGCCCTTTGAGGGGTTTGGATCTATTATGTCATAGGTGTTACTCGGCTCCTGTGTTCTGGGTTTGAGCCCTGAGTAGGTGGGGTGGACTTCAGAGACTGGAATATCATCAGACTTCTTTTGGCGGGATCTCCACCATCTTCTGTAAAACAAACCATAATTAATCATGTTTAATTAAAGCAACATTATCCACTTCTAATAACGGTTACATCTCCGTGTGTGTCTACATGTACCGATCAGCCTTGACCATTTGTGTTGACAAAGCATACATTTATAGAGTCATTTGGCTTCAATGTCTGTACCTTGATATGGCGACGTATAGTCCACCAGCAATGACGACTAGCACGGCACCTGTAGCAACTCCAGCAGCAAAGATACCACCTGCAATAAAACCCATAATGTTGTCACAATCACAGACGTTATAACACCTTACTATGTGGACACACGGGATGGATCTGTCTCATATATTAGTTACTACCAAGATCCAAGGACTGCTCCGAAGTGTTATGTGTACAGATATGTTTTGATTATGACCCTTGGTGGATGCTTCTGTGCCTCACATTACACCTGTAACCTACCACGAGCATCACTTTGGGTTTACCTCTCGGATTATAATTACACACTGCAGTGTAACTGAAATATTGTAGAGTCATTTCCTGGTTTAGACATCAAGGAAACTTTCCCTTAATACAATGAAGTTTCAAGGAACATTCAATAATACTTTTCACGAGTAGTTGAACATATTTTATTATTGAGTTGATAAAACTATTCCTGAATTAACTCTCTAACGATTGCAGGAAAGTAAGGGCATATAATGAGGGCACTATATCCATGAGTGTGTCATGCATGACTTATGACACATATTTTGAGAAATGAGTATGAGCAATTCAAATCTTCTTGACATGTTAATTTTAGGTGTAGTAAAGAATCGGTGTCTTCTATAGAAATAACTGTGTTTTCCACATACCTTCAACCATAATGGAGTTTGAAGAAATCGTCTGATAGAAAACGACTCACGAAATCATTATTATGGCGTGTCATTGCTACGCTTTGAACCACATGAGTAATAAACATTTTAAGAAATTTGTACCTGGAAAGATTTTCTTGGGGATCTGAGTTGTAGTAGCTTTAGTAGTCTCTGCCCCAGCAGTTACTCCAGTAGACAAATATGTCGTTTGTCCTTGAAGAGTAATGGAGGTTGGACGTTGTGTCTCTGTGGTAGGCTGGGATGTGGATATAAGTCTCTCTGTAGTTGTCGTTACTGCTGTTGTTTGTGGAGAAGTGGTTGTAGTTAATGTCGACGAAGATGTTGAAACCGAGGTTGTTGAAAGAGTTGTAGTTGTGGAACTGTTACTGTTTGGCTCAAAACACTCTATCTTTAGCTGGCCTGCTGAAATGAAAACGAAGCATCAATACTATTGTCTTCAATTGTTTTGAGATTCCCCTTGAGGATGTGATGTGAATGCCCCGTAGAATATAAATATCATTATAAAGAAATAATTTCCTGGATCTTGCGAAATCAGAATACTATTACACGGGTTCTTCCTATTTATAGAAACTACATTTTTTTAGGATTTTGAGGAAGCAAAATTAAAGTTTTATTGCGAACACCATTAACATAATACATTAGGTTTTTGTTCACTTCCGAAGTTGCCTTAAGTTTTAACTGCGGCTGTCCTGACAATCCTGTGGATCCAGGTGTAGCCACCACCAATAGCCACATCTCCTCACAAGTGTTGACAGGGTGAGACTGCGCAGGTACAGTTTGAACAACTCCATTTGTATCATATTATCTACAATTTTTATTTTTTAAATGGAATACATACATCTATATCAATATGTATATAATTAATACAGTTTTATGGCAAAACAATATTTTCGATTCGATTGTTTTTGACCCCTCACATCTCTCACCTGATGATGATTTAAGCTTGAACTGCAGCTGTCCAGACAGTCCTCTGGCTCCAGGCGTAGCCACCACCAGTATCCATATCTCCTCACCGGTGTTGACAGTGTGAATCAGTCCAGTTATACTTTGAACAATACCATTTGTACACTGTGAACTAGTCCTCCACTTCTCTATGGTCATGTATGTATCACACTGTTGTGTCCAGCTATCAGAGAACACATCCACCTGTGCTGTCTGTGACACGGTCAGTCTACAGGAACACATCCCTCCCCCTCTGTTGATCTGTGTTGTAGACAGATCCAGTAGGACTTGGTTAGAGCTTGTCTCTGTCCCAGAAGAGCAGGTCTGTAGACCTTGACAGTAAATACAAATGATGTTATAACGATCACACCTTACAGTTACACGGCAAAACAGTACATCATGTACACATACGCCAATATCCATATCGACAAAACACATTATGTTGATACTCTTCTTTAGATTCTAAATAATATCATGTTTATATCATAAGACATTTCAGTTGTCGGAAGACAATAAACAGTGTCATAAATGATTTGATCTATGACAAAGATCAGTCGATAGTGGTACAGTTGTGTATTTAACTACTGGGTTTCTTTGTATATATCAGTCTCACTCAAGTTTACTCCCATACAGCTCCACAGACGGAAACCTCAGGTAAAAGCTGAACGAGCTTTGACCGACCAATCAACACAGTTAGGATGCGTGAGACGTTCATATGTAAGTTTTGTAGGAGGTTATCTGCTTTATTTCTGTTCCACTTCGTTTCTGTACAACCATAGACAACACAGTTACCCTCGACAGTGCCCCGTTTTGTGTATAGATGCCATGACGTTTAGAAACGGGTGGATGTTCAACACATCCACAACAGCAATAATTCGGTTTTACATTTTTGCAGTCGGAACTCCTCAGTTATATTCATTTTCGAGTTACAGAAAGTAAAATAGCTTGTCTGAATGCTTTTGTCACTGGTGCCGAGAAAATGGAAGGCTCGACTTTGATTGGTTGATTAGAAAGTTCATCTGACGCGACCCCCTGCCTCAGATCTCCACGCAGAGAGGAATCGTGTAGGAGTAAAGATTATGTTATTTCTGTGATGGAAGTGAGTGAGGTAGAATTAATGTGGTGTCGGCAATGTCTCAGCCATATAGTATATATCACACTTTTGTGTCCAGCCCGCAGGGAACAAATCCACCTGTTTTGTCTGTGACAGTTTATATGAACATATCCCTCCCCCAGTGTTGATCTATGATGTAGACAAATCCAGTGTGATTTGTGTAGGGCTGGTCGGTGTCCCTTAGGAACAGCTAGGTGTGAAGATCTGCGAGACAAAAGAAATAAAAGACCCGAAATTTCAAGGGGACATATAGTATCATCATAGTTATATTTGATGTAAATAGTCGTCCAACCCTGACCCTGCATTAATCTATGTTGTAGACACACATAATATGACTTTGGAGCTAGTCCATGCCTTTGTACACCTTGACAATAAATAAACTTGTATGTTCTTAAGGTGACACCCGACAGGTACATTTAGCGGTACATAAAAAACATATTAGAAGAAATCCCGAAATGCATTTTAGGAAAAAACGTGACATGCCTCTTCATATGCTTCCATAACAACATAATGTTCATACTTTACTTCAGATTCTAAATATCATGTTTATAACATAAGACACTTCAATTGGTGGAAGATAATTATAAACATTGTCGTGAATGATTTCATGTGAGACACTAAACATTCTGCAGTGTTATAGTTTTCTATTACTTTCGTTGTTTGTTTCAAATTGATTGAAAGACATTAAACAGTGATTGTACCTACTGAGTTTCTTTATGTATATCAATCTCACTCAAATCAGATCTTCCACTCCGATACACAACAGAAGGTGGCGTCAGGTGAACCCTGAGCGAGCTGTGACCGCGAAAAAAAAATGAAGGATGCGAGGGCAAGCCAGATGTCAGCTTTCTCTTACATACATGCGTTATTTTTCTATCATGCCATGGCGGCATAATGTTTAAAGTATCCACAACTATGTATTGGCGCGGCTTTACTCTTTTTTGCAATCGGATCTCCTCGATTTTGTTCCTTTTCGAGTTACAGAAATCAGATATGCTTGCCTGAATGCTTCGCTCACACGTGCCGAAAGTGTAAAAGCCTCGACGCTGATTGGCTGATCATCTGACTCGACCTCCTGTCTCAGATCATCACGAGAGAGGTATCGGAGTAAAAGATTTGATTTTAAGGAGATTATTATTTTGATGATACTTCTGTGCTCTAAGTGAATGAGGTACAATTAATGTCGTATGAGCAATATCTCAGCAAACTTGGTTATAGTAGAAGTGATGAGTGACTCCCTACGACAAAGTCGACTGTGTTTTTATGTAAGAATTCTAGAATCGGTAACAATCACAGATCGTCTTTATTTCCCAGAATGTTCGCTTACACAATGCAAACATTTTACCACCAGATTTAAATCACCTAACAGGGATAATAATTAAAAATTAGCGCAGCTGTTAAAACACACTCGTTTCGCGCTGGGGAAAAGGAAGCGACAATGGCTTGTCTTATAAGTACACTATGGTGTTACAACTTCCACATTTGGACGTCTGGGAAATGGGACGTAGAAAACAGGACGGGGTGGATCGGAGTTACGTCAAATGAACTCATCATATATGTGCAAGTATACAATTTTACATATTACTCATTTCGTCCATGAAACATCGTCGGGTGGTATACATACTATTGATAAGGATGCGATCGCAAAAGGTATTGGAAAGAGATACCCTATCAGCGTCGGTCGCGGAGCTTCCTTGAATGGGTGACCGCGTTTCGGCAGCTTGGCTCCTGACAGTTTCTAGGACCTTTCTACTGCCACAGCCTGAAGCACATGTAACACATGTGGCGTCTCCTTGGGCAAGTGACTTTGTTCGAAATGTGCCTCTTTTCATCCAGCAGTGAATGGGTACCCGAAAGGATGGGATGAACATGTGGTTGTTAACCTTCTAGCAGGCATCTTGGGTTGTATACCCCCCAGGGACCTGGGATTTTCTGGAGTGCAAATTGGTCCAGTGACCGGGGTAATAATAGCGCTTTGAGCAGTGGTGTGGAAATATGCGCAATATAAATAGCCTATTATTATGACTATTTTGGTCTCGGCGGCTGGATGATCAATCGAATCGTAATTTAACTTCATGTATATTTGAGATCTTATTATGTTCTCTGACCAACAACACGAAAGAGTATCAAATTTGATAGAATACTCAGCATATGTACTGCAATGAACTCGTTCAACAAATAAAAACGTGAAGACTATCCTGGGTCTTTATGGGCAACTCGGACATCTACTCACGTGTTTATAGATAGATTTCACATAGGTAGATGACCTAATAATGTATGGGTGGCATACGTACAAAACCAATACCTGACACGTGAAGCGCAATGTTAACTGAGCGCCTATTACATAGTGTATAAGTTAAACATAATTGCTAGTATATGGCTGAATTCTTACCTGAGGTTACTGACGGCAGTGTGAGGACAACGAGAGTCAACAAGACGTCCATGATGATCAAATTTTAGATGATCTTCTCTGTAGTGAAATACGTCTGGTGACATTCGTATCCAACCAGGAAGTTGATGGTTGTGGGATCCTGGATAGCAACCTTTGAGTTATGTCCCAGTGGCCTTGTTACAAATACTATTGGTCTTTGTATGATAACCAATCTCGCTTTTGTGTATAATCTGATATCCCACAAACATTTTCAGTGAAACCTTGTTATTCCCAACTGTTCCTTTCCTAACAATCGCCCGAATAGACATTTTCAGGGTTATGTAATATTGACTACAGTATAATGTTTTAGAGGGATTTCCGGACTAACCGGGTCCAGATTAACGAAGAAACAAAACAAAATTCTTGTCTCTATTTCAAGAATTGTCAATTTAATCATTCTGAATTCCACCTTCGCAAAGAATAGTAAACACATCTAGATATTTAGTCAAAGAATATCTACTAGAAATAACTCGTTTTTTATTGTTGCACAGAAATAGGTACACGAACATGCCTCAAAACACAAACAATCCTTCATGTGAAACAGCACAGACTTGTTTGTTTTATAATTACCCAGTACTCGGTACACCGTTTCCACTACTTCCTCACCCTCATATGTTGCCCTCCTTGCCGTTTGCATCACTTAAACAGACCAGCTGTTAGTTTATGTCACGCTTAATCTCCATAGCGAGTATCACATAAAACCTCCATTTACACCAGGTTTATTCTTGTTTAGTCTCCCATAAACATGCGTCAGTCAAGGAGTTTATTATAGATCGTTAAAAGCACTCCAAGGACACGGCCGGTGGTGACATACTAGTATACGCCCATGTTACAGCCTTGGGAATACAAAGTACAGAAATTTGCTGTTATGTTTACTACCAGCAGGAAGTAAGTGTATAATAGATACGATGTCAAACGAGTCATTGTTACTACTTGTATAGCTGTGTTGCCGTATGTGTATAAACAGAACAAGACGTTAACGTCCGTACGTCAGTATTTCGTAAGATAAATATTCCTCTTCGTGTGTATTAAATCACATTTTGGGACGTTGTTGATCCCTTATATAAAACACTCATGTTGTGATTATAACAATGTTATACTAGTAGTTATAAAGTTGTGTTGTACCCTGATGAAATAAGAAAGTAGTGTTATAGGGTTATCGCAGGGTTAACTCTGCTTTGAACTGTATGAGAGAAACGCCCAATGTGATGCAAGTGTTACAGCTTTGGTGAAACTAACGAGTGTGGGCTGATAAACCATTGCGCCGTCGTGGACAACTTGGTCATCCGTCCCTCTCTTTCTACTCAGAAGGCCTATATACAAACATGACTCTATAACACTAACCGGTATTACCACACTGCATGGCCTCATGTTGTAAGAAAAGACATAATGATTGAATGTTTGAACAAGACGAACGAAAAATTGTTCGCCTATAATCAAATTAGTAAACGATTGACTTGTTCGGTATGACAATGACGACATTATTTCCACGGACGTTGACAAGTATTAAGACACAGAACAACGTGAAATAATATTATGAATTGTTCCTGTGCAAGTGATCAGAATCTCCCTTTCTACTCAGAAACATCTCTACAAACATCGCTCTTTAACACTAACCCTTATTATCATACTGCATGGCCTCATCCTATATAGCCAGTCTATATACTCGATGCAAAGCAGCAACACGGCGCTAAGGTCAATGTTGTATGGTGAGAAAAGACAATGAATCATTATGTTTGAACAGGACGAACGAAAAACTGCTAGCCAAGTATCAAATTAGTAAAAGATGGACTTCTTTTGCATGCCAATGACGACATTAGTTTTCCCTTCCACAAGAATGATAACGAATATCCACAGACGTTCACAAGTATGTGGACACATGAACAACGTTAATGACATTATGAATTATTCCTGTGCATATGACCAGGATCCACTGTGTTAGGGGCGATGGGATAGCCTAGTGGTTAAAGCATACGGTCGTCACGCCAAAGGTCCATGTTCGATTCCCACATGGATACAATGTGTGAAGCCTTGGTGTCGCCCGCCAAGATGTTGTTGGAATATTGCTACAGTTGGCGTAAAACCAAGAGCTCTCACTCGCTGCGTTAACTCTCGTGGCTTTCAGCTTCAGGCGTAGGCATTTATTTGATTTGCAGTGCACGTAATGTCCTTATTAGTCCTGGCATGTGGTACAAAGTCCTTGGATCTACATGCACATGTACGGATGTCCATATCCACACATTGTGAAACACAGGCTCCAGATTTGAACGTACGCGGTTGTTCATATACACACAACATACACTGAGATTGAATATGTTAGATGCATCCAATCAATGTTAAAATAATTGTGGTAACAGGGGTACAAGATTAACCCTTCTCTCGTTAAGCGAGACGCAAAACAAATTGCAGTACATCTATGTCACATTGATGTATGGATTGGCTGTGCCCTTTGAGGGGTTTTGATCTATTATGTCATAGGTGTTACTCGGCTCCTGTGTTCTTGGTTTGAGCCCTGAGTAGGTGGGGTGGACTTCAGAGACTGGAATATCATCAGACTTCTTTTGACGGGACCTCCACCATCTTCTGTAAAACAAACCATAATTAATCATGTTTAATTAAAGCAACATTGTCCACTAATATCAACGGCTACATAGAATCTCCATGTTTGTCTACATATACCGATGAGCCTTGACCATTCGTGTTGACAAAGCATACATTTAGAGTCATTTGGTTTCAATTTCTGTACCTTGATATGGCGACATTTAGCCCACCAGCAATGACGACCAGCACGGCACCTGTAGCAACTCCAGCAGCAAAGATACCACCTGCGATAAAACCCATAAAGTTATAACAATCAGAGACATTATAACCTTACTATGTGGACACTGTCTCATATATTAGTTACTACCAAGATCCAAGGACTGCTCCGAAGTGTTATGTGAACAGATATGTTTTGATTATGACCCTTGGTGGATGCTTCTGTGCCTCACATTACACCTGTAACCTACCACGAGCATCGCTTTGGGTTTTCTTCTCGGATTATAATTACACACTGCAGTGTAACTGAAATATTGTAGAGTCATTTCCTTGTTAAGACATCAAGGAAACATTCCCTTAATACAATGAAGTTTCAAGGAACATTCAATAACACTTTTCACCAGTAGTTGAACATATTTTATTATTGAGTTGATAAAACTATTCCTGAATTACCACTCTACCGATTGCAGGAAAATAAGGGCATATAATGAGGGCATGCATGAGTGTGTCATGTATGACTTATGACACATATTCTGTAATATGAGTATGAGCAATACAAATATTCTTGTTAATTTCAGGTGTAGGAAAGAATCGGTGTATTCTATAGAAATAACTGTGTTATCCACATACCGTCAATCATGATAGGGTTTGAAGCAATCACGCTTCAAACCACATGGGTCAAAAACATTTTAAGAAATTTGTACCTGGAAAGATTTTCTTAGGGATCTGAGTTTTAGTAACTTTAGTAGTCTCTGCCCCTGCAGTTACTCCAGTAGACAAAGATGTCGTTTGTCCTTGAGGAGTAATAGTGGTTGGACGTTGTGTCTCTGTGGTAGGCTGGGATGTGGATATAAGTCTCTCTTTGGTTGGAGAAGTGGTTGTAGTAAATGTCGACGAAGATGTTGATACCGAGGCTGTTGAAAGAGTTGTAGTTGTGGAACTGTTAGTGTTTGGCTCAAAACACTCTATCTTTAGCTGGACTGTTGAAATGAAAACGAAGCATCAATACTATTGTCTTCAATTCTTTTGAGATTCCCCTTGAGGATGTGATGTGAATGCTTCAGAATATAAATATCATTATTATGAAATAATTTCCGGGATCTTGCGAAATCAGAATACTAGTACACGGGTCCTTCCTATTTATAGAAAATACATTTCTTTAGGATTTCAAGGAAGCAAAATTAAAGTTTCATTGAGAACACCATTAACATAATACATTTGGTTTTTGTTCACTTCTGAAGTTTTAACTGCGGCTGTCCTGACAATCCTCTGGATCCAGGTGTAGCCACCACCAGTATCCATATCTACTCACCAGTGTTGACGGTGAGAGACTGTGCAGGTACAGTTTGAACAACTCCATTTGTTGTGCATTGTCTACCAGTGTTTCTTTTTAAATGAAATATATACATCTATATCAATATGTACGTTATTAATACATTTTAAGTCAAAACAATATCATAACTTCGATCATTTTTGAGCCCTCATATTTCTAACCTGATGACGATTTAATCCTGAACTGCAGCTGTCCAGACAATCCTCTGGCTCCAGGTCTTGTGGCCACCACCAGTATCCATATCTCCTCACCAGTGTTGATAGTGCGAGTCTGTCCAAGTATAGTTTGAATAATACCATTTGTACACTCTGAACTAGCCCTCCACTTCTGTATTGTCATGTATGTATCACACTGTTGTGTCAAGTCATTCGGGAACACTTCCAGCTGTGATTTCTGTGACACAGTCAGTCTACAGGAACACATCCCTCCCCCTGTGTTGATCTGTGTTGTAGACACATCCAGTAGGATTTGTTTAGAGCTGATCTCTGTTCCCAAAGAGCAGGTCTGTAGACCTTGACAGTAAATAGAAATTATGTTTTAACGGTCACACCCTACAGTAACACAGAAATACAGTAACATCATGTACACATACGCAGATATCCATACCGAAACCGCATCATGTTAATACTTTTCGTCAGATTCTAAATATCATGTTTATATGATAAGACAATTCAGTTGGTGAAAGACAATAAACAGTGTCATAAATGATTTGATGTATGATAAAGATCAGTCCGTAGTGGTACAGTTATGTTTTTAACAACTGGGTTTCTTTGTATATACCAGTCTCACTCAAGATTACGCCCATACATCTCCGCAGACGGTAACGCCATGATCTGGTAAAAACTGAGCGAACTTTGACCGACCGATCAACACAATTAGGATGCGTGAGACGTTCATGTGTAAGTTTTGTAAGAGGCATCTGCTTTATTTCTGTTCCACTTCGTTTCTGTACCACCATAGACAACAACAATACCCTCGACAGTGCCCTGTTTTGGGTATAGATGCCATGGCGCTCAGAAACGGGTGGATGTTAAACATATCCACAACAGCAATAGTGCGGTTATACATTTTAGCAGTCGGAACTCCTCAGTTATATTCGTTTTCGAGTTACAGAAATCAAATTTGCTAGTCTGGATGCTTTTGTCACTGGTGCCGAGAATATGGACGCCTCGCCGCTGATTGGTTGATGAGAAAGTTCACCTGACGCGACCACCTGCCTCAGATCTCAACGGAGAGAGGAATCGTGTAGGAGTACAGATTATGTTATCGAAGTGAGTGAGGTAGAATTAATGTGGTGTCGGCAATATCTCAGCCATATAGTATGTATCACACTTTTGTGTCCAGCCCGCAGGAAACAAATCCACCTGTTTTGTCTGTGACAGTTTATATGAACATATCCCTCCCCCAGTGTTGATCTATGTTGTAGACAAATCCAGTATGATTTGTGTAGGGCTGGCTGATCTGCGAGACAAAAGAAATAGAAGACCCGAAACTTCAAGGGGACATATCATAGTTATATTTGATGTAAATAGTCGTCCAACCCTGACCCTGCATTAATCTATGTTGTAGACACACATAATATGACTTTGGAGCTAGTCCATGCCTTTGTACACCTTGACAATAAATAAACTTGTATGTTCTTAAGGTGACACCCGACAGGTACATTTAGCGGTACATAAAAAACATATTAGAAGAAATCCCGAAATGCATTTTTGGAATAAATGTCACATGCCTCTTTATATGCTTCCGTAACAACATAATGTTCATACTTTACTTCAGATTTAAAATATCATGTTTATAACATAAGACAATTCAATTGGTCGAAGATGAACACTGTCTTGAATGATTTGATGTGAGACACTAAACAGTTTTCTATTACTTTCGTTGTTTGTTTCAAATTGATCTACATACTTCAAACAGAGATGTTACCTACTGGGTTTCTTTATGTATTATATATCAATCTCACTTAAATCAGAACACTGAGCGAGCTGTGACCGCCCCATCAAAGTGAAGGATGCGAGGCCTAGTCAGATGTCAGCTTTCTCTTACATATATTGGTTATTTTTCTATCCCCAAGATTCGGAAATTTCGATCTCAGCAAATTTTAAAGAAATCCACCACAGAAAACAAAATGACCCTCGAATAATGCACCTTTTTTGGTGTAGATGCCATGGCGGTATAATGATTTAAAAAATCCACAACTATATGTTAACGCGGCTTTTTAGCTATCGGATCTCCTCGATTATGTTCCTTTTCGAGTTACAGAATTCAGATATGCTTGTCTGAATGCTTCGCTCACACGTGAGAAAGTATAAAAGCCTCGACGCTGATTGGCTGATCACCTGACTCGACCTCTTAACTCAGATCATCATGGAAAGAGGTATCGGAGTAAAAGATTTGATTTTAAGGAGATTATTATAATGATACTTCTGTGTTCCAAGTGAGTGAGGTACAATTAATGTCGTATGAGCAATATCTCAGCAAACACATTCTCTTTGGTTATAGTAGAAGTCATGAGTGACTCCCTATGACACAGTCGACTGTATTTTGTATGTAAGAATACCCAGAATGTTCGCTTCCACAATGCATTTTACCACCATATTTAAATCACCTAACAGGGACGATAATAAAAAAATAGCGCATCTATTGAAACACACTCGTTTCGCGCTGGGGTACAGGAAGTAACACTGGCATGTGTTACAACTTCCAAATTTGGACGTCTGGGAAATGGGACGTAGAAATCAGGACGGGGATGAATTAAGTCAAATATGTGAAAGTATACAATTTTACATATTACTCATTTAGTCTATGACACATCGTCGGGTGGTATACATACTATTGATAAGGATACGATCGCAAAAGGTATCGGAAAGATATACGCTATCAGCGTCGGTAGGGAAGAGTCCTTGCTCCTCACAGTTTCTAGGACTTCCGTTCTGCCACAGCCTGAAACACATGTAACAACTGTGGCGTCTCCTTGGGCAAGTGACTTTGTTCGCAATGTGCCTCTTCTCACCCAGCAGTGAATGGGTACCCGGAAGGATGAGATGAACATGTGGTTGTAAACCCCCTAGCAGGCATCTTGGGTTGTATACTCCCTAGGGAGCTGGGAATGATTCTTGAGTGCACATTGAACCAGTGACCGTGGTAATAATAGCGCTTTGAGCATGGCCCCGAGTGGTGTGGAAATATGCCCAACATAAATACTATAAGCCTATTAATATGACTATTTTGGTCTCGGCGGCTGAGTGATCAATCGAATCGTAATTAAACTTCATGTTTATTGTAGATATTATTATCACAGCAAAAAAAATGCAGTTTCCGGTATCCGGATACCACCGGACACTTACCCAAAACGCGTCCGGGTATCCGGTGGCAGATACCTTGCCGGATACCAGATCTGTGGTATCCGGCATGGACACCTCACCGGAAAGTATGTCACCTGGAATCCGGGTATCCGGCACCGGATACCTCACCGGATACCTCAATCTGGGTGTCCAGGGATCCGGCACCGGATACCCCATTCTGAGTTTCCAAAAACATGTCACAATTTGGGGGGTGCATTTTGTTCAATTAAGTGTGAAACACCTAAAAATATATTGGAAACTAACCATGAAAATTGAACATTGCTGAAGGTATCCGGCAGGTATCCGGCAGGTATCCGGATGCAATTTTTCGAGATGTCTTTCTCCTAGTAAATAATGTTAGCCTGGGCATAGCAGATAGCTGTAGTAATATTCTGTGCTATTTTAGTTGTAAATATCCCCTTGAAGTTGAGATCTATGGGCATGTACTTTTGGTGAAAACATTTTTCAAGTTCATATATATTTCAATTTAGATGTTCAGCGTATTAAATGAAAAGCATTCAGTCCTGGTATGATGGTATCCTTACATATCATCTTCATATTCCCAGTTTGTTTTAGCCTAGTGGTTGAAGCATTCGATTCACCACATCGGTACATTGCTTGGTGTCACCCATCATGATATTGTTGGAATTTTGCTCATAAAGTGGCATAACACCATACTCACTCTGACAAAAAAATGAAAGTCATTGGCTATGTGCTCACTTGGGCCTTTGTTCCTGGAGAGATTAAAAGTTTATTTTGGAACTGTATCAATACTTGTTACATCTTGACAGACGAGTTTCATTGAAGTTCGAAACAGAATATCATTAACCCAAATGGGTGCATAAGACTAATGGCATCCACAGAAAACACCTAATAAAGTACTGGTACATAAAAATATCAATGTAACTTTTCTACTGACATGGAACTAAAAACTTCGTTCAGTGAGCTGTATTAATTGTAGGAAAACATTCAGGGCATTAGTATATTTGATATATGTTAGCACCTATGTTATGAATGATCAATATCATATTTCTTTAAAGAAGCAAAACAAAAAAATTGTTATGATAAAAAATCATATTTATTGATTTTATGACATTTCATTGGTTCAGTAACCAGAGGTGTTTGCAAGAACATTCAAAAACAGAAACAGATGCTTCAATGCCATTTTCTAAATAAACAAATTAGTCAAATCTCAGAAGAATTTCAAGGTAGAAGAATATCTAAAGTCAATTATGTTTGTGCAGTAAACCACAAAAGTCATTCAGATTTGTATAGTCAGCGTCAGTGTACACCACATAAACAGTCTCACTGCTGTGGTATTGATTCCTTTAGACTTGATTAATGTCGTAATAAAACAACCTACAGAATCACACTGATGTGGCATTATTCATTCAGAATCATCACTTTCTGAGGTGAACCTGTTAGTTGTTCTGGGGAGGATTATTCATCATCCGGAGAGTCCTTTGTATGACTTGTCTGATCTGGTGTCATTGTGAAATCCAGGTACCTGAAACAATTTATAACATCTTTAAAAGCTTGTTATTAAAAATATAAGAAACACACATATATTGACAAAGGGTAAAAATTTGTTTTCTCAATGAGTAAGGTAATGACAATTTATCAAGCAACTGTTAACCAAACCATGTTAACCAATGTAAAAAAGCCATAGCAAACAGTAAATTGTACAGAAAATACAAAATTGTAATTGATCTTCTGAAAACAATTCCTGTAGTGCCATAAGGCAGGCTCACCTGAATTTTTCTCAAATGTTTGCATTACATCAAAACATAAGGAAAGGTAAACAAGGCAATGCAAATTGCATAAAATAGGTTCTTATACATAAAAACAGAACTTAAGTATTTGACGTAATAAGCGCCTCGCTCTAATAAGCGCCCATGGGAATATTTGCTAATATATTGGCTAGTGAACAATCCCAATTAGGACCCTTTCCAATTAATCAATGTATACAAGACTTATTTATTTGCGTATAATAGACACTTGTGTGTGATATGCATTATCATATTTTTATCATTTATCCTATCTTTAATTCAGATTAACAATAACGGCAAAAACTGCCAAATATATTGGTCAAGTGTAATCATAATTTAAGTAGTTCTATTTGGTTTTGGAACTTTTCAAGGGTAATTGTAAATCATTTGATTGTTATAAAGTTACACAGTATTGCATCTATCGTCTGTTTCTAAATACAGTGGAACCTATCTTTGACTTGTGTGACATAATTGAATCATACCCCAAGTTCATTATGCATTGTTTTGCATCTGCACAGAGTGGTCAAAGTCCTTGTCACACACATAGTTTGCTACAAGGCAGAATCCAATAAGTACAGTTGAGACATCAGGCTGTATCCAGACAAACTGTCTGATAACCTCAAGTATGGTCTTGGTCGCATCAAGGGATGTAGCTAATCCTAAATAAACATTAAACAAGTGGCATAATCTCTTCTACAGAACACTTGATCAAAGCCTGCCCCACCTTTGATGTTTATCATCTCGTTACGCTCACAACAGCTCATTAGCAAGATGAGCTCAATGTCAACTCATGGTGGATTAGGGATTAACAGGGCAATTAGTGTCAGGTGGGTATTATCACTTGCAATTGTCTGTTAATTACTTAATTGAGTAGTGACGGCTTAATTAGTTTCCAACCACACTGACTGTTATGCTACTTATCATGTCAGTTTACTGGTACATGTGTCTGTGGACCAAGGAAATGTATCATACCAGATACTTAAAAAGTTCTACTCATAAGTAATAAAATAATGACAGTTTTGATATGCAATTCTCCCTACAAAGACATTTAACATTTGATATACATAAACTGTCTGTTGAAACTATGATGATGCTAATATACAAGTCGCACTAAACAACCTATTCATATACTGGTACCTAGCCAAACAAACATTTTTTTTTCATGTGTATGCACATGCTTGTACACATATACCTCTACTGGCATATCACACATACAAACAATCATTAGATGGATGTAATCGTTCAAAAATATTTTACATACAAAAACAAGTGAACAGATTCTGTAATAGCATGGTTAATATTGGGAGATGTTTTAGCATTTCCATTTTCACAGAATCGAAGGCATATCCTTTCATGACTCAGATCAGCTTGTAGTGATTTAAATTCACATAAAACTGATTCATGTCAAATGACCTATCCCGCATGTGCGGGACCTGTTATAAAAATACCATTCATTACTTATTTGTGTGTCCAAATTATGCTATTATTAGAAATAATAGGTATTATTATACAGCATGGATATGATATAAGAAAGCTTTATATGGAATTGTTGAAAATTATGTACAGGAAAACATTGAAATAAATCAATCAATACGTGCATTTATCTCAGAATCTGGTAGATTTAATCAATATGGACTTCTCCTTCATTATCTACTTATAATCAGATGATTACATTATTGCTCAACTGATAGTTTGCAATAGTATAGAATTAGTATTTTATTAATACTTATTTTGTATTTCAGCATCATTTAGATAAGCCATCGGCTTGTTTGCAAATCCAGTTCACTATAAAAAAAATATATGTTTAAAACACATGTAGTAGAACATATTGCAATAGTTAAGACCCAAAAAGAAGTTATGTGTAGGATCTTCAAAATGGTATCCACAAGAGCAGGTTGTAGAATCATGTTGGTGTTTGTTGTTTAACTCTGCACTCAGCCATATTCCAGCAATATGACGGCGGTCTGTAAATAATCAAGTCTGGACCAGTCTATCCAGTGATTGACATCATGAGCATCGATCCACACAATTGGGATACAATGACATGGATCAACCAAGTCAGGGAGCCTGATCACCCGATCCATTAAGTTATCTCTCACAACTAGCATAGGTTGATCATGTTGATGGGGACTAACTTCAACCTGGAATCCCCACGTGAGTAAGTATGCGGCTGTTAGCTTTGTTTGATGTTTAACGCCACACTCAGCAATATCGCAGCTATGTGGCAGGAATCAAACCTGGGTCTTCAGCACGAAGAGTGAACGCTTCAACCGCTAGGCTACCCCACCACCAAAAATTCCCCCATGATAAAGTTGTCATCATAGTTATTGTTCAACTAGTTCAAGTGAAAATGTTCATACCCTTAAAATGTCTTTTCTTCCACTTCACGATGATCTCTGATGCAAAACTTCCCTGTTATTAAAGCTGTTCTTGATTCTTCACATCTGGAAAAATATGTTGAGGCTATTAATCATTCTCACAGAGTACAGGGAGTATATGAAATAAGACAGTGAGTCACATTAGCATACAAATTATCCAGTTAAAGTAAACATATTTCTACATTATATACATAAGCAAATACTAACATATGATAGACAGGCTACTTGTCATATAAAAATTTAATTATACATTTACTTACATGTTGGCTATAAAAGTTAATGTGTCACATGTGACAGGCTTACATGTGGTAAATTACTTTAATACGTGATCATTGTAATATTCACATATTCCTTACCTTAATGTGTCACTTCAGCTGCCAGCATGACCTCAGCTGCAATCTCAATATTTGGCCAGTTTTGACGAAATGACCGATCGTGTTCAGTGTATAAGCTGGGCTTCGTCTCTAATATAACTTGGCGCAAGTTGACGACGCGCATAGAGAGCCGGGAACCAGCTTATGTCGTGTTAACCTGGTTCCCGGCTCCCTATGCGCGTCGTCAACTTGCGCCAAACAATAATGTGATATTAGAGACGGGGCCCAGCTTAGTGTTAACCCGGAACAAGCCATTTTACCCATATTCCCCTACGGTCCAGGGCGCCATTTTAGAACATGGATGTAAACAAACCTCGTGTATCGATATACACTGTGATTCTTGATTACGATAAGCTTACCTCGTGTATCGATACATTGTTCTCATTCACCTCCACCACGGAAATGCCGGCCGAAGTTCCTCTCAGCCATCCACAACGCGGAAGTCAACAGTATTTGGAAAGGCGATTGGCATTGCCAGGTACGTAGCAGGGCTTCGAGGCCTTATGATTTCTGTGCAGAGATCTTATGGAACGGATTGATGTAGATATTTTCCTGCTCTACATACTTTACCGTAAACGCCAAGGGTCCTTTTTTTAGTATTATGGTCAACTGTTTGTTAGCATAAGAGGCGTAATGGATTTGTGGTCAAAACAAGATGATCCAAATTAGATCAGCTTTTTTATAGATAATGAAGAAAAGTACCAAGATCTAGGAACGATTATTAACTCTTAACTTTCGTGGGATGCCAATACAGATTATAATTTACAATAATGGCCACCAAAGACTTTATTTTTTTTACGCTTAGGATATTGTTATAATTACACTGTTATGTCCTTGTTTTGTATAAGCTTCATAACTTAATCATTCAATATTTCATGGAATGACTCTGACCTTGGCGAGGATCTTTTTTGCAACAAGTGATTCCTTATGTAAAGTGTATGTTGAATGACCCTGGCTTTGTTGTCAAATAATTGTTTGACAGTTGTTAAATATGGGGTTATGTTTTATCTCTGAATGTTTGGGATGAAATATTTTAATAAGGACAGTTCTAAGTTGGAAACTCAACTGGGGCCTTTTCAATTGAATTCAATGTACAGCATGTACAGTTTGGACATTTCTCTAATGTGAATGCTACTTATGTTTGCAGAATGTCTGGATGAATGAATGAGTCAGTCATCTGCACAGCATCAATGGAAAAAGGGAAGCAATGAGGAACAAGAGAAGAGTAGCAGTGAGTGGTAAATATTTGAAATTATTCTGTTTGGTTCATCATGTTCATGTAGCTATTCTGCAAATATTTCTTCAGTTTGCTTGTTCTTTATCACCTGTTGGCATGGATGGCCTAATTATCAAAGGCACTACAACTTGCTGTGCATAGTTGCATCTCTTGGGCTTGACAGAAACCGATGGTCGTGGGTTTGAATCAAGGGTAGCATCATACACTTGCTTGTGGGTTTCATCAAAGTGGTAAACATGTAAGACCTGCATCACTTCGGGCTTTCTTCCCACATCAAGCTTACATGCCGTGATATAACTGGAATACTGTTCAAAGAGGCGTTAAACCCAATTCACTCATTTAACACCACATCCAGCAAGGCTAAATGACAAGGATTATAAATTAATCAAATCTCAACTAGACAAACCAGAGATTAATGTTATGAGCTCGATCCAGACGCACCGATGATGACTGTTATGGACAACATCCCATGTTATTGGGTACGATTACGAGCTTTCAATGAGCCCACTTGCTACCTCATCTATTACTTTGGCTTGTATGGCAAGCATAGGTTGCTAGGAACATTTTTAAGAGATGTCAGTTAATGATTGTTTCAACTCATCAGCATGGAACAATATATATCTCAAATGTTTGGTATATAACAAAACTCAAAGATGATAAATTAAGTGAATTTGCTGCCTTTTATCTGTAAGTACATGTTGCAACAATTCTTTTCTTTTGCTACAATCTTTATACATAATTTTGCAGAAACTGAAGTCCAGCTTGAGATACCCGGATGACAGGTTGACAGTCTGGAAGGACCCTTCCAGATATCCGAAGTGATTGGCACCACAGCGATGAGGAGAGTCCTGTTATTTCAATGGGAGCCTACCGAGAAGTTATATGCCAATTGACACTGGGACACACTCACAAAGGGTGGTCAGGCAAATGTGAGAAGACCAACCAATGCCAAGTCGGAGTGGGATCCTTCAAGGACGTTGAAGAAATTATTGTCTTTGGCCATGTGGTAATCACTTGAAAGGAATGATGTTTGCGACTACTTGTCTATAAATGTGGACCCAAACACCAAATAGAATGTTCACAATTCTACTAACACAATGCAACAGGGATAGAGCCCATCTGGCCTCCCCTCATCCTGGTTCCTGTTTTTCCATGGCAATATAGAAGGAAAAGGATGTTTGAGGGCAAGTAACTCTGAACTGGTGAGCATGGTCTGCTGATGCTTTCAAGCGAACAGTTATCCCGCTCTGTTATGAGTATTGAAGAATAGGAGGAAAGTGCATACTGCATCAGGAACCATTATATGAACACTGTTCAATGTGTGATATATGCATATAAATAAAAGAAATTGATAATTTGTTTGTTGTTTGTTTCTTTAGCCAGCTGTGTAAATGGGGATTTTCCAATATTTTGCCTCAGTTTGATAGCCACAGTTATCGTATAAAACCATGCATTGCTTGGACATCTTTGGAATAACACATTGATCTGCTATGTCAAAGGTCAATGTCACAGCCAGACAAAAAAATTGTTAATGGCCAAACTCTTCCTTAGGGCAGGGATAGAAGTTGGCAAAAGGTCATACACTTACTTTTTATCCCCCGGCATATAATACGGGGGATATAGTGATCAGCCTGTCTGTCCGTCTGTCCGTCCGTAATCATTTCCTTTTCCGGGGCAGGATTCCCAAACCATTCAGTGTATTTGATCGAAACTTGGCAACTCTTATCAGGCACATACTGAAGTGGTGCCTTTTGATATTTTGGGATTTTTCTAATTTTTATTTTTTAATTTTTTTATGGAATGAAGTTGGACATAGACTCAATTGGGGATGGGGTTCGTTTCCGGGGCAGAATTCGAAAACCATTCAGTGTATTTGATCGAAACTTGGCAAAGCTATCATGCACATACTGAAGTGGTGCCTTTCAAATTTTGGGATTTTTCTAATTTTTATTTTTTATTTTTTTTTAATGGAATCAAGTTGGACATAGACTCAATTGGGGATGAGGTTCATTTCTGGGGCAGAATTAGAAAACCATTCAATGTATTTGATTGAAACTTGGCATTCATATGGATGTGACCATGGTGGATCTTTTGTGGGTAAACAATGTATGCTTCTTAAAGAACATTCAACTGTTGACTCATTACATACAGAAATGCACTAGTGGTTACTTTACAGACAGCTGCCGGGGGGATATGTCATCTTTCTGATGACTCTTGTTCTCTAATGTGCCTTTTCCCGCAGAAGTCTAAATAACTCTTATACACATAGTTGTATATCATTGTCATATGTTTGTCAATATTACACTGAATGAAGCACTTTACAATTGTTTTTGAAATAGTCGCAACTGATATTGAAGGTCAATTTAGCTTTCAATGTCTTTCAGTAAAAAAGTTCACAGTAACTGAGGAACAGCTCTCTGCAATGTGATGAAATCTGGTACATGTCACCCTCAGAGTGAGGCATATTGTGTTTCAAACTTAAATGAAGCTGGTATGCTCATAACAAGTATTTGTACCTTTACAAATATTCATATTATCATCTCACTAGGACCAAAGGCCCAAGTGAGCACACAGTCGAAGAGTTTATACTTTCACTCAGAATAATCTGGAAGTCTGAACATGAAATTTAAGGATATCATCATACATGTATTAGAACTGATGTTTGTTCATTAAACAGCTTAACATCTAAAAAGAATTATAGATGAAATTGAAAAAAATTGTCTTCTCCAAAAGTACATGCCCATAGATCTCAACTTTAAGGGGATATTTACAACTAAAATGACACAGAATATTACTACAGCTATCTGATATGCCCAGGCTAACATTATTTACCAGAAATAAGACATCTCGAAAAATTGCATCCGGATACCTGCCGGATACCTGCCGGATACCTTCAGCAATGTTCAATTTTCATGGTTAGTTTCCAATATATATTTAGGTGTTTCACACTTAATTGAACAAAATGCACCCCCAAATTGTGACATGTTTTTGGAAACTCAGAATGAGGTATCCGGTGCCGGATTCTTGGTATCCGGTGCGGATCCTTGGACACCCAGATTGAGGTATCCGGTGAGGTATCCGGTGCCGGATACCCGGATTCCAGGTGGCATACTTTCAGGTGAGGTGTCCATGCCGGATACCACGGATCTGGTATCCGGCAAGGTATCTGCCACCGGATACCCGGACGCGTTTTGGGTAAGTGTCCGGTGGTATCCGGCAGGTATCCGGATACCGGAAACTGCATTTTTTTTGCTGTGTATGTTCTCTGGCCAAACAACACGAAAGAGTCTCAAATTTTATAGAATACTTAGCATATGTACTGCAATGAACTCGTTCAACAAATAAAAACGTGAAAACTATCCTGGGTCTTTATGGGCAACTCGGACATCTACTCACGTGTTTATAGATAGATTTCACATAGGTAGATGACCTAATAATGTATGGGTGGCATACGTACAAAACCAAATACCTGACACGTGAAGCGCAATGTTAACTGAGCGCCTATTACATAGTGTATAAGTTAAACATAATTGCTAGTACATGGCTGAATTCTTACCTGAGGTTACTGACGGCAGTGTGAGGACAACGAGAGTCAACAAGACGTCCATGATAATCTAATTTTAGATGTACTTCTCTGTAGTGAAATACGTCTGGTGACATTCGTATCCAACCAGGAAGTTGATGGCTGTGGTATCCTCGATAGCAGCCTTTGAGTTATGCCCCAGTGGCTTTGTAACAAATGCTATTGGTCTTTGTATGGCCACCAATCTCGCTTTTGTGTATAATCTGATATCCAAGAAACATTTTCAGCAAAGTCTTGTTATTCCCGACTGTACCTTTCCTAATATAACGCCCGGGTAGACATTTTCAGGGTTATGTAATATTGACTACAGTATAATGTTTTAGAGGGTTGGATTTCCGTACCAGTCGGGTCCAGATTAACGAAGAAGAGTGTATATGTATATTGGCATGCATGAAGGGATATGTTCTATATCGGACCTCTCTATTTCAAGAATTGTCGATTTCATAATGCTTAGTAAACGAATCTAGATATCTAGTCAAAGAATATGTAATCGAAATAACTCGCTTTTTGTTGCTGCACAGAAATAGGTACACGAACATACCTCAAAACACCAACAATCCTTCATGTGAAACAGCACAGATTTGTTTGTCTTATGCTTACTCAGTACTCTGTACACCGTTTCCACTACTTCCTAATCCTCATCTTAAGGGGTACGGATGGCCCATTCGTCTAAGGCGCCCCGATTCCCTGTGCAGAGTTGCGGCTCTTGGGCACACCAGAAACCTATGATTGTGGGTTCGAATCCCGGTTCGCCTAGATTATGTTTCTACCTTTCCGCACCACAACCGTCCTCGTGGATTTCACCGAAGTGGTAAACGTCTGAGACCTGCATCACTTCGAGCTTTCCTGACACATTAAGTTGACACGGCGTGAGATAACTGGAATACTGTTAAAAGCGGCGTTAAACCCAACACACTCACTCACTCACTCACTCACTCACTCATCTGTTGACCATCCTTACCGTTTTCATCATTTAAAAAGATCAGCTATAGGTGAGTTTGTGTCACGCCTTATCTACCAGGTGAGTCTGACATGAAACCTGAAAGTACACGAGATTTATTCCAGTTAAATCTCACATACACATGCGTCAGTCACTGAGTTTCTTATAGATCATTAACAGCACTCTGAGGACACAGCCGGTGATGACATATACGTCAAGCATGAAACGACGTCAAGCATGTGTCATTGTTACTTCTTGTATAGCTGTGCTGCCTTATGTGTATAAACAGAACTAGACGTTAACGTCCTAATGTTAGTATTTCTTTAGATAAGTAGTCCTCCTCGTGTTTGGGACGTTGTTGATCCCTTATATAAAACAATAATGTTGTGATTATCAATGTAATAGGCATAAACTAGTGTGTTGAAATAGAATTTGGAAAGAAGAATTATAGGGTAATCGTGGGGTAAACTCTGCTTTGAACTGTATGAGAGGAACGCCCAATGTGATGCAATATTGCAGCTTTGGTGAAACTCACGAGTGTGGGCTGACAAACCATTCCGCCGCCTTGGACGACTTGGTCATCCGACCTTCGATTTCCCTTTCTATTCAGAAGGCCTATATACAACCATGACTCTATAACACTAACCGGTATTACCACACTGCAAGGCCTCATCCTATATAGACAGTCTATATACTTGATGCAAAGCAGCATCACGGCGCTAAAGTCAATGTTGTGTGTTGAGAAAAGACATTGAATGTTTGAACAAGACGAACGAAAAACTGTTCGCCTATAATCAAATTAGTAAACGATTGACTTGTTCGGTATGACCATGACGACATTAGTTCTCCCTTCCACAAGAATGGTAACGGATATCAACAGACGGTGACAAGAATGAAGACACATGAACAACGTGTAATAATATTAAATATGAATTATTCCTGTCTATGTCATCAGGATCCACTGTGTTCGGGGCGATGGGATAGCCTAGTGGTTAAAGCATACAGTCGTCACGCCAAAGGTCCATGTTCGATTCCTACATGGATACAATGTGTGAAGCCTTGGTGTCGCCCGCCAAGATGTTGTTGGAATATTGCTACAGTTGGCATAAGACCCAGATCTCTCACTCGCTCCGTTAACTCTCTTGGATTTCAACTTCAGGCGTAGGCATGTATTTGATTTGCAGTGCACGTAATGTCCTTATTAGTCATGGCGTGTGGTACAAAGTCCTGGATCTACATGCACATGTACGGAAGTCCATATCCACACATTGTGAAACACAGGCTCCAGATTTGAACGTACGCGGTTGTTCATATACACACAACATACACTGAGACTGAATATGTTAGATGCATCCAATCAATGTTTAAATAATTGTGGTAACAGGGGTACAAGATTAACCCTTCTCTCGTTAAACAAGATGCAAAACAAATTGCAGTATATCTATGTCACATTGATGTATGGATTGGCTGTGCCCTTTGAGGGGTTTTGATCTATTATGTCATAGGTGTTACTCGGCTCCTGTGTTCTGGGTTTGAGCCCTGAGTAGGTGGGGTGGACTTCAGAGACTGGAATGTCATCAGACTTCTCATGGCGGGACCTCCACCATCTTCTGTAAAACAAACCATAATTAATCATGTATAATTAATGCAACATTGTCCACTTCTATCAACGGCCACATATAATCTCCCTGTTTGTCTACATGTACCGATCAGCCTTGACCATTGGTGTTGACAAAACATACATTTAGAGTCATTTGGCTTCAATGTCTGTACCTTGATGTGACGACGTATAGTGCACCAGCAATGACGACCAGCACGGCACCTGTAGCAACTCCAGCAGCAAAGATACCACCTGCAATAAAACCCATAATGTTGTCTCAATCACAGACATTATAACACCTTACTATGTGGACACTCCGGATGAATCTGTATCATGTCTTAATTACTTCCAAGATCCAAGGACTGCTCCGAAGTGTTATATGTACAGCATGATGTTTTTCGATTATGAACCTTGGTTTGTCAGTAAGATATTGATGCTTCTGTGCTTCACATTATACCTGTAATCTACCACAGGCGCGATCGGGTAGCCTAGTGGTTAAAACATTCGCTCGTCACGCCAAAGACCCGGGTTCGATTCCCGACATGGGTACAATGTGTGAAGCCAATTTCTGGTGTCCCCCGCCGTGATATTGCTAGAATATTACTATACGCGGCGTAAAACCATACTCACTCACTCACTGTAATCTACCACGAGCATCACTTTGGGTTTTCTTCTCGGATTATAATTACACACTGCAGTGTAACTGAAATATTGTCATTTCCTGGTTCAGACATCACGGAAATATTCCCTTAATACAATGAAGTTTCAAGGAACATTGAATGCATATTTTTCACCAGTGCATGAACATATTTTATCATTGAGTTGATAAAACCATTGCTGAATAATCTATTTACCGATTGCAGAAACATAAGGGCATATCATGTGGGCATTACATGCATGAGTGCGTGCCACGCTTTGAACCATATGCGTAGAAACATTTAGGAAGTTGTACCTGGAAAGTCATTGTTACGCGATTGACATCCTTTCATGGAGATCTGAGTTGTAGTGAATGTCGCTTTAGTAGTCCCTGGCCCTGCAGTTAATCCAGTAGACACAGATGTGGTCTGTCCTTGAGGAGTGATGGCGGTTGGTCGCAGTGTCTCTGTGGTATGCGGGGGTGTAGATGTAAGTCTCTCTGTAGTTGTCGTTACTGCTGTTGTTTTGGGAGAAGTTGTAATGGTAAATGTCAACGTTTTTGTTGAAAGCGAGCCTGTTGAAGTGGAACTGTTAGTGTTTGGCTCGAAACACTCTATGTTCAGCTGGCCTGTTGAAATGAAAACGAAGCATCAATACTATTTGTCTTTAATTGTTTTGAGAATCCCCTTGGGGTTATGATGTGAAAATTAAAATTTAACTGCGAACACCATGAACATAATACATAAGGTTTTTGTTCACTTCTAAAGTTGCCTTAAGTTTTAACTGCAGCTGTCCTGAAAGTCCTCTGTATCCAGACCAAGTAGCCACCACCAGTATCCATATCTACTCAGCAGTGTTGACGGTGAGAGACTGAGCTGGTGCAGTTTGAACAACTCCATGTGTAGTACATTGTCTACCCGTTTTTCTTTTTAAATGGAATATATACATCTATATCCAAATGTATATTATTAATACATTTTTATGTCAAAACAATATAATCAATTCGATCATTTTTGAGCCCTCATATTTCTTACCTGATGACGATTTAAGCCTGAACTGCAGCTGTCCTAACAGTCCTCTGGCTCCAGGTCTTGTAGCCACCACCAGTATCCATATCTCCTCACTGGTGTTGACAGTGTGAGTCTGTCCAGGTATAGTTTGAGCAGCACCATTTGTACACTGTGAACTAGTCCTCCACTTCTTTATGGTTATGGATATATCACATTGTTCTGTCAAGCTAGTAGGGAACATCTCCACCTGTGTTGTCTGTGACACGATCAGTCTACAGTAACACATCTCTCCCCCTGTGTTGATCTGTGTTGTAGACACATCCAGTAGGATTTGGTTGGAGCCTGTCTCTGTCCCAGAGGAGCATGTCTGTAGACCTTGACAGTAAATACAAATTATGTTTTAACGGTCACACCCTACAGTTACACGGAAATACAGTACATCATGTACACATACGCCGATATCCATACCGAAAAAACACATTATGTTAATACTTTTCGTCAGATTCTAAATATCATGTTTATATCATAAGACAATTCAGTTGGTAGAAGACAATAACCAGTGTCATAAATGATTTGATGTATGACAAAGATCAGTGCGTAGTGTTACAGTCGTGTTTATAACTACTGGGTTTCTTTGTATATATCAGTCTCACTCAAGTTTACTCCCATACATCTCCGCAGACGGTACCAATAAACACAATTAGGATGCGTGAGACGTTCATGTGTAAGTTTTGTAAGAGGTATCTGCTTTATTTATGTTCCACTTCGTTTCTGTACAACCATAGAAAACAAAAATTCCCTCGATAGTGCCCCGGTTTGGGTATAGATGTCATGGCGCTCAGAAACGGGTGGATGTTCAACATATCCACAACAGCAATAGTGCGGTTATACATTTTGGCTACGGAACTCCTCAGTTATATTCGTTTTCGAGTAACAGAAATCAAATTTGCTTGTCTGAATGCTTTTGTCACTGGTGCCGAGAATATGGCAGCCTCGACGCTGATTGGTTGATTAGAAAGTTCACCTGACTCGACCACCTGTCTCAGATCTCCACGCAGAGAGGAATCGTGTAGGAGTAAAGATAATGTTATTTCTGTTTTCTAAGTGAGTGACAGAGATTTTACCTACTGAGTTTCCTTATGTATATCAATCTCACTTAAATCAGATTTTCTACTCCGATACCCAACAGAAGGTGGCGTCAGGTGAACCCTGAGCGAGTTGTGACCGCCCAATCAAACTGATAAAGTATGCGAGGGCAAGTTAGATGTCAGCTTTCTCTTACACATATGGGTTATTTTTCTATCACCAACATTCGGAAATTTCGATCTCAGCAAAAGAAATCCACCACAGAAAACAAAATGACCCACGATTAATGCACCCTTTTGGGTGTAGATGCCATAATGTTTAAAATGTCCACAACTATGTATTAGCGCGGCTTTACTCTTTTTAGCAATCGGATCTCCTCGATTATGTTCCTTTTCAAGTAACACCTGATCACCTGATTCGACCTCCTATCACGAGAATTACGGAGTAAAAGATTTGATTTTAAGGAGATTATTATAATGATACTTCTGTGTTCTAAGTGGGTGAGGTACAATTAATGTCGTATCAGCAATATCTCAGCAAACACATTCTCTTTGGTTATAGTAGAAGTGATGAGTGACTCCCTTTGACACAGTCGACTGTATTTTGTATGTAAGAATTCAGGAATCAGTAACAATCACAGATCGGCTATATTTCCCAGAATGTTCGCTTACACAACGCACACATTTTACCACCATATTTAAATCACCTAACAGGGATAATTATGAAAAATATATTGCAGGAATTAAAACACACTCGTTTCGCGCTTGGGAAAATGAAGCGACACTGGCATGGCTTAGAAGTACACTATGGTGTTACAACTTCCACATTTAGACGTATTGGAAATGGGACGTAGAAAACAGGACGGGGTGGAATTAAGTCAAATGAACTCATCATATATGTGCAAGTTTACAATTTTACATATTACTCATTGAGTCTATGAAACATCGTCGGGTGGTATACATACTGTTAATAAGGATACGATCTATTGGAAAGAGATAGGCTATCAGCGTCGGTCGCGGAGCGTCCTTGAATGGGTGACCGCGTTTCGGCAGCTTGGCTCCTGACAGTTTCTAGGACTTCCGTTCTGCCTTAGCCTGAAGCACATATAACACATGTGGCGTCTCCTTGGGCAAGTGACCTTTTTCGAAATGTGCCTCTTTCCACCCAGCAGTGAATGGGTACCCGAAAGGATGAGATGAACATGTGGTTGTTAACCTTCTAGCAGGCATCTTGGGTTGTATACTCCCCAGGGAGCTGGGAATGATTCTTAAGTGCACATTGATCCAGTGACCGGGGTAATAATAGCGCTTTGAGCAGTGGTGTGGAAATATGCGCAATATAAATAGCCTATTATTTTGACTATTTTGGTCTCGGCGGCTGGGTAAGCAATCGAATCGTAATTTAACTTCATGTATATTGGAGATCTTATTATGTTCTCTGACCAACAACACAGAAGAGTCTCAAATTTGATAGAACACTTAGCATATGTACTGCAATGAACTCGTTCAACAAATAAAACCGTGAAATCTATCCTGGGTCTGTATGGGCAACTCGGACATCTACTCACGTGTTAAAAGATAAATTTCACATAGTTAGATGACCTAATAATGTATGGGTGACATACGTACAAAGCCAATACCTGACACATGAAGAGCAATGTTGACTGAGCGCCTATTACATAGTGTATAAGTTAAACATAATTACCAGCATATGGCTGAGTTCTTACATGAGCTTACTGACGGCAGTGTGAGGACAACGAGAGTCAACAAGACGTCCATGATGATCACATTTTAGATGTTCTTCTCTGTAGTGAAATACGTAAGGTGACATTCACACTCAACCAGGAAGTTGATGGTTGTGGGATCATGGATAGCAACCTTTGAGTTATGTCCCAGTGGCCTTGTTACAAATACTATTGGTCTTTGTATGATAACCAGTCTCGCTTTTGTGTATAATCTGATATCCCACAAACATTTTCAGTGAAACCTTGTTATTCCAAACTGTACCTTTCCTAACAATCGCCCGAGTAGACATTTTCAGGGTTATGTAATATTGACTACAGTATAATGTTTTAGAGGATTGGATTTCCGGACTAGTCGGGTCCAGATTAACGAAGAAACAAAACAAAATTCTTGTCTCTATTTCAAGAATTGTCAATTTAATCATTCTGAATTCCGACTTCGTAAAGAATCGTAAACACATCAAGATATTTAGTCAAAGAATATCTACTAGAAACAACTCGTTTTTTATTGTTGCACAGAAATAGGTACACGAACATGCCTCAAAACACAAACAATCCTTCATGTGAAACAGCACAGACTTGTTTGTTTTATAATTACCCAGTACTATGTACACCGTTTCCACTACTTCCTCACCCTCATCTGTTGCCCTCCTTGCCGTTTGCATCACTTAAACAGGCCAGCTTTTAGTTTATGTCACGCTTAATCTCCATAGCGAGTATCACATAAAACCTCCATTTACACCAGGTTTATTCTTGTTTAGTCTCCCATAAACATGCGTCAGTCAAGGAGTTTATTATAGATCGTTAAAAGCACTCCAAGGACACGGCCGGTGGTGACATACTAGTATACGCCCATGTTACAGCCTTGGGAATACAAAGTACAGAAATGTACGGTAATGTTTACTACCAGCAGGAAGTAAGTGTATAATAGATACGATGTCAAACATGTGTCATTGTTACTACTTGTATAGCTATGTTGCCGTATGTGTATAAACAGAACTAGACGTTAACGTCCGTATGCCAGTATTTCGTTAGATAAATATTCCTCTTCGTGTGTATTCAATCACATTTTGGGACGTTGTTGATCCCTTATATAAAACAATCATGTTGTGATTATATCAATGTAATACTAGTAGTTATAAAGTTGTGTTGTACCCTGTTGAAATAAGAAAGTAGTGTTATAGGGTTATCGCAGAGTTAACTCTGCTTTGAACTGTATGAGAGAAACGCCCAATGTGATGCAAGTGTTACAGCTTTGGTGAAACTAACGAGTGTGGGCTGGTAAACCATTGCGCCTTCGTGGACAACTTGGTCATCCGTCCCGTCCAAACATGACTCTATAACACTAACTGGTATTACCACACTGCATGGCCTCATGTGGTAAGAAAAGACATAATGATTGAATGTTTGAACAAGACGAACGAAAAACTGTTCGCCTATAATCAAATTAGTAAACGATTGACTTGTTCGGTATGACAATGACGACATTAGTTCCACGGACGTTGACAAGTATTAAGACACAGAACAACGTGAAATAATATTATGAATTGTTCCTGTGCAAGTGATCAGAATCTCCCTTTCTACTCAGAAACATCTCTACAAACATCGCTCTTTAACACTAACGGGTATTATCATACTGCATGGCCTCATCCTATATAGACAGTCTATATTCTCGATGCCATGAAGCAACACGGCGCTAAGGTCAATGTTGTGTGGTGAGAAAAGACAATGAATCATTATGTTTGAACAAGACGAACGAAAAACTGTTAGCCAATAATCAAATTAATAAAAGATGGACTTCTTTTGCATGCCAATGACGACCTTAGTTTTCCCTTCCACAAGAATGATAACGAATACCCACAGACGTTGACAAGTATCTGGACACATGAACAACGTGTAATGATATTATGAATTATTCCTGTGCATGTGACCAGGATCCACTGTGTTCGGGGCGATGGAATAGCCTAGATGTTAAAGCATACGGTCGTCACGCCAAAGGTCCATATTTGATTCCCACATGGATACAGTGTGTGAAGCCTTGGTGTCCCCTGCCAAGATGTTACAGTTGCTACAGTTGGCGTAAAAACCAGAGCTCTCACTCGCTGCGTTAACTCTCTTTTGGATTTCAACTTTAGGCGTAGGCATGTATTTGATTTGCAGTGCACGTAATGTCCTTATTAGTCATGGCGTGTGGTACAAAGTCCTGGATCTACATGCACATGTACGGATGTCCATATCCACGCATTGTGAAACACAGGCTCCAGATTTGAACGTACGCGGTTGTTCATATACACACAACATACACTGAGACTGAATATGTTAGATGCATCCAATCAATGTTAAAATAATTGTGGTAACCAGGGCTACTAAATTAACCCTTCTCTCGTTAAACAAGATGCAAAACAAATTGCAGTATATCTATGTCACATTGATGTATGGATTTGCTGTGCCCTTTGAGGGATTTGGATCTATTATGTCATAGGTGTTACTCGGCTCCTGTGTTCTGGGTTTGAGCCCTGAGTAGGTGGGGTGGACTTCAGAGACTGGAATGTCATCAGACTTCTCGTGGCGGGACCTACACCATCTTCTGCAAAACAAACCATTATTAATCATGTTTAATTAAAGTAACATTATCCACTTCGAACAACTGTTACATAGAATCTCCATGTTTGTCTACATGTACCGATCAGCCTTGACCATTGGTGTTGACAAAGCATACATTTATAGAGTCAGTTGGCTTCAATGTCTGTACCTTGATATGGCGACGTATAGTCCACCAGCAATGACGACCAGCACGACACCTGTAGCAAGTCCGGCAGCAAAGATACCACCTGCGATAAAACCCATAATGATATCACAATCACAGACATTATAACACCTTACTATGTGGAGACACGGGACGAATCTGTCTCATATATTAGTTACTGCCAAGATCCAAGGACTGCTCCGAAGTGTTATATGTACAGATATGTTTTGATTATGACCCTTGGTGGATGCTTCTGTGCCTCACATTACACCCGTAACCTACCACGAGCATCACTTTGGGTTTTCTTCTCGGATTATAATGAAACACTGCAGTGTAACTGAAATATTGTATTTCCTGGTTTAGACATCAAGGAAACATTCCCTTAATACAATGAAGTTTCAAGGAACATTCAATAATACTTTTCACCAGTACATGAACATATTTTATTATTGAGTTGAAAAAACTATTCCAGGAAAACCTGTCTACCGATGGCAGGAAAATAAGGGCATATAATGCGGGCACTATATCCACGAGTGTGTCATGCATGACTTATGACAAATATTTTGTAAAATGAGTATGAACAATACAAATCGTCTTGTTAATTTTAGGTGTAGGAAAGAATTGGTGCCCTCTATAGAAATAACTGTGTTATCTACATACCTTCAACCATGATAGGGTTTGCAGCAATCACGCTTCAAACCACATGAGTAATAAACATTTTAAGAAATTTGTACCTGGAAAGCTTTTCTTTGGGATCTGAGTTGTAGTAGCTTTAGTAGTCTCTGCCCCTGCAGTTACACCAGTCGACAAAGATGTCGTTTGTCCTTGAGGAGTAATGGAGGTTGGAAGTTGTGTCTCTGTGGTAGGCTTTTGTGTGGATATACGTATCTCTGTAGTTGTCGTTACTGCTGTTGTTTTGGGAGAAGTGGTTGTAGTTAATGTCGACGAAGATGTTGAAACCGAGGTTGTTGAAAGAGGGGTAGTTGTGGAACTGTTAGTGTTTGGCTCAAAACAATCTATCTTTAGCTGGCCTGCTGAAATGAAAGCGAAGCATCAATACTATTGTCTTCAATTGTTTTGAAATTCCCCTTGAGGATGTGATGTGAATGCCCCGTAGAATATAAATATCATTATAAAGAAATAATTTCCTGGATCTTGCGAAATCAGAATACTATTACACGGGTTCTTCCTATTTATAGAAAATACATTTTTTTGGATTTTGAGGAAGCAAAATTAAAGTTTCATTGCGAACACCATTAACATAATACATAAGGTTTTTGTTCACTTCTGCGGCTGTCCTGACAGTCCTCTGGCTCCAGGTGTAGCCATCACCAGTATCCATATCTACTCACCAGTGGTGACCGGCGAGAGACTGTGCAGATATTGTTTGAACAAGTCCATTTGTTGTACATTGTCTACCAGTGTTTATGTTTAAATGGAACATTTACATCTATATCAATATGTACAATGGCATTATTAATACATTTTTATGTCAAAACAATATCATAACTTCGATCATTTTTAGCCCTCACATCTCTCACCTGATGACGATTGAAGCTTGAACTGCAGCTGTCCAGACAGTCCCCTGGCTCCAGGCAGAGCCACCACCAGTATCCATGTCTCCTCACTAGTGGTGACAGTGTGAATCTGTCCAGGTATAGTTTGACCAACACCATTTGTACACTGTGAACTAGCCCTCCACTTCTGTATAGTCATGTATGTATCACACTGTTGTGTCCATCCTATAGGGAACAACCCCACCTGTGCTGTCTGTGACACAGTCAGCCTACAGGAACACATCCCTCCCCCTGTGTTGATCTGTGTTGTAGACACATCCAGTAGGATTTGGTTGGAGCCTGTCTCTGTCCCAGAAGAACAGGTCTGTAGAACTTGACAGTAAATACAAATTATGTTTTAACGGTCACACCCTACATTTACACGGAAATACAGTACATCATGTACACATACGCCGATATCCATACCGACAAAAAACACATTATGTTAAATTACTTTTCGTCAGAAACATATCATCATATTTATATCATAAGACATTTCAGTTGTCGGAAGACAATAAACAGTGTCATAAATGATTTGATGTATGACAACGATCAGTCCGTAGTGGTACAGTTGTGTATTTAACTTCTGGGTTTCTTTGTATATATCAGTCTCACACAAGTTAACTCCCATACATCTCCGCAGGCGGTAACGCCATGATCAGGTAAAAGCTGAGCGAGCTTTGACCGACCAATCAACACAATTAGGATGCGTGAGACGTTCATATGTATGTTTTGTAAGAGGTATCTGCTTTATTTCTGTTCCACTTCGTTTCTGTGCAACCATAGACAACATAAATACCCTCGATAGTGCCCGGTTTTTGGTGTAGATGCCATGGCGCTCAGAAACGGGTGGATGTTTAACATATCCACAACAGATTATGTTATTTCTGTGATCGAAGTGAGTGAGGTAGAGTTAATGTGATGTCGGCAATATCTCAGCCTTATATCACATTTGTGTCCAGCCCGCAGGGAACAAATCCACCTGTTTTGTCTGTGATAGGTCATATGAACATATCCATCAGCCCCCCCCCATCCACCACCCCCCCACCCCCACCCCCATCCACCACCCCCAACCCCCCCCCACCCCCACCCCCCCACCCCCCCACCCCCCATTGTTGATCTATGATGTAGACAAACCCAGTGTGATTTGTGTAGGGCTGGTCGGTGTCCCTTAGGAACAGCTAGGTCTGAAGATCTGCGAGACAAAAGAAATAGAAGACCCGAAACTTCAAGGGGACATAGTATCATCATACTATTAGTTATATTTATATTTATATAGCGATACATTAAAAAACACATATGTCATAGAAGAAATCCCGAAATGCATTTTTGGAAAAAAACGTCACATGCCTCTTCATATGCTTCCGTAACAACATAATGTTCATACTTTACTTCAGATTCTAAATATCATGTTTATAACATAAGACAATTCAATTGGTGGAAGATGAACACTGTCTTGAATGATTTGATGTGAGACACTAAAGATTCTGCAGTGTTATAGTTTTCTATTACTTTCGTTGTTTGTTTCAAATTGATTTATAGACTTCAAACAGAGATTTTACCCTCTTGGTTTCTTTATGTATATCAATCTCACTTAAATCAGATTTTCTACCCCGATACCCAAAAGAAGGTCGCGTCAGGTGAACCCTGAGCGTGTTATGACCGCCCAATCAAAGTGAAGGATGCGAGGGCAAGTTAGATGTCAGCTTTCTCTTATATACATGCGTGATTTTTCTATCACCAAGATTCGGAAATTTCGATCTCAACAAAAAAAATCCACCACAGAAAACAAAATGACCCTCGATTAATGCACCCTTTTGGGTGTAGATGCCATGGCGGCATACTAATTTAAATGTCCACAACTATGTATTAGCGCGGCTTTAGTCTTTTTAGCAATCGGATCTCCTCGATTATGTTCCTTTTTGAGTTACAGAATTCAGATATGCATGTCTGAATGCTTCACTTACACGTGCCGAAAGTGTAAAAGCCTCGACGCTGATTGGCTGATCACCTGACTCGACCTCTTAACTCAGCTCATCACGGAGAGAGGTATCGGAGGAGATTATTATAATGATACTTCTGTGTTCCAAGTGAGGGAGGTACAATTAATGTCGTATCAGCAATATCTCAGCAAACACATTCTCTTTGGTTATAGTAGAAGTGATGAGTGACTCCCCATGACACAGTCGACTGTGTTTTGTATGTAATTATAAGAAATCTAGAATCGATAACAATCACGGATCGTCTTTATTCCCCAGAATGTTCGCTTACACAATGCAAACATTTTACCACCATATTTAATTCACCTAACGGGGATAATAATGAAAACAATATCGCAGGAATTAAAACACACTCGTTTCGCGCTGGGGAAAATGAAGCGACACTGGCATGTCTTATAAGTACACTATGGTGTTACAACTTCCACATAACGCATAATACATGTGCAAGTATACAATTTTACATATTACTCATTTATTTAGTCTATGAAACATCGTCGGGTGGTATACGTACTATTGAGAAGGATACGATCTCAAAAGGTATTGGCAAGAGATAGGCTATCAGCGTCGGTCGCGGAGCGTCCTTGGATGGGTGACCGCGTTTCGGCATCTTGGCTATTGACAGTTTCTAGGACTTCCGTGCTGTCACAGCCTGAAGCACATGTAACACATGTGGCGTCTCCTTGGGCAAGTGACTTTTTCTAAATGTGCCTCTTTTCACCCAGCAGTGAATGGGTACCCGGAAGGATGAGATGAACATGTGGTTGTTAACCTTCTAGCAGGCATCTTGGGTTGTATACTCCCCAGGGAGCTGAGAATGATTCTTGAGTGCACATTGATCCAGTGACCGGGGTAATAATAGCGCTTTGAGCATGGCGTGGAAATATGCGAATTAAATAGCCTATTATTATAACTATTTTGGTCTCGGTGGTTGGGCGATCAAGCAAATCGTGATTTGTACGACTATAATAAGAATATGTACTGCAATGAACTCGTTCAACAAATAAATACGTGTAAACTATCAGGGGTCTTTGTAGGCAACTCGGACATCTACTCACATGTTTATAGAAAGTTTACAAACAGAAAGATATCCTAATGTCTGGGTGACATACGTACAAAACCAGTATATATAGACCACTGACACATGAAGAGCAATGTTGACTGGGCGCCTGTTACACAGTCTATTATGTAACATAATTACTGGTATATGGCTGAAATCTTACCTTAGATTACTGACGGCAGTGTGAGGACAACGAGAGTCAACAAGACGTCCATGATGATCTAATTTTAGATGCACTTCTTTGTAGTGATATACGTCTGGTGACATTCACATCCAACCAGGAAGTTGATGGTTGTGTGATCCTCGATAGCAGCCTTTGAGTTATGCCCCAGTGGCTTTGTAACAAATGCTATAATAATTGGTCTTTGTATATATGACTACCAATCTCGCCTTTGTGTATAATTCGATATCCCAGGCACATATCCTGTGAAGTCTCGTTATTCCCGACTGTACCTTTCCTAATAAATCGGCCGGGTAGGCATATTCAGGATTGTGTAATATTGACTACAGTGTAATGTTTTAGAGGGTTGGATTTCCGGACCGGTCGGGTCCAGATTCACGAAGAAGTGTATGTATGTATATAGGCATGCATGAAGCTATTAAACAAAATTCTTGTCTCTATTTCAAGAATTGTCAATTTAATAATTCTGAATTCTACCGCCACAGATACATGTAAACAAAATCTTGATATTTAGTCAAAAAATATGTAATCGAAATAACTCGTTTTTTATTGTTGTACAGAAATAGGTACACGAACATGCCCAAATACACCAACACCCGTCATGTGAAACAGCGCAGACGTCTTTGTCTTATAATTACTCAACTCTGAAAACCGTTTCCACTACTTCCTCACCCTCATCCGTTGACCTCCTTGCCGTTTGCATCACCTAAACAGACCAGCTGGAAGTATAATTCGTTTTCAAGTGAGTTTATGTCACGCTTAATCTACACAGCGAGTCTGACATGAAACCTCCATTTACACCAGGTTCATTCCAGTTTAGTCTCCCATAAACATGCGTCATTCAAGGTGTTTATTGGAAATCGTTAACGACACTTCAAGGACACGGCCGGTGGTGACATATACGCCCATGTTACAGCATGGGGTATACAAAGTACAGAAATGTACGGTAATGTTTACCACCAGCAGGAAGTAAGTGTATAATAGATACGACTTCAAACATGTGTCATTGTTACTACTTGTATAGCTGTGTTGCCGTATGTGTATAAACAGAACTAGACGTTATCGTCAGTATTTCTTCAGATGAATATTCCTCCTTGTGTGTATTCAACAGCCTTTCGGGACCTCCTATTTAAAACAATCATGTTGTGAGTATATTAGTATATTAATATAAGTAAAGTAGTAGATGTGCACCGTGTTTAAATAGGAGACCAGTATTAACACACTACATTGCCTCAGTTCTCGGCGGGGATCCCAGATAGAAAGCCGACAGACTAGTTTCAGAAAAGCTGCGTGTCGACGAGTATGTTATTACGTATGAATGTTACTGCATAAAGGTCTTCATGTGAAACACCCAAAGTATTTGATATAAATAACAACCAAGAAAACACCATGCGCACATGTATATCTGTCATTCATACCAAACACTGTGCAAAACACACGTGCCGAAATTTAGTTACACGTTAACGTAGATAAACAATATCCTATCAACGGAAATAAAAAACACACTTTACAGTCCTTAAATAACCTCATCTTAATATGAGTTGTTTATTATCAGCATGTGTATCATTGTGTAACTTTGTTCTGCTGCTTGTTTTATCTAAATACGTGTAAATAGTCCGATTCATCGGTACGAGCCATCAAACCAGACAAATGTCCTTTACATGATCATGATAGACATCTTCCACGCAGCTACAACTAGGATGTGACGTATTTATGGAATGTGCGTCTTGGTAGCATATAGACACACTGACTGTATTCCCAAAAGAGAACTATTTGTTTGTTGGTTTGAAAACTATTGATTAACTATGAGATAAATTTTAAACAAATATGGAGCTTAAGATTATGTATCCTCAGAAAATAAATTGTTTGATAGGCATTACTTAGAAGTTGATGGATGACAAGGTAGACACAGTTTTATTGATAGCAACTCCTTTAATGCTGTAAAATGATAGAGTCCCCAGAGTGGTCACGGATATCCACAGACGTTGACCAATACGACGACACAATCATGTACAACATGTCATGATATAATGATTTGTCTCTGTTTATGTGATAACGATCCACTGTTAGGGGCATGTTCAGGAACACACCCGTGACTTGTAGGTTTTGCTGAAGACTGACACATCAACGGCCTTTCCTTCCACATGAAACTGACGCAGTCCGATAAAACTGAAACATTGTTCAGAACTCACCAAATCTCCTTTCACTACGTGACGAGTGCAACCGATGGGGCTTTTCGTGACCACCAGGTATCATCACTATGATTCATGAACACATGTTTATGTGGTCGTAATTGTAAACTGGACTCCTTTGGCGGAGATTCTTATGATTATGGAAGGGGTTTTATTAACTATCATTATCACGGAGTGCGAATACGGATACACTCACCTTACAGGCGATGAAAGGATCTACCTCTATTCAGTTGCAACCAGGAAGAGCAGTTGTAGGTTCTGATCATGAATATTCATGCTGAAATCTTAACACTACACAAACACTATCGGTTACCAATTTGAATGCAGAGTGACATGCATTGAAAGTTTTCCCATGACCTCGTATATGGATATCCCTCATCCGTTTCCCTGTCATCCGTAAACCGTAAAGTGTTGCTGTACATTGAAGTGGTTGTGTCTAATGGACGTCGATGCTATTATTTCTATGCTTGTTAGTTTGATATTTTACGCCGCATATTCTAGCTATATGACGGCGGTCTATAATATTGTAGTCCTGACCAGACAATCCAGTGATTGACACCATGGGCATCGAGTTAGGCATTTAGGATACGATGACATGCATCAACCAAGTAAACGAGTCTGACCACCCGATCCCGTTAGTCTTTCGACAAGCATGGACCGATCAATTATAACGCGGATCGTACATGCGTTGACGTTACCATGGCGATGCATGGTGTTCTCGCTCCTCCAGTCTTTACTTCAAATGTGTTAGGACCATACAATGTACTTTAGACCCAGTATGATGAGCCTGTTTGCACCACACAGGTCGTCGTTTTCAACAATAGATTCATCATCGTTTGGAAGCCAAAGTGTTTTCGTTGAATGAAGAACAAACTCTACCCCATGCTGTTACAACATTGAGATGCTAATGAGTCTGCTGTGTAACTAAAGGGAGCTGGTCCGGCCAGTGTTGCCGACACACATGCACTGCACCACACCCAGTGGCGTGTGTACATATCGGTGCATCGTGTGTACCTAGGTACGCCCGTCTGCATCTCTTTCATGTGTGTACATTATCTTTTTACCTTTCGGTTTATGATTACCAAGGTGGGAATAAAGGCACGCCCCTCAACGCAGACAAGGTCGACAATCAGGCACATAGGAGTTTCAGCAGAGTTCCCTTTAAAACTCTCTTTTTACAAACAGTATTATACTTTAACATGTTATCTATTTGAGGAAGGATGCTCCATTAATTATTCAAATAAACGTGTTCGACTTTTGATGCGCTAGTTGTGGGTTCGAATCTCAGAACCCTATTCATGATCTTTGTTCCTTCAGAACCATACAGAACGTAGGTTTCGCCATATTTGAGGACCGGCATCAAGGTGGGTTTTCCTCGCACGTTTTCTAACGCGCCGATACATTACCATAAAGTGCGGTTCAAAGCGGCGCCAACCTAACTTACTCACACTTATATATCACCAGACTATGAAAGGTCAAATATTCAATAAGTAAAATGCCTAGTGTTCACCTGTAATCACTCTGTTGCGAGTTACAAATCATTTTACTATCGCTTCCAAAACCACGCTCAGGATAATTTTATATCGCATCTGTCACTTGGACAGCATATTATTATCTTATGACCATTTGTATAATGATTTGTATGTGTCTACTGAGATAAGTACCTGGGGAAGTAGGTACTGTCGGTTTTGATAGGATAATCGGGTGAACAGAAAGTGCGAGTATCGATGGTAAGAGATTTATATTATTCGCAATAGGGAGTCGGGTTTAGAGACAATAGGCTTCTCTTCCTTTACCTATTTAACGGACTGCCTCCGTGATGTCGTGGATAGCGTCTGCCCAGAGAGCGGAAGGTCAGTGGTTCGATCCTCAGGCGCGTTATACCAACAGACGTCAAAACATGATACTTGTTGTTTCCCTGCCTGACGTCATCATATGGAAGCGTATAAGTGACACGGTCCAAAAAACTTTTATCATCTCAGATGATATTTACATCGACATAGCTGATAATTACAACTACGTAGATGATATTTACATCTATGTAGAAGATACTTTCATCTCCGTATGTGATGTTATGAGGTATCGTTACTCAGTGATTTTGTCTTGCGAAGTTGCGACCCTAGTTGGATACCAGTTTATACAAACATTGATATAATAAAGGTGATTACTTAATTGCTGTTAATTAAATGTTTTGGAGCATGTTCGTTGTTTATTTTCATTTGGTCTTTTCCGCATTTTCACAACATAATGAGATCATTTCAACTTCTCAAACTATCAGCGCTAAAATATAAACACAATCTGCAGAACTGGACCATCAGTGCTTCAAATGATGATGACGAGTATTGGTATGATATAGTTTTTATAGCTTGAGTGATTCCCTCGCCTATATATACATATTACTTTGAATCATTTTGTACCAAAGGTCATAATACCAAACCGTATCGAAGGCCTTACAAAAATCAATAAAAACACAATACAGCCTCTTATTATGGTTTGAGTATACCTCGACGAGTGGTTTTAAGATTAAATTATGTTATCAGTTGTTGAAAAGTTTTTTTCCTGAACCCGGCTTGGGCTTTGCCAATTAGCCCAAAATGGTAAGAGTAGGCTTGGAGTCGGCTATTCAAAATGGAGGTGAAAACTTTACCCAAGAAACTTATAATTAATATACCCCTGGGTACCTGGGTCCCCAGGATCGCCTTTGGTGTTGTTAATGGGCTTAATGATGACAACAAGCAAGGTTTCAGTTAAAACACCACTGACAAAGATTAAGTTGATACGTGATGATGCCCCAGTGTATTTTCTACAAAACCGATTTTTGCGGATACGGATCGACGGGAAAAAATACGGACAGGTGTAAATGGCCCTTTGGTCACACGAGATGAAGTAGGGAGTAGGACTGAGTTTACACAGCATGGTGTGAGAAAGATGCCAGATGTATCCAATTAAAGGTCAGTTATTGTGTTAACCAGGGGAACAAACTTCAGAGTCCAGTGTCACAAGACACAAAACAAATTACTGTGTCTGTCTATGGCACACTGGTATATGGATTGTCTATTGTGTCATAGATGCTGTTTGGCTCCTCTGTTCTGGACGTGAGCCCTGAGTAGGTGGGATGGACAACAGAGATCGGAATGTCGTTAGCTGCAGGCTTCTGACGGTGGGATGTCCGGCGTCTTCGTCTGTAACACAACACCATAATTCATCTTGTTTATTACACCAACATTTTCCACTGATACCAACCGTTACACATACTCGTCAAGTTAAGCTGCATGTTCTATTTAGTCGTCTACATTTGTGTTGACAAGATAACGTTTGAAGATGACGTTTAGTTGGTTGTCTTAAACATATGAACCTTGATATGGCGACGTATGTTCCACAAGCCATGACGACTAGCACAGCTACTGTAGCAAGTCCAGCGGCAAGGATACCAACTGCAATAAAACACATAATGTCATCACAATCACCAACATTATAACACCTTACAAGATGGACATACGGGATAAATCTATCAGGTGACTCAGTATCCACCAGGATCCATGACTGCTCCAAAGTGTTATATGATCAAACAGATATGGTTCGGACAGGATCCATGGTGTGTAAATAAGATAGTTAAGTTTGTTTGCTTCACCTGACACGAACAACCTACGACCAGCGTCACTTTAGGCTTTCTCTCACATAACGATAACACACTTCAATGTAACTGAACTATTGAGGAGTCATTACCTGGACCAAACATCATCCAGAAAACATTCCCTAAATGACGTTTTAAAGGAGCAATCGATAATACTGTTCACCAGTACATGAATGTATTTTATCATTGAGTTGATAAACGTTTTTAATAACCTGTGTATCGATTACAGGAGAATATTGGCATATCAAAGGAACATTGCATGCATGATATACAACACGGATGTTGTCAAATGAGCATGAAACATACACATCTCTTTTAACCATGGGTGTATCTGTAGGAACGAATCAGTGTCTTTTACAGAATAACCGAGGTGGCAAGGATCAAGTATCCACATACCGTCAAACGTAAGAGAGTTTATAGTCAACCAGTAAATCAGATGGGCTCGTGAAATCATTACTGTGGATTTTGATTGTCCATCTTTGAGCCATATGGGAAATAAACATTTATAGGAACTTGTACCTGGAAAGTAAATGATGCTCGGTTGACCTGTTGTCTTGGGGATCTCAGTTGCCGTAGGTGTAGTAGACCATGTCCCGTCAGTTGATCCAGCAGGTGATGTTGTTGAAGAAGTTGCAGTTTGGGAACTGTTAGTGTTTGGCTCAAAACACTCAATGTTTAGCAAGTCTGTTGAAATGTATGCGAGTTTTCAGTACTATGATCTACAGTAAATCTTATTGTAAAATCAACAAGTTGACTGAATATTTAGATGTCTCCGCTTGTTCTAAGATGTCCACAATAGAACCACCATTCGGCCTTCAAATTTGTCAAAAATGACACGAGAGGTTGCGAAATGCGAGGGCCAAATGGATCACATCTATTCGTAAGGCGTTGCTCAATGGACGTACTAAAGTAAGAGATGATCATTGAACAAATATTATATAATACTTTCTTCATCTCAAATGGGAGGATCAGTAATTTGGGAATTGTGACAAAGGTGTATTTGTTTGTTGTTTAACTCGGCACTCAGCAATATTCCAGCGGCATTTAATATAATTGAATCTGTACCAGATAATACAGTGACCGATATTGTAAGCGACAATACAAGATGAGTCATGATCAGGGTGCAAGGACACACCATTCATCAAGTCACCGCGTCTGACCACCTGATCGATTTGGTTGACTCTTACGATTAGCATAGGTCCCTGAGGTTCCTGTTCTAATAGAGAATACATACATACAATGTCAAAATGAACATTACACATGCCTCTTTGATGGCAAAACAACCTTATAATTTCGATTGCTTTTTAACCCTCTAAATATTATCCCTTTATTACTCTCACCTAATGATGACTTAAGTTTAAACTGCAGCTGTCCTGACAATCCTCTGGTTCCAGGAAGTAAAGCCACCACCAGTATCCGTACTTCATCATCAGTCGTGACGGTGTGAGACTGTGCAGGTGGAATTTGAACAACGCCATTTGTACACTGTGTCCCCGTGCTCCACTTCGGTATAGTCATGTATGTATCGCACCCCTGTGTCCAGCCATTAGGGAACATCTCCACATCTGTCTCTGCCCCAGTGTTGATCTGTGACACAGTCAGTCTACAGGAACACACGCCTCCCAATCTGTTGATCTGTGTTGTAGACACGTCCAGTATGATTTGGTTAGAACTGGTCTCAGTCCCAGAGGAGCAGGTCTGTAGACCTTGACAATAAATTAACCGTTGTGATTTAATTGCCACACCCTGCAGTTACAGTACTTCAATTACACAAACAGCAGAAACACAGACATGTATTTTGTATTATTGTCACATGCCGCTTCATTTACAAATGTACTTACAAAACCACATACTATTAATATGTCACAGGTTCTAAATATGCTTATATCATAAAACGATTCAGTTGTTAGATGATTAACGGTGTCTTAAATAATTTGATATACGACAATAACCATCCCGTAGCCACACACAATTTGTTTAATGTTTATCAATCTGACTGTAGTCAATATTTTTATGCTTCGATACATCGCCATTGAGTGAGTGGGTGAGTGAGTGGGGTTTTACACCGCCTTTAGCAATAGTCCAGCAATATCACGGCGGGGGACACCAGAAATGAGCTTCACACATTGTACCCATGTCGGGAATCGAAACCGGGTCTTCGGCGTGACGAGCGAACGCTTTAACCACTAGGCTATCCGACCGCCCCACATCGCCGTTGAGGTCCAATGAACATGAAGGAATCGAGAGTTCTGAAGTCAGTCACATGTAAACTTTCTAAGACGTATTTTCTTTACCACCTCGATTTGGAAATTTTGTTCTCCCCAAATAAAACCACCACAGAAAACAAACGTACCGTCGATAGCACCCTTCTGGGTCAAGATGTCATGGTGCTCAGAAAGGACAGGATGTTATCTACAAGAAGGTAATATCACGGAGTTACCGTTTCTGCAGTCGGAACTCCTCTATTATATTCGTTTTCGAAACCAGGTATGCTTGTCTGAATGCTTTTGTCATTGATATCAAGAATGTGAAAGCCTCGACGCTGATTGACTGCTCTGAAAGTTCACCTCTCGCGACCTGCTATCTCAGATGTACACAGAGCAAGGTATCGTATCCAGTAAAACATCTGATTCTATTGCTATTACTATGTAACTTCGGTGATGTAAGTCAGTGAGGTACATTAAATGCAAGATCTCAGCCATTTAGCTAACCTCTTTCTTGAACACATAATCAGGTGATCGCTATAGTGTTCTACCATGGTTATAGTAGAAATGATCGTCCTTATTACGCAGTGTCTGCCCTTAATCAAAGCATGTTGCCACAATATATATATACCACGTAACCGGAAAAAATAAAAGAAATATATACCAGAATATATGACGGAATATTACATCATTTGGTAAGTGAATGTTCATCGTGTGGTGTGGTACTTCTAATAATGTAAGAACCGCAATAGTCTCGAACAGATGAATGTTTCGGACTCGGCGGTAGGGTACATGAATATTGTATTCCCCGACAAAACAACAAGAAGGATTCTTAAATGGTATAGTATACTTAACATGGGTACTGCAATGAACTCGTTCAACAAATAAAATGTGCAAACTATCCGGGGTCTTTATGGGCAACTCGGACATCTACTCACATGTTTATAGACAGATCACACATAGATAGATAACCTAATGTCTAGGTGGCATCAGTAGAAAATAATTACATAGAGATTATCATACGAGCGTGAGTGTCAGAGCTCTTGTATTTCCCGAGCGAGTCGAGGGTAACACACCAAGTCTTACAAGAGTTTCGTAAAATCAGTATGACGCACATACGAATGCAATCATTTCTTAATTACCCATTATTTCTTAATTCTTTTGAGCCTCTGAAAAATGCACTGATCACGACCAATTGTCAAATGACGTCTACACGTCGAGTAAAATGAGAGCCTTAAGGGCCAGCACATTTCAAAACCTGTAGGCCCAAACATTTTAGTGGACAAGACAGACATTCTCTTGCATATTAAACTACAAAACACTGCCAGTCAACCAGATCAGAAGCTTTTACTGCGATCACACCGACTTCCCAGAGACTCAGTGGTGATAGATGAAGCCTACAGTTATGAAGGAAATTATCAGCTTGTAAAACACCTTTGCTACTTCATGGCAAACACCATGTGAAAGGTCAAATCCGACTGTTTATAAATATGACAGTTATGTTTATCACATTATTTCATTAATACATTATTGAATAAATTAAGTTCGTTTTTAATGAAATAATTAAGCTGACGCATACATATCGTCGAGGTTAAGCACCAAGGAAGCCAAAATTATGGCGATTTTCGGCAACATTAACATTTCATAATAGAGCTATCCACTGACTTCTTTCTTTTTTATTTTCATTGTTAAAGTAATCAGAAAATGATAAAAAACGAAGTTTAAGTACGATCTATCATCACATATGTCCCGATTAGAGTGGCCTTCCGCTCAGTGGCATGACAAATACCCTTTAAATACCAACGTTTTCGAAGCTTTGTATAAATAACATGTGCGAAGATTCGTTCGATGTTTGGTATCGTAAGAACATCAGTAATATTACAGTAACCTCGCAATTGGTATTTTCGTATTCAGATTTACTTTTAAGATTTAGACGAAAGACAAAGATTTCTCAAGCATGTATTTTGGCAATAAACATCGTGTTCGAGCCGAAAACCGAGGCGACAAATGCAGACATGTCATTTGACTTATATTACACGATCTCACGAAAAGGTGGAAAGTGTTACTTAGAGGTAACACATGTTATCTTTAGGATGACAGTAAAGTACAGATTCTCGTACTTTTTAGGGCAATCTCATTAAAATCAGATCTTAGTTCTTGCTACAGCTAAACAAAGATCTGAGGACATCCCATTACGGGTCACGTCAGACCGACCTTGAGCGAACTTTGACCGACCAATGGAATGACCAATCAGAAGGCAGCTTTCTCATGCTTTACGGCACTAATTTCAAATTGGCGACTACGTTTCGAAACATATTTTGACAAATTCTCGATTACAAATTTGAAACCTGAACAAAAGAACATTCTGTGTGGCTAATAGATGGTCTAGATTGTATGAATTCAGGCGTTAAACCTGTAACTTTCTTTGGCAGTTAAAGTTTTCGAGGTTGCATGATTAGAAATCCCATTCCGACTGTCACTTTCATAATCTGGTAAGTGATGCTCTGATTGGTCGGATGAAAGGTCGTTCTGACGTGACCCCTAATGGGATGTCCTCAGATCTTTGTTTTGCGGTAGCGAGAACTGAGGTCTGATTTTAATGATATTGTTTTTGGGGTTGAGTCTCATGCATCCGAGATTCGAATCCACACTGCCAGAGTGAGGAACTAACTTATCGCCAGCACTCAAAGTCAGCGATCTAACCTACTCAGCCACCGAGGCTTCCACAAAATGAAAGTCCGGCTGAGTGGGTTAGATCGCTGACTTTGTGTACTGGCGATTTGACCACTTAATTTATTTACGATTTGCTTGAAACGTCCTTGGTTTGCTCTTTGACATGTTTGATTTGGACCCGTTGTCGAAGCATGTGTCCCAGATTTTCATTTTCAATAACATTGCGGGAAATAATTCATAATTTTAAATCTATTGATAAAATATGGTAAATTGAAATGAAGTACATATTTGCAGACATTGTGAAAAGTGATAGATTTAAATAAATGATATGACAGGTAGGTTTATGAAACAACATATTATTTTGACGTGGCTACGGTGCGGCCGGTACAACAGCCTGTGGTGTTGAAAGTACTTTCAGTGAGTGAGTATGGTTTTACGCAGCTTTTAGCAATAGTCCAGCAATACCACGGCGGGGGACACCAGAAATGAGCTTCACACATTGTACGCATGTCGGGAACCGAAACCGGGTCTTCGGCGTGACGAGCGAACGCTTTAACTACTAGACTACCCGACCGCCCCTCGTACTTTGAAGCTGGACCCTGTTTCACCAAGCAATCTCAGTGTTATGATTTATTTACGATGTTTACAGCTTAAAATAAAGTGAAATTTGAAACTCTCATCCCGAGGACAAATCCTACGGACCGATGTCTATTTCGAATACTGCTTCGGATGACGTAAACAATACAACGGTGAAGGTTTACTATTTTATGAACTTGATTATTTCTAACCGGTTGGGGAACAAATACTGATGTCAAACACAATGGCTAATGTGTCTCATAGATACTTAAATCGTAATGCTTGACTGAGCTCCCATTACACATTATATTAGGTAACATACCCGTGAATTCTTACCTGAGCTTACTGACGGCAGTGAGAGGAAAACGAGAGTCAACAAGACGTCCATGATAAACTTAATTTAGATGTACTTCTCTGGGGTGAAATACTCAGGGTGATATTCACCTACAACCAGGACGTAGATGGTTCTGTGATACTCGATACCCGTCTCGTGTATATGCCTCAGTGGGTTTAACAACTCTTTGCATGATGACCAGTCTGGCCTTTGTGTACAGTCTGAAATCCCACAATCATGTACAGTGAAGCCTCGTTATGCCAGACTGTATCTTTCGTAGTAAATCGAACGGGAAGCCATTTTCAGGGTTATTGCCCACTGAACACAGTGTAATGTTTTAGAGGCCTTGATAACAGTTGAAAAACGGGTACTGGAGTACATGTGCCGTATGTCAAGATAACCCTATCTGCACCCTTTTATGTTCCGTATGGCTGATTCTACGTGCGTCCTACACTGGCCCCCCTCTCACAAGATAAAGCATCATTTTTAGACTAGGATGCGATGCAAGACTATTACGATACAATGCATTAACTAATAAGCGTGTGTGTGTGCGTGTGCGTGTGCCTGTGCGTACGTGCGTGCGTGCGTGCGTGCGCGTGTGTGTGTGTGTGTGCGTGTGTTTGTGTGTGTGTGTGTGTGCGTGCGCGATTTTAACTGCCTTGGCCCACTTATCAAGTCCAAGATTCGTCCCGAAATTTCAACTTGCTTGTTCAGGAACATGCTTGTGGGTTTCACTGAAGAGAGAAACATCAACGACCTTTCGTCCCATGTTAAGCTGACAATGTCCGATGAAACTGAAACATTTTAAACTCAATAAATCTCCCTTCACTTATATCATATGAGGGGTGCAACCGGTGGGGCTTTTCGTGAACACCAGGTATCATTACTATGAAACATGAACACATGTGGTCGTAATTGTAAACGAGACTCTACCTTGGGATTATATTTCTTATGTTTATGGAATTGGTTTTTTCGCCTTGTGTTTATTACCAGTATTATGTAGTACAAATGCGGGTACGCTGACCCTACAGACGATAAAAGGGGCGACTTCTATGCAGGTGCAACCAGGAAGGGCAGATGTATGTTCTGGTCATGAATATCAATGCTGAAATACTAACACTGCAGGAACACTATCGGCTACCAATTTGAATGCACAGTGACATGAGGAGTTTTCCTATGACCTCGCATATGGATATCCTTCTTCCGTTTCCCTGCCCCCCGTAAACCGTAAGGTGTCGCTGTACATTGAAGTGGTTGTGTTACATGGACGTCGGTGCGAGTATTTGTTTGCTTTTTGTTTGATATTTAACGCCGCACTCAGCAATATTCCAGCTATATATCGGCAGTCTGTAAATAATCGAGTCCAGGCAATCCACTGGTTGACACCGTGAGCATCGAGCTACACAGTAGGGATACGGTGACATGCATCAACCAAGTCAGCGAGCCAGACCACACGATCCACGGGTTGCTGAAGATGAATTTTAACCAGGATCTTCTTGTGTTCGTTGCGATTGTTAAACCGGTTTAAAAATACAAAACCAGATCTCTATGCTCTTGACATATAGCTGTACATGCGTTGTCGTTACTATGGTTCTCGCTCCTTCAGTCTTTACTTCAAATGTGTTAAGACCATACAATTTACATTAGACCCAGTATGATGAGCCTGTTTGCACCACACAGATCCCTGCATACTAACAGTATTATACTTAAACATGATATTTTTTTAGAAAGGATGCTACATTAATTATTCAAATATACGTATTCGATTAAATGATCTGGTCGTTGTCGGTTCGAACCCTATTTATGATCCTTGTTCCGTCAGGACCATATTGCTGGTGGATGCCGCCATATTTGAGGACATGCAACACTTTGGGTTTTCCTCGCACGTTTTCTGACACGCCGATACATAACCATAATTCTGTTCAAAGCGGCGCCCATCTACCTCGCTCACTCTATTATATCACCAGGCTATGAGTGAGTGAGTTAAAATTTAACGTCGCATCGGCATTATTTCAGCCATATAGCGACGAGACCAAGTTAATCTACTTACAATTAAGCTAATTATGCAAAGTTTTATTTAAAAACAAGTTGTGAAACATATTTGAGCATACTATATTTAAAAACAATTTATGAAACAGATTTGAGCACAACAATATAATGTATACAGTTTTAAAACACGGGCTATAGGCCACCAGCAACCAAAGCTAGGTCACCTGGCTGGGGATCATGGGGACTTACAGTACTTCGGCTTCCTGCATGATACCCCAGGATCACCAGGCTATTAGAGGTCAAGATTTCAATCAGTAAATGCCTTGTGCTGTAATCACTGATGGTTCACATACTTTAAGCTCGTATAAACATCTGCTACGAGGTTCAAATAATTTTACGGCCGCTTCCGATGCCACGCGCAGGATCCACCTGCTGGTGTGGATTTTATATCGCATGTGTCACACATCATTATTTTATTACCATTTATGTTGGTTGGTTGGTTGGTTTGTTGTTTAATGCCGCACTCGGCAATATTCCAGCTATATGACGGCGGTCTGTAAATAATCGAGTCTGGACCAGACAATCCAGTGATTAATGTCATGAGCATCGAACCACGCAATTGGGTTCGCTGACATGCATCAACCAAGTCAGCGAGCCTGACCACCCGATCCCGTTAGTCGCCTTTTACGACAAGCATAGTCACCTTTTACGGCAAGCCTGGGTTGCTGAAGACCTATTCTACCCCGGAATCTTCACGGGTCCATTTTACGAACTTGATGTGTCTGCTGAAATAAGCACTGGGCAAAGTGGGAACTATCTGTTTTGATAGGCTAACAGGGTGAACTGGTATTTATGGTATGGCATTTATATTATTCGCAATAGGGAGTAGGGTTCAGAGACAATAGGGTTATCATTCTTTACTTAGCGGACCGCCTCTGTGATATTGTGGATAGAGAGTCTGCCTGGAGGACGGGAGGTCAGTGGTATGATGCGAGACGAGTCGGCTGGTAGCTGCATATTACAACGGCTGCAGAGATAAACCTGCTTAACAATAAACAATTAATGCTTTAAATAAAGAAAACAGGATAATTCACATGCTTAGATTACCTCAATCTTATTAAAATCAGATACAAGTTCTCAATTTCTACTAAATTTCGTTTATCCGACATACTCGTTAATCCGACATAATCATATGCAACCACCGATGTCGGATTAACGGGACTTGACTGAAAGTGCAATAATCTCGAACCATCTCAACTTACCTCACCTAAACTCCCGTACCTGATCTCAGAGTGAGTGAGTGAGTATGCTTTTACGCCGCTTTTAGCAATATTCCAGCAATATAACGGCGGGGGACACCAGAAATGGGCTTCACACAATGTACCCATGTCGGGAATCGAACCCGGGTCTTCGGCGTGACGAGCGAACGCTTTAACAACAGGCTACCCGACCGCCCACCTGATCTTGGAGGCGAATCCAGGACTTGTATATGTCGTAACATAACATAACACAAAATAACTCCACTTTATCCCCTGGCATTGCAGGGAAGAATAGGACCCAGTATCTCGCGCTATCTGATGACTGATCATGAGTTTGATTGTAACACGGTCACATGGATACTGCAATTGCCTGCGACACGATTATTTACAAACCGTTGTTATATTGTTAAATAGGTATTGCTTAGAAGTTAACAGATGAAAAAGTAGACACAATTTATGGATAACAACTTCTTTAATACTGTAAAGGCGACGTTTCGGTATAGATCCTTACACCGTTGTCAAGCAAGACTGAATGAGGAGCGTTGTACAGAGTATATACAGAAGTAGGAGGATTAACAGTGCGTTCCCTGTCCATCATGTTGTGACAGTATTATCCTTCTGTTGTCATTACTTACTCATGTTATCCCACTCATGTATGCAATTGTTGTTACTGATAACCCTCTACTGTGATATAACTGTGTATCTATATATCTATATATGAGTATCTGTATCAAATTCTGTCGAAATATATACAAAAACAGTTCTCATTCATCTAAATACTTTATTGCACATTCATATATATTTGCTTCAAGTGGGCCTGTACCGAAATAACTAAATCTATTTATAAAACTAAGTTTTGATGAAATTACAAAAATGTATCACTGACATGCCGCACTATATCAACACAGTGTCACAGCGGACTGCAATAAACATCATTAGCATATACATTAGTATCCCTTCCTATGACAGTATTTCACCAATACCATGTTAGATGTGCAATATAAGTGAGTGAGTTGGGTTTAACGGAGCTACTAACAGTCCTTTAGTTACGGCGTGTCAGTTGATATGGGAGGAAAGCCCGAGGTGATACAGGTCTCAGACGCTTACCAGTTTGGTGAAACCCACAAGCATGGGTATCGTTCAGACAATACTATAACCATAATCGGGGCGAACCGGGATTTTGAACCCACAATCACAGGTTTCTGACGTTCCCAAGGGACGCAACTCTGCACGTCGAAATGCGGCGCCATGCCCAATGTTCAATGTTAAGGGTATATACGTGTGCTTATTCGCTACTTGAAACATCATTTTATGTGCACCTGTCAAACACTACAAACTTCATGCACACAAGACGTGTTTGTCGAATGCAGCTTATTCGATGCATGTCCTTCACAAAAAATATTTCTGGGATGCATTTGGTCTCCAGGAACCGATTCTTGTCATAAAAGTCGACTAAATGAATAGGTGGTCAGGCTTAGTGACTTGGTGACTTGACGGATTGTGTGTATTATTACCCCCCGCGGTGTAAGGCGTTGATCATAATATCAACCATCGGTTTGTTGGGTACAAATTCTATTAATAATAACGGGCCACCAGGATATAGTTGGAACATATTTGACTCACTCACTCACTCACTCATGACCACTCACTCACTCACTCACTCATGACCACTCACTCACTCATGACCACTCACTCATGACCACTCACTCATGACCACTCACTCACTCATGACCACTCACTCACTCATGACCACTCACTCACTCATGACCACTCACTCACTCACTCATGACCACTCACTCACTCATGACCACTCACTCACTCATGACCACTCACTCACTCATGACCATTCACTCACTCATGACCACTCACTCACTCATGACCACTCACTCACTCATGACCACTCACTCACTCACTCATGACCACTCACTCACTCACTCATGACCACTCACTCACTCACTCATGACCACTCACTCACTCACTCATGACCACTCACTCACCAACTCACTCACTCACTCACTCATGACCACTCACACATGACCACTCACTCACTCATAACCACTCACTCACTTACCCATGACCACTCACTCACTCATGACCACTCACTCACTCACTCACCCATGACCACTCACTCACTCATGACCACTCACTCACCAACTCACTCACTCACTCACTCATGACCACTCACTCATGACCACTCACTCATGATCACTCACTCACTCATGACCACTCACTCACTCATGACCACTCACTCACTCATGACCACTCACTCATGACCACTCACTCACTCATGACCACTCACTCACTCACCCATGACCACTCACTCACTCATGACCAATCACTCACTCACTCACTCACCCATGACCACTCACTCACTCATTCACTCACTCACTCACTCATGACCACTCACTCATGACCACTCACTCACTCATGACCACTCACTCACTCATGACCACTCACCCATGACCACTCACTCACTCATGACCACTCACTCACTCACCCATGACCACTCACTCACTCATGACCAATCACTCACTCACTCACTCACCCATGACCACTCACTCACTCATGACCACTCACTCACTCACTCATGACCACTCACTCACTCACTCATGACCACTCACTCACTCATGACCACTCACTCACTCACTCATGACCACTCACTCATGACCACTCACTCACTCATGAACTCACTTACTCACTCACTGGTATATATGCAATGGTGTCATGGACCTCGTTCCTTAAATTGATCTTAGCGCTATCGTAAGCCTATGTTAAAGCATGGGAGTTACGCTCGCCTCAGCGCTAACGTCACTTTGTGGAACGGTGACCTGGTTGTTTGTGTTTACTCTGCATATGTGCATGAGTAATACCTGGCACGCACCCAGTTGATACAATGGACAATCTGTGAATAAAGTTATGCTATTCATTGTACGCACGTGTGTCCTACTAATGGCTTTGTTCATAACCTTCCGCGTCCCATTTGCTGTCATATCAAGTGTTACAATCACATACATGTTAAATTCAGCTAATCGTCTACTTTCAGTCACGACAGACCTTCATGCATAGTGTGGATATTCTAGTCATAACAACACGTGTTGTCCACTATCGACGTTATATTATCAGCTAGTTGGATAGCTGTGTACTTCAGCTCTATTATAGGTAAGGTTTCCTGCAGGCGTAATGGCCACACGTGTCTACACTTCCCTTCCTCAACCACAGCTGCAGTTAATTGTCAAACAATGAATGTTTGCAGGAGATTATATAGATAGTCCTCACATCCATACTACATTACACACAATCTATTCCTGATTTGGGTTGTGTGTGTGTGTGTTGTGTGTGTGTTGTGTGTGCATGTGTGGTGCGGGGAGGGTTGTGTGTGTGTGTGTGCGTGTGTGTGTGTGTGTGGTGTCAGTGTGTGTGTGTGTGTGGGGGGGGTTGTGTGTGTGGGGGGGGGAGGGTTGTGTGTGTGTTGTTTGAGTGTGTGTGTGTGGGGGGGGGAGGGTTGTGTGTGTGTGTGTGTGGGGAGGGTTGTGTGTGTGTTGTTTGAGTGTTGTGTGTGCATGTGTGGTGCGGGGAGGGTTGAGTGTGTGTGCGTGTGTGTGTGTGGTGTCAGTGTGTGTGTGTGTGTGGGGGGGGGGGGGGGGGGGCTGTTTTTTTAAAACAAAATCAGTTGTTAAGTAAAAAACTTGTGAAAAATACATTTTGCGTGTTAGATATCCTGTATGTTACAAATGGGTTGTGAAAAAGATATTCCGTTTCTTTCTTTACAGAAACATTGTGTTTCTTGAAGCAGTGACCTCAACAATGTTTCCAACAAATCTCCCAACCTTACCCAGGATACTACGTGGTAGTCCCTCAATGAATAAGGCGCGGTGTATGTGGCTGCCGCGCGTAAACGCATTTACCAATTGCAGATATCAAGCATATTAAGGAACTTCCTATACACTAATATATCACCGATACACCCCAAGAAGGTGCTATGGCACATCATAGTTGCTGCTTCTTTGTGTAATTTCACGCATTCTTTACTAATAAACAAAGTTGGCCTCTTCTTTGTTCGTCTTGGACGTTTTCGGTACTTGACCGAATGGCGACTTTCCGTTTTGGTCTTCCAAGTAGGTATCTACCCGTAGTAGTTGCTTCTTGGGTACTCGGACACCAGTCTTTTTGGCGGCAGCGCCCTGGTAGTACCCGGAGTTATCTGCCCCACGTTTGGCATGAGTGGTTGTAGGCATTATGACGTCATTGCCATCGTCGCCGAACAGACTGTCGGCGTGGATGGTGCTGATGTTGTCCCTGTCCTGGTTTTTAGCCTTCAGCTTTACTCGCGCTCTGAAAGACGAATGACGCTAATGCATTAAAGTACATTTCCAGTTGTGAGCGATTTTGTTGCACATTTCTATTGTAATTAATGGGCTGTGAGGTAGCCTAACGGTTAAAGCGGTCGTAGGTCACGCTGAAGGACCCGGTTACATCCTCATCATGGATACAATATGTGACGCCCATTTTCACGCAGAATATTATTCATCCTTAATGGCCGTTCAAACAAAATAGTCTACAATCAGAAGGCTCAAAATAAAATATTAATACAGGTGGGGTCATTGTGTCAGTTTTTGTAGCTAAATGGAAACAATTTTATTTTCATTAAATACACAATGATTTTGTGTGCTGGCGATTAAGTGATTAGGTGCCTCACTCTGGCAAGTGTGGGTTCGAATCCCGAACGGGACTCAACCCCAAAAAAGTCCGAGAATCTGTACTTTACTAAGAAAGTGTACATCCCAAATATAACATTTGTCATAAATCTTATTTTCTGTAATAAATTAAATAAATATGTCGATTGATATATGATATAATTGTAAGAAATTATTAATATTTCCATTTAAATATATTTTAACTTACAATACTAAACAGACGACGGCGACGATGACGACCGATACAGCAACCACGATCCCAATGATAGCCCCATCTGTGGGAATAATCAGGAAATTATTGTTTTATGCAAACTTAACTGTAATAAGGTTTTGATCGAAATAAGTTGACCGTGCGTTTTGATCGTTTGAAATACATGTACATTAATAGTCGGGCCCCAGCTTCCTATCCGGGTCGTAAGAGGCGACTAAACGGATCGGGTAGTCAGGGTCAGTAACCTGGTTGATTGCGTGTCATCATACCCCGACGGCGTGGATCACTGGATTGTCTGGTCTAGAAGCAGGCAGCTGTCATATAGCTGGAATAATGCTCAGTGCGGGGTTAAACAAACAAACAAAACGGCCTGGGTTCCAATTGTTAGTGAGTGAGTTTGGTTTAACGCCTAGTTTAACAGTTTTCCAGTTATATCACGGCGTGTCAGCTTAATGTGGGAGGAAAGCCCGAAGTGATGCAGGTCTCACACGTTTACCACTTCGGCGAAACCAACGAGCACGGGTATGGTGCTGACAAACCTAGAAACATAATCAGGGCGAACCGGGATTCGAAACCACAATAATAGGTTTCTGGCGTGCCCAAGGGACGCAACTCTGCACAGCGAATCGCGGCGCCTTAGACGACTTGGCCACCCGTGCCCTCTCCATTTGTTAAGAGAGATTGACAATAAATCAAATCGGAACCCAAATCACTGTTAGCATTAAGGTTAATTTAACGAGAGACCTTTCTTTGATTTTCAGTGATCTTTCCACAGCGTGCCCCCATCGTGATTTTCTGAAGTACACTAATATACCTCCCACACCCCATCTCACCTGTCAATGTATTGTCCTCCGGTGTTGCCGTTGCAGGAGGAGCTGGAGGGGTAAAGGATATTATTATTTTTCATACTTCCATGTCAGAATAATGAGATCTGACATGAAGTAGTAACTTATGTTATTTTCATGTCCGTTATTCGGTTATGGCCTGATGAGACTCGTACGCGGTACGAGTTGAAAGCGCTAGCCAATTAAAACTATGTTCAATCTTACTCCTCTTATTTAGTTATTACTATATATATATATAGTGTGCCAGTGAGTATTAAGGTAACATACCGCTTGTCCTCTGAGGTTCACTGTAATTGCATGTGAGGTTCACCAGAGCTGAAACAGAGTCAGTTTATTACGATGATGTATATAATTCATTTACACATAGAGAAATGTCGGCAGTGAGGTCACCAAGTTGTTAAACATTTGCTCTTTCAGAAAACTTGTCTCGTTTTCACACAGTATAAAACCACACGAACACTCTCTCCGATTCAGTTGCATAGGGTGATAGTAAACATATTCACGAGGGGCCTCACGTGAAAAGAACGATGTGCCCGTTAAGATGCCAGTCCAGTTGTATTTGTTAAAACTGACATGAGTTAAATTGCATTTCCGTGGCAGTATATGTCGCGGTAGGGGATCAGTTCGGATAATTCCTTAAGTTGTTTTTCACAATGCGAAACCGCCCTTTAACAATAATTATAATTATATTATTATAATTAACATTTGTGTATAAGACGAATAGTTAAACACTTGAATCTACCTGTTTTAGACAAATAAATAAACACCAGAATGTACCTCCATTAGACAAATATATAAACACCAGAATGTACCTGTATTAGACAAATATATAAACACCAGAATGTACCTGTTTTAGACAAATATATAAACACCAGAATGTACCTGTATTAGACAAATATATAAACACCAGAATGTACCTGTTTTAGCCAAATGGATAAACACTAGAATGTACCTGTTTTAGACCAATATAAAACACTAGAATGTACCTGTATTAGACCAATATAAAACACTAGAATGTACCTGTATTAGACCAATATAAAACACTAGAATGTACCTGTATTAGACCAATATAAAACACTAGAATGTACCTGTATTAGACCAATATAAAACACTAGAATGTACCTGTATTAGACCAATATAAAACACTAGAATGTACCTGTATTAGACCAATATAAAACACTAGAATGTACCTGTATTAGACCAATATATAAACACCAGAATGTACCTGTATTAGACAAATATATAAACACCAGAATGTACCTGTATTAGACAAATATATAAACACTAGAATGTACCTGTTTTAGACCAATATATAAACACTAGAATGTACCTGTATTAGACAAATATATAAACACCAGAATGTACCTGTATTAGACAAATATATAAACACTAGAATGTACCTGTTTTAGACCAATATATAAACACTAGAATGTACCTGTATTAGACAAATATATAACACCAGAATGTACCTGTATTAGACAAATATATAACACTAGAATGTACCTGTATTAGACCAATATAAAACACTAGAATGTACCTGTATTAGACAAATATATAACACTAGAATGTACCTGTATTAGACCAATATAAAACACTAGAATGTACCTGTATTAGACCAATATAAAACACTAGAATGTACCTGTATTAGACCAATATAAAACACTAGAATGTACCTGTATTAGACCAATATAAAACACTAGAATGTACCTGTATTAGACCAATATAAAACACTAGAATGTACCTGTATTAGACCAATATAAAACACTAGAATGTACCTGTATTAGACAAATATATAAACACCAGAATGTACCTGTATTAGACCAATATATAAACACCAGAATGTACCTGTATTAGACAAATATATAACACTAGAATGTACCTGTATTAGACAAATATATAAACACCAGAATGTACCTGTATTAGACAAATATATAAACACCAGAATGTACCTGTATTAGACAAATATATAAACACCAGAATGTTCCTGTTTTAGCCAAATGGATAAACACTAGAATGTACCTGTATTAGACCAATATATAACACTAGAATGTACCTGTTTTAGACCAATATATAAACACTAGAATGTACCGGTATTAGACCAATATAAAACACTAGAATGTATCTGTATTAGACAAATATATAACACTAGAATGTACCTGTATTAGACATACATTTACACCAGAATGAATCTGTACTAGATACATATAAACTGGTATTAACCTGTAACATACAAATAAAAAACACCAGTTATGTATTATGTTATTAAATATACACTTCTGTGTACCTGCAATATACTAACGAATAAATATATATGTATTTGATTAATAAACAAACACTGCCATATACCTGCAGCTGTATTAAACTAATAAACAGACACCGGTATGTACCTGAATCAAACTAATATATAAGGAATAGTATGTACATGCATGTACTCGTCCGGACTGATGCCGATTTATAGTGCTAGTCCACTGAGATACCATGCCGCAGTTTAACATGAATACCCCACTCAGACACAGTATACTGACTCCAAGCCGACCAGTCCTTGTTTTAGCCCCTTAATGCCGAGCGCCAGACAGGGTAAGAACAAGTACCATCTTTTAACGTCTTTTGGTATGACGCGGTCGGGGATCGAACCCCGCACCTTCCGCTCTCCGGGCGGACGCTCTCCCACTATACCACGGAGGCGGTCCGAGTAGTAAACAAACTAGTATGTTTGTGCATGAGACTAATAAACAAACTAGTATGTACCTTCACTTTTGAGACGTATATTTCCCAGCTGGACGGGTCCACTGGTAGTACGACTGACACATATTGAGTAGTCTTTGTTCGTGTCCGTGACACAACCACTTGACCAGCTACCTACAGCTCCACATGCAGGAATTGGGGGATATTCTAAAGAGACATTGATGCTACAGTCGTATTCTATGAAAGATGAGAGATTTGTGCATTGTGTATCCATGGCTACTGTGTAACTGCAGCAACACACTTCGCCGGAAACCGCCGTGGACAGATTCAAGGTGATGTCGTTATCTGCTGTGTTCCCGTTACTGCAGATACCCACACCTGGGGAAGAAACGAAACAACGAGTTATCATCTTGCGACTTAGTGAGTTAACAAGTATGATTTTACGCCGCTTTTAGCAACATTCCAGTAGCATCACGGAAGTGGAACACCGAAAAAGGCTTCACACATTTTAATGAAGTAGGAATCGAACACCGGTTTTTGAATGGGATATCCCTCGCTTAGTCTGTCATACAGACCCTGAAACAAATATATCCAAAATAGCCCATGCAAGTCCATTATATTTGGCAAGTCTAGATTACTGCTGTATCAGGAAATGAAGGAAGACCCTGGTCTTCTTTGTAGTATATGTTAATGTTATAACTGTAATTTAATAACTTTTTTTTTCATGTAATATATTTTATTTCAGAGACTAGATGTTAGTCTAGTCCATCGCTTTTCACTAGGTTACTTTACTGTCTCTACATTTTGATTGGAAGTGCAACATCTTCTTTTGAAGAAATCGGTGCCGCTTTTACATCCATAACAGGACAACAAATGTAGCATGTAACACATCACAATGTCGAGCAATGGCCGCACCACTGGAATGCACCCATTCGATTTAACAAGAACGATATCTTTTCTATTTATTATAGCAAATTGTTATCGTAATGTGACCGAATTTGAGCCTATGGAATGCACAGCACACTAGACGAAACCAAATGACTTCATGTAAAGACGTATTTGTAATACCATCAACACATGTCAGTCGACATCGTAAACAGTTTTACCTTTCATCGTTAAGTAGAATAGAGAACTGATATTCAGTTCCACAGGCCAATGATCTCATTCATTCATTTCATTTCCAATACATATTGGCCACATGCCTTTGTGTACAAAAGTTGAGTACAGACAGGTTTTAAGCTTTCAGTTTCGCATTTCTTACTTCATTTGCACGATATAGATATTTTGCTAGATTTGTAATAATATATGTATCTGGTGATGACTGAAGCAAATTAAATTTATGGACGTTAGGATGACAATAGAACTTTGCTTTGCGATATAGTTGCCGTAACTTGACATACGATGGACAAATAAGCAGGAAGCGATACTCGGTTTCAACACAGTCTAATTTACAAAGTTTGCATTTTCTTTAATTTCTTGGGATTTTATAATGACGTCCATTCTAAATTTCCAAAGTATGACAACTCAGTCTCAATCTGAGACCATGATCCGGCCCATGATACAACAGGAAAATGTTGAGTGAAAGTTCAAGGATCACAATTATATATTTCACAACGATTGTTTTAGATGCTGGCTTTAACAATGGTCATAGACAGATGCTGTACAGTTGTTTGATGGAGAGGATGTAAGATCTTCTCACATTCTGCCCTTGAAATCTGGTAACATTTACATATCAGAATAAAATGGAACCAGAGACCATATAATAGATTATTTGGTCTCTGATGGAACGCCCTAATTATATTTCATAATTTGCAAACCTTTCATGTATCATTTTTGAATTACAATAATAACTACTTGACTGTTACACGACAAGAGTACTCTTAAAATGTATTTTTGAAGTATTATTAGACGGTCCCCTCAAATATGGTCCCTCAAGTGATTGAGTGAGTTAATTATGCCGCTTTTAGCTGTATTCCAGCAACCTCACGACTGAGGACACAAGAAGTGGGATTCACGTACTGTACCTACATGTATTTGTGGGGTATCTAACCTGGACCTTTGGAGTGAAACTTAATCACCAGACTACCCCATTGCCCCAACCCCAGTCTGAACTGTTGAAACACTGATTTTCTTCACAGAAACACACATATACAGGGTAAGATTTTCCAACAAGCAATTCAAAAAGCGATCTTGAACGAAAATTTCAAAGACCATTCAATCAATACTGTGAATGTGCTTCTTGAATATCAAAATACTGCACTTGTTCAGTTGAGAACCTGAACTGAAACTGGCTAATCCTCTGCTTTCTGTAGTCATACATCAATGAAGCTGTAGCTGATCCGCCCCTAATACTATTTTACAACTAGCAAATAGCTTCATACTAAACTGAATATAAAATTGCAATAGCATTGTACTTAATCAGTAACTATCGTTTTTATTTTCCAAGCTCATTGTACAAACTGACAATAATCTATTATATTTATCATGCTGAATTTCACAAACATATCTGTAGACTGGAAAGTTGGATATGTGTGACAAAGTAACGTATTCAGACTGCAGAGGTTAATTGTGACAAGGTAAACGCATAAAATGTTGAGTCAGCATTTTATTTGACGGGCTATACATATGCCCATATTTTGGATATTGACTTGCGACAACAGGACCCCTGTCACATTCTCATTTACCACGCCTCCTCGACGACGACTACACAGATCACACAATAGCAGTTACAGACCTTTACCTAGAACCAGCCCCCGGACTGTGTATTGGTGTGAGGTGTCGCAGTCATAAACATATCTCAAACCCTTTGAGAAACGTCAAATTAGAGACTACAAGCTATTAGTCCCGACCTACACGTAAACCAACAACAGTTTTATGACTTGTACGAAAGACGAGGCAAGGGCACTTAGGGTCTGCAGTCTACTTGGTGAATGACCGGAAATTTATTGCCCCGTAATACCAGCTGTTCTCGATATGTGTGCCAATATGTTTTCGGCAAATGGAGATGATTTGGTTGGTTGGTTGGTTTTGATTTACCCCGCATAGGGCAATATTTCAGCCATACGAAGGCGGTCTGTAAATAATCTGGACCTGGAATCTGGACCAGACAATCCAGTGATTGACATCATGAACATCGATCCACGCAATTTGGATTGATGACATGCATCAACCACGTCAGCGATCCTGGCTTTAGTCGCCTTTTACGACAAGCATAGTCGCCTTTTACGGAGATTTAAAATACAGAACCATCTAATAATAAAGATCCTAGATGGTGGCAGATATTTGTAGAAAGTGAACGTTAAATATATACAAAAAACTTCGCATGGTCATGACGCCTTAAAATTAGAGATTTCTACATTTCTATATTCATTTGCAGTTTTCTGTTGCCTTCAAAATGCTCTTTGATGTGTTTTATATAATTATTCCTTTAACATTGTTTCTCATTTGGTCATTTTGTTTCGAAATTATTAAAGATTACCAAAAGACTCCCCCTCTGCACTTATTTCAATCATATAAGGAAACCATTGTGATGGTGAATGTGAGGAACAAACCAACCCCATCATCGTCATTGGGTTATGTTTCTTCAGTAAACGCAGGGTATCTGACAACTTTCACAAATACCTATAAATGGTTTACTCATTTATTGTTTTTCCTTTGTTCTATGTTGCTGTCATTTACAAGCTCTCTGATAAAGCTGGAATACTGCTGTTTGCGGCGTAAAACAACAAACAAAACATAAAGTAAACTCTCCGTTGATGGCCACATACTAATATTTAGGTCGGATCGAGGTCAAAAGTGCTGCAATAAAAATATAGTCTCACGTTAACTAATATGAGAGTGTTGTTGATAGTATCTGAGTTAATTTACCAGCCGTTATACATTCGCTCCAGATACTGCCTTGAGCTCATGACATGAGACACACGACACGTGAGACATTTGTACTCTACATGTAACTAGTATTGATACAATACATTGCGCGGGTCTGTAACAACTGACACACGTCACAACACTGACCTGCAGCAGGGAATCTCCACACCGCCAGTAGTGTCAATGTTATCAGGATACCAAGTTCTGTTTGCTCCATACTTCGTGTTAGTTATCTGCTTCTCGGATGTTGATTAATCCACGGTAACAATGTTATCAACAAACATTCATGTCCGTCCCTGGTTTGGTAACAGTCGCTCCGAGATTTCCTCTCACCCGACCCGCCAAAGTATTGTATACCCGTCACTATCAATGGAAATTAGAATTCAATAGCGAATCCCAGCCCTACTCGCCTGCTATTTCAATACTTCTCACATCCTGACAAAAGTTAATGGCCGAAAGCCCCGTGCATTGCTGTGTTGAGTTTCATTGAAAGGGAACGCGAGCAACAAGTCAGAGAGAGTCACACACACGACACTGAGACACTGCACTTTAATATTATCATGTAAATCAAGGCTCTTAATTCAACTCTCAGCTTGGTGTGTAAAAGCTTGGTGTGGAAAGCGTTATAGCAAGCTACTGATTGTATAAAACACGCTCATACTACACTTTACAAAATGCATATCAGCTGAGTTAACAGTTTAACTACTTAACAGATTCTGAAGGTGAGCATTTGTAGATCTGTTCCAGAAGCTTGAGGTATAAACTACATATACCAGTTTGTGTAGTATAAACTACATATACCTGTTTGTGTTTACTGTACATGTCTCACAAAGTGTAGGCACACCTAATTGCTCAACGGTACACATACCTGAAATAGAACTCTTTATAATGTATGTATATTGTATATTTACATTCCATTTTTCAGATGGTGTTAATTCACGACTCACTTGCACGTGTACATACATACGCCTCATTAACATGTGTACATACATACGTGTCAGTAGGACGTGTGTACATACATACGCCTCACTAACAAGCGTACATACATACGCCTCACTAACACGTATACATACATACGCCTCACTAACACGTATACATACATACGCCTCTATAACACGTGTACATACATACGCCTCACTAACAGGTGTGCATACATACACTTCACTAACACGTGTACATCCATATACCTCACTAACACGTGTACACGCATACACCTCTCTAACACGTGTTCACACATACGCCTCAATAACACATGTACCATACATACACCTCACTAACACATGTACATATATACAACTCATTAAGACGTGTAACTGTTTTCTGAAGGTGAGCATTTGGAGATTTATTACAGAAGCGTGAGGTATAAACTACATATACCTGTTTGTGTAGTATAAACTACATATACCTGTTTGTGTTTACTTACGTGTCTCACAAAGTGTAGGCACACCTTATTGCTCAACGGTACACATACCTGAACTAAAACTTATAATAATGTATGTATATTGTATATGTACATTCCAATGTTCAGATGGTGTTATTCGCGCCTGACTAACACGTGTACATACATACTCCTCATTAACACGTATACAAACATACGCCTGACTAACCCGTGTACATACATACGCCTCTTTAACACGTATACATACATACTCCTCCTTGACACGCACACATACATACGCCTGACTAACCCGTGTACATACATACGCCTCATAAACACGTATACATACATACGCCTCTTTAACACGTATACATACATACATACTCCTCATTAACACGTATACATACATACGCCTGACTAACCCGTGTACATACATACGCCTCATTAACACGTATACATACATACTCCTCATTAACACGTATACATACATACTCCTCATTAACATGTATACATACATACGCCACACTAACACATGTACATACATTAGCCTCACTAACACGTGTACATATATACAGCTCTCTAACACGTGTACATATATACGCATCACCAACACGTGTACACGCATACACCTCACTTACACGTTTACACGCATACGCCTCACCAACACTTGTACATACATACGCCTCACTTGTGCACGCATACACCTAGCTAACACGTATACATAGATACGCCATAATAACACGTGTACATACATATACCTCACTGTAACCATATGTAACTGTATTCACCTCACTAACAAGTTTATATACATACGCATCACTAACACATGTACATGCATACGCCTCAAATAACACGTGTACTTACATACACCTCACTAACACACGTGCACGTACATATACCTCACTAACACGTGTACATATATACGCATCACTAACACGTGTACACGCATATACCTCACTAACACGTTTACACGCATACGCCTCGCTAACGCGTGTACATACATACGCGTCAATAACACATGTACATACATACACCTCACTAACACACGTGTACATACATATACATCACTAACACGTGTACATAGATACGCATCACTATCACGTGTACACGCATACACCTCTCTAACACGTGTACACGCATACGCCCCACTAACACGTGTACATACATATACCTCACTAACACGTGTACATTTATACGCCTCACTTACACCTGTAACTGTATTCACCTCACTGACACGTACACTTATTTTTGCCTCAATAACACGTGTACATTTATACGCCTCACTAACACGTGTACACGCATACACGCATCCAAAGGCATGTCCAGTCGGTTTCTATCTTTCTCCTCGCTAACATCGCTCAATCCAAACTTTCCTCGTCGCTAAATCGGCCTTTTCGCTTGGCAATTTGAAGCGCTGACACTCGGCAATTTTGTTTGATGAACTTGTACACCTCAACGCAACACAATATCCCATTTCACGTCTTCCATTCGCCGAGAATAACGGATAATCACTTCATTGTCATGCAGATTCATGCACTTAAAACATTGGAAAATGACATTCGTATCTCCGCTATGACGTCATCGCTATCGCTCGGCCTCTACATGTATATGCATACGTTTTGGATGTGGAATCAGGACATTTGTTTGTTGCTTTTTAGATAACAATGAAATCACATATGACTTTTCTCTGGTGTAAATGTTTACCTTGTATGACGGGGTACCTTTAACCTTTTTCAATACATCTTCTTTAAAATGCCTCAAGTTTTCGTGTTTTCACAATCTCCAACGAACTCCTCATTTTTTCAATAGCAAAAAGGGGCGGAATAAATGTATGAGGAAATGAACTCGAAATCATAGACCGCAATTTGTCGCAATGACATGCTAACAGTTTTTCTGAACGCCCTGGAATATTTAAATATGTTTCTTACATTAAATACAATGTTTTTATTACCAGTGAGTGAAGTGGGCAGGGCCGTAGACACAAGAAGTGTTCACATCTTATACCCATGTAGGGAATCAGACACGAATACCCCTCCACTGTTGTTCTTTAACAACATTCATATACTACCAAAGATTCCTCATTATATTTTGCAATAAAGTTCCATCCATTTTTTCTAGTCCATAAGTGTTGTGCGTTTATTATAATTATGTTGTTCATTGAAATATTCTATAACTACTACTGTGTGTACGTTCTGTCTTTCTACGTCTTTCTGAAGACGTTTACATGTGAGATACATAAACAAAAAGCGACAAAAGCTTTTCCATATATTCTGCCAAAAGAAGAGTCGACTGTACGATTTCGACTATATCATGAACAAGGGTAAGCTATTTTCAATTTGCAAAGTAAAGGTATGTTATTTTCAGTTTCCTGTTTCATTGATAGTAACTTATGAAATTGTCAATTATCTTGAAGCATAATATTAATCCTGTAATTACTTGTCTGATCTAATTACACCTGCATGATCCTTCCACCCTGTCAAAATTTCACAATACAATAAATCTAACAATCTTATAGATAACAAAATATATATTTCTAATGTTTATTCTTGTGAGTTTGGATGTAACGAAAGCTTATTATCAAATAAATTATAACATACAAGAATCCATTACACATATCTTGGGTGGATGCATTGTCAGTGGTGTTGCTTTTTTTGTTATATCGATATAAAAATATGCCACAAATAAATAAATACAACATATGTATGACAAAATAATTCCACAATTATGAGCACATATTCGCAGACAATTATACTTATACGAGCTGGTGTTCAACGGCAATTTAAAAATTCCTGGACGTCTTGAGTGGGATTTAGTGAAATGATCACAATTCGGTCATGAAGTACTGATCATAATGATGTCCTAGACGCAATCGCTTGAAACATCAGCCCCGTGGAGATTCCGGTTTCAAATATTTCTCTTGAAACCTAAATTTATGCTTGTCGTACGATGAGGCTTCTTGGATCCGACTCGGTTACTTGGCTGATGGGGTTTCATAGTACCCCAACGGAGAGAATATATAGTTGAACATAAAATAATACGTGTTTTGTCAGGATCAGAATCGTTTATTTACAGGCCACCGTCATATAGCTGGGACAGACCGGCGTTAAACAACGAATCAAACAAAAAAACCATCACGAACCGTTACGGTATTCCTTATACAAAGCGAATTTCAACGAGTTCCATGTCTATGCCAAACTATTTTATGAAAGGTTTTCATTTGTTTTATTTTATCAATAATTCTAAACAACTGTACCCCTATTCTTTCACTGCATCTGCATGCTCAAACATTTTCTGACCAAATAAGTGTCTTGGTATACCTGCATGTCCAGGGCGGTCGGGTAGCCTAGTGGTTAAAGCCTTCGCTCGTCACGCCGAAGACCCGGGTTCGATTCCCGACATGGGTACAATGTGTGAAGCCTATTTCTGGTGTTCCCCGCCGTGATATTGCTGGAATATTGCTAAAAGCGACGTAAAACCAAACTCACTCACTCACTGCATGTCCACTGTAAAACTTGCATATTTCGCATACTTTTATTTTGCCAATGTAATTAAATGTCATACAATCAGCGTCAGACATTTGAATACGTATTACATTGCACATGTAGATATATCGCCTCTACAAGTGTGTAAGTATAAGATAGCACTTTTAAAGGACTGATGCAGGGAAGGGTCGATAAGATTCGAGCGCCTTGCTTAGGTGGTCAAATAACCAACCCAGTTCCATTGATCTACCCACCTGAACGAGAAATAAAAGAGATCAGCCATTTTCATATTTAGATCTATGCATACGTATTCTGATGATACAAATCTATCCACAAGAGGAATCAACTTTCCAAAAGTCGACTTTCCCTCTATGTCAATCAGTATTCCAGCAGCTCCAGCCTTTGGTGTCACATTTCACAACTTTTGAGGTACAATCGAGTACCCTATTTCTACGACTCTTTGCTCATAAGTTGTTTTATTTGGGTTACAACATCAAAGGCCTCAGTAAAGCTTTCAAAAAGACTTAAGGTAGACATGGTGAGGACGTCTTCATATTTGCCATAAGTGACATAAATGATGTGTGATGCAATTCTTTATTTTCCATATGTTCCTCTGTTTGTTCAGCCGAAACCTTGATTTGCGTTTGCAGGTGCTTGTGACGGATGCCATCGCTGTGTCTCACCTTTCCGCCCATGGAACAGATATTATAGAATTGAATAAATATTGAATAGATTGCCCATTGTATGGTGTTGATCTGGTTTGTGTGTGATGTTACAACAGAACTGTTCAGGAGATATGCGGCAAGGACATTGTTATTATCATTGCAGATGTAACTAATCTACACACACACACACACGCACGCACGCACGCACGCACGCACGCATAAACACGCACACACATACATACACACACAAACACACACACATACACACACACACAGACACACATACACACACACAAAACCATTTATATGATAACAAATAAAAATGAACAATAAAATTTAATTCTTCGAAGTAACATTATTCACAGTGGGTGAAAAGGATTAGGTGACCATCAGAACACAATACATTATTTACACATGTTTTAACTTGATAGATGTGAAATGTGTACTATTTAAGGCAAAAAATGAAAATGTCACACATATACCTGCATCAATCTCCCAGCGCATTATATCATTATTCAAGCGCCATTGTTCCTTGTTTAAAGGGGTATGTACAGTGATTGAATTATATAAGAAACCATTCACATCAACGGTTTTAAATCAAAATAGCATGTCTCTGATTATACAGTAACTTGACCTTCGCTTCACGTTGTATGAACTTCCACACGGCGCAGGAGGCCTACACGTCAGTATGGTGGAATGTAGATAAATAAATAGTGCTGTCAATGTTGAGTTCCATGCACATTTTGGCTCTGTTACATGTATCAGATGCAGTCTCGCACTGATCAGCCCATTCCAAAGTCAATAAGGTGATATCATTACTTTTTCACTTTCGCATAAATATCACCAGTTTTAAGGATGGTCTCGGGACAAAGCTGTAAAATGGACGCTGGTCTGCGATAACCCTCTCCGATGGACATTGTTTCATATGCATTATCCTGTATGATGTCCTTGATGCATCTTTCAGATTCAACCTTTCCTGGTCCTGCCGGTTGCTCCTTGACATCCGCTGTGTTGTCCATGTCCTCATAATCTCCACCGACTACGTTGCCCTGGCTGCGCTGTTTCAGACTATAATTACAAGAAGCCGTCGATTGTGATTCAGAGATATCTTCCTGGCTTTTTGCTGTGTTGTCTATGTCCTCATATTCTCCGCCGACTCCCTTGCCCTGGCTGTACTGTTCCTGAGTATTACATGAGGCTGTCGATTGGGTTGGGTTGTCTACGTCCTCATAATCTCCGCCGACTCCCTTGTCCTGGCTATTCTGTTCCAGAGAATTACACGAAGCTGTCGATTGTGATTCAGGGATCTGTTTCTGGTTCGTTGTTGTGTTGTCAACGTCCTCATAATAATCTCCTCCCACTACGTTGCCCTGGATGTACTGTTTCAGAGTATTGCAGGAAGCCGTCAATTGTGATTCGTAAATTATATTTTCCTGGTTCTTTTCTGTGTTGTCAACATCATCAAAATGGCCATAAATGGCCTGGCCACTCCTATTTCCGTTATCTTCACAAGCACATTCCGCTGGCACGTTTGTTTCTTTCTGGTTTTCTGCCTGGTCAACATGTAAAATAATGTCTTCGTTGTACCTCTTCACTTGAACATCACAATCTGCCTCTTGTGGCACAGGAAAGTTTTGGATCCTCCGATGTACCCTGCAAGTAAATAAATACTTTCTAAAGAGAAATATTTCTACGATTGTTATCGCCTTGGAAATGGATCGTATTGCAACAGCTATCTTACCATTTTCTCTGTATGTTTAACCTTATATTTGTTACTTCTGTGACAAAACAACACTGCAGAACCATGCATTTTACATACAGTTAACATTCGGAAAGATTTTTTTCAGAGTGAATGCGTAACGTTAAATTGTAAATGCGAATTTCTGAACGTTAACAAATTTCTAAATTCATATTTAACAAACTGATGTACTGCTAAGGTCGTGAGTTTTTCCCTGTTTTTTTCCACACACATTTACATAACGAAAATGATCACCTTTTACTGTGTACTTACAATATCACGCATACAACACCGATGCACATCAAGAGGCCTCCAACCACCGCTAACGCTATGTAAAGTCCTACGGAATCATGAGACATATATTTTACACATTGAAAATATTGATGCTTTTCATGTCCCCAGAACGTTTTAATCAGACTCTCTTTTGAAACGTTTCTGATCCTAATACACTCTGATAATGTTCATCTTCAATTTAAACTATCTCTTTTATTGTATCAAATCTTTCGCGAGAAAACAGTTAGTTTTTGAACTAATATAATGTTTTTGTTACATGTACAGCAGATATCGGTACGTTCATCGGGTATGTAGCATCATACCCGTGCTCATGGGTTTAACCAAATGTGTTAACGTCTAAGACTTGCATCACTTCGGGCTTTTCTCCTTTGTCAACTGACACATCGTGGTATAACTCTAATACTGTTCAATGCAGTGTGAAGCCAACCTCACTCACGGATCTCACAACACATTCATATTATACATTAACAAATGGGCATCGTGTGCTGTGATCATACAATTTACACCAAAGATGAAGTGTTGAAGCCTATAAATAATCCTGACGTATTATCAAATATCAACCTTTGGGTATTGTGATGTTTAACGTTTAGCTTGTGTGTTTAGACATAATTAAATGCATTATTGTAATATTATGTACATGTATCATTTGATGTTCCATGTGGATCATTGTGTTTTGTTCTTCCTTGCCTGAAGACGTTGACGGAGTAGTTGATTCTGTAGTTGGCTTCACCTCGGACACACCTGGCGGATTGGAACCAGTGCTTGGACTCATCAAAACTGGCTCACTGCAGTTCACGTCTATGTCTGTACAACATTATATTACTGTAGTCAACAAGCATTACATCTCCTACGAACATCGGATAGGTTGTAATTGACGCAAAGCGTGTCAGTTTGTTAACATCAATCTATTTGTATTGAAGTTCTAGATGATCGTTACTAAACTATGCTAGAAAACAATATTTCTGATCATGTTTTGAAATACTTTTTAAACAAATTGTATGATAGTTTTAATAACGAGCAAAATGAAAAACATATCAGGTTGATCAGTTGTACGTCAAAGTCAAACATTACAAATTACCAAGGGATAGAAGCCAACAACATTAAGATAATAGAGTGATGCTGTACATCCTGCATGATATAATAGATAAGGATTCAGACTGAATACAATACCATAACTTGTCGCTTGCAATATCATATGGCCTGTGAGTGACTTGTTCTGTTGAAGGCCGTTCTCCCGAACAACACACAGATCTGTTTTATTCTGATCGACCGCCTGAGAAATGCTGGTATTTTGACTACAGTTTTTGTCAAGGAATGTTACATCATGAACAAGCGTTATTCCACAGTCCACAGTCGTCCTTCTCCATACTGTCTGAGCTGCTTTGAAATCTAGATGACAACAACATCTAAAGGAAGATGGAGTCAAAGCTATTGTCAGATTGATGTTCTGTGCGCTCGCATATCCCTCATTGCACATCTCCACCTCTGCAAAACAATTTCACCTTATGTGATGTAGTTGTCACATATATGCCATCAATGCAACAGAAAAAGTCAAATAGATAGACAATTTCTAGCAAAGTTAACGGGTAAGTAATAAATATATTTGACACAGGGCACACTGTTCACTAAACTGTTTCATTAATCCAGAAAGTTTCACTTGAAACTGTGTGTCTAATGGTTACTTTTTGGGCCCCGAGACTCTCTGGCAAATATATACTAATATATGGGGTCTGTAAAGGGAGTTGGAGTAGAAGCTAAGGAAAAGCGTATGTTTTATAAATAAAACTTGCAAACAACGCTTGGAGAAACATGAAATTTGCCAATAATTGGATCAATTCACCCAGAGAACCTACAGAAACAAAGAATAACGGGAATTTGTCAAACATAAACTTCAAAATTAAGAAAAAACGCGCGTCTACCATCTTATATGTGTTATTTGTACAAAATAGTTCTCCTATAGTACTTAAAACAGCGACGAAATCATTTCCACGGTCATAAGAAATTTCAAGTTTACTATTGTGACTGCACCATGAGCATGTGTTTATTGATCACTATGAAATAGTGATGATACCGAGTGTTTGCTGAAAGGTGACCATTTTCTGCCACACTGCTGCCACCCGTCACAAACACTTGCAAAGGCCTAAAAATGGTTCACCGAAAATAGACCACGGGAATAAAGTTTATGATACAAGTCAAAATAGGGAATTGCATTAAACATGATTTTTGTCACTGGACCGACACTTTTGGAAATGTTCTCCATATGTCTATCATAAAACTATTTTGGCCTTGAATGTTGTATTAGTGATCAGACAGCTTTGGAGCAAGAGTCGTATGAAGTACTTTGAAAATATTTAACGGGTAATTTTTATTCAATTTTGTTCAATTTTTTTACTTTTGAAAATATACGTATTTTAGCATACACGCATAATAAAAATATTTAACTTTTTTGAAAGCTGTAACCACTTATGGATGAAACGTTTATCTATACCAAAACATCATAATATCAATGTGTTAGCATCCTACATATTTCACAACATAACAAAAGAAAACGTGCGTAATGATATAATTCTCTCCATTCGTAATGGGCAGTTACATTCTTTTATGACGCCATACAGTGATTTTACGCCAGGCATCAGGTTACAATGCAGTACCGTTACGGTACTACTACTATTCGTCCATAAAACCTACAAAAGTAGACGGTGCAGGGGGCGTCATAACAGAACAATGTTCAATATAACATGAACACTCGCATGTTCACTATTTTAGCCGCCTTTCTTTGGCTCCAACAGTCAATATCTGTGGGTTTAAAGGTTCCAGATACGTGGATATGGCCATGTGAGGGTCACTCACGGTACAAATCTCGCTTATGCCTATAAACTTATCAGAAAGTCGATAATGGAGTTACCGTTAATTTCAAATCAATATTATTTGTATGTCCTAGATCTCTATACCATATTATTGATGCTTTGTATAGTATTTACCTTCTGCTTGACAGACATTGACCAAGGCAGATAATCCAACAGCTATTACAGCAAACATCCACTGCATCATCACCTTGTGTGGAGATTGTGACATACACTACCCAAATCATTTAAGTAGTCTCTACCGCTATTTATGAAATCGATACATAGCATAAAATTAACCTGGACGAGGAAGTGTTTTATGTTGTTATCTGCGAACCCGTCATGAAAGTAAACGTGATAAAATAATAACTATGCGGGCTTTCAACTTGGAGGAGATTATATTTTAGACATACCAAGTATTAGAATCACACAGCGTTCGTAAAAATGCATAACAATGCATAACACTGTTTTGACAAATGCCTTTAATGACGACCTTGACTTTTGACAGAAACACATGTAGATAAAACATCGTCATAGATACTGATACAGATCTATAGCTACTTGTGTGATAAACGAAAGGATGCCATTGAGCTTGGACTAATTCACATGAATACATTTTCAAAACAGGATCGCATTTTATACCTTTGGTGATAAAATAAGAGCGACAAAACCCATTTCATAATCATACGAAATCTCTGCACAAAGCAGAGTCCATTGTACAATTCCGTCTATATCATTATAATGTGTATATGCATCACTATCAAATGGTGATTAATACCAGGCGAACCCCTTTTGTCATCGTGACCTTTGATCTCATGAAAAATACCAAGAAACTGTGTATTATCACTCGCACAAAGCTAAAAGAGTGTTCACATAGATTTGAAGTTAATAGAGGTAATATCATTAGTTTTTGCGGCCTCATTTAACACTTTATCTTGAAGCCAAACTTCAGTGCTGAATGTAAGCACAGATAAGCATGATGCTAAATCGTCTCCGACAGGGCTATTGAATGCTGCTCATTATCACTTCTTCACACTGAATTTTAAAAACCATTACCTTTCACAGAATTTATCAGTTTCTTGAAGACAGCATATTTGAAGCAGTATTGCGATGAAACCTAATGTTTTTAAAATTCACATCGATGACATCTACTATGATATCTACTCTATGAACACTATAATCTACTCAACATGCATGCCAATTTTTGGATTCATCAATAAAACATGCATTCATTTTTTTTCATCTGAAAGCCCGAACTTTATACTCGCTTGGTGTTGACTGCTATGGTTTCAACACACTGTACTTTATGCTGTTATCTCACTGTGAGTCACATGTTAAAACGTTTTGTTCAACACTTTCCTTGTTCTCGTTTACATTATCGATAACGTTACCTACTGCCTGATCAATCAACGGAAATCGAGAATTACACGCAGTGCACAAGTATATATATCTTGTTTAATCAATTTATTAGGGGAACTCGATTCTACTGCCGAACGACAACGATGTGATTGTTTATGTGATTGATTGTATACGTCAATGTGTATTGTATACGTTGTTATTTGTGTCTGTTTAGGTAGTTAAATAGAACAGATTCTCAGAGCACCTCAAGAAAGAAGAAGGAAACAGAGTTTAAACAAACTTAAAGTAACAAAATAGTGTAATAGCACCATGGTATTGTTGCGCAAGTTGTGTTGAATGTTATGTATATTACTAATATCTAATCCAAGCACATTTAACTATATCATCTTGGGAGTAAATCGTTTTTGACTAATACCTTCTGAAGGACAAATCAAACAATGAACATGTTTCTTTTTAATGCTCACAAATGAGGAACAAAAGCCTGTACCAGTTGCAGGATAACGTCGAAATCCTATAATCACATGTTGAGTGCAGTGCTTGACATGTTACAATCAAATTTAAGGTGGGTGCGATTGTCAGTTTCAGATTCCTGATGTGGTTACAGTGGTTGAAATGTTGTTAACATGAGGTGAGTGCAGTGGTACATGTATGAATAAAACAATCAAATAGTCAAAAGCAAGCTTAAAAGGTATCCAGAGATTACTGTAAATGACATCACGAAAAGATATATACTAACGGAAATATGTATCATTGTTTCATATAAAGTGCAATAAAAAGTACATATATTCTGAAAATAAATAAGCTATCTTTCAATACATGAAGATATCACCTCGACTTTTAGGTCGTGATTCACAATTTTCACATGCATGTTAATGTATGGCACACAATTAGGACGTCTGCGTGTCGGTTTGGAGCATGATATGTGTTTTTTTAATGTAAACAGCACAGAATGACAGTTTAGCTATCAGGTGCTCATAAAACAATTCTGTTGTACCGTAATCGAGTCGGCGCGCCCTGGGCATGCTGCAAACAGGAATGGCGCCAAACGGAGATGCCAGATATTTTACATTACTATCTCTAAGGTACAACAGCAGGGCAGCACTCAAGACTTTCCACCGGTCGGTCGTCTACACGTGACGTCAACAAGACAACCGTATTCGGTTTGTACATCTACGGAATCGATACCAAGCTGCTTCATTGCCAGTTAGTGGCAGAATCATACGCAGTCGTCAGAGAGAGCAAAACAACGTTGCAGGAGGATAAAACCCGCCCATATGTTGCACGTGTTATAAAAGATCTTTTGAGGCAGCAACACATTGCTGTGCTACTACCATGGCCGGGTGATTCTCCAGACCTCAACCCCTTACAACATGTATTGGATGAAACGGAACGACTCCTATGACACGGCCAAAAGCAACACGTGACGCCTGCCCAGTTGAACTAATCCTTTGTTGACATTTGGAAACACATCCCCCAGGCTGTTTTCACTGCAGATGTAACTAATCTACATTCACACAAACATACACAGACGCATGCTAGCCCGCACGCACACATGCACACAAAAAACAACATTACTTTGATAACAAATAGAAATGAACAATTAAATTTAAGTGACCATCAGAACACAATACATTATTTACACATGTTTTAACTTGATGGATGTGTTATGTGCACTATTGCAGGCAAAAGTTGAAAATATCACATACATGTAGAGCTGCATCAGTCTCCCAGCGCATAATATCATTATTCAAATCCTATTGTTCGTGGTTTAAATGAGAATATATACAGTGATTGAAATTAAAAAAAACAAAACATTCACATCAACGGCTTCAAATCACAATAGCATGTCTCTGATTAAACAGTAACTTGACCATCGCTTCACGTCGTATGAACTTCCACACGGCGCAGAAGGTACTTTTTAATAAGCCAATATTGATTTCCAAAGATTACTTCCGAACAAAAATACACATTGGTAGTAAAATGGAAACAAACAGCCACATTCTGGAATAGACGAATAGTTGAAATGCAGAACTCCGCCTACACGTCAGTATGGTGGAATTCGAGATAAATAAATAGTGCTGTCAATGTTGAGTTCCATGCACATTTTGGCTGTGTTACATGTATCATATGCAGCCTCTCACTGATCAGCCCATTCCAAAGTTGATATCCTCACTTTTTCACTTTCGCATAAACATCACCAGTTTTAAGGATGGTCTCGGGACAAAGCTGTAAAATGGACGCTGGTCTGCGATTACCCTCTCCGATGGATATTGTTTCATATGCATTATCCTGTATGATGTCCTTAATGCATGGTTCAGATTCAACCTTTCCTGGTCCTGTCGGCTGCTCCTTGGCATCCGCTGTGTTGTCCATGTCCTCATAATCTCCACCGACTTCGTTGCTCTGGCTGTGCTGTTTCAGACTATTACAAGAAGCCGTCGATTGTGATCCAGATATATCTTCCTGGCTTTTTGCGGTGTTGTCTATGTCCTCATAACCTCCACTGACTTCGTCTCCCTGGCTGTTCTGTTTCTGATTATTAGAAGAAGCCGTCGATTGTGATTCAGCGAAATCTTCCTGGCTCTCTGCTGTATTGTCTGTGTCCTCATCATTTCCGCCGACTCCCTTGCCCTGGCTATGCTGTTCCAGAGTATTACATGAGGCCGGCGATGGGGTTGTGTTGTCTACGTCCTCATAATCTCCGCCGACTCCCTTGTCCTGGCTATTCTGTTCCAGAGCATTACACGAGGCTGCCGAATGTGATTTAGAGATCTGTTTCTGGTTCGTTGTTATGTTGTCAACGTCCTCATAATAATTTCCACCCACTCCGTTGCCCTGGATGTACTGTTTCAAAGTATTGCAGGAAGCCGTCAATTGTGATTCGTAAATTATATTTTCCTGGTTCTTTACTGTGTTGTCAACATCATCAAAGTGGCCATTAATGACCTGGCCACTCCTATTTCCGTTTTCTTCACAAGCACATTCCGCTGGCACGTTCGTTTCTTTCTGGTTTTCTGCCTGGTCAACATGTAAAATGATGTCTTCGTTGTACCTCTTCACTTGAACATCACAAACTGTCTCTTCTGGCACATCAAAGTGTTGGTTCCTCCGATGTTCCCTGTAAGTAAATAAATACTTTCTAAAAAGAAAGATTTCTACGATTGCTATCGAATTGGAAATGGATCGTATTGCAACGGCTGTCCTACCATTTTCTCTGTATGTTTAACCTTATATTTGTTACTTCTGTGACAAAACAACACCGCAGAACCATGCATTTAACATACAGTTAACATTCGGAAAGATCGGTTGAACAGTCATATTTTCAAGAGGATTTTCAGAGCAAAGCTTAACGTTAACGAATTTCTAAATTCATATTTAAGAAACTGATGTACTGCTGTTTTCCCTAGTTTTCGTTTTGTCCTCGGCGAAAATGTATCGGTTTCTAACATACAAAACTCTAGTAGTCCATGCTTGTATTTCTCTTGTTTTCGTTTCACACACATTTACATTACAAAAATGATCACCTTCTACTGTGTACTTACAATATCACGCATACAACACCGATGCACGTCAAGACGCCTCCAATCACCGCTAACGCTATGTAAAGTCCTACGGAATCATAAAACATATATTTTTCACATTGAACATATGATGAAATAAGTCATGCTTTTCATGTCATGTGCCCCCGTCCCCAGTGTGAAATTGATGCAAGACATGTGAGCATCATCAACTCAACTCATTATTTAAATTAAATTACAAATACTGATAAGCTTCTTTTTCTTTCTTTAAAACATTTATTTATTTAATAATTAGTGAGTGTTTGAATCAAGAAAGTTCTCTTCCCATCAAATATTCTTTGATACTATCAATAGGAGATCCTTGTTATTATCTTGTGAAATAAATGTCAAAAACAAATGTGATAAGACATGTTGGTGATTGATTGGCAATCAAAACGAAAGGCTCACTGTTCGTATTTAGCATATACCAAATATCTTTACACCGAAGTGTAGATGTAAGAGTTGCCAGATTTTCCAAAACTCCTGAAACAAAAAGCACCTTCACACGTGTTCTGTAACACTATGATAGAAGACGAATATCTCGTCTTAATGATTTGCCAGTAATATATATATATATATATATATATATATATATATATATATATATATATATATATATACATCCTTATTCGATCACCCTCTCATCTGAGTAAATATGTTGTGATCAGAGGAGAACAGCGACGACACAAACATGACTATAGTCACATACTGCATCTTGAAACTGATATGAACGATAATAATTCCTGATCAAAAGCTCTACGACTACAGTACTATTTATGTTTATGATGAAAAAGAAAGCAGCTGATTTAGCTAATGTCTGTTATCAGATATCATATGTCCTTCTTCACTTTTTTTTTATCGCGGGCACCAGGGGCCCTGTCGTCTAAGTTCTTTAAGTGATAAACGTAACATCTGTCAAGTAGTGTGTTATTTGGAGATTATTTATTTAGAGATTACTTAATTTATATAAATTAAACGTGTACACCAAGTTATCAATTATAACCTCATACCACACTTCTCATCCCAGAGGATTTGTGGAGGTGTAATGAAGTTTAACTTGGCGTTCAAGAATATTGCACTTTTATAGCGCCGTGTACACGCGCGTGTGTGGCTGCTTCTACTAGCTTCTGCAAGTAGATGTCATATCCATCATTGTCAAAGTGCTTTGAGGATATATGAACAGTGTCTAGATGTATGAATTGAGGTCAGGACAAAGGGGATTAACGTCGTGTTCAAGACTATTTCACTGCTATAGCGACCCATATGTCCGTGTGTGTAGCTGACTGTGCTAGTCTGGAGTTATGCGAGTGCGACCCTACTCAGATACATCACACTGACTCCAGCCCTTTTTTTACACCCTTAACATAATGACGAACGCTAGGTAGGGTAACAACTAATACCATCTCTTAAAGTTTTGGTATTACCCTCCCAGGGAATCGAACCATTGACCTTCCGCTTTCCAGGCAGACGCCCTATTCACAAGACCGCGGAGGCGGTCCATGTAACTATTAAAAATCAAGTTTGCACACATATTGCTATTGTAACTGTCAATTTTATCAATGTAAATAATAACTCATTGAGAAACAAATGTCAGAATGAGAAAATGTTATACAAACAATTATTACCATTGACCTTTATCCACATGATCTTTTAGCAATTTGGAAATGCGTGTCCCGAATCGAGGCGTTTATCTCGCTAAACGAATATCATGTTCATGACATCGGTCACTGGATTGTGTGTTCCAAGCAGATGATTTAGCTAATGCCTGTTGTCAGATATCATAATGTCCTTCTTCACTTTTATCGCGGGCACCAGGGGGTTCAACATCAGTCACTGAATTGTTTGTTCTAAATTCGATTACTTATTGCCCGGCGTCATAAAGCTTGAATAGTGTTGAATGCGGCGTTAAACAAACAGATCGCTTGTTCAGATTTACGTAGCTCTGGCGTGCCAGGAATCTTTGATCATGAATTCGAATCCTTGATTCGCCTGAATGTGCTTTTGGGTTGGACAACATCATGCCCGTGTTCGTGATTTTAATCGAAGTGGTGAAAGTCAAAGACCTTCGGGCCTTCCTCGCACATCTCAAGCTGACACACATTGATAAAACTGATGTACTTTGCAAGGCAGCGTTAAACCAAATAAACCCACGTACTCACTACACATACATGTACATACTAAGCTTTAATCTATAGGCATTGTGGTCTGTGAGAAAAAGTCCTATTATAATCCTGACGTATTATCACTTTTCTTTTGTTTGTGGTACTTACTTTGAATCTTATGTGTTAAAAAGTTAAGACGTAATTGTAAGATGTTGGACCTTACATACGTGTATAATTTGGTGTTCCATGTGGATCATTGTGTATTGCTTTCCCTCACCTGAAGACGTTGACTGAGTCAGTTCTGTAGTTGACTCTACATCGGTCACACCTGGCTGAGTGGATCCAGTGCTTGGAATCATGGATAATGGATCACTGGAGTTCACGTCTATGTCTGTAAAACATAATATCACCCAGCTTACAAGCAATATATACTCACCGCCAAAAGAAACGCGAACAAAAGAAATCTATAGGCATTGTGGTCTGTGAGAAAAAGTCCTATTATAATCCTGACGTATTATCACTTTTCTTTGGTTTGTGGTACTTAATTTAAATCTTATGTGTTAAAAAGTTAAGACGTAATTGTAAGATGTTGGACCTTACATACGTGTATCATTTGGTGTTCCATGTGGATCATTGTGTATTGCTTTCACTCACCTGAAGACGTTGACGGGGTCAGTTCTGTAGTTGACTCTACCTCGGTCACACCTGGCTGAGTGGATCCAGTGCTTGGAATCATAGATAATGGATCACTGCAGTTCGCGTCTGTGTCTGTAAAGCATAATATCACCCAGCTTACAAGCAATATGTACTCACAGCCAAAAGAAACGCGAACAAAAGAAACATATAGAGAAGTATGTATGTCAAGAAGAGTTTCTGACAAAACTAACAATCCGCCCAATGCTACCACAGTGTCTTTATTCTTATGACGATATGCTGCACATGATTTCCAGTACATACTCACCGCCAAAAGAAACGCTAACCAAACATATAGAGTGAGTGAGATTGGTTTACGCCGCTTTTAGCAATATTCCAGCAGTATCACGGCGGGGAACACCAGTTTTTACCAGCGGCGTAAAACCATACTCACTCACTACTCAACATGCATGGTTTTCGCGTTTCTTTTGTCGGACGGTATAATTCTCTTAAACATTCAGCAGTAGTTCTATTCAAACACACCGTATTCAATTTTTAACAATACGACTTAAAAGTTAGATAGATTGATAATCAAAACCATGTGTTTTTGTGGAGTCAACGTTCAGCTCCTGTGATGTGACATGTGGATTACTGTGTATTGTTCTGCTTTACCTGAAGACGTTGAAGTCAGTTCTGTAGTTGGCTCTACCTTGGTCACACCTCGCTCAGAGGAACCCGCGCATGGTATTGGCTGTCTGCAGTTCACGTCTATGTCTGTACAATATAATATTACTGAAACCAACGGGCATTATAATTCTACAAACTGTCCAGACTTTGCAGACAGTAGTAATTCTAATCAAGCACAACTGATTGGTTGTACTTGCCACAAAGCGCATATGTTTGTTGAAATCAATTTATTTTCATTAAAGCTGCAGTAGATCAAACGGTGCTTTTCTGCAAAATATTATTTCTGTTCATATACTGATATGCAATACATCTGAGTCCAATCTATAATCACCCGGAACAACCAAAAGGTATGCCATAGTGTTCATAAAAAAACATTGTCATTACACCGCAACACAAAGATTTGAGGACATTACGTCAGAACGGATTTCCGTGACTTTTTACCGTTCACAGGACTAACAGGAAGTCGACAATAGCCAATAAGAAAGCAGCTGCCTCGAGCTTTGCGTTACAAGTTTGAAAAAGGCGACTCGCATTCCCGACTACGTTTTGAAAAATCTTTTGACAAAGTTCTCGATTTAAATTTAAAGACCCCAATATTTGATAGATGACCCTGATTGTATGGCAGTACTTTCAAAGGGCTATGGAAATGCTCATCCGTTTAAAAAAAACGGAAGATAGATGATGATCTTAACGGAACCAGTCGTAAAGCCCGTAACTATCGTTCAGAATGCATCATGTTAACCTACGAGTATTCGTGTTTATATGATTACAAAAAAATATAATTTGGACTTTCACTTCTTTCGCGATCTTGTAAATAAAAGCGACAAAACCCTTTGCATATGCATATTCCAAAGCAGGGTCGATTGTAGGATTCCGACTGTATCATGAACATGTGTTAAGTTTATGAATCTCTCTAAAATATTGATGATGCCAGTTGTTCGCGATGGCATCCGTCATAAACACATGCAAAGGCAAGTCAATTGTTCACATGAAAAAAAAGACATTTGACGACGCTCTAATTGGTCGGATGAAACGTAGTTCTTGCGTGACCTGCGATGTGACATCCTCAAACCTATGTCTTAGCTAGATGATTTGAATGAGACTGAAAAAAACAAACTTGATAGGCAACGTTACCACAATGTTTACCAAATCATCACAATTACATGAGTTTCAAGTGAACAGTTGAACCTGTAAAAAATAAACATTCACTACTTAGTTTGGGATAGAGGACGAACGCCATTTAACATGAAGTGATGTACAGCATGTATGATAAAACAGATTACATGTAGATGTAATACAATACCATCAACGGTTGCTTGCAGCATCAACTGGCCTTGGAGTGACTTTGTCTGTGCATGGCAATCCTCCCGAACGACACACAGATCAAAGTGAATTTCACCCGGACTGACTTTCTGAGCAAGGGTGCCTGTGCTTTTACAGGTTTTGCCAAGGAATGATACATCATGAACAAGTGTTATTCCACAGCCTACAGTCATATTTCTCCACAGTACCTGAGTTCTTTTCAAATTTAGATGACAGCAACATCTATAGTTAATTGAAGTCAAATCTATTGTCAGATTGATGTTCCGCGCACTCGCCTTTCCTCCATTGCACACATCCACCTCTGCAACACAATTTAACATTGTATGATGTATTTACCACATAATGAACCGTTATTGTGTCGCATCATATAAACAGTGTAATCAACACATGTCAACACATTTGTCAACCACTTGGAGACAAACAATTCGTTGCAACCCTTCAAGATATAATTTCTCTAAGAGGTACTCTAACAAATAAGACTCCATAAACATCGCCGATGTTACATGCAGGCACAATTTAACACGAACATTCCGTATTGTGGATAATAAATCCAGCTACCTAGTCGACAAAAACCCTACACAATTTCCATAGAGAAGGAAATACACCATGAATAACATGAGTTCATCTCGCAAACCTACAAACCTCAAATGTCGTTCTGGATATTGAGATTGATACGGTAGTCAGCCATATAGTATATATATATGAGAGGAAGCATGAAAACGAATGCACACGATAATCCACTGTTTGACCTCACTATTTTCCAGATATGTAAGTCTTAGAAAACTATATCGTCTTATTGGTGATTGGTATTTACCTTCTGCTGCAAAGAAATTGACCAAGGCAGTTAATCCAACTGCCGTAACAACTGATATCCACTGCATCCTCAACTTGTGTTGAAATTGTGATACAGGCTGCAAAGATCATTGCAAAACCACATATCCACCGCTAAGCATGAACTAGATATATATAAGCTGGACGAGGAAGTGTTCATTTTGCGTTGTGTTGTTATCTTCCAACTCTCAATTTTCCTCGGGAACGTAAATGTTGAAAATGATAATGACACGGGCATTCAATTTGGAAGAGTAAACATTTCAGACATATCTTGACCTGAGGCATCAGAACGTCTTAAGATGCAACAACTTTCAAGTATCAGAATCAGAGTTTAACACACAGCGTAGACCTTTGCTTACCAGCACTTGGTCAATTACCCAGATGTATATATCCGTATGCCATGCAGGTATTGCCAAATAACCTTTATGGCAACCCTTGACAGAAATGCAAGTAGATGTACATGAAACTGTGTACTAGAAACCGTTATAGATTGATACCTACGTAACATGATCAAGTGAATGATTAACCTGGCCTTTGATTAGTTTAATCCAAACATTTTTAACTTTATCCAAACATTTTTCACAAGGGAAACCTGCTACCCTTTAGTCATATTAAACCCGAGTTCATTGTACGATTCCGACAAAATCATAAACATGAGTGCATGTATCATTATCAAACAGTGATGACACCAGATGTTCGCGAAAAGGCGATCATGTTCTTCCTCATATATACTGAACCGCAAAGGAAACGTCACCCCAAGTAACATTGCATGAAAAGTTGTCATTCAAATATCTGGGTAATTTTTGTCAAAATTTCTAAAAATGTAACATTGCCTTGTCCGGAAAAATGAAATTTGATGATAAAAAAATCAAAGCAGATTACAATAAAACCGATCGCCGAAACGCATCACGGCAACGGCCATGGTAACCCGATGCACTTGAGTTCCGAGCAAATTGAAATGCACATTCGTTCCCCCATTTCTTGCCCTATAAATATCCACCCAGATCGGATAACATTCATTCGTTATTGAATTGCTACCACATGCCAAAATTGACAAGAAATCAGGGACACCAAGCCCTTGGACGACTGCAAGCTGGACAAACCGCCCGGAAAGTAGCCAGTGCATTTGCGGTCTACGTAAGGACCATATACAGGCTCCAGCAACGGTATCAGACCACCAACACTACAGATGACCGACCACGTAATGGAAGACCAAGGGTCACCACCCGACGTCAGGATCGTCAGATTGTGCGACAACATCTTCAAGATCGCTTTGTTACTGCTGCGGAAACTGCTCGACAGACCGTGGGGACACACCAGCGACACATTAGTGCGGACACCGTGCGTCGACGATTGACGAACAGACGCCTCCACTGTTACAGGCCACACCAAGGACCCATTCTGATACCAAGTCATCGCCGGGACAGTCTTCAGTGGGCAACACAGCACCAGCACCGGCGCCAGCAGCAGTGGAGAAGAGTCCTCTTCTCAGACGAGAGCCGTTACTGTATCTCAACAGCAGATTGCAGAGAGAGAATCTGGCGACGCCGTGGGGAGCGTTATTCGGATGCTTGTGTTGTTGAGCGAAACTCGTGGGGCGGTCCAAGCATCATGGTGTGGGGTGGAATTGGTCTTGCACAGAGGGTCGGCCCTGTGGTCTTCCAGAACATCGGTCCAGGGAGAGGCAATGGTGTACACAGCAGCGGTACATTGATCAAGTCTTGAGACCACTAGCCATACCTCATTTGGCACGTCGCCGTAACCACGAGTTTTAGCATGATAACGCCCGTGCCCACACAGCGAGAGCAAGAAGAGACTTCCTCCAGCAGAATGGCATCAGAACCATGGCATAAATCCCATTGAGAACCTTCATAAATTGCACTTGCATGTTAATGCACGGCGAACAATATGGATGTTTGCGTGTTTGTTGGGAGCATGAAACACGCGTATTGTTAATGTGAACAGAAAACTGTGATTGTTTAGCTTTAAGGTGTCCATAAATCCCGTAAATAAGGATTATGGAGTGCCACATCTTGCTGAAAATCAATGTCGACGCGCTCTGAGTACACTGCCAACAGGAATGTTACAAAACGGAGTTGCCAAACATAATAATGCTCATCGAAACACAATATTATCTTGTCTACAGCAGGGCAACACTCATGACTTTCAATGCTCGGGTCGTCTCTGCGTGACGTCATGTCAACAAGATAACAATATTAGGTAAGTGCGTCAATGGCATCGATACCAAACTGCCACATTAACAGATCGGATAATTCCTGAGCAATTAGTGGCAGAATCGTATTCAACCGTTTGAGGGAGCATGCGATACGCCCAGTTTTGCTTCTATGTCACCGACAATAAAACAAACATCAAAGAGTTGTAACGTCGCGTTCAAGAGCACTTATAACGCGACGTGTGTGTGTGTGTGTGTGTGTGTGTGTGTGTGTGTGTGTGTGTGTGTGTGTGTGTGTGTGTGTGTGTGTGTGTGTGTGTGTGTGTTCGTCTGCTTGTACTAGTCCGGACTACTGCCGATTTTATAGTGCTGACCCACTGAGATACAATGCCACAGTTTAACATGAATACCGCACTCAGACACAGTATGCTGATTCCGAGCCGACCAGTCCTTGTTTTATCCCCTTAATGCCTATCGCCAGGTAGGGTAACAACACTTAAACATGTATACAATTAAATTCTGTTCTTCCTGTAGTAGAAACGAATGATGAATACATAATGATTACACTTCATAAATAACGAATGGTGAAACTAGTCTTACTTGTGCACTGCTTGAAAATCTTTCCATTTCCGTTTATTGATGTATTCACTTTCCTGACAAGCAGTAGATAGCGTTATCGATAATGTGAGCGTGAAGAAGGAAAATGTTTAACATGACAGTGTTGGAGTGATAAAAGGACAGAGTACATTTTAGTGAAACATTAAAACTGAACTGCCTGTGGCTATGGATTTACTGAACCATCTCCATATGTACCAGTTTTGACATCGTCAGATTTCCACCTCCACCCACATTGTCTAATAAGCATTATGCAAAAGCTGATGACGTCATTTCTAGTGTGGAATACTGTTTCCACCACCACGAGGACGCTCACAACACCAGTAGGACCCAGGCATTCCATTATCGTTGACAGAAGTGTACGGATCTAAGAGGGGATTGAGGTGGAAAAAAACAATTAGCAACCAAGTCCACCGACGCAGACCATCATAGCTGAGCTCCAACGATTTCAGTTTTCCACTCCTCACACATGTCTGTTGAGGTGAAATGGGGTAACATGTAACATCTCTATTAAAGCATTTTTTTGGGTTCGACTCATCCAGCGACCTTCACCTTTACGTGTAGATGCACTATGCAGCGACCTTCACCTTTACGTGTAGATGCACTATCCACCAGACCATGGACGCGGTCCAGCTATTTAAATTTTGCGCGTGTATTAGTAACTGTCGATCTTATCAGTCAGTACCAAAAATAACTCAGTCTGGTAGCAAATGTCAGTATAAGGAAAGGTTATAATAACATTTATCACCATGGGCCTTTATCTTAATCAAAGGGAAGAGTTTCAGTCCACAGTGCTGCACTAGTCATATGTTGCGCGCGTCAACCAAGTTTTAAATAAATTAAGTACCACCGAATGGACAATGGAGTCAAGCCTTTTATTTGAATGTATTATTACGAATGCAGAAATATTGTTAATACGAACTTTCATACCCATCGACTCCCGCGCGAGCTTTGTAGGATACACTCCTGAATGTCTTTAAATGTGTTAAATTTGTAGTCTGTTTGTAGCCTTGATGTCGTTCCAGAACCTGTTGCTTGAGATCATCTGAACCCTGATATTATTATATTAAGTCACACGTATTAACTGTGCATAGAATGTTAGAGAACCGTGCATTAAATGAGTGTATGCATGTTTGCATTAAAATTGTTTGAATCACACCAATCTAAGAAATATGCATATATTCGGTGTACATGCATGCTTACGCCATTTGCAGAGTGGACCAGTGGAGAGTTTCGGGTATGAGTACAGGCACGTATGTATTACATGTCCACATCTCATCAACTTATGTACATGGATACAACCCACTAACACGTATACATACACACACCTCACTAACACTTGTGAATGTATGCACCTCATAAACCCGTTTGAGTGCATACCCCTATACAACTATGACAGTTGCTTTGCAAATATGACAGATGCTCAGTACTCACGACAGCAAAGTCGCAGGTAATACAACACCTCCTTAGGAATGACAGTATGGCCGCAGATATTTCTGTGAAGCTCATCATATGTATGCTCTGCCGTATTTTTCTGTATGAAGTACTTCATTCCTTGATCAATGGGACATTTGTTACTAAACGTGGCGATCATAGATATAGTTCCTTATCCATCTTCTGCAGTTCAGGACAGTTTGTTCAAAAAAGAGCAATTGCCATCTGAAGTGTACTGAGAAAAGTTTATGTGGAATTTTGGACTCCCTCGTATTTGGAGATAAGACTTTTAGGCGACAAATAGACATTCCCATGGGCAGGAATTGTGCACACCTTCTTACTGATCTGTTTCGTTATGAATAGGAATTTCTCCTCGGATTGGCAAGAATTTTGCCAAGAAGTTTAACTTTAGCTTCAAATGTATTGATTATCTGATATCGTTCAATCACCACTTACTAACAAATTCCCTCCCGATGTTTAACCCACCTGAGCTAGAAATAACGGAAACCAATGAAACAGGCTTAATTGTTTCATACTTTGGTATATGCTTTAATATTCTGAGTTACAAAAACTCCCACAAGACTTTCTGACAAAGAGGATGAATTCAACTTTCCAACAGTCAGCTTTTCCATCATGCCGAGCAATATTCCAGCACCTCCAGACTTTGGTGTCTGCATTTCATAATTTCTGAGGTATTATCGGGAATGATGATGATACTGACTTTGTCATAATTGAACAATCGATTTTGGTTTCAGCAGATTTCTCATATATATGGTAAGAGTTTAGTGACTTTTTATTTCGTAAATAACTGAATTTATACGGCCACAATAGAGCGAGGTTGAAGAACACCTGCAATACCATATAAACACACTAACCATTATCGAAAACTATGAGTGAACTGATTACTCAAAAAGTATTTACTGTAGCTGACGTTAATCAAAAATCATAATGACACACACCTCCAACTACACATTTATTTATTTTTAAACTTTACATAAGATACATTTTTGGTGATTCACAAAAGTGGAGGATATTAAACTTGGTGGAAGATCATGAAATTGTGCAAAGGGCAGAGATGTTTTAGGTGAATAGATAGAAATAGATACTGAAATATGGAGAATATCTTTTCGGCAGTGGTAACAAAACCATGAAAAGTGTGTATTGTGGAAACATTGCGTAAATAGTGAAATTGAATAGATTGTTTGATGGGGCTCAATGAATAAATAGTTTGTTGGATTCAACCCCCACACAAATCAAATGGAAGCTCCCTAAATAGCCACGTTATTTACATATTTATTGGCGTGTAATATAAAGCGTTGGAGGAGCATGAAGAAAGTATTACGTAAGGCACATCTTCCCTGACTTAGCCCAAGCTGACAGGATTCTGTATTCCCCTCCTCTCTAACTTCAATTTCATAACTCTGTAAAGGTCTCATCTCAATACCTGGAGTCTTTTCTTAAAGTTTTACAATTTCTTAAGCGCCGCCTGGTTCACTGTCAGAACAGGTAACATATGTGGTACCCGTAACCATTCCTGCCTAAGCATATATGGTATGCTGTTCGACTGATCATGGTAAATCCACGTAAAAAGTCCCCTTAAAAAAGTTAGGCCCCTGTCCGTTCGTGGGTGTTGGTACAGCACCCAACGAGATCACAGTTGATCACAGGTCGCGTTGCTCTCAACACATTTGAACCCTTTGTAGGATCACCCATGTGTTTCCCCTGCGCTTTCACACCACGGATCCCTTTCCAACTATACACTCCCTCTGCCTTAAAGTATTGGCTGAACACCGGCATGGTGGACATTTTGTTTGTTCAGCTCACTGTAAACATGTTTTGTTTGAAACTTTGATGTCCGTTCCTGGCCGCCTGAATGTTCTTAGCCATCGTCTGTTGAGTCGCACAGGCTGTATCCATTCCGCCATCCAGATATACAGTATGTGTACAGATTGGTACGTCTTCCATGAGGTTGGCCATCAGCAGCATCTAAAGTATTTGAATTTGCTCTAAAGTGAGACTCCTGTCCTCGTACATTGTACTGTAGTCTTTAGTTGGTTCTTCGTTGAGAACAAGCACAGTCCACACAACAGTGGGAACTTAGGGGAAGTCCTTCGGATTTCCTGGTCGCCCAGTTCCTCATATACATCTTGAATATGAAGGTGTGCATTTCTTTTTCCATATCTGAAATCCCTTGATATGTCGATGACCCTTTCTGACCATTCATTGTCACATACTCCCCCAGTATAATTGTCATAGTTCATGCTCCCTTTGAACAGTACACTGAACACCTTGAGGCGCCACATTAAATGTTTCTCTTTTGCTGCAACTGCTTCGTGTGTCGCCGGTGCCCTTTGCTACTCCAGTACTTGAACCCCGTCTACTGGTAACTCCTCCAGGTCCTGCACTGTGTAATACACATTATCTGGTTGGGCATGTGGACTGTTGCTCTCTGCTCCAGGAATAGCCTGTACCTCACATATCGCTTCATGTGTTCGAATTCTTTCGTAATCGTTGAGCGACTCATTGACCTGGCTGTCTCTGTTTCCACCCTTTACAGACAGAGCTGGTTCGTTGGCAACATCTGAAGTATTGGAATTTGCTTTACAAGTGACAACCTGAGATTTCATTAATCTGTCCTTGTACATTTTCCCTTGACCTTTATTTGGTTCTTCATTGATATCAAGCTTATTCCACCCAGCAGGGAGACGTTCCTGTGAAATCATTTCAATTTCCTGGTCGCCCGATTCCTTATTCGTTTTCTGATTGGTGTGCATTTTGTTTTCCTTAACTGTAATCTTTTGACATGCTGATGACACTTCCTGGCCATTCATTTTCACATACTCACCCAGCATGGCATTGACATGGTTCATTCTCTTTTCAGCACACTGAATACTTTGTTGTACCACATTCAAGATTTCTCTTTTGTTGTGACTGCTATGTGTGTCGCCGATGCCCCCTGTTACCCCAGCAGCTGAACCCCTGTCTACCGGTAACTCCTCCAAGTCCTGCACTGTGTTATACACATTATCTGGGTGGACATGTGGACTATTGCTCTCTGCGCCAGCAATAGTGTCTACCTCACATATCTCTTCAAGTGGTGTTCGAATTCTTTCGTAATCGCCGTGCGACTCGTTGCTCAGGCGCTCTCTGTTTCCACCATTCACAGACAGAGATGGTTCACCAATAACGTCTTCCCTGTTTGCACCTCGTCTGTGTAGTTTTTCGTAACCACCGTCTGGTGAGTGGCTCAGGTTTCCACTTTCAACTCCATCTTGTGGATTCCCCGTTTCACTGGTTTTGGTAAAAACTGATGTTAGGCACCTGGAAAAAAAACAATTTGCTTGTTATAAAAAAAATGACTATCCGATTGGTTTTGTGCAATCCTACAAGTGTGCCGGCCTGTACGGGCGCCATGACTTCATTGTGTTTGATATGACTTCATCAGCTTGTCACGTTATAAATGACCCTGTTCATTTTCTCAGTTTCCGCACCGAATCCACTGGCAGATATATGTAATATTGTTACACAAACAAATTTCACCGCATATGACCATGTAACAACTGATCACTGATTAAGTATGTACATGCCGTACATGCCGTGGGAACCACTTACTATAACTAACTGAATATGTTCAAGTGCAAAATTTGTAAATCATTTCTGAAAGTTTACAAAAACACTAGTAATCGTATGGCCCTGGTTGAGGCTTTAAAAGTCAGCCCAGATAGATTACTCTACAAGTGCTACAACATGTTAACTGCGTTGGACGATACTGGCAGGCTCAGTCAGGCAACCCATTTTAAGATTATTATATCTAAATTGGATTTGGGTTTGCATGGATATCCCAGACTGTAGGCAATAAAGATATATTTATAACTCTGTTCAAGCAGAGTCTCTTTGACAGTTTACAGCAAACCTGGTGTGGTAAAGACAACAACCTATCAGACTCATACTCTTATGAACATTTTCAATCTATTAAACATTGAAACCCACTCAAATATTCCTCTGCTACTTCACCTTAGAAGGATTTTATCACGCTTCAGATGCAGTAACGTTGACATTGCAGTAAATGCAGGAAGACACCATTCTACACCATGTTAAGAAAGACTGTTCGTATCGTATTGAAGAATTGCTTATTTTGTTTGTCTGTTTTATAATCTCCCTAGAAAGAACTTAATGGGTAAATACCCATCCATATACTCATTCATAAATTTGATTTCAAAACAGGATTATGAACATAACATAAGTGTATTCCTCCTGAAAGTAAATCAAATAAGAAACACTGGTCCTTAAATAATTCCTGATATAAATACACATCTACTTCTGTATGCATTATGTATAACTATATTGTGCAGATGGTTACATCTCTATAATGCTAAATAAATGTATTTGGGCCAGTGGCCTTAAACCGAAAAAATATCTGTCTGTCTGTCTGTCTGTCTGCAATAGTGTGGTATGCGGGAGTTTACGAGTGGCAATTTTGTGCACATCACAAGATCGATGGTTAAGGCAAGGTTATTCAGTTGGTAAAATCCCACAGGTGTTGTTATTGACGATCGATTAAGCGCTGATATTTCCGGCGTCGGAACGCGTACGCCTGCTCAATTTTAATTGTTTACGGGGATATATAACTTCATACACAACAAACGTATCTACTGGCTGTCCATGTGTACTTACAGTATCGCGTATGCACTACCTATGCACACCAAGAGCACTCCAACCACCGCTATTGCTATGTAAACTCCTAAGGAAAAGGAAAACATATATTGAAAATAAACTGGTCATGGTTTCATGTCATGCACCCCCATCCCACCACATGAAATTAAGGCATGAAATAGGAGCATTATCAATTCCCCCTGAATATTTAGATAAAGAAACAAATGAATAAAAGCTTCCTTTCGTCTCTGGAAAACTATTAATTCTTTAGTGATTCGTGAATATTTGAATCCAGATTGTTCTCTTCTTATCAAACATCCTCTTTGTAAATGAGGCGGTACATCTAAAACTGTGAATACACAAACAGATTAAATCACAGCCTGGCTTTTACCTTCCGAAATAAAAAGTGATGGGTGAATGCGTTGGGTTTAACGCTGCTTTGAATAGTATTCTAGTTATATCACAGCGTGTCAGCTTACTGTGGAAGGTAATCCCGAAGTGATGCAGGCCTCAGATGTGCACAATTGCTTACCAATTTAGAACGTGTTCCGAATGGTGTGTTATTATGGAAGAAGTGATGTAGCCTCCATTGTTGTATGACAATGTATTCTTTGCCATGTTATCAGGTTACGCATCGCCTGTTTAGAGTTGCGTCACTTTGACGTACCAGAAACCTATGATCTTGGTTGGTATTATAGATATGCCCTGTTTCTAGGTTTATCAGCATCATTCTCGTGCTCAAGGGATTAACCAAAAGGGTAACATCTAAGACCTGCATCACTTCAGGCTTTTCTCCAATGTCAAGCTCACACATCATGGTATAACTCGAATACTGTTCAAAGTAGTGTGAAGCCAACCTCACTCACGATTGCCACTACACATACATATGGGCATTGTGTGCTGTGATCATACGATTAACACCAAAGGAAAAGTGTTGAAGCCTATTAATAATCCTGACGTATTATCGACTATCAACCTTTGGGTATTATGATGTTTAAAGTTTAGTTTGTGTGTTTAGACATAATTAAAAGCATAATTGTAAAATTGAGTTAAAACGTCTATGCTTGTATCCTTTGATGTTCCATGTGGATCATTGTGTATTGTTCGTCCTTACCTGAAGACTTTGACGGAGTTAGGTCTATAGTTGGCTTCACCTCGGACACGCCTGGCTGAGTGGAACCAGTGCTTGGACTCATCAATACTGGATCACTACGTCGATGTCTGTACAACATAATATAACTGTAGTCATCAAGAGGTACAGCCCTCACGCATATCGGATAGGTTGTACTTGACAGTTATAGATTATCAAAAACTATTATTTCTGATCAATTCTTGAAACAATATTAAAGCAATTAGTATTACAGTTTTTAGAAATAGCAAAATGAAACCAATATCAGGGTGATCAGCTGAAAATGTCAAAGTCAAACAATCACTAATTATTAAGGATAGAAAGCCAACAACATTAAGATAATCAAGTGATGTTTTACATCCTGCATGATACAATAGATAGGTGTCAGATTGAATACAATACCATAACTTTGTGCTTGCAATATCATCTGGCCTTTGAGTGACTGGCATATGTATGACTATCCCCCCAAACAACACACAGATCTATTTTGTTCTGATCGACCCTCTCAGAAACGGAGCTACCTTCACGGCAGTTGTTGTCAAGGAATGATACATACACTTTTGAGTATGAAGTACACTGAAAATATCTAACTTTTGATAAGACACTCAGCACACACGTATATTTAACAGTATTTTAAATTTTTTTGAAAGATGTAACCACTACAGGATGAAACGTTTATCGATCACAAACATCATATATCAATGTTTTAGCATGTTATATATTTCACAACATAACAAAAGAAAGCGTGCGTATATTTCCCTCAATTTGTATGGGTAGTTACATCCTTATGATCGAAGACGTCATGCAGGGTTTTTAACGCAGGCAACGAGGGTACAATGCAGTGACATACAATTAAATGTTGCGGTAGTCCTACCATTCGTCCCTAAAACCCATAAGAGTAGACAGGGGGCGTCATAACATTACATTGTTCAAGATAATATGTTCACGATTTTATCTGTCCTTTGGCTCCCATAGACAATATTTGTGAATTACTCAAGTTCCAAGTACGTTGGTATGGCCATGTGAGGTTCACGGCACAAAACTCGCTTATGCCTATAAACCTATTAGAAAGTCGGTAGTCGACTTAAAGTTAGTTCTAAATCGATATTATTTATATGTCTTAGACCTCTACACCATGTTATTGATGCATTGTATTTACCTTCTGCTGGACAGATACTGACCAAGGCAGATAATCAGCTGTTACAGCAAACATCCACTGCATCATCAACTTGTGCAGACATCGTACTCTCTACCGCTATTTATGAAATCGATATATAGAATAAATTTAACCTGGACGTGAGAGTGTTTTACTTAATGTTGTTATCTGCTAACCCTTCAGGAAAGTAAACGTTAAAAATGATAACGACACGAACTTTCATATTGGATGCGAATACATTTTAGACATGCCGTAGACCTAACGTATTTGAACTTCTTAAGATGCAACAACTATCAAGTATTAGAATCACACAGTGTATGTAAAAATGTACAAGAATGTATAACACTGTTTTGACAAATGAGTGAGTGAGTGTCAGCGTGTCAGCTTAATGTGGGAGGAAAGCCCGAAGTGATGCAGGTCTCAGACGTTTACCATTTCGGTGAAAACCACGAGCACGGGTATGGTGCTGACAAACCTAGAAACATAATCGGGGCGAACCGGGATTCGAACCCACAATCAGAGGTTTCTGGTGTGTCCAAGGGACGCAACTCTGCACAGCGAATCTTTGACTTTAATGACGACCTTCACATTTAACAGAAGTGATTGGAGATAAAACTTCGTCATAGAAACTGATACAGATCTGTAGCTACGTATTGTGATAAACTAAATTATACTCTTGACCTTGGGCTAATTTACATGAATGCATTTTCAAACCAGGGCCGCATTTTATACCTATGGTGATAAACTAAAAGCGACAAAAACCTGTTTCACGATCATACGAAATCTCTTCACAAAGCAGACTCCAATGTACGATTTCGACAATAGCATAAGCATGTATGTATGCATCACTATCAAATAGAGATTGATACCTTTGAACCTCTTTCGTGACCTTGACGTTTGACGTCATGACAAGTACCAAAAACTGCGAATTATTAGTCGCAGAAATCTATATGCTTCTTAAAACAGGTTCGTGTTCACATTAGATTAGATTTGAGTGAGTGATTATGGTTTTACGCCGCCTTTAGCAACATTCCAGGAATATCACAGCGTTGGACACAATAAATGGGCTTGATACATTGTACCCATGTCGGGAATCGAACCCGGGTCTTCGGCATGACGAGCGAACGCTTTAACCACTAGGCGTTGATAGAGGTATATCTTTAGTTTTGATGGACTTATGTAACGCTTTATCATGAAGCCAAACTCCAATGCTGAATGTAAGCACAGATATTCATGATGCCACATGTACATCGTCTCCGACAGGGAGATTGAATGCTACTTCAACACACTGAACCTACTAAAAACATTACCTTTCACAGAATTTATCAGTTTCATGAAGACGGAATATTTAAACCAGTACTTCGACGAAACTTGAATTTTAAAATTCTAAATCACATCGACCTGAACACACTATGACAGACTCATAATGCATCCCAAATGTCAGATACATCCATAAAACATGCATTCATTTCTTTCATCTGCAAGACGTACTTTACACTCGCTTATTGTTGAGTTCAGTAGTTTCAAAATATTGTACTTGATTCTGTTATCTCTCAGTGAGTCTCATGTTAAAACTTTTTGTTCAACACGTTCCTTGTTCTCGTTTAAATTATCGATAACGTTATCTTTCAGGAAAGTGATTATATGAATCAAAGTCAATGATGTGATTATTATGATACTATATCAACATACAAACAATACTTTCAACGAAAACGGTTTGTGGCATATCAATAACACCAGTAGTTCAAGTTGTGGCAAGTACTCTGCTTTGGTGGAGCGTCCCGTTTCTACTTCTAACGTACAGCTTGGTTGTTTTGAGACTTTATATTAGACTTTATGATTTATGTCCGAACGTCATTAGCATGAAATTGACTATGCCGCTCCACTATTGAGTAGATCCGACCCTGGTGTCACACCACACATTATACCCGGGACACCTCAGTGTGCCCACAGTTATTGGTCAGCCAACACCCCACGGAGGAACAGTATTTCCCTAATGCTGGCATGCTAGTAAATGAACGTGTCATCCGGGCTCCATATGACAAACGTCAGTGACGTAATGATGCAATTAGCATCACATGTCGAGAAGATACACGTTCCTGTACACATTACTACAGAACATTGACGTTCCTGTGTTTATCCCGTATAACGCTAACATCTACTTGGTTTGGTTTGTTTATTTGTTGTCTAACGCCGCACTCAGCAATATTCCTGCTATATATGACGGCGGTTTGTAAATAATCGAGTTTGGACCAGACAATCCAGTGATTGATATCATGAGCATCGATCCACGCAATTGGGATCGATGATATGCATCAACCAGCTTAACGAGCCTGACCACCCGATAGTCGCCTTTTTACAAGCATAGTCGCTTTTAACGGCAAGCGTGGGTTGCTGAAGACCTATTCCACCCCGGATCTTCACGGTTAACATCTACTTGGGATATTTGTGCACAGTCGTTCACATAATAATGCTTATGCCATGCGATAAAATACCGCTGCCCATGACGAAATGCTATACTTCAAGTTTCACCTTATGGAGATATGGGTGATTTTAGAAATGCTTCTTCTTGTCATACATGAACTTTTAACATGGAGACTGAATTGATGTCATTTAAAACGTGTCAAGTTGACCAAGTCTGCTTAGACTGTAAAAGGTACACAAATATTTAAGACGAAATAGGGTTAGTGTTATGAGTGAAACGATTAACACAACATTCGTTTGAACCCTTTCGGTTACATGTTGAAACGATTGTGTATCATGACCTTAGTGTTGACATCATCGTTATGTTTACATCGTAATTAGACACGAGTGGCTTGTCATTTGTTGTTCATGATATGGGGCGTATTTCATTCGGAGATTCTGGACATCACAGCTGAACAATCCGATTATTTGTAGCACTAAAGGAAATTAGAAGTCTGTTTCGTTTGTTGCACGGCAAACTTAATAGGTCCCGTAGACGAAAATATGTCTGTAGACGGGGAAACAGGTGATAATTGTTTTCATCATAAATATTTTTTCCGTTTTCCTCTTTGAAAACATTTTGTTTACCAAAGCGTGCTTCCACCGCAACATACTATATTGTGTTTATCAAAACGTTTCATGTAGGGAATTTCACCATTATCAGCAGGATATGTGAATATATGTATATAAATTTATTTCTGAATCCATGGAGTTATCAATGTCTCGTAAGAAAGTTGCAAGTATTTTACTTTTTATGACCACCAGCATATTTCCAAAACTTTAATGTCTTCTTAACGAGCATATTACACAATTAATTCTTGAACCTTTACAGAGCGTTATACACATATTATATTTCTAATTATAATGTATAATATTTATGGTACAAACACTCAAGAGAATATTAATCTCTTTCTCGTATATCATTCTTTAAACATATAAAGTAACAGGAAAAACTGGAAATACCAAGTATATCGGTTTGGTTTCGAGTCAATAATACTATCCATTCTATGATAAACAATCTTGACGGAGGATATATACATTTGAAGTGCGACTATCACATGTATTATTGATTGAGATGTCGTCAGATAACAGTCCAAAACCATCGTATGCGTGTTCACGGAACTGGTATATAGTACAACCCTTGATGTAGGTGAAATTCGGTTTAACGTCGCGTCCAAGATTATTGCACTTATATAGCGACGTGCATGCACGTGTGTGTGGCTGCTTGTACTAGTCCGGACTAATGCCAATTTGTAGTGCTGGCTCACTGAGATACCATGCGCAGTTTTAACATGAATACCCCACTCGGACACAGTATACTGACTCCGAGCCGACCAATCCTTGTTTAAGCCCCTTTATGCCGAGCGCCAGACAGGGTAACAACAAGTACCATATTTTAACGTCTTTAAGTATGACGCGGCCGGAGATCTAACCCCGGACCTTCCGCTCTCCGGGCGGACGCTCTACCACTAGACCACGGAGGCGGTGGAATTACACAGTCGCATCCAACTGACGGGTCTCAAGAGAAAAACCAAACTAACATGCCCTCAACAATAAAACGTCTAAAATATAATTCCAGGATAAATTGGTACGACCACATGAAATAATTTTAATAGTACCAAATAAAAGATGGTACTTGTAAATGTGTCTTCCGCGCGCCATTAGGGGATATAACCTAAGGGGATTGTACCGCAAAAAAACGCAGCTACAAGATATATGGTCACACTCAGTGTCAGTACTATATAAAATGAAAGGGATGTAACGAGGCCAACTAACAAAATCCGTTCGAGGACGAATTCAATCATGTCACATTTCAGGCCGATACATTTAGCAACACAGTGAGACATAGATGAAGACAATCGAAGCCGTACTTTGGGAGCTAGAGTTTTCAAAAGCTCAAAATATCGTGATTTTCCGATTGGCCTTGGCATACCCTGCACTAAATATAGTCGCGCCGTGTATTTACCAGACAATGTGGAGGAGAAAACCTTTTCGTACATATCATATTGATACAGCCATTCAGACACACGTCATACCTTACAAATGAATATTACAGTACTGGATATTTATATATATATATATATATATATATATCCAGTACTGTAATATTCATTTATATAATTATCATTTATATTTATATATATATATATATGTGCGTGCGTGCGTGCGTGCGTGCGTGCGTGCGTGCGTGTGTGTGTGTGTGTGTGTGTGTGTGTGTGTGTGTGTGTGTGTGTGTGTGTGTGTGTGTGTGTGTGACGTCAAAACAGCGTAACGGTATAACTCTTGAAAATCACATGAGTGAAACCGGTGGAGTAAATTATACAGCTCATCTTTGGACTTTTGTATTTTATCTCTCTCTCAATACTGTTGTACATGTATGGAATCAAGGCACAACATACATAACATTTGTTACATTTGACCACTTTCTAAATGGCACTGTGTGTTCAACTCTTGCCCCATGTTCTCCTTTTTTCTGCAGTGTTCTGGCAAGGTCTTCTGCATTCTATTGCAGTGAACATATATGTGTGACTAACAACGATCACCTCTCTGTCATGACTTAGTGAAACAATCAGTCCTTTCCTTTCTGTCTGATCTGGGCTCCTGTACGACTTCTACAGTTTTATACTTGTCTCATCGCGATTCCGTACCTGGTACGAAGGACACATCCTAGTTTTAATACAAAAACATCAATCTCTGTTAATGTTTCTTTGGTACAGTATTGCAGTATTGCAGTGGCTGCACGCTTTTTATACTCCATGCATGATATAGTATCCATGCATTATATGGTATGATGTAGTCGGAATCGGACAATGGACCGTTGAGGTTTATTTGTGGTTGTGGAAAGGGTTTCCATTTTATCTCGGGTGTATAATTAATGCTCATTCATTACCCCTGTGACAAGCATGTGCAGTTCAAATAACGTACAAGATTTTCGACCAAGCTATGACCTTCAAATACGCGCAATGTCGCAATGACACGCCAGACCATTCCAATCTTCAATCGAAATTTGGAATTGTTGCTGACGAGTTAAATTACCCATTGTGTTCATTAATACAATATGTATTGCCGCCTTATGATAACAAGCCACACCTAGAAAATGATCACTCCCTTAAAGTTTGATGTTGTTTCGTGGCAACTGACATTAAGATACATTGAACTATTTTATTCAAAGCAGACTTGAATGAAGCATTTTCAATAAACATGGCAGAGGAGGACAGAGAGGAAGCATATCGTATTGTTCAATATTTGATGGGGGACGATGATACAAGCAGAGAGGACATCATTGATAGGTTTTCTCAACACAGTCATCACTATGACAAGGTCGGTCCCAGAAGACACCACTTCATGCTTCAATTTATCCACTGTGATGTTAATTTTTTTAAGTTATCAACATTTATATGAATGTTTGGATTTGAATCAGGCAAAATGTTTATGGAAAAGCTCAACCAAATGTTACTGGTAAAGCACTATTTTGCAAAATAAAAAAGCGAATATTCGAGAGAAATTGCTTCAAGCGTTCTCTTAAAAGGCCGCACGACACGGCACATGTTGCTGGAGTTGTGCAGCTGCATCAATTCAGAACGATGTTAATGTGTTACCTTAACCTGCAAGATACCCTGATCTGTCACCAATCAAACGTGGCTGGTATAAATGGGAACGACATTTGCGACGTCTTCTATATCTCTCAACAACGTAGCATCCTCGGATATGGAATGACAAGGTCTTTCTTAATGCTCAGTGGCCTCAATGAAGTGAAGGTGTCAGACGTGCATCAAAGCACAAGATTGACACGGTAATGACTGTGTGAACTTGCCTCTGAAACCCAGTATCTTACATCGTAAGAGGCGACTTAATGGTAACCTGTTTTATTCCGTGAACTCTTACAGAACTAGACGCTGCCCCTACTTTGGCTTATCTAGCCAAGAAGTGTATTGTTTTGACCAGGAGTATTATGAGATTTATTTAGCATTAAAACGCTTCCATTTACATGTGATTCCAGTATGAGTGTTTTTGTTTAAAAATCAGAAAGCAAGCAAATATACATTAATAACTTACATTTTCATTCATGTAAGATATATGTGTTATCGTGTGTGTGTACGCGTAATGTTATTATGAGTGAATGGTGTAAGCAAACTCAAAATCAACAAATAATCTAGTCAATATTTTGCTTCATTCGACTTTGTTTTATTTGACCTCTATGATACCATTACAGGTGGTTATATTATCAATTCTACTTTACACAACTTGTTCCCTGATGATGGCGACGTCCGAGCAGTGATTTTTAGAGTAAATTTGAAGACTTTGGAATTTCAAGGGCAATGAAAGCAGGTGGGACTTGTGGTTTACCCGGAAGCGACATTGGAAGAAAAAGGGGCCATTTCAGTCCACAAAGTCCTGAAATGATAACTGTTTAGCCGAATCAGTAACATACGGACACAATAAACATTGCCAAAATGTCTATCGGGGTATTTGTGTCAGTTAAATTGTGTTTGTTTGTTTTTCGTTGTTGTTTAACGCCGCACACAGCAATATTCCAGCTATATGACGGCCGTCTGTAAATAATCGAGTCTGGATCAGACAATCTAGTGATTGACATCATGAGCATCGATCTACGCAATTGGGACATGATGACATGCATCAACCAAGTCAGCAAGCTTGACCAACCGATCCCGTTAGTCTCCTCTTACGACAAGCATAGTTGCCTTTTACGGCAAGCATAGTCGCCTTTTGCGGCAAGCATAGTCGCCTTTTACGGCCCTACTGAAGACCGATTCTACCCCGGATTTGTAGCAAATAAATCACATTCACAACCACTGTGTACTACCAAACTATTTGTCCAACAGAACTTTTTCAGTCAGTGAGTGAACGTCTTTTTACGCCGCTTTTAGATATATTCCCGCACCATCACGGCCGGAGACACCAGCAATTGGCTTCACTGAACCTTTTGAAACTGCCATGCAATTAAACTTGCTTGCCGGATGAGATCAGTGGTGTTGTTTGTGATATCTACACATGTATACTGTTCCATTCATATCAAATTGTGCTATCTGTAATCTAATGCATTGAACAATTTCATTTTATATATAAAAGTATCAATCAACATGTGTCCACTGCCTTTGTCGATACTTATACTTGTAGGTTAACTATCACACTGAACATCGCAACAGAATTTCAGGATTTCACTTTACATCAGCTTCTCATTTGTCCTTTGTGTTAAGAAAACAACTCATAATATGTAATTACTAGAAGAATAGAAAATTGGTAAAATGAGACAGTTCGTTAACTCTGAGCGCGCATAATGTTCATTGTTCTATTGGTCAGGTTTGTCAGAGTACATTTACTTCAGCTTTGTATGCGTAATGCTTAACAAATGTTAAAATAGAACATTTATGTGGCGATGCATGTAAGTACGCTTCATTGGACACAGACTGAAGAATGCTTTGTTACAACCCTTAATGTAAGTTTTAACATAAATTCATGTTGCTCATTCCTCTTTACAGAATCATTGGAGTTTCGTAATTGTCAAGCCACGTATATCAGTTTACGATAACATTGTAACTACATGTACAATTGAAAATGGCGTGCTAATAGTGTTATTTTATACGAGACAGTGACCATGTAAAACCATGAATCATTGTGGGGGACTGCACGTAAGGTTTAATATGTGTACGATCAGAAAAACCCATGACCAAGGACATGGTCTTCGGGGTGACCTTGACATTCGAACACGCTGTGGAAGATTCTACTTAGTCATAAATGCATGTATGCTAAAGAGTAGCATTTCCCTTCTTACAACGCGATAGTGAATGTGTTATAGTTTATTTGTGTCACGCCTCACTCTAAAACAGAAACACGTCATAAAATAAAGATAATACAGATATTACAGCCATGACAGTATCGCCGTGTAATAGGATCACATGTGGCATTCTTCAGGGCCGGCTCTCCATAATTGCACACAATCCATCAGTGTTGTGATTCACGACATAAAAATTGAAATCCTGTGAAAATAAAATATGATGGTCAACATAGGCAAAATCAAACTGTATGTGTGGTAAGATTGAAAATGCATATTAAATAACCCAAAATTTACGTTACTAGTTACGATGTATACAATAGCAAATAAAATAGGGCAAACGGATGTCTTTCGTAAGCAGCAATAAATATTTAGGAGAAATTGCGAGCCATGGAAATGCTTGAATCCGGTAGGCCTCCCTCGTCTTCGTCAATTTTACTTCCACAGAAACATCATAAGGCTCTTATCGCGACGAAAACAACAGTGCAATCACGTCAGACATAATGTTCATACCATCCTCTGACAAAAGATAGGCGTACCTGCGAGTGCGAGGCCTGGGACAGTTCCACTGTGCTCACTGCCACCACCACCACCCCCACACTTCCCTTCCCTCTTCCAAATCAACGTCACCTTCTCCAGCAGTGCAGACAACACTTGCTGTGGACAGATCTCAGTGGTAAAGGGTCCTCTTTACTGGTGAGTCACGTTTTTTTCTTCGCCAACTCAATGGCAGGACACATTTTACAGGCATCATAGTGAACTTTACGTCACGACATGTGTTCACTTTGGGTAAGGTCTACAGGAAGGACTTAAATTTGTGTGATTCAATGTAATTTGAATGCTGCGAGATAACTGGATGTGATTTTGCATCAGAAATGAAACGTTTGTGACGTCGTCCAAATCTGGAGGTCCGTGTCGGGCTTATCATATAATATTCATAAACATCAGATCTACACTTCGACACGATACCTGATTTAGTGTACGGGATATTACGAGCTGAACGTTCTTGTACACTGCTGGGCATTCGGCCTCGTGGTGTACAAGTCCATAAAAAGTCTGTACACCCTATCATAGTTCGCTCGTCCCGCGGAAGACACGGGTTCTATTCCCGACATGGGTACAATGTGTGAACGTGACTCACCAGTAAAGAGGACCCTTTACCACTGAGATCTGTCCACAGCAAGTGTTGTCCTCCGCCGTGATATTGCTGGAATATTGCTAAAAGCGGCGTAAAACCATATACACTCACTCACTGTAACAAGGAATTATTAACTGAGCAAGTATGATACATGTGGCAAGCCATGCAAATGATTTATGATGAATTATAAACTCAAGCATCCTACATGTGTTTATTAATAAATTATATACATCGTATATTACAAAACCATCCACATAAATAATGCGACAGCTGTATGTCATTTGAAACAATGAGAGTCGTCACCTGTTGTGCAAGTTGATTTGCTCACTTTTTTCAACTGCCTAATTGTTTAGGAATATGTTAATCTGTTCACCATTTACAGCTGCTTCCGGAATTGTCTACAACGAGGTTTCGCAACTATGGAAGATTCCACTGCACGATCCGTGCAATATCGTTCCGCTCCAGAACTCAAACCAAGGGCAAAATGATTACATCGAACAAGTGTCTTCCTAGTTCAGCTCAATGAAGCCTGCATTTCTTGCATCATTTGTAGACTCAAAGCAAGCCTAGGAGAAGGTATGTTCGCTTAATAGTTCAGTGACAAATTGCCTACTTTCCTAATTTAGCGGCCATCTGTAAGAACCGCTGCTTAATTCTTTGTTCGAATTGGGTTTCTCAACCGCGTACCTCCTATATTCCCCTGGGGAATACGAGGGCTGGTCAAACGTTCTAGGCCTGACTAATTTTCAACTATGGGCCATGACAAAGTAAACTTGGTCTGTTGATGCCGTTGTATATTAATGCAACCAGTTTAACAGTGGATTAGCTAGGGTACTTATCCTCATACACTTGTGACATGCAGGCATGAATTGCTCGAGTACATTTCTCTAAAGTCAAAAGGGGGCACCGGCGGCCCAGTCGTCTTAGGCACCGCGATTCGCTGTGCAGAGTTGAGCCCCTTGAGTACGCCAGAAACCTATGATTGTGTCCAAAATAGGGATATAAAAAGTATAAGAATTGACATTCATTGGAGTGTGAACTTTCATATGTGAAGATCCAAACATGAAGGGTCAAAACATGAAGTTCATGTTCCAGTGAACTTACAGAAAGTGAAAGTATATTCATAGATGCGTGACTTGGATATATGCATATTTAACTCAGTTACCCTCCAAATTAATGGACTAAACGTTCTATACTATCAACCTCGGTTCAGTTTTTACTCATATTCGTTCAACGAAGCCTCCATTTTTCAGACCAGAGTTTCTCCATTATCACTGGATGAGGGTATGTTTGACTTCATAATTCCGTAACCAATCCTGAACTATTTCAACATTTCAGTTATCATACTCATATTTCGAAAGAAGAACGTTATTGTCACAACTCATCAACATTGCTGAAAACACATTATGATGAATGACATTAATTAATACATCACCACCTAAAATTGCAAACCTAAAGCTGTGTGCTTCAATATAATGTACGGATTATTCTTATTCTTATCTTACGTGGTTATTTAATAACGTCACAATTTATTTTTGTACGAACATATTTCTGGGTTAACGTTTGTGTTTCAATTTGGAAATAACGCATTAATGATAATAATAATTATTTGTGCAAAGGGCGAACAATACTTCTCCCAAAGGAAGGTGATCTGGCTCACCCTAAAGATTTCCGCCCCATTAATTGTTTGAACACACAGTACAAAATATATACAGGGTGTCTTACAGATCTCATGTCTTCGTACTGCGCTTCGAATGACATTACCAACATGGAGCAGAAGGGAGCCAGAAAGGGATGGTGGGGTTGTAAGGATGAATTGCTGGTTCAGAAAATGATCCTTGAAGAGGCTGAAACTTACCACCGTAACCTCTCAATGTGTAGGATAGACTACAGAAAATCTTATGATTCTGAAGTCACTGAAATGTATTGACGTCCCCGAGCGACTAAGTGTTTTACTCAAGTCTGTAATGAATTGCTGGTCAACACAACTTGAGACGTATTCGCAGGGGCAGGTGGTAACTTCGGAACCAAATTCTATTACAAGAGGAATATTTCAGGGCGATTCGTTCAGTCCTTTGCTTTTCTGTTTGTCACTATATCCTTTAAGCTTTTTGCTTAGCAAAGAGGAAGGTCATCATCCTGGACCTCCCCAGCACAGATCCCAAACACACTTTACTCACCTGCTTTACATGGATGACCTTGAACTTCTTGCCAATGGAGGATCCACACTGAAAAAAAACAGATTCTCCTTGCCGAGTCCTTTTCTTATGATATCGGCATGTCCTTTGGACTCGACAAATTCAATATTCTTCATCTGAAACGTGGCAAGGTAGAAGAGGGAGGATCAGTCAGTTTACTTGAGGGAGGAGTTATTGACCATCTCGTGGAACGTCATGCCTATACGTACTTAGGTATGCAGATTAGGAACTAACTTCAGAATGCCCATATCAAGGCAAAACTTCGGGCAGAGTACAAATGTAGACTTAAGAAAATTTGGAGTTCAGAGCTGAACGCTTGCAATAAAGTTTAAGCCACAAATACTTATGCTGTACCCGTCCTTTCACATTCTTTTGGTGTTGTTGATCGAAGGAAGCAAAATATTCACACGAAAAAACATGTCAGACAATAGATCCAACCTTCCTCGCTCTTCGCTCAATAGCTTATATTTACCAATCATTATGGGAGGGCGTGGTTTGATTAACGTTGGAGCTCATCCTGATAGAATTATTCATTGCACTCTTGCACACATTCATTTGTCTGAGGATCCATGTGTGAAGCATGTCAAGACTCATAATGAAAACAAGTCATTCTACAGTTTTCGTAAACGAGCCAAGGTTGTGGGACATAATCTCAATGTCAGTGTTGATTTTGTTGATGGTTCTTTACTGCTGGACGGTACAGAAATGAGTGTCAACCAAGTGAAGTGCCATATCAAATCGGCCAAGACTCAGTTTTTCAAGGAGGGGCCATCTGGACGACCACTGCATCGAGTTTATGTGCAGTGTGTTGAGAAGGTCAACAATCCTGCAGAGTCTTCTTTAGGATGAGGTCGGCTCGAGAAAAAAAGATCGAAAAGCACAGTAATCTTCACTTTCATCTTAAATTCCCCACCCTTCCCCGCCACCAATCTCACCTCCACTCCACCCCATCCCACCGGTTTCAGTTTGAAGAGAAGAGGTCGCAATCTTATTCCTGATCTGGATATTCTTTTTTTTATTCGACTTATTCACTGGGGGGCTGTCGGTTAGCCTAGTGGTTAAAGCGTTCGCTCGTCACGCCGAAGACCTGGGTTCGATTCCCGACAGGGGTACAATGTGTGAAGCCCATTTCTGGTGTCACCCGCCGTGAAATTGCTGGAATATTGCTAAAAGCGGCGTTAAACCATACTCACTCGCTCGCTCGCTCACTCACTCACGCAAGGTCACTGATTTCCTGATTGTAATTCCTTGATACGCGTATCGTGCTTCAGCTGATAATGATAAACTTATCTTCTCAGCAATTGTTCTTCGTATGTCAAGGAATATATCTATATTAGACACGTAATGCTTACCTAACATCTATTACACTATAAAATTAATTTACATGATGACTCATACATTGGTCAATGAATGTGTTGAAAACACATTATTTGGTAACAGATGAATCAACATTGCAAGTAATTTATACACTTCTTATTTTCAAATTTAATGAAATTGTTTGAAATGTTTCTTTTTAATCATTCTGATAAACACTAAACAATGCACCATGTTAAATCGACATGGTGCACGTCTTCTCTCGCGGAAATTCCTTCCTTTGCTTTTAATATGCTTATTGAAAATGTTTTGAGTTTTTGAGATCAATAAAATAAAAAACATATCAAGGATGACACGTACGTGTACTTGACATCAGATGGTTTAGGATTGCTATCATGACGGTAAAGATGAATACGATGAGTCGAGTGACATGACGTGAATCTAACACGATTTCCTCCCTTGATGCTAAGTTGAGAGAGATGGAGGTTTTATACCACTTTGAAGAGTATTTCAGTTTAACAGTGTGTCAACTGGAGGTTGGAAGAAACCATATAAAGATGCAGGTTGTAGATAGTTACCCTTTCCTTGAAACCCGAGAACATGGCTAGGGTGTAATCAAAATCAAGAAACACAGTAGATTTTATATCCTTATTCAAACGTGTGTAGAGAATTATCAGGACCATGTGTGTACATATATCATGTACATAAAAGACATGACTGTTTTGTGTCCCATTACTAGGTTATTATCCTTCGATGCACCTACGTTCATTGTACAGTTCACCTACTCAGAAAGATACTTCAAACACGATGAAACCTATTTGAATGGTTTAAAGTATGCAAACAAACTTAAATACTAAAACTGTAAGGACTATTAAGCAGTAAGCCGGATGAGGTCACTCATGTTCGTTATGCTATTAATAATGCACCACTGAAAACGTATCTATCGATTCCATGTGAACATGGTGCGATTTTAGGCTGTATAAGAAACAAATTACTGCACCCGTGCATGTATACCATTTATTTTTAAATTCCTTCTTTGAGGATGTTACCTTTTCGTTGAAATTCGAGAACGAGGCTCGGGTGTCATTAAATCACGAGCAGAGCGAATCTGGGATTCGATCTCAAGACCAATGGTTTCTAGAACGCCTAAGGGGCGCATCTGCTCCAAGCGAACTGCGACGACTGGGCCACCTGTGACTTTCAATTAGTATAAAACAGCATATTTTCAGCAGCATAAACTAAAGATGCGACTTATTTAGTGGCTCATAACTACGATGCACCCACGTTCATTGTACAGTTCACCTACTCAGAAAGATATTTCAAGCACGATAAAACCTATTTTAATGGTTTGAAATATGCAAACAAACTTAAATACTAAAACTGTAAGGAATAGGTATGAGTATTAAGCAGTAAGCCGGATGAGGTCACTCATGTTCGTTATGTTATGTATTAATGCACCACTGAACACGTATCTATCGATTCCATGTGAACATGGTGAGATTTTAGGCTGTATAAGAAACAGATTACTGCACTCGTGCATGTATACATTTTGGTTTTTAAATTCCTTCTTAGAGGATGTTACATTTTCGTTGAAATTCGAGAACGAGGCTCGGGTGTCATTAAATCACGAGCAGAGCGAATCTGAGATTCGATCTCATGACCAATGGTTATAAGAACGCCTAAGGGGCGCATCTTCTCCAAGCGAACTGCGACGACTGGGCCAACTGTGACTTTCAATTAGTATAAAACACAGGAGATTTTATGTCCTTATTCATATCAAAGAGCATTTTCAGCACCACAAACTAAACATGCGACTGTTGAGTGGCTCATAACTAGGTCCACCTACGATGCACCCACGTTCATTGTACAGTTCACCTACTCAGAAAGATAATTCAAGCACGATAAAACCTGTTTAAATGGTTTGAAATATGCAAACAAACTTAAATACTAAAACTGTAAGGACAAAGAGGAGAAAATCATTGGTACATGACACAGTGGATATTGTTGTAAATGACTTCAGCAGCTAACTTCGTATTGCCGTTCCGTGTCGCCATTGAGTGTGATGCTGCTCTGCAACTCATGTCACAGATAAGCGATGGGTCACAGGACCGTAGCTTGTCATTAACCTACATTCATATCGACATTAATATCAACGTCACCCCGTTTGTTGTTTAGCGCCGCACTCAGCAATATTTCAGCTATATGACGGAGGTCTGTAAATAATCGAGTCTGGACCAGACAATCCAATGATTGCCATCATGAGCATCGATCAACGCAATTGAGATCGATGACATGTATCAACCAAGTCAGCGAGCCTGACCAGCCAATGCCGTTAGTCGCCTTTTACGACAAGCATAGTCGCCTTTTACGAAACGTATGGGTTGCTGAAGATCTATTCTACCCCGGAATCTTCACGGGTCCAGCACCCATACAAGGATTAACGCAACACAAGGTTTGAGTGAGTGAGTATGGTTTTATGCCTCGTTTAGCAATATTCAGCAATATCACGGCTGGGGACACCAAAAATGGGCTTCACACATGCCGGGAATCGAATCCGGGTCTTCGGCGTGACGAGCGAACGCTTTAACCACTAGGCTACCCGACCGCCCCAAGACAAGGTTTCATACTAACAGAAACGTTACTGTACTTCAATACCCGAATACACAACTAAAACACTGTTGGAAATGCTAGAAAAGTGCTTTTCTGTGAAGTACGTGTTTGCGTTGTTTCTCCTACCCTTTTGCCCCCCTCCGTTTAAGATTTCAACTTGTATACATAACAACATGATAGTTTCTTGAACAACATTAAAACAAACAGCAGATACTATTGGGTACAGGGTATTCATTGTCGTGTACCGTATTGACATTTAATATTTGAGTTATTTTGCAATTCATTGCTTTCATTTGGAGCCAAAATGGAATGCAGTCAGATTGACAAGAGACTGTGACCATGAAAATATAAGCGACAAAACCTTTCACATATTCAATAGAAATCTCTGCTAACAGCAGAGTGGATTGCACGGTCCCGACTATTCATGTGCATGTGTTTATGAATCATTGTCAAACTGATGATACCAGGTGTTCGCGAAAAGGTGAGCGTATCCTGCCCCACAGGTAGCACTTGCCACAAACATAAGCAAAGGAAGGTCAACTGTTCACCTGAAAAAAAACGGGAACGTATGGTACAAATCAAAATGGGGAATTGCATCGGACATAATATTTCTCACCGATGCGTAAAATTTGTAAATGTCCTCATCGTGTCTACCATAACACTTTTTGAAAGCTTTACTGAGGCTTTGAATATGAGCAAACGTTTTATGACGCTCTTGGAAATCTTGGTAGAAAAAGCATCCTCGACAGTACATGTGTGTTTAATCCCATGTATGAACAATTATTTCAATCAAAACCAAAACTTGTTCGACCTCTAGGGTTTAGAATTACGCCACATATTATCGCAGCTAATGTTGATCTTTCTGCTATCTCACCTTCCCGGTTACTGTCTACACCTCCTTGGCAACTAGTCAAACCGGAGGTAGACATAACACTAACTACCCTAAAAAAAGCTAACACAAATCAATTGGTCTATCAACAAGAATATGCCCAATTAAGGTCAAAATATGGTTCTCATCACTCTATTTTTACCGATGGTTTCAAGGATGATGGCAAAGTTTCAAGTACCACTATCATTGGATCTGATATGGTGTCGTATTGGACATAGTTGCTACACCAATGAGTATTTCTTGAAAGATGAGGATCCTCCGTTTTGTGTCCCTTGTGATGAGAGAATCACAGGCAACCATGTTTTGCTTGACTGTGTTGATTTTTCTCTCACAAGTGATAACTGTTATAATTCAACAGCTTTAAAGGAACTGTTTTATAATATCAGTGTTCATTTCATTCTCATTATTTTTAAAAGAAAAAGTATTACTTGATTAATTTTTAATTGTTTTAGAATAATGGGATATTATTGTCAACTGAGATTTATGAAGACGGTGCCACTCAGGGGGTTAAAGTTGTGTTAAATCTTTGTCCCGTGGCACGTGAGTCCATCTATATTGAAATAATAAATATCAACTAGTGCTTTAATTCCTTGATGCTGCTTTGATTTTTGATTGATTGATAAACATTGCGTATAAGCAGTCGCGACCAAAGCGATTGCATAGATCCTGCTGGGAATCATGCAGGAAGCAAAAGCACTGTAAGTCCCCACGATCCCCAGGTAGGTGGTCTAGCTGTAGTTGCCAGTGATCTATAGCCTGGTTTTATTTTCTATTGACTGAAAAATTCTTTTTTTTAATATTGTTCAGGTTTGTTTTATTTCTAAACTATGATATTTACCTTACTTTTTTACTGTCATTTGTAGACAGGAATTTTAAAATAATAAACTTGTTCTCATCGCGACATGGCTGCAATATTGCCGATGCGATGTAAAAGTATAATATAACTCACTCACATGTACAAATCAAGCAAAACATGCAAGCCAATCCACTCACTTCAACCATCTTACATAACTCTACTCTCATAATCACTTACAATTCAACCACTCACTCACTCACTCTCAGCACACAACCCATACATACAGTCAAACCGCATTAAAATGTCATTGTGATCTTAACAGATAGAACTGTACAACTTGTGAACCAACATGAAGCGAGAGAACTCTTCATTGTAGATTGAAATGGCACACAGACGCCGAACAAACGCAACCAAACACAACAGTAACTCGTACTAAAAACATGCCAAGCAAACGTCTAATATCTGTATTACTTCCTCCTTTCTTAAGCTGGCAGACTATTTAAAATGTCGTTAAAGGCAACTCACTCACTGACTCATCTCCCTACATTAAGTTCAAGTTTACACCATCGACTATGCATATGTAAGGTTCATAAAAATGAGTGGAGCATATGATCATTAGGTCCCAAATACCTCCGACACAACTACTGCAGCCATCATCTATCAAAACCATGTCGACTATCAGCGCCCGCAGTGTGTAACACTGGGACACTATAGTCACGTGATTCGGCGCCAGTTAAACGTGCTTCCCATTCAGTTGACCAGCAGGCTTCCGAGCGGTGAATACAAGGATTTTACTCTGTCAAGGTGAGACACCCGCATATCAAAGTTTATCTCAAGACGTAATACCTGTGTTCATGGTTTGGTTAAACATTACACTGGAAGTGTACTAGTATTTGATTCTGAATGTGATGAAGTGAATCTCGCTTCTAAGCTGTTCACTGATTGTCACTTTCAGCAAGTACTTTCAATTTTGTTTCCAAAGTACTTTACTGATAACTCTGCCATTTTAGTTGGTAAATTCTGTATACATTCACATCACGGTCACGTAAGGCGGTTTAGGGTAATAATATGTCAAAATGATGTGCGTTAATTGTGACATTTTACATTTTATTTGAGGGTTATATTTAGATATACTCTTCAAAATGGGAAACGCAATACGGATATTTTTGGCTATAAAAGCAACATTATATTAGCGGACCAAGATTTGCACAATGAAGAGGTTTAATGTGTTATAGTGTGAGTGACAAATTTCGCGGATCAAAATGATCACAACAAGAACATGCAAAAAATTAGTCGGGAAACACGTACAATTCAGACAAAACGCACCCAGTGCATTAACAAAAGGGCCATGGGGATGCACGCACTCAACGTGAATCAGCACTATGAACGGTATTAAAGTGCAGGGATTATGATTGCCTGGCATCTGCCTCTATCGAAAAGTGACAGTTCAACAACATGCCAAGATTAATAGAAGTTCAACGAAACAACGTCATAGGCCGGACTTGCAGGCAGGATAAGCCCGATCGGCTTTTCCCAGGGTTTTCAATGTAGCGGCCAGCCCCATCTAAAGGTTGTGGGATCGGTTTAAACAGCTTGGGTCAACACGTCATCGGCAAAGGTCGGGGCGACCAAGAGTAGAGTAACCACTCCCGCCCAAGATCGCTTCATCCGACTGCTCCACCTAAGTGAAAGGACGACCACAGCCACCCCAACCACATCCCAAATACCCGGACAGCACAGACTCTCCGATCAGACCGTGCGAAATCGTTTAAGAGCAGCAGGTCTACGAGCAAGACGTCCTGTTCGACGCGTCATATTGAGTCGACAACATCGTCAGCAACTGCATTGGTGTCGTCAACACAGCTTATGGCCTCAACTGCGATGGCGAGATGTCTGGTCACCATAAGGGGCAACTTAATAGGGTCTCAGTACATCCGGGACGTTTTGAGGCCAGTCGTCGTTCATTATGACAACCACACTCTTGCTACTCGACCTCAGTACATAGATGACAACGCCAGGCCTCATCGTTCGCATGCAGTCGTGGATTACATGAGGGCCAATGCAATAACGACTGACTCTAACCTTGCCAGCAATGAGCGCACATTTGAACCCCCTTGAACATGTTTGGGATATTCTGGGGCGGACATACAGGCACGAGATCCTCCTGTACCAGATTTACGTCCATTGGAAGCAGCATTGCATCAGGAGTGGTTGTTGTTGACCCATCAACAGATCCAACGTCTGACTGGAGGCATGAGACGTAGGGTAGAATGCGTCATCCGGGCACGTGGCGGTTATACCCGCTACTGATCTGTAGATGTGATAAAGAGACTTTAAGGAACTTTTTCAGACGTAACTCGTTTCCTTAATCCTGCAGCTCCATACTTTTTTGAAGAATTGTCTTAGGTCAAATACAGTACCTGTGTAACCATGATGTTTTTGCCAGTGAATTTCAATCACAACTCACCAATATCTTCTTTATTTGTTGTCAAAAGTTTGTTCTATCCGATGACATTGGTATCGCCCAGCTCCTGTGGTCTGTCATCCCATGCCATGATTTTTGCCATTTGTCATGGTACAGAAATAAGGGTGTGCTTTACTTTTTTCTCCCAGTTCTAAGATTCCAGTTCTGTCGCGCAATACACAATGCTAAACGAGCAGCTTTGTGGCGATCTTTCAACAAGGGACGCTTTATGACTCGTCCAGCCCTCAGTTCTGCTGCTTTCAGCCTGTTCCTGATGGTTCTAGTGCTGAAACGACAATTGGGCAACCACAGCTGTTTCAGACGAGTACTTGTTAAAAAGGGTTCTCGGCGTATGAGACGAAGAAGGTCCCTGTCTTCGCGACGTGTCGTCACATAAGGTCTTCCGGATCTGGGACGGTCCTGTACATCACCGTTCTGAGTATGTTTCTCGACAAAACGGCTTACGACAGTGTGATGATACCCCAAATTCTACCAATGGCATTACAAGACATGCGTTATGCATGCCGATTATTTGCCATCTTGTGGCGTTTGATAATCGCCTTGGTTCCATTGGCACACTATGTAATGGAATAACTGTTTGAAACCGAGCTTAAGAAAGGAATTCTAACGTTTGGATATACTGCTTTTAGAGCTCCTCGAGGGTAGCATGCTGCACGGGCATACCATGCATGGCACATGCGCTTTCATGACTGTTACAAATATTGGGACCAAACAATAATGAAATATATTAGGGTGTGCTTAACTTCTTTCTCTGTGTATATGTATTATCTTAACTTCCAACGCTCCTATTTAACATTCACATACCACTTCAAGTCATGAAATCATTCATGGAATATCCACTGAAATTCAGAACACTATCCAGAGTGCCTCACATTGGGATATCATTCCATTGTTGTGGTAGGTATATAACAGATGTTGTAGGTCTTTCTAGAACTGTTCATTAACCATTCTACGTGGACCATTTACCCCCGTGCAGATTCGGGGTTAAACAACAAACAAGCAAACTTGTACCTATCGGTGGCAGATTGGAGACGCACAAGATTATTTAGGGATTTACTTTATCATGTTAATCCGTAAACAACCTTCAGTATTATTATCATTTAGTTTCTCTGTGCTGTATATCATTCTTCATCAGAAATCCAATTCCTTCAGAGCTTCTTTTTGACCGACGGTTTATGTGTTTTCTCCTGACCGTACCATTCGTCTCTGTTTAACTTGTTTATCATCTTTGTCTTGGTAAAAAATGTCTTGCATGTCCCACAGATATCACAGTCTAACGGATCAACAACATCACATTTGAAATTAAAAAACATCCGTATTCTTCATATTTAGCTTAAAACATCGTGAGTTTAAGTGAACAATTGACTTGCCTTTGCATGAGTTTTGGACGGGTGCTACTGGTTGGGCAATTTCGGCTGCCCTGTTCGTGAACACCTGGTATCACCACTATATGTTTTATCAACACATGCTTACATGTAAGATATTCTGGAATCGTATACTGGACAGGTTAGTGGGGATTTCTAATTGGGCATGGCGTTTGTTGCTTTTATTTATTGTCAGGACACATTCGTGACGGTTTGTATGTCATGTGCATTGTACCTGAACGACATAGCATACTAGCATACACGGCATAATGCTTGTATTGTAATCAGAAAATCACGATGAAAGTTATATTTAAATTTCTTAGCAGGGACGACAATGACGGAGCGCTACAGTTTCAACAGCAGAACAAAGAACACCCTCAAATGGGAGGACTATGTTGTGTTTGGAGGTACACTTCTCATCCCTGCCGGGATTGGCCTCTACCATGCGATCAAGGACAGGAAGAAAAACAGCCCGTCAGAGTTTCTGGTTGGAAACCGTCAGATGGGCACTATCCCTGTAGCTTTGTCGGTGACGGTGTCCTTTATGTCAGCGTTGACGTTGCTTGGGATGCCTGCCGAAGTCTACAACTACGACACGATGTTTTGGTGGGTTGCCCTCGGCATGGTAATGGCCGTGGCCGGAGCAGCGCATCTCTTTCTGCCCTTCCTGTACAGGCTTGGGGTAACCAGCGTCTATGAGGTAGGAAGCTACTTATATTAACTTTCACAGAATCCCACCCGCATCGATTACATATTGTTGTTATTCAGGGTTTGCCAACGCAGAGCGGGACAAATTCGGAATGGCCATCGGTTTGAACTTTACAATAGAATAGGATCGGGCAAACTTCACATCATTGGAAGGCTATGGATGAGATGTGATCATGTAATGTATATCCCAATGTGTATAGCTCGTATGGCACTGGGTGATGCAATGACGTGTGATCAAACAAGTGGTAGAGAGAGAGAGATTCTTTATTTCCTCCAGAAGTTAATCCGAAGATTATACAATTAATCAAACGTATTCACACAAACTCATATTACCTGTACATATATACAATACAAGACAGTAGCACCAGTGTTATGCCATTCACACAGTACAAAAGATTAGATCAGATGACATAATCAAGGTAAGGCTTTAGTGTAAGTACATAAGCAGAAAATATCAGTATAACAGATTCCCATGTAACTATATCAATACATTGTGAGAAGTGAGTATCAGCACCAAAGAAAAATGACAACATATCTTCTTCACCTTGTAATTCCAACTGGACATAGGTTTTAACATCAAGCAGATTCATAAAAGTTGAAAACAGTTAATTTCTTTCCTGCAGTAGAGCTTCACAATGTAATATGATGTGATTATCATAATCAAAGGCATGCTTGTTACACAATAAACCGTCCCTAGCAGTTTTGTTTCGTGATGAAACTATAACACAAAATTTTAAACTTGGCCTCTGTTCTGTGTACAGATATGCTAGTTGCCATACTATATGGTGAGTAAGCTTTGTGTGTATTAGCATGAAGCGTGAAAGACCTGTATTGACAGAAACTTGTCTGCACCACATATTTTCTTCATATTTATGATTGGTTTTATTAACCAGTTTCTTCCAGTTTCTCTTTGTAGGAAATACACCACAGCTTACATATGTACAAAGGTTGTTTCCTAGGTTATACTTGTTAAGAACTGATAATAAATCTCCACATACAGATTTAGGATTAGTTGGATTTGCAATGTATGCACAAAAAAATTGTTACAGGTTAAGTTACATAAGCGGCCAAGCAGCTGAAGTTTAATTTACACTTATCGATATAGCCGATCGTTGTCCAAAGCCCAAGATAAGCAATAGTGGATTCTGATGGAGACCTTTTACAGTTCGCGCGAAATAGCGTTGAGTATGTTCAATGTTATTAATGTTTTGACCCTTAATATCAAAGAGCAGTTCGCAGCCGTAAAAACTTGTTTTTAATATCATTCTTAACCAGACTTTTACACTGGTAGCTGGATGTAGCTCAGAACTGTTGAGTCCCACAGATTTTAACGAATTGATACTTTGTCTTGCTTTTTGGCAACATTTTTCAATACTTGATTTACATGACAGGTTATGCGTTAGTAGTATGCCACCATACATGACAGAGTCAGAGGTTGTTATATTTATATCACCAAGTTTGCAGTTAATATCTAACCCCTTTTGTTTTGTCTTAGAGAAGAGAACAACATTACTTTTTGAAGGGTTATACGTTAGTCGCCACTTTGAGGCATATGAATGTACTGTATAAAGTGCTTTTTGAAGCCCTCGTGGCGAGGTGCTCACAAGAGTTGTGTCGTCTGCAACCAAAACAGTTGGAATATCTAGACCAAATACACAAATACCACTATTTGCTTGTCTAAGGGCTGTCATTAATGATGACTAAGAAGAACCAAGCAGAGAGAACTCTTCCTTGTCCGACACCTTGGTATATATCTGACTGTTCACCCTGATAAGCAACAAAAGCATGGCTATTTGTATAGCTATGGTGTAATAACTTCCATGTATTTCCTCTGATACCCATTTGGTGGTACGTGGTCCTGTATATTGTACACATTACATAAAGTAAGGTAACGCAACGTTGGTCGAGGATAGTAGGTGGCTGTGTTCGGCAAGCTTGAAGAATTTCTAGGGATTCGGTCACTGAAAAACATTGACAAGTGAACTTTGTTCGAAATAAGCCACTGTGGACCCAACATTGAGTGGTCACCGATGAGGAAAAGCTGGTAATGTGACTGTTCACATTCTCGAGCCCCATAAGGCAGCTTGGGTTGTACTTCAGGGAGCTGATCATGAGAACAAAATTTGAGTGCATGCTTATCCTTTGACTGGGGTATAAAATAATGTGTTACTCTTTGAACATGCTTCAAGGTTTGGATTTGGCGCAGTACAAATATGCACGTTATTATACCTATACTTACTGATGTGTGACTGTATTGTTGCGGGCACGGGTGTCCCTGTCGTCTTATTATTGACTTTTCGGAACTGCGTTCCTGAGTACGAGAATATAACTCAACCCGATTGGAGTTTGTCAACACCTTGTTTGATGTTTGATGGTTTTGTGAGCTTCAGTTTGCAAAATTCAAGCTATATCACAGCAGTCATTTGTTTTTGATTGTCAGCAACATCCTATGCTATCGGGATACAATAACCCAGGAGCAACCCACCAAGTCACAATGCCTGATCATATGTAGTTGCTACAATTATGAATCCAAGTTTTAAAATAGGGAGATGTGGTGGTGGATTGGTAGTTGTGTGTAAGTAAAAATGTGTATATTAGTAAACTTTAATATAAATGGTCGCTATATGGCTGCAATAATGCCGATGCGACGTAAAGTTTTAACTCACTTAAACAAACGTATACATCAATAAAATTTATGTTTTTTGTACGTGTTCAATCAGTGATGTCTTTCGTTATGTTGTGTCTATTTTCAATTACAGTACCTCGAACTGAGATTTGGGAAGCGAGTTCGGATACTGGCATCTCTTAACTGGATTGTTCAAGTGGTAAAACATTTAATTGTATATGCACATGTATAAAGTAGCATCATGCTAACTCAAATAAGCCAAAGACAATTTCAGAGCTGTCATGGACTCTCGTCCGTGATTTTCGTCCGTCTCGGTTGTACTAAGACTAAGATTAATATCAGATGTGCACAATCACCAAAAATGCATAGTCCCTAATGAAAGTGAATAAACCATTTCCATAATCGTAAGAAATATCTACAAATACAAGCGTCAATATTTTGACGATATTATAAGCATGTGTTTATGAATTACTATCAAATAGTGATGACGGCAGGTGTTCGCAAAAAAGTAAGCGCGTCCTGCCCCATCGATGTCACCCGTCACGAACACATGAAAAAGGATGTCAACTGCTCACTTGAAAAAATACGGGAACACGTCTACCATAAAGAGGTATTGAAACCTTTACGGAGATCTTACATGTTGTTAACCTGATCAAACAACTTTTCAGTAAGATCCGTGTGACACTCGTAGAAATCTTCGTAGAAAGAGCATACTCCATTGTACCTGAAAAGTAGTGAAATGTGGAAACCAAAGGCTGGAATATTTCTTGACATAGAGATAATGTTGACTATTGAAGTCATCACTCGATGCAGTCTCGACTTTGATGCAGTCTTGTGAATAGGTTTAATCATACTAATGGAAGTGAATAAACCTTTTCCATAATCGTAAGAAATACCTACAAATAGAAGCGTCAATAGTTTGACTATATTATAAACATGTGTTTATGAATTACTATCAAATAGTGAGGACGGCAGGTGTTCGCGAAAAAGTGAGTGCGTCCTCCCCCATCGATGTCACCCGTTGACTATTGAAGTCTTGTGAATAGGTTTAATCATACTACCTTTGTGTGTTTACTGTTTATCGCTGCACCCAGCAATAATTCAGCTGTATGACGGCTGTCTGAAAATAATCGAGTTTGGTCCAGCAAGCCAGTGATTGACATCATAAACATTTATTTACGCATTTGGGATGCGACGAAATGCATCAACAACCCAAGTCAGCGAGCCTGACCACCCGATCTGGTTAGTGGCCTCTTACACGCATAGGTTGCTGAAGAACAATTCTAACCCGGCTTTTCAATGATTGAGTGCGTGAGTTGGGTTTAACGCTGCTTTTAACAGTATTCCAGTTACGGCGTGGCAGCTTAATGTGGTAGGAAAGCCCAAACCTAGAAACATAATCGGCGGTTTCAAGGGGGCTGAGACTTGTATCATACATTGTGCCACCGTACAGATATCATACTCCGATGGAGAAAAAACCTTAAACATATATACCTGTTTAAAGAATAGTTGGCTGATCGTTGAACAGCTTATCATTCAGTTCATGGGTTGCTATGTACTGAAGTTGTTTTGTTTCAGCTGATGTACATGGCCTTTGTTCTTTTTGCCCCATCACTGGCGCTTTATTCAGGTAATCTACTACTCATATTGATATTGATTTCCTTATCTACCCTTTTGTCGATTGGCATAATTTTAGTTTAAGGCTTAAGTGTAAAATGAATTGTCAATGCAAGAAAATTATTTGAATACATTTTCACAACTACTTTGCCCTTTAGGCCAATGGAAATCTGTTTCGACGGGGAATTTAAACTGATTATTCTCATGCATTGACACTTTGTGTTATTAACTTGTAAAACATATTTTTATTCATCAGCGCCACGACATAATGTGATTGATGCAAGGCAGAAACGTTCCACTGTGGTGTCACAGCATAGTAACGTTTCACCGTTATGTGACGTTCAAATTGTGACTCGCGATCATAGTGATGTCATGTTTCAATTTGTTTTAATTTGATGAAATCTTCCTCAATTAGCTCTAAATTTTCTCTGGCAATGTCACCTTTATTTCCTGAGTATAGTTTCAATTATGATTTGGAATTAACATATATATGCCCTCTGCCTCATAGCATTCATTAACCTTATGAAGGAGTAAGCACATACTCCGAAATGTTGTGTTTCCTCATAATAAAGAAGTTGACATCCATACATTCTCTCCCTTATGTGTATCACGTCTAAATGCCATTCTAGGACTTGTCTGTCTATGATATGTACTGACACCTAAACGGTAATGGATTCCACTTTAATAGTTGTTCTGGAACATATGAACAAAACAATACAATCATAATATACGTTCAAAGGTATTAACAGGCGAACCAATGTACACCTCTACTGTAACCATATGATCTGCTTTATTTAAGAGATAATTCTTCAAAATTTATACTTTATGAGGGGCCCATGTCGTACACGTACGTGTTCTTTTCTTACATTTTACCATGTACCTGGCATTGTGACAGTACTTAACGACACGTCAGATATACCATTATCATATAGTGGGTAGGTTTCTCGGCAGGATAATGCCATCGGATAAAAACGATATCCGTTAGGGTCATATGCGGATAGAGATGCAAATATCAAAGGTCAAGTAGGGACTACTTTTTTTACTGTTTATAAACAAACATGGCGTCGCCCTCGTCATTCGGCGTTCGAGTAAGAATTAACCATCGGGAATCTGGATACACTACAGGGATAATTGCTATCATTACCAAAAGAACAGTCTAATATACTGAAAATCAGTGTCTAACTGTGACGTAGCAAAGACATTTTATAAGTTTTGGCAACTTTGGAGATATAAATTTCGAAACAATATTTACGAAGGCACGAGGCCTTGCCAAGTAGCCATATATGTGCTTGTAGACCTCTGCGGCTTGAAACCTTCTCCACAAATTAAAATAGTTGGATTCGGCCGAAATATGTTTGAATTGTTACCTTGTTTCGTTTTGTCGCTGTGTGTACATCTGACTACACTTCTTCACGTTATGACAGGACAGGCCGACTGTCAACAACGTCTGAGCGTGGCCGTGACGTCTCTAAGACTAGGGTTAGAGTAGCTCCCCTTTGACAAAGGGCAGTTACTCTAGCGGACAGACCGATGGATTGCCGCAAAAGGCAATTAAAAACAATTGTTGTTTTGCGTATATGTAGCTTCGCCACTGTATTAGAAACAGATTTCAGTTGGAACTATATTGGCTACTGTCACTGTCCGACTGACACATCACTTACCCTGTGACGTAATAAATGTCAATGCGCGCATTCCAGGAAAACTCGCAAGGTTTCGGTAATGTTTGTTAGAGAGGGAAAGCGATTTTGAAGCACAGAATTAAAGAATGACATTATATGATAAAGAGGTTATCACGCTTGTGTGTTTGGGGATAGTAAATATCCTGTATTAGGAATAAACACTATGTATTTAGCTCGCCAAGGCTCGTTAAATACAATGTTTATTCCTAATGCAGGATATTTACCATTCCCAAACACACTCGCATGATAACCTCTATTTATCAGGCAACATAAATGAAGTTTTGTTTCAGTAACTGGTCTGGACTTACGGCTGTCAATCTCTTCTGTTGGAATAATAGTGACCTTCTACACAGCTCTGGTAGGGTTATTAATAAATTAATCGAGGTCAGAATAGGTGCGTAGGACGACCCGATAAACATATTAAACGTTGGATTAACTAGAAAAGTAATAGCATTACATGCATCAATAGTTTAAGAAGCCCCTTCACAACTATTTCCTGAAAGTGACAAACCTGGTACCTTGTAACCCATTTACTGATGTTTTACGCCAAGCAAGAACAATATAATGAAGAATGTGGATATCAGACACCAGCCGTTACTTCCAGTTTTGAATAACATATTATTTGTACATTAGGATTTCTAGGGATATAATATAAGTGTATATTATACAGTTACAATGTCACACATCCGGTTTTTGTTTTTTTGATGGTGTACATTCTAAAATGTTACATATGAATTCATCTTGAAACAAATATCCATCATTGATGTTTTGATATATCGCATTCTCACCTAATGTTTCCTAATAAATAAGCTCATTTAACTCGAATTGTCTGGTGGAAAGACAAGGAACGATTAAAAAGTGAAGCATGTGTTTGAAACTCCCCCCGAGTTCCCACAGTAAATATTCGGAAACAGTGAAAACATTATATACTGCGACGTCGGGTCAACACATCGGTGCTATTCCCATAAGTATATATACATTTGCATGTGTTTATAGGGAGGGATGAAGACAGTGTTATGGACGGACAGTCTACAGACAATCATCATAGTAGTTGGGCTCATCTCTCTGCTGGTTCAGGGATCCTTGGCGGTGGGAGGATTCTCTAAGGCCTGGGAAATTGCAAGGGAGAGGACCCGCCTCCGATTCTTTGAGTGTGTAGAATTCTAGATAGAGGGAGTAACTTGCACAAGAGAATTCCACCGTTGTATCCGTATATGAACATCCGGCCAAATCCTTGTCAACGTTAACATATTACCACCCCTTTGACCATACATCAACTTACTACCACAGTTTTGTCCATACATCAACTTACTACCGATGTGTCCATACATTAACATACTACCACAAGTTTGTCCATACATCAACTTACTACCACAGTTTTGTCCATACATCAACTTACTACCACAGATGTGTCCATACATTAAAATACTACCAGTTTTGTCCAAACATCAACATACTACCACAGTTTTGTCCATACATCAACATACTACCACAGTTTTGTCCATACATCAATATTCTACGACAGTTTTGTCCATACATCAACTTACTACCACAGTTTTGTCCATACATCAACATACTACCACAGTTTTGTCCATACATCAACTTACTTCCACAGCTTTGTCCATGCATCGACATACTTCCAAAGCTTTGTCCATACATCAACCTCCTGCCACAGTTTTGTCCATACATCAACATACTACCACAGATGTGTCCATATATCAGCATGCTGTCACAGATGTGTCCATATATCAGCATGCTGTCACAGATGCGTCCATATATCAGGATGCTCACACAGATGTGTCCATATATCAGCATGCTCACACAGATGTGTCCATATATCAGCATGCTGTCACAGATGTGTCCATATATCAGCATGCTCACACAGATGTGTCCATATATCGGCATGCTCACACAGATGTGTCCATATATCAGCATGCTCACACAGATGTGTCCATATATCGGCATGCTCACACAGATGTGTCCATATATCGGCATGCTCACACAGATGTGTCCATATATCAGCATGCTCACAGAGATGCGTCCATATATCGGCATGCTCACACAGATGTGTCCATATATCGGCATGCTGTCACAGATGTGTCCATATATCAGCATGCTGTCACAGATGTGTCCATATATCAGCATGCTCACACAGATGTGTCCATATATCAGCATGCTCACACAGATGTGTCCATATATCGGCATGCTCACACAGATGTGTCCATATATCGGCATGCTGTCACAGATGTGTCCATATATCAGCATGCTGTCACAGATGTGTCCATATATCAGCATGCTCACACAGATGCGTCCATATATCGGCATGCTGTCACAGATGTGTCCATATATCAGCATGCTCACACAGATGTGTCCATATATCGGCATGCTGTCACAGATGTGTCCATATATCAGCATGCTGTCACAGATGTGTCCATATATCAGCATGCTCACACAGACGTGTCCATATATCGGCATGCTCACACAGATGTGTCCATATATCAGCATGCTCACACAGATGTGCCCATATGTCAACATGTTACCACAGAGATGTCAAAACTTAACATACTATCATAATTTGTCAAAATTAGCATTCAATCACCAATATATGGCCAACATAACGTACATGTACTAACACACTACGATCGTGACAGTTGTTATTATGTTGCTCTGTTTGTTCTGAGGTCTCTATCCAATATATTTGTTTTGAAAGATGATATTATGTATGACGATTCATTAAAGAAATTTAAAGTACAACGGAAGTAGTAACCTAAATTTAGGAGAAAACACGCGTAAAAGTGAGAAGGTTACATTTGTAATTTCACATGAAATACATGTATCTCACCGAATTTACTGTAGTGTGCAGGAAGTAATTCCGAGTGCATGGGGAAAATTTACAAATGGTTCGTATATAGACATACCCCCCTGAACAATAAAAAATGTCTTGAATCAGAAATAATTGCAGGTGAATAAAGAAGATAAGTACATGCCTGTATCAATTGTTACAAGAGGATAGGTCCATATAACCCTACCATCCAGCTAATGTACCACCAAATCCCTGCCTCAAAGGTTACCAGAATCGTTTTTACAACCACAGAAGGGCTCTCCTTACGTTCACACAATGTATTTGGGAAAAGTTGAATTAGTATCATGTTGATTTTCAAATATTCAAAGGTTTTCCTTACACTTTTGTAATTTCGGAATAGATTATTATGGAAATGGTTTTATATGTAAGTTCACTTCCTAGGAAAGAGGAAACAACTAATACAGAAAGTTACTTTTGTGGTTACTGGGCGTTCATGATCGATCACACCTTTGACTCACACAACTCGATAATAATATGTTGCTTAACATTGGGGCTGTATTAAAAGCAGCATTAACCTGTTAAAGTAGTTTGTTGGGAACGTATGGATAGGTTGATGAGTAAAAAAGACTCCGACTTATATACGTTTAGAAGAGAAATGGGAAATAAAGATGTTGATGACCATATGCTAGTATATTTTCTACTGCTTCAAATGGTGATCTAAACTGGGCTGAATGGTTATGAACTGTCTCATCAAAATACACACTTTTGGGATGAGCGATGTAAAGTTCCCCAGTGTCAAAATGTGTCGAACGATTTCCAATTCACATTGGTGCTAATTGTACTATTATATGATAAATTCAAATCATATGCCATCGATGAGGCGTCATGTTTTGTTATCCGACTTTTATCATATGTTTGTTTTTGTTAACAGTGACAGTTCTGACACCAGATGAGTTAGAAAGCTTTTTGTGAATTCAGTGAAATTAACTGGTCTTCTGGCTTGTTGTAAAAATAAATGATTGAATAATTATGAGCAGTCCAACTCGATGTATACTTTCTTTTGATCAGTAGTTCAGCATATTTTTCATATTTGAATTGCACAAAGAATATTAACTTAATTGAAGAGTCATCTACGTCTCACATGAAAAAAAGACATAAAGCCATATATTTCAACATCACCTTCTCGTGGATATTGTGTGTAAAAAAAACAAAGTTTCAACTCCAGATACTCTTGTTAATTATATGTTCTGGGCTTGATGTCTCAGATTGTGTAAACACAGAGAAAATTGATTCTTAAATAAACTGAGGGCCAAAAGAAACGTTACCAACATTAACTGATATGCCACTTTGAAACAAAGATGCCAACCTGTTCAAAAACAGTAAAGAACACATCTCACGAATACAGCCTTCATGTTCTCTGTCGTTCTGTGCACGTGTTTTGCTGTTTTGGGAGATATTAGTGTTTTTCAGCAATTTTTTAAAACATTCTTTCCCAAATTACCGTGCAATTTCCGGATATAAATTACGCACGGATCTGTTCCCTATCATTGGTTGCGATGATTAACACCAACGAAGATGCCAAGACTGACCGCTGTCCAGAGGGAGAGAGCCCGCAGGATGACCGCTTTTTACGGATACTTCATCTGAGGAACAGATTTCTTACTGTGACGTCATCAGCTGCCAACAGCTTAGGACATCCGGTCAGCAGACAAACAGTGACCAGACGACTACGACATTATTGTCTCCGGGCTTATCGCCCTTTCAAGGGCATGACCTTGACCCGTCAACATCGACGTGCCAGATTGACGTGGTGCAGACAAACTCAGCGATGGCATGGCAAAGGGAATGGCGGCGAATGCTGTTTAGTGACGAGAGCAGGTTCCAACTCTTCAAACCCGATGGGCGGACGCGAGTTTATCGACGACGTGGGGAACGTACGGCTCCTTGTTGTGTCCAGGAGGTGGAACCTTACGGGGGCCGAGGTGTGATGGTCTGGGGCGGCATTTGCGGGGACGAGAAGACGGAACTTGTCATCATCGAAGGCAATCTGACACCACAACGCTACAATATCTTACGGCCAGTGGTTCTTCCTTTCATCCAGCGTCAACAACGAACGGTGTTCCAACAAGATAAGGCCACACCCCATAAAGCCCGTATTACTAGAGACTTCCTCAACGCCAACAACGTGACTGTCCCGCCGTGGCCAGCTCGATCAACAGATCTGTCACTCTGGGACCAGCTGGGGCGTCGTCTTCGGAAACGTCAATATCCTCCCATCACGAGACAAGCGTTGATCGTTGCCCTACGTGAGGAATGTAATCGGATACCTGCAGTCGATGTGAGGACGCTTGTCTACTCAGTTCGACGCCACATTCGAAGATGCATTGCCGCTCATGGAGGTGATATCCCGTATTGAACGGTCTGGCCTGGGCCGTCGTCACCTTAACGTTGTAGCCAATGTTGTTGATCGAATACTGGACGAATGACCCCTTGTCAAGAAATGTCCCTGTTGGAGGTCAAGGACTTTGTTGTTTAATTAGTAAATTCGCATTTTACTGTTCTGACGGATGAATTTCTACAATACAATTGTTATTGCTGCTTCAAATTGTGTTGGTCATATTGTATTCTAGAAATATCGTTGGTAACGTTTCCTTTGGCCGTCAGTTTATTTTGAACATGGTAAATGCTCTTCTTTTGTAACAGACACAGTAACGTTGTAACTGATCTATATTATGCCTCCGATTTAGTTTCAACCCCAGCCCGGGGGTGCGGCATTCGGTGTGGTCTTTGGTTGTGGGTGGAGGAATCATGTGGATGTCCTATCTAGGGGTTAACCAAGTGCAGATACAGAGACTCATGTCCTGTCCTACCCTCAGAAAGGCGAAAACGTAAGTATCACACTCCAGGATATCCTTTCATAGGACTGTTGCATTTGTAAATATAAAACGTCCACCCAGGAATCAGTCATCATCCAGAGGCAAGGTCGTCCACTAGCCTATATCAAAGCCTTGTTTTCACTCATGCCATTCCAAATTTACTTGTCTTGGCTCGACTCTGACGCCGTCACTCCGTGTAGAACACGAGTTATGACCCTTGTGATGAAAACGCGATATTCGGTCAGATCGATGTTAGTAACTGAAGGCCCAACTATGGAACCGCTCCTGGCTTCTGATTGGTCGTTTCTGTGATGACGTCACTTCCGGTTTCGGTTTGTTCACGTGACTGCGCATTGTGGGTCATGCGTGCGCATCCAAGATGGCGACTCTTCCGTTTCCGTTTGCGCGCGCACCTCGAAGAGGGCGGCACATCCGTTTCCGGGGAGGAGTCGACCCTAAGAAGCGCTCGTACAATATGAAAATATCAAAATAAAAAGAAGCATACGTAAAATCCTTGATGTTCATTTTTTTCTTTTTTTTTTAAAAGAAGAAGAAGTAGTGGTGGTTGTGATGGAGGTGGTGGTGGTGGTGGTGTTCGTGGAGGGAGGGAGGGAGGGAGGGAGGGAGGAGGAGGTGGGTTCTTTATTTTGGTTTGTGGGTTGTCAAAAAGCAAAGGATGAAAAGCGTTCTTTCGGGAGAGATGGGTGTCCCTGAAAAGGGCCGTTTTGGAGAAGAAGTAGATTAATTACTCCCTCGCCCACAAAGGGGCTGTGCTACAAAGGCACGGATGGCCTGACACCTGTCTCCTGAAAGGACACTTACTGGTGTGGCGATTGCGTGTGGAGATGATAGATCACTGAGACGAGCTTATACACAGTCGATGACCCAGCAACTTTGTTGCTAGGTTGACGTCACATCGGCGAAGGATCTTGCAACAAAATTCACAAATCATGTCATCGGGTATGATGATGTGACTGTAAACTTTGAGGTGCAAGGTCTCGTTCCACAAGGCGATCGTATTGTAGCGCAATGACAGTCGTCCGTCTAAGTTAAAGTAGGTGAGTGGCGATCACCTTAGCGCTACGATCATGTTGCGGAACGGACGCCTGAATTCTAAAGGTGAATCGACATGCACAGACATGAACGTGATGTAGGTATGCCTACGTCATGTATTTCGTGTCTCCATGCAAAGGTGGTGCCACGCGTGACTACAAACAGACGTTTATCCATATGATTATGTCGTTGTCACTCGTTCATCCACGCCGAGGAGTTGGCACTCGTGTATGCCTACATGCGTACTGTCACGCGTGTCTTCAAACAGACGTGGTGTACTTCGTGTCTTCAAACACACATGGTGTACTACGTGTCTCCATGCAAACGTGATGTACTACGTCTCTCTATGTAAACGTGGTGCCACGCGTGTATTCAAACATACGTTTATCCATATGATTACGACGTTGTCACTCGCTCATCCCTGCCGAGGAGTTGGCACACGTGTATGTTAACATGCGTACTGTCACGGGTGTCTCCATGCAAACCTGATGTACTTCGTGTCTCCATGCAAACGTGATATACTTCGTGGTGCCACGCGTGTCTCTATGCATACGTAGTGTCATGCGTGCCTTCAAACAGACGTTACTGATCGATAGACATACGTGGTGTTTGATTCGTGTCTCCATGCAAACGTGATGCCACTCGTGTACACATACATACATACATACATACATACATACGAACATACATACAAACATACATAGAGGCGTGGTGTCACTCGTAGGCGTGTACTTCAAAGATGACGGGGAGGGTGTGGGTTCTTTTGGATTGTTGTTTGTGTTGGAAAAGCAAAGGATGAAAGCGTTCTTTCGTTCAGTTCCTCCCCGGAAACGGATGTGCCACCCTCTTGGAGGTGCGGGCGCAACCGGAAACTGAAGTGTCGCCACCTTTAATGCGTGCGACACCGGAACCGGAAGTGTCGCCATCTTGGATGCGCACGCATGACCCAAGATGCACACTTCGCGCATGCGCAGTCTCGTGACCAATCCGGAACCAGAAGTGACGTCATCACTGAATCGACCAATCAGAAGCCAGGAGCGGTTCCATAGTGGGGCCATCAACTACTGATGTCGATCGGATAACGAAAGGATTCGAGATTTCATCCGTGATAATCGATTTTAAAAAATGTAAGGCGACCTCAGTACAGTGAAGAATTATATTTTGGTTTTACATAGATCAATACATAAATAAGTAATACTATATTAAGATTTTGTCAGAGACAGTGTGTTATCGGTCCTTGTGTGTTCTTCATTTGACGAGATGTTCCGTTTTCTTGGAAGGTACCATTTCCAGATTAAAAGTGGGATTAGCGATTCACGGGTATTTCACAAAATGAATTGTATATACATGTACACAGACGTCCGAATTATATCAATCGTCTGGAAAAGATCGTTTTTCTTTAATATGTTAAAGCTTTGAAACAAACTTATTATACAAAACTGGCTCCAACAGGATATATCGCTTGGGTGAGATCAAGCGATATCTACATTGTAGATATCGCGGCAATGTAATTGCATCACAAGGCTTTCTAGGCCATTGTGACGTCATTGTTACCATGACGTCACAATCAAAGGAAATCACTAATGTCTCTATTACTGAAGCTGTTAGCAGTACTTTTTACACGAAGACACTGAGTGTTACTGTCAGCAAATTGAAAAAGTTGGAAGAATGATGTTGGATGATAAATATAATCTCACATCGTGTCTTTTGATATCAAATATATCAACACTCGTTGATATATTTGCTATCAAATGACACGAGGGTGAGATTCTCTATTTGTAACCTTGAATATGTTATACAACTGTGTCTGTTTTCAGGAGGAAATCAGGCATTTGGACAATAATTTCGATGTTTCTGTTTATTACAGGGCGCTGTGGTTGAGTTCTGTAGGCCTTGTAGTCATTGTGACTTTGTGCATACTGATAGGGGTGCTCATACACGCATTCTACAAGGACTGTGACCCATTAAAGTTCAATGACCTCATATCTAGTTCTGATCAGGTGAGATATGCAACAGGTTGAAACTATTTTGATATATGATTGTCGGTTTATACTTCGATGGTTCTGTTTATGTAGAAATTTCAGTTTTAATACCAGACATGTATATTTGTTGTCGTTTATAATTATTGTAATACGTTTCAATAAAACAGGTACAAAATTATTGATGTTACTTGTAGATGGTGGCCATGACTGCGATTGTTCTGGTGTATAAGTGTTACTCCGTATGTACACGGCTCAGTTAAAGACAAAATGTCCCACAGCTGTAGAGGAGAGAACAGAAAACGCCGACACAACTGTATATACATATTAACTCTGAACGTACATATCACGGATTAAGTTTTTGAAGATTTAGTTGGGACCTATTGATATCGACCAGCCGTCTCCATCCTTCGTAAAATATGGACTTTGGATATGGAATAGTGACATAACAAAATAAATGACTTATTTTAAATCAGCAATGGATAAATATAATATCGAGATATACGTATTCATAACTAAATTTCAATCAAAGCTCCGTCGCATTCGAATGGGGCATCGCAGTCAGCTAATTATAAAAATGGGTAGAATAATATCTGCCGACCAGTCCACACATCTCACCATAAATGAGAATTCACAATGTTATATTAAATATTGAATAATGCTGATGAGCTTGGTTGTAATGTTAGTTTATTCACAATGTATAGGTCACAAAGAGCGGCACTTCGTGTACAACCGGAAATATGTCTTGGAGACTATTTTATCTCATATAGTTACATGTTACACTGTAGGTCGCAAGTAAAACAGTGGGTAAGTCGATTACCAGAAAATTATAAATGAATCGTCCTGATATAATCGGAATCGTACAATGGATGATTTGGTATGATTTGGGAAGGTTTTCTTAATTGTGTTCCGGCTAATGTCTTGGCGATGTTGAATTATTACTAAATGGACATTCCTCAATAATCGTATTCACGGTTTAGAATAAGACGACAAATTGCAAAGTCATATAATGTATGATAGTATAACATGTACATGATTACAATCAATAATGATTTCTCTATAAACAACGCCAAATACTGCATATTCTATTTACAAATATATATATTCATAGCAACACAGCACACTGACAGAAACAATTTGTAAAGTTTGCTAACTTCTTTTTTTCTTTTGACCTGATCATTCAAAGGGTCCCCTCATTTTATGTAGAGATGACAGTTTGCGAAATGCTCACATGATGTCTGCTGGAATAAGCATAACGGTGAAAGATATAGTTTTGGTATATGAAAGAAAACCTATCTTCACTGATACCTGAATTCGCCGTCACAGCCTTCTGATAACATTGGGCTCCACCGACCTCACATCCCTAGTCACATCCGTTTTTACCAAAGAGTTCACATGTATTTTGTCATTGTGTCTTTGAATCTACGTTCGAAATCACAGAACGTTAATGTCCTAAATCTACCGAAGACAAAAACCGCGAACACTTTGGTAAAAGCGGCGGCGAGATAGAATGTCGCATCTTTTAAATATTATGAATATTTTGACACACGTAGTATAAATAATCTTGGACCCGAAACGCAATATTTCGCGGCCCATACTTAACTAAATTAGCATTTGAACTCACCTATTGTTCAGATTTCTTGCAAGTGTGTAAACATTTTCATTTCAGTTACTTCCACTGTTTGCAATGGACATATTTGCAACCACCCCTGCTCTACCAGGCATTTTTCTAGCATGCATTTTCAGCGGGAGTTTAAGGTAGTGTATGAGAAATTTCCACTGACTCCTTTTGTGCGAAAATTGTGCAACATAGAAGATGAAGCTTTCAACTGGTTTGAGTGACTTAGTGCTGATTGCATACTACTGAGAGGAGAAGGGAGGCCCATTTTCTGAGGCATCTGAATTCGCTCTGATTAAATTCATTGGATATTAGCCCTGATTATTATCCCCGCCACCAGGTGACTGCCCGATTCTCAATGGGGACAAATTTGATGAAACGCTATTTAAGTTAGACATATGAAATTTAAATCACTGATGTTACTGGTCATGATCTCAATTGATAAAAAATTGATGTCTGAAATTCATTGTTTACAGAGTTATGGCCCTTACTCCAATGCTATGCTTTTCAACTTAGTGCATACTGTTTGAGTTTTCTCAATAACAATTTACCTTAGAGAAATGAAATTTTACTCACAGATATTACAGGTCACGATCTCAATTGAGTTAAAAAAAAGTGGTGTCTGAATTTCATCTTTTACAGAGTTATGGCCCTTGCTCAGTGGTTTTCAACTTAGTGTATAATGCATGATATGGGGTCAAACGTGTTCACAGAAACTACTGAAGTTACAGGAATGAAAGTTTTCATGCTCATCTAAGAGATGTTTGTCAAGGACGAAAGCCGAATGTGCCACTTTGGTAGCACAATTTATTTTTATTTGAATTATTCTCTCGAAATTTCGAGTTCTTTCTCTTGACTTCGACCGTTTTATTATTTGTAATGTACTTGAAATAACAGGTAAATAATCGTTGTAACGCGGAAAAAATTGAAATTTCGAGTTTCTTAAATAAACTTTAAACTAAATAAATTATGAGAAAATAGAAAATTTTGTGAATAAACGAGAACTAACGAGAAAATAATTGAAATTACGAAAATATAATCGAAATAACAAGATAAAACTCGCAATTTCGAGAAAATAAACAAATAATCAAAATAAAGAGAACGTTCGATTAAATATATAAATGTAACATTTGTTATTGTTTTCAAGAAACATGGGGTATTACGTTGACACAATCATAGTGGTATGCAGAAAGTGCTAAAATTGAAACCCACAACGTGGTGAGTGCGTTTGTTATTTTTAACCATGAACCACACTTTTCTATGAGAGTTACCTCCCTAATGATTACTATATATTTAATCCTGTAGCATCAACAGTAAATATTCATACTGTCCAAAGTGCTAATATCTCGCTTTTCACGGAAACTGTATCAACGGTGCTGTACACCTGTCTCAGTCCTCTCGACAGACAGACCTGCTTTACGGAAGTGGGTCAACGTTTCAGCGCAGCGAAATGCTGTATGGGAAATTAGGTTGTATGGAGTTAGACTAGTACCCTATCCTTGGCATCCTCGCGGCTGCAAGCGTTGAGCGCAAGCGCACTAGGGCAGGTAAACCTGTCTAAGATAGGGCTCTCCCTCTCATGATTGTTGCCGAATAACGTAATATTGTTTACTGTAATAAGTTTCAGTTAGGAATGTTTTGAAAAATAGTTTCATAACTAACTATTTATATCGTATACATATGGGAGACACAGATTAAATCTTTTTCCAACGATTACTCATCCCCATGTCCCAATGTGATTTTCTCAAACCCATAACAAATTAAGGCACGGCTCCTTGCGCCGTGCGATCATGGGGCTTGTGGATTGTGGGTAGGAATATATATGTAGGTCCTGTTTAACAGAGGCGACTAAATGGATTGTTTTCAATTCATGCGCTACCTTATTTTTAATGCCCTGTAGCTAATATCCTTCTAAGCAGTTTTCATTCGAACGTGACATCCGAGAGCTTCCAATGTTTTATAGCACGCTGTCGTCGGGTCTAAACGCCGTTGCTGCAGTCATGTTGGAGGACTACATCCGGCCCTACTGCTGCATCACCATCACCGATTTCCGGGCCACTGTCCTCTCAAAATGTCTTGGTGAGAATAATGTTAAATACACACACGTAGCGACGTACTTTCACGTCGTGTCCCAGCGTTCTAAGATGCCATTGTGTAACGTTCATAATTGCTGTATTCATTGATTGCGGGTCTTGATCCATGGTTTTCATGAATCCTGGTGTTTGAGCATTATATCATACCATGGTGAAAACGTCTATTTTCACTTAACTACTGTTCAAAGCAGCGTGCAACACATGCATCTCACATAACCTATGGACGCACAACTGTCTTACAAGATTTACAATTTATTACAGTGATCCTTTTTGGAGCCTTGAGTCTGGCTTTGGCGTACGTTGTTTCATCTTTGGGAAATATTCTTCAGGTACGAAAACATTGTTATTGACACAAAACAACAACAGACACATTATATTATATAATGTTCAAGTGTTTTACTAATTAGGGGCGGTCGAGTAGCCTAGTAGTTACAGCGTTCGCTCGTCAGGCCGAAGACCCTGTTCGAAGCCCATTTCTGGTGTCACCCACCGAGATATTGCTGAAAGTGACGTAAAATCAAGCTAACTCACTCACTCATTTTACAAATTATGTTTTATTTCTTAATCGATATGTTGTCAACGTAAAGATTATTTAATGGATTTGTACGAACAATTTGACAGAATTATCTTTCTTAATTCTAAATCTAATTAAAGTGTAAACACATTCTTTCTCCAGATTGGTTACGCAGTAACTAGCATTTTGGACGGTCCACTGTTTGGCCTTTTTGTCCTTGGGATGTTTTGCCCTTGCGCAAATTCTGTTGTAAGTATCATCGTCTCTTATAGTATCATCGTTATCGTGTCTTAGACATTCTAATGATACTTTGTAATTGTAACGACAGACATTGTGATGTTCCTTATATACCATATGCAAATTGCGACACAATGATGACCAGTTGAAAATCGACGTCGCAAAACATTATTGATACCCTCAATAAGTTGTATGCTTGTATCAAATGCTTGATTATTTCTAATTGCGAAAAGGGGTGCACACATGGAAGCAGAACTACTATAAGGATAACCATTCCCATGACCATGACCTTAAATGAAGGCCATTAAAAATAGCATCAATTGCATGCCCCACCTTTGGGATTAAATGTATCAAATTTCATCCTACGATAATGAACACTTCTTCATTTATCTCGAACATAATACATTTTTGGCCTTGAGAGTAGTTTGACCTTCAATCTGAGTGACAGGTATCCACTTATTTTATTGCAAATGGATTAGGTACAAGTAACAAAAGCGTGAGGCCTTCCCCTGTATACATTTCAATATATTAAGGTATATAGTTTATTCGGAACCACAAAAGAAACGCAAGAAACAAAATGTCGAATTATGTATTTTCAAGAAATGATGCAAGTGGATTATATCAATGGCAAACAGACATGGGAAATGTGGATATTGGGTTGCGACATTGCTCCATGTCCACGTCCTGGATCAATATTGTATATCATGTCTGGACCAAGACTTTGATTCCGACCATTGACAGTTGACAGCCCATGTCATCAGACTAGCACCATCCAGTCCATCTCTTTCCATCACATATTCGTGAGCGAATGACGTCAGCGTCATATGGCTTATATTTAAACCATATTCAAACTTTGCCGTTAGCATATGAAATGCAGAAACAACGTTCATCCGAGAACATAACATTATCTACTGTGGATGACACAAGTTAGGGTGCAATGTTTCCTACCTTCGGTACTTGGGAACTTGACGGCACCAAAACTGTTAATAATCGGTTATCAACTCCTAGGTGTGTCGCGTTGTCAGGCATTATTATCTAAATCATATAACATGCAGGGAATCTGCACAAGTAACATATTCACTGTGAACCTGGTCTGATGGGGAATGTCACAGTCTTTCAAATCGCAACCTTTGCATGTACTACATTTTTGCTGAGTTTTCCAAGCGTTACACGGATTTAAAAATGCAGGGGTGCCGTTGGCGGTCATATTCAGAAAAAACCTAATGCAACACCATTTAAATGGTGTTACTAAATTATTCATTTGCTGGGGTCTTCATAATAATAACATGTTATCAACTTGAAAGGTATAAAGGATATAACAATTGCGATACGGACATTTGATGCATGTTGCATTAATGTCTACGAGAACAAACGACATCATTTTCTCTGTTTCAGGGTGCTACCGCTGGATATTTCACTTCTTTAATACTTATGCTATGGATTGGTATCGGTGCGTACCTCAACGGTGTATCAACGCAAGTATCCAGTACGTTTGTCAACGGCTGCAACTGGGACATAATTGGTGTCAATTATACAGGACTGCACACTGCTCACAACTTCACTAACGATGATGGCCATGCTGATGAAGAAGTAGCACCAAAGTATGCGATGTTAGGTTTTGGTAGTAAAACGCCTTAAGCTGTGTTTCACAATATTGAATATTGGACATACCACAGGCTCTGTTTCATTTAGATAATGCTTGACAAATGCCATCGATAGCATTGAATCCCGATAAACATGGGGTCCTCTTTCAGTATCTGACAGTCAAATATTTGAATTTGTCTATTTTCAGGGGCTACTTATCAATTTATGATTTGTCATACATCTACTATTCTGCCACGGGTATGATTGTCGTGGTCTTCGTTGGGATCGTTGTGAGTCTCCTTTCACGTATGTATGTTTGGTTGCCTAATTGCATTCTTGATCACAGATATACAAACGCATTTACACGAGGTTTTAATCTTGAAATGTAACAATAGAGATTACATTAACTAAAAACATCAATTTCTTACAAATAACTAATCCCAAATACAGTAAACTCTTTGACTAAAGGAGTGTAAATTAAATCAGCAAAAAAACCTTTACAATCAGAACAAATTTGTGTTCATTGTATGATTCCGACTATATCATAATCATGTGTTTAGGAATCACCTTCTCTCTATATAGCTATGAGGCATCACAGAAAAGCAACGCTACTATGTCTTCAATCACTTTTCAATCGGGATGCCATAAAGTAAAGTGACCTCTTCTACATACTGGCGGAAATTCTTAACAATTGGAACTGTTGATCAATGTGCAATTTGGACAGAAGAAATTAGTTTCGTTCCATGGGCCACGTGGGGTGTTTTATTTATGACTACACACAAATATTGTATATACATGTATGTATTCATAACATGTAAAGACAAAGGTAAAGTCCTAATAGTTTCAGTTGAAATCGAAGAGTTTCATTCTTCTATAGAACACCGTTTCGTCCAAGTTGCCAATAATGGGAACGTGTTGCAGAACGCGGATTTGGCAGCTCACCATGTAAATTCCTCTACTTGTGGCTGTCAAGACTCGTAATGCAACTAACAGGTTGATCATATATAATCACAGGTGTCTCCTACATGTATGTCCATGACAATAACTATCTTCGTCAGTTATTCAAATATGGGCTAAAATATTTTGAAAGCCTGCTGTTGGAATCACAATGGATGCTTTTCAGCCATATGTCCAAATATCCCCAGTGATAGAGGGGATGAACATATTAAATAATGTCAAAGTGAGTTACGCCAGACCTTGATGTGGTAATTGTGTGGGAGAATGCACAAACTGAAAAAGACGAAACAGATTTAGAATAAATATGTTCTGTCCCAGGCGGCTCTCATAAAAACTCTGGCTCCGCTATAGTTACGTGAACAGTTTGTAGTTGTCCACTCTGATAAGGCATCACCTAACATAACCATCATATAAAAAATATCACAAGATTAATTCTTTTATCAAAGAACTTGCCACATACAGTGTCACTATGTTAACTGAGAGTGAAATCTGACAAAGCCACGTATCCGTTACCTTAGACCGACTCTAAAACCTAAAGCCATATCATTCCTCGTTTGTTCTGGATTCCAATACTCAATAAAAATCCCTGCAAATAGAGATACATGTATATTGCTAGGTAGCAATAAATACATGTCACAGTGATCCTAACCTTAATACCTTTGTGGTGTAGCATTTGTGTAAAGTAGAATTAATACCATATTGATCCTGAAAACATCAAACGATTTACCCGAGTGTTTGCAATTATGTCTTCAACTTCATTAGTTCAGTCGACACACTTTATAGGGAAATCTGTCACTGAAAGTGGTGACCATAGACAAATAAATTCTTTTACGGAGTTAACAATATGTGAAATTTGGGGATAGGATTTGAAATGTTTCTTTATGCATATGAATCAGAATGTCTGCTCAGATTGGTACATCTGAGCACGGAAATTTGGCCAAGAAGTGTAACGTAACCTTTAGGTATAATAACGATCTGACATCGTTCATTAATGGTCAAATAGCAAATTCCCTTAAGCTGATTTACCCATCTGAACTAGAATGGTCATTGAAATAACATCATCTGTTTCATTTTTAGATCTATACCTTAGGATTCATAATGACAAAAATAAGGACATCCCAAGTATGACCCATCAGTGACAAACATCATGGCTAATGCAATTCCCTACTTAGGGTTGTACCATACATCCGCGTGATTGGTGTATGGTGAACAATTGACTTGTCTTTGCAAGGATTTGTGACAGTGCGGCAGGATATGCTCACCTTTTCATGAACACTTGTTTTCATCACTATTTGAAAGTGATTTATAAATACGAATAATCAGAATCTTACATTTAACTGTTAAGGGAATGTGTGGATGTAGATCATAATCTTTGGGCATTAAAACAATCCTGTACTCTTGTCGTGACTAGTTTTATTCTACACTAGAAATGCGGTAGATAAACACTGCTTGCTTGAAACTTGATAGCGAGATTAAAATGGCAGTTTTCGTCAATAATTTCACTGACAAGCTATAACAAAACGAAATAAGAAAAGTTACACTCTGTGACTAAAGCTCAAGGAATGAGTAAAAACCAAGACATTTTCCGCATTTTAACACAGCTACATTTGTAGCTGTTGTACATATGAAATTTTCCATTTTAGAACATTGACATTTGATACAAAATTGCTATGAACGACTCACACAGTGTTTTCCTTATATAAATTCTTCATACTTACAAATTCATGGGCCCCATACACCTTACACAAATGAAAGTGCAACCTCAGTTGACAACATGTGCATTGCCTTGCACAAGCATTTATCGGATGATTTATCAGGGAAAAAGCTGATAGAATTATTTAACGTGAAGATGAAGCACGCAATTCCATCCTGACAAATCTGATAACAGTGCCTATGTATTGTTTTCCAGGACGGTTTTCTCCCGAAACTCCTGCATCTTCCCAGTACAGCCGATCAATTCTGGACGAACTATGCCCATGTCTGCCTGAGAAGGTTCTGAAGGTGTTTCGCTGCAATACACAACCAGAACAGGTATATAATAGAAGTAGATTGACACATCAACTCTAACTTAGATATGGTCTCAGCAGACACATTGAAAAACAGGCGGGAAGTGAATGATAAATTAGTCGATGCATTAAACTGTTTAATTTTTTCTCATGTTACCTTTGCTGGCTTACACTTGAAATCATTGAATCATCTCAAATGCAAAGTTTGCTTGATATATTTTCCAGCAGTACCAGTCGACGAATGAAGAGATCCCCTTTGATGTTATAGCCAAAGATATCTAGCCATGCTGCTGTGTATGGTATCAAAAATATCTTTGGTTCTCATTTCTTGGTTCGAGGACAATCTTGATAAAAAAGCATAGTATAATGTGCAGAATGGGTATACATCATACATGAGCGATCGATTAAGGATCACAGGATCCAGTCGTTACAGAAATGTTTGTACTAATGATTAGATATGGCGAGAGCATTCAATAGATTGGCTGGATGAGTACGACCAGCGTATGTCTATGTATCATTGTAAAGGATGTGTAATTTGAGCTTGTAGTTCTTTGTCATTTTGTTTTCACAAAAAGAGTTGTCTAATGTTTAAGATAATAGAAAAGTCGCATTACATGTTATATAATGAATCGATACAATTTGAGTGGGTTAGAGGTGAACATTCTTGTCCGGTTGGTTTGAGTGAGTGAGTGAGTATGGTTTTACGCCGCTTTTAGCAATATTCCAGCAATATCACGGCAAATGAGCTTCACACATTGTACCCGTGTCGGGAATCGAACCCGGGTCTTCCGGTTGGTTTGAGCAGATGTAGCGAGCTGGTGAATACTCGTGGTTTTCGTTGTCATTGATCATGAAGAGCCCTCAAAAGATGATGCAGGCAAGGAAGCTTTGATGCCGCCAGGGGTTTACGTGCAGGATTGGTGGCGATGATTCAGACATTTATCGGAAAGAAGCTGCTGAAGTTTCTCTTCTTAGATTTAAACTTCCAAAAGAAATTTATATAGCGTAAACAATAACGAAACTCGGTTAGCAACTGTGAACATGAACCTTGTGATGCTTGTGATGCTTGTGAACACATGATTGGGAAGACGACGCCATTGTTGCTGCAAAAAGGTGCCAAGATCTTGCAAATTCTGTGGTTGGTTCTGGAGAGTGCGCAGACTTCTGCCAAGAGCATCCCAGATGTGTTCGATGGGATTGAGGTCGGGAGACCTTGACGGCCAGTCCATGACGTTGACTCCCGCATTCTGAAGGAAAAACCTTGTCAAAATTGCTGTGAGGGGTCTGGCATTGTCGTGTTGGAAGATCAAACCGGGTCCATGTGCTGCCATAAAAGCAGCGTTGAGGTTGCCACGGATTACAAGAAGCCTGGAACGTGCATTGCCACAGCAAGCACCCCACACCATGACACTTCCGCCTCGAAATCTGTCAACCTCCTGTACACAACACTGGGCGTAACGTTCATGACGGCGCCTCCACACCCTCGCCCTACAATCAGCAAATCGAAGATTAAATCGGGATTCATCACTGAAGACGACTTGATTCCAATTCCTCTGAGTCCATCGTAAGTGTCGCTGTGCCCACAATTGACGTTGACGTCTGTGTAATTGAGTCGTGCTTGAAGATGAGCAGTTCTCTGACGGTTACGAACAGTTTGCGCACTCAGTCTACCCCTAAACAGTTCATTTCTGGTTGATGTAGCCGTCAAAAATCGGTTACGGAGGTGACGTAAGACAATCTGACGATCCTCTGCACACGTGGTCGACCTGGCCGAGGGCGATCAGCGGTGGTACCCGTTTGCTGTAGACGCGTCTGTAAATCATAAACAGTCCGTCGACTACAACCCATCGTCCTTGCGACTTCAGCTACGGACGTTCCCGTCTGCAACATGCCGATGGCACGTTCACGTTGCACATTTGAAAGGCGTGGCATGACAAATGGCCGTAAAGACTTTTGTTTTCTTGTGTTTTTCTTTTTTATGTAATGACTGCTAACAAGTATGGCTGAAAACACTATTGCCACTATAGTGCTGTGCACATGATTTTGATCGAATCACCTGCACAAAAACGGGTGTTATCTGAAGACAATACTTGGCCATTACTGTTTAAATACGCAATAAGGGCCCACAATGGTAACTGGTCAAAATGTTAAAATCTTAGGATTGTGAAGTTTTTAATTTGGTTCAGTATAGTATAACATTGTATTCTTTAACCATAGGACATACTCATCAAATTGTTTGTTTATTTATTTAACATCGCACTCCAGCTATATGACGGCGGCTTATTAACAATCGAGTCTGACCCAGACAAATCATTGATTGTTATTGCAAGCAACAGTCCACGTCATTGGTCACCTCTTACTACAAGCATAGTCGCCTTTTACGGCAAGCATTGGTTGCTGAAGAAATATTCTACCCCAGATCTTCACGGGTGGTATTTCCATTTAAGGTTATGTTTCCACATGCTTGTTAATAACACCATTGTATTGACAATAACCAGACGATTCAGATAAGGCGCCCACGGGAGAGAGAACATATAAATAATTTCTTTACTTCAAATTTAATTATGGAAACCAGTTACGTAAGAAACCAGTAAGATAAAGTATCTTAACATGAGATTGAGAGAAATGTGTTGGTGTTTTACTCACAAACGTGTGTAAGTGAATTTATAATTTATGATCAGAACAAAAGAAGCCATGGCAACGCAACGGGGATTTGGATATAAAAAAAAATGCATTGCCCAGTTTACAAGATCTTTTAAATAAAAAGCGACAAAACCTATTTCCATAACCATGAGAAATCATTGAGAGCTCATTCCCATGATGACTATATCGTAAGCATGTGTTTATGAATTCCTGTCCAATAGTGAGGAGACAATGACAGGTGGTCGCGGAGAGATGAGCGTATCCCGCCAAGAAGGTGGCACCCCTCACAAAAGCCAATTGTTCACCTAAAAAGGATCACGGGTACATATGGCACAAGTGAAAAATATGCCTACCATAAAACTTTTTGAAAGCTTTGCTAGGGCCCAAAATGTTTAACCTTGTACAAACAACTTTTGAGCAAAACTCATAGGACGCCCTTTAGGAAATCTTTGTAGAAAGAGCTTGCTCGATTGAACCTCGAACTTGGAGCTGCTGGAATATTGCTTTGACATGTTGGGAAGGTTAACTGTAACCACAAAATTGTACGTTTTCTTAAAAAGAGAAAGTTGACAATTGGAAATTTGAAGTCATTTGTCGTCATGCAGTCTCGTGAAGAGTTTTGTCCCTCTGAATAGTTATGCAGAGATGTAAATATGAAACAGACGAGGAGGGTGTACTGATCTCATTTATTTGTAATTCAGATTGTGTAAATCAGTGGGACTTGACTATTACCAAACGATGGCAGGTGTTCCATATGCTCTATTATGCTTCAAATTGTTCTGAGGATTTTAGAATTTCCTTGCCCAGTAAAAGTAACTGGGTTTTTCGTCTATAAGACTAGTTTGCTTTTCAGGTGTCTTTCGCCTATTGAATTGTCTGAAAGACTTGAACACACAATACCGATTAGGTGGCCCACTCTGTGAGTTTGGGTTCGAATCCCGGATGGTACTAGCATTTGTACTTTACCAAGTTTTATTCCAAATATAACATTTTTTACGTCTTAGAGACTTATTAAAGGGACAGGCCCTCTGTGTTTATTTCCCTCTATTTAACCCAGCCGAGGTTATTCACTCATTGGAGTGTTGAGTAAAGTAACTCAGGTGTTAATAGGTCTCAACCGACTTAATTTGCTGTCCATGCATCTTGTCAATATCTTGCCAAAGTGTTGTTATGCTACTCTCATTGTATTACTGTCATACAGTTGCTTTGCTAATCAGCTTTTGAATTTGCTCTGAATCAATTAATCAGTGATCATTGTCAATGTAAATTGGGTTTTTGATCTTTTATATTGTCGTATATGGATATAATTAGCTGCAAGTAATAAACTTGTGAACCTATTACCACGTTTTCATTATTACTTATTCTTGTTCAATGACACCGTGGAGCAAAGCTCCGTGACTCTCAGATTCAGATCTACTTAAAGTTCTGAAGTTTGTCATACCTAACAATTAGATCAATCAAGACAAGTGTCATTATCCCATCATTGCCACGTTTTCTTTAACTGGTTTTATTAGTCCATTTGTCCATTCGGATGGAAAATATCCAGTTGTAAAAATTGGAATAAGACCCAAAATTCCAATCCACTTACATTATTACAGTGGAATTAAGTTGTCAGTCAATGTATCAATAAATAAGTTATTGTGTCAACATACCAAGAAGATATATCAAATTTTAAGAGTTGTAACTGCATTCAAACCCCATTTAACCCCAAAAGTTATTTTTAGATCAAGTTCTTCAACTCAATTCCCAATAGCACCTGTACGCTCGATTTCATCCAAAACTGAAAAGTCCAATGAGGGAAATACTTCTGTATTTGAAACATTTCCTCAGCATCACAGTTTCCAAGACTTTCGTTTTTATTAGCAGATAACTTAATGCGTATCGAAAATTAACTAATATTTTCTGAGTTGACAGTTAACCACATTTCGACCATCTTCCCGAAGCAAGGGAGTTAACTGACTATAAAAGTCCAGTTTCCACTTTTGAAGTCAGTTAACTCTCTTGCCTCGGGAAGATGCATTGCGACAGGTTGTCATATCATCACAGGTCGGATACTGGCGACAGTTAAGATGAAGGTACACGTTTGAAACAAATAATAATCGGTTAATGACGCATGCACAAGCACCATCTTGTCATGAATCTACTAACCCCTTACTCTGAAAAGTTTCTACATTGTGGTGCGCAGGGTAAACTAAACATGAATTTACCCAGCAATCAATTTAACGTGAAATTAAGGCTTGGCCTTTTGGTTTTTTGCACCAAGCACATACATTTTCCCATTCACGAATTTCCGCTCTTAAAGATATAATCCAGAACTTTGACGTCAACGAGGGTGTTGTGCTATTGGTTCCCATGTGGGGACATTTTTCATGATGGTGTTTTACCGATCAACTTTATCAACGAGCTCTTCTGGAAAGAGTAATAGGAAACCTCGCATCCCAAGCGAATTGGATTACTCTCTTGAATCTCTTATAGGTCCAGATCATCTTTCCTTCTCATATTCGTTGGTGAACTCGAGTTGATGAGAAACATGTGGACCAACACAGAGAACCTACGAAGTATTGTCCCACTTACATGGCTCCAAACGCCATATTTGATCAACATCGTCAGAGCACTGTCATTGGATCCACGACTATCTCATCCCGAGTACCAGATAACTGTTCTATTTTTACAGCAGAAGCAAATGCTATTTTAACAGCTCTAACATACATCCAAAAGCAAACTATACATAAACAGTTCGTTATTTTTTCAGACTCTCTTTCTTGCCTCCAAGCTATTAAAAACCTGTCTTCCGCACATCCACTTTGAATAGAAATTATTAAATTGTTCAATGAACTTGCTACTGGCCAATACGACATCGGTTTTTTGTTGGTTACCCAGCCATGTTGGAATCACTGGGAACACAATGGCCGATGCTGCTGCAAAAGCAGCACTCAACAAATCTGTGATCCCATACAGCGATACCAAACCTTTAATTAGATCACACTGCAAACACGAAAAAGTCGGGTTTTTTCGTATATGGTCATTGGACGGAAAAACGACGTTATTGGACGTTTTCAAACCATCGTTTTCCCGTCCAAATAACGTCGTTATTTGACATCGGAATTTACTGGGAGAGAACGATATCATCAAGCTCCTCCCTTTCTTGATTGACATCGTCAATCAAGCAACAGCGTCTACCGGTATTTCTACTTCTCAGATTTCATTGGTCATGAATCAGTCCTCGCGTGTTAGATTACAGGCCCGCGTTTGACGCTTCACTCGAAGCGCTTAGCGGAAGTATTGAAATCAATCGTTCTGCGTATGCGGATTACTTAATGCCTTGTCCGAATTTTCCGTTCTGTGCATGCGCGATTTCGCGTATTGTGTCCGAGATTTCATGTCACCACAAATTGACAATGATTCATAAACAAAGTTCGGAATCGTACAATTCCAAACTGGTGATGCCTATTCACTAATGCTTAGTCTCTAAAACTGTATAGTTTTGAAAGAAACAAGTAACTCAATTTAAATGGAAGAGGAGCCCCAGTTATATGGGAGATTCCGAGATGAACCTATTCTATGGCTATCAAGGCTGCCACCCAAACCGATCCAAACTGTATCGTGATGTCTTCAGAAATACAAATTTCTTTCAATATTTATACTACGAGATAATAAGGCTAAGGCTTACTCACCGGTAGAACGTAGACAATATCGCTAATACAGATATAACGTATTTGAATGTAAATAATAAAGACGAACACTCATTATTTTTGCAGCGACGATATAACTCTTATACGCGTTTATTGGTAACTTTCGTCAGTTTTGCTCTTCATTTTACTAACTTTGTTTTCACATACACCCGACAAGCCTGTCATACATAATTATGAGGCAGTTTTCAATCTCACACCAAAAAAAATGCAGTTTCCGGTATCCGGATACCTGCCGGGTACCACCGGACACTTACCCAAATCGCGTCCGGGTATCCGGTGGCAGATACCTTGCCGGATACCAGATCCGTGGTATCCGGCATGGACACCTCACCGGAAAGTGTGTCACCTGGAATCCGGGTATCCGGCACCGGATACCTCACCGGATACCTCAATCTGGGAGTCCAGGGATCCGGCACCGGATACCTCATTCTGAGTTTCCAAAAACTTGTTACAATTCGGGGGGTGCATTTTGTTCAATTAAGTGTGAAACACCTAAAAATATATTGGAAACTAACCAAGAAAATTGAACATTGCTGAAGGTATCCGGATGCAATTTTTCGAGATGTCTTTCTCCTAGTAAATAATGTTAGCCTGGGCATAGCAGATAGCTGTAGTAATATTCTGTGTTTTTTTGGTTGTAAATATCCCCTTAAAGTTGAGAACTATGGGCATGTACTTTTGGTGAAAACATTTTTCAAGTTCATATATATTTCATTTTAGATGTTCAGCGTATTAAATGAAAAGCATTCAGTCCTGGTGTGATGGTATCCTTACATTTCATCTTCATATTCCCAGTTTGTTCTAGCCTAGTGGTTGAAGCTTTCGATTCACCACATCGCTACATTGCTTGGTGTCACCCATCATGATATTGTTGGAATTTTGCTCATAAAGTGGCATAACACCATACTCACTCTGACAAAAAAATGAAAGTCATTGGCTATGTGCTCACTTGGGCCTTTGTTCCTGGAACTGTATCAGTACTTGTTACATCTTGACAGACAGGTTTCATTGAAGTTTGAAACAGAATATCATTAACCCAAATGGGTGCATAAGACTAATGGCATCCACAGAAAACACCTAATGAAGTACCGGTACATAAAAATATCAATGTAATTTTTCTACTGACATGGAACTAAAAACTTCGTTCAGTGAGCTGTATTAATTGTAGGAAAAAATTCAGGGCATTAGTATATTTGATATATGTTAGCACCTATGTTATGAATGATCAATATCATATTTCTTAAATAAGCAAAACAAAAAAATTGTTAAGATAAAAAATCATATTGATTGATTTTATGACATTTCATTGGTTCAGTAACCAGAGGTGTTTGCAAGAACATTCCAAAACAGAAACAGATGCTTCAATGCCATTTTCTAAATAAACAAATTAGTCAAATCTCAGAAGAATTTCAAGGTAGAAGAATATCTAAAGTCAATTATGTTTGTGCAGTAAACCACAAAAGTCATTCAGATTTGTATAGTCAACGTCAGTGTACACCACATAAACATAGTCTCACTGCTGTGGTATTAATTCCTTTAGACTTGATTAATGTTGTAACAACCTACAGAATCACACTGATGTGGCATTATTCATTCAGAATCATCACTTTCTGAAGTGATACTGTTAGTTGTTCTGGGGAGAATTATTCATCATCCGGAGAGTCCTTTGTATGACTTGTCTGATCTGGTGTCATTGTGAAATCCAGGTACCTGAAACAATTTATAACATCTTTAAAAGCTTGTTATTAAAAATAAAAGAAACACACATATATTGACAAAGGGTAAAAAGTTGGTTTCTCAATGAGTAAGGTAATGACAATTTATCAAGCAACTGTTAACCAAACCATGTTAACCAATGTAAAAAAGCCATAGCAAACAGTGAATTTTACAGAAAATACAAAATTGGAATTGATCTTCTGAAAACAATTCCCAATTCCTGTAGTGCCGTAAGGCTCACCTGAATTTTTCTCATATGTTTGCATTACATCAAAATATAAGGAAGGGTAAACAAGGCAATGCAAAATTGCATAAAATAGGTTCTTATACATAAAAACAGAACTACCGTAATAAGCGCCTCGCTCTAATAAGCGCCCATGGGAATATTTGCTGATACATTGGATAGTGAACAATCCCAATAAGCACCCTTTCCAATTGATCAATGTATACAAGACTTATTTATTTGCGTATAATACACACTTGTGTGTGATATGCACCCTTAATTCTGGGGAATTTAATTCTGGAAAATTATTTGTCGTACATAAACATTTCAGGCTGCCAGCATAAACCACGAATTTTTTAGAGCGCCCTGGGCGCTTATTACGTCGAATACGGTATTCATAATTATCAAAACTTTCAATCACTCAAGTCATGTAAGTGATCTCAAAATACTTTATAATGAGTGAGCAAGTTAGTATAGTTTCACACAGCTTTTAGCAATATTCCAGCAATATATCTGCGGGGACACCAGAAATGGGCTTTTCACACAGTACCCATGTGGGGAACAGAACCCAGTGCTTCGGAAAACGCATTACCCACTAGGCTACCAAATACAAATATCATCTCAAATACAAAAGTAAGTAACATTAGGATTTCATACACATTTCAATGTAGCAGCTGAATCAGGCTTAATTTGATCGTTCCTTGCTTTAGTTGCAATGGGAGCCACATTGAAAATAATTATCTCACTTATTATTGATATTCAATATCTACCATTAATTGGAAGGCCAAAATAGACACTGATACAAAAAATCAACTGAAAAGAACCACCTGAACAATCTACTAAAAACTATGTATATTACATTTAAGGGACCTTAATTCGGCTACTGGCAATAGTATGGGCGGATACAGAGGGGGGGTGAGGGGGTGCGCACCCCCCTTTTTATTTCAAAAAAAATATTTCTGTATAAATTACCACCAAAGACAATAAATAGATCTTAATTGTGCACCCCCCCCTTTTAAAAAAATCTGTATCCACCCAATTTAAGTAGTTCTATTTGGTTTTGGAACTTTTCAAGGGTAATTGTAAATATATGTGTATTCCTATTTGAATACTCATTTGATTGTTATAAAGTTACACAGTATTGCATCTATCGTCTGTTTCTAAATACAGTGGAACCCATCTTTGACTTGTGTGACATAATTGAATCATACCCCAAGTTCATTATGCATTGTTATGCATCTGCACAGAGTGGTCAAAGTCCTTGTCACATACAGAGTTTGCTACAAGGCAGAATCCAATAAGTACAGTTGAGACATCAGGTTGTATCCAGACAAACTGTCTGATAGTCTCAAGTATGGTCTTGGTAGCATCAAGGGATGTAGCTAATCCTAAATAAACATTAAACAAGTGACATAATCTCTTCTACAGAACACATGATCAAAGCCTGCCCCACCTTTGATGTTTATCATCTCGTTACGCTCACAACAGCTCATTAGCAAGATGAACTCAATGTCAACTCATGGTGGATTAGGGATTAACAGGGCAATTAGTGTCAGGTGGGTATTATCACTTGCAATTGTCTGTTAATTACTTAATTGAGTAGTGACGGCTTAGTAAGTTTCCAACCACACTGACTGCTATGCTACTTATCTAGTCAGTTTACTGGTAACATGTTTCTGTGGACCAGGAAAATGTATCATGCCAGATACTTAAAAAGTTCTACTCATCAGTTATAAAATAATGACAGTTTTGATATGCATTTCTCCCTACAAAGACATTTAACATTTGATATACATAAACTGTCTGTTGAAACTATGATGATGCTAATATACAAGTCGCACAAAACAACACTCATTCATATACTGGTACCTAGCCAAACATACATAATTTTTTTTTTGCGGATGCACATGCTTGTACACATATACCTCTACTGGCATATCAAACATACAAACAATCATTATAGATGGATGTAATCGTTCAAAAATATTTTACATACAATAACAAGTGAACAGATTCTGTAATAGCATGGTTAATATTAGGAGATGTTTTAGCATTTCCATTTTTACAGAATCAAAGTCATATCCTTTCATGAAATTCACATAAAACTGATTCATGTCAAATGACCTATCCCGCATGTGTGGCACCTGATATAAAAATAACATTCATTACTTATTTGTGTGTCCAAATTATGCTATTATTAGAAATAATAGGTATTATTATACAGCATGGATATGATATAAGAAAGCTTTATATGGAATTGTTGAAAATTATGTACAGGAAAACATTGAAATAAATCAATCAATACGTGCATTTATCTCAGAATCTGGTAGATTTAATCCTTCATTATCTACTTATAATCAGATGATTACATTATTGCTCAACTGATAGTTTGCAATAGTATAGAATTAGTATTTTATTAATACTTATTTTGTATTTGAGCATCATTTAGATAAGCCATCAGCTTGTTTGCAAATCCAGTTCACGATGAAAAAAAATATGTTTAAAACACATGTAGTAGAACATATTGCAATAGTTAAGACCTGAAAAGAAGTTATGTGTAGGATCCTCAAAATGGTATCCACAAGAGCAGGTTGTAGAATCATGTTGGTGTTTGTTGTTTAACTCTGCAATCAGCCATATTCCAGCTATATGACGGCGGTCTGTAAATAATAAGTCTGGACCAGACTATCTAGTGATTGACATCATGAGCATCGATCCACACAATTGGGATACAATGACATGGATCAAACAAGTCAGCGAGCCTGATCACCCGATCCATTAAGTTATCTCTTACAACTAGCATAGGTTGATCATGTTGATGGGGACCAACTTCAACCTGGAATCCCCACGCGACTAAGTTTGCGGCTTTTAGCTTTGTTTGATGTTTTACGCCACACTCAGCAATATCGCAGCTATGTGGCAGGAATCAAACCTGGGTCTTCAGCACGAAGAGTGAACGCTTCAACCACTAAGCTACCCCACCACCAAAAATTCCCCCATGATAAAGTTGTCATCATGGTTATTGTTCAACTAGTTCAAGTGAAAATGTTCATACCATTAAAATGTCTTATCTTCCACTTCACGATGATCTCTGATGCAAAACTTCGCTGTCATTAAAGCTGTTCTTGATTCTTCACATCTGGAAAAAATATGTTGAGGCTATTAATCATTCTCACAGAGTAAAGGGAGTATATGAAATAAGACAGTGATATACATTAGCATACAAATTATCCAGTTAAAGTAAACATATTTCTACATTATATACATAAGCAAATACTAACATATGATAGACGGGCTACTTGTCCTATAAAAATATAATTATACATTTACTTACATGTTGGCTATAAAAGTTAATGTGTCACATGTGACAGGCTTACATGTGGTAAATTACTTTAATACGTGATCATTGTAATATTCACATATTCCTTACCTTAATGTGTCACTTCAGCTGCCAGCATGACCTCAGCTGCAATCTCAATATTTGGCCAATTTTGACGAAATGACCGATCGTGTTCAGTGTATAATCTGGGCCTCGTCTCTAATATAACTTGGCGCAAGTTGACGACGCGCATAGAGAGCCGGGAACCAGCTTATGACGTGTTAAGCTGGTTCCCGGCTCCCTATGCGCGTCGTCAACTTGCGCCAAACAATATTGTGATATTAGAGACGGGGGCCCAGCTTAGTGTTAACCCGGAACAAGCCATTTTACCCATATTACCCTACGGTCCAGGGCGCCATTTTAGAACATGGATGTAAACAAACCTCGTGTATCGATATACACTGTGATGCTTGATTACGATAAGCTTACCTCATGTATCGATACATTGTTCTCATTCACCTCCACCACGGAAATGCCGGCCGAAGTTCCCCTGAGCCATTCTCAACGCGGAAGTCAACAGTATTTGGAAAGGCGATTGGCAGCAAATGCGGATGCCAGGTACGTAGCAGGGCTTCGTGACCTTATGATTCCTGTGCAGAGATCTTATGGAACGGATTGATTTAAATATTTTCCTGCTCTACATACTTTACCGTAAACGCCAAGGGTCCTTTTTTTTTAGTATTATGGTCAACTGTTTGTTATGACGACAAGGATTTGCATAAGGGGCGTAATGGATTTGTGGTCAAAACAAGATGATCCAAATTAGATCCGCTTTTTAATTTATAGCTAATGAAGAAAAGTACAAAGATCTAGGAACGATTATTAACTCTAAACTTTCGTGGGATGCTAATACAGACTATAATTTACATTAATGGCCACCAAAGACTTTATTTTTTTTACGCTTAAGATATTTTAATAATTACACTGTTATGTCCTTGTTTTGTATAAGCTTCACAACTTAATAATTCAATATTTCATGGAATGACTCTGACCTTGGCGAGTATCTTTTTTTGCAACAAGTGATTCCCTATGTAAAGTGTATGTTGAATGACCCCGGCTTGTCAAATAATTGTTTGACAGTTGTTAAATATGGTGTTATCATGGTTATGTTTTATCTCTGAATGTTTGGGATGAAATATTTTAATAAGGACAGTTCTAAGTTGGAATCTCAACTGGGGTCTTTTCAATTGAATTCAATGTACAGCATGTACAGTTTGGACATTTCTTTAATGTGAATGCTACTTATGTTTGCAGAATGTCTGGATGAATAAATGAGTCAGTCATCTGCACAGCATCAATGGAAAAAGAGAAGCAATGAGGAACAAGAGAAGAGTAGCAGTGAGTGGTAAATATTTGAAATTATTCTGTTTGGTTCATCATGTTCATGTAGCTATTCTGCAAATATTTCTTTAATTTGCTTGTTCTTTATCACCTGCCTAATTATCAAAGGCACCACAACTTGCTGTGCATAGTTGCATCTCTTGGGCTTGACAGAAACCGATGGTCGTGGGTTTGAATCGAGGGTAGCATCATACACTTGCTTGTGGGTTTCATCAAAGTGGTAAACATGTAAGACCTGCATCACTTCGGGCTTTCTTCCCACATCAAGCTTACATGCCGTGATATAACTGGAATACTCTTCAAAGAGGCGTTAAACCCAATTCACTCATTTAACATTACATCCAGCAATAGTTCGGCTAAATGACAAGGATTATAAATAATCAAATCTCAAATCTCAACTAGGCAAACCAGTGAGTGATTAATGTTATGAGCTCGATCCAGACGCACCGATGATGACTGTTACGGACAACATCCCACGTTATTGGGGACGATTACGAGCGATCAATGAGCCCACTTGCTACCTCATCTATTACTTTGGCTTGTATGGCAAGCATAGGTTGCTAGGAACATTTTTAAGAGATGTCAGTTAATGATTGTTTCAACTCATCAGCATGGAACAATATATATCTCAAATGTTTGGTATATAACAAAACTCAAAGATGATAAATTAAGTGAATTTGCTGCCTTTTATCTGTAAGTACATGTTGCAACAATTCTTTTCTATTGCTACAATCTTTATACATAATTCTGCAGAAACTGAAGTCCAGCTTGAGATACCCGGATGACAGGTTGACAGTCTGGAAGGAACCTTCCAGATTTCCGAAGTGATTGGCAGACAGCGATGAGGAGAGTCCTGTTATTTCAATGGGGGCCTACCGAGAAGTTATATGCCAACTGACACTGGGACACACTCACAAAGGCTGGTCTGGCTAATGTGAGAAGACCAACCAATGTCAAGTCGGAGTGGGACCCTTCAAGAACGCTGAAGAAATTATTGTCTTTGGCCATGTGGTAATCACTTGAAAGGAATGATGTTTGCGACTACTTGTCTATAAATGTGGACCCAAACACCAAATAGAATGTTCACAATTCTACTAACACAATGCAACAGGGATAGAGCCCATCTGTCCTCCCCTCATCCTGGTTCCTGTTTTTCCATACCAATATAGAAGGAAAAGGAGGTTTGAGGGCAAGTAACTCTGAACTGTAACAAGCGAACAGTAATCCCGTTCTGTTCTGAGTATTGAAGAATAGGAGGAAATTGCATACTGCATCAGGAACCATCATGTGAACACTGTTCAATGTGTGATATAGGCATATAAATAAAAGAAATTGATAATTTTGTTGTTGTTTATGTTTCATTAGCCAGCTGTGTAAATGGGGATTTTCCAATATTTTGCCTCAGTTTGATAGCCACAGTTATAGTATGAAACCATGCATTGCTTGGACATCTTTGGAATAACACATTGATCTGCTATGTCAAAGGTCAATGTAATAGCCAGACAAAAAAATTGTTAATGGCCAAACTCTTCTTTAGGGCAGGGATAGAAGTTGGCAAAAGGTCATACACTTACTTTTTATCCCCCCGGCATATAATGCGGGGGGATATAGCGATCAGCAAATCTGTCTGTCCCTGTCCATCCGTCTGGCCGTCCGTAATCATTTCCTTTTCCGGGGCAGGATTCCCAAACCATTCAGTGTATTTGATCGAAACTTGGCAAATCTATCAGGCACATACTGAAGTGGTGCCTTTTGATATTTTGTGATTTTTCTAATTTTTATTTTTTTAAATGTTTATGGAATGAAGTTTGACATAAACTCAATTGGGGATGGGGTTCGTTTTCGGGGCAGAATTCGAAAACCATTCAGTGTATTTGGTCGAAACTTGGCAAATCTATCAGGCACATACTGAGTGGTGCATTTTGGGATTTTTCTAATTTTTATTTTTTTAAATTTTTATGGAATAAAGTTGGACATAGACTCAATTGAGGATGGGGTTCGTTTCCGGGGCAGAATTCGAAAACCATTCAGTGTATTTGATCGAAACTTGCCAAAGCTATCAGGCACATACTGAAGTGGTGCCTTTTGATATTTTGGGATTTTTCTAGTTTTTATTTTTTTATGGAATGAAGTTTGACATAGACTCAATTGGGGATGGGGTTCGTTTCCGGGGCAGAATTCGAAAACCATTCAGTGCATTTGATCGAAACTTGGCAAAGCTATCAGGCACATACTGAATTGGTGCCTTTTGATATTTTGGGATTTTTCTAATTTTTATTTTTTTTATTTTTTTTTGGAATGAAGTTGGACATAGACTCAATTGGGGATGAGGTTCGTTTCTGGGGCAGAATTCGAAAACCATTCAATGTATTTGATTGAAACTTGGCATTCATATGGATTCGACCATGGTGGATCTTTTGTGCGTAAACAATGTATGCTTCTTAAAGAACTTTAAACTGTTGTCTCATTACATACAGAATTGCACATTTACAAGTGGTTACTTTACAGACAGCTGCCGCAGCCGGGGGTATATGTCATCTTTCTGATGACTCTTGTTCTCTAATGTGCCTTTTCCTGCAGAAGTCTAAATAACTCTTATACACATAGTTGTATATCATTTTCAATGTCTTTCAGTAAAAATGTTCACAGTAACTGAGGAAAAGCTCTCTGTAGTGTGATGAAATCTGGTACATGTCACCCTCAGAGTGAGGCATATTGTGTTTCAAACTTAAATGAAGCTGGTATGCTCGTAACAAGTACTTGTACCTTTACAAATAATCATATTATCATCTCGCTAGGACCAAAGGCCCAAGTGAGCACACAGTCGATGAGTTTATACTTTCACTCAGAACAATCTGGAAGTCTGAACATGAAATTTAAGGATATCATCATACATGTATTAGAACTGATGTTTGTTCATTAAACAGCTTAACATCTAAAAAGAAATTATAGATGAAATTGAAAAAAAAAGTTCATGCCCATAGATCTCAACTTTTAAAAAGGGGATATTTACAACTAAAATGACACAGAATATTACTACAGCTATCTGATATGCCCAGGCTAACATTATTTACCAGAAATAAGACATCTCGAAAAATTGCATCCGGATACCTTCCGGATACCTTCAGCAATGTTCAATTTTCTTGGTTAGTTTCCAATATATATTTAGGTGTTTCACACTTAATTGAACAAAATGCACCCCCCCAAATTGTGACATATTTTTGGAAACTCAGATTGAGGTATCCAGTGCCGGATCCTTGGACACCAAGATTGAGGTATCCGGTGCCGGATACCCGGATTCCAGGTGGCATACTTTCAGGTGAGGTGTCCATGCCGGATACCACGGATCTGGTATCCGGCAAGGTATCTGCCACCGGATACCCGGACGCGTTTTGGGTAAGTGTCCGTAGGTATCCGGCAGGTATCCGGATACCGGAAACTGCATTTTTTTTTGCTGTGTCTTGTACTGACTTACTCTGGTGTTCCTGAGTGAAGCTTATGGCTTTGGTGTTACACCCCGTTTTTCTGGTAATCCTATTTTTACTTTATATTTTATGCAATAACACTGTTAATTGGATCACGGCTCCGTGACTATCCATAACAATCAAGATAAACATTCAGTTCAAGTAAATGATGAGTTTGTTTTGACGCCACAGTCAGTCAAAAAACAATGCTATGAGGTTTGATTACACACTTCTACCAGGTCGAACATCGTGGATCCTCATTTTGAGAATCATAGTTTATTTGCTAATCCATCTGCGAATACCGTCCCACTCAAGATGACCTTACTTGTTGCTAAAACTATCATCCATACCCCCACTCTCCCTAACACCACCACCACCACCACCCCCCCCCCCCCCCCTCCCCACACACACACACATCCCTTCAAATGCTCTGAAATGTTTTCGCCATGCACCCAAGTTGGTGGACAAGTGAAATCGTATGATATTTGGGCTATTTTATGTCGCGATCTCTTTTTTGATCACCCAATAAAGTCAATTCATAGTATATGGTTGTGAAGAAGCTTACAACTTTGTAACACTTATTCATCTCATTCCAATAAAGCTACTCGTGCTCACACAAAGTTGTAGTTATTATGTCACTGTTTTATTTCTTTAAAAATATATTACGTGTTCATGAATAACAATTAAGATGAACATTCAATTTCCGATACAAGTAAATGAATAAGAGTGTTTTACGCCACAATCAGTCAAAGACCAACGTTGTCTGGTTTGATGACATTGTGTACACCCTATCCCCATTTAAGTTTCCACTGTGCGTATTCCTGGTGACGAAAAGGCCCGATGTACCTGGGAATCTCATTAATACATTCATGCGCGGCATTATTTACCATCATAGTTAACATGCTTATCCAGCTCGAACTACCATCCCGCCCAAGATGAATTTTGATTTACCAATCCCTGAATTGAGAAGACGTGCGTTACGAAGCTCCTCCAAGTCGTCATCAATATCCGTAAATGTCTGTGATATTATTACCCATCCAAAGCCGAATATATTTATTGTGCTTTCTTGACGACAAATGTCATAATTGGGATAACACTTTCTTAGTAAAGTACAGATTCTCGTACTTTTTTGGGTTGACTCCCGTCCGGGATTTGAGCCCACACTGTGAGTGAGGCACCCAATCGCCAGCACACAAGTCAGCGATCTAACCCATTCACAGTAAACTACATATTCTCGTAATTTTTAGGGTTGAAATAATAGACGTTGATGGACAAATGACAGCCAAAACTTAACTTATGAATGATTGGTAATGGACAATGGGCAAACGGGAGGCCGGGGTAATCAGCGCTAAATATCTGTTGGCTTCCCTTGTTAAGTTTCCTTCTTTGCTATCTTTTTACTTTTGTTGTTCTTACAGGTACATATATATGTTCTCTGCCTCATAGCATTTATTCACCCGATGAAGGAGTGAGTATATACACCGAAACGTTGTGTTCCTCATAATAAAGACGTAGACATTCATATTTTTATCCTTATGTGTATCACTTCTTAATGTCATTCAAAGACTCAATCTAGCTTTGTTTTTAAATGTGGAGATATTTGCTTAGAATATAGTATGGTCATTTGGGTCTTTGTCTACTTGAGCATTTAGACATAAATTTTATAGCTGATGACATTGCTAAATCTGCAGGAATGCAGTCCACGTCATAGCAAGCTGCGATCTTTATTCACACTTTATATATTCGAAATGGAGATCTGTAAGTTTATCGTCATCTTCCGCAACTCTCACCTCCTGACAAGTTGAATTTCTTAGTGCATTCTGATGCCATTGGAAAATTCCAGACTGCCCTTCTTTCTGTGATGTTTTGATGAATGAAATCTATTGCGTTATGATCATCTCTGTTTGCTGATATTTAATATGTACATATTGTAAAATATTTACGATATTTTAGACGTGTAATTCGATGCATGCAATGCAATGTAAACATAAGTGCTGATGCACGAAGGTGTATAGTAATAGTTATAGTGTGATTGGTATAGGGGAATGGTAGGAGGGTTTATGTATGTAAGCACGAATACCGATATATGAGGGCGGATATAGTTATTGTTTGATGGATGTTGGGGAATGGTGGGAGGATGGATTATGTATGTAAGCATGCGCATGGATCCATGATGGCTGACGTAGACATAATGGTGGGGAAAGAAGAATGCGGTGTGTGTGTGTGCGTGCGTGCGTGCGTGCGTGCGTGCGTGCGTGCATGCGTTGTGATACGAGGGTTGGCGAACATGTTGTGAGATGATTGTGTAAGTAAGTTAAGTGGGTGAGGATGTGGCAGGTATGAATATTGATACATGCTGACTTGGGGTTAGGGGACTGGATGTGCCTGTACTGATGTCTTTTGTTTCACTCACTTGTAGTGTTTTCTTTTACTCAAAGCAATGTGTTACGTATTTTAATGACTGAAAATGTAGTGCCTCAAAGTTCATACTGACCGGGCATTTTACATATCTATTCGAACTACGTAGCCATTTTTATGCTGTACAATTCTTCTACTGCTTCTTCTTCACACACACAAACACACACACATCATCATGTATCATCGAGTATCAGTAAGAAACTAGAAATAACTGCCTTTGTTCTGTACCTATCACCAAGTTTTAGCTTTAGCCTCTTCCTTTGTGGAATGAGGTTTCACATTTGTAAAATGATCTCTCTTATCTGTCTGTACCATCAACTTAACTGCCCTCACCCCCTGCAGTTTTCCCGTCCCATATTGCCAAGCAGGTCACCCACAAGGAGGAATACGGCCCTCCCTCAGTCCAGTTATACCGTGCCTAGCACAATATGTTGTGGTGCCTTGCTGTGGCCAAACATTTTGTAACAATTTGGCAAACTTTGATACGTAAACAGCAAATATAATTCAGTTTTATTTCAACAAAAACGGGGAAAAATCATACTTGTTTTGTGGATACCATAACAATAAATCAAACCAATAGATCGTTTGAGCTAGCATGAATATCAAAAATAATTAGCAAGTCGATAGTCATAATTCCCACTGTTGGTCCAAAGTGAAATGTTCTTCATGAATACTGTAAATCATGAAATTAACGCAATAATAAGTCAGCACATTAATGCGAGTATAGAACCCTGGCTTAAAATGCGTCATGACATTTATGAGAGTAGCCTTGCAAAAATCACCGTAGACTCACAATTCAATTATGTAGTATTGGCTGATAGACGTTCGACCGAATAATATCATTTGCTAACTTCAACTGTTCATCTAATTTCCATTAATGTATGTTACATAGTTAATATGTTCATGGGCTTCATCACTGAATGTATAGTGTGGAGGACTACTTCAGTTGAGGATAAGTAACATAAATAATGATATTATTATGCTATTATCATTATTATTCCTTCAGATAATTAAAAAAAGTTATTATGTTTTCATATTAAACATAGAGAAAGAGGTAGGGAGATTGTGGAAGATACTTTTAGCACAGTAATTGTTAACATAATTCTTAAAGTCTTAGATATTATGTTTTGTTTGTTTGTTGTTTAATGCCGCGGTCGGATTCTATTCAAGGAGTCATCATTATTTAAGTACAGGTATATATTTTAAAACGTGTACTTTTTCCTAATTTAACATCCTTAAAAGAGGCTGTAAATAATGTGGATATCTCATATAGAAATAAACATCTCCCACTCGTCGTTTGTTTCTTAATTACATGACCATATACACTAACATTATATCTTTTCATGTTTATCAGTCAACAAAAGCGACATAAGCATTTCCATTACCATAAGAAACCCTTGCCAAAAGTAGCGCCAACTGCACGATTACGACAAGACCAGGAGCATGTTTCATTCTCTTCCAAAACCTCGTCAAGCCAGATATAAACAACAAACACACAATGTGGCTTCCCCTGTGGCACACGCCGAGGCATTTACACGTGGCAAAGTTAATAACGATATAAACAGACCGCACTGTAACGGCGACACCACAGGAGAGATTGAACTACCCGGGCTTTACAATTCCTATATATACCCCTCACTGTTGCTCCATCTACCGGGAATAACCTCCCTTTATATCTGGCTTTACCTTCAAGAGAAATCAATTTCAGTCTAGTTCACTCTGTTCAACCGAATGAAATTTCATTGATTCACCATAAAAATGATGACACTGGGTGCTCGCAAAAACGCGAGCTCATTCCGATCCACTAGTGGCACCCGCAAAGGCAAGCAAATTGTTCACCCGAAAAGGCAGGGAATTGCATCAGACATCATTTTGGTCCTTGATACGTCAAACCTGGAAATGTCGTCTACATGTCCAACACAAATATAAACCCACCCAAAATTCTGTTAATTACATAGTTTTTACTTTTTCCCCTAACCTTCAATAATATATACTAGTTCTGAAGAAAATCGTATTTACCCGTATGAATCGTCTTATGTCATTTATTGCCGATAAACAGCATATGAACACTTTCTTAAAGTGATGTGTGATATGTCACGAACCAAACCTATACTCTCGATATACATGCTGAGCTTACTTAAAAAAACTATTGGGTTAACAAGATACGTATATTAAAGTGTCATGCTTTCCTGATGTGTTATCATTCTGAATTTGAATTAATGACATAAATAGTTACCACCCATCTTTCAATATTTTTCAAGGTTGGGTTATCACGAACATATTTGGATATATACAACAGCTGTACTTGCTTATCTTTATACTTAAAAGCATCAGGTTTGTCTGTCATACAGACCCCGAAAAAAATATGTCCAATACAGCCCAATATTTGGCAAAATGAAGAAGGTGTCTCGGCTCCTTTTTATTATATTTTATAACTATTGTTTAATAACTGTTTTTTTCTGTCAAATATGTTCCTTTCAGAGATTAGATGTTATTGTAGCATCAGGTCTGTGGTACGTTCACTACATCAGCGTTGACATTAAAACGATATTTACATATATAAATACATACAGAGGAAACACAAGGGAAAATTCCAATATATACAAAATATACAATATCATTTGTATATATGGTATATCCAAAAATATACAATTTTATATATATGGTACAATGTATATCCAAAAATATACAATTACATGTACGTATATATGGATAGATGTTACCACTGCTTCACTCAGTTTCTTTTTACTGGATTCTCACAATATGTGGTTGATATTGAAAATATTACTTATAATACCGGACAGTATTATTGCATGTGACAAATATACTTTAAAACTATGTTCATTATGACAACTATATTTGGAGTGTAATGAAATAATTGGCATTTATTCATGTTGACAGCATTTTACATAATAAAGACATAGAAGATTTCAGCAGACTTTTGTAACAGTTAGATATATAATACGTCCGCCTACTGTTTACAAATAAGAAGATCTATACATACAAGTAGTTCAGAGTAGTTTTAAACAGTGACGGTAAAATAAATTTATGTGGAATAGCGGCAAATATGAATATATACAATTTAATATATATTTTTCTGTTATGTCATGGTATGTTGATTCTGAATCCAAAATATTGCTTGATATTGTTTGCCAAACAGTTGTATGCACTGTCCATCGTGATACTTCTACTTAAGTATATAAAAAAGGATGTTTGTTTAGACATGCGTTCATTGTAAACAAGGATCAGTGTGACATGATAACTAAGTTTGTCATCTGGTATAATAGTTTATTATTTATAGAAGAATTGTGTTTTGAACGCAGCATGGCCACATATTTACACTGTTCTTTCATGTCATGAGAAAAATTAAAATATATTTCTATATTTCTCGATTTTATACTTTTCCCTTTCCTCTGGACATATAATTATTATTCATTTGTTGTTGCTACTTTTTAATAATGATACGGATGGTGTAAAAGAGTGGATAAATAGAATTTAAAGTCATTAGGAGAAGCTCTAGGAAATCTTGCAGGGAAAGCTGCATCTGCACTTCATGGTTTATTAAGAAGTATTGTATCCTGGCTCCAGACTTTATTTGCTGAGACTGCTACTTAGCTTAGTCAAAACTATTTATCCAAATCATGAATAAACCTGCCGCAATTCCACCTACTCTAAGTTTTGTTTTCAGATCGATATGTTGTTGATTTTGAGTAACAATATGTGGTGTTTGTTCAATTACTGAACGTGGTTGAGATGTTACTTCTGTGTTTGGCTGAATTACAGCAGATGGCTGTGGTTTGTCTATTCCTGTCTCACCCGTGCTTGGGTGAGTTATTACGACAGTGTTAATATCTGAATTGATACCTAGTGTTTGTTTATCAGTAGTAATTACAATTTTATTATTATAACCTACCACTTGAACAATCTTAAGTTCCATGTTACTCGGTGTCATATACAGACCTATCCCAAAAACATAGTCTACTTTACTACCAGCATACTGTAGAGCATCTTGGTATGGGTTGTTGGCCGAAGGTGGATCAACAGGTGACGAAATAGCATCCTCTACGTTTCAGCAAACTGCTTTTGTGCAACAAATGCTGCGATTCCAACAATGATGTCTGTACATGTTTGCGCCTGAGCCCCAACAACAGCCCATACATAAGTTCTGACTGAGTCATTAAGTCTTTCAATACCGGGGTGAGTAATAACTACTGATTTATTTAAAATGAATTCCAAGCATTTTCAGCATCTTGTGGTTGCTCAACCTGTTGAACAGCGAATACAACTCCACCCTCAAAGTTCACATGATCATCTCTCCACTCGTTACTCGAGAGAGCAATGTCCTATCGAAGCCAACCACCTTTCAATAACTATTGCTGACTTCTTGAACAGAGCGTGTGCCACTGTATGGGATACCTAGACCATGATTAACTCCTTTAGACGCCAATCTAAATGTGTTGAAATAGCAATTTCACCATACATATGTTCATATGCCCGCTGATTTTATTGATTATTTGATGGATTCAATCCTGTGGTAATGGCTGACTTATATCTGGAAGGATACGTCTAATCTGAGTATAATATGATAAGGATTTTAAAACCGATTCAACATATTGTTGATGTGAAATTCGTCATTATCAATAAATAGGACAAACTGAATAGGTTATTACAGACAGGTGTTCAAAAGTCCCAATGGTCATGGATACTCGTTATGTGTTTATGTCATCTTCATGTCGTCATTTATGTCAATTAGGCAGGCACATTCTTGGTATTAATAATGGTGCATATGCTCAAACAGTTTTTGTTTTCACATTGTCAATTCAAATTGAAGGAACATTATCACGGCCCATAACGCGAACGTTCACTTCTGCCTCAAGTCTGTAGACACATTCTGGTTCCACTAGACGGTTACTGTAAAATAACTTGGTTTATCAGGTTTGTGTTATGTACTCCAAGTTGTGGGGAAAACTGATGAAACATATGGCTGACATAATGAAAGCTTGCTGATCCTTTGTTTCTCGTTGTACTAATGACTATGATTCACTGATTGTGGCCAAATGGTAACAGCAGCCTCTGTCCCGCTCAGAGACAAACATCAACACATGGAGGTCAGGAAGTTATGTAACCGTCAAGGCAATGAGAGACATGTGGTGGAAGGAATAGTTTTGCTGTGGACTTACTGACCTCATGATCAGTCTGACCAGAATATTTGGAGCGCTATTTTATCTCATTTTGCTGTTAACATTCTGTTTAAATATGTTTGTCCTATGAAGTAAGACGACTACGTCACTATAAATTACAAGCTTCGGGTAATCGGGCCACAATAGATAGATCTCATGTGTTAACAATGAAGACCATACACAAGGAAACAGTCCTTGGTTAAAGAATAACACCCGCTGCAAAGACCTTGACGTGCAACTTGTGTGCAGATGTTTCTACCACTACATATTCGTGTAACACGCATTTAAGAAACAAAATCATACCTGGAAGATTATTTCGGTATGAACTGCATGTCACCGTGATACATGTCAACTTATGAAAAATCGTCAAGTTATATATGTGTGCATAAAGTTAAACTGAAGCACATTTGATATAATACCACAGATATTGTTTAGGTTTTAAGTCTATGTTGTAGTTATGAATGTAGGACGCTGAAATATAAATAATCAGTCAGGCAGGAACAAGAGGTATTTTACTGGATTTTGTTTCCAAGATAATTAACATCACAGATATTGTCATAAGGCCCAAAAAACATTTTAGCCAAATATAGGAAGAGTAATCCATGTCAGCATCTGTGCTATCGGTGTTTATGAAAGTTGTTACAGTGGATTTGTATCACAGCATGAACTCAACAGATCATTATTATATCCCAGTGTTTTTTTAGAGTTATTCAATCTCCTGTTCCTTTTTAAAACTTACAAGGTTCTTGTAAACTCACACAGACAAACAAACACACATACACGCGCGCACATACACACCAAAATTTGAACATAGCACAGCACCTTTGGCAGATCCCGATTGCAAATTTAACTATATCCATATGTTAAGTGAGCACAGGTCGTTCACCCGAAATTCCCATAGACGACTACAATCACATTGCAGAGAAGTGTTAGTTTGCTAAAATTTGATATAATTCCTTTTATATTGATGCATATTTGTATCAGATAGACATGTATTTTATCCGTAGAAAGGCGGTCAAGCCTACCGTACAATTCACAGTTACAATTAATTCATAAACTACCTCAGAACAAAATGAAATGTTTCATCCTTTATCCTTTCAAAATTGAGGAGCCCCCATGACGTAAATATTTTAAAAATAGTTCTCTTGTCTCTGTCCAATAATGAAATTGTCTTATTTATCATTACTTAAATTGAGACAATGTCATCACAAGGCCCATCTGCTTACTGGGATAGATTACAGCCTCGTATTACAGCTTAGTTTGTTTGGCCTCAAAGCAGTGGCGTGGGGGAAATTCGAAGCCCGTAATAAAAGAACATGATATATCAATAATACGTGTCTTGGAGTCAGATATGGATCTATGACAACGTGTTATTGTATTATCGTATGGTAATATAAGGTACATGTATTATTCTTTTCATATCGAAACCAGAATGCTTTTGTTGCTATATTAGTATCAAAATGATTTAGATATTAGTATCAAAAATAATTTAAATGTAATGAAGAATTATTTAATCACAAATCTCCTGGTGTTTATAAATATAAGATAACTAACATAGGAAATCCTAAATGTGTCATATATACATTAAAGAATGTCACCAATTGTAAAATCATGATTAAAGTAAGCATCAGTTCTAAAAATTGGAAATAATATACATTCGAGCATAAAAAGTTTAGTATCTTCAAATGAGTCTCCACATGGACAAGACGGATCGGGCAAGATTTGCCATTAGTATCGCCGTACCTTATTTCCCAATTGCGAGTTGTCTGTTAAGATACTTAAATTATATGAACTATATGATCGTTTATGATACTGTGTCATAGACTACATGAACACATAACAAATGTTTAGTAATTATATGAAGGTGATTTCATGAACATCATTTTATCCACAGCTTATTCTGTTCAGTTAGTTTAATTCCAACGGAAAAGTTCATGCATCAATATTTTATGAAGTTATGTACAAACGTAGATTTGTACCCTTGGTAAGTGCATAGAACTGCACATCTTCCGTATTTGCAAACAGACAAAACGATTACTTGTTACACTGAAGCAGATGACATCTTTACTACATTTGCGTTACAAAAGAAACGGAGCATATTCTATCCCAGTACATGGAGAAGAGGATAATCCCATTGTTGTTTGGTCAGTTAAGAGAACTGTTACATGAGAATCATTTGCCAGACATTCTCATTCACAACAAACCAAACACGAATTTAAATATTATATTTACTAAATAATGCAGCCATTATATATGATAAATACGTCAATTAGAGGTGAGGCGCTCTAACAGAACAGAACTTTGGTTAATGAAGACATGAGTCAACAATCTACGTCTTGTTTTATTAGATGTAGAACACAAAAACACAAATATTGGTATTCGTCACCGATGTCTTTTAAACCACATAAAGGCATATAATTTTATTATGTAGGATACATTGCCACCAGCCTACTCTAATTGGCATATAAAAGTCAGCCAAGCATCATCTACGTAGATTATAGTTCCATCGATCGCGACGTCGATGTTACTTTCGTCTACGTAGATGATACATTTTCTTAGACCGTGGCCCTAATACGCTTCCTCAAGGTAGCAAACATGTATGAGATAAATATATCAAATCAATACCTTGCATACTTGATATGCGTGTTTTAGTGCTGACATTGAATTAATTTTGTTGATATGACTCATGTCATTTAAATTGTTAGTGCTGTAAATAAACATATGAGTAACAGTTTGTGGTGTTCTTTCCCTACTGGCCGACAAATTGGTGAAGAAAGGGCTGAGTCCACTTAAACCGTAGGTAACAGGCATGGTATTAGTAATGAATCAACCATTACTAAAAGTGTCTAACAAGTGGGATGTCTGACAGATGAGAGGACACCAAATTTACGGGTCACCAATTCTCTAACAATGAATGTAAAGACACTGGACAACGACGACCACCGGACTTTGCCGGATGGTGACGGAAGCCAGACAATTAAGCGAGAGGGAAGCGGTACGGTTATTAGACCGTGGCTGTACTGTTTTCCTCCTTTTTTCCAACAATTGAAATATTGGGTTCACGTTTATTTGTTCTCACATATGTTGATACCTTTGCCACCAAGGCTCATATGCAAACACATGCAAAGGCAAGTTAGTTGTTAAACCCGGAAAACACGGAAACGTTTGGCACAAGTCAGACTGAGAATTTCATCGGACATAACTCAATTTGCTACTTCTGTGGTAGTCACCAATCAACCCATTTATACTTCCAAAAATAGCTTTAACCCTTTTAAAGCTTTTGAGAAATTCAGCAGTATGGGTTTGGTCTGACAAAGCAAGAAGCACAAAGGGGACATGTTTCGGCCAATGATTAGAGTTTTCTTGCAAGTCTAAGGGTCCAACAGGAGTTATTTCTGCGACATGCTATTTCAAAACCCAAAATTCAGAGTGATATTTATGAAAAGAAAAATTGAAATAATACAAATATAAATTCCTTCCAGGTGAAGGCTATCACTTGAAATCAAATTAACAAAGCAGATTGTATTCAATGACACATCTCTTGGGGTAGAAGTTCATGACTGTCACCATTCTATGGTATTTCTGGAAAGGAAAGTTAACTTACAAAGTTGTAATATACTGAAAGGCTTAATGTTGCTGATTAAGCGCACATATATAAACTCCAATTGACTGCTCAGTAACATTCATTTAATATTAGTAATATTCAAATAAGTGTACTTGTTCCAGGTGTGTGTGACGTGGATATATATATATATATATATATATATATATATATATATATATATATATATATATATATAAGCGTGTAGAAGAAACGTCAACAAACTTGTAACTATGTATAAAATAATAAACAAGCAATGTCCTTCATATGTAACTGTTCTTATACCACCAGCTGTGTCACAGAAGGTCAGTCCATTTGCACGGAAATTTGCGTTTAAAAGGTCTTATAGTATAGATACATTAGGCCAATGGAATAATCTATCAACAGGAATCAGGGATAGTCCGTCAATATCTTATTTTAAAGCTGTCGCATTTGAGCAGCCTACATCACCACCTATGCACTATAATTGCGGTGAGAGATCTACAAACATATTGCACACTAGATTGAGACACAATTGTAGCACACTAAATTCCAAACTGTGTCGTGTTAGTTTATCTGATAATATTTCCTGTAAAAACGGAGCTCCTTGTGAGAATTCATTCCATTTCTTCTTCGAATGTACCTTATATGATGATATTAGGGATGACATTACTGACAGCTATCGATAATCTTGGAGGACAAAAATCTCTACATAGTATTCTTTTTGGTGATCCAAACTTAGATGTTTTCCTGAATACAAATATATTCTTGTCTGTACACAAATTTATAGAAACGACTGACAGATTAAGTAGCTAGCATATTATTGTTTCCAAACTGTTAATCATTTTATAATATTGTTAAATCTATATACAACACTAACATGTACATGTATAATATTAGCATATGTATGAGATGCACTTTCCAGCACATTGTACATGTCCTTCATATGAGCACTGTATATAAATTTATATTGCGCCCTATGTTTCCACAATGTTATGCTTCAACTGTAAATTGTTCATTTTCATTATGCAATATTATGTATAACTGTATAAAGGGAGAAGGTGGTAATAAGTGCTGCACTTGTGCCCAATCCCTTTGTCTTTTTGGACAATACAATATATTTAATAATAATAATAATCATAAGCAACCAATGTATTATGATCAGGGTCCATTGGTATCCCTTCAGCAAGTGCGAATCATTTCCTAACACATCTGTTTTGTCATGTATCACGCGCTATACAGTCGAACCTCGCTTATCCGGACAATTGCTTTTTCTAAAATGTTGTCCGGATTAACGAGTTTCTGAATATCTGAATACCTTGTCAACTGACCAGAACTCCTTCCCCTACCTCAGTTCTACCGAGGTATATGTGAAATGAATGGCAAAAATATGATTAATGAAGGATCGACCAATTACTAATAAAATACATTGTGTTGTACAGACCTACGCAGCATGCTGTATCAGCGCACTGCATTATTGAAACGGCTGAAGAAATGCATATGTAGCCTAGTTTAGACTATGCACTTGTTTTGTGTACAGATACGACGGCGAGGTTGGGGCAACCTGACACACTTGAGCATTAATAGCCATGTTTACCTGTACTAGTTGACTGCCAAGGTTGAACTCATTCATGTGTGAAAAATGTTGTCGAGGCATCTGTAAACGGCTGAAGAAATGCATATGTAGCCTAGTTTAGACTATGCACTTGTTTTGTGTACAGATGTGACGGCGAGGTTAGGGAAACCTGACACACATGAGCATTCATAGCCATGATTACCTGACCTAGTTGACTGCCAAGGTTGAACTAATTTATTCATATATATTTGTTGAGCACGAAACCATGAAGTGTAGCCAGGACATTTCCTTGAAACTATGGGCGGCCATGTTGCTTCAATATCTTAACAGTTTGTGACGGATTACGGATAGAACTAGCACTTTTTTGACAGGTAGGTTTTGTTAAGATTTGTTATCTTGTTCTCTCTCTACCCTCTACTTCCTTAATCACAATTAAATCCTAAATAGACTTTCGGGCCTAACACTGTGGCAATTTTAGACCATCTGTTTCTGTATTTACTTGAGCTCATTTCCCCTAATGTTTACATCATCTCATAAGACTAAGTCATCAATGATGTCAAAGCTGTCGGACATGTTTCTTATGAACAGTTTATGAAGCTAAACAATGTCCAAGTGACTTAAGCACAAAAATACGCGCTATCAATTTGATCGACGTTTGTATGTGATTTTTGGGGAGAGGAGGTGCTAACTACTACTTAAAAACAGAGATCATATTAGTTTACTAATGAGATGGTGATAAGGCTCAGGTTATGAAACAAGCTGAACTCACAGTCTTGAATTACTGCACATTACACTGCCTGGGACCCCAGCTTCAATGGCTACAGTGTGCAAAGATTGTTTGTGAATGAGATAAGCTATATTGTTGGATTTAGTTCTCAGGATATTAGTTCTTGAAATGCATGACGTAGCAGTCCCCTCATGTACTCAATATATGCTATTTCAGTATCCAAGTATCTTCAGGCGACATTTCCCAGACAGTGGAAAATATTCATCCTTATTCCAACACAATATTTACAAGCAAATGAGGAAAAGAGACAAACGATTTCTGTGATGAGTGAAGCACCGTATGTGTGTGTGTGTGCGCGTGCGTGCGTGTGTGTGCGTGTATATATATATATATATATGTGTGTGTGTGTGTGTGTGTATATATATATATATATATATATATATATATATATATATATACTTATTGCCACTTCCACGCTATAGCTATATATTGTATGTAGCGCGGAAGTGGCAATAAGTATGACACTTGTGCCCCATCCCTTTGTCTCCTTCGACAATAAAATATATTTGGAACAAATAAAACAAAACACAAATATCATACCATATTACATGTCTCTTATTCCTGTGTGTAGTATATTAGATACACTGGGAAAAACAGCACAAGTATGTGTGTAGACTTTATGGTCAAGTGCACAGAGCGGATTAACAGTGACAGTGACAAGTGACAAGTGACAAATTGTTTATTTTTGTCTCATCGGAGATACAGGTTGTATGCATATACATTATTATAAAGGTACACTATAAAGTATCTCTGCCACCCACGATGTGGGTTATAAGAGACCATACATAATGCATAGTAAAACAACACGAATATCATCATAAAGTGAGCAGTGGAGAAGAAAGTGAGTTTCATCTTCTACACATCCAGGGCAATATTTACAAAAACGTTGGTTAACTGGCACAGGAGGATTAGAATAACGTCCCAATTCAATCTCGAGCTTCATTGAACCGCATCTTAAAGATGATAAAACCAACCTTTTTATAACGGGGAAGGAGGGCATAAGGCTCTGTATAAATAGCTGTTTTAAATAATCTATAGGTTCTCATTTTCAGTCGGGGGTGATTGCATTGCATGATTTATTATTAATCACTTGAAAGAGTTGAAATCGATTTGTGCGGAGCTCAGATTGGTTTGTACGCGATGCCGCAAAGTGATGTGTAACATGCTCTCGTGCGCATAGCAGATTAGCCAACTGAGTGGATTGCACAGAGGATGAAAGGGTTACAGGCCGGCAAAGCCACATTTCGAAAATAGATAGCCCAAATTGATGTGGCTCTCGCGGCAATGGTTATGGTTGCATGATTGTATAATGTGGCTCTCGCGGCTATGCTGTCAAAACAGGAGAGTCAGCAATGGCATCAAGTCACACATCATTCACTTTGTTAGCTTCTTCACCTCCTCATCTTCCTTATAGTCCATCACCAGACCTTCTTTCTGCACCCTCCTGCAGATACATGATACAATGTTCTTGTCTGTAGTAAAGAACACCACACTTAGTAATTTAAATGTGGGACACTCATATAAAGGTATCGGTAATCGGATTAATTAATTACCCGCTAGAATAGGTGAAATGCACTCAGCTGAAAATGTGGCTCTACCGGCAATAGCCATTTCTGAAATGTGGCCCTCCCGGCTAGACACCGATGAAAGCTATATCATTATTACTTAAAAGATTTGAATTTGGTTTGTACGGTTTAATTGTACGGTAAACATTGTTATAATGTAAAATCTCCGCGGTAAATCGCGTTTTTTAAAACAGTAGTCCTCGGAAAAATCATCCTACGCGTAAAAATATAATCAAAGATTTAAAAGTACTCCGAAAAACCGTCGCGGATTGTCCTGTTTCTGGTAAGAGCTTTCAGCACCAAACATACCTTTATTATTATTCATAACACAATACTATTATTGTCTGATCTTAAGTTTCCGGACATCATACGTTTTCTATCACGAATACTTGCACTATAACGAGGGGTGTGGCATCACACAGAAATTGTAAATACTCCGATCATGGCTTGTTTTTATTATAACGTTGTCTTTTATAAATGAATGAGATGTTTTACAGTTGTTCATGTAAAAAAACTATTAATGTTTATTCAGCGTCCGAAAACTCATTACACGGGGATATATGTTGTATTAATGTTTTATGTTTTACAAAAGGTAAGTAAGTACAAGGTAAGCTTTTCTCAATATGCTTTAACATGGGAAAGGGTAAGACATTGCACGTTTGTAGCAGTATTGCTCGCAGACCTGGCGGGTGCACTGAAGCTATTCCCAATTTTTTTTAAAGTACTGATTTAATTTCGAAATTTTACTGCATCCGCCATCTTTGTTTATTTGACTTTACTTTTGCCACTGACTTATTACATTTGTTGGTATGAATATTGTCCAAACGGCACGAAATTGCTAAAAATGCAATGTTTAAAATATTTCTGGGGGCTCAGTCAACAAACTACGACTGTAAATGTATTGTACAACCGATGCAAGAAAATAACAAAAGATGTTACAAATCCAAATTATGAACATGTGGAACATGAATACTAATACCTGTACTTTTGAGAACAAGAAATTTACAGATTGACGTATTCAGATTTAATTGATATTTTGCTTTACTTTATAAAAATGCGAATTGTATTTATTGTGTTTCTTCATCTACAATTCCACAAGGCACAAAACTTGCTTACATTTAAAACAAATAATACTCTGGTTATTGTGCAAAGAAGAATCCAGTACCAATGAAAGTACCAAAGCAATCATATAACATATCGCAACTCATGGTTGTTAACAATCAGGCCGTCAACATAATGACGGTATTAGTGGGCACATCGTAGTATTTGAAGTTAAACAATGATAACTTCATATTTTTACTCATACAAATTGAACTCTTGTACAGTATTTGAGTTCATGCTTTCATTGGCAGCTTCAAGATATATATTGTGTATGATTAAAATAGATGAGAGAACAACAGTATCGCTAAATGATCCCCCGTGCCGTACCATTTCTAGGAAACGAGTGAACAGTTTGGTATCAACTGTTTGGTTTCGCAAGGTTCGTAAAACATGGTATTACACATAGGCTCGTTTCGTATTTTATTAATCGCCTCTTTAATGCAAACCCAATTATCGAAAACGAACGGAAAATTCCATGCTTGTTTTTCTGCGTGAGGGAAGATAATTTATATAATGTTTTCTAAATTAGACATTAAATTATCGTTCCAACAGAATTCAGAAATTACATATGTTAGCAGTTTAGGAAGTTATACAAAGCATCTTGAAAATGAACAAAAAGAAGAAGAATAGTTTATTTATGTGTCACTATTTAAGCACCCAACCACGTAAGCACTAAGTAAACAATGGCATTTAACCCTCAATTACTATTAGTTGATTAGTATAGTTAACCTGCAGCATTCTGTATCTCTTTGCGTTTAAACAAGGATTGATCCCTGGTGAGTTGTTGGTGAGACATGTCAATACATATCTGGAAGTAAGGGATTAGCCTTAGTCACCACACACACACACACATACACACACACACACACACACACACACACACACACATTGGGTTAAATGCAAACAGTCAGAGACAGTTAAATCTAAACTATTAAGCAAATCCAAAACATTGTTTACCCAGGGTTTACGGAATTTTGTAGACCATTTTCTAATCCAACAAAGAAGTCCATTTGGATCGACCGCTTGAATTCGCCGCCAAAAACGAAATATTTCAATATGCTGTTTTGTAAGTGGGCTTGTCCATCCTAATTCGCCATGGACTGATAGATTTGGAGTTTTGTTAATAACCGCAAGCAAGAAACGAGCAGCTCTGTTTTGAACAGAATTAATACAGCTGAATTGCTTGAGGCCCCTGATTGCCGAACCATCCGAAAGTATATATAGGCTGAACAAGATTATCATACAGTTTATCAAAACTGAAAATTACATACCACCCGCTAATTTAAATTTACAGATAAGAACACCAAGAGCTCTATTTGCTGATGTTGCCAATTCCTTACCAGAATAAGTAATATCCAAATTATATAGCCTGCACCTTGTTGCCTTTGAGAGAGTCTGTGTCTGTAGAGCTGGTTTTGTCCTTGTCTATTTGGTATTCACTCGCTGGAACACAAATATTGGATATTAGCATTGTATTGTGATTTTGAGCATCCGGGTGCATATATGACATGTAAATATGTTTCCGATTATAGTACTTATCCCGCGATATGCCAAGGAGAGGCACGGGCCACCGAGCCGTGGATGCCCGTGCCTATAATAAAAACACAAGATGAGATTGGGTTAAATGGCCGAGGGTGTGCAGGTACTAGTGGGCTACTAAGCTGCGAGTTGTGTATACCAAAATGCTACCGTTGCCATGGCCACTAGCGTGGCCAACGGCGATTCGCAGCTAGCGCTGCTGGCCTGAGACTGCTACCGCTGTCCGGCCCCTACGGTAGCATATTTAAACGCTACCATTGCTTGGCAACTACCACGCTGCCAAAAGCAGCTACCGCTGCTGTCCTAAGTCAGACTACCACTGCCCGGCCCCAGGTAGCCGGCCAAAGCATATCCCACTGCCTGGCCCCATTAGCAAAACCAGTGTGCGACTACCGCCACGGACCCAACTGTCAGCTACCGCTTGACAAGACGACTTCCGCCGCCGGGCCCATATACGTGGAAATTGTTTGCCCCAACGCATGTTATTTTATGATTCCCCGGCTGAAAAATCGGTAAAGAGAAGGTTCCCACTGTGAAGCAGGTAACCCCGGAAAGGTTCCCGCTGAAAAGCAGGTAGCCTTAAGCACGAGTATTAATTTGGAAGCAAGTTAATTTGTTACTAGCAGTGTAGCCCACAAGAACCCCGCCACAAAGCAACAGAGTGCTACCCCACACCCATCCATTGAGGTTGTCTGAGCAGTGGCTGGTGCCTGCTGTGCCCCCCCGTTAAGAAGTCATCCAGGTAATGCATGATCTGACACGTTGGAAGATGTGATTGCATGCACCATTGCAAGAAGGTACTAAACGTTTCAAATATGGCGCAAGATATGGAGCAGCCAAATAGTAAGCATTTATCAAAATAGAACTCACCTTCGAATCTGATGCCTAGCAGCTCGAAATCGGATGGGTGGACTGGTATAATTCTAAAGGCCGACTGAATGTTTAGTAGTGCTCCCTTTCCCAGTTGTTGAACCATATGAGTAGCTTCATCAAATCTGGCATACACAACGGAGCAGGCCTCTGTGTCTATGAAGTCGTTTATAGATTTACCCCTGGGATAGGATAGATGGTGAATTAGACGGAATTCCTCCGCATGCTCACTCAGATGCTGACCATAGCCTGGCTGCTTCTTGGGCACCAGGCCTATTGGGGATACTTGGAGGTTGTCCAGGGGGGTGTCCTTGAAGGGGCCCGCCATCCTCCCAAGGTCGACTTCCTTTTGTAGTTTTTGTTTGACGTAGCCTGCCGTGTCTTGGTGCGTGGCTGATCGCAAGTTTCGTGCCAGGCGACCAGTGCGGCTTCCCTTGAAACTCGAGCTTAAAACCAAAGCTAAAACCTACCCATAAATAATTTGCATCTCTGTAATTGACCTTAGCATATTGGTGTAACCAGTGTGCCATTTCATTGAGATCCACGGGGGAAGGGGCCATTGATTTACCTGCCTTGACGGCTGGTTTTCTGTTAAGGAAAGGCTGATTGGGCTTGTATGGGGTCGGTTGGACCCCATTCCCTCGAAAGCAGGTCCTAGAGCTGTGGGAATTTTTGCCACACTTACCGCATTTCTGAGTATACTTACAGTTGACCCTGCTACGGCCAAATTTATTGAAATGCCAGCATACCTGACTTGCGATGTCCCCCTGTACGCTTGTCATTGCGCCCCGTCCACCTGACTCTGGTTGTCGTACCTGTGTGACCATGTACATGTACTTCAGCCACAACTCCCCGTCAATGTTGTCCCAGCGTCGTGAGGGGTCCCTTGGCATTCTGTGTTGGAATTGTTGGTTGTATAGGTTGACCAGGCATCCACCCCCACCCCCCCCCCCCCCCCCCCCCAACCCCCCCCCCCCCCCCCGAATCGAAGTGCCGCCGTTCTTATGGTTTCCATGTAGGACAGAAACCCATGCGTTGTGCGGGCCTCGGAGTGCCTACTAACATAGATATACATGAAAATGTGGAAAGCTGAAGTCCAGCTTGCCAGGGACTTTGGTTGCTGCTTTATTGGTTTAAATATTATTTTACCTGAGGAATCGTACGCCATGGTAATCGTACCATCCTGGTGACTTTCCTCGGTGTTTGGTAGGATTGTGCCGAGGTCGACAAACTCGCCACGCCAGATTTTTTCCCTTACCTGTTGTTTGACGTGTGCGTCAATCCCATCCGCACGGAAGGATAGGGAATCCCCGTATCCTGCGTTCTGATTGGCTGGCCAAGCCGCGTCACCGGTCGCGATTGTGTAAATGCGATACGGCGAGTGTTGAAATAGATGTTATTCAAAGCGTAATCAGCGAAACGGTCGCGATTGCGTACAAAGGAAACGTACAAAGCGAAAGCGATTAGATACAGCGAAACACGTTTGTACTTGAAGAGTGACGGTGCGCGAATGATGGACTATAACAAAGGCGGGATGATGCTTGCGCGGGATTATTGCCCCGGGCACGGTGCAGGGTGGTGACCCGGGGGTGACTGAGTTACAAGGGTTGATTGGGTTACGGGCGTAATTGGCCAATGGTTTGGATACGCGCGATAAAGTCATTTAGTAGTTAGTACTAAATGTAATTGTAATAATTAATTTTATAAATATTCGGTTTGCTTAATTTCTACTTTGAAAAGCTTCGTTGGTATGTATAATTTAGCACACGCACGGTTGGGTGCAAACCAAATTATGTTTATTTCTCATAAATTAAACCACCAGCGGCGGTACTGGAGCATATATCTAATACAGAATAGTACATCAAGGATGCAATTTCCATGTAAAGATAATGTATTTCTGAAGCTTGAGTACATGAACTGGTTGAGTGACGTATTTACGTGATTTACATCATTAAAATATAAAAGAATCTACACAGTGATACAGGTATAAATGGCGAGTTGTGATTTATTTAAGAACGAAGTCAGTAATTGGGGATTTAACTTGCGCTTTCCGACATTATGCGTATTTCGCACACTGTTAAGAACGAATTGTAATTCATCTATTCATCTACCCGTGTTGTATCTACTTACATGTTCATTAATGCCAACATCACAGGACAAAGTAAATAGTTTGTTGAATGTTGTTTCGTGAATATTGCGTAACACATTCCCAGAGCACAAACCCAAATGGGCCGCCCCTTTGTGACAGGTATTAATTAGAGAATGAATTGCCACCACATTATGTCCCGGCACTTTTATGACATGTAATGAACCTAGTCAATCCATGGGTCTGTAACAACTTTATAACATCAAAGCAACATGAATACGTAATTCGTATTAAATCAAAAATTGACTTATAGGTTATAACATGAATATTATTGCGATTTTGAGGATAAAAGTGCAACTTTTGTTTTGGGATGAAAGTACAAAAAAATACCCTTAAAAAGACATGATTAAAGAATTTCAGAATCAACTGTATTTATGCACGACTTCAAACAAACTGAAAAAGTATACATATATTTATTAAACTATATTTACATGCATGGTACAAAGATTAACATTAAATAATAATGTTGGTCATGTTTGTTAATTTCTACATTTCATTGTTATTGGTCGTCACGATATGGCTGAAATACTGCCGATGTGTGACGTTAAATCTTAACTCACTCACTCATTGATATTGGTATTCTGAGGATGTTGTAATTATACACGGGTTCTGGTCTTCTTTGACGTAGAATACATGAACTGGTTGAGTGACTTTCTGCCATCAACGTGAGAGGATTACCCACACATATACCCACAATCCTTTGACAAAGAGAAAGAAAGGATCATAAATCGTACAGATATCATATCTACCTGGTACTAAAAGTTCACTATCCATCTCCTCTGATAACAAACTGTTACATTTTATATCCCCAAGCACCAATACTCAGTATGCTCATGGAGTAATTGTCAAAATCAGAAACCCGAATGAATTCCTGTCTGCATGGTCACATCCGGTGATAGTTAAGATCTACAGATCTACTCTGACAACATGGCAGTCTGTATTCATTCATCCCAAAAGTCCCCCACCAAGCTTCCCCTTATTAATTCTTACAAAAACAAAGAGTGGTATTTTGGGAGATGTCCTACTATGAATGGGAAATTGTTCATGCTTTTAACGTATTTTTTATTCAGTAAATGAAATTGCTAAAAACTGCCCAAGAAACAAAATTATATTTATCAAGTAATATTGATATGTGTTGGTTAATATATATATACATACATATTATAAAACATAATACATATATACATTAAAACAGAACACAAACGAGTGGCCAACAGTTTGGTCCGGTTGATGGAAAAGTATTCAATTATTAAGAAAAACTATTTAAGTCTTTAATACTTAATACATATCTAAAAATATGAATAATTCTTAAGAACGTAGGATGTACATAGGGACTAAATTCAAAATAGCTAAATTGACAGATTTTGTTTCCCATAAAGCACTGAATTAAAACTCTAACCTTTCGAATAGAAAGATCAATCGTTTCTTAAAATATTGTAGTTAGGGCATGTGAAAAAAATGCAGTATATGGGATAGCCACAAGAGCATGCATGATGCGTTATCTGAGATGTGTCTTTCAAGCCGATGGAAGTTTATCACTACAACCGAGTCCGGGGCGATAAATGATTATGTGACAAAATCTGGTATTACTGAATATTAGTAACATTGTCCAATTATAATAATAGTTTAATAATCCTCTATATCAGGTGATTATTCCAATTATTAATGGTATCAGGAAGGAATGACTTAGCAATCCGACAATACCTAAAGGATACTCTAATGCCCCTAGTCAGAGATGCGAGGAACAAAGGACAGAGAGCTTCAATGTCAGTTGATAAATTGTATATAAATAATGTATAATTGCATACTGGCCATTCACCTCCACCATACAGGGTGGCTCAGAGCAGACGACCGGAAGACACCAGACTGAGGCTCTCGTAAAGAGGCTCGGGTGTCATTAAATAACGAGCAGAGCGAATCTGTGATTCGATCTCATGAACAATGGTTTCTAGAACGCCTAAGGGGCGCATCTTCTCCAGGCGAACTGCGACGACTGGGCCACCTGTGACTTTCAATTAGTATAAAACACAGGAGATTTAATGTCCTTATTCAAAGAGAATTTTCAGCACCATAAACTAAAGATGCGACTGTTTAGTGGCTCATAACTAGGTTCACCTACGATGCACCCACGTCCATTGTACAGTTCACCACGATAAAACATATTTTAACTCATGTCACAGATGAGCGATGGGTCACAGGACCGTAGCTTGTCATTAACCTACATTCATATCGACATTAATATCAACGTCACCCCGTCTGTCTGTTTGTTGTTTAGCGCCGCACTCAGCAATATTCCAGCTATATGACAAGCATAGTCACCTTTTACGGCAAGCATGGGTTGCTGAAGACCTATTCTACCCCGAAATCTTCACGGGTCTCCACGCAATTGGGATCGATGACATGTATCAACCAAGTCAGCGAGCCTGACCACCTGATCCCGTTAGTCGCCTTTTACGACAAGCATAGTTGCTTTTTACGGAAAGTATGGGTTGCTGAAGATCTATTCTACATCGGAATCTTCACGGGTCCAGCACCCATACAAGGATTAACGCAACACAAGCACAGCAAAAAAAGTGTAGGTTTCCATCTTCCGGATACCTTCCCATTTTGGATCCGGCCCGGATACCTTCCGGAAACCTTCCCAAAAAAATGTCAAAATTTGGGGGTTGCATTTTGTTCACTTAAGTGTGAAACACTTGAAAATCTATCTGGAAAATACCAAGTAATCTGAAGGTTGCTGAAGGTAAGTAATCTGAAGGTTGCTGAAGGTATCTGGAAGGTTTCCGGAAGGTATCCGGATGCAAATTTTCTTCATGTCTTGTATCTGGTAAATAATGTTAGCCTGTGCATAACAGATAGCTGTTGTAATATTCTGTGTTACTTTAATGGTAAATATCCTCCTAAAACTGAGATCTATGGGCATGCATTATTGGAGAAGACAATTGTTCATTTCATATATTGTTCTTTTCAGATGTTAAGGGTATTTAATGAACAAACATCAGTTCTCGTATAATGATATCCTTAAATTTCATGTCCAGACTTCCAGTTTGTACTGGGAAAGAAAAAAAGTCATTGACAATGTGCGCACTTGGGCCTTTGGTCCCAGTGAGATGATAATAAGACTTTTTGTAACGGTACATGTACTTGTTATATCCAAAATGCTAACTTCATTGAAGTTTGCCTCACCCTAGTTTTATGGTACTACAGTGAGCTCTTCCTCAGTTACTGTGAATTCTTTTATTGAAAGAGATTGAGAGTTAATTTGACACTGGAGTTGTAATCACTGCTAATACATGTGTATTCAGATAATATAACAACTACGTGCTTAATACTTCACAAATATCTCAAGAAATAGGCATTTTAGTTATAATTGCAGAAAAACTTAATGAATGACCCCTTCACTATTGCCTTGATCCTACACTTCAACCCTTCATGAGTTATCACTTTTGAGTGTGAATTTGACCTTCAATATCAGTGATAAATATTTTTTTTAAATTTCAAAGAGCTATCCAGCACATAACCCAAATAGGCTGTCCTTTGGTAGAATTCAACATAACATTGACAAAAATATGAAAATAATATAACCAGTATATGTATAAGAGTTACTAAGACTTCTGCAGAAAAAGGCAATTTAGGGCAAAATGAAGTTTATGTAGGTCACGCACGACCTTTTTCCAACTTCGACCCCTGCCCAAAGGAAGAGTTAGACCACAAACAAACTTTTTGTCTGGTTGTGACTTTTAACTTTGACATAACAGATCAATGTGTCATCAGACGTTCTCAGAGCTAAGGAAGCATGTGTTATTTATTCCTGAGATGCCCAAACAATGCATGGTTTCATAAGATAAGTGTTGCTATTAAATTGAGACAAAATCATGAAACATCCACATTTACACAGCTGGCTAATGAAACATAAGCAACAATCAAATTATCAATTTCTTTTATTCATATGCCTATAGTATATCACACATTGAACAGTGTTCACACGATGGTTCCTGATGCAGTATGCAATTTCACCCTATTCTTCAATACTCATAACAGAGTGTGATAACTGTTCGCTTGAAAGTACCTACAGATCATGTTCACCAGTTCAGAGAACTTACTTTCCCTCAAACCTCCTTTTCTTTCTATATTGCCATGAATGAACAGGAACCAGGATGAGGGGAGGCCAGTTGGACTCTATCCCTGCTGCATTGTGTTAGTAGAATTGTGAACTTTCCATTTGCTGTTTGGGTCCACATTTAAAGACAATAAGTCCCATTTATCATTCCTTTCAAGTGTTTACCACATGGCTCAAGACAAGAATTTCTTGAATGTCCTGGAAGGATCCCACTCCAGCTTGGCATTGGTTGGTCTTCACACATTAGCCAGACAAGCCTTTGTGTGTCCCAGTACAATTTGGCATACAACTTCTCGGTCGGCCTCCATTGAAATAACAGGACCTTCGTCATCGCTGTCTGCAAATCACCTCTGATATCTGGAGGGGTGCACTCTCTGTTAAGGACTCCCTTGTCTGGTCCTTCCAGACTGTCAACCTGGAGTACTCATCCAGGGATCTCAAGCAGTTTCTGCAGCATTATGGACAAAGATTTTAGCAATCAAAAAGAATTGCTGCCACATTTACTTACATATAGAAGGCAGCAAAATCACTTAAGTTAGCATATGTGAGTCTTGTTAAATGCCAAACATTTAAGATAATCTCAAATCTCGACCAGACAAACCAGTGATTAATGTTATGAACTCGGTCCAGACAAACCGATTATAACTGTTATGGACAATATCTCACATCATTGTGGTATGATAACATGCGATCAATGAGCCTACTCACTGCCTGATCTATTAATTTGGCTGGTATGGCAAGCATAGACTGCTGGGAATCACAATTCTTCCCGTAATTATATCTTGCATGACTGTTACAAATATTGGGACCAAACAATAATGATATGTATTAGGGCGTGCTAAACTTAGGTATTAATTTTTATAATCGTTTAACATTTTTATCACATATCAAATATCTAAAGACTAAATGTCTGAAGGCACTTGACTTCTTGAAAGTCGTTTTTCATTCAAAATGGGGAAGGGATCAGACAACCCTACTTCATTTTTATCGTTCTCTTATCCGTTCTGAACTCGATTAAGGCTTCATCATTTATGGAGGGGCATGTAAAAGCATCTTAAAATTATTAGATCATCCAGGTCAGAAACTTTGTCTTGGAGCCTTTAGAAGATCACCAGTTGACCAGCTTATATGTAGAGGCTGATAGCCATCTCTCAAACGACGTCGAATTAAACTGTCATTGCAATATGTGAAAAACTTACACTCAAGTCCCTAGAATCCAGCATATGATTGTACATGTGTGTTTAATCCCATGTATAAACAATTATTTCAATCAAAACCAAAACTTAAAGACCTCTAGGGTTTAGAATTAAGCCACATATTATCGCAGCTAATATTGATCTTTCTGCCTTCTCACCTTCCCGGTTACTGTCTACACCGCCCTGGCAACTAGTCAAACCGGAGGTAGACATAACAGTAACTACCCTAAAAAAGCTAACACAAATCAATTGGTCTATCAACAAGAATATGCCCAATTAAGGTCAAAATATGGTTCTCATAACTCTATTTTTACCGATGGTTCCAAGGATGATGGCAAAGTTTCAAGTACCACTATCATTGGATCTGATATGGTGTCGTATTGGACATAGTTGCTACACCAATGAATATTTCTTGAAAGATGAGAATCCTCCGTTTTGTGTCCCTTGTGATGAGAGAATCACAGGCAACCATGTTTTGCTTATCTGTTGATTTTTCTCTCACAAGTGATAACTGTTATCATTCAACATCTTTAAAAGAACTGTTTTAAAATATCAGTGTTCATTTCAGTCTCACTTTTGTTTTTAAAGAAAACGAATTATTTGATTATTTTTTAATTGTTTTAGAATAATAGGATATTCTTGTTAACTGAGATTTATGAAGACGGTGGGGTTTAAAGTAGTGTAAAATCATTGTCCCCCTGACAGCGGCACGTGAGTCCATCTATATTGAAATATTAGATATCAACAAGTGTTTTAATTCCTTGATGGTGCTTTGGTTTTTGATTGATTGATAAACATTGCGTTTAAGCAGTCGCGACCAAAGCGATTGCATAGATCCTGCTGGGAATCATGCAGCAAGCAAAAGCACTGTAAGTCCCTACAATCCCCAGGTAGTTGGTCTAGCTGTAGTTGCCAGTGATCTATAACCTTATTTTACTTTCTATCGACTGAAAATTCTTTGTTTTATTATTGTTAAGGTTTGTTTTATTTCTTAACTATGATATTTACCTCATTGTTTGACTGTCCTTTGTAGACAGGAATTTTATCATCATAAACATGTTCTCATCGCGACATGGCTTCAATATTGCCGATGTAAAAGTATAACTCACTCACATGTACAAATCAAGCAAAACATGCAAGCCAATCCACTCACTTCAACCATCTTACATAACTCTACTCTCATAATCACTTACAATTCAACCACTCACTCACTCTCAGCACACAACCCATACATACAGTCAAACCACATTAAAATATCATTGTGATCTTAACAGATAAAACTGTACAACTTGTGAACCAACATGAAGCGAGAGAACTCTTCATTGTAGATTGAAATGGCACACAGACGCCGAACAAACCTAACCAAACACAACAGTAACTCGTTCTAAAAACATGCCAAGCAAACGTCTAATATATGTATTACTGCCTCCTTTCTTAAGCTGACAGACTATTTAAAATGTCGTTAAATGCACCTCACTCACTGACTCATCTCCCTACATTAAGTTTAAGTTTACACCATCGACTATGCATATGTAAGGTTCATAACAATGAGTGGAGCATATGATCATTAAGTCCCAAATACCACTGACACAACTACTGCAGCCATCATCTATCAAAACCATGTCGAATATCAGCGCCCGCAGTGTGTAACACTGGGGGACTATAGTCACGTGATTCGGCGTCAGTTAAACGTGCTTCCCATTCAGTTGACCAACAGGCTTCCGAGAGGTGAATACAAGGATTTTACTCTGTCAAGGTGAGACACCCGCATATCAAAGTTTATCTCAAGACGTAATACCTGTGTACATGGTTTGGTTAAACATTACACTGGAAGTGTACTAGTATTTGATTCTGAATGTGATGAAGTGAATCTCGCTTCTAAACTGTTCACTGATTGTCACTTTCAGCACGTGCTTACAATTATGTTTCTAAAGTACATTACTGATAACTCGGCCATTTTAGTTGGTAAATTCTGTATACATCCACATTACGGTCACATAAGGCGGTTTAGGGTAATAATATGTCAAAATGTCTGTTTAACTTGTATATCATCTTTGTCCTAGTTAAAATGTCTCGCATGTCCCACGGATATCACAGTCTAACGGATCAACAACATCACATTTGAAATTAAAACACATCCGTATTCTTCATATTTAGCTTAAAACATCGTGAGTTTAAGTGAACAATTGACTTGCCTTTGCATGAGTTTTGGACGGGTGCTACTGGTTGGGCAATTTCGGCTCCCCTGTTCGTGAATACCTGATTCACCACTATTTGTTTCATCAACACATGCTTACATGTATGATATACTGGAATCGTACACTGGACGGATTAGTGGGGATTTCTAATTAGTATGGGCATGGCGGTTGTTGCTTTTATTTATTGGCTGGACACATCAAAGTACTCACGGAAATGAAAAAAACCTGTTTTTTCGATTTCAGATTTTAAATAAATGCAGTTAATATACAAAATATATAAATATTCAAACAACATAATTAGTACTAATTGGGCCTTGGCACAAATACAGCGTATCCAAGGTTTTTATGTCTTTTTACACGTAAAAGTGTGTAAAAATGTGAATAAAACAGACAATTGTGAAACAGGGCATAACCAGGTGTAAGTAGATCAAGGTGAACGTCCATGACCTATGACACCTTGACGACAGGTGAGAACAGGTGCATAAAATAAAACACACGTGCCGACCGTTTACAGGGGTCGTCTCATTGTTCAGAAAAGCGAATATTGTGATGGAGTATCACAGACGTTATGGTCCCGATGTGATATACAACAGTTAATGTTGATGTTTAGGCTGATTTGTTGTTATTATTATAAATTAGGACATAGGCATGACACTAACAGATACGTGTTTACATGGGTGGAATTTTAATGTGACAAGTTTTTTTATGTATAGGAATGAGTAGTTTATTACAGTAAGAAAACCATGCTGCCTGTTGTTAGTAGTAAGAGTTTTTGTGATGGAATAAAATAATGGGAGTCGCATCAACACAACATCCACAGCATGAGATCACAGAACTCATGTGTCTGAGGCTGAAGAAGTATCTTCCGTGTCATCGAGAGGAATGACAACGGGTTGTATACGGCTCACGTCAACGCCGTCCCGCTGGCGGAATGCATTTTCAGTACCGATAACGTGTTCCTCAGCGGCCTGCCACACCGCTGGAGTGATTCGGGCAAAAGATGCATAGACGAGATCTTTCACATCTGACAACTTAAAGGTTGTGTTGTGTTTTGCAATGAGCTCTATAGGATTGAGCTCGCAGTGTCGCACTGGAGTGCGCAAAACGACGTGTCCATGTAGGACAGCAAGGGCATTAGTTTTGTACACAACAGGTTTCTTGTGCATTTTGATTTTTTCCATAAGCTGTTGCTTCGTTTCTTTTGGAATAAAAATGCACATTGCACGATGTAAGGTACGCTTGCATTTGTGCCTTCAGGCTGCTCATGGTGGGAGTGATGGATTCGGGCTCCCGCAAGTTATGATAACTTGCATTGTCCAAGACAATGAAACTGGGCTGTTCAAGGCGCGGTAACAGTTGGTGTTCCATCCATTCTAGGAACACCTCACCGTTCATCTCCTTATGATAGTCATCGGTGTTCGACTTGGCTTCAAATACAAGTTCACAGCCAGTGATTAAACCCTCGTTACGACTACCAGCACGCAAAACAATAAGCCGTTTGCCTTTACCAGACGGTACCGTTGGCGCCTTGCTTCCATCTGTTGGTAACAACATGTAGTCGGTCGAATGATTCTTATTGACCCACGTTTCATCGGTATATACTATTTGAAAGCCTAAAGAACGATAGGTTTCCAAATCTCTGAGATACTGGGATCTCATGCTAAGGATAGAGTACTTTTCACGAAATACGCCTCTATAACCACCGCGGGCTTTGTAGCGGAACCCCATTTCGTGAAGAGCAACTATCATTGTCGTATTGGACACATTGATGGTGTCCTGAATTTCCTCTCTAATGCGTTTGCATGTCGGCGGTATCTTCCGATCATACAGACCGTCTTATTACACCTTTATCAAAGCTGTCCAGTTAATGTTTACGACCACGTTTAGGTTTTGAGACGACCCCTTCCTGCTCTTTTTTATTGACAACTGAATATACCCTTCCGTATGACAATCCAAGGGCTACACTTGTGCGGTGTAATACCCTGTCGACTCTAATGTGAGGTTTACCCAAGTCTCTTTCTCTCGTAAAGTACTTATGAACATTCTTGATCAATTTCGCAATCTCATCAGGACAGTGTTCTCAGTTATGCATGTGCTTTGTCAGTGGTTAGTGATTTGTGAGTGGCATTGTGGGATAGTGACTCAAAGTCCAAAATATCAGACAGTCAAAATAACATATTCCCTGTCATTATTATCGTGTACATTTACATAACTGTTGTTTTTCATGTTGTTTTGGTGACCTTTTTTACAGGTTCATTTGCAAAATGCCTATAGTCTGTTTCTGCTATGTCAATTTGGACTTAGTTTTATTTTTGAATGTTGAAAGTGACGACAAATTACCTCCTGTAAAGTACATTTTGTATTGAGCACTGAGATAAAACTAGCAAATCCAGACTAGTACTTTTCGAGTTGTTTTGTTATTTCGTATTTACATCTACGTAATGCTTTGTGTCGATTATTAAATCCAGCAAAACATTTTTTTTTCATTTCCATGAGTACTTTAGTGGCGGTTTGTATGGCATAATGCTTGTATTGTTATCAGAAATCACGATGAAAATGTCATTTAAATTTCTTAGCAGGGACGGCAATGACGGAGCGCTACAGCTTCAACAGCGGAACAAAGAACACCCTCAAATGGGAGGACTACGTTGTGTTTGGAGGTACACTTCTCATCCCTGCCGGGATTGGCCTCTACCATGCGATCAAAGACAGGAAGAAAAACAGCCCGTCAGAGTTTCTGGTTGGAAACCGTCAGATGGGCACTATCCCTGTAGCTTTGTCGGTGACGGTGTCCTTTATGTCAGCGTTGACGTTGCTTGGGATGCCTGCCGAAGTCTACAACTACGACACGATGTTCTGGTGGCTTGCCCTCGGCATGGTAATGGCCGTGGCTGGAGCAGCGCATCTCTTTCTGCCCTTCCTGTACAGGCTTGGGGTAACCAGCGTCTATGAGGTAGGAAGCTACTGATATTAACTTTCACTGAATCCCACCCGCATCGATTACATTCTGTTGTTATTCAGGGTTTGCCAACGCAGAGCGGGACAAATTCGGAATGGCCATCGGTTCGAACTTTACAATATAATAGGATCGGGCAACATTCACATCATTGGAAGGCTATGGAAGAGATGAAATCTTGTAATGTGTATCACAATTTCTATAGCTCGTTTTGCACTGGGTCATGCAATGACGTATGATCAAACAAATATTGTCCTGTATATTGTACACATTACATAAAGTAAGGTAAAGCAACTTTGGTCGAGGATAGTAGGTGGCTGTGTTCGGCAAGCTTGAAGAATTTCTAGGGCTTCGGTCACTAAAAAACATTGGCAAGTGAACTTTGTTCGAAATAAGCCGCTGTGGACCCAACATTGAATGGGCCACCGATAAGGAAAAATGGTAATGTGACTGTTAACATTCTCGAGCCCCATAAAGCAGCTTGGGTTGTATCCAGGGAACTGATCATGAGAATAAAGTTTGAGTGCATGCTGATCCTTTGACTGGGGTAATAATGTTACGCTTGGAGCATGCTTCAAGGTGTGGATTTGGCGCAGTTCAAATATGCACGTTATCATACCTATACTTACTGATGTGTGACTGTATTGTTGAGGGCACGGGTGTCCCAGTCGTCACATTATTGACTTTTTGAGTACGAGAATAAAACTCAACCCGATTGGAGTTTGTCAACACCTTGTTTGATGTTTGATGGTTATGTGAGCCTCAGTCTGCAATATGCGAGCTACATGTATATCATAACAGTCGTGGGTTTTTAATTGTCAGCAACATCCTATGCTGTCGGGGTACAATGACCCAGAAGAACCAACCAAGTCACCATGCCTTTTCATCTGATTATATGTAGTTGTTTCCTGCTACAATTATGAATACAAGTTTTAAAACATGGAGATGGTAGTGGTGGATGGGTAGTTGTGTATAAGTAAAAATGTGTATATTGGTAAACTTTAATATAAATGGTCGCTGTATGGCTGCAATAATGCCGATGTGACGTTAAGTTTTAACTCACTTAAACAAACGTATACAACAATAAAAGTTATGTTTTTTTGTACATGTTCAAACAGTACTGTCTTTCGTAATGCTGTGTCTATTTTCAATTACAGTACCTCGAACTGAGATTTGGGAAGCGAGTTCGGATACTGGCATCTCTTAACTGGCTTATTCAAGTGGTAAAACATTTACTTGTATATGCACATGTATGAAGTAGCATTATGGTAGCTGAAATACGCCAAAGACAATTTGAGAACTGTTATGGGCTCTCGTCCGTGATTTTCGTCCGTCTCGGTTGTACTAAGACTAAGATTAAAATCAGATGTGTACAATCACAAAAATGCATAGTCCCTAATGGAAGTGAATAAACCTTTTCAATAATCGTAAGAAATACCTACAAATAGAAGCGTCAATAGTTTGACTATATTATAAGCATCTGTTTATGAATTACTATCAAATAGTGATGACGGCAGGTGTTCGTGAAAAAGTGAGCGCGTCCTGCCCCATCGATATCACCCGTTGACTATTGAAGTCATCACTCTTTTTAGGCAGTCTTGTGAATAGGTTTAATCATACTATCTTTGTTTGCTTATTGTTTATCGCTGCACCCAGCAATAATTCAGCTGTATGACGGTTGTCTGAAAATAATCGAGTTTGGTCCAGCAAGCCATGCCAGTGATTGACATCATGATAATTTATTTACGCATTTGGGATGCGACGAAATGCATCAACAACCAAGTCAGCGAGCCTGACCACCCGATCTGGTTAGTGGCCTCTTACACGCATAGGTTGCTGAAGAACAATTCTAACCCGGCTTTTCAATGATTGAGTTCGTGAGTTGGGTTTAACGCTGCTTTTAACAGTATTCCAGTTACGGCGTGACAGTTTACAGTGGTAGGAAAGCCCAAACCTAGAAACATAATCGGCGGTTTCAAGGGGGTTGTGTCTTGTATCATACATTTTGCCACCGTACAGATATCATACTCCGATGGAGAAAAAACCTTAAACATATATACCTGTTTAAAGAATATTTGGCTGATCGTTGAACAGCTTATCATTCAGTTAATGGGTTGCTATACACTGAAGTTGTTTTTTTCAGCTGATGTACATGGCCTTTGTACTTTTTGCCCCATCACTGGCGCTTTATTCAGGTAATATACTACTCATTATTCTAAACTGGCTTGGAGCTTGTGTAAGATCAAGCAACAAATCCTCGGAGATACTGATTTCCTTATCTACCCTTTTGTCGATTGGCATAAATTTAGCTTAAGGCTTAAGTGTAAAATGAATTGTCAATGCAAGAAAATTATATGAATAAATTTTCAGTTATTTTGCCCTTTAGGCCAATGGAAATCTGTTTCCACGGATAATTTAACTGATTATTCTCATGCATTGACACTTTTTGTTGTTAACTTGTAAAACATATTTTTATTCATGTCATTCCACCAGTGCCACGACATAATGTGATTGATGCAAGGCAGAAACGTTCCACTGTGGTGTCACAGCATAGTAACGTTTTACCGTTATGTGACGTTCAAATTGTGACGTCACAGGGGAAATCTCCATGTAGGATATTGACTCGGATAATTACGGAAATAATGCATTTCTAATATCGGATAACTGTTATTATTAAAATCACCCTTGGTTATTCTGAAGCTTATATTTAGAAAATATGCAAACTCGAAAGCCAAAGAAAACTTTTCGCCACATTGGATAGTGTCTACAAACTCACGGTTGAGTCTGCCGGTTATGTGACGCCTATTGCATCACATGTATGAGTCGCGATACACACATCCCTGAATTCTGCATACATGTGAGAATCAAATGACTAATTGTTTTTGTCACGACTACAAATGGTCCAGATGAAGTCAAACGAAATAAATCAGGTGTGAAAGCGAACGCTGTGCTCTGAAAACTGAACTCGTTTGAAAACGTAAATATTGAGATATTATCGCAGCAAGCAGTAGGCCTTTAGAAATGTGTGTATAAGAGGACTAATAAGTTCTAACTCTCCATAACTTTCTTCACTGATAATGAAGACTTGAATTTCTTTGGGGCCGGAGCAGTGGTTGGTGCCATTCCATGAATCGATGCTTTGACTCGCGATCAAAGTGGTGTCATGTTTCATTTTTTTTTAATTTGATGAAATCTTCCTCAATTAGCTCTAAATTTTCTCTGGCAATGTCACCTTTATTTCCTGAGTATAGTTGCAATTATGATGTGGAATTTGCATATATATGCTCTCTGCCTCATAGCATTCATTAACCTGATGAAGGAGTAAGCATATACTCCGAAATGTTGTGTCTCATAGTTGACATCCATACATTCTCTCCCTCATGTGTATCACGTCTGGATGCCATTAAAGGACTTGTCTGTCTATGACATGTACTGACACCTAAACGGTAATGGATTCCATTTTAATAGTTGTTCTGGAACATATGAACAAAACAATACAATCATAATATACGTTCAAAGGTATAACAGACGAACCAATGTACACCCCTTTTTTAACCATATGATCTGCTTTATTTTAGAGATAATTCTTCCAATTTTATACTTTGAGGGGCCCATGTCGTACATGGACGTGTTCTTTTCTTACATTTTACCATGTACGTGGCATTGTGACAGTACTTAACGACACGTCAGATATACCATTATCAGGCAACATAAATGAAGTTTTGTTTCAGTAACTGGTCTGGACTTACGGCTGTCAATCTCTTCTGTTGGAATAATAGTGACCTTCTACACAGCTCTGGTAGGGATATTAATAAATTAATCGAGGTCAGAATAGGTGCGTAGTACGACACGATAAACATATTAAAAGTTGGGTTAACTAGAAAAGTAACAGCATTACATGCATCAATATTTTAAGAAGCCCCTTCACAACTATTTCCTGAAAGTGAGCAACCTGGTACTTTGTTACTCATTTACTCATGTTTTACGCCAAGCAAGAACAATATAATGAAGAATGTGGACTTCAGACACCAGCCGTTACTTCCAGTTTTGAATAACATATTATTTATACATTAGGATTTCAACGTATATATAAACTTACAATGTCACACATCAAGTTGCTTTTTTTCATGGTATATATTCTAAAATGTTTCATATAAATTCATCTTGAACCCAATATCCATCAATGATGTTTTGACATATCGCATTCTCACCTAATGTTACCTGATAAATAAGCTCATTTAACTCGAATTGTCTGGTGGAAAGACAAAGAACGATTAAAAAGTGAAGCATGTGTTTGAAACTACCCCCGAGTTCCCACAGTAAATATTCGGAAACAGTGAAAACATTATATACTGCGACGTCGGGTCAACACATCGGTGTTATTCCCATAAGTATATATACATTTGCATGTGTTTATAGGGAGGGATGAAGACAGTGTTATGGACGGACAGTCTACAGACAATCATCATAGTTCTTGGGCTCATCTCTCTGCTGGTTCAGGGATCCCTGGCGGTGGGAGGATTCTCTAAGGCCTGGGAAATTGCAAGGGAGAGGACCCGCCTACGATTCTTTGAGTGTGTAGAATTCTAGATAGAGGGAGCAACTTGCACAAGAGAATTCCACCGTTGTATCCGTATATGAACATCCGGCCAAATCCTTGTCAACGTATCAACATATTACCACCCCTTTGACCATACATCAACCTACTACCACAATTTTGTCCATACATCAACGTACTACCAGTTTTGTCCTAACATCAACATACTACCAAAGTTTTGTCCATACATCAACATACTACCAAAGCTTTTTCCATACATCAACATACTACCGCAGTTTTGTCCATACATCAACATACTACCACAGATGTGTCCATACATCAACATACTACCACAGTTTTGCCCATACATCAACAAATTATCACCCCTTTGACCATACATGAACTTACTACCACAGTTTTGTCCATACATCAACATACTACCACAGTTTCGTCCATACATCACAATACTACCACAGTTTTGTCCATACATCAACCTACTACCACAATTTTGTCCATACATCAACATACTACCAGTTTTGTCCATACATCAACATACTACCAAAGCTTTGTCCATACATCAACATACTACCACAGTTTTGTCCATACATCAACATACTATTACAGATGTGTTCATACATCAACATACTACCAACGCTTTGTCCATACATCGACATACTACCACAGATGTGTCCATACATCAACATACTACCACAATTTTGACCATACATCAACATACTACCAGTTTTGTCCATACATTAACATACTACTACAGATGTGTCCATACATTAACATACTACTACAGTTTTGTCCATACATCAACATACTACCACAGTTTTGTCCATACATCAACATACTACCACAGTTTCGTCCATACATCACAATACTACCACAGTTTTGTCCAGACATCAACTTACCGCCACAGATGTGTTCATACATCAACTTACTACCACATTTTGGCCATACATCAACATACTACCACAGTTTTGTCCATACATTAACATACTACTACAGATGTGTCCATACATTAACATACTACTACAGTTTTGTCCATACATCAACATACTACCACAGTTTTGTCCATACATCAACATACTATTACAGATGTGTTCATACATCAACATACTACCAACGCTTTGTCCATACATCAACATACTACCACAGATGTGTCCATACATCAACATACTACCACAATTTTGACCATACATCAACTTATAAAATTACTACCACAGTTTTGTCCAGACATCAACTTACCGCCACAGATGTGTTCATACATCAACTTACTACCACATTTTGGCCATACATCAACATACTACCACAGTTTTGTCCATACATTAACATACTACTACAGATGTGTCCATACATTAACATACTACTACAGTTTTGTCCATACATCAACATACTACCACAGTTTTGTCCATACATCAACATACTATTACAGATGTGTTCATACATCAACATACTACCAACGCTTTGTCCATACATCAACATACTACCACAGATGTGTCCATACATCAACATACTACCACAATTTTGACCATACATCAACTTATAAAATTACTACCACAGTTTTGTCCAGACATCAACTTACCGCCACAGATGTGTTCATACATCAACTTACTACCACATTTTGGCCATACATCAACATACTACCACAGTTTTGTCCATACATTAACATACTACTTCAGATGTGTCCATACATTAACATACTACTACAGATGTGTCCATATATCATCATGCTCACACAGATGTGCCCATATGTCAACATGTTACCACAGAGATGTCAAAACTTAACATACTATCATAATATGTCCAAATTAGCTTTCAAACACCAATATATAGCCAACATAACATATATGTACTAACAAACACGGATCGTGACGTATGCTGCTCCGTTCGTTTTGAGGTCTCTATGCAATATCTTTTTTTTGGAAAGATGATATTATGTCTGACGATTCATAAAATAAAACTAAAGTACAACGAAAGTAGTAACCTAAATTTAGGAGAAAACACACGTAAAAGTGATAAGGTTAGATTTGTAATTTCACATGAAATACATGTATCTCACCGAATTTACTGTAGTGTGCAGGCAGTAATTCCGAGTACGTGGGGAAAATTTACAAATGGTTCGTATAAAGACATACCCCCCTTAAGAATAAAAAATGTCTTGAATCAGAAATAATTGCAGGTGAGTAAAGAAGATTTAAGTACATGCCTGTATCAATTGTTACATGAAGACAGGTCCATATAACCCTACCATCCAGCAAATGTACCACAAAAATCCCTGCCTCAAAGGTTACCAGAATCGTTTTTACAACCACAGAAGGGCTTTCCTTACGTTAACACAATGTATTTGAGAAAAGTGGAATTAATATCATGTTGATTTTCAACTATTCAAAGGTTTTTCTTACACTTTTGTTATTTCGGAATAGATCATTATGGGAATGGTTTTATATGTAAGTTCACTTCCTAGGAAAGAGGAAACAACTAATACAGAAAGTTACTTTTGTGGTTACTGGGCGTTCATGATCGATCACACGTTTGACTCACACAACTCGATAATAATATGTTGCTTAACATTGGGACTGTATTAAAAGCAGCATTTACCTGTAAAAGTAGTTTGTTTGGAATGTATGGATAGGTTGATGAGTAAAAAAGACTCCGACTTATATACGTTTAGAAAAGAAATGGGAAATAAAGATGTTGATGCTGTTCTGGATTTAATCCACCACATACTAGTATATTTGCTACTGCTTCAAATGGTGATCTAAACTGGGCTGAATGGTAATGAACTGTCTCACAACAATACACCCTTTTTGGATGAGCGTTGAAAAGTTCCCCAGTGTCAAAATGTGTCGAACGATTTTAAATACACATTGGTGCTAATTGTACTATTATATGATAAATTCAAATCAGGAGTCATATGCCATCGATGACACGTTATGTTTTGTTATCCGACTTTTATTATATGTTTTGTTACGTTAACAGTGACAGTTCTGACACCAGATGAGTTAAAAAGCTTTTTGTGAATTCATCCCAAGTGAAATGAAATGGTCTTCTGGCTTGTTGTAAAAATAAATGATTGAATAATTATGAGCAGTCCAACTCGATGTATACTTTCTTTTGATCAGTAGTTTAGCATATTTTTCATATTTGAATGGCACAAAGAATATTAACTTAATTGAATAGTCCTCTACGTCTCACATGAAAAAAAGACATAGAGCCATACATTTCAACATCACCTTCTCGTGGCTATTGTGTGTAATAAAAAACAAAGTTTTAACTCCAGATACTCTTGTTAATTATATGTTCTGGGCTTTGTTAATTATATGTTCTGGGCTTGATGTCTCAGATTGTGTAAACACAGAGAAAATTGATTCTTGAATATTTTGAACATGGTTAATGTTTTTCTTTTGTAACAGACACAGTAACGTTGTAACTGATCTATATTATGCCTCCGATTTAGTTTCAACCCCAGCCCGGGGGTGCGGCATTCGGTGTGGTCTTTGGTTGTGGGTGGAGGAATCATGTGGATGTCCTATCTAGGGGTTAACCAAGTGCAGATACAGAGACTCATGTCCTGTCCTACCCTCAGAAAGGCGAAAACGTAAGTATCACACTCCAGGATATCCTTTCATAGGACTGTTGCATTTGTAAATATAAAACGTCCACCCAGGAATCAGTCATCATCCTGAGGCATGGTCGTCCACTATCCTATATCAAAGCCCTGTTTTCACTCATGCCATTCCAAATGTAGTGTCTTGTCTTGGCTCGACTCTGACGCCGTCAGTCCGTGTAGAACACGAGTTATGTCCCTTGTGATGAAAACGCCATATTCGGTCAGATCGATGTTCCTATTTCGAATGTCGATCGGATAACGAAAGGATTCGAGATTTCATCCGTGACAATCGATTTTAAAAAATGTAAGGCGACCTCAGTACAGTGAAGAATTGTATTTGGTTTTATATTAGATCAATACATAAATAAGTATATTAAGATGTTGTCAGAGACAGTGTGTTATCGGTCCTCGTGTGTTTTTCATTTGCCGAGATGTTCCGTTTTATAGCGGGATTAGCGATTCACGGGTATTTCACAAAATGAATTGTATATACATGTACACAGACGTCCGAATTATATCAATCGTCTGGAAGAGATCGTTTTTCTTTAATATGTTAAAGCTTTGAAACAAATTTATCATACAAAACTGGCATGGCTCGAACAGGAGATATCGCTTGGGTGAGATCATTGTAGATATCGCGGCAATGTAATTGCATCACAGTGCTTTGTAGGCCATTGTGACGGCATTGTTACCATGACGTCACAATCAAATGAAATCACTAATGTCTCTGTTAATGAAGCTGTTAGGAGTACTTTTTACACGAAGACACTGCGTGTTACTGTCTACAAACTGAAAAAGTTGGAAGAGTGTCGTTGGATGGTAAATATAATATCACCCTCGTGTCTTTTGATACCAAATATATCAACACTCGTTGATATATTTGCTATCACATGACACGAGGGTGAGATTCTCTGTTTGTAACCTTGAATATGTTATACAACTGTGTATTTTTTCAGAAGGAAATCAGGCATTTGGACAATAATTTCGATTGTTCTGTTTATTACAGGGCGCTGTGGTTGAGTTCTGTAGGCCTTGTAGTCATTGTGACTTTGTGCATACTGATAGGGGTGCTCATACACGCATTCTACAAGGACTGTGACCCATTAAAGTTCAATGACCTCATATCTAGTTCAGATCAGGTGAGCTATGCAACAGGTTGAAACTATTTTGATATATGATGGTCGGTTTATACTTTGATGGTTCTGGTTATGTAGAAATTTCAGTTTTAATACCAGACACATATATTTGTTGTCGTTTATAATTATTGTCATACATTTCAATAAAACAGGTACAAATTATTGATGTTACTTGTAGATGGTGGCTATGACTGGTGGTTCTGGTGTATAAGTGTTACTCCGTATGTACACGGCTCAGTTAAAGACAAAATGTCCCTCAGCTGAAGAGGAGAGAACAGAAAACGCCGACGCAACTGTAAATACATATTAACTCTGAACGTACATATCAGGGATTAAGTTTTTGATAGGACATTTAGTTGGGACCTGTTGATATCGACCAGCCGTCTCGATGCTTCGTAAAATATGGACTTGGGATATGGAATAGTGACATAACAAAAGATATGACTTATTTTTAATCACGAATGGATAATTATGATATCGAGATATACGTTTTCCTATTAACTAAATTTTGATCAAAGCTCCGTCGCATTCGAATGGGGCATCGAAGTCAGCTAATTATAAAAAAAACGGTAGAATAATATCTGCCGACTAGTCCACACATCTCACCATAAATGACAAATCACAATGTTAAATTAAATATTGAATAATGCTGATGGGCTTGGTTGTATTGTTAGTTTATTCTTATTTTATAGGTCACAAAGAGCGGCACTTCGGGTAAAACCGGAAATATGCCTTGGAGTCTCCGATTCTCCCAGGTTTTTTTTATCTCATATAGTTACATATTACACTGTAGGTCGCAAGTAAAACAGTGGGTTAGTCGATTACCAGAAAATTATAAATGAATCGTCCTGATATAATCGTATTCGTACAATGGATATGTCGTATGATCTTGGAAAGGTTTTGTTGATTGTGTTCCGGCTAATGTCTTGACGATGTTGAATTATTACTAAAAGGACATTCCTCAATAATCGAATTAACGGTTTAGAATAAGACAGATTGCAAGGTCATATAATGTACCATAGTATAACATGTACATGATTACAATCAATAATGAGTTCTCTTTAAACAACGACAAATACTGCATATTCTATTTACAAATATATATATTCATAGCAACACAGCACACTGACAGAAACAATTTGTAAAGTTTGCTAACTTCTTTTTTCTTTTGACATGAGGGGCGGTCGGGTAGCCTAGTGGTTAAAGCGTTTGCTCGTCACGCCGAAGACCCGGGTTCGAATCCCGACATGGGTACAATGAGTGAAGCCCATTTCTGGTGTCCCCCGCCGTGATATTGCTGGAATATTGCTAAAAGCGGCGTAAAACCATACTCATTCACTTTTGACCTGATCATTGAAAGGGTCGCCTCGTTTTACCTGGAGATGACAGTTTGCGAAATGCTCACATGGTGTCTTCTGGTACAAGTATAACGGTGAAAGATATAGTTTTGGTATATAAAAGAAATACTGATTCACTTATACCTGAATTCCCCCTATGAAAACATTAGGCTTCCACCGACCTCACATCCCTGGTCTCTTTCGTTTTTACCAAAGAGTTCACATGTATTTTGTCATTGTGTCTTTGAATCTACGTTCCAAATCACAGAACGTTTATTTCATAATTCTACCGCAGACAATAACCGCGAACACTTTGGTAAAAGGGGGCGAGATATAATGTCGCATCTTTTAAATATTATGAATATTTTGACACACGTAGTATAAATAATCTTGGACCCGAAACGCAATATTTCGCGGCTTATACTTAACTAAATTAGCATTTGAACTCACCTACTGTTCAGATTTCTTGCAAGTGTGTTAACATTTTCATTTCAGTTACTTCCACTGTTTGCAATGGACATATTCGCAACAACCCCTGCTCTACCAGGCATTTTTCTAGCATGCATTTTCAGCGGGAGTTTAAGGTAGTGTATGAGAAATTTCCACTGACTCCTTTTGTGCGAAAATTGTGCAACATAGAAGATGAAGCTTTCAACTGGTTTGAGTGAATTAGTGTTGATTGCATACTACTGAGAGGAGGCGGGAGGCCCATTTTCTGAGGCATCTGAATTCGCTCTGATTAAATTCATTAGATATTAGCCCTGATTATTATCCCCGCCACCAGGTGACTGCCCGATTCTCAATGGGGACAAGTTTGATGAAACACTATTTAAGTTAGAGATATGATATTTAAATCACTGATGTTACTGGTCATGATCTCAATTGATAAAAAATTGATGTCTGAAATTCATTGTTTACAGAGTTATGGCCCTTGCTCCAATGCTGTGCTTTTCAACTTAGTGCATACTGTTTGAGTTTTCTCAATAACAAGTTACCTTAGAGAAATGAAATTTTACTTACAGATATTAAAGGTCACGATCTCAATTGAGTTAAAAAAAGTGGTGTCTGAATTTCATCTTTTACAGAGTTATGGCCCTTGCTCAATGGTTTTCAACTTAGTGTATAATGCATGATATAGGGTCAAACGTGTTCACAGAAACTACAGGAATGAAAGTTTTCATGCTCATGCTCATCTAAGAGATGTTTGTCAAGAACGAAAGCCGAATGGTGCCACTTTGGTGGCACAATTTATTTTTATTTGAATTATTTTCTCGAAATTTCGAGTTCTTTCTCTTGACTTCGATCATTATATTATTTGTATTTACTTGAAATAATGGGTAAATAATCGACATAACGCGGAGTGTTTGGAGTTTTCTCAAATAAACTATAAACTAAATAAATTATGAGAAAATAGTCGAAATTATTTGAATAAACGAGAACTAACGAGAAAATAATTGAAATTACGAAAATATAATCGAAATAACAAGAAAACACTCGCAATTTCTAGAAAATAAACAAATAATTAAAATATAGAGAATGTTCGATTAAATATATAAATTTAACATTTGTTATTGTTTTCAAGAAACATGGGGTATAACGTTAACACAATCATAGTGGTATTCATGATACCATTGACACTGATATAAGTACAGTGGTAAAGTTTTTAATATTTTTTAATAATTAATCTTTTCATGCAGAAAGTTCTAACATTGAAACCCACAACGTGGTTTTTAACCATGAACCACACTTTTCTATGAGAGTTACCTCCCTAATGATTACTATATATTTAATCCTGTAGCGTCAACATTAATTATTCATACTGTCCTAAGTGCTAAAATCTCGCTTTACACGGCAACTGTATCAACGTTTCCCGCATGGCGATATGCTGTACACCTGTCCCCGTCATCTCGACAGACAGGCCCGATTTACAGAAATGGGTCAACGTTTCACCGCAGCGAAATGCTGTATTGGGAATTTGGTTGGATAGAATTAGACTAGTACCCTGTCCTTCGCATCCTCGCGGCTGCAAGCGATGAGCGCAAGCGCACTAGGGCAGGTAAACCTGTCTAAGATAGGGCTCTCCCTCTCATGATTGTTGCCGAATAACGTAATATTGTTTACTGTAATAAGTTTCAGTTAGGAATGTTTTGAAAAATAGTTTCACAACGGAACTATTTACATCGTATACATATGGGAGACACAGATAAAATCTGTGTTGAACATTTTGTTACGTCTTTTTCCAAAGATTACTCATCCCCCGTCCCCATGTAATTTTCTCAAACCCATAACAAATTAAGGCACGGCTCCTGGCGCCGTGCGATCATGGGGACACAGATGTGAGTGACAGACCCCTTGGGGATTGTGTGTAGGAATATATATGTAGGTCCTGTTTAACAGAGGCGACTAAATGGATTGTTTTCAATTCATGCGCTACCTTATTTTTAATGCCCTGTAGCTAATATCTTTTTAAGCAGTTTTCATTCGAAAGTGACATCCGAGAGCTTCCCATGTTTTACAGCACGCTGTCGTCGGGTCTAAACGCCGTTGCTGCAGTCATGTTGGAGGACTACATCCGGCCCTACTGCTGCATCACCATCACCGACTTCCGGGCCACTGTCCTCTCGAAATGTCTTGGTGAGAATAATGTTGAATACACACACGTAGCGACGTACTTTCACGTCGTGTCCCAGCGTTCTAAGATGCCATTGTGTAACGTTCATAATTGCTGAATTCATTGATTGCGGGTCTTGATCCATGGTTTCATAAGTATGAATCTTGGTGTGTGAGCATTACATCATACCATGGTGAAAACGTCTATTTTCACTTAACTACTGTTCAAATCAGCGTGCAACACATGCATCTCACATAACCTATGGACGCACAACTGTCTTACAAGATTAACAATTTATTACAGTGATCATTTTTGGAGCCTTGAGTCTGGCTTTGGCGTACGTTGTTTCATCTTTGGGAAATATTCTTCAGGTACGAAAACATTCTTATTGACACAAAACAACAACAGACACATTATATTATATAATGTTCAAGTGTTTTACTAAGTAGGGGCGGTCGGGTAGCCTAGTAGTTACAGGCTACGCTCGTCACGCCGAAGACCCGGGTTCGAAGCCCATTTCTGGTGTCACCCGCCGTGATATTGCTGGTATATTGCTAAAAGCGACGTAAAATCAAGCTAACTCATTCACTCATTTTACAAATTATGTTTTATTTCTTAATCGATATGTTGTCAACGTAGATATTATTTAATGGATTTGTACGAACAATTTGACAGGATTATCGTTCTTGATTCTAAATCTAATTAAAGTGTAAACACATTCTTTCTCCAGATTTGTTACGCAGTAATGAGCATTTTAGACGGTCCTCTGTTTGGCCTTTTTGTCCTTGGGATGTTTTGCCCTTGCGCAAATTCTGTTGTAAGTATCATCGTCTCTTTTAGACATTCTAATTATACTTTGTAATTGTAACGACAGACATTGTGATGTTCCTTATATACCATATGCAAATTGCGACACAATGATGACCAGTTGAAAATCGACGTGGCAAAACATTATTGATGCCCTCAATAATATTAAGACGAAAGTTGTATGCTTGTATCAAATGCTTGATTATTTCTAATTTCGAAAAGGGGTGCATGCACGGAAGCAGAACTACAATAAGGATAACTATTCCCGTGACCTTGACCTTCAATGAAGGCCATTAAAAAATAGCACCAATTCCATGTCCCACCTCATCCTATGATAATGAACACTTCTTAATTTATCTCGAACATAATACATTTTAGGGCATGGCCTTGAGAGTAGTTTGACCTTCAATCTGAGTGACAGGTATCCACTTATTTTATTGCAAATGGATTAGGTACAAGTAACAAATGCGTGAGGCCTACCCCTGTATACATTTCAATATATTAAGGTATATAGTTTTTTCGGAACCACAAAAGAAACGCAAGAAACAAAATGTTGAATTATGTATTTTCAAGAAATGATGCAAGTGGATTATGTCAATGGCAAACAAACATGGGAAATATGGATATTTGGGTTGCGACATTGCTCCATGTCCACGTCCTGGATCAATATTGTAGATCATGTCTGGACCAAGACTTTGATTCCGACCATTGACAGTTGACAGCCCATGTCATCAGACTAGCACCATCCAGTCCATCTCTTTCCATCACATATTTGTCAGCGTAGCTAACGGCTTATATCTAAACCATATTCAAACTTTGCCGTCAGCATATAAAATGCAGAAACAACGTTCATCCGAGAACATAACATTATCTACTGTGGATGACACAAGTTAGGGTGCAATGTTACCCCTTTCGGTACTTGGGAACTTGACGGCACCAAAACTGTTAATAATCGGTTACGAACTCCTAGGTGTGTCGCGTTGGCTGGAAGAAATCAATCAGGGCGATGGACGTGTCTTTTATTGGCGTGGTAAATCTCGGACTGACGCTGCACGATAGGTCATCAATGTAGTGAAAACATTCTTGGAATCGGTAGTTGGTTGTAATGTGAACACTGCATTAACACTGTATTGAGGCGTAATATGGCTTGATCTCGATTTTGAATTGTCAGCACGAAACTGGATGTGTAACACTGTCAGTGTTTGATGAAGCAACCATTTCGTCACAGCTTTATTTAATAACCATGCATTGACATTTCCAGGAACTTTTAAATGGATCCAAACTGTTCAATGGATAACATACTGCCACAATGAACCTAACATCATTAGCAGTTGCATGATAATTGAACTCGCTATCATTAAATACCTTTCTGCAAAACCCTGAGTTGATGAGTACAAATATTACCCTGACATTCCACAGGGCTACTCCACACATAAACCAAATACTAGTATTATGTCCCTTGTGCTTTTCATTGAAAGTAAGTCACACCGACTGCCAATGATATCATTAAATTGTCATCGGTTGTCAGGCATTATTATCTAAATCATACAACATGCGGGAAATCTGCACAAAAACATATTCACTGTGACCCTGGTCTTATGGGGAATGTCACAGTCTTTCAAATCGCGTCCCTTTGCATGTACTACATTTTTCTGAGTTTTCATAGCGTTGCACGGATTCAAAAATAAAAAAAACAGAGGTACCGTCATATTAAAAAAAACAACCTAATGCAACACCATTTAAATGGTTTACATAATGGTTCATTTGCTGGGGTCTTCATAATAATAACATGTTATCAACTTGAAAGGTATAAAGGATATTACACGTGAGATAGGGACATTTGATGATCTGGCATTTTGCATAAATGTCTACGAGAACAAATGACATCATGGTCTCTGTTTCAGGGTGCTACCGCTGGCTATTTCACGTCTTTAATATTTATGTTATGGATTGGTATCGGTGCGTACCTCAATGGTGTATCAACGCAAGTATCCAGTACGTTTGTCAACGGATGCAACTGGGACATAATTGGTGCCAATGATACAGGACTGCACACTGCTCACAACTTCACCAACGATGATGGTCGTGCTGACGAAGAAGTAGCAGCAAAGTATGTGATGTTAGGTTTTGGTAGTAAAACGCCTTAAGTTGTGTTTCACAATATTGAATATTGGACATACTACAGGCTCTGTTTCATTTAGATAATGCTTGACAAATGCCATCGATAGCATTGAATCCCGATAAACATGGGGTCCTCTTTCAGTATCTGACAGTCAAATATTTGAATTTGTCTATTTTCAGGGGCTACTTATCAATTTATGATTTGTCATACATCTACTACTCTGCCACGGGTATGATTGTCGTGGTCTTCGTTGGGATCGTTGTGAGTCTCCTTTCACGTATGTATGTTTGGTTGCCTAATTGCATTCTTGATCACAGATATACAAACGCATTCATTTACACGAGGTGTTAATATTGAAATGTAACAATAGAGATTACATTTTCGACTCCCTTTACTAAAAACATCAATTTCTTACACATAACTAATGCCAACTACAGTGAACTCTTTGTCTAATGGAGTGTAAATAAAATCAGCAAAAACCCTTTACAATCAGAACAAATTTGTGATTATCCTAGAGTTAATTGTATAATTCAGACTATATCATAATCATGTGTTTAGGAATCACCTTCTCTCTATATAGCTATGTGGCATCACAGAAAAGCAACGCTACTATGTCTTCAATCACTTTCCAATCGGGATGTCATAAAGGAAAGTGACCTCTCCTACATACTGGCGGAAATTCTTAACAATGGGAACTGTTGATCAATGTGCAATTTGGACAGAAGAAATGAGTTTTCTTTCCCCGTGGGGTGTTTTATTTATGACTACACACAGACATTGTATATACATGTATGTATTTCAAAACATGTGAAGACAAAGGTAAAGTCCCAACAGGTTCAGTTGAAATCGAAGATTTTCATTTTTCTTCCAAGTTGCCATTAATGGGAACGTGTTGCAGAACGAGGATTTGGAAGCTCACCATGTAAATTCCTCTACTTGAGGCTGTCAAGACTCGTAATGCAACTAACAGGTTGATCATACAATGACAGGTGTCTCCTACATGTCTGTCCATGACAATAACTATCTTCGTCAGTTATTCAAATATGGGCCAAAATATTTTGAAAGCCTGCTGTTGGAATCACCATTGATGCTTTTCAGCCATATGTTAAAATATCCCATGTGATAGAGGGGATGAACATGTTAAATAATGTCAAAGTGAGTTACGTCAGACCGTGATGTTGTAATTGGTAGAATGCACAAACTGATTTAAGATTAATATGTTCTGTCCCAGGCAGCTCTCATAAAAACTCTGGCTCCGCTATAGCTACGTGAACAGTTCGTAGTTGTCCACTCTGATAAGGCATCACCTAACATAACCATCATATAAAAAACATCACAAGGTTAATTCTTTTATCAAAGAACTTGCCACATACAGTGTCACTTTTTAACTTAGAGTGAAATCTGACAAGGCCACGTATCTTTCACCTTCGCCCGACTCTAAAACCTAAAGCCATATCATTCCTCTTTTGTTCTGGGTTCAAATGCTCAATAAGAATCCCTGCAAATAGAGATACATGTATATTGCTAGGTAGCAATAAATACATGTCCCAGTGATCATAACCTTAATACCAGAATGGAAGAACTTCGTGATAGAGCATTTGAGTCTAGTAGAATTAATACCATATTGATCCTGAAAACATCAAACGATTTACCCGAGTGTTTGCAATGTTAGAAAAGAATCAACATCAATTATGTCTTCAACTTCATTAGTTCAGTCGACACACATGAGGGAAACTGTCACTGAAAGTGGTGACTATAGACAAATATATTCTTTTACGGAGTTAACAATATGTGAAATTTGTGGATAGGACTTGAAATGTTTCTTTATGCATATGAATCAGAATGTCTGCTCAGATTGGTACATCTGAGCACGGAAATTTGGCCAAGAAGTGTAACGTAACCTTTAGGTATAATAACGATCTGACATCGTTCATTAATGGTCAAATAGCAAATTCCCTTAAGCTGATTACACATCTGAACTAGAATGGTCAATGAAATAACATCATCTGTTTCATTTTTAGATCTATACCTTAGGATTCATAGTGACAAAAATAACTATCCTGAATACTGTAAGCACTTACAGCAAAGATTTCAAAGATTATCGTAATAGGCGTTTAATCAGGATTACAGCATTCAATGTCTCAATAAATCTTTCTAAAAGCTGCATGGTGGACATGTGAAGGACATCCCAAGTATGACCCATCAGTGACAAGCATCATGGCTAATGCAATTCTCTACTTAGGGTTGTACCATACATCCGCGTGATTGGTTTATGGTGAACAATTGACTTGTCTTTGCAAGGATTTGTGACAGTGCGGCAGGATATGCTCACCTTTTCATGAACACTTGTTTTCATCACTATTTGAAAGTGATTTATAAATACGAATAATCGGAATCTTACATTTAACTGTTAAGGGAATGTGTGGATGTAGATCATAATCTTTGAGCATTTAAACATAATCATGTAGTCTTGCCGTGACTAGTTTTATTCTACACTAGAAATACGGTAGATTGACACTGCTTGCTTGAAACTTGATAGCGAGATTCAAATGGCAGTTTTCGTCAATTATTTCACTGACAAGCCATAACAAAACGAAATAAGAAAAGTTACACTTTGTGACTAAAGCTCAAGGAATAAGTAAAAATCAAGACATTTTCCGCATTTAACACAGCTAGCTGTTGTACATATGAAACTTTCCATTTTAGAACATTGACATTTGATACGAAATTGCTATGTATGACTCACACAGTGTTTTCCTTATATATATTCTTCATACTTACAAATTCATGGGCCCCATACACCGTACACAAATGAAAGTGCAACCTCAGTTGACAACATGTCCTTTGCCTTGCACAAGCATTTATCGGATGATTTATCAGGGAAAAGCTGATAGAATTATTTAACGTGAAGATGAAGCACGCAATGCCATCCTGACAAATCTGATAACAGTGCCTATGTATTCTTTTCCAGGACGGTTTTCTCCCGAAACTCCTGCATCTTCCCAGTACAGCCGATCAATTCTGGACGAACTATGCCAATGTCTGCCTGAGAAGGTTCTGAAGGTGTTTCGATGCAATAAACAACCAGAACAGGTATATTATAGAAGTAGATTGACAAATCAACTCTATCTTAGATATGGTCTCAGCAGACACATTGGAAAACAATGGGAAGTGAATGATAAATTAGTCGATGCATTAAACTGTTTCATTTTTCTCATGTGGCTTACACTTGAAATCATTAAATCATCTCAAATGCAATATTTGCTTGATATATTTTCCAGCAGTACCAGTCGACGAATGAAGAGATCCCATTTGACGTTACAGCCACAGATATCTAGCCATGCTGCTGTGTAATATGGTATCAAATATCTTTGGTTCTCATTTCTTGGTTCGAGGACAATCTTGATAAAAAAAAGCATAGCATAATGTGCAGAATGGGTAAACATCATACATGAGCGATCGATTAAGGATTACAGGATCCAGTCGTTACAGAAATGGTTGTACTAATGATTAGATATGGCGAGAGTATTCAATAGATTGGCAGGATGAGTACGACCAGCGTATGTCTATGTATCATTGTCAAGGATGTGTAATTTGAGCTGGTAGTGTTTTGTCGCCTTTGATTAACTGATTTGAGAATATGCATTTTGTTTTCACACAAAGAGTTGTCTAATGTATAAGATAATAGAAAAGTCGCATCACATGTTATATAATGAATCGATACAATTGGAGTGGGTTAGAGGTGAACATTCTTGTCTGGTTGGTTTGAGTGAGTGAGTTTGGTTTTACGCCGCTTTTAGCAATATTCCAGCAATATCACGGCGGGGGACACCAGAAATGGGCTTCACACATTGTACCCATGTCGGGATTCGAACCCTGGTCTTCGGCGTGACGAGCGAACGCTTTAGCCACTAGGCTACCCGACCGCCCCTTCCGGTTGGTTTGAGCAGATGTAGCGAGCTGGTGTTCGTGGTCATTGATCATGAAGAGCCCCCAAAAGATGATGCAGGCGACGAAGCTTCGATGTCGCCAGGGGTTTACGTACAGGATTGGTGGGGATGATACAAAAATTTATTGGAAAGAAGCTGCTGATGTTTCTCTTAATAGATTTAAACTTCCAAAAGAAATTAATATACATAAACAATAACGAAACTCGGTTAGCAACTGTGAACATAACTGCTATTATAGATACACACTTTGGAATTTTCTGATAGGGTCTGACTGTCTGTATGTAGTTTATCTGTGGTATGATGGTTCACCACCCTTTTTATATAGTATAACATTGTATACTTTTACCATAGGACATAATCATCAGATTGTGTGTTTATTTATTTGTTTGTTTGTTATTTAACATCGCACTCCAGCTATATGACGGTCCACGTCATTGGTAACCTCTTACGACAAGCATAGTCGCCTTTTATGGCAAGAGTGTTGAGTAAAGTAACTCAGGTGTAAATAGGTCTCAACCGACTTAATTTGCTGTCCATGCATCTTGTCAATATCTTGTCAAAGTGTTGTTTTAGCTACTCTCATTGTATTACTGTCATACAGTTGCTTTGCTAATCAGCTTTTGAATTTGCTCTGAATCAATTAATCAGTGATCATTGTCAGTGTAAATTTGGTTTTTGATCTTTTATGTTGTCGTTTATGGATATAATTAGCTGCAAGTAATTATAATAAACTTGTGAACCTATTGCCACGTTTTCATTATTACCTATTCTTGTTCAATGACACCCTAGAGCAAAGCTCCGTGACTCTCAGATTCAGATCAACCTAAAGTTTTGAAGTTTGTTATACCTAAAAATTAGATCAATCAAGACAAGTGTCATTATCCCATCATTGCCACGTTTTCTTTTAACTGGTTTTATTAGTCCATTTGTCCATTCGGATGGAAAATATCCAGTTGTAAAAATTGGAATAAGACCCAAATTCAAATCCACTTACATTATTACAGTGGAATTAAGGTGTCAGGTCAATGTATCAATAACTAAGTTATTGTGTCAACATACCAAAAAGATATATCAAATTTTAAGAGTTGTAATATTCAAAACTCCATTTAACCCCAAAAGTTATTTTAGATCAAGTTCTTCAACTCAATTCCCAATAGCACCCGTACGCTCGATTTCATCCAAAACTGAAAAGTCCAATGAGGGAATTACTTCTGTATTTGAAACATTTCCTCAGCATCACAGTTTCCAAGACTTTCGTTTTTATTAGCAGATGACTCAATGCGTATCGGTGAGGTGAGGTGAAATTGGGTTTAACGTCGCGTCCAAGATTATTGCACTTATATAGCGACGTGCATGCACGTGTATGTGTGTGTGTGGCTGCTTGTACTAGTCCGGACTGATGCCGATTTATAGTGCTAGCTCACTGAGATACCATGCCGCAGTTTAACATGAATACCCCACTCAGACACAGTATACTGACTCCGAGCCGACCAGTCCTTGTTTTAGCCCCTTAATGCCGAGCGCCAGACAGGGTAACAACAAGTACAATCTTTTAACGTCTTTTTGTATGACGCGGCCCGGGATCGAACCCTGGACCTTCCGCTCTCCGGGCGGACGCTCTACCACAAGACCACGGAGGCGGTCTCAATGCGTATCGAAAATTAACTAATATTTTCTTGTTGTTACAGTTCTAGTGCTTACTTTTTGATCTGTTACACATATTCATTTGACCTGCAACACTTGCTGTATATGACGATTGTGTACTTATTGCAACAGTTAACCACATTTCGACCATCTTGCCGAAGCAAGGGAGTTAACTGACTATAAAAGTCCAGTTAACACTTTTGAAGTCAGTTAACTCTCTTGCCTCGGGATGATGCATTGCGACAGGTTGTCATATCATGACAGGTTAGATACTGGTGACAGTTCATGTGAAGCTACACGTTTGAAACAAATAATAATCGGTTAACGACGCATGCACAAGCACCATCTTGTCATGAATCTACTAACCCCTTACTCTGAAAAGTTTCTACATTGTGGTGCGCAGTGTAAACTAAACATGAATTTACCCAGCAATCAATTTAACGTGAAATTATGGCTTGGCCTTTTGTTTTTTTTGCACCAAGCACATACATTTACCCATTCACGAATTTCCGCTCTTGAAGATATGATCCAGAACTTTGACGTCAACGAGGGTGTTGTGCTATTGGTTCCCATGTGGGGACATTTTTCATGATGGTGTTTTACCGATCAACTTTGTCAACGAGCTCTTCTGGAAAGAGTAATAGGAAACCTCGCATCCCAAGCGAATTGGATTACTCTCTTGAATCTCTTATAGGTCCAGATCATCTTTCCTTCTCATATTCGTTGGTGAACTCGAGTTGTTGAGAAACATGTGGACCAACACAGAGAATCTACAAAGTATTGTCCCACTTACATGGCTCCAAACACCATAGTTGATCAACATCGTCAGCGCACTGTCATTGGATCCACGACTATCTCATCCCGAGTACCAGATAACTGTTCTATTTTTACAGCTGAAGCAAATGCTATTTTAACAGCTCTAACATACATCCAAAAGCAAACAATACATAAACAGTTCGTTATTTTTTCAGACTCTTTCCTGCCTCCAAGCTATTTAAAACATGTCTTCCACACATTCACTTTTAATAGAAATGATTAAATTGTTCAATGATCTTGCTACTGGCCAATACGACATCGTTTTTTGTTGGTTACCAGCCATGTTGGAATCGCTGGGAACACAATGGCCGATGCTGCTGCAAAAGCAGCACTCAACAAATCTGTGACACCACTTCTGATCCCATTTAATGAGATCATCTGAGATCTAATGCATATGAAGTGGGACACCCAAGTAGGTATAAATAAATTACATGAAATTAAACCAAATATCGGTTACACCTACTTGGGTTGTCAGTCCAGATTTGAAGAGGTCATGATACGACGATGTCGTATTGGCCACAGCAGGTATACAAATGAATATTTATTGGAAGGTGGGGATCCTTGTATCCCTTGTGATGAAAGAATCACTATCAAGTATGTCCTGCTTGACTGTGTGGATTTTTCCATCACAAGGGATAAATATTTCAAATCATCATCAATTAAAGATCTTTTTAATACTATCAATTCTAATTAATTATATGTTTTTTTAAAAAGAAATTGAACTTATCGATAAATTCGAAATTGTATAGATAGCTATATTTTGTATTAGTTATGTATCATTGTAACTTAAATGGTTAGTGGCTGTATCCTCAAAGGGGGTTGAAGTAGCGTAACATTATTGTCCCCCTAAGAGGATATGTAAGGCCACATCATTTAAAGTAAATTATTCATACCTCAGTTTTAAACGTAGAATATTTGTTTATTTAAAATAATGGCTAACGGGATCGGGTGGTCAGGTTCTCTGACTTGGTTGATACATGTCATCCATCCCAATTGCGTTGATCAACACAATACTAGCAAAGAAATCAAAACTTATAAACATATAATTACTGGAACATGTTTTGTGACTTCACACAACAAATACACCTGGTTATAAACAGTGCATATAGTTTGCATATTGTTATGCCGATAACTACCGATATCTCGAACATATTCTCCAGTTTGGCCAGCCTCTCTATATAACTACATATGCATGCAAATTTGACCGCTTTTCTCGAATTCCAGATTAAAGTACATCGCGCTGTCTCTAACCTTGGACTTAATTATTACTTAACAATAGAATTGTGTACCTAGATCTCGAAGTTGACATTTGCCGCAATAACAAATGTTACATGCTCAAGTGAGCATTTAACATAGCTGTGAGCAATTTTCCTGGATACAGGCTGTTTAATCCGGAAAGAAAACAAAGACAGAGATAATAAAGATAATACAGATATTACTGCCATGACAGTATCGCCGTGTGATAAATAGGATCACACGTGGCATTCTTCAGGGCCGGCTCTCCATAATTGCACACAATCCATTAGTGGTGTGATTCACGACATAAAAATTGAAATCGTGTGAAAATTAAATATGATGGTCAACATAGGCAAAATCAAACTGTATGTATGGTATGATTGAAAATTCATATTAAATAACCCAAAATTTACATTTAATTTACTAGTTACGATGTATACAATAGCAAATACAATAAGGCAAACGGATGTCTTTCGTAAGCAACAATAAATATTTGTCTTCGTCAATTTTACAGCCACAGAAACATCATAAGACTCTTATCGCGACGAAAACAACAGAGCAATCACGTCAGACATAATGTTCATACCATCCTCTGACAAAAGATAGGCGTACCTGCGAGTGCGAGGCCTGGGACAGTTCCACTGTGCTCACTGCCACCACCACCACCCCCACTCTTCCCTTCCCTCTTCCAAATCAACGTCACCTTCTCCAGCAGTGCATACAACACTTGCTGTGGACAGATCTCAGTGGTAAAGGGTCCTCTTTACTGGAGAGTCACGTTTTGTTCTTCGCCAACTCAATGGCAGGACACATTTTACAGGCATCGTAGTGAACTTTACGTCACGACATGTGTTCACTTTGGGCAAGGTCTACAGGAAGGACTCAAATTTGTGTGATTCAATGTAATTTGAATGCTGTGAGATAACTGGATGTGATTTTGAATCAGAAATGAAACAGGAGCGTAATTAAACAATTTGTGATTGAGGTGGTTTTGATGAGATGGTACTCAATTATTTCTGCCATATACACAATTACGTACAAGCTATTAACACATACTTACCATGCTTAATATTGTTACAACGCCATTTACATACTTTATAGAAATTGCCTCTGTCATGTTTAGTGAATGAAGACATATTGCAACAGGAGCACATTGCATATGATTATTACAGTAGTACATCCATACATTAAACTGAACACATCCCAGTTTTATAAACGTATCTGGGAGGGATGAATAATATACTCAAGCATCATACACATGAATATTAATAAATTATAATTACATACATCTTTTATTACATACCAACCACATAAATAATGCGACAGCTGTATGTAATTTGAAACAATGTGAGTTGATTTGCCTAATTGTTAAAGAATATGTTAATCTGTTCACCATTTACAGCTGTTTCCGGAATTGTCTACCACGAGGTTTCGCAAATATGGAAGATTCCACTGCACGATCCGTGCAATATCGTTCAGGTCGGCAACTCAAACCAAGGGCAAAATGATTACATCAAACAAGTGTCTTCCTAGTTCAGCTCAATGAAGACTGCTTTTCTTGCATCATTTGACTCAAAACAAGCCTAAGAGAAGGTATGTTCGCTTCATAATTCAGTGACAATTGCCCACATTCCTAATTCAGCTGCCATCTGTAAGAACCGCTGCTTAATTTTTTGTTCGAATTGGGTTTCTCAACCACGTACCTCCTATATTCCCCTGGGGAATACGAGCGCTGGTCAAAACGTTCTAGGCCGGACTAACTTTCAACTATGGGCCATAACAAAGTAAACTTGGTCTGTTGATGCCGTTGTATATTAATGACAACCAGTTTAACAGTGGATTAGCTAGGGTACTTATCCCCATACACTTGTGACATGCAGGAATGAATTGCTCGAGTACTTTTCTCTAAAGTCAAAAGGGGGCACGGATGGCCCAGTCGTCTAAGGCACCGCGATTCGCTGTGCAGAGTTGCGCCCCTTGAGTACGCTAGAAACCTACGATTGTGGGTTCGAATCCCGGTTCGCCCCGATTATGTTTCTAGGTTTGCCAGCACCATACCAGTGCGGGTGGCTTTCACCGAAGTGGTAAACGTCTGAGACCTGTGTTACTTCGGGCTTTCCTCCCACATTAAGCTGACACGCCGCGATATAACTGGATATACTGTTAACAGCGGCGTTAAACCCAACACTCACTAAAGTCAAAAACTTGATGACTGCTCGGTACTCGTTCTTTTCCATTTCTGTGTCCATTTGAACCCTATTCACGATCAACTGGCTGTCACCACATACGCTCATGTCAACTCTAGTTTTGAGGCACTATTTCCGCGATGCAGCTGATTGTTGTGTGGTTCTATCCTACGAGGTCCAAAATAGGGATATAAAAAGTATAAGAATTGACATTCATTGGAGTGTGAACTTTCATATGTGAAGATCCAAAAATGAAGGGTCAGAACATGATGTTCATGTTCCAGTGAACTTACAGAAAGTGAAAGTCTATTTATAGAAGCGTGACTTGGATATATGCATATTTAACTCAGTTACCCTCCAAATTAATGGACTTAACCTTCTATACTATCAACCTCGGTTCAGTTTTAACTCATAATAGTTCAACGAAGCCTCCATTTTTTCAAACCAGAGTTTCTCCATTATCACTGGATGAATGTATGTTTGACTTCATAATTCCTTAACCAATACTGAACTATTTCAACATTTCAATTATTATACTCATATTTCGAAAAAAGAACGTTATTGTCACAACTCATCAACATTGCTGAAAACGCATTGTGTTGAATGACATTAATCAATTCATCAGCACCTAAAATTGCAAAACCTAAAGCTGTGTGCTTCAGTATAATGTACGGATTATTCTTATCCTTATCTTAAGTGGTTATTTAATAACGTCACAATCTATGTTTGTACGAACAGATTTCTGGGTTAACCTTTGTGTTTCAATTTGGAAATAACGCATTAATGATAAAAATAATCGGTTGTGCAAAGGGCGAACAATACTTCTCCCAAAGGAAGGTGATCTGGCTCACCCTAAAGATTTTCGCCCAATTACTTGTTTGAGTGAGTGAGGGAGTTTGGTTTTACGCCGCTTTTAGCATTATTCCAGCAATATCACGGCAGGGGACACCAGAAATGGGCTTCACACATTGTACCCATGTCGGGGATTAGAACCCGGGTCTTCGGCGTGACGAGCGAACGCTTTAACCACTAGGCTACCTGACCGCCCCTACTTGTTTGAACACACAGTACAAAATATTTACAGGGTGTCTTACAGATCTCGTGTCATCATACTGCGCTTCGAATGACATACTCAACATGGAGCATATTCTTTTTTATTCAAGGTCACTGGGGGGCTGTCGGTTAGCCAAGTGGTTAAAGCGTTCGCTCATCACGATGAGGACCTGGGTTCGATTCCTGACAGGGGTACAATGTGTGAAGCCCATTTCTGGTGTCCCCTGCCGTGTTATTGCTGGAATATTGCTAAAAGTGGCGTAAAACCATACTCACTCACTCACTCAAGGTCACTGATTTCCGGATTGTAATTCCTTGATACGCTTATCGTGCTTCAGCTGATAATGATAAACTGATCTTCTCAGCAATTGTTCTTCGTATGTCAAGGAATATATCTATATTAGACACGTAATGCTTACCTAACATCTATCACACTTTAAAATTAATTTACATGATGACTCATACATTGGTCAATGACCTTTCTGTTGAAAACTCATTATTTGGTAACAGATGAATCAACATTGCAAGTAATTTATACACTTCTTATTTTCAAATTTAATGAAATTGTTTGAAATGTTTCTTTTTAATCTTTCTGATAAACTCTAAACAATGCACCTATTAAATCGAAATAATTTGTTTCAAATACGATACAATAAACTGTAAACCAAACATTATTGTAAGTGCTTGCATTTAATGCTGGGTGGATGGAGTTAAGCTTACACACGTTGCCGTAGGTGATGACGAGTTTCATGCCCAGCTTTCCAATTAGTGTTTTCCATGTGTCCTGATATACTAAGTGTGTACTGCACTCAACGGCATGGTGCACGCTTTCCCTCGCGGAAATTTCTCCCTTTGCTTTTAATATGCTTATTGAAAATGTTTTGAGATTTTGAGATCAATTAAATAAATAAAAACATATCAAGCAAGACACGTACGTGTACTTGACATCAGATGGTTTAGGATTGCTATCATGACGGTACAGATGAATACGATGACTCGAGTGACATGACGTGAATTTAACACGATTCTCTTTCTTGATGCTAAGTTGAGAGAGTGGGATGTTTTATACCACTTTGAAGAGTATTTCAGTTTAACAGTGTGTCAACTGGATGTTGGAAGAAACCATATAAAGATGCAGGTTGTAGATGGTTACCCTTTCCTTGAAACCCGAGAACATGGATAGGGTGTCATCAAATCAAGAAACACAGTAGATTTTATATCCTTATTCAAACGTGTGTAGAGAATTATCAGGACCATGTATGTACATATATCATGTACATAAAAGACATGCCTGTTTTGTGTCTCGTTACTAGGTTATTATCCTTCGATGCACCCACGTTCATTGTACAGCTCACCTACTCAGAAAGATATTTCAAGCACGATGAAACCTATTTGAATGGTTTAAAGTATGCAAACAAACTTAAATACTAAAACTGTAAGGACTATTAAGCAGTAAGCCGGATGAGGTCACTCATGTTCGTTATGCTATTAATAATGCACCACTGAAAACGTATCTATCGATTCCATGTGAAAATGGTGCGATTTTAGGCTGTATAAGAAACAGATTACAGCACTCGTGTATGTATACCATTTATTTTTAAATTCCTTCTTTGAGGATGTTACCTTTTCGTTGAAACTCGAGAACGAGGCTCGGGTGTCATTAAATCACGAGCAGAGCGAATCTCGGATTCGATCTCATGACCATTGGTTTCTAGAACGCCCAAGGGGCGCATCTTCACCAAGCGAACTGCGACGACTGGGCCACCTGTGACTTTCAATTGGTATAAAACACAGGAGATGTTATGTCTTTATTCAAAAAACATTTTCAGCACCATAAACCAAAGATGCGACTGTTTGGTGGCTCATAACTAGGTCCACCTACGATGCACCCACGTTCAAAGCGAACTGCGACGATTTGGCCACCTGTGACTTTCAATTAGTATAAAACACAGGAGAATTTAAGAGAATTGTCAGCACCATAAACTAAAGATGCGACTGTTTAGTGGCTCATAACTACGATGCACCCACGTTCATTGTATAGCTCACCTACTCAGAAAGATATTTCAAGCACGATAAAACCTATTTTAATGGTTTAAAATATGCAAACAAACTTAAATACTAAAACTGTAAGGACAAAGTGAGAGGAAAACATTGGTAAATTACACAGTGGATATTGTTGTAAATTACTTCAGCAGCTAACTTCGTATTGCCGTTTCGCGTCGCCATTGAGTGTGTGATGCTGCTCTGCAACTCACGTCACAGATAAGCGATGGGTCACAGGTCCGTAGCTTGTCATTAACCTTCATTCATATCGACATTGATATCAACGTCACCCCGTCTGACTGTTTGTTGTTTAACGCCGCACTCAGCAATATTCCAGCTATATGACGGCAGTCTGTAAATAATCGAGTCTGGACCAGACAATCTAATGATAGCCATCATTTAGCATCGATCCACGCAACTGGGATCGATGGCATGTATCAACCAAGTCAGTGAGCCTGACCACCCGATCCCGTTAGTTGCCCTTTACGACAAGCATAGTCGCGTTTTACGGAAAGTATGGGTTGCTGAAGACCTATTCTACCCCGGAATCTTGTTCCTCCTACCCAAAGGAAAGTCAATTGTTCACCTGAAAAAAACGGGAACGTATGGTACAAATCAAAATGGGGAATTGCATCGGGCATCATTTTTCACACCGATGCGTTAACTCAGGACTTACGTCCGATCTCAGTTTGTTTTTTTATGCGATGTAAGCGGCCTTGGCGCGAGATTTGACTTCCGTTTTCAATGTAAACACTGGACCGTAAATACTTTGCCGTCTGCACAGTGTCAACGTATGAGACACGACGGTTTAATGTCGATGATGGCAAGAGGAGGCCGAATTGGACCGGGAAGAGGGAGCTGCTTGTTGAAGGAGTACATATGCGACACGGTCGCTTTTTTTGGAAAATTCAAGGGGTGCGGCATGGGCGCAAAGAACAAGGAGCAGTCGTCGGGAGCAGATTACCGAGGTCCTAAATGCGTACATGTGTAAGTTAATGCACATTAATATTCGGATGTGACATTGAATGTAGTATTTAAGTATAAGTTGGAAATCGAAATACCTTGGTGGGTACACTGAGCCTTTGACAACGAGAACCATAGCATGTCTACACGCATCCCAGCCGAGACTGTCGGACCCCATCGCGGCTACCCGTATTCATAGCCCTCATTAAAATAAATTAACACTGCCAAAAACTCACCCATTTTCTAAATTCTGGACCTGCCTTTGTTGATGATGTTGTTGAAAATGAATGATATAATTTAACAGTAGCCTGTTTTAGTAAAAGTACATATCAGTGAGAATTTTTTTTTAAATCCAAAATATTGGATAAATTTGTGAATGACATATCTGAAAATTGTTTACTGAAATGAAGCAAATTGTATTCCAGAAAATCCAGTTACGTGCGAATATCTGCTAATGAGGCCAGGAAGCAATATGCTACTTGAAACAGAGATGTATGTTTACATATCAAATGACTATGTTTGTTTCTTGTATTTTGTATGCATCTTGCTGATAATTATTATTGTTTGCACAATTTCATAATTGTTTTCATAATTTGCATAAAGAAAATATCCCCATCTTCCCTTGAACTATTCACACATAACTCACTATAAGGGTTTATTGTTAATGACAGTGTTAGGCAACAGTTATCATAATTAATGCTGTTAGTGTGTTACGTTGTTCCGGACACACACATCCGTTAATAATTCATCTAAAATATGTTAAAATACCCCCTATTTTTTACAAGAAACAGCGACATGTTACCTTACACTACTGCCTAGAAGTTCATTCCCCTTACACGCATGGGCAACGCGTTACGCAACCAGTGTGCATCGGGTTGGTCACGCGTGTGCACCCCGTCCGCCACTCGTGTGCAACGCGTGACACACTCATTAGAGGGGGAACAAACTTTTGACCAAAGGAGGACCCGTCTTAAGCTGAACCTGGAGGTGGTAACAAGGAGAGAAAATTTTGTTATCCTGACGAAAAATGATAATACACATGTATTTCCTAATGTCTCCTTTCTTTATGTGATTTTGTGGGAATAACATGAATACTGTTGCGATTAAATAGATCTGTTTTGTTTTATACGACCATTGCTTCTAAATCCGATGGTGTTAAGAGAATACATGGTCCTGGAACATGTTATTGCAATTGAAATGCTTTTATTGTGATCTGACATTAACCGTCTGTAGTACGACTTTCAGTGATAATATGTATGAGGTTTGGCGGCGCATTGTTTTTATTGGACCCTAATTACTTTATGATGACTTGGACTCTTTATCACAGCTCCATACCCGTGAGGCTGGAAAAGAGCAGCATGTAATTAATGAGGGTGGGTTATATCATTGAGGATACACTTGAGGGAGAGAATACTAATTACCGTACTACAGGAAGAGACCTGTAGACGTAAGCGCGGGGTTGTGTTTTAGCTGGCCGTTTGATAATGGCCGCCAGGAGAAGTGAGCTTTGCCTGCATCATCTAAAATAAATAATAAGATACAGCAGTGTTATTTTCACGGTCTGTTGAATAAACTCCCAGCGCAACGGTCAATGTATCTTCTACTTGATCCTTGATACATCATTTTGTCTTTCACAATATATAGTATTTCAACGTACAAAGGACACTGATCTAAAGCAATTCCGCGGGAGTAGTTGTTACCTGTGCATTACTGTATTTTCCCAGTGAGTACCCGGATGATATAGCAGAAATCTAGACTTGTTCGCGACCTGTGCTCGCCATTCGTAAGCGCATTTTAATTGAAAGTAGAAGGACGTATGGTCACACTGATCAACAAAAATGAAATACAGTTTTTGAAATGTAGGTATATTTGTGGGGAGCATCGGTAATGGTGATGCAGTTTTGATAAGTCACTTGCTTGGTAATTGTGCGATCTTCGTGTACACTATTTTGACTTGCAACACAGAGTAAATATTTCACTGAACATTGCTTATTTTACCGTGTGTATATGTTTACATTCAAAATGTAAACAGATTTCACTAAGGAAATGTATTAAAACGCCTAAATATGCAGTTTATTTTACAAATTAACTGAAAAATATGTCCATCTTTATTAATATGATAACGAATTCCAAATATTTGTTTATGTTTAATACCATCACCAAGTACAGTTCTGTATTGTTTGGCTTCTTTTCTTAGCATAATTAATATATTGTGATGTGTTTAAGCTCTCTTGGTCGTCTTTATCATTTTTAGTCAGTCGGTTAAATAAATGAATGGATTATTCAGTCAATTTGTAAAATGACTGAAATATTTAGATATTTAATAAATTGCCTGAGTGAATCATATTTTACACATTGACTGTAACATATACACGCTTACAAAAGAAAATACTTGTGAAAACACCGTCTATCGCGCATCGAAAAACTTCCCAACCAAACGGAAAGGAACAAGAATGATTCTGTTCAAAGCTGCAGCGAATGAATGAAAACAAAATGCAAATATCATTATAACAACCTACCAAAGTTATAATGTATCCGGGAATATCAACATACAGGAACAATATCCATTGCGTCTGCAGCTGTACAAAAATACTTATTCGATGTAAAATGTCTATGTGAGAATCAAATACTTTAATAATAATTATTTGGAAACAATATTTGGAATATATATGAAATATATTAAAATTTTTAAATATATCGTTTTTAAACGTTATTTAAATGTATCGAATAGTATAACCCGTGTTTGTTTCTTAACTGATCACTTATTTTGTTTCAATTGTTTCACATAGGTGCTAAGTTAGCTGAGAAAGCCGACGTGACAACTATTTTTATAATGTCCACGGTTCTTAAAAACATACATTGAGTTAGATAACAATGAACAACCGGTCAGTGTATTATCGGTTACCCTTTGAACAAAGTATGTTGTTTTTACATCTGTACTTCACGCCATGATATGAGTATTCCCTAGGTTTAGTAACCCTACCTTCACATGTAAACACTTACTTTTGACATATCCACTGTGCAAGATAACAGTAATTAATCAATCAACGTATTTCCTGTTGATCCTTTGATGTCCGGGAATGATCAGTTGATTTACAAAAAAAGTAAAGCAACTGATCATACATCACTTGCTGGGCTGCGACGTGCATAACTCACATTCCACCTCACTTCAAACCTGGATTTAGATTAAATAATTACCCCAGGTACAAGAAAGACCAAATTTGAACCTTTATCGGGTAATCTGAGTGGTGCTACAACTAAGTATACATGTTATAAATTCATTAACTGAGCAGCAAGTGAATTACGACAAATACAGAAGTGTAGGGTTATACCAGAAAATGTGGATGACAACAAGGGAGTAGTAATTGTATCATCCACGCAATCCGAAATCCGCAAATGCTTTCACTCAGGGATACTTTTTTATTATCAAACTGTAACAATCAGGGGTATTTCCAAATGACGACATCCGATGAGCTTTCGCCGTTATTTGTCTGTTTGTTTAGGCTGAAGAAATTAATTACCATGCGCCCTTTGTTGAAATCTTCATACATCACGGGTAACCAATCAGTTTTAAAAAATGCGTAAGTTTATTTAGCTGTCCTTGCAGACTGGTAGCCCAGTCTCTTGTCACGCTCGGTTGCGTTAACGAGCAAATTGACTCACGGCAGCTAGTAAGCCAAAGCGGAAATCCAAAGGTCGTGTTACCTGAAGAATCAACCTTCATTTGCGAAATATCTACTGCTCTCAAAATCAATATTTCTCCCAATACTAAAAGTCAGAACTTTCTAACCAAGGAGTACCAGTTGAAACTGGTCGATGGCTGAACATTCCCAGGGAAGACAACCAGTGTCCACTCTGTGATTCTATCGCCGTGGGAGATGAATTGCATTATATATTCCGATGTGAAGCTTTTCACCAACGGCGATATGAACTCTTAAATAAGCAATATCTTAAGTTTCAAAACATTTACGAAAATTATGACCACTAACAGTGTAAGAAATCTTAAAGGCCTATCTAAATTCCTTAACAATGTGTACAATACAATTGGTAAATTGTATTAGTATCCACGTATCCTATTTTTATTAAATTGTACATAATAAAAATTGTAGATAATTGTATGTCATGTTATTCTAAGAATAAATGAGTTTGAGTCCGACACCCGAGAAGAAGCCAGAGATTAGTGCCCCTTTTTGAATAATTTACAATCATGTGTTTTACGGTTAGCTGTGTTGGCTTAAACATATTTTTATTTCAAAAGAAATCTGGATCGGTAAACAAGCAAAACATGCTTATGTAATACCTCTCCAGGTAACAACTTAACAACAGCTGGATATATATAAGAGAGTGATGAAAATAAACATACAAAATGCACAAATGAAAGCAAGCAAGTGGTGTCTTTGAAATAAGGTAATGCAGTTTTCCTTTACTACATGCATAAAATTAAGCTACTCAAACCTTTTGCTTTTGACAACTGATTTAAGAAGAGTCACGTTTGTAGAACTGCTTAACTACTGCCATGTAATATAATTTTTAGACCATATCCATGTGTGTAGAAATACACAGTGTTTCTGATATTATCGTATTTTTTAACAGTTATAGAAAAAGTGAATTGCATCTTCAAGGTGATATCCACAAGTGCAGTCTGGTATGTCTGATACATGTCGTCTAAGCTTATCAGCGTTTAAGTCACTGCAGCCGAGCCAAAGGCGACAGTGGACAATTTGGCATGATCTATGAAAATATTTGAAGTCAAAATTATTAATAATTGCATCAGAACGATTAATTAAGGATTTGATTTCTTTTAATGAGCGAGCATTAGTTACTTCATCGGATAGAGGGTTCCGCAGGTTGATCATATCCAGAAGAAATGATAATAAGCATAGGACTGTGTTCTACATTTGATTGTTTGTATGTTGAATCTTTTTCTAAGGTTATATTTCCTGTTATCAGAGAATTGAATATACACTTTTCAAATAATTTGGCTAAGCAACTTGTGAGTGCTACAAGTCTATAATTTGAGCATTCATGTTCATCGCTGACACTGACACCGCATCAGCCCGGCAGTGGACTTGACACAATTATTTGCGCACCGATTATATAACTCCTACAGACAGGTGGGGTGGTTGTTCAAAGCGAAACGGACGACCCCGTCTGTTATCTAACAAATGCCGTGCGGCGCCTTTGATCTTGCCTCCAACCATACACCTTATAGTAGTAAACGACGATCAGGATGGCCTGGAAATAAACACAATTCTGTCTGCCCAATGCATCCACAATTAACTAGAATGCTTCATATCTACAAATATATATAGAAAATAGATATTTGCCCACAGCAAATATTCATTTGCTTAATTGCATCAGTGTGGTTTATGAGAACATGTACAATGCTTTCTTACGCTTGGTGAGGCAGACTGAAATTGAACGTTAGGATAACGTCAGCAGGGATAAAAGAGGTCATACCAAATAACTTTATTTACTAGTGGAAAAATCAGACATTCCGATCAACCACTACAGGCCCCGGCCGGATCTCAAGGTTGACCAGATCAACACCCCAAAGGAATATCTCTACGCCTAACGAGGAGTCCCTTTCGTCATGGTGCACAAGAAGGGTGGACAGGACATCGAGTACGACATCACAAACTACACAGACTTGTACCACTTCTTCCAGAGTAGTGGCGTACCGACCTCAAACCACTTCGTCGCCAATACCGCCGCCCTCCTTGCCAAGAGTCTCTACCAGAATCCCGACCCCCAGGATGAGAAGACTACTACAAGGACTAGACTTTTTTTTTCTTTTTTTTTTGGGTGGGGGTGGGGTGGTGGGGATGGGTGGTGGGGGTGGGTGGTGGTGGTGGTGGTGGGAGGTGTGTGTGGGGGGGGGGGGGGGGTGGGGGGGTGGGGGGGGTTGCACTTCTTTATTTAATCATTACCCTTTTTTACCCTAATAGTACAAGTGCTTCCCCGTGTGCGAGATAGGCTTAAGTCGGAAAGCGCACGTTATATCTCCGAGGTACCTATCTACCAGAACTCTATTTGCTGTTCTGGCAATACATAAATATATGTAAGTTACGTACATGGGGAGGCTAGATTATTTACAGCTTACAGCAAAATAGTGCAAATATTATGTTCAATAAAAGAAAACGTTGATAGATCTATAACACACTTTTTGTACTATTAAACCAACTGTGGACTTTTAAGACATTTTCGCTTATTGTAATAACATCTAGCTAACCAATCATGTCTATCTCTGAAATCCACAAGCATAGTTGCTGTCAAACCTAAAAAACATATTCAGGGAGGTCAGTTTTGATTTGCCAAGCACCTTAAGGTGAGTTTATTTTTAAACTGTCAAAAGCGATTGTCCCTTCAATACTAGTATATGTCTGGAAGCTGTCTCTCGGACTGTTATGAGTTATGATGTATTTTATGATATAACTGGGGAATGTTCAAATTAGTTGCTGTCGTTTAATCCAACGTTCTAACTGTCAACTGTCTCAACAGGATCATAGGTTTGGTTATATATCTCCTCCCTGTCTCTATGTCTTAAGTTGTTAATCCGTAACTGCGGTCCAAATGTATCAACTTATTCATCTATTGTTGCAAACTTGACTGATTTAAACATATCTTATTGATCATGAACTACTCAGTCAGTCAAGCACCTGTATCAGAAACGTAAAACCAGCCATGTTTCATGTAGTCCCAATATCACTGAAAAATGCCGATGTAACGTGACAAATAAATTTACTCAGAGACAATATATTTTTCGTGAGAGTGAAGCACAATTTTATTAAAGTTTTATTAACAATTTCATAAACTATAATAATATTAATATTAAAATTCATCATCACTTGCCAAGTTTATGAAAATGTCACCATTTGGGAGATGTCACATATAAACAAGGATTCGAACTAAGTTTGATCGTCTTTGACACTGAGGTTTATCCCCACTTTGCAAGCAAACTGCAGAAGATTAACAGTGAGTGAGTGAGCATCGTTTCTATGTTTATACAAGAAAAGATGTCATGCCAAAAACGCTCACAGTAGTTAGTAAGTAAACTCACGACCTGTCATGACCTGGTTGAGTGACTTCCTCAAATGAACGTGAAAGGATTACCCACAGAGAAAGAAAGGATTAAAGTCACCCATAAATCTTATCCTAACGTAGTACTCCAACTTCTAAATGCCTCTCAAAGAAGGATTAAAATCCTAAAGATATCCTATCTACGTGGTATAGGTACTCACAACCTCTAATAATAAACTGTTACGTTTGGTATCCCCAGCAATACTCACTATGGTAATTGGGCAAATGTAAAAATCACAAACCCTAACGAGATTCTGTCTACATGGTCACACCCGGTGATTGTGAAGATCTCAAATTTTATCAACTGTCAGACAGCATGGCTGTTCATATTCATTTACAACATCCTCTTATAATTAGTATAAAAGTGTCCCACACAAAACCTTCTTTTATTTATTTTTCAAAATACAACACAGAAAGTTGGGTGTGGGGAAATGGGACATATTCCTACGTGAAATAATGAGACATTAGTAGTGGTGACGGCTATGTCATAATTGAACTGTCTAAAGCATAAATTTGGCGAACGAAAAACGTTATATTTGCAATCAAATGGAATGACTCGTGTGGGCAAATGAATATGTTCGCAATCCACAAACAATTATTTTATTAATGGCGAACATTTACCAACCCGCGACAATCGTGTCAACACGGGGGTTTCTTAGCAATAAACTCGCATCTAAATTCACTACTGTTCTACTGTCGGCTAGCCACAACGGCTAGACTGGACCCTAGTGGAATGGTTCATGCCATAAAAGTCTAGCAACCGAACACTAATTAAGATGGGCCGACCTTGTATTTACGGTCTGGTGAACACAGCTCAATGGCCGCTCATTAACTCAAATTTCACATCTCACTGTTTTGTTTTAATTCACTATTCATTTGATAAATTTGTCAACTTCAACTGGAACCCGGTCCCGTGTTACACGCGTGGCACACGCGTGTGCAACGGGTTGCACACGCGATTCACACCCGTTGGACACGGGTGTGCAACGGGTGTGAATCGCGTGTGCAACCCGTTGAGCACCCGTTTCACATGCGTGTTACACGCGTTCTCAACGCGTGTTAGGGGAATGAACTTTTAGGCAGTAGTGTATTTTGAGTGCCCCTTATTGAATGTTAAGATTATTGTGTGTTGATATCTGTGTTAAAAGTGCCTACACAATGCATACAGTAGTTTTCCTTCGTCCAGCAAAAGAAAAGTCAGATGCAATAAGGAGGCGTAACACTCCAAAGGTCAGCTTGTGGAACTGACACTCAAGGTTGATATGTTGCGTACTGTTGGCTGAACATGCCAAAGATGTATTTTTCTAAAGTTTTACGCTTTATATAATGTGTTTACATCCTCATCTTGTTGAAATAACATCTTGATTCCATGTCCTAATATTTTTGCAATACAATCATGATATATCCAAAGATGATTTAGTCTTGCGTGACCATTGATACAATGCTAAAGTATCCTGATAATGAACATATTGTATTTTAAGCGATGGAACCGTTTATTGAAAATGTAGACACTATGTTCTTATTAATTTAACTCAAGTTTACATAACACATTATCAACAACACGATGTTTCATGGGTGGCGTCTCCTGCAGTCTACAGGCGACAGATTTATTCAAAGCTAATATGTATAGAAGTGCCAGTGCAGTCAAACAGGTATAAACCATCAGAGGTAGGAATAATTAAGTACATGTCTGCACACGATAGCACATTTGTTTTGCATATGTGCTGATGTTGCATTACTTATTGTGCTGAAGATGGGGATTCAGCTTCAGTTTTACTCCTAGAGGCAGTGACACCAACAGAAAGTGCCTTTTGTGACAACGGTAAGACATTATAATCTGCTGTAAATAGTATAAAAGTAGATGTATTTGAATGTATTTGCAGAAATACAAGCTGACCCTTCACCACAAATATTTTCCCCCCAAAATGTTTGCTTGCAACAAGTTCAATACACACCAACAAGTTCAGCATGGGACTCATTAAATGAATCTTATGCTGGTATGACCTGTCGGTGACCATGGACATCCTCAGATACTATCAATACAAGATTCATAAGCAATGAGCACAGGCGAATCATTTATAACATCCTCAATATATATATATATATATATTCAGTGATCCACATCAACTTGTCCAGACTACTGATATGCAATATATGATTTTGCATCAGTGTTGCAGGGACAGGAGCATGGATGTCTTAATATCCCTGTTTGGGATACTATACTAGCCACATAAAGAAACTGTGCACGGAGAAAATATAGATATAAGGGCACACCGTCCATATATGAAAGATAGGATTGAACACAGCAATTATTGGAGACATTCAAACGCTCATGCACGTGCCATGCGATATGACGTCATTGATGGGGGCCTATGGACGTGCAATGTGTTACTGCACGTGCATCCTGTGCAGCTGTACACAGCATGTGCAACTCAAAATTCGCTGTCACTTTGGAAAGCATGATCTGTGGTCATTCAAAAATTCAAAACTTCTCAGGCGCAGACACAAGCATATCACAAGCAACTCATGCCAAGATCGACAGCTGCACAGCGTCATGAAGCCATTGGAATGATCCGAGCGGGAATGAGGCAACAACAGGTGGCAACACATTTCCAATGCCATCGTAACACGATATCGGTATTGGTGAGGCGTTATCAGAACACAAATGACGTTGCCGACCACCCACGTTCAGGACGTCCCCGAGTAACGACGCCAAGACAGGACATATGGATTCGAGTAACACATCTCCGACACAGGTTCCAAACGGCAGTAACGACGTCCCAGACAATTCCTGGACTGCGCCGTATCCATCCCAACACTGTCAGGAATCGTTTACGTCAGTACGGGACTCGACCACGACGCCCTGCCATACGTCCCATCCTGACACATCGTCATCGAGTCAACCGTCTAAGATGGTGTCGAAATCATGTTCGCCAACCTCGAATATGGTGGAGAAATGTTGTCTTTACAGATGAATCGAGGTTCAACATTTCCCACAGTGACGGGCGCCAACGTGTCTACCGGCGTTTGGGAGAACGTTATGCACGCAACTGTATTGTGGAGAGGAATCGTTTTGGAGGTGGGTCTGTGATGATTTGGGTTGAGATAACAGCACGGCACCGAACCCCTTTGGTGGTTGTTCAGGGCAACCTCACTGGTGTTGGCTACAGAGATCAGATTCTGAGGCCTGTGGTCATTTCTTTCCTGCAACGTCATGGCCCGGGATTGACATTTCAACAGGACAACGCTCGTCCTCACACGGCTAGGGTCGCAATGGATTTCCTTCACCATAACAATGTCATGTTACTGCCATGGCCTGCAATTTCTCCAGATCTCTCCCCAATAGAGCATGTGTGGGATGAAATGGAGCGTCGTCTGCGTCGTCTTCCACATCCTCCAGATAACGTCCGTGACTTGGCACAGGATTTGAGGAGGATATGGCAGGCCATTCCCCAGGCCTTCCATGCCCATTTGGTGGACTCCATGCGTCGCCGATGCACTGCTGTGATTCACGCACAGGGTGGTCATACCCGTTATTGACTTTGTGACTTTGTCGTTTGACCCCCTACTCCATTTTGATCTTCTGACGTCATCGTCACAGATGTTGTTCAGGTCCCGTTGACATTTTCTTATGGTCCGATCATTCAGCTGCTACAACGTCTGCATCATTTTGTTCTTGCTGTGTTGTATTTCAATCCAGAATATATTTTCTCCGTGCACAGTTTCTTTATGTGGCTAGTATACATACAGCGCCAAAATTAACCGAGGCCTCAACATGTACAAGCGGGGAAAAAAAACAGAAAAAGTAGAGTTTGTGAGGAAGAATAACCACACAGCAAGGGAAATGTTCTTATTAGATAATGAGGATTCGAGAAGAAACTTAGTAAATATTGGCAAGCTTGTTTTTCATGTTTTGCCCTAAATTTGTGTCACTGAATGTAAGCCTGTTTTCAACTCTACTTTTGCCAATTTCCTTCAATGAACTCTTACTTTAAGAGAAATGAAAACCTGTGTGATGATGAGCACGTATCTTCCTGATCCTTGAATTCAATAACATTACATGTAAGTTTTTCTTTGCAACTGAACTCATATTTGGTTTGGCCCCCAAAACAATTTGATCAATTTATTGGAATGGATGTAATATGGATAACATTGATAAGGGAGATAATCTGATTTTTATCAATGTTTTACTGTTAATAAATGTTGAACTTGAAATACTATTGTGCATTTATTTACTATCCCCTACTATGAAGTGGAAGGGGGACAGATGAATGTGTGCTGCCTGTCCATTCACATGAAAAATGTCATACTATTGGAGGTATTTTTACAATATATGTTGGCCATTTTAGTCATGCAAAAATATTCTTATCTTTCATTACTTTAGATGCATCTATACCGATACATTCCAGTGGAGACAGTGGATTTTTACAACATCAACGGGACACATAATAATGCACACATCCTCTTACACAAATCAAACATTTTGGTACAGAATTACATATGTATATATAATCACATATGATAGACATATTTATTCATGCATCAAATTCGCACCTCGGTTCATAAGATGTATCTGCTTACTGAATGAACATTTAAGTCATTCGTTAAAACAAGCATCAGGTATGGAGACTAAATCTTCCCTGCCATACATCAAATAGATTTATGAAAAGAATGACTGGCATATGTAATTTCTGACATTAAAACCACTCCAGTCATTAGCAATGTTGACATTGACATTGGCAGTTTCCATTCCATCAGAGGGTTCATGATGCAAATTAATTATGTCTTTCCTATCAATTCCTATGTTGTGAAGTACTACACATGCTGTGATAATTTGACAGGCCCTCTCTGGTGATTATCTAAGGCCACTATGTAAACAAGAAAATCACCGCTTTAAGATGCCAAAGCTTTGTTCTATTTAAACTCTGGTTCGGACATGGCAGCGGTTATACTTTTCTTGACTTCTAGATGCTGGAGAAAGGAATAGTGTCATCAGGTAGGTTTTGCAGGGGTAGGCTGAATCCCCTAACAAAAAACCTTTGTATATGCCGGTAACATACAAAAATAAGAACATATGACATGAAATTCTGTCACCCAAATAATACGACAGGGGAGATAACTTGATAGACATAATCACACTATACAAATGAAAACTTAAGTATTTCACATCATAATGCATTCTATCTGCAAAAGAGTATATAGAGAATGGTGCTTTTACATTTCTTCATGAAAACATTGCAACATGCCAGCTCAAGTAATATTTAACAACTACAGTGGTTATGTGATCAAAATATATTTCTGACAAAACCAGCTTTGAGAAATATTCACATGTTACTTATTGTATTTTTTATTTAAAAGTTATTTGTACCGATGTTCATAGCAACTACAAAGTCTGGTTATCAAATGTGATACCTACCATTTTCAAACGCAACACTGATTCTGCTGTCCCTGAATATCCTGCTGTCATGTACACTTCCTGGCCAGTTTGCTACACAGTTGATAAATCTGTATTCTGCATCACAGATCATCTGAAAGGGAGCAGAGGCCCGTTTTCATTGGTACTGAAGTATACTTTCATTTGTAAATAATGACATAAAATTCCGATTATTTGTTAGGTATCATGTTATCATAATGATTTTTTTGGTGTTACATAGATAATTTGTGTGAACCATTTATATACATACCTGAACATTCATCGAATGATAGCCTTTACGATTCAGGTAGTCACCTTCATTCACCTTTGAGCCTATGATTCTAACAAATGTGCCATCTCCACACCCTAGCACATTTGGAAATCCTGAAAGAAAATGATTTTATTTTTAATTGGTTGGAATCTTGTATTTGTGTAAAAACATTCATCCTCCTAATTAAGGTTAAATAAAGTGAACAAAATATGTAACAGCAAAATACTTGTAAATATTACTCAAATAAGCATGTCAAGTTTCAGCTTTATGAATGAACTTACTGATATGATCAAGGTCAATGCACACTACTTTTGAAAATGTCAGACAATTCAAATACTTGTTAATGATTTATTATTTGATAAACATACCAAACATTCTTATTCTGACAGTGGCACGTGAGTCCATGTATATTGAAATATTAAATATCAACAAGTGTTTTAATTCCTTGATGGTGCTTTTATTTTTGATTGATTGATAAACATTGCGTATAAGCAGTCGCGACCAAAGCGATTGCATAGATCCTGCTGGGAATCATGCAGCAAGCAAAAGCACTGTAAGTCCCCACAATCCCCAGGTAGGTGGTCTAGCTGTAGTTGCCAGTGATCTATAGCCTGGTTTTACTTTCTATTGTCTGAAAAATTTATTTATTTTTAATATTGTTCAGGTTTGTTTTATTTCTAAACTATGATATTTACCTCATTGTTTGACTGTCCTTTGTAGACAGGAATTTTATCATCATAAACATGTTCTCATCGCGACATGGCTTCAATATTGCCGATGTAAAAGTATAACTCACTCACATGTACAAATCAAGCAAAACATGCAAGCCAATCCACTCACTTCAACCATCTTACATAACTCTACTCTCATAATCACTTACAATTCAACCACTCGCTCACTCACTCTCAGCACACAACCCATACATACAGTCAAACTACATTAAAATATCATTGTGATCTTAACAGATAGAACTGTACAATTTGTGAACCAACATGAAGCGAGAGAACTCTTCATTGTAGATCGAAATGACACAGACGCCGAACAAACACAACCAAACACAACAGTAACTCGTACTAAAAACATGCCAAGCAAACGTCTAATATATGTATTACTTCCTCCTTTCTTAAGCTGACAGACTATTTAAAATGTCGTTAAAGGCACCTCACTCACTGACTCATCTCCTTACATTAAGTTCAAGTTTACACGATCGACTATGCATATGTAAGGTTCATAACAATGAAAGGAACATATGATCATTAAGTCCCAAATGCCTCCGACACAACTACTGCAGCCATCATCTATCAAAACCATGTCGACTATCAGCGCCCGCAGTGTCTAACACTGGGACACTATAGTCACGTGATTCGGCGTCAGTTAAACGTGCTTCCCATTCAGTTGACCAACAGAATTATGTGCGTTAATTGTGACATTTTACATTTTATTTGATGGTTATATTTAAATATACTCTTCAAAAAGAGAAACGCAATACAGATATTTTTTGCAAAGATTTGCACAATGAAGAGTTTTAATGAGTTATTGTGTGAGTGACAAATTTCCCGGATCAAAATGATCACAAGAAGAACATGCAAAAAATAAGTCGTGAAACATGTACAATTCGGAAAAAAACGCACCCAGTGCATTAACAAAAGGGCCATGGGGATGCACGCACTCAACGTGAATCAGCACTGTGAACGGTATTAAAGTGCAGGGATTTTGATTGCCTGGCATCTGCGTCTATCGAACAGTGACAGTTCAACAACATGCCAAGATTAACAGAAGTGCAAAGAAACAACGTCATAGGCCCCTTGCAGGCAGGATAAGCCCGATCGGCTTTTGCCAGGGTTTTCAATGTAGCGACCAGCACCACCTAAAGGTTGTGGGATCGGTTTCAACAGCTTGGGTCAACACGTCATCGGCAAAGGTCGGGGCGACCAAGACTAACCACTCCCACCCAAGATCGCTTCATCTGACTGCGACACCTAAGTAGAAGACGACCACAGCCACCTCAAACACATCCCAAATACCCGGACAGCGCAGACTCTCCGACCAGACCGTGCGAAATTGTTTAAGAGCAGCAGGTCTACGCGCTAGACGTCCTGTTCGACGCGTCATATTGAGTCGACAACATCGTCAGCAACGACTGCATTGGTGTTGTCAACACAGCTTATGGCCTCAACCTATGATTGTGTTTTCGAATCCCGGTTCGCCCCGATTATGTTTCTAGGTTTGTCAGCACCATACCCGTGCTCGTGGGTTTCACCGAACTGGTAAACGTCTGAGACCTGCATCACTTCGGGCTTTCCTCACACATTAAGCTGACACGCCGTGATATAACTGGAATACTGTTAAAAGCGGCGTTAAACACAACTAACTCACTCACTCACTCACTCTCTATGGCCTCAACTGCGATTGAGAGATGTCTGGTCACCATAAGGGGCAACCTAACAGGGGCTCAGTACATCCGGGACGTTTTGAGGCCAGTCGTCGTTCCTCATTATGACAACCACCCTCTTGCTACTCGACCTCAGTACATGGATGACAACGCCAGGCCTCATCGATCGCATGCAGTCGTGGATTACATGAGGGCCAATGCAATAACGACTCTACCCTGGCCAGCAATGAGCCCAGATTTGAACTCCCTTGAACATGTTTGAGATATTTTGGGGCGGTGCATACAGGCACGAGATCCTCCTGTACAAGATTTACGCCCATTGGAAGCAGCATTGCGTCAGGAGTGGTTGTTGTTGACCCATCAACAGATCCTGACTGGAGGCATGAGACGTAGGGTAGAATGCGTCATCCGGGCAGTTATACCCGCTACTGATCTGTAGATGTCAAATAGAGACTTTAAGGAACATTTTCACATGAAACATCAGACGTAACTCGTTTCCTTAATCCTGCAGCTCCATACTTTTTTTTAAAGTATTGTCTGAGGTCAAATACAGTACCTGTGTTACCATGATGTTTTTGCCAGTATATTTCAGTCACAACTCACCAATATCTTCTTTATTTGTTGTCAAAAGTTTGTTCTATCCGATGACATTGGTATCGCCCAGCTCCTGTGGTCTGTCATCCCATGCCATGATTTTGGGCATCTGTCATGGTACAGAAATAGGGGTGTGCTTAACTTTTTTCTCCCAGTTCTCAGATTCCAGTTCTGTCGCGCAATACACCATGCTGTACGAGCAGTTTTGTTGTGATCTCTCAACAAGGGACGCTTTATGACTCGTCTAGCCCTCGGTTCTGGTGCTGAAACGACAATTGGGCAACCACAGCTATTTCAGATGAGTACTTGTTAAAAAGGGTTCTCGGCGTATGAGACGAAGAAGGTCCCTGTCTGGGAGGTCTTCCTTGTCTGGGACGGTCCTGTACATCACCGGCCTGATCATGTTTCTCGTCTAAACGGCTTGGGACAGTGTGGTTATACCCCAAATTCCGACCAATGGCATTACAAGACATTCTTGCGTTATGCATGCCGATTATTTGCCATCTTGTGGCGTTTGGTAATCGCCTTGGTGCCATGGTCACACTATGTCATGGAATAACTGTTTGAAACCGAGCTTAAGAAAGCTATTCTAACGTTTGTATATACTGCTTTTAGGGATACTCGAGGGTAGCATGATGCACGGGCATACCATGCATGGCACGTGAGCTTTCATGACTGTTCCAACGATTGGGACCAAACAATAATGAAATATATTAGGGTGTGCTTAACATCTTTCTCTGTCTGTATGTATTATCTTAACTTCCTACGCTCCTATTTAACATACACATACCACTTCAAGTCATGAAATCATTCATGGAATATCCACTGAAATTCAGAACACTATCCAGAGTGTCTCACATTTGGATATCAATCCATTGTTGTGGTAGGTATATAACAGATGTTGTAGGTCTTTCTGGAACTGTTCATTAACCATTCTACGTGGACCATTTACCATTGCAGATTCGGGGTTAAACAACAAACAAGCAAACTTGTACCTATCGGGGGCAGATTGGAGACGCACAAGATTATTTTGGGGTTTTATTTTTTCATGTCAATCCGTAAACAACCTTCAGTGTTATTAGCATTTAGTTTCTCTGTGCTGTATATCATTCTTCATCAGAAATCCAATTCCTTGAGAGCTTCTTTTTGACCGACGGTTTATGTGTTTTCTGCTGACCGTACCATTCATCTCTGTTTAACTTGTATATCATCTTTGTCTTGGTAAACATGTCTCGCATTTCCCACGGATATCACAGTCTAACGGATCAACAACATCACATTTGAAATTAAAAACATCCGTATTCTTCATATTTAGCTTAAAACATCGTGAGTTTAAGTGAACAATTGACTTGCCTTTGCATGAGTTTTGGACGGATGCTACTGGTTGGGCAATTTCGGCTGCCCTGTTCGTGAATGCCTGGTATCACCAATATTTGTTTCATCAACACATGCTTACATGTATGATATACTGGAATCGTACACTGGACGGATTAGTGGCGATTTCTAATTAGTATGGGCATGGCGTTTGTTGCTTTTATTTATTGTCAGGACCCATTTGTGGCGTTTTGTATGGCATAATGCTTGTATTGTTATCAGAAAATAACGATGAAAATTATATTTAAATTTCTTAGCAGGGACGGCAATGACGGAGCGCTACAGCTTCAACAGCGGAACAAAGAACACCCTCCACTGGGAGGACTATGTTGTGTTTGGAGGTACACTTGTCATCCCTGCCGGGATTGGCCTCTACCATGCGATCAAGGACAGGAAGAAAAACAGCCCGTCAGAGTTTCTGGTTGGAAACCGTCAGATGGGCACTATCCCTGTAGCTTTGTCCGTGACGGTGTCCTTTATGTCAGCGTTGACGTTGCTTGGGATGCCTGCCGAAGTCTACAACTACGACACGATGCTCTGGTGGCTTGCCCTCGGCATGGTAATGGCCGTGGCTGGAGCAGCGCATCTCTTTCTGCCTTTTCTGTACAGGCTTGGGGTAACCAGCGTCTATGAGGTAGGAAGCTACTGATATTAACTTTCACAGAATCCCACCCGCATCGATTACATTCTGTTGTTATTCGGGGTTTGCCAACGCGTACGCAGAGCGCGACAAATTCGGAATGGCCATCGGTTCGAACTTTACAATATAATAGGATCGGGTAAACTTCACATGGCTATGGATGAGATGAAATCATGTAATGTGTATCACAATTTCTATAGCTCGTTTAGCACTGGGTGATGCAATGACGTATGATCAAACAAATATTGTCCTGTATATTGTAAACATTACATAAAGTAAGGTAGAGCAACTTTGGCCGAGGATAGTAGGTGGCCATGGATGTGTTCGGCAAGCTTGAAGAGTTTGTAGGGCTTCGGTCACTAAAAAAACATTGGCAAGTGAACTTTGTTCGAAATAAGCCACTCTGGACCCAACATTGAATGGGCCACCGATAAGGAAAAAATGGTAATGTGACTGTTAACATTCTCGAGTCCCATAAGGTAGCTTGGGTTGTATCCAGGGAGCTGATCATGAGAACAAAATTTGAGTGCATGCTGATCCTTTGACTGGGGTAATAATGTTACGCTTGGAGCATGCTTCAAGGTGTGGATTTGGCGCAGTTCAAATATGCACGTTATCATACCTATACTTACTGATGTGTGACTGTATTGTTGAGGGCACGGGTGTCCCAGTCGTCTTATTATTGACTTTTGGAGTACGAGAATAAAACTCAAACCGATTGGAGTTTGTCAACACCTTCTTCGATGTTTGATGGTTATGTGAGCCTCAGTCTGCAATATTCGAGCTATATCAGTCGTGGGTTTTTAATTGTCAGCAACATCCTATGCTATCGGGGTACAATGACCCAGGAGCAACCAACCAAGTCACCATGCCTTATCATCTGATTATATGTAGTTGTTTCCTGCTACAATTATGAAAACAAGTTTAAAAACATGGAGATGGTAGTGGTGGATGGGTAGTTGTGTATAAGTAAAAATGTGTATGTTAGTAAACTTTTATATAAATGGTCGCTATATGGCTGCAATAATGCCGATGCGACGACAACAATAAAAGTTATGTTTTTTTATGTTCAAACAGTGTTGTCTTTCGTTATGCTGTGTCTATTTTCAATTACAGTACCTCGAACTGAGATTTGGGAAGCGAGTTCGGATACTGGCATCTCTTAACTGGATTATTCAAGTGGTAAAACATTTAATTGTATATGCACATGTATGAAGTAGCATTATGTTAGCTGAAATACGCCAAAGACAATTTAAGAACTGTTATGGACTCTCGTCCGTGATTTTCGTCCGTCTCGGTTGTACTAAGACTATGATTAAAATCAGATGTGTACAATCACAAAAAATGCATAGACCCTAATGGAAGTGAATAAACCTTTTCCATAATCGTAAGAAATACCTACAAATAAAAGCGTCAATAGTTTGACTATATTATAAGCATCTGTTTATGAATTACTATCAAATAGTGATGACGGCAGGTGTTCGCGAAAAAGTGAGCGCGTCCTGCCCCATCGATGTCACCCGTTGACTATTAAAGTCATCACTCTTTTTAGGCAGCCATGTGGTTGGTTGGTTTGTTGTTTAACGCCGCACTCAGCAATATTCCAGCTATATGACGGCGGTCTGTAAATAATCGAGTCTGGACCAGACAATCCAGTGCTTAATATCATGAGCATCGATCCACGCAATTGGGATCGATGACATGCATCAACCAAGTCAGCGAGCCTGACCACCCGATCCCGTTAGTCGCCTTTTACGACGAGCATAGTGTACCTTTTACGGCAAGCATGGGTTGCTGAAGACCTATTCTACCCCAGAATCTTCAGGCAGCCTTGTGAATAGGTTTAATCATACTATCTTTGTTTGTTTATTGTTTATCGCTGCATCCAGCAATAATACAGCTGTATGACGGCTGTCTGAAAATAATCGAGTTTGGTCCAGCAAGCCAGTGATTGACATCATAATCATTTATTTACGCATTTGGGATGCGACGAAATGCATCAACAACCAAGTCAGCGAGCCTGACCACCCGATTTGTTTAGTGGCCTCTTACACGCATCAGTTGCTGAAAAACAATTCTAACCCGGCTTTTCAATGTGGTAGGAAATCCCAAACCTAGAAACATAATCGGCGGTTTCAAGGGGGCTGAGACTTGTATCATACATTTTGCCACCGTACATATATCATACTCCGATGGAGAGAAAAACCTTAAACATAATTATATATACCTGTTTAAAGGCTATTTGGCTAATCGTTGAACAGCTTATCATTCAGTTAATGGGTTGCTATGTACTAAAGTTTGTTTCGTTTCAGCTGATGTACATGGCCTTTGTACTTTTTGCCCCATCACTGGCGCTTTATTCAGGTAATATACTACTCATTATTCTAAACTGGCTTGGAGATTGTGTAAGATCAAGCAGCAAATCCTCGGAGATATTGATTTCCTTATCTACCCTTTTGTCGATTGGCATAAATTTAGCTTAAGGCTTAAGTGTAAAATCAATTGTCAATGCAAGACAATAAATTCTCACAGTTATTTTGCCCTTTAGGCCAATGGAAATCTGTTTCCACGGATAATTTAACTGATTATTCTAATGCATTGACACTTTTTCTTATTAACTTGTAAAACATGTTTTTATTCATGTCATTCCATCAATGCCACGACATAATGTGATTTATGCAAGGCAGAAACGTTCCACTGTGGTGTCACAGCATAGTAACGTTTTACCGTTATTTGACGATCAAATTGTGACGTCACAGGGGAAATCTCCATATAGGTTATTCACTCGGATAATTACTGAAATAATGCATTTCTAATATCGGATAACTGTTATTTTCAAATCACCCTTGGTTATTCTGAAACTTATGTTTAGAAATAAAGCAAACTCGAAAGCCAAAGAAAACTTTAGCGCAACATTGGATAGCGCCTACAAACTCACGGTTGAGTCTGCCGGTTATGTGACGCCTGTTGCATCACATGTATGAGTCGCGATACACACATCCCTGAATTCTTCATACATGTGAGAATCAAATGACTAATTGTTTTTGTCACATCTACAAATGGTCCAGATGAAGTCAAACGAAATAAATCAGATGTGAAAGCGAACGCTGTGCTCTGAAAACTTAACTTGTTTGATAAGGTAAATATTGAGATATTATCGCAGCAAGCAGTAGGTCTTTAGAAATGTGTGTATAAGAGGACTGATAAGTTCTAATTTTCCATAACTTTCTTCACTGATTTTGAAGAGAGAAGATCATAGTGGTGTCATGTTTCAATTGTTTTTAATTTCAATTGTGCTCTAAATTTTCTCTGGCAATGTCACCTTTATTTCCTGAGTATAGTTTCAATTATGATGTGGAATTTACATATATATATATCTCTGCCTCATAGCATTCATGAACCTGATGAAGGAGTAAGCATAAACTCCGAAATGTTGTGTTTCCTCATAATAAAGAAGTTGACATCCATACATTATCTCCCTTATGTGTATCACGTCTAAATGCCATTCAAAGACTTGTCTGTCTATGATATGTACTGACACCTAAACGGTAAAGGATGCCACTTTAATAGTTGTACTGGAACATATAAACAAAACAATACGACAATCATAATATACGTTCAAAGGTATTAACAGGCGAACCAATGTACACCCCTTCTTAACCATATGATCTGCTTTATTTTAGAGATAATTCTTCCAAATTAATACTTTATGAGGGGCCCCATGTAATACATGTACGTGTTCTTTCTTACATTTACCATGTACCTGGCATTGTGACAGTACTTAACGACGCGTCAGATATACCATTAGCAGGCAACATAAATGAAGTTTTGTTTCAGTAACTGGTCTGGACTTACGGCTGTCAATCTCTTCTGTTGGAATATTAGTGACCTTCTACACAGCTCTGGTAGGGTTATATTTAAATTTATCGAGGTCAGAATGGGTGCGCAGGAGGACACGATAAACCTATTAAAAATTTGAGTAACTAGAAAAGTAATAGCATTACATGCATCAATAGTTTAAGAAGCCCCATCACAACTATTTCCTGAAAGTGAGCAACCTGGTACTTTGTAACTCATTTACTCATGTTTTACGCCAAGCAAGAACAATATCATGAAGGATGTGGACATCAGACAACAGCCGTTACTTACCGTTTTGAATAACATATTATTTGTACATTAGGATTTCTACGTATATATACACTTACAATGTCACACGTCAGGTTTTTGTTTTTTTCATGGTATATATTCTAAAATGCTACATATGAATTCATCTTGAACCCAATATCCATCCTTGATGTTTTGATATATCGCATTCTCACCTAATGCTTCGTAATAAATAAGCTCATTTAACTCGAATTGTCTGGTGGAAAGACAAGGAACGATTAAAAAGTGAAGCATGTGTTTGAAACTACCCCCGCGTTCCCACAGTAAATATTCGGAAACAGTGAAAACATTATATACTGCGACGTCGGGTCAACACATCGGTGCTATTCCCATAAGTATATATACATTTGCATGTGTTTATAGGGAGGGATGAAGACAGTGTTATGGACGGACAGTCTACAGACAATCATCATGGTTCTTGGGCTCATCTCTCTGCTGGTTCAGGGATCCCTGGTAGTGGGAGGATTCTCTAAGGCCTGGGAAACTGCAAGGGAGAGGACCCGCCTACGATTCTTTGAGTGTGTAGAATTCTAGATAGAGGGAGCAACTTCCACAAAAGAATTCCACCGTTGTCAACGTATTACCATCCCTTTGACCACACATCAACTTACTACCACAGTTTTGTCCATACATAAATTTACTACCACAGTTTTGTCCCTGCATCAACTTACTACCACAGATGTGTCCATACATCAACATACTACCACAGATGTGTCCATGCATCAACACACTACCATAGATTTGGCCATACATTAACATACTACCACAGATGTGTCCATACATCAACATACTACCACAGATGTGTCCATGCATCAACACACTACCATAGATTTGGCGATACATCAACATACTACCACAGATGTGTCCATGCATCAACATACTATCACAGTTTTGTCCATACATCAACATACTACCACAGTTTTGTCTATACATCAACATATTACCACAGATGTGTCATTCGTCAACTAACAAGCACAGTTTTGTCCATATATCAACATACTACCACAGTTTTGTCCATACATCAACATACTACCACAGTTTTGTCCATACATCAACTTAGTACCACTGTTTTGTCCATACATCAACATACTTCCACAGTTTTGTCCATACATCAACATACTGGCACAGATGTGTCCATACATCAACTTACTACCACAGTTTTGTCCATACATCAACTTACTACCACAGTTTTGTCCATACATCAACATACTGGCACAGATGTGTCCATACATCAACTTACTACCACAGTTTTGTCCATACATCTACTTACTACCACAGTTTTGTCCATACATCAACATACTGGCACAGATGTGTCCATACATCAACTTACTACCACAGTTTTGTCCATACATCTACTTACTACCACAGTTTTGTCCATACATCAACTTACTACCACAGATGTGTACTATACCTCAACATACTTCCACAGTTTTGTCCATACATCAACATACTACCGCAGTTTTGTCCATACATCAACATACTACCAAGATTTTGTCCATACATGAACTTACTACCACAGATGTGTCCATACATCAACTTACTACCACAGTTTTGTCCATACATCAACATACTACCACAGTTTTGTCCATACATCAACATACTGGCACAGTTTTGTCCATACATCAACTTACTACCACAGTTTTGTCCATACATCAACTTACTACCACAGTTTTGTCCATACATCAACATACTGGCACAGATGTGTCCATACATCAACTTACTACCACAGTTTTGTCCATACATCAACATACTACCACAGTTTTGTCCATACATTAACATACTGGCACAGATGTGTCCATACATCAACATACTGGCACAGATGTGTCCATATTGCAACATGCTTACACAGATGTGCCCATATGTCAACATGTTACCACAGAGATGTCAAAAATTAACATACTATCATAATATGTCCAAATTAGTATTCAAACCACCAATATATAGCCAACACAACATACATGTACAAACACGCCGATCATGACCGTTGTCAGTAGGTTGCTCTGTTCGTTCTGAGGTCTCTATGCAACATCATGTTTTTTTAAAGATGATATTATGTCTGACGATTCATTAAAAAAAACTAAAGTACAACGAAAGTAGTAGCCTAAATTTAGGAGAAAACACGCGTAAAAGTGAGAAGGTTAGATTTGTAATTTCACATGAAATACATGTATCTCACCGAATTTACTGAAGTGTGCAGGAAGTAATTCCGAGTGCATGAGGACAATTTACAAATGGTTCGTATATAGACATAACCCCCTGAACAATAAAAAAAAGTCTTGAATCAGAAATAATTGCTGATTTAAGACCATGCCGGTACCAATTGTTACATGAAGACATGTCCATATAACCCTACCATCCAGCTAATGTACCACCAAATCCCTGCCTCAAAGGTTACCAGAATCGTTTTTCCAACCACAGAGGGGCTTCCCTTACGTTCACACTATGTATTTGAGAAAAGTGGAATTAATATCATTTTGATTTTCATATATTCAAAGGTTTTCCTTACGCTTTTGTAATTTCGGAATAGATTATTATGGGAATGGTTTTATATGTAAGTTCTCTTCCTAGGAAAGAGGAAACAGCTAATACAGAATGTTACTTTTGTGGTTACTGGGCGTTCGTGATCGATCACACGTTTGACTCCTCACACAACTCGATAATAATATGTTGCTTAACATTGGGGCTGTATTAAAAGCAACATTGACCTGTAAAAGTAGTTTGTTTGGAATGTATGGATAGGTTGATAAGTAAAAAAGACTCCGACTTATATACGTCTAGAAGAGAAATGGGAAATAAAGATGTTGATGCTGTTCTGGATTTAATCCACCACATACTAGTATATTTGCTACTGTAATAGTGATCTAAACTGGGCTGAATGGTTATGAACTGTCTCACAACAATACACCCTTTTGGGATGAGCGATGTAAAGTTCCCCAGTGTCAAATTGTGTCGAACGATTTTAAATACACATTGGTGCTAATTGTACCATTAAATGACAAGTTCAAATGACTGTTCGTTCTTTGTCCGACACAAATACACTTACATATAAGATAACACTTCATTTATTTTTCATCTGACACCAACGATTTTCATAATATACTATCGATCAACAGAAAGTATACCCCGTAGGATTGTCAATGAGTGTTATTTACTACCTTGGCTAAGGAAACAGAAGCCGGGTTGAAAACGATTTCCCAAACAAGACCAACCCCATCATCTGTCTGTCAGAAGCCCCTGCATTGTGAGAATTATTATTTTTCGTGATTTTTGTAAGAGAGAGCTTTTTGATGATAGCACAAGATGAAAACGCAAAAAGGTATAAAAACCAAGTGGTTGGATCCCAAAACATCCCACCTTAACAAAAGCATGAAACATGCAAAGGTTATCAGTAGCACAGAGGGGGCTGGGTCTTAGAATGGAGCTTATGGGGTTACACAAGACTGCTTGGGTGGAGCCGACTACATTGTCAGACTACTTCAACTATACTGAGTCAAATTAAAAACTTCACATTTTTAAAAGTAATCCCATATATGATAAACAACGGACAAATGTATCAGAGAAGATAATGTTTAATCATTAATGTCCAAAGAAGGATCTTAATTAACGATGGTAACCATAATTTGTTCCAAGCACCTACGGTATTCGGTAATAACATCAACAGTTTAAATCATAAGTCCCAAGCACGAGAATCTGATGGCACACAAGTTCAGTAGCTTGTATGGCCACCATGTGCGTTGACAACTGCCACACAACGCCTCCGCATGGACCTTGTGATGCTTGTGAACACATGATTGGGAAGACGACGCCATTGTTGCTGCAAAATGGTGCCAAGATCTTGCAAATTCTGTGGTTGGTTCTGGAGAGTGCGCAGACTTCTGCCAAGAGCATCCAAGACGTGTTCGATGGGATTAAGGTCGGGAGACCTTGACGGCCAGTCAATGACGTTGACTCCCGCATTCTGAAGGAAATTCCTTGTCAAAATTGCTGTGTGGGGTCTGGCATTGTCGTGTTGGAAGATCAAACCGGGTCCATGTGCTGCCATAAAAGGTAGAAGTTCTGGTGCCAGTACCTGGTCGCCGTAAGCAGCAGCGTTGAGGTTGACACGGATGACAAGTAGCTTGGAACGTGCATTGCCACAGAAAGCACCCCACACCATGACACTTCCGCCTCGAAATCTGTCAACTTCCTGTACACAACGCTGGGCGTAACGTTCATGACCACGCCTCCACACCCTCGCCCTACCATCAGCAAATCGAAGACTTGATTCCAATTCCTCTGAGGAGTCCATAGTAAGTGTCGCTGTGCCCACAACTGACGTTGACGTCTGTGTAATTGAGTCAGAATCGGCCCGCAGTATGGCCGTCGTGCTTGAAGGTGAGCAGTTCTCAGACGGTTTCGACAGTTTGCGCACTCAGTCTACCCCTAAACAGTTCATTTCTGGTTGATGTAGCAGTCAAAAATCGGTTACGGAGGTGACGTAAGACAATCTGACGATCCTCTACATGTGACGTCACACGTGGTCGACTGGTCGAGGGCGATCAGCGGTGGTACCCGTTTGCTGTAGACGCGTCTGTAAATCATAAACAGTCCGTCGACTACAACCAATCGTCCTTGCGACCAGCTACGGACGTTCCCGTCTGCAACATGCAGATGGCACGTTCACGTTGCACATTTGAATGGCCGTAAAGACTTTTGTTTTCTTGTGTTTTTCTTTTTTTGTTAATGACTGTTAACAAGTATGGCTGAAAACACGTGCGGTATTATGGCCACGAGACCAGTTGCACGTGAAAAAACACTTTTGGCACTATAATGCTGTGCACATGATTTTGATCGATTCACCTGCACAAAAACGAGTGTTATCTGAAGACAATACGTGGCAATTACTGTTTAAACACACAATAAGGGCCCACAATGACAAATTGTTAAAATTTAGGATTGTGAAGTTTTCAATTTGGTTCAGTATATATACCACCAGACCTGGCACACCAGAGACAACCCAGGAAGCAGAAGGTCGCGTGTGATCACCCCGCAGGAGGTTTGCCATTTACGCACATTACATCTTAGTAACCCGTGAAGATCTGGGTTAGAATTATGTCCTCAGCAACCCATGCTTGCCGTAAAAGGCGACTATGCTTGTCGTAAAAGGCGACTAACGGGATCGGGCAGTCAGGCTCGCTGACTTGGTTGATGCATGTCATCGTATCCCAATTGCGTGGATCGATACTCATGGCGTCAATCACTTGATTGTCTGGTCCCGACTGGATAATTAACACACCAGCGTCATACAGTTGGAATATTGCTGAGTGCAGCGTAAAACAACAACCAAACAAAACCAAAACATCTGAGTAAACGCTTAAACAGGCAAGGTGTCAAGACGATTACGTGCTGAAGGAATTCGGTCTAAAATCAGCTGAACCGTGCGACATTGGAGGACTGGGCCAGCATACTCAATGACGTCATCAGGAGGCATATGCCATCGATAATGCGTCGTGCTTTGTTATCCAACTTTCAAACATATGTTTTGTTTTGTTAACTGTGACAGTTCTGACACCTAATGAGTTAGAAAGCTTTTTGTTAATTCATCCCAAGTGCAATGAAGTGGTCTTCTGGCTTGTTGTAAAAATAAATGATTGAATAATTATTAGCAGTCCAACTCGATGTATACTTTTGATCATTAGTTTAGCATGTGTTTCATATTTGAATTGCACAAAGAATACTAACTTAATTGAATAGTCCTCTGAGTCTCACCTGTAAAAAGAAATAGAGTCATACATTTTAACATCACCTTCTCGTGGTGGCTATTGTGTGTGTAATACAAAACAAAGTTTCAACTCCAGAGACTTGTTAATGACATGTTCTTGGATTGATGTAATAGATTGTGTAAACACAGAGAAAATTGATTCTTGAATATCTTGAACATGGTAAACTTTCTTCTTTTGTAACAGACACAGTAACTTTGTAAAAGATCAATATTATGCCTCCGATTTAGTTTCAACCCCAGCCCGGGGGTGCGGCATTCGGTGTGGTCTTTGGTTGTGGGTGGAGGAATCACGTGGATGTCCTATCTGGGGGTTAACCAAGTGCAGATTCAGAGACTCATGTCCTGTCCTACCCTCAGAAAGGCGAAAACGTAAGTATCACACTCCAGGATATCCTTTCATAGGACTGTTGCATTTGTAAATATAAAACGTCCACCCAAGAATCAACCCATCTTCAACTAGCCTATATGAAATCCTTGTTTCATGCTTGCCATTCCAAATGTACTTCCCTTGGCTCGACCCTGACGCCGCCACCACGTGTAGAACACGAGTTAGGTCTCTTTTGATGTAAACGCGATATTCGGTCAGATCGATGTTCTTATTTCGAATATCGATCAGATAATTTAGAGACAGAGTGAAATCGGTCCTGGTGTGTTCTTCATTTTCCGTTTTCTTGGATGGTAACATTTCCAGATTAAAGGCGGGATTATCGAATCAACAGTATTTCACAAAATGAGTTGTATACACATGTACATAGATGTCCGAATTATATCAATCGTCTCGAAGAGATCGATGTTCAAGCTTTGAAAGAAATTTGTCACCTTGAATATGTTATATAAGGAAAAATCAGGCATTTGGACAATAATTTTGATTAAAATACTTGTAATTCCTGTGCAATGTATTCATCTTCGTGTTAAAGTGGGTATATTTATTTGTCAAGATAACATTATTTAGAACCGGGAGAGACCATAAATGTCATGTTTTTAACATATTCAGGTTTTCTGTTTATTACAGAGCGCTGTGGTTGAGTTCTATAGGCCTTGTAGTCATTGTGACTTTGTGCATACTGATAGGGGTGCTCATACACGCATTCTACAAGGACTGTGACCCATTAAAGTTCAATGACCTCATATCTAGTTCTGATCAGGTGAGCTATGCAACAGGTTGAAACTATTTTGGTAGATGATGGTCGGTTTATACGTTGATGGTTCTGTTAATGAAGACATTTCAGTTTTAATACCAGACACATATTTGTTGTCGTTTGTAATTATTGTAATACATTTCAATAAAACAGGTACAAATTATTGATGTTACTTGTAGATGGTGGCTATGACTGGTGGTTCTGGTGTATAAGTGTTCCTCCGTATGTACACGGCTCAGTTAAAGACAAAATGTCCCACAGCTGTAGAGGAGAGAACAGAAAACGCCGACGCAACTGTATATACATATTAACTCTGAACGTACATATCACGGATTAAGTTTTTGAAGATAGGACATTTAGTTTGGACCTATTGATATCGACCAGCGATGCTTCGTAAAATATGGACTTGGGATATTGAATAGTGACATAACTAAAGATATAGTCGCCTCATTTTTTCTGGAGATGACAGTTTGCGAAATGCTCGCATGTCTTCTGGTACAATTATAACGGTGAAAGATACAGTTTTGGTATATAAAAGAAATACTGATTCACTGATACCTGAATTCGCCTTCTGTAAACATTAGGCTCCCCCGACGCCACATTCCTGGTGGTCTCTTCCGTTTTTACAAAAGAGTTCACATGTATTTTGTCATTGTGTCTTTGAATTTACGTTCGAAATCACAGAACGTTTATTTCCTGATTCTACCGTAGACAATAACCGCGAACACTTTGGTAAAAGCGGCGGCGAGATAGAATGTCGCATCTTTTAATCATTATGACTATTTTGACACACTAAGTATAAATAATCTTGGACCCGAAACGCAATATTTCGCGGCCCATACTTAACTAAATTAGCATTTGAACTCACCTATTGTTCAGATTTCTTGCAAGTGTGTTAACATTTTCATTTCAGTTACTTCCACTGTTTGCAATGGACATATTCGCAACCACCCCTGCTCTACCAGGCATTTTTCTAGCATGCATTTTCAGCGGGAGCTTAAGGTAGTGTATGAGAAATTTCCACTAACTCCTTTTCTGCGAAAATTGAGCCACACAGAAGATAAAACTTTCTCACTGTTTTGAGTGAATTAGTGTTGATTGCATACTACTGAGAGGAGAAGGGAGGCCCATTTTACGATGTTCGTCTGCCCGATTCTCAATGGGGACAAATTTGATGAAACTCTATTTAAGTTAGAGATATGAAATTTAAATCACTGATGTTACTGGTCACGATCTCAATTGAGTTTTTAAAAAAGTGGTGTCTGAATTCTTTTACAGAGTTATATTATGGCCCTTGCTCAATGGTTTTCAACTTAGTGTATAATGCATGATATGGGGTCAAACGTGTTCGTAGAATCTACTGAAGTTACAGGAATGAAAGTTTTCATGCTCATCTAAGACATGTTTGTCAAGGACGAAAGGATGCTGCCACTTTGGTAGCACAATTTATTTTTATTTGAGTTATTTTCACGAATTTCGAGTTCTTTCTCTTGACTTTGATCATTTTATTTTTTGTACCGGATAAATAATCGACGTAACGCAGAAAATTTCGAGTTTAAACTAAAAAATTATGAGAAAATAGTCGACATTATGTGAATAAACGAGAACTAACGAGAAATTATTGAAATTACGGAAATATAATCGAAATAACAAGAAAAAAACTCGCAATTTCGAGAAAATAAACAAATAATCAAAATAAAGAGAACGTTCGATTAAATATATAAATGTAATATTTGTTATTGTTGTCAAGAAACATGGGGTATTGCGTTGATACAATCATAGTGGTACTGTTGGCACTGATATAAATACAGTGGTAAAGTTATTAATATTTTTTTTATAATTAATCTTTTCATGCAGAAAGTGCTAAAATTGAAACCATCAACGTGGTGAGCGCGTTTGTTTTTTTTAACCATGAACCACACTTTTCTATGAGAGTTACCTCCCTAATGATTACTATATATTTAATCCTGTCGCGTCAACATTAATTATTCATCAAGTCCAAAGTGCTAATATCTCGCTTTCCACGGAAACTGGATCAACGTTTCCCTCATGGCGATATGCTATACAACTGTCCCCGTCCTCTCGACAGACAGACCCGCTTTACGGAAATGGGTCAACGTTTCACCGCAGCGAAATGCTGTATGGGGTTTAGGTTGGAAAGAGTAAGACTGGTACCCTGCCCTTCGCATCCTCGCGGCTGCAAGCGATTAGCGCAAGCGCACTAGGGCAGGTAAACTAGTCTAAGATAGGGCTCTCCCTCTCATGATTGTTGCCGAATAACGTAATATTGTTTACTGTAATAAGTTTCAGTTAGGAATGTTTTGAAAAATAGTTTCACAACGGAACTATTTATATCGTATACATATGGGAGACACAGATAAAATCTGTGTTGAACATTTTGTTACGTCTTTTTCCGACGATTACTCATCCCCATGTCCCTATGTAATTTTCTCAAACCTATAACAAATTAAGGCACGGCCCCTGGCTGACCCCTTTAGGATTGTGGGTAGGAAAATATATGTAGGTGCCGTTTAACAGAGGCGACTAAATGGATTGTTTTCCATTCATGCGCTACCTTATTTTTAATGCCCTGTAGCTGATATCTTTTGAAGCAGTTTTCATTCGAACGTGACATGGCTTCCCATGTTTTACAGCACGCTGTCGTCGGGTCTAAACGCCGTTGCTGCAGTCATTTTGGAGGACTACATCCGGCCCTACTGCTGCATCACCATCACCGACTTCAGGGCCACTGTCGTCTCGAAATGTCTTGGTGAGAATAATGTTAAATACACACACGTAGCGACGTACTTTCACGTCGTGTCCCAGCGTTCTAAGATGCCATTGTGTAACGTTCATAATTGCTGAATTCATTGATTGCGGGTCTTGATGCATGGTTTCATGAGTATGAATCTTGGTGTGTGAGCATTACATCATACCATGGTGAATACGTCTATTTTCACTTAACTACTGTTCAAAGCAGCGTGCAACACATGCATCTCACATAACCTATGGACGCACAACTGTCTTACAAGATTAACAATTTATTACAGTGATCCTTTTTGGAGCATTGAGTCTGGCTTTGGCGTACGTTGTTTCATCTTTGGGAAATATTTTTCAGGTACGAAAACATTGTTATTGACACAAAACAACAACAGATACATTATATTGTATAATGTTCAAGTGTTTTACTAATTAGGGGCGGTCGGGTAGCCTAGTGGTTGCAGCGTTCGCTCGTCACGCCAAAGACCCGGGTTCGAAGCCCATTTCTGGTGTCACCCGCTGTGATATTACTGGAATATTGCTAAAAACGACGTAAAAGAGTTAACTCACTCTCACTCACTCATTTCACAAATTATGTTTTATTTCTTAATCGATATGTTGTCAACGTAAAGATTATTCAATGGATTTGTACGAACAATTTGACAGAATCTTTCTTAATTCTAAATCTAATTAAAGTGTAAACACATTCTTTCTCCAGATTTGTTACGCATTAACTAGCATTTTGGACGGTCCACTGTTTGGCCTTTTTGTCCTTGGGATGTTTTGCCCTTGCGCAAATTCTGTTGTAAGTACCATCGTCTCTTTTAGACATTCTAATGATACTTTGTAATTGTAACGACAGACATTGTGATGTTCCTTATATACCATATGCAAATTGCGACACAATGACGACCAGTTGAAGATCAACGTCGCAAAACATTATTGATGCGTGCAATAATATTAAGACGAAAGTTGTATGCTTGTATCAAATGCTTGATTATTTCTAATTGCAAAAAGGGGTGCGAACACGGAAGCAGAACTCCTATAAGGAAAACCATTCCCGTGACCTTGAACTTCAATGAAGGTCTTTAAAAAATAGCACCAATTCGATGTCCCACCTAGGAAATGAAATGTATCAAATTTCATCCTACGATAATGAACACTTCTTAATTTATCTCTAACATAATTCATTTTAGGGCATGGCCTTGAGAGTAGTTTGACCTTCAATCTGAGTGACAGGTATCCATTTATTTTATTGCAAATGGATTAGGTACAAGTTACAAATGCGTGAGGCCTTCCCCTGTATACATTTCAATATATTAAGGTATATGGTTATTTGGAACCACAAAAGAAACGCAAGAAACAAAATGTCAAATTATGTATTTTCAAGAAATGATACAAGTGGATTATATCAATGGCAAACAAACATGGGAAATGTGGATATTGGGTTGTGACATTGCTCCATGTCCACGTCCTGGATCAATATTATAGATCATGTCTGGACCAAGACTTTGATTCCGACCTTTGACAGTTAACTTCCCATACTACCACCATCCAGTCCATCTCTTTCCATCACATATTCGTCAGCGTGGCGCACGGCTTATGTTTAAACCATATTCAAACTTATGCCGTCAGCATATGAAATGCAGAAACAACGTTCATCCGAGAACATAACATTATCTGATGTGGATGACACAAGTTAGGGTGCAATGTTACCCCTTTCGGTACTTGGGAACTTGACGGCAACAAAACTGTTAATAATCGGTTATCAACTCTTAGGTATGTCGCGTTGGCTGGAAGAAATCGATCAGGGCGATGGACGTGTCTTTTAGTGGCGTGGCCACTCTCGGACTGACGCTGCACGATAGGTCATCAGTGTAGTTAAATCATTCTTGGAATCGGTAGATGGTTGTAATGTGAACACTGCATTAGAAACACGCTGGACACTGGCCAGATTGAAGGCGTTATATGGCTTGATCTTGATATTGAATTGTCAGCACGAAACTGGATGTGGAACACTGCCAGTGTTAGATGAAGCAACCATTTCGTCGCAGCTTTATGACATCTATGTCAGTGATAAACATGCATTGACATTTCCATGAACTTTTAAATGGATCCAAACTGTTCAACGGATAACATACTGCCACGATCAACCTAACACTATTAGCAGTTGCATGACAATTGAACTCGCTATCATTAAATACCTTTCTGCAAAACCTTGAGATGAGTACAAATATTACCCTGACATTCCACGGGGCTACTCCACACATAAACCAAATACTAGTATTATGTCCCTTGTCCTTTTCATTGAAAGTAAGTCACACCGACTGCATGTGATATCATTAAATTGTCATCGGTTGTCAGGTATTATTATCTAAATCATACAACATGCGGGAAATCTGCACAAATAACCTATTCACTGTGACCCTGGTCTTCGGGGGAATTTCACAGTCTTTCAAATCGCGTCCCTTTGCATGTACTACATTTTTCTGAGTTTTCCAAGCGTTGCACGGATTCAAAAATAAAGTGAAGAGATACCGTTGGCGGTCATTTTCAGAAAAAAAACCTAATGCAACATCATTTAAATGGTTTATGTAATGGTTCATTTGCTGAGGTCTTCATAATAATAACACATTATCAACTTGAAAGGTATAAAGGATATTACAAGTGAGATACGGAAATTTAATGATCTGGCATTTTGCATGAATGTCTACGCGAAAAAAACGACATCATTTTCTCTGTTTCAGGGTGCTACTGCTGGTTATTTCACTTCTTTAATATTTATGTTATGGATTGGTATCGGTGCGTACCTTAACGGTGTGTCAACGCAACTATCAAGTACGTTTGTCAACGGATGCACCTGGGACATAATTGGTGCCAATAAAACAGGACTGCACACTGCTCACAACTTCACCAACGATGATGGCCATGCTGATGAAGAAGTAGCACCAAAGTATGGGTTGTTAGGTTTTGGAAGTAAAACGCCTCAATATTGAATATTGGACATACCACAGGCTCAGTTTCAATTCGATAATGATTGACAAATGCAATCGATAGCATTGAATCCCGATAAACATGGGGCCCTCTTTCAGTATCTGACTGTCAAAAATTTGAATTTGTCTATTTTCAGGGGCTACTTATCAATTTATGATTTGTCATACATCTACTACTCTGCCACGGGTACGATTGTCGTGGTCTTCGTTGGGATCGTTGTGAGTCTCCTTTCACGTATGTATGTTTGGTTGCCTAATTGCATTCTTGATCACAGATATACAAAAGCATTTACACGAGGTGTTAATCTTGAAATGTAACAATAGAGATTACATTTACTAAAAACATCAATTTCTTACAAATAACTAATGCCAACTACAGTGAACTCTTTGACCAAAGGAGTGTAAATTAAATCAGCAAAAAACCTTTACAATCAGAACAAATTTTATGATTATCCTAGAGTTTATTGTATAAGTCCGACTATATTATAATCATGTGTTTAGGAATCACCTTCACTCTATATAGCTATGTGGCATCACAGCAAAGCAACGCTATGTCTTCAATCACTTTCCAATCGGGATGTCATAAAGGAAAGTGACCTCTCCTACATACTGGCGGGAACTATTGATCAATGTGCAATTTGGACAGAAGAAATTAGTTTCGTTCCATGGGCCACGTGGGGTGTTTTATTTATGACTCCACACAAATATTGTATATACATGTATGTGTTCATAACATGTAAACACAAAGGTAAAGTCCCAATAGTTTCAGTTGAAATCGAAGAGTCATTTTTCTTTTGAACACCGTTTCGTCCAAATTGCCAATAATGGGAACGTGTTACAGAACGAGGATTTGGCAGCTCACCATGTAAATTCCTCTACTTGTGGCTGTCAAGACTCGTAATGCAACTAACAGGTTGATCATATATAATCACAGGTGTCTCCTACATGTATGTATGTCCATGACAATAACTATCTTCGTCAGTTATTCAAATATGGGCCAAATATTTTGAAAGCCTGCTGTTGGAATCACAATGGATGATTTTCAGCCATATGTCCAAATATCCCCAGCGATAGAGGGGATGAACATTAAATAATGTCAAAGTGAGTTACGTCAGACCCTGATGAGGTAATTGTGTGGGAGAATGCACAAACTGAAAAAGACGAAACAGATTTAGAATAAATATGTTCTGTCCCAGGAAACTCTCATCAATACTCTGGCTCCGCTATAGCTACGTGAAGAGTTTGTAGTTGTCCACTCTGATAAGGCATCACCTAACATAACCATCATATGTAAACATCACAAGGTTAATTGTCTTATCAAAGAACTTGCCACATACAGTGTCACTTTTTTAACTGAGAGTGAAATCTGACAAGGCCACGTATCTGTCACCTTCGCCCGACTCTAAAACCCAAAGCCATAGCATTCCTCTTTTGTTCTGGGTTCCAATGCTCAATAAAAATCCCTGCAAATAGAGATACATGTATATTGCTAGGTAGCAGTAAATACATGTCCCAGTGATCATAACCTTAATACCAGAATGGAAGAACTTCGTGATGTAGCATTTGAGTAAAGTAGAATTAATACCATTTTGATCCTGAAAACATCAAACGATTTACCCGAGTGTTTGCAATTGGAGAAAAGAATCGACATCAATTATGTCTTCAACTTCATTAGTTCAGGACCGCCTCCGTTGTTTTCATCACTATTTGAAAGTGATTTATAAATACGAATAATCGGAATCTTACATTTAACTGTTAAGGGAATTTGTGGATGTAGATAATAATCTTTGGGCATACAAAACATTATCCTGTACTCTTGTCGTGACTAGTTTTATTCTACAGAAGAAATGCGGTAGATTGACACTGCTTGCTTGAAACTTGATAGCGAGTGTCAAATGGCAGTTTTCGTCAATAATTTCACTGAAAAGCTATAACAAAACGAAATAAGAAAAGTTACGCTTTGTGACTAAAGCTCAAATTACGAGTAAAAACCAAGACAGTTTCCGCATTTTAACGCAGCTAGCTGTTGTACATGTGAAATGTACCATTTTAGAACATTGACATTTGATTCAAAATTGCTATGTATGACTCACACAGTGTTTTCCTTATATATATTCATGGGCCCCATACACCGTATTCAAATGAAAGTGCAACCTCAGTTGACAACATGTGCTTTGCCTTGCACAAGTATTTATCGGATGATTAACCTTGGAAAAGCTGATAGAACTATTTAACGTGAAGATGAAGCACGCAATGCCATCCTGACAAATCTGATAACAGTGCCTATGTATTCTTTTCCAGGGCGGTTTTCTCCCGAAACGCCAGCACCTTCCCAGTACAGCCGATCAATTCTAGACGAACTATGCCAATGTCTGCCTGAGAAGGTTCTGAAGGTGCTTCGCTGCAATACACGACCAGAACAGGTATATAATAAAAGTAGATTGACAAATAAACTCTATCTTAGGTATGGTCTCAGCAGACACATTGGAAAACAGCGGGAAGTGAATGATAAATTAGTCGATGCATTTAACTGTTTCATTTTTCTTATGTTACCTTTGCTGGCTTACATTTGAAATCATTGAATCATCTCAAATGCAATGTTTGTTTGATATATTTTCCAGCAGTACCAGTCGACGAATGAAGAGATCCCATTTGATGTTACAGCCAGAGATATCTAGCCATGCTGCTGTGTAATATGGTATCAAATATCTTTGGTTCTCATTTCTTGGTTCGAGGACAATCTTGATATATAAAAAAAGCATAGCATAATGTGCAGAATGGGTATACATCATACATGAGCGATCGATTAAGGATTACAGGATCCAGTAGTTACAGAAATGGTTGTACTAAGGATGAGATATGGCGAGAGCATTCAATAGATTGGCTGGATAAGTACGACCAGCGTGTGTCTATGTATCATTGTCAAGGATGTGTAATTTGAGCTGGTAGTGTTTTGTCGCCTTTGATTAACTGATTTGAGAATATGCATTTTGTTTTCACACAAAGAGTTGTCTAATGTTTAAGATAATAGAAAAGTCGCATCACATGTTATATAATAAATCGATACAATTGGAGTTGGTTAGAGGTGAACATTCTTGTCCGGTTGGTTTGAGTGAGTGAGTATGGTTTTACGCCGCTTTAGCAATATTCCAGCAATATCACGGCGGGGGACACCAGAAATGGGCTTCACACATTGTACCCGTGTCGGGATTCGAACCCTGGTCTTCGGCGTGACGAGCGAACGGTTTAACCACTAGGCTACCCGACCGCCCCTTCCGGTTGGTTTGAGCAGATGTAGCGAGCTGGTGTTCGTGGTCATTGATCATGAAGAGCCCCCAAAAGATGATGCAGGCGAGGAAGCTTCGATGTCACCAGGGGTTTACGTGCAGGATTGGTGGGGATGATACAGGCATTTATCGGAAAGAAGCTGCTGAAGTTTCTTTTCTTAGATTTAAACTTCCAAAAGAAATTAATATAGCGTAAACAATAACGAAACTCGGTTAGCAACTGTGAACATAACTACTATTATAGATACACACTTTGGAATTTTCTGATAGGGTCTGACTGTCTGTATGTAGTTTAACTGTGGTATGATGGTTCACCACCCTCTTTTTATAGTATAACATTGTATTCTTTTACCATAGGACATACTCATCAGATTGTGTGTTTATTTATTTGTTTGTTTGTTATTTAACATCGCACTCCAGCTATATGACGGTCCACGTCATTGGTCACCTAATACGACAAGCATAGTCGCCTTTTATGGCAAGCATGGGTTGCTGAAGACCTATTCTATCCCGGATCTTCACGGGTCGTATTTCCATTTAAGGTTATGTTTCCACATGGTTGTTAATAACACCATTGTATTGACAATAACCAGACGATTCAGATAATGCGCCCACGGGAGAGAGAACATATACATAATTTCTTTACTTCAAATTTAATTATGGAAACCAGTTACGTAAGAAACCAGTAAGGTAAATATTATCTTAACATGAGATTGAGAGAATCGTGTTGGTGTATTACTCAGAAACGTGTGTAAGTGAATTTATAATCCATGATCAGAACAAAAGAAGCAACGAAACGGGGATTTGGACATAAAAAAAAGATTATTTGAAATATCTTGAATTTCTTAAATGCATTGCCCAGTTTACAAGATCTTGTAAATAAAAAGCGACAAAACCTATTTTGATAACCATGAGAAATCATTGAGAGCTCATTCCAATGATAACTATATCGTAAGCATGTGTTTATGAATTCCTGTCCAATAGTGAGGAGACCATGACAGGTGGTTGCGGAGAGTTGAGCGTATCCCGCCAAGAAGGTGGCACCCCTCAGAAAAAGCCAATTGTTCACCTAAAAAGGATCACGGGAACATATGGCACAAGTAAAAAATATGCCTACCATGAAACTTTTTGAAAGCTTTGCTAGGGCCCAAAATGTTTAACCTTAAACAAACAACTTTTGAGCAAACCTCATAGGACGCCCTTTAGGAAATCTTTGTAGAAAGAGCTTACTCGATTGAACCTCGAACTTGGAGCTGCTGCAATATTGCTTTGACATGTTGGGAAGGTTAACTGTAACCACAAAATTGTACGTTTTCTTCAAAAGAGAAAGTTGTCATTTGTCGGTATGCAGTCTCGTGAAGAGATATTCCAAGTATAACATTTTTTACGTCTAAGAGACTTATTAAAGGGGCAGGCCCTCTGTGTTTATTTCCCGCTATTTAACCCAGTCGAGGTTATTCACTCATTAGAGTACTGAGTAAAGTAACTCAGGTGTTAATAGGTCTCAGCCGACTTAATTTGCTGCCCGTGCATCTTGTCAATATTTTGTCAAAGTGTTGTTTTAGCTACTCTCATTGTATTACTGTCATACAGTTGCTTTGATAATCAGCTTTTGAATTCACTCTGAATCAATTAATCAGTGATCATTGTCAGTGTAAATTGGGTGTTTGATCTTTTATATTGTCGTATATGGATATAATTAGCTGCAAGTAATAAACTTGTGAACCTATTACCACGTTTTCATTATTACTTATTCTTGTTCAATGACACCTTGGAGCAAAGCTCCGTGACTCTCAGATTCAGATCTACTTAAAGTTCTGAAGTTTGTTATACCTAACAATTAGATCATTATCCCATCATTGCCACGTTTTCTTTTAACTGGTTTTATTAGTCCATTTGTCCATTCGGGTGGAAAATATCCAGTTGTAAGAATGGCATTAGACCCTAATTCCAATCCACTTACATCATCAAAGTGGAATTAAGGTGTCAGGTCAATGTATCAATAAATAAGTTATTGTGTCAACATACCAAGAAGATGTATCAAATTTTAAGAGGTATAACTGCATTCAAAACCCAATATACCCCAAAAGATATTTTTAGATCAAGTTCTTCAACTCAATTACCAATAGCACCCGTACGCTCGATTTCATCAAAAACTGAAAAGTCCAATGAGGGAATTACTTCTGTGTTTGAAACATTTCAAAACTATTCTTCAGCATCACCATTCCCAAGACATTCGTTTTTATAAGTAGATGACTTAATGCGTATCGAAAATTAACTTATATTATATTTTCTGAGTTGTTACAGTTCCAGTGCTTCCTTTTTGATCTGTTACACACATTCATTTGACCTGCAACACTTGACCTGCTGTATATGACGATTGTGTACTAATTGCAACAGTTTATGATATTCCATCAGTTAACCACATTGCGACCATCTTCCCGAGGCAAGGGAGTTAACTGACTATAAAAGTCCAGTTAACACTTTTGAAGTCAGTTAACTCTCTTGCCTAGGGAAGATGCATTGCGACAGGTTGTCATATCATGACAGGTTAGATACTGGTGACAGTTCATGTGAAGCTACACGTTTGAAACAAATAATGATCGGTTAATGACGCATGCACAAGCACCATCTTGTCATGAATCTACTAACCCCTTACTCTGAAATGTTATACATTGTGGTGCGCAGTGTAAACTAAACATAATTTACCCAGCAATCAATTTAACGTGAAATTACTGTCAAAAGAAACCATAGGCACAGAGTGCAAACAAACATCTGTCCCTGACTTTTTTTAAAAATATAGTCAAACTTTGTGTAATTACCATTACCAAGTGAAAATCATTCAGCCGTTGTCAATCCTCCACATTATGCCTGTATATTTGTTTCGCTATTTATTGCTCATTTCATGTGAACTACATGTCAATTAGTCATCGTATACACATGCTGCAATCATAGTTTATCATGTCTGCAATCGTATCTATATACTACTCAAAGTTTGTTAGGGATCAAGAAGACAGGTTTCTCCTGATTGCAGAAAGAGTCATCATTTCGTGACTGCCATCAAACTCAGAAATGACCTGCGAACGCCAAGAGCGGTAACGTCTCTACTCATGATCAGACAGCGCGCAGTCTTCTTCGTGAGGCTGGTTTCCGGTCACGGGGGGGCATGCATTCGCGCCCCCAAACCTATTCACAGGCAGGCACGATTGAGTTAGGCTAAAAATCACGTCAATTGGACAGGAAAGTGCTCCAGTACTTTTCACTGAGGAATCGAGATACTGTCTAGACTTCACATATCGTCGTGCCCGAGTGTGGCGTAGACAAGGAGAAAGTTTTCAGGATTCCAACATAGCCGAACATGACTGCTATGGCGGGGGCTCAAACATGATTTCAGTAGACCTCAAAGAACAGATCCCCAGCGGACCACGATGACAGGTGTGCGTTACAGGGATAACATTATGTATGTGTACGTAAGATCTATTCTGTCGCAGTCGGACCGGACGTTATCCTCATGGGCGATCACGAACGACCTCATCGTGCCAGGATCATTGATGACTTAGAGCAGGCGACCATTGTCCGCATGCATTTGCCAGCCCGGCACCAGACCTCAACCCTATCGAACGATAGCATGTGGATCTAAATCTGGATCTATCACGACGCACTGCCATTCCGTCATCTCTACAGGAATTCGGGTATGCTCTTACTGAAGAGTGTTGCAATATTCCTTTTGGCAACCATCCAGACCGATTATGACCGATAATTGGTCACATGTTGTTTGTTTTCATTGTGTGGCACATGACAACAGACTTTTGTTCATTACACATGTCTGCACACAATATTGCCTTTGGCTATTTCAACAGATGCCGACGATTGTGACGTGTTAAAGTGATGATCCTTAGCAAAGTTGAGTTGTATATAACACTCAGTCTGTTACTTAGGTGAAAAATACCATATATTATCCATTTTAATATATTAAAATAGTTAAAATATTAATATTACATTATGTTTAATGCAGTCATTATGTATGAGTAATACATCAGTTATAAGTGAGATGCTCCAACAGTACTTTGGTTGTATGAAAATATCAGTTGTCTTGTTTTATCAAATATTGAGCACAAAGACAAACAGCGATTGTTGTTACTGATAACTTTTAGACCACATAAAGTGTATATTATCTGAATGATACTTTTCCATCAACTTGCTTAATTTAGCATCTAAATTTAAGACGATTACACCAATGACAATCTTTCAATTTTTATACATATCCTTCAATATTAAGAATATTTTATATCGTTATAGGTGACATTTTAAGAGGAACATTTATGTTACACAAAGACTTCTGTCTATGCCACAGAAGATACATCAGGGGGGAATAAAATAAACAGTATTTTTCCATATCAGTAAAGTTACTGCAGTTATCTAAAAGTTCAATAAATCTGTTAAAGAGACATGTTTCTTCGTGTGTATATAAAAGACAGTGGAGCAAATGATGGCTTACAATAGAGACAGGTTTCATAATGTGTCTCAGTGGGATATCCAAATCCGCAACGGCTGCGAATATCCGTGGGATGGCACTTTTTATCCGGAATAATTCTTGAATAGTGCAAACCTCATATTGCAGCTGCTAATATTGATTTAGACTTCATATCTCCATACAAACTTGGCAATTAGTCAGGCATGAAGTAGAGCTTTCTCTCACTAAGTTTAAAAAATATGACACAAATCAAATAATATATCAACAGGAATATATACAATTACGAACAAAAATCAATTCATCGTTCAATCTTCACAGATGGAGCCAAGGATGGTGGCAATGTTTCAAGTGTCACTGTCGTTGGATCGAAAATCATATCTTCCAGGATACCTGATAATAGTTCTGTTTTCACTGCCGAAGCCAAGGCTATCCACATTGCCTTGGAATACATTCAGCGCCAATCTAAAAATAAGCAGTTCATTATATGTTCTCTGATTCTCTTTCCTGTCTTCAAGCACTTAAAAATATATCGTTAAATCATTCATTAATACTTGATATTTTAGAATTATACAATGATCTCTCTTCTGGCCTTTCGACACTGTCTTTTGTTGGTTACCGAGTCATGTCGGTATTGTGGGTAACACCAGGGCTAATGCTGCTAAAGCAGCTCCTGATAGGTCGATCTCCCCACTTCTGATACCTCACTGATTTTAAACCGTCCATCAAAGTGTATATCAGACAGTTAATGCAAACAAAGTGGAAAACCCAAGTGGGTATAAACAAACTTCATGAAATTAAACAAACTTTAGGAAATAGAAATAATGGATACATTTTGAATAAATGCTATGTGTTAGTATAATATTATCATCAACTGAGATTATAGATGGTGGTGGCACTCGGGGGGTTAAAGCAATGTAAAACTATTGTCATAAATCATAGTACATAAATCCATTATCAATCAAAGAATATAATATTAACTAGTGTTTTAGACATTATGTTGTGTCTTTATAATATTTGCTAGCATAACGTGCAGCCACTGGTGTCCAAAGTGATGGCATAAATCCTGCTGGGGAATCATGCAGGAAGCAAAAGTAATGTAAGTCCCCATGATTCCAAGTGAGGTGGTCTAACTTTGGTTGCTGGTGGTTTACTGTCCTTTGTTTACAGGAATTTGGAAATTATAATCTTGTTCTCATCGCGATATGGCTGCAATATTGCCGATGCGATATAAAATTGTAACTCACTCACTATCAAAGAAAAGCGACGAGGAATGCTGACTGCTGCAGTTCTACTACTTAACGACAATGCCCATTTCTCACACCTCTAGACTTGCAAAGGTTGCTGTATGATATGACAATGTAGGTTCACAGAGTTTCTTCACCCTCAAAACACGCAAGATTTGGCACCAAGTGTTTTCCACCTGTTTCCCAAACTGAAAGAACGCCATCGTAGAGGGAGGGGAGGGGTTTTGTTTTTGGTTTTGTTTTGAGGTTTTTTGTTTGGGTTTTTTGGTCTTTTATTTTTTTTGGGGGGGGGGGGTGATCGGCGTTCACTCCTTTGGATTCAGACGCGTTTTCACATCGGCGCACTGGTATGTTGTATGTTCTTTCCAAGCGTCGCTTATTCCGAAAGAGAAACTTACCTCAACGATGACCTCAAAGCTGTCGTGAATGTGCTTTTTCAGGGTGGCTTCAGAAAACTTCTTCACTTCACGATCGATATGAGAAGTATATTGAAAATCAGGGAGATTATGTTGATAAATAGAACTAAAAACACTTTCACAATTGCTGGTTTTGTTTGTTACGCTTAGAATTATTGAGCAGCCATCGTATGTGTTCAGAAACTTTGGAGGTCATTCCATAATTTATGCTTCTTTACATTCCGAATAAACATGACAACAACTCTCATTCATTTCTATTGTCAACCATGCTCAATGTAAAACAATTCTTTGTTCGGCATATAGTTGGATATTTCTCTTCAGACAAATCTTTATCAGTAAAGGTTATATTATGTAGATTTGTGAAACCGACATTATCAATAGTTTCTCTCCTTGATTTTGGCCAGTATTGGAAGTGCCTGTAATCAAGTGTGTGTGTGCGTGTGTGTGTGCGTGCGTGCGTGCGTGCGTGCGTGCGTGCGTGCGTGCGTGCGTGCATGCGTGTGTGTTGTTTTAGGCCGCACTCAGCAATAGTTCAGCTATATGACGGTGGTCTGTAAATAATGGAGTCTGAATCAGACAATCCAGTGATTGACATCATTGCATTGATCCACGCAATTGGGATACGATGACATGCATCAACCAAGTCTGCGAGCCTGACCACCCTATCCCATCAGTTGCCTCTTACGACAAGCATAGTCGCCTTTTACGGCAAGCATGGGTTGCTGAAAACCTATTCTAACCTGGATCTTCCCGGGTCAGTTTCTTATGAGATATGACGTGTTTCTGAAATAGTGATAACACCATAAAGGTTGAAATGTAATGTCTTCCATATCTGATTGTATTGTATTTTTTAACAATAGTTTTCCAATGGATGGGTTTAGTTGTCTGATTGAGTGCCCCGATGACCATCAGCCATGCGCAAAATAATCGATTACTTATTAACGTTTAAATATGATCTGCAACGTATTTAGAACTTTATCTGGCCCGTTTATCAAACATGAAAGGAAGTGAACATGTGTGGCATGTTTGATAAACGGACCATCTTACGATCTTACATACAGCTTCGTTAAATGGCGTGTACGGTGACATCGAATGGGATCTGTTCACTCGTTTCGTACTGCTGGAAAAATAAACAAGCACGAAATACATATGTACATTTGAGATGAAGGGAAAAAAGAATAAATTGTCAGTACTTATCCTGCTTTCTGTGATTTTTAGTCAATGCATCAAATAATATCTAATTAACACCTCTCTCTCTCTCTCTCTCTCTCTCTCTCTCTCTCGCGCAAACTTAAAGGTATTTGTTTTTCTACTTTTCGTATATACCTGTTCTGATTGAGCATTGCAGCGTAACACTTTCAAAACCTTCTTGGGCAGACACGGACAGAGTTCGTCTAGAATAGATCGGCTGTACTGGCTAGATACAGAAGCTTCTGGAGCAAACCGCCCTAGAAAAAAGAATCGACACAACTTCACCGACGCATCCTGTCAACGGCACTATAACGTCAAACTTCAAACTTGTCGTAATCTTACTGTAGAATTGGAGGCAAAGTGTGGTGAAAGGTTAGGTGAAACGGGGCTCAAGATTATTGCACAGTATAGGTAAGAGCAGCTCCTTTGTGTGTGAGAGAGAGTATGTGTGTGTGTTTGTGACACACAGAGAGAGAGAGAGTGTGTGTGTGTGTGTGTGTGTGTGTGTGTGTGTGTGCTAGTCCTCACTCATGCCGGTTTTACACAGCTCACCGACTCAGACACGTTATGCTCCAAACCGAATAGTCCTTGTTTTATACCCTCTCTGATAGGTAACAATAAGTACATAAGTCAGTATTTGAGATCATCATTACGGCGCAGGATTATGTCGATGTACACCATGTTATTTCATCTGAAACTTTTGCAATTTATTCATATGTGCGGAATCGTTATGAAATCACTACGTACATGTTGCATTTGAGTGAGTGGGTTGGGTTTAACGCCGCTTTGAACAATGTTCAAGTTATATCACGGCGTGTCAGTTTGATGGGGGAAGAAAGCCCGAAGTGATGCAGGTCTCAGACATTTACCACTTTGGTGAAACCCACGAGCACGAGTATGATGCTGATAAACCTAGAAACATAATCGGGGTGAACCGGAATTAGAGAAACCCACGATCGTAGGTTGTTGCTTTCCTGTTGAGTGTTATCATAAAAAACTCCAAATCGAACGAAATGCCTTTCGTTCGTAGAGAATGTAATTCAAGAGCTAAGAAATGTTGCTGATCTGAATCCAGAAACGACGTTTCTTTATGACATCACAAATAAAAATTTAAAGTTATGTCTCGTAGCATTACTTCCTATGACGTCAGATATAATGAACGCTTTTGTCTTACACAAACTCATATTCCCCATAGTTAGTTATTTTTTACTTAGTGGCATTGTTGGAAATCGTTTACAGAAATTTTGTTTGAAGTAATAATAGTCTCAAGTAGAATACCAAGGGTTCCATTAAATTTTGTAGATGTATTTCGCAAAATGTCATTAGCCCGTCAGATAACATTTTACCAGCATTGTTTGCCAAATGCAAAGGAAATGCATCGGTAGAGGATACGGTACGGATGTATGGTCAAAACACGTTTGTGAATACATAAGAATGGCAGTAGGCCATTGACAAATACAGAATTATGGTAGAAAAATGTGTACGAAACATACATACGTGATGCAAGACTCGCCATTAGTCCGACGACGACAGTGACAAACATTCCCGTGGCGCAGTAGTTTAGGTATGACACATCATAAACTGATAAGTAGCCCCTGAAAATAGACAAAGTCAAATACCTGACGGTCAAACACTGAAAGGAGTCCCGTGTTTATCGATACACAATGATATCGATAACACGAGCAATTAAAGAAACTTGGCATGTAGCTCAAAATATCCGTTATTATCTTTTACGAAACATGACTCATAACAGCAGGCCTTCTACTACCGAAACCTAAAGCCACATACTTTGCTGCTACTTCTTCAGCAGCATGGCCATCGCCGTTGGTGAAGTTGTGAGCAGTGTGTAGTCCTGTATTATTGTGACCAGTTACGTTCCAGTTGCATCCGTTGACGAACGTACTGGACACAGGGGTCGATACACCGTTAAGGTACGCACCCATACTTATCCATAACATGAATGTAAAGGAAGTGATATATCCAACAGTCGCTCCCTAAAACAAAGCAGAGCATTTCGTTCAGGAAAACATTCCAGAAAAAGCAACTTTTCAAATATCAATTATGATATTCTTTATACCACACAACAAATTAATTGTGCTTTCCTTTATGTTAAGGAAATCCCAACAAACTGAATGATTTATTTTAATATTTACTCAAAATATGGGTGACTTTCTTATTATCATACGATATGACGACTAAATAATGTTTATATGATACTATATGTATTTTTTGTAATGACAAATAATTATAGGTGATGGCTTACCAATGATACATATGTTGACGTTTTTACTATCTTCTCTAGAATGACATGTGACTAAATAACGTTGTGTGTAATGTGTGATTTTATCATGAGAAATAAGTATCGAATGGCTTACCAATGGTACATATCCCCTAAACTGACCGTAGGCTTATGACCTATAGTGGCTCGCTTTCCGGATATTGTGTTTGTATGTAGTCCATCAAGCCACATGGGTCAGGTCTGATAACGTGCCAAATGATCATATAAATAAAAGTGATTTGGGTCCCTTCGGTACATGGTGGCGAATGGGCTGCTCCTAGACTGTTTGGATTTTTTAAAACATATTTTTACATCACTTCCTAGTTTCTGAAAGCATTTCAGAATTAAGTTTTTGAATGGCATTTCAAAGTGGAACACATCAGAGAGAGAATTTATTGATGTCAACTTTTTCATTATGAGGAACACAATGTTTCGGAGTATATGCTTACTTCTTCATTACGCGAATAACTGCTAGGATGCAGAGTACAAACTGGACCAAAAAACTGCAATTTCCGAACAGGTCATCAAGAAACAAGGCCATACAATCATGAGGGAAACTATCAAAATCATGTCCATCAAAAACCAACAACTGTCGTCAAAGAGGCCACTGACATTCAGAAATACGAGCCAGCCTTGAACCGTGACCAGGGAACATATCTGTTGCATCTGTAGCATTATTTCCCTAACTACCCCCCCCCCCCCCCCCCCCCCCCCTCCACACACCTTTTCTGTACTATTTAATCCAGCTGGCTTCCATTTGTCAATAGCTACAATGTAATCACCAATCAGCGCTAATTAACTAATTAATTTCCACCTTTGTAATCTTATTACGTTTGTTGTTTTTGCATGTACATATAGATGCTTTCTGCATCCTTGTAAAGCAGTCATTCACCAAGAAGGGGTAACATCATATACTTCGAAATGTTGTGTTCCTCATAATAATGAGTCTGACATTAATAAATTCTCTCTCTCTCATTAACGATTTGTTGATCGGGTTGTCCTCCGTTCATGTGCTGTTTTTTATGTACATTAACTGAATGGTTTTTATGATACACAAACACATTTCCGTATATGGATAAATACTTGCAAAGAGAACACAGTGTATTAATTGTTGTCAGTCAATCTTACAAAGATGGTGTGACTATTGGGACCATCTTCACTATAGTGTTCATTGATCAGAAATGTAAATGATCAACAGTATTTTTCCATTTTAATGTAATTAAGTATATCGATACTGCCGATCGTGTATTATGGCATCAAAGTTAACTATTGATATTTCAAGGTGTCATCGGTGTATTGCCATCGATCTAGCGATTTATCTTTACAATTGTCAATCATCTGTTTATATGTTACAAGTCAGGCATATACTTACAACAGAATTTGCGCAGGGGCAGAACATCCCAAGGACAAAGAGGCCTAACAGTGGACCGTCTATGGTGCTCATGACTGTGTAGCACATCTGAAGAACATATTTTTACTCTACATTTAGAATAGAGGCAGGAAATATCTTCACATTTAAATTCACGCATAAATTTATGATTTTGTATTCGTTTTTGCAAATACGATCCAACAGTAAAGTACAGTTATTAAAGGAGAACTTATATATGTTGTATAACCTGTGTCTTTTCTTATTTTTGTGTTCTGAATAGCTACCTGTATCTTATCTTACCTGGAAAATGTTCCCCAAAAATGAAACTGCGTAGGCCAAAGCCATGCTCAACGTTCCACACAGAACCACTGCAATAAATCGCACCACATCAATTGTCCTGCTGTAGGTTCAGTAAGAAAGTTGACCAGTAGTTTATTAAATTTGGGGGGAAATTCATGTTACACAGTGTTAGGCGTAGGCGTTGTGTGGAACCAAGGAACGGGGACATCATGGTCACAGGCCATGAATCATACTCCCGAAGTCATGGAGACAATGAATCCTGCAGGTCTGAACGACCCACACTGACGTCCCAGAGTGCTATTTGTCTGTATTCAACATTACACTCACAGGCAAAGAATCATACCCCCGAAGTCTGAAAGACCTACACTGTCTTTCCAGAGTGCTACTTGTCTGTAATCAACATTATACTCACAGGCCAAGAATCATAACCCCGAGGTCTGGGATACACTGTCTTTCCAGAGTGCTACTTGTCTGTATTCAACATTATACTCACAGCCCAAGAACCATACCCCCAAGGTCTGAGATACCCACATTAACGTCCCAGAGTGCTATTTGTCTGTATTCAACATTATACTCACAGGCCAAGAATCATACCCCCGAAGTCTGAGAGACCTACACTCAGTCTGTCTTTCCAGAGTGGTACTTGTCTGTATTCAACATTATACTCACAGGCCAAGAATCATACCCCCGAAGTCTGAGAGACCTACACTGTCTTTCCAGAGTGCTACTTGTCTGTATTCAACATTATACTCACAGCCCAAGAATCATACCCCCGAAGTCTGAGAGACCCACACTGGCTTCCTAGAGTGCTACTTGTGTGTATTCAAGATTATACTCACCAAGACATTTGGAGACGACTGTGGCCCGGAAGTCGGTGAAGGTGGTGCAGCAGTAGGGCCGGATGTAGTCCTCCAGCATGACTACAGCAAGGGCGTTCAGACCCGACGACAGCGTGCTATGAAGTATGGGGAACACTGCTTAAGATAGCTGTCACAGATACGACCTCATCCAAAAGGTTATAAATAATGCACAGGACATTTAATAAATAATATTTAAAGAAACAAATCATTTCTCAGTGATCAAATGACTTGAAAACGGAACACCAATGATGAAAACTAAGAATAACAATGTGGGATATGATTCTGGCACGTCACTTTGCACAGCGAATTTCGTCGCTTCAGTTGACTGAGGCACCTGAGCCCTCTGTTATAACTGGCACTTTACACCACTTCAGTCTAAAAAGGTGAACGTTCATTCATTATCGGTGCCTATTTCGCAGGGACAGTACCTTAAGCTCCCGCTGAAGATACATGCCACAATGATACCAGGCAGGATGGGCGTGGTTGCGAATATGTCCATCGCAAACAGCGAAAGCAGCTGAAAATGAAAATGCAAATAAAACATTTGCATTGTAAAAAAGATAATTGCAGAATAACACGATGTAAGTGTTTTAGTGTTTTATTATCATATACGCAACATTTAAGTAGCCAAGAACAGAGTTATCAATATTTGATAATGTCTGTATATTTGGCTGCGGAACATCAACAACTGATTGGGCTACGGGGTGTACCTAACCGCTGTAAAAAGTGAATGAGAAAGTACGGTGTTCTGACCCTGTATACTTTGTTTGAGCTGTTTTGTGCGTTTGCTTTTTTTTTTTTTGACGCCGCACTCAGCAGTATTCCAACTACACGACGGCTTGTAATCAATCGCCAATCCTCTGACAGACAACATAAACATCGATCAACGTATTTGGGACATGCAATCAACCAATTCAAGTCACCTAGCCTGGCCACACGATCATTATAGTTACCTCTAGGTTGCTGGAAACCTTAGACGTTCCCGGAACCCCTTTGCATGAACGTTTATTGTAAGATTTCCCAAATAAACGACACGTGATTTGGGGGTATTTTAGTTCAAATCAAATACATATGAACATCACAGTATTGACAACACCTGTATCAGCGACAGGTAGATATTTTGGCATCAACCAATGACTTTTGTTGATTGTTGGTTGATATCTCACCTCATCAGAACCAGATACGAGGTCATTGAACTGCAATGGGTCACAGTCCTTGTAGAATGCATGTATGAGCACCCCTATCAGTGTGCACAAAGTCACAATGACGACAATGCCAACAGAACTCAACCATAGGGCTCTGCAATACAAAGAATACTTGAACATGTTTAATCCCATAACGTTTGAGGGTAGTTTGTCAACGTTTTCAAATATGTACCGATTTCATTAAACCCTGTCCTAATGATTTTAAGCACCAATACATTCAATATTTAAGGCGACCAATATAATTCAATGCTGTCATATCTTGCCTATTTTTAATCCTATCTGTATGGAAACTTTATGATTGAGAACTGTTTGTGACGTTTGTGTATCTACACAAGGTACAACGAAATATTCAGAATTTGTGGACCCGAGATTTGTTTACCCAGATTATTAATCTTGAAACATTACCGTCTATATTGACGGCATTTCTGTATACGCACACACAATGATGGGTAACACTTTGTGCTCGAAAACCTATCTCATGCAGTTGTTACGTATGCGGCTAAAAAAAGAAAACGTACTCCGTTCTCAACAAAGTGATCTTTCGATATGAGTTTTTTACGTAGTTATGCAGTGAAGTTCATCGTTAACATGGTAGACAGAAATGTATTTTATTTTCATTATGTTATTAATTGACAATGAAAGAAACAAGACGCCCATAGGACCATTATCGCTTACCTGGATATTTAAGTAATCATGACAAAATATACATTTGTATTGTACATGTATGTAATACTGCAAATATTTCGTAATTTTAACTCTGTCAGCATTTAAAATGGAAGGGGTGGCAAATCTGACAGCATGAAAGTGTACTACTCCAGAGACAAGTGTATCATCAAGATCTGAACCGTTTCCATGTTATGATCAAGGATCTAAGTTTCCAGAGGCAAGGCTGGACCCCAGGGCGAATCCTATTGCATAAATGTATTATTTTCTTCATAACAAACAAATGTATACAATTTATCTGTTTTTAATAGGGTGGGATAATATCGGTTTGCATGTTATGGTCAAGGTTCTAACTCCTTTGGGAGTGCCGGGCAGATAAACAGAAGGACCAGTCCTGGTAGCATGGATGTATTGTCTAATGAAGAATAGCATGGGTATGATTTGTATCAAGTGTGGTAATGCTGCTTAAAATATAAATTCTACATTTCACTTGGATAGTTATTATAAGATAAGTCTCTACGGTTTGGGGATGGGGGATAGCATTTGTGTCAGGGGCGTAGTTGTGGAGACTTCAGGCAAGGGGGGTACAGCGAGTCCGGGGGAGGGAGGGAAGCAAAGTTCCCCCAAGGGAAATATTTTTCGAGGATTTAAAACACCGTCAGAATTACGTAGATCTATGGTAACTTCAACATACATCTTATTGACAAATTGTATTATTGTGATATTTATGTGTGAGGTAGTTGCCTAATCTGCATCTACGGCACTTGTATTCCTCTCTTTATGCCTAGAAAGTGAAGAAATGCTTATGGGGTGGGGATCTCAACCTTTTCAAAGTTATGACCTGAAGCTAGGGACGATATAAGTAGAATGGGGCCGTATACCTCGGTAGCATATGTGTAGTTGTCCTGTTATACTAAGCAATTGCATGTATACATGTATAGGGTAATAGGGTGAGGATCTCAACTGTTTCCATGTTTTCACCCAAGAACCTATTCCCTAGGGGTGTGGCAAGACCCCAGGCCTTATTATGATATCATGATTGTGTTTGTCGCTTTATGCCCATCAGTATATATCGTTATGGGGTGGGGATCTCAACTGTTTCAAAGTTATTACCCAAGGGCTAAGTTCCCAGGGGTGGAGCAAGAGCCCTCGGGCCATCCTCGTAGCATATATGCATTCCTCTCATTATACTCAGCAATTGTAAATATGGTTATACGTTGGGGATCTTAACTGTGTCCACTTGGTTGTGTCAACCGCACCATTTGTACAATTTTGAATCCTCACCACAGGAGAATGCTTCCAAGAAAATATGGTTCATATCTATCACTTAGTTCCAGAGAAGTCGCTTAAAGCAATATAGCCAAATTACCCCTTATTTGACCCCGCCCCTCAGCCCCTTGGGGGTCAGTCCTTCTATTTGTAAAATTTTGTATCCCCACTACCGGAGAATGGTTCCAACCATATATGGTCGATATCTATCCTTAGTTTCAGAGAAGAAGTCGTTTACCCCTATATGGCCCCGGCCCTGTGGGGTCAGCGCTACCATTTGTACATTTGTTCTTTCCCCACGACCTAGGGATGCTTCCAGTCAAATTTCGTTAAATTCCAATCAGTGTTTCACAAGAAGAAGTTCGTTCGAAAAAAATTGTTGACGTACGGACGACGGACGACGGACGACGGACGCCACGGTATGGCATAAGCTCACGTTGGACCTTCGGACCCGGTGAGCTTATAGTATAAGTGCGGCGTTTTACGTGTACAGCATTCCAACGTGGAACGTCATACGTACGTTTTCGCCTTCCTGAGGGTAGGGCAGGACATGAGTCTCTGTGTCACTATTTGATTGACCCCGAACTTGGACACCCACGTGATTCCTCCACCCATAACCACAGACCATACCGAATGCCGCACCCCTGGGCTAGGGTTGAAACTAAAATCAGATGAATACAATTGTGCAGTTTTACTTATTTTGATATAGTCCTTCAGATGAAAGCTAATACGCATATATTTTATCATTTTTGCGAGATCCTCAGTCTCCGCTTACTGTCTTAGAGTCAATCTACTTACCAGGAGAAGACTACCGTTTTTAGAGAAGAGAAAGCATACAGGTTGTCCTAAAGACTCGTGGATAATATTGTCGTGTGAACTAGTGCATAGGTGAAACTGAAGGCGATGCCGTTTTTTGTTGATTAGTGAACAAAGTTGTGTTAATATGTTAAAGTCACGACAGAGATGTGGTAATATGTTGATGTATGGACAAATTTGTGGTGTGTAAATTTATGGACAAAGCTGTGGTAGTATGTTGATGTATAGACAAAGCTGTGGGCGTGTGTTGATGAATGGTTAAAGCTATGGTAGTGTGTTGATAGTATGTTCATGTATGGATACTGTGTTGATGAATGGACAAAACTGTGGTAGTGTTTTGATGTATGGCCAAAGATATGGTAGTATGTTGATGCATGGACACTGCTTTTGTAGTGTGTTGGTGAATGGCCAAAGCTGTGGTAGTATGTTGATGAATGGACAAAGCTGAGGTAGTATGTTGATGTATGGACAAAGCTGTGGTAGCATGTTGATGTATGGACAAAGTTGTGGTAGTATGTTGATGTATTGACAAAACTGTGGTAGTATGTTGATGTTTGGACAAAACTGTGGTAGTATGTTGATGTATGGACAAAGCTGTGGTAGTATGTTGATGTAGTGACACTGATGTGGTAAAATGTTGCTATATGGACAACGCTGTTGCAGTATGTTCATTTATTGACAACCATTTGGTAGTGTGTTGATTTATTGCCAACTACATTGTATGTGGCAGTATGTTGATTTATGGACAGATATGTTGTAGTAATTTGATTTATTGACAAATCTGTGGTAGTATATTGATGTATGTGATATGGTGTTGATTTATGGCTAGAGTAATGGTTGTCTCTTGATTTATTGAAATATCTGTGATAGTTTGTAGATATATGGACAAAGCTGTGTTAGTAGGTAAATGTATGGACACAGTTGTAGGTGCATGTTGATGTATGGACAAATATGTGGAAGTAGGTTGATGTATGAATACGACCGTATTGCTATGCTGGTGCATGGGCAAATCTGTGATAGTCTGTTGATGTGAACACGACTGTGGTGACATGCTGGGGTATGGATAAGTCTGTGATAGTATGTTGATGTGAACACGACTGTGGTGACATGCTGGGGTATGGATAAGTCTGTGATAGTATGTTGATGTGAACACGACTGTGGTGACTTGCTGGGGTATGGATAAGTCTGTGATAGTATGTTGATGTGAACACGACTGTGGTGACATGCTGGGGTATGGATAAGTCTGTGATAGTATGTTGATGTGAACAAGACTGTGGTGACATGCTGGGGTATGGATAAGTCTGTGATAGTATGTTGATGTGAACACGACTGTGGTGACATGCTGGGGTATGGATAAGTCTGTGATAGTATGTTGATGTGAACACGACTGTGGTGACATGCTGGGGTATGGACACACCTTTGGTGATATGCTGGTGTATGGACACACCTTTGGTGGTATGCTGGTGTATGGATAAATATGTGGGAGTATGTTCATGTATGAACACAACTGTGGCAATATGTTGAGGAATTTAGTTGTACATTTAGGTCCATGTAGACATAGGTTTGTGTCAAAGACTCACTCAAAGAATCGCAGGCGCCCCCTCTCCTTCGCAATTTCCCAGGCCCTAGAGAAGCCTCCCACCGCCAGGGATCCCTGAACTAGCAGAGAAACGAGCCCAACTACTATGATGATTGTCTGTAGACTGTCAGTCCACAAAACTGTCTTCATGCCTCCCTAAAGATACAAGCACATTTTATAATGCATTATTGGGTAACATAAGGCGATATGGAGGAAATATTATACATTTTCGGTTAAATGTGAACACATGTGAAATAGACATCATAGATGATATATTAGTGATATTGTTGCCACGTTACAGGTTTGGGCACATGCAGGAAACTTACCATATACCATATATAATTTTCAAGTTAGTACAAACTGAAATAGTGTTTCCATGTATCCATCCATCCACTCATTTATCCACCGATTCATGTATTACAAATATTCCCACCAGAGCTGTGTATAAGGTCACTATGATCCCAATAGTGGTGACAGACAGCCATAGGTCCAGCCCAGTCACTGAAGCAAGTATAGAAGATTTCATTTACATTTAATGAATTGTAAATCAGCTCAGCAAAGCCGTAAAAAAGCAAAAGGAATATGGCATATCTGGCGACCCTTACTTAATATTCAAAAAATACTGTCACAGTGTGAGGTATATGGCGAAAGCGAAGAAAAGAACACTTACATGTTTGATAGTTGTTTCTTAAACATTAACACTTTACTCTGTGATCATAACCCTTATCATACATCGAACCATTTGGATACGGAAGAGTTGCACAACTCAATTCCTGACTTTAATCATACTTTTAACTAAACAGTTCTTACAAGATATGTTAATGACACCGCCTTGAACACTACTTTAACATTGCCAGAGAACTACATGTATACAGGCTTTATATAAGTTTGAAATATTATTCACATTAAATTACTACAACATGTGGAATAATACTAGATATCTTTTGTTTATAATTGTAGTATATTACCTGAATAAAGCACCAGTGAAGGTGCAAAAAGGACAAACGCCATGTACATCAGCTGAAAATCAATTCACTTGCAATGTATGCAACGTTAAGACAAATACCCATACACTTAAGAGAAAATGGTGTTTCAAGGTCTGGTCAGAAATGTTAAAGTTAGATGACGACAGCCTGAATAACATTGAGTAGCTAGTGTATCTGTCAGGCAAATGAATGGTTGATTGCATGAACAAAGATCTAAGCAATCGGAGTATGATATATTAACTAGATGAAAAGTCTCTTTAAGGATTGCGCTCAACATAATCAAATACGTTTCATAATAATTTAATATATCTTCCAGCTCCAAATCCACATAAAACTATACAGCAATTCCCCACTTCTCTATACCCTGGTAGTGAACATGTGAACATGCCCCTACACACAAAAGGGAGTGCCATCCAAGGAGTATGTGTGTTCTATTTCGGGGTTTTATTGGCAAATCGAAATCTCAGAATCATGGGCTTCACAAAGTGATAAATGTCTTGCCATGTGTGTACGTTTACTGTTCAACGCCTTGTATATCTCAAAGCATATGCTCGGACGTAATTACAATAAAAGGTCATAGGCCATAATAAACAGTAAACTAGTCATAACGAACTCAAGCTAATATACCCACTTCGTTCATAAAAATAACTCCAATAACTGTTTTACCACTTGTACAGTCAAGCTAAGAGATGCCATTATCCGTAATCGCTTCCCAAATCTCAGTTCGAGGTACTGCAATTGGAAATAGAGGATTAGCACAAAAGACGACACTGCTTCAATATGTGAACATGGCATAAGGGGCCAACCATTTAAACATAAAAAAATATTTCTCCATGTTTTACTTCAAGTACATTATGTGAACATGTCACAAGGGGCCAAACATTTAAGCATAAAAAAAATATTTCTCCTGTTTTACTTCAAGTACATTATGTTAATCTTGGTTTATCAAACAGCTGCATCAAATTTTTGTGTCCTTTTTGTCGTCAATATTCTCGGAATTTAGTGTTAGTATGAGCCGCATATTCCATTGTACCCTTGTGACAAGCAAACGCTTTTTACCACGAGGCTTTCCCGCCACCCCTCACACAGGTTAAGGTCTATATGCCTTCTGGTTAATGAGAAAACTTCTCAGGAAGATTTGTCACAATTTATTGATCACATACATTGTATCTGTACTTTGTGATGCCATAAACACGTATGAACCCTATCATGGTGCAACATATCTTCATAAATTCGCACTTATGTTTTAGTTTTTTCAAAGATTTACTTTCGGACACGGGGGAAATATTATGGACGAGAAAATCCGTGACGTCGTGACGTCATACTTCCCAAACATTCCATTTGGAGTGACATCCCTTGGTTTTACAAATGGCGGCAATGGGAATGTCATTCAGTTGAAATAAAAGCAGCACTCAGTAAAGATAGCGTTGGGAAGAAATCAAGACCCGGGTGATGCTGAAAAAAACGTTCTGTGAACTTAGGATGTGTGTTTGAGTCATACTACGCTGCTGATGACCGCTTGTGGCGGCGCGGATGGATCCCCTGAAGTAATACACGACAGTGTGGAGCTTAGTGATTTCTTTTAGTAAGTCGAACATTCTCAGTTATAGCCTCGAATGGACGCTTCATTTCGACATATACATGATCTGTCCCGCTTCAAAGCCTACATCATTCATTGCCTGAATCGATGTCGCCCTCAGTTTCAATGATATTTTTAAACATTGAGGAATCCCCCTAAAGTAGTTCTGTATGTCTCCGCTCGATTGACAACGTAATTACGTGACATACTGACGCTCATCGGGAAATGAACGACAGTCAGCTTGGTAGTGTTCAACAAGGCGAGGTCACCAGCTACTGTCAATATTAAGTTACAATAACCAACGGCAAATATATACTTCCTACTAGAAGCCATATAACCATTCAAAGCGCTGCTCTCCTTCACTGTCATAAGCTTGTCAAAAAGGCGCCATCTTTTTCCCAAAGTGGTAACGTTATCCAAGGCCTTTACAGCCACGTGCATTGGGGCGATTTTTTATTTATTTTAGGCATTCGGACTTGGAAGTTTCTTGAAGTTTAAGTTGTGTTTATTTAAGGGATTGTGGTTGAGGAGCGGTGTAAATAACTAACATGCGCTCACCGGTGTTAGCAGCGTGTCCAAAACCTGAACCATGTTCATTTAGGACTGATTACTAAACTTCCTTCATCTTTCCTTAATCTGTGTAATAAAGACATCAAAATACTTTTTTTAATTTAGACATTTAATTTGCTGAAGTTATGTGCATCACATTCGAGATTTCTTCCCACACCCCCAGGTTGCAGTTATTTGTGCGATGGTGGTTCCATGTACACAAACAGCAAGGTAAAGGCAGGAGAGGTTTATTGTATTGGAGATTCGAGATGCACAACGAAACTGTCAGCGACTTACCGACGCAAGATGGAGCAAACCATGCATGTCAGTTTATGAGCAGTGTTACCTATACACCACGACTGCTGTTATTGTACGTGTGAGGGTGAGCAGTGTTTTTGCTCGTAATTATAACAATATTTAACAGGTTACGAACTACAACGACTCTTGTCATACACTGTAGCGCTCAATTACATATTTGGATCTTCGTTGTGGATGTCAGTGCTGTCGCCCATGTGCAGTGAATCTGATATGACAATAAACTCCAAAATGTCGCGATAACATACTTAATGTAAGTACTTTTTAGGCTAGTTGGGAGACGTCAGTTCGAGGAAGCACCACTCCAAATACACAAAACGTACAATGATACGAGACATCGGTAGCGTGATATCCAGGGATATTTATAGTTTTCTAATATCGCAATTTATAAATATTCGAACCTTACTGATTCTTTTTCATGCAGCACTTAAAGCTAAGGGTGTTGTCTGTTCGAGAAATGTTACACGGTAAAGCGATCGTACCTATTCAACATAACGGTTTTCCGCCAATTTAACGGCTAAGCAGCCCAAATCTTTTGGGACATCGCAACAGTATCCATGGCAGGCGTGGCTTCGTGACGCCCGTCGGACCTATGAATTTCTTTGGACCCAGATATATTCTGTAGAACATCCCTCGGACATTCTAAATGTGTCCATGAAACTGGTTAATAACCAATGACGGTTGATAAGAATAGCATCGTACCTCATAGACGCTGGTTACCCCAAGTCTGTATAGACAGGGCAGAAAGAGATGTGCCGCTCCAGCCAGGGCCAATACCATGCCGAGAGCAAGCCACCAGAACATCGTGTCGTAGATGTAGACTTCGGCAGGCATCCCAAGCAACGTCAACGCTGACAAAAAGGACACCGTCACCGACAAAGCTACAGGGATAGTGCCCATCTGACGGTTTCCAACCAGAAATTCTGATGGGCTGTTTTTCTTCCTGTCCTTGATCGCATGGTAGAGGCCAATACCGGTTGGGATGGCAAGCGTGACTCCAAACACAACATAGTCCTGCCAGTGGAGGGTGTTCTTTGTTCCGCTGTTGATGCTGTAGTGCTCCTCCATTGCCGTCCTCTGCCAATGGAACACGATTGTTCATTTAAATATTTAATTCATCACGTAATTCTGGTCCAATAACAAACACCATCCCGTTTACACTATGTCGTTCGACTACAGCAACACATAAAATACAAACCAACACGAATGTGTTCTGAAATACGTATTGAAGCAAAGACATCGAGCTGTAAATAATATCCTGTATTTCTACTAATTTAAAAAAGAGTTTGATCCAAACACAAATCGAATAACCCAAAAGTACTCAATGAGGTTTCGAGGGGTCGTATTAGGCGACTTAGTGTCGGTTTTCAAAATACACCTACTATTCAACGAAGCGTTTGATTTGTACACTACGAGCAAACAGACTGTCATATAGAACTTGAACAACATAATGACAAACATATATGCATGTGTTCATGCATTATAAATTATGTAAAAAACTCTACATAATTAGGTGAGCTTGTGCATATTCCGTCGAATGAAAAAATCATATTTTGTTTATATCATGTGAATTTGTTGTTAGTTTGTTTTCATGAAATTTACGAATATCAAATTTCACAAAAAGATTAAAAATCTTATTCTCGGGCGCCGTAAGGTGTATAAAGCTTGTATTTTATGTGAATGATAATGGCTACAAGTAGAGTCAATTTTCTGCAAGCATCATGATCGACAGTCACATGTCATGGACGATGTCATTAATATATCTTTCTTCTTTTTCGCACAATGTATCACATTAAATATCCTTTAAACTAAACAAAGATAGTTGTTGCCATATGACAGGAGAAGTGATGTACAATCATCAAAATTGGTAAATTAAACAAATATATATAACTTATAATTCAAAGATGATAAAACAACTTCTGTTTCACATTATAGCCAAGAGAGTAAAATAGAAAACACATATAGTAAACTCTCCCACAAGCTGGATTGCCACCACATATCAACTCATTATCATCCTATATTGAGGAGTAATGGCAAAAAAGTAGGCTTTCACGTATGCTTGAATTAGAAACCAAACTCTCCTTCGAAAAGGAACATTAGTAGAACTGATCTTATTTCAAGAACATATATTGACTGTTGGAAAACACTAGACTCGGTAGGTAGATAGACTCAATACAATATCATGTGAGACGACTCTTACCTTTCCTGGCGTTGATTGTGAGGAATGAAATGTGCAGCCTGGTGGAAACAAACTAAAAATTAACAGTTCCCTACAATTATTTTGGCCTCTGCCGCTGTTTCACTGATTTTGTTTTACTTTCGTTTTGGCTAGTTGCAGTAATTTCTGCATAATTGTGTTCACATATTTTGTGAAGGGAAGGGTGAGCAGGTGTGATGTGTGAAGATATTATGGTTTGCATTGTCTTACGTGAGTATAGATTCATTATCAGTCGGGGAGTATTTCATTATTGAATACACATACATCTGGACATCCTCATCTTGATACTGAGCTCTCATACGGATTCTATTCATCCGTTATGTCAGTAATCGAACGAAACCTAACTGCCTAACAAGCGTCATTTCGCTGCATTTTCCCAAAAGAGATTAGAAACTGCTCGGTGAAGTGAATACGGTCCCTGTTGGCCTAGATTTGTATTTACTGAATAAACACTTTAACCAATGTTAACTAACTACGATACGCTATACGATCATCGGTTCGCGAGCAATACCCGTGCCACGCTTTATTGTATTATTCTGTAACAAATATGCATATGTTGCCTTTTTAAAGCACGTTGTTTAGTTCAGTGCCCAACTGTTAATCAACTGTCTTACACCTGCTGAGAAATAAGTCCTGATCACAATATACTTATTGCTTCTCTACACTGTAAAAAATTGTTTAAAATGTAAACACAAACATGACATGTTTCGAACTAAACGTTGCTTGGTGTGTGTTTAAATCCAAAACTGAATACACATTTTTTGTGTTCTAATTCAACACTTCAAGACATGAAATGAGCTATCCCCTCACAACATAAACACCAGCTAAACACACCATTACCATGATCTAAACATGTTTGGAATCTAAACACGTTTAAACATGTTTAGAATCAAAACATGTTTAAAGTTGAAACATGTCTAAACTTAAACATGTTAAAATTTCAAACATGTTTGAAAATTGAAACACATTTAAACATGTTTAAATAAAGTGCATATCATTAGGAAAACAGTCAAATGTGGATAGGATTAATATTATATATTGAATTCGAATTATGATGAGCTTATCAGAATCACAGGCACTTGCGTAACACTACCATCTGTGGCAACAAGTAGTAGGTTGTAACGTGAAGGAATACAAGTGAGGTTCGTGTTCCCCAAAGGTTTAAACAATAGTGAGTTACTAAATGTGTTGTTGGCGTAAAACTAACAGTATTTCATACATGACACGGAAGCTGACAATGAAAGTATCTGATTACTGCAATGGTCCCTTAACTTTCAGTTTGGCAATCCCCCGTTCAAGGTTATACCACATATATGCATATCGTATGGAAATGAAGAGATTAACTTACCTCAGTAGCGACCAAGGTCAGCTGATGTGAGCTAAACAGGGTGTACATATGATTCAACACATGGAATTTTCCTTTGTTTTATATGCATAGCGCGATTAGGTCAGTGAGCAATTAATTTGTTCCATGAGGATGCACATGTGGAGTGCTGCTTATATTGCAGCAGGGAAGCACCTGGAACCACTCTCTACAGACCCAACAATTTATTTGATATGTGTTCAGCTAACATATCCTGAGCAGTACACACTATTACAAGCCCTGGCGGGGACTATGATAACAAGATGTTACGTTTACTCCTACGGGGGTTCCCACTTTGTCACTTTGCCAGTCGTTGTTGTTCAGATATAGAAATTATACAATAGGGAATCAGTTTAGCCTGCTTCTGTCTATAGCCAGCTGAAAATAAAAGGTAATAGTAAACATCATAGTAATTAGTTTTATTCACATCGCATAATTCTGGTGATGTATTTATATGTCATTATAAATTTGAGCAATTATTTTTTATTCTATTTTAAATTGATATTCATGTCATTCGGTATTCATATTTTATTCACATATACAGTAGCCAAATAATCAATTTGTTCATCACGAAATTCATTTATTATTCATATCAGCATGGCATATACAGACATATACACAAAGAAAAAAAGTTAATCACACCCTAATATATTTAATAATTGTTTGGTCCCAATATGTGTAACAGTCATGAAAGATATAATAACGGGAAGAATGATGTTTTATCGAGATGATGTAATCAGTCATGCGTGACGAAAGCTTACGTGCCATGCATGGTATGCCCGTGCAGCATGCTACCCTCGAGTATCTCTAAAAGCAGTTTATCCAAACGTTTAAATTGATTTCTTAAGCTCGGTTTTAAACAGTTATTCCATGACATTGTGTGACCATGGCCACAAGATGGCAAATAATCGGCGTGCATAACACAGGAATGTCTTATAATACCATTGGTCGGAATTTGGGGTATCATCACACTATCGTAAGCCGTTTAGTCGAGAAACATGCTCAGACCGGTGATGTACAGGACCGTCCCAGATCTGGAAGACCTCCTGTGACCACACTTCGTGAAGACAGGGACCTTCTTCGTCTCATACGCCGAGAAGCCTTTTTAACAAGTACTCGTCTGAAACAGCTGTGGTTGCCCAATCGTCGTTTCAGCACCAGAACCGTCAGGAACCGGTTGGAAGCAGCAGGACTGAGGGCTAGACGAGTCATAAAGCGTCCCTTGTTGAGAGATCGCCACCAAGCCGCTCGTTTACCATGGTGTATTGCGCGACAGAAAAGGAATTTGAGAACTTGGAGACGGATCCATTGGTCAGACGAAAGTCGCTTTCTGCTCCACGTCACTGATGGAAGAAGGAGAGTTTGGAGGCACCGGAACACGGCCTACACCCCCAGAAACATTAAACCGACTGTTGCATACGGCGGGGGCTCGGTAATGGTTTGAGGTTTTTTTTAGGCCAGTTGTCGTTCCTCATTTTGACAACTACCCTCTTGCTACTCGACCTCAGTACATGGATGACAAAGCCAGGCCTCATCGTTCGCATGCAGTCGTGGATTACATGAGGGCCAATGCAATAACGACTCAACCCTGGCCAGCAATGAGCCCAGATTTGAACCCCTTTGAACATGGTTGGGATATTCCGGGACGGCGCATACAGGCACGAGATCCTCCTGTAGGAGTTGTTGTTGTTGACCCATCAAGAGATCCTATGTCTGATTGAAGGCATGAGACGTAGGGTGGAATGCGTCATCCGGGCATGTGGCGGTTATACCCGCTACTGATCTGTTTCATGCGTCATGTCACGTCGAGATTTTAAGGAACATTTTCACATGTAACATCAAACGTAACTCGTTTCCTTAATCCTGCAGCTCCATACTTTGTTTAGGTATTGTCTGAGGTCAAAAACAGTACCTGTGTTACCATGATGCTTTTGTCAGTAAATTTCAATCACAACGCACCAATATCTTCTTTATTTGTTGTCAAATGTTTGTTCTATCCGATGACATTGGAATCGCCCAGCCCCTGTGGTCAGTCATCCCATACCATGACTTTTGCCATTTGTCATGGTTCAGAAATAGGGATGTGCTTAACTTTTTTCTTTGTGTACATTTTACGCTAGTACACGAACAAGATGGGAAACAGGCTGAGCATCTCCATATACAATGGCACAATATGTTCCCTGCGGCAGACGGGTCTTCGGGGCGTTCAGGCGGTCATCCATTACACGATACATTTTCTTTCTGGGACGGATGGCACTGGCCGGCCCAGTGTAATTGCAACATCGGGTTGTTTTTTCTCTATCAAGTCAATGAATTTATACATGTTGGGGTGCTTTGCCGACAATTTCACAGTTTGTAATGTCATCTCTCTACGTGATTGGTCGTACGTGGCCCTTGTGTTTCGAAGTGGCTCCACATGGAACGTTCCCCAGGTTCGACCCACGGTTCTTTCACGTTGTCAGCAAAGTTTTCTCAGGTCTGGATTGTCCATATCTGCATTTTCAAGCGCATAAAGCCGAAAGTTTTCGATGTCACAAAGTCTCAACAGAGGTAGTGCAAGGGACCAACGGATGGTGTTCATACTTTCGCGTTCTTCAATATAGCTTGCCGGCAATGGAAAAGGAAACCTTTTAGATGACACTGGAAGACGATACAGGTATCGATACAGCTGCAATCTCAAAGTCTGTTGGCTGAAGGTTGATAGAGCTGAAAAACTCTACATGCTTTGTTTGCGTTTTAACAGACAATAAAGCGCACACCAGAGGGCATCTACAAATGCATGGACGGGGTAGATCTGGTAGAGTGAGTGAATGAGTGAGTGAGTATGGTTTTACGCCTCTTTAAGCAATATTCCAGCAATATCACGGCGGGGGACACCAGAAATGGGCTTCACACATTGTACCCATGTATGGAATCGAACCCGAGCGAATGTTTTAACCACTAGGCTACGCGACCGCCCCAGATCTGGTAGAAGATGGTTGGAATATGATGAAGGTGCCGTCGCAATAGCAGACAACGGTAGCAGCAAATTGGCGGAGATTGTCATCGGTGGCAAATACAAGGAATATAGTTGTCAGTAGCACGCAACGGGACGTTTTGTTTGGTGTGGGTCTTTCTGTACATTTCAGGAAGGATGATGTCGTGGCGTTAGCGGGGAGGTTGACGGGGTATAAACTACGTTTATAACGAACACGCTGATAACGAACTGACGTATATAACGAAATGAGTTTGGTTTTCTTCCATTTGCTGTATATATATACTGCATTTATGCTTGTAACGAAATACGGTTATAATGAACTAAAATTGTTGGGCCTTTTGAGTTCGTTATAACCGTAGTTTACTGTACTTCTTTGGCTCAGGACCTGTACAGACTGGGTGGGAAACTGAAGAAGGCAGGACCCTGAGTGAAGTTCTGTAACAAATAATCACATTGTAGACAATAAGTTTTGACATTTAAAATTTACATATATGGATTCAAGTGTTTCAGACGATCATCATTATCATACCTACTGAGAAGTTCTTCTTGGTATATAGCCGTAACTGGTCCTGAATCGGAGAGTAGTCTTAAGGTTGGCAAAGAACTCTTCAATCGAATCTCTGAGATGGTTATGATCATTTCTAGAACTACTAATAACGCCTTCAACCGTGTTTATAGTTGCTGGGCAATCTGCAATACAGTAGTCATCATAAGTTTATACCCTTTAGCCAGAATATATCAAATGGCAACCACCACGAGAAATTGGAATGAATCTTATGTTAATCCGTGCGTTTGCTATTTTGCCATTTTATATACAAAATGTGGTAAAGTTCAAACTTCCATGACAGATTTTTTTAAACGTGTATGTCTTGAATAAAGATTGAGTGGATGTATCTGTTTGCTCTGTCATCTGTCATGAGTTGCATAATTGAAGGGAAGTAACTCTCCCGGTAAGAAGCTGGTTTCAGTTATACGGAAATTCGTTTATACGGACGAATTGTGAAATGACGCAAGTGTCCGTATAAACGAGGCACGACTGTATCATTAGGGTTAGACATCGTTCACAATTAAAATCAAATTGATTTAACACAGTTCAGTTATAATCATTGTACGACCCACTGGCTGAGTGATCAGAGTTTGGCAGTGAGTTGTGTTCAGCTGAAGCAGACTTTAGTCACCACTGATCCGTGGCTGTAGCAACATTCAGCTGACAGGCAAAGTGAGAACAAACCTCTTCCTACCAGGGCGAGAGTTTTACAAAATGAGTAGAATTTGTTTGAGGGTTATGAGGAAACGTTAATGTAAATGGCCATATGTAGGCATTTGGGATAGACTTTGAAGCCAAAATTGTAACTGACGTAATTTCAGTGTGTGACGAAGGTCAATGACAATAGTCATTAACACTGAATAGGAACCAGCAGAGATGCTGACAGAGAAAATATCCTAATTACAGATAGGGCAGAGAACTTTCAAATATTGAATGTTTATCACAACTCTATTACATTTTCCACAAGGAGTAGTGAGTGAGTTTGGTTTAACGCCGCTTTAAGCAGGTGGTTAGTTAAATGGGTACTATTTTAGAATTATGGCGACGGCCCCTTCATAATCGAGTCTGGACCAGACAATACAGTGATTGATATTGTGAGCACCGATCCACGCGATTGGGTACGATGACACACAAGTCGATCCCTTTTTTCGCCAGTTATGGCCGGCACAGCTTGCAGGGGTCCGCGGGGAACATAGAATCACCACAGGGAACTATTTTAGTAGGTGATATCCCAAGATATACAGGAACCATTTGATGGTTTCAGCCATCAATGTCTATTTGCATTTGACTGCAATAAATAATTTTGTCAATCGTTATCTGATAGATTTGATGACAGCAGTAGCTCGATCTTCCATGAATCCAAGTAAGGTTGTTTTTGCTTGTGGTGCCATTGATCAATGGTATAATGTTTATTTTCATAGCTACAGCTGTGGAGTAAAGCCTGACACAGCAGTGTAATATCACCATTTCGTGATTGAACAATGTTTTTACTTTCGGTTTTTTAAATATTTGAATTCTCTGATGTCTCGTTAGAGTCGCCATGACTGCTAGAATATGTATCGTCCTCAGTGTAGATGTTGTCTGTACCATAAGGATTTGGATACACGTATCGTTTGCCTAATTGTTAGGATTGAAGCTCATGGTGTCAATCACTGCATTGTCCAGACTCGATTGTGGAGAGACCACCGTCAGAAAGCTGGAATTTTGCTGCGTGCGGAGTTAAACAAACAAACAAAACTATAAACGAATTGTGAAAACATTCCAAGGGAGAATAGGCAAAATATTTTAAGGAATCTCCTTGGAATTTCTACACAAATTGGTCATGAGTAATTAATGGAAGGTTTTTGCTGCCAGAATACCATCATCTGAATACGTAAAAAATATACCCATGCTTTTCTATGCGTATCGGCCAATACGCCCACAGTTTCGTCTTGGGACCACTGGGGCGTCATGATGGAATCACGAACGAAATTGTGGTCACTGAAGACAGTGGGGTATAATTCACTCGGGGCGAATCGACATCATTACTTTCTTCATTTAATTTGATGTTTTCTTGTAACACCTGACAAATGTAAATGAAACGGACATAAAATATTCACCACAAACCTGTCCTTAAACCTGTTTCCAAATGCTTCTTTTTTATATCATAGTCTTGGCAATAATCGGTTTGTTCAGAGATGTCGCCCAAGAAACCATATGAGTAACACATGATTGAGGTATAAACAGAAGACTGCTGGATGTTCAAATGTCAAACACTTAAACGGCGGCTACATATATTGGATGGACAAACCTATTGCGTGACGTCATATCCATGAGGCGCAGTATATCAAACACTGGTTTATCTTTTTCAGAACGATTATCTACATGCGGCAATTATATAGCTGGGATATTGTTGGGTGCGGCCAACACAAATCATCGCTCTAGCTGGTATCTCTAAATCGAAAGAGATTAATATAGTGTTTTGATTGTCTACAGAGGAATTAACTATTTGAACCCACGTTAACATTTTCACCTTGCAACTAAACTAGTGTCCAAAAGAAACGATACCACCTGTTTGCAACGACATAAAAGAAAAACTAAACAATGCAGAAGTTTAGGATTGGTGTTTCACAACATCTGTACAAAAATTTCATTTCAATAAAATCTGTACAACCAATATGACAAGCCTTTAAAGATGGGTGGGGTCGAAAAATGAACATTTCGTTAGAGCACTGATCACAGAAACAACGGGAAATGTCACACCACACGTCTCAAAGTCATGTCAGTAGCGGGTATGTCCACCGTGAGCATCAATACATGCCAGAACACGCCTACGGACTGATGACGTTGGGAGTGATGCGTTGCCATTCCTCGAGGAGACATCGTTCCAAGTCCTGGGCGTTGACTGGAGGCACACGGCGACGTCGGATTTGCCGATCGAGGTGGTCCCATAAGTGCTCGATGGGATTCATGTCCGGTGAACATGCGGGCCATGGCAAAACCTGTACGTTGGCGTTGGCAAGGAAGTTCTGTGTCAATCTTGCTGTGTGTGGCCTTGCATTGTCATGTTGGAAAAGGAGTCCACGAGGCTGTTGCTGAATAAAGGGCACCACAACAGGCCGTAGGATGTCATCAAGATAACGCTGTGCATTCAGGTTTCCACGAATTACGACAAGCATCGTTTTGACGTCACCACATATGCCACCCCAAACCATTAACCCTCCACCTCCAAACGGCCGGACCTGTTGGATACAGTTAGGCGCCAAACGTTCACCAAATCGTCGGTATACAAGCTGCCGTCCATCGTTTCTGAAGATGAGGAATCTGCTCTCATCAGAGAACATAACACGTGCCCAGTCCCGCCCTGCCAACGTCGAACTCGTCTGGCCCAGATCAGTCTGTTGTTCCGGTGTCGAGGCGTCAGGAGCGGTCAGCGGTAGGGATGACGTGGCCGGATACCATACTGCCGTAGTCTCCTGTAGACGGTCTGTCGACTGATCCTGTGTCCCAGTGCTGTAGCCGCCGTGGACGTCGCTGTTACGGTGCGGTTCCTCAGGTGTAATACCCGGATGTAACGATCTTCACGGGGCGTGGTTACTCGTGGTCTTCCACTCCTGGGCCTGTCTGACGTCTGACCTGTCTGACGTAACCGCTGCATCAACCTGGTGATAGTGATGCGTGCGCAGCCCAACCTTCTGGCGACGTCGACGTGTGACGCTCCTTGTTGGACCATTCCAACGTCTCTCTCTCTCTCTCTCGATGGCTGTCAAACGTGGCATATCTTGTGTTCTTTTTGTTGCTGTGATATCAACGTGTCTGATCAGCCGTTTTATACAGTTTTTATGCACGTGCAGAACATGCTAGAGAGGGAAATGTCACTTTCATGAAATTTACGTTTTTTCCCGGAAGTGATCACGTGTTCCCGGTATTTTTTATCGACTATGCTGTGTTTGGGATGTGCAATACGAATTGGCATGTTTTCATACTAGACAATTCACTTAGTAAAAAACAATTTTGAAAATAAGTTGGTATCGTTTCTTTTGGACACTATATTAATTTTATTATATTCAGTTTCAATATATATATATATATATATTGCTAATAGTGTTATTTTACAGAGGTTTCTTTATGCCAGTTGTGTGAATGGCGGGTGCTTCCGGTAGGGCAGGATTTGATTACCCTACCCTACACCCTGTGTCATCACTGATTTTCAGTCATCAATTCATATAATTTTCTTCGCTAATTTGCCTTTTATGTCCTATGGAATCTGTTTCGTCGAATACTAGATTTATTATTCTCTGGCGTTGACGTTTTTTAAGTTTTGTTGTTTTTACCATCATTATAATCATTTATTTTTATTATTTCAGTAAGTATTATTGCTGTGGTTATTATATTATTATGAAGAGACGAATCTCAAAAAATTGAATTGAATAACAGAGAGTTTATTATACTTACTATAATTTGTAGTTAAATTATGTACTGGTAGTGTAACAGTCATCAGTACTTGTAGTATTTGTGTTATTTGTAACACTCAACTGTCGGAGATCGAGACAGTCTTCAACATCATATAACGGGATTAATCGTGACATAAATATAGCTTTACAGTGTATGGCCATGTGATGAACGCACCCGGTGAGTTTAGTTACTTTTTTCAGACCGGGTAGAGTTTGTATGCAGTATATTGTTTGTGACCTCAGAGGATGGCGATCTATAGCCCGTTTTTATCATGTTATTGTTAATATGTATAGTGCTATCCTTTTTTATGATTCCATACTAATTTCATATCTTTTTCTGTGATAAATCTAGTTATTTGACTGTCCTTCGTTGGCAGGTTTGTATTTAAGTTTCAAAGTATTTATAATGTTGATAGTCACGATATGGCTGCAATGTGGCTTAAACTTAAACTCACTCACTCACTGTTTGTGACCAGCATGTATTTAGTATTGCTTTGTGGCCGAGCTGAACGTATGAACTCCGTCTCCTATTGAAGCATTCAAAACTTCATGGTTATGGTAACACTACAATGAAATATCACAGCAGGAAGTGTTCAACTCGCCTGTAGGGGTTACATGTTCTACCCGGCATACATGTGTCCAGCCAGTATGGCTGGGCATAACACTCTTATCCGATTGCAACATTGTCATTTTATTGTTGTGAGTTTTAATGCGAGACACAGAAATAAACTATTTATCTCTCTCTTTTATCTCTCTGTAATTCTCTACTTGGGTACAATCCCATTGCATGATATCAGTGAGGCGTGAATACTGCAGCGGTGGCGTACCACATCGTCTTCAGTGATATATATTTTGTATGTACTGGTGATATAATTTCATTCTTTTAAGCTAGAATCTGAACATAATATAATAGTTCTAAAACACGCTTTGTACACATGATCGTTAGGGTACAGGTTTGTCTTCACGAGAATGTTCTGATATAAGAAATTCGCTTGTACAACGAAACCGTGGCTTCCCTCTGCATGCAGTATTTTTTATGGCATGTTTGAAATGCGAACTGTTGACCTGCTTCTTTTTGAGCCGAATATATCTTGGGTCACTGACTCAAAACATACAATTGTCTTCACTTCACAATTACGAACCAAACAATGTTTGAGTGATTCACAGCCCACTTATTAAGGCCATCCAGGAACAAGTGTGTCTTTCCTCCGACATATTTTTTCAACCCATTGTTTAGTATGCTCCGCGGGCCCTTAAACAAATATTATACAAATATAGTGCTTGTAACAAGCAAAGCAGTACATGAGTGTCAGTTTATTCATGCTGACCTCGTATATTGTATTCAAATACGCATCTGAACTGGCTTTGTTCAGCTGTGACCTCCTTTCTGCCAGGTAGATAGAAAACCATAGGAACGGTGACACACCTGTCACTGTATTTGTTTATCTTCTGAGTTATATGCCATGCAATATAGACCGATTTAAAATTTAACATCCTCATCAGAATTTCATGTTCAGCTCTAACCAATTGTGACCGGATGTGACAAAAGCCATTTGTATGTGAATCAGTATTTTGGAGGACACAAGAAGGTCGTGTTACGTTTCTGCACCTATGTAAGTTAGGCTCCCGTTAGCCTTTCATATACAACAAAACAATTTATCTCTTATAGGCAAAAATACCAAACAATCGTTTTAACTGATTACGCTTTTGAATTCAAAATGTGTGAAACTAGTATTTTCCTCATTCAGATAACATATTGTCAAGGTGGGTATACAAAATGTAGGCATGGGACTACATAGGAAGAAGAAGAATAGGAAAATAGTTTATTAACGTGTCACTGGATGCATAAAAACAGAAACATGGCAAATATGGCATGAATTAAAAATACATTCACCGGCCAGCATTGCCCACGAGACACGAATGTACGTGTTACATCAATAGGTAATATATGAAATATAAAATATAAAATATACATAAAGGCATTAAAACAGGATTAACTGGGTAGTGATATGATATTTAGAAAGTGTGAGACAACGACGCTTATACATTTTTGTTAGTAAAACGGCTAACTTATTACATCGTGAATCACTATTCATTATATAATTAAACTGGTCTGCTGGATAAAGTTGTAGGAATGAGGGATCTAAACTAGAAATAGAATGAAACAAATTGTAACGTAGGTATGTGTAAAGATCACAAGTTACAAGGAAGTGTATCTCATCTTCAACTCAGTTGGTAGAAAACTCGCAGAATGTATTTCACTAAAGGTGTTACAGGTTTTGCAGGCACAAACATGTTAATGTGGGAGAATTAGTGAGCTATTTTGTGTTTGTAATCAGGGTGATCAACTTTTAGCAAGTGTTCAAACAAAGGCCAATAATATAAAATTCTTACCATGAATCGATTCTGATTAGTTACTCAGAGGTTTTCAAATACAATAACCGCCTCTGATTGCACCTGATGGTTTCATGGCCGTATCACAGCAGAAGGAATATTCATAGTCGTCAGGCATTTTCAAACAATGATATGATATGCACGATTATATGTTTTTACGAAGAGTTTATATTTAACAATAACCAAATTTACACATTTGAGAGTGACTATGTACCATGGCCTTAGCCCATTTCCAATTTCGATCTACAAGACTGAATCTACAAGATATCTGCTTGTAAGGACTGACAATTTGCCAGAGCCTTGGTACCGTGTAAGTGGTACGTTAGCCAGTATGCTGCAGTCATATAAAGTCTTTCTGAGGCACTATTAACTTACGTGAGTACATGTGCAAACACCAACCAGGTTTTATTGAATAACATTGACTTCAGAAGGGAATGCATTGTTTCCACCAAGTCTCAAAATAATATTCATTATTCAGTAATTTTCAGACTTTAATTGCAAGTTAATTGTTCGTGGGTATCACAACATTATCCAGGTATAGGGCCTACATAACTTTGGGATCTCCAAGTTTATCTCTTCTTAAGCGGATTTTATTCAAATCTATATGATTAAAAGGCACATGTTTCCTAAAGGAAACAGAAACTCGGGTACCACTGTGTCAACTCCGTTTCGCTTTTTTACGACATAGGTTTCGTCTTGTTCACTTTAGCATACAAGTCATCACATTCCGGGTCTGTAGTTGATGTTGTTACGTTTCCTGTTACCCCATGATTTTTAGGCTGGATATTCGTTGCGTTGTCGGGAACACTTGATGCGACGTGAATATCGCCGTACAGAGAGTTGTCTGACCTAACTAGATCATCGTCATCCGTTGGTGTACCGGTGTCTGCACAGCCTTGGTGAATATGCGCTTGCTTATTCCTGCGTCTCCGTCTTTTGTACACACTGGACAGATTAAAGTGTCATTACATTACGACGCACTGGTGGTGCTTCATGATCAAATGTGAGTCTATTCAAGGACGTCATGTGTTTACATTATATTATACCTGACAGATTGAAATTGTTTTCAGGTATTTCCAATCACTACCCTAAGAAACACAATCACTTTCAGGTGTGATTAAGTCACTGCCTGGGAATGTATCACAATTGAACATTGTTTCTATAATACATTTGATGCGTCTCACCAAGACGACCAAGACTCAGTGTGATATATTATGTTCTAGAATGATATACTGTAATTTCTTACCACAAAGTGCATACAGTAATGGTGACAAGCACACCTCCTCCAACGACACATGGTATGATAATCCACAATGTCACTTTGTTTCCTGCAAACAAACACGTGTTACTCGAAAGGGGGTGGCACATTGCAACATACATCACTAGACACGGAAAGGAAGCATCACTTTATTGATCATTTTCGGGACATCCTGTCTAACAGTGACGAAAACATCAGGCAATTAGCACATGACCATATGAATTCAAAGTCTTCGAGAAAGAAATGACTAAACAAATTCTGTGAAATCATTTCCCATTCTCCAGTGCAATGTACAAGGCGTTCTAAACACAGTCGTGATCATCGACTGCATAAGATTTTAGTGGCACTGTAAGGTGCGATTAAAGGGTATAGGGAAATAAGCAACTATGCAGATTTTGATACTTTGGGACATGCTTAATTTCAAAATTAGTGCTTGGCCGAAATGAAATTTGAAAAACTGAAGAAAACGTAAAACAGACGATGGAAAAAGGTAGGCTAAATCGTCACCTAAACGAAAACAACGGAATTAAAACGGCGTCCCGATGTGTGTCGCGCTGCGGAGGTTCAATGATTTGGCTTGTACCCAGCCTGCCCGCTTCCGCCTCGGATTATTTAATCGCAATACAGAGATTTTCTGTCTACTCATCTGTTGATTACCGTTTCCATACCTCAAGAATTAATACCAACGTACAAAATGCCTTCAGTTGTCTATTCAGGGGATTGATGTATGATAGGCATTCATTGCGTTGAATGCTATCATGTGTAATACATCTCTATATAAACGTGCCATATTGATTTGCGCTCATGGAAACCTTAATAATATAAAGAATGCCTCTCAATTACCTGGCGACTTTTCTGTAGTTGTGTCTATCTCGGTCCGATCTGGCTGAGTGGAATAAGTGCTTGCATCCATTGTTGTAGGCCCACTGCAGTTCATGCCTATATCTATTTGACATAATAATATCATAGCGAACAAGGAGAGAACAATCAGTTTGATGCTTATAAATACCCCCGCTTTGCAGTTTAGCACAACGGGAACCGTTATACTTGACACACAAGGTTTCAGTTTGTCAAATATATGATTGTCATTAAAAGTCTCTAGCTGATATTTACTTCACTATGCTTCAGGAAATACAATTTCTGAGCAGTTACCTACAGGTATTTACAACATATGTCATTGTTTTGTAACATTAAACAACATAAAAGGAAGCAAATTACAAAACTTACATCTGTGATCGGTATAACACCGCTGTGTCATATAATCATTAATAAGTTTCAGGGAGAAAACCAAGAACAAATGTTGTATCATCATTTACTTCAGAAAAGAATTCATCGGTGATAAAACTAGTTTAGGTATCTGACGCTGGGAATGTTTCACAGTTAATACAACACCTTGCATTGTTGTTGTCAATATAAGCTCGCCATTACGTGCCTCATTCTGGATATGGCCATCTTCCCGAACAACACACAGATCTAGAGCAGTTTCACCCAGTTTGACTTGCTGAGAAATGGTGCCTCTACTTGTACAGTTTTTGTCAAGGAATGATGCATTATGTACAAGCTTTATTCCACAGCCCACAGTCATATTTCTCCACACTGTCTGATTTCTTCGAAATTCAAGATGACAACAACAATTGGTGAATGAAGTCAAATTTATCGTCAGAGTGATGCTGGGTGCTCTCACGTAGCCTTCTTTGCATATATCCATACCTGCAACACATTTACACGTAACACATGTGGTTTGTTACATGATAAACCGTAAATGCAACTGTAGAACGTCGAAATACATACACATATTTTAGCAATGTTAACGACTGAGTAGTCGTGGTAAAACGTACTTGACCCACTTGGAGACAAGCAATATATTACAGCCCTTCACGGAATCATTTCAAAAAGGCAGTCGCCGTAATTTGGGCAACAAGTATGCCTCCACCAAAAACATCGCCGATGGAAATACAGACGAACACGTAAAATGTACATTTAGTCGTATACTGACAAATTTAAAAAGAACGCATTTTCGATTTTTTTGTAATATTTGGTCAAATGACCAAAAGAAACAAATTAAGTTGTTCAGTGTATATAGGCTGAACACAACAATGTCGTCGTTCATGTTCGACTCAGACCATAAAAACACAACTCTCCTTTTTCATTATGTGTAAGTACATGTAATGTTACACTATTTCTCTGAACTTATTCAGTAATCTGGAAAGTTGATTTCACTTGAAGTTGTTCAGTCTGGATTATCAGGGTTTTACTGTTCGTTAAAAGAAATCTACATTTACTTCTCCCATGACGCATGTTTACGTTCGAGGGTTTTACTGTATGCTACTTGATCGGTGTAATGCGTTCGTAGTTAGGGCTGACAGGTTAACCTCAAGCAAGTTGTTGCGAGAGAAAGAGAAAACCAAACTTGTTCTGGATCATTACACTTCCATATGCGAACATTCACTCGGACGACGCTTGTTTACTAGTTTTGTTATCCTTGTTTACCGTTTTAGCAATCGGTAATTGAGTTACCCTTATTCCTAAATCGATATTATTGATTTCTGTCGTTTCAGGTTTCTGAGCGTCTAAAAGAGGTCTACTGCATGCCGTGCATCTGATTATATCCGTTTCATAAAGCGATCGAATACTGTCACATAGGCTAACGGCAATCATTGCGCAAAGTTAGCCTTACGTGGAACGGGACTTTATATTCGGGAACACTGAACTCTCAATCGCTTGGTGCCTCAACCAATTACCTTCATTGAATGTCCTCACTACAAATCATTTACTCTCTGGTTATTTTTGCCTCAGTGTTCATATGTGTTCTCCAAGATTTCGCTGAATCTGACAGAGGAGTCGATACAAGTGTCAGAACATCTTATTTCGTCTTTTTTTCAGCATTTGCAAAACTGATACTAGTTGTCAAAGCGCTCAAGGTTTATGAACACATGAGAAATTTTTTTCTGGATTATAAGTTCACCTAATCCCCGACCATTTGATATTCTGTGAGGTGGGTGGGTGTGGGGGGTTCTGGGATTTATCGATATACATAATATTATATTGTCCTAGAAATGCTTTACCAAAGTGACTGTGCCTCAGACTGTTCAAGAATGAAGAGTCATAAAAAATACGCTTTTGCCAGATGGTTTCTTTAATGTATAGTGTCATCGTTTTAATATAACAGAAGATCTGGTTTTGTTGATGTAGTCTTTAAACAAGATCCTAGTTCCCCTCGCTCCAGAATGTCAAATTGTCGTTCCCACAGCATCAATGTTATCATTTTGATCATGTTACGACAATAACTGTGAGCAATCCCTACCTCTCTATAACTGAATTTGAAAGATAGCTGTCAAATACAAAATAGTCCATTTTTCCATTTAACATTTTTATATATATTTTTAAGAATCAGGTTAAAGAATAACGAATGTATCTAAATATACTTCAAAGTAACCATTTGTTGGGCATCAAAACTTCAGCTTAGTTATCATCACCAGGAGTGCATGTCCTATACATCTGTATAATATATGATATATTATGGATGCTTCGTACTTACTTACTGCTAAACAGAAATGGACCCAGGCGTATACTCCAACACCTGTAACAACATATATCCACCGCATTTTCAACTTGTGTAGTGTTAGTGAAATACGCTTGTCCTCTTCGTATCCGCTACCTGTTTGTACGAAACATATATTTAAGCATGACAAGGAAGTGAACGTGTTCATGATAATTGTATGCTATCTTGTTATATTCAGTTAAACTTCCGAGCAAAGGAAACTATACACCCATGTTTGGTGATGGCTAAAAATGAATTATACAAGCAGTGGTAATTCGATAGTGATGTATTTGACACGGGTATCATAGTTGTGTTTTGGGTCTTCAGTTAGCACTGTTTCGGCGACTGTTTTCAAGCAAGTAACGTTTTGATAACGGTTGTAATGTTTTGGTTACTTTATTTTTCCCGGCAGTTTAGTTCAGAACCCAATTGAAAAGTATGATTTACTAGAGCATAGATTTTATATATTGATGAAGTTCATATTTGGAGAACTTACAGGTTACAATAATGGCAAACCAAGATTGTACCCAGTGGTATAGGCCCGGGAAAACAAGAATTCATGGTGTTATTGTAATTGGAATTGAATACAGGGTTGATCATGTCTTTATATAAATGTTCAAAATCTTATTTGCGCCTGTTGTATTCTTTGTGATGATTACCACCCATATTCAATGGGAAACTCCTAATGATCATAATGGAGGAGAATCTCGGGTTCGAACCCAAGTACTTGAGTAAGCAGAACACTTCTCAGTTCTAGTGTAAGCCAACATTGACACCTGTTTGTAATACATGCTTAAGGAATAGGGAGAGGAAATATATAAGAAAACATATGTTGCATTTTAGACGAACCTCAGGCATCGACATGTTACAATTTTGTGTTACAACGGGATAAACGAGAGGGGTGCCAATGACCACGAAGATTATAAAAAACTACGTATCACGTTCTCCTTCATGATAACCGCCTGTTCATCCTAACACGTACCTTTTATCATACCGCCCGCCACCACCAACAACACCATCACCAAGTTATCTATGCCTGGTAAATCATGTGCATATCGTTCAATGACACAAATATAGAACGTATTAAGTCCTTTCACGCATCACTTTCCACGGCTAATCACAATGGCACCTACCTTGCATCTCACTATTATTAAAACTGCGAATACTTGACTCCCAGTATATGCGTACCTGTAATATAGACATATGTGACCCACCAGGATTAAGGGGACTTTATGGGTGCGAGGATACAAATTATTGTGCTATGACGTCATAAAGACGTTTGACGTCAATTTACTTCAGTGAGAATAGCCATTTGTGCGGGCTGTACAAAAATATTTTATTTCTCTCTGTTAGTTCGCAATGTAATAAAAACATTATTTTTTAAAACCCTTCAGCAAAGATGTTTACATTCAATTCATCAGACATTATGCCTAATAACTGCAAATATTACATAAACATAAGTCGGAAAATCAATCCATATGTTTCATGTCGTGTATCTCTGTAATGAATATGAATTGGAGTTTGCTAATTGTATTTTGAGTTGTTGTTTTTTATACTGTTGTTTTACAATATAATAAAAAGTCAAAATGTGATTTTTTCACCCACGAGCTAGGTCCCTTATCTCATGGTTGGCCACATATATCTTTATGAGACCTATGAAGATTCCGGGGTAGAATAGGTCATCAGCAACCCATGCTTGCCGTAAAATGATACTATACTATTCGGAAATTGAGTCTTATAGATGTAACATCTACATAATACTCTTTATCTAATACAACCCATGCTTGCCATAAAAGGCGACAAGACCTGTCGTAAGAGGCGACTAACGGGATCGGGTGGTCAGGCTCGCTGACTTGGTTGATCCATGTCATCGATCCCAATTGCATGGACCGATGCTCATGATGTTAATCACTGGATTGTCTGGTCCAGACTCGATTACCTACAGACCGCCGTCATATATTTGGAATATTGCTGAGTGCGACGTTAAACAACCAACCAACCGACCAACCTGTGATATCGGTCTATCAACGGGCCACAACATAGCTACACATTGCAAGGAAGAAAGTTTTTCATGTTTACACTACCTGTATGTAATATGCACACAAGTTTTTAACAACATTCACAAATATATGTCCAAAATAGCCCTGGGTGGTCTATGAATGCAGAGTTAGAGTCGAGGTGACAGTTGTGTTCCCTTTTGACGCTTGTGCACATATTTTGAACATATATACACTTGTGACTGGCGTGTGAACATCAAAATCCGTATGTAATATAAACAGGGATATAAAATTACCTGTTGTAGAGCACAATAAGACAACTGTACATGTAGTCAGTCCAACGCCCAAAACATGCCTCCTCTTCACAACGAATCCATGAACAAAATTGAGACGAGACCAGTCTAGCCAATGCAACTGAGTCTGTACACCAGGAAGCAGTTCCCGTATTGACGCAACAACTCGCTATCGACGATTTACACCAGTATTTAGTACTGCAATACGACATTGTATTGTGTATATCGTGTTTACAGGCCGCCGTCGCATGACTAACACTAGTCAGGTAACACACACATGTTTGTATTGTAAGTTGTTGAGTGGCAGGGGGAGCCGGTGGGTTAGACGAACTTACCCTTTTCTCGAACACCTGGTGTCATCACTGATTTTCACTGGTCCATTCATATGCTTTTCACTGCTAATTTGCCAGTTACGCCCAATTAAATATGTCTCGGCGGATAAATAGTGGTTATCACGCGAGTGTGTTTGGGGATGGTAAATATCCTGCATTAGGAATAAACATTGTATTTAGCGAGCCTTTGCGAGCTGAATACATAGTGTTTATTCCTAAAACAGGATATTTACCATCCCCAAACACACAAGCGTGATAACCTCTTTATCATATAATGTCATTCTTTAATTCTGTGCTTTAAAATCGCTTTCCCTCTCTCACAAACATTACCGAAACATTGCGAGTTTTCCTGGAATGCGCGCATTAATATTTATTATGTCACAGGGTAAGTGATGTGTCAGTCGGACAGTGACAGTAGCCAATATAGTTCCAACAGAAATATGTTTCTTATACAGTGGCGAAGCAACATATACGCAAAACAACAGTTGTTTTAAATTGCCTTTCGCGGCAATCCATCGGTCTGTCCGCTAGAGTAACTGCCCTTTGTCAAAGGGAAGCTACTCTAACACTAGTCTATGAGACGTCACGGCCACGGTCAGACGTTGTTGACAGTCGGTTTGTCCTGTTATAACGTTAAGAGCTGTAGTCAGATGTACACAACAGCGACAAAACGAAACAAGGTAACAATTCAAACATATTTCGGCAAAATGCAACTACTTTAATTTGTGGAGAAGGTTTCAAGCCGCAGAGGTCTACAAGCACAGATATGGCTACTGATCCCGCTTGGCTAGGCCTCGTGCCCTCGCAAAATTGTTTCGAAATTTGTATCTCCAAAGTTGCCAAAACTTATAAAATGCCTTAGCTACGTCACAGTTAGACACTGATTTTCAGTATGTAAGACTGTTCTTTTGATAATGATAGCAATTATCCCTGTAGTTTATCCAGATTCCCGATGGTTAATTATAACTCGATTGCCGAATGACGAGGGCAACGCCATGTTTGTTTATAAACAGTGAAAGTAGTCCCTACTTGACCTTTGATATTTGCATCTCTATCCGCATATGACCCCAACGGATATCGTTTTTATCCGTTGGCTTTATCCTGCCGAGAAACCTATCCATTATATGATAATAGGTAATTCCCTGGCGTTTTACAGTTATATGCGTAGTGGTATATTCCAAACGTCAACGCAAGAATAATCATTCTCGAAACGGCTATTTGCGTAGATCGATGCTCATGACGTCAACCACTGCATTGGCTCATTTTTTAAAGACCGCCGTCACATAGCTGGAATATTTTTAAGTGCGGCGTTAACTAACAAACAGCCAGCAAACACTTCTGACAACATGCAGTCTCGGCATGAAACGATTCTGACAAGGTTAAGCATCTCCGTGCTTCGTTAAACAACCCGCCTACAAACAAACCCATATTATACTGACACACTCAGATATTACTTAAACACGTGGCGTTGAGCCCATCTCAATCACTGACATAAAATACCAAACACTGATGTGGATCCCTCACTAGCTCGACTATATAGCGGATAGATGAGGGTGCCAACCTCCTCCTCAACTGAATCCCGAATACCATCTAGTATTACATTTACAAATTACATCTTTTCATTGGTTGAGAAAGGGTCACGCGACCTTCTTTAAAACACAGGTTTCCCCTGAAACCCATCCTGCCGTGCAGCGATCAAAAGTGGTAATGCCCTGAGTGATAAAGCCAATGGACCCAAAGGCGAGAAATGTTTTCAGCCAATCAGAGAGAGCGTAACGCATGGCTTATTGTTCATCATCCCCTGTGACATCTGATTCAATTATTGTTGAGTTTGAAATATTCTTCGGGTTTTTTTTAAATTATGCAATATAACAATTATTGACCAAGATTCGGACAGTATCATGTTTAATGGTCCCAAGAAATTGATATTATCATGTAACCATCGGCCCTCGGGGTGATATGGGATATGATATGAAAACTGCCATATAATAACCACTAAAACTTGCCCTCATGAATGGTAAATAATTGATAAATACTTCACTCTAATTGCTAACCTCTGAATCCCGAATACTGGTGCGATTAGAAGTTAAATTACGGCAAAAGTATTTTTTTTAAAACATAATATTATAAAGGAAACTTAAAAGTGCATAAATCATTTTTTTTAATGTTGAATTTGAGTACCAAATACGAAGTTATCTGCGTCCCGCGTACAACACTACCGAGTCCCGAACACCCTCTAAATAGGGGGTTGGCAGCCTCACACATATAATCGACGACATAATGCCGTTTTAAAAACTACCTGAAAGGCTTTTGGCATATTTTGATTTTTGATCAAGCTCTGACATTGACATTCTTGTACCCCTGTTTTTCTAGTGCGACTGTATTTTCAACATCTCCTCTTAAACTACAAGGCCTGTAGACATAAACTTTGTATGGATTCCAGCTATGCTCACAGAATTCCGTTCCAATTCTAAATATGACCACTGTTTTCAAATGCACTGTCATTTTGCATATATCTAGTAAGTAAGCTTGTCTATATATGAATATTATGAATATGTAGTTTACTGCCACAACGCATCACCCAGGACCTAGTTGCTACATCTATTCCGAGTTGTGAATAATCGAAAATAAATATGTAGCCCTTATCATCAATTAGGGGGCACGGCTGGCCCAGTCGTCTAAGGCGCCGCGCTTCCCTGTGCAGAGTTGCGTCCCCACCAGAAACCTATGATTGTGTTTTCGAACCCCGGTTCGCCCCGATTATGTTTCTAGGTTTGTCAGCACCGTACCCGTGCTCGTGGGTTTCACCGAAATGGTAAACGTCTGAGACCTGCATCACTTCGGGCTTTCCTCCCACATTAAGCTGACACGCTGTTATATAACTTGGATAATGTTAAAAGCAGCGTTAAACCCAACTCACTCACTCACTATCATCAATTAGTTTATGCGACTTCTTTGGGTTTTAAGTACAGTGAAATATTGAAGCGGAGGATTCAGCACACCAGCCCTAGACAGGCTGTAATTGTTTAAAAAGGGAGGACCCAAACGTTACAGAGCGTATGTGGTCTTTCTGTATATCACCTGTGTGGACTATGTATGCAATGCGTGTTTTCCTGATATTTTACAAAGCAAGGTCTTATCTGAAATCACGCCCTTCGATCCACGAGTATCATAAAGGTTGCAAACAAACACTACACGTTTTCAATACATGCCCAGTATAGGTTTTTATTTTCCCTTTTTTATCAAACTGATATTAATATCATAACTAGTGTGGCTCACATTCGGGCTATGAGAACATTTGAATATTAAATGAAAATATTGAAAATAAATTTTCCATTTCATTATCATACAAAGTATATATTAATTTATTGAAATGTATTTGATAATTTGTGTATTTCGTTTTAATTGACGATAATTCATCAATTACATGGATCCTGGCTTTCACGTGATTTTCCTTTTTTATAAAAGTATATTATTGGACAGTATAAGGTTTGGAATTTAGAATACTCCATACTGGTTACATTACCCCCACGTTAATATAAAACGTCAACGCCAGAGAACAAAGTCATGTCATTCCTTACAGACACAGAGGCTCTTTCCACTAGACCACAGAAGTATTACAAGTTGATATAAGTTTAAAAGTATTGACGTGTTTTATATAGTGGCGTCTCGGTATTGGTTGTTAGCAGTCATGTATTTTATGTTGATATAAGTATCTTAGTATTCACGTGTTTTATATAGTGGCGTCTCGGTATTGGTTATAAGCAGTCATGTATTATATGTTGATATAAGTATCTTAGTATTCACACGTTTTATATAGTGGCGTCTCGGTATTGGTTGTAAGCAGTCATGTATTATATGTTGATATAAGTATCTTAGTGTTCACGTGATCTAGTGGAGTCTCGGTATTGGTTGTGAGCAGTCATGTCATATATGTTGATATAAGTATCTTAGTATTCACACGTTTTATATAGTGGCGTCTCGGTATTGGTTGTAAGCAGTCATGTATTATATGTTGATATAAGTATCTTAGTATTCACGTGTTTTATTTAGTTGAGTCTACGTATTGGTTGTGAGCAGTCATGTCATATATGTTGACATAAGTATCTTAGTATTCACGTGTTTTATATAGTGGCAACTCGGTTTGGTTGTAAACAGTCATGTATTATATGTTGATATAAGTATCTTAGTATTCACGTGTTTTATATAGTGGCGTCTCGGTATTGATTGTGAGCAGTCATGTCATATATGTTGATATAAGTATCTTAGTATTCACGTGTTTGATATAGTGGCGACTCGGTTTGGTTGTAAACAGTCATGTATTATATGTTGATATAAGTATCTTAGTATTCACGTGTTTAATATAGTTGAGTCTCGGTATTGGTTATAAGCAGTCATGTATTATATGTTGATATAAGTATCTTAGTATTCACGTGATCTAGTGGAGTATCGGTATTGGTTGTGAGCAGTCATGTCATATATGTTGACATAAGTATCTTAGTATTCACGTTTTTTTATATAATTGAGTCTCGGTATTGGTTGTGAGCAGTCATGTCATATATGTTGATATAAGTATCTTAGTATTCACGTGTTTGATATAGTGGCAACTCGGTTTGGTTGTAAACAGTCATGTATTATATGTTGATATAAGTATCTTAGTATTCACGTGTTGTATATAGTTGAGTCTCGGTATTGGTTGTGAGCAGTCATGTATTATATGTTGATATAAGTTTATAAGTATTCACGTGTTTTATATAGTGGCGTCTCGGTATTGGTTATAAGCAGTCATGTATTATATGTTGATATAAGTATCTTAGTATTCACGTGATCTAGTGGAGACTCGGTATTGGTTGTGAGCAGTCATGTATTATATGTTGATATAAGTTTATAAGTATTGACGTGTTTTATATAGTGGAGTCTCGGTATTGGTTGTAAGCAGTCATGTATTATATGTTGATATAAGTTTATAAGTATTGACGTGTTTTATATAGTGGAGTCTCGGTATTGGTTGTGAGCAGTCATGTATTATATGTTGATATAAGTTTATAAGTATTGACGTGTTTTATATAGTGGAGTCTCAGTATTGGTTGTGAGCAGTCATGTATTATATGTTGATATAAGTTTATAAGTATTGACGTGTTTTATATAGTGGCGTCTCGGTATTGGTTGTAAGCAGTCATGTATTACATGTTGATATAAGTAGCTTAGTATTGACGTGTTTTATATAGTGGAGTCTCGGTATTGGTTATAAGCAGTCATGTATTATATGTTGATATAAGTTTATAAGTATTGACGTGTTTTATATAGTGGCGTCTCGGTATTGGTTGTAAGCAGTCATGTATTATATGTTGATATAAGTATCTTAGTATTGACGTGTTTTATATAGTGGCGTCTCGGTATTGGTTGTGAGCAGTCATGTATTATATGTTGATATAAGTATCTTAGTATTGACATGTTTTATATAGTGGAGTCTCGGTATTGGTTGTCATATAAGCAGTCATGTATTATACCGGGGAATGGTGATAGTGCAAACCCAGTGATCTCCATTGTACAATCACTTTTGGTCACGATCATGTTACCATCTCGAACTCTGCGAAAATAGCCATCAAGTATCGTATTTGATAACTCGGAAGCAACTACAGTACACAACGTTTATAACGAACACCCTTATAACGAACTGTCGGATATAACGAACTGTTTCTTGGTGCCGTCAATTTTCTATATAGATGTTATACATATGCTTATAACGAACTACGGTTATTACGAATTAGAATTAGTAGTCCCTTTAAGTTCGCTATAACCGTAGTTTACTGTATTTGTATCCTACTCCATATCGATTATTCCTTGGGTTTTTTACTGTATCATGCTGACATGATTCTACATGCTTTTCTCCGCGAATACTTAAGTTCCGTTTGGGCACATTCCACCGGGAAGACGTCCTAACATGTGACCATCATTTGAACTGGTCTTAACGTCTCCATAACGTATCACTTTTAAACATAAGTATATATGAGTTTTGCAAGCTATATCTAATTATGACATACCAATCAAAAGCAAAATGTTGTGCCAAAGAAATATAAAATTGTATCATTATTAACATGGAACTGCTTCCGAGTCTGACTAGTTCGCTGAGTTTTTACCGTTATTGTGCATCTGATAAATAGAAACCTTTCTATCATTTTATATTACATATAAACCTACAGCCAAACCTTTTTGTTATTCATGTCAATAGCAATCTGACGACAGCCCTATTTTAGTGTTACGGGACTATAGGTTATTATTAGATATGACACATGTTCATGTAAAGAGTAGGGTGAATCTAGTTGTGTATCACATGCACGTAAAACCTCGCACAGTCGACATGCTCTCCAGAATATTGCTGCTTCTCTTGGGGCTGTATACAGGTGAGACACTACGCACGTCCACACTGTCGTGCGCATTCTGTAGTAGCCGACCGCCTCCGTGGTCTAGTGGTAGAGCTTCCGCCCGGAGAGCGGAAGGTCCGGGGTTCGATCCCAGGCCGCGTCATACCAAAAGACGCTAACAGATGGTTCTTGTTGTTACCCTGTCAGGCGCTCGGCATTAAGGGGCTTAAACAAGGACTGGTCGGCTCGGAGTCAGTATACTTTGTCTGCGTGGAGTATTCATGTTAAACTGCGGCATGGTATCCCAGTGGGCTAGCACTATAAATCGGCATCAGTCCGGACTAGTACAAGCAGCCACACACACACGTGCATGCACGTCGCTATATAAGTGCAATAATCTTGGCACGACGTTAAACCCAATTTCACCTCACCTCTGTAGCAGCCGCCATCTTTTGGCGAAAAGATTCATCGATCTATCGATCCATAGCGATTGTCCGATTTCATTACATCGTTGATGTGCAAAAATATTTGCTCACATCGATGATGCGACTAATTATGTATGGTATTGATATTATAATAGATAAATTAAATGGTGTTAATCAATTCCTATGCTTGCGTTATTCATTTTCAAATTATTTATGGACAAATGCTCTCATGGGGCTAAGGTCAAATCAACGTGAGAATCTGATGTGGTCCATAGTTCATGTTTGGTCAAATAATATCAGGTTATGTGTGTACCATATTTTGTTATTATTTACAAGGTACTGGAGAGGATGCATCCATGCAACATGCGGCAGGTCATGGCCCCAGCAGGGGGTCTCATGGGTCAAGTAACCGGAAGTGGGGGAGGTGCAGGCGGTGCAGGGTGCGCGAGGTCAATCTCGTGTTCCTGCCGTGCGGTCACGTGGTGTGTTGTGCCGACTGTGGCGTCATCTCCAGTACCTGTGACGTATGTCACGCGCCCATCAGGGGCAGTGTGAGGACTAGCCGGTGACACGTGATACGGAAATTTGTTTCGTTCATGAACTCATCTGATGTTTTACAGATGTTTGAATGTCTTTCAAATAATGTGATATTAAGTTTTGATTAAAGAATACCAGAGACATGAAGCAAAGGATTCTTTTCATTTTTACTTAGACGTACGGTGTACGTCCTGAGAGCAAAGGGTGTGTCGAAACGCATAAGAGTTGATACTTACAACCCTTCAGGGATAAATGGTTAAAGTCTACGACCCGATTTCAATTCTACATATGGATAGAAAGTAAGAATGTCATTCTCTGTGTTCTCCGCCTTGGAAGTGATAAGGGCTTAAAAATATTACAATATAACATCTGACATATTGATCGGACAGAATGGTCATGGCATGTCTCGAGAGATGACTACAATGAAATTCCCAATGAAGATCGGATGATCTGGCTTATTTCAGATCATCCTGCCCTGAATGCGTGGATCATGAAAAACATTATATTTTCGATATTCGATGCCCTGGTGTTTGCTACAGGTAAAAGTATTTTAGCACAGGTTCTTTTGGGGGGTTTCTGTAATCTATGTGTTCTGAACACATACACATATTCACGATGAGCTGAATGCAGATAAGGATACACGCATCCAACCCACCCCCAACCTACACACACCCCACACACACATACATAGATAGACACACACTTTATTCCCCCGAAACACATATTTACACACACACACTTCATCCCAACACACATACACACTACCATCACTCACACACACACACGCACACACACACACTTCATCCCAACACACATAAACACTACAATCACTCACACACACACGCGCACACACACTTCATCCCAACACACATAAACACTACAATCACTCACACACACACGCGCACACACACACACTTCATCCCAACACACATAAACACTACAATCACTCACACACACACGCGCACACACACTTCATCCCAACACACATAAACACTACTATCACTCACACATACACGCACACACACACACACTTCATCCCAACACATATAAACACTACTGTCACTCATTCACAACCGCACACACACACACACACACACACACACACACACACACACACACACACACACACACTTCATACCAACACACATAAACGCGACCATCACTCATACACGAACGCACAAACACACACTTCATCCCAACACATACACACTACCATCACTCACACACACACACACTCCATCCCAACACACATACACACTACCATCACTCACACATGCACGCACACACACACACTTCATCCCAACACATACACACTACCATCACTCACACACACACACACAATCTTCATCCCAACACACATACACACTACCATCACTCACTCACACACACACGCACGCACACACTTCATCCCAACACACATACACACTACCATCACTCACACATGCACGCACGCACACACACACAGAGTAAGTGATGCAATCAATCCATGACAGTATTTCACATTTTACGCCCGATGTCATAACACAAAATACACAGCCCATGTCTGTGCCTGTTCTCGTGGTCCCGCTCTGTGCGCTGTGGCTATGATTACCTTACATATCACTCGTGTGGACATGTCAGGTATATAAATACTCCGGCATTCAGAATATCGTGGTCCCGCTCTGTGCGCTGGGGCTATGATTACATTACATATCACTCGTCTGGACATGTCAGGTATATAAATACCAGTTAGGGATGTAATGACGCACTGAGTGGCGTGTCACACTGCAAGCCTCAACCATTCAGCTTGAACCAGGACCACCTCTCTCTGCCTGCGACCAATGCACGTGTGAGTATTGATTGCTTTCTCTTCTGTGTAGCCATTATACAGGAAACACGCTTATTCGCGCTCCGGAGTAGTCTGGTTCTATAGTTATGCATTTTCCAGTACAATAAGTGATATACAAGGATTTCTGTGTCGTCATGATTTTACCATTTATCCCTATTTCCTGTGGTCAACAGGCGAAAGTTTATATATTGACAAATGTAAGCTCGCACATATATGCATTCAGATATTTATATCCTAGATGTGTAAATACTTTGAGAAATGTGTGAGCTCGAAGTAATAGGTATTATATATATTTATATTATTTTCATTGCGATTTGTGTAACTTGAACATGTGTAAGCTCATCGTTATTACGTATACAGACATGCCAAAAGATATATACCCTACCTTGCAGTATATAAATCTTGCTCGTGTGAGTTGCTAAATACATACATTCTGCGTTCTACATTTGTCGCACTGGGTTTTCCCAGGTGATCGTTGCAAGACTATTAATAACACAGGACGCTCCAGTTAGAAATCTCATTCTAAACGTGACTCGTCACGTGATTGAGTGGTACGAGTCACCATGTTTGTCGTGTTAGCGTAACAGCAGTATGTATGAAGTCGGCTGTGCATTGCACCCATCTGTATGCAGTCAGCTATCGGAAGCTATCAGCAGCGTATCAGCTATACCTTATTGTGTTGTGTATATGCAGTATCTCTAAACTATTGAGGTAACTTTCCCATAATTACTGCATGCGGATAAATGCTGGTTTGGTGTATGCACGGAACAAAATGTTATGTTTTCTGTAACAGTGAAGTAAATATATATATATAAAGATATGTTACAGGAAACAAGTATAATCAGTGATTAAGTCTAACAACTGGAAATTTCAGTGATTATGTCTAATAACTGATTCACTCGGTGGTTATGTCTAATTAATGAAATCTTCAGTAATTAGACATAATCACTGAAATGAACCAAGGGATTTTATACTTGTTTACTAAAAGCATATCCCTGCCTTTTTGTAATAACTTGTGAGAAGGCTGTCCTGTCCTAAGCCAATCTCCTGTAAACAAACGGAAAGCCTCGACATCCCCAAAGCCAAGGTTCTGTAGAGAGGGCGAACTGTGACATTAAAGACATTCTAGTTGCTTGGCTTGGAGACAATGACACCAGTGATTGGACTGTAGGACTTAAGTTCGTCCAGTTTCAGTACTGATTTCAATACCGATCGAACGCTCTTTGCGTCAAGCGTTTCAACTTGACTCAGTCTGTGGTGGTCAAGGCTTTGTAAGGTGTAATTGTGTTGGAACTAAACGGTGTCAGACCAATCGCTGCAAATGTTTTAAGGCCAAGATGCAATGTAATTCTAGATTTCATTCAAGTCTTTCATGTGCAAATAAACATTCCTGAGTTTCCATCTGACTGCTATTTGTCATACTATTCATGTCAAACCATTCACGTCATACCATTCACGTCATACCATTTTATGAAATAAAAGATTGAACTGTTTAAGCTTATTTCTGTGATTTTTGTGTAAGGTATCTGGTTACAGGAGGTTGTATTTACTTTGATAGCTAATCTAATTTCAAAACTAGCACACATTATAAAAACAAGGCAGGGATATGCTTTTAGTAAACAAGTATAAAATCCCTTGGTTCATTTCAGTGATTATGTCTAATTACTGAAGATTTCAGTAATTAGACATAACCACCGAGTGAATCAGTTATTAGACATAATCACTGAAATTTTCAGTCATTAGACTTAATCACTGATTATACTTATTTCCTGTAACATATATATATATATATATATATATATATATATATATATATATATATATATAACATCAATTTTAATCGACTTTAAGTTTTGTTTTATTTACAGATTCATGAAAATGAAGACGTCACTTTCACTGCTGGATGTCGATCTCGCACGAATTCCAAATGGATTTGTTCTTGGTCCAGATGAAGTAAACTCTCTGCTGGCACATGCTGATAAAGGAGACAAACGGGGTTTTGGTTTGCAGGCCCTTGTGAACCTCTCCTATCGAGCCCCTGGAAGATACCCCCAGCAGCCGGCTCTGTTCTGTGATGAACGACTTCAGACGTTGGCCATTGGACACGACGCCATTGCAGCAATGCCACCTGATAGACACCGCATGATCGCCAAGGCCGGATTTTCTCGCTGTGGTACATTTTTATACACAGATTTATAACATTAATTCAAAGACCTATAGTATATACCCAAAATATCATCATAAAGTGTCAGATAACACCTGACATAACATTTATTAATTGCCCTGCCTTTCATAATCAAAGGAGCGATATTTGCTTATTATATTGGCTGGTGAACAATCTCAATTAGCAAATCTTCCGATTGATCAATGTAAGACTGATTTATTCCAGTATAATACGCACTCGTGTGTCATATGCATCCTTTATTAAGGGCAATTAAATCCTGAAAAAATATATCTGTCGTATATAAACATTTCAGGCTGTCAGAATAAACCACGAAATTTACGATCTTTCAACTCTGCTTTTCCACCAAAATACTATTTTAATAAGAGCCTCCTATTTCTAATTCTCAGAGGGCGCTTATTACGTCGAATACGGTAACTGAAATACTATTCAACGGTGTGTTAAAGCAAAATCACTCACTCCCTTGATATATATCATACAATGTCAAGTAGGAAGTATCAATGTTATCCTCCAGGCAACACGACAACGTTGACGTGCTACCACTGCGGATGTCAGGCTGCAAACTGGGAGCCGGATGACGACCCGTGGAACAGACACGCAGAGCTTCAGCCTAACTGCCCAGTGGTCAAGAGGGGTGTGACCACCACCACCGAGGGAGGGGTGAGTTCAAAACACATGATGTAAAGGATATATTTCCGACACTTCCTTCAATCATTACTGTATATAAATGATTTTAAACATTTTCTTTTCCATCAACCTTGCTTTTCAATTTTTTAATATCCCCAACCAAACGTCCTTTCTTTCTTTCAGCGACCTGTCGACCGACTCCTGAAGAGAAGTGTGTCCTGTGAATAGACTCACCGCCACACCAACTCACTCACTGACCACCATGCATGTATCTCCAGAAAAACTGTCCTCGCAACAATCATATAGAAACCGTCAACTGTTGAGGAAGTAAGCACAGATAAAATGCACATTCCGATTTTATTCAAATACCTCAATTAAAAATATTAAGTAATTAAAGCACCTTTCGAAACCTTCAGTAAACACAGGTATGTAGTCTATATTATTCCGACAACATAATCTTAAAAGAAGTGTGTCACTAAGATCCACATTGGATCTTCTTGGTAAAGAGATTACAATCTGGGATTTTATCGAAAACGCATAAATTCTCCCCGAAAATCCTGGAAAAAAATATGCTTAAGCCTTTTGAAAAACAAACCGCCTACCACAAAAATTACATTCTTGCAAGGTGTTTTTCTTTTTTCTTTTTTTTTCATATCAGGCTCATAGTTTTTAGTTTTTAATAAAGATAACTGATTTTGTAGCTATAGCTGAAAAAATATTTAATCCACACACACACACACCTCACAACCACCCATCCCCACAATGAATACTAAATGGTCGGTTCCTGAAAAGTCGTTGCAGAATATTGTCGATGTCAGGACCGTAGCACAGTTTCACGTTGTGGTCGGATAGGGCCGTAATTAAGTAATGAGACAAGCGATCAAATGATATATTGATATTCATATCAACTGATCATTAAAACTGTGATGGGGGACATTCTCTTGGGTATATCACACCCATGTCTTCTGTACACACGTTGAGAAAGGTAGGTCATGCTTATAACACCGGTATCTTCACTTTCTGATGGTGTTTCACTAACACATTATTATGATGTAGTCGGAATCGCACAATGTACTCGGCTTTCAGCAGGGATCTCTTATGATTATGTTTTTTCTCTTTTATTTATATTGATTATGGTTACAGACAGAATATTTGGGAAAAGGATAGAGGTTTGGATTTCCAGTACGTGTATATGGAAATACAAGTATTTGTGTATCAGAAAATTACTAGGTAGTACGGACAGAGAAACTGTTACAAGCCCGCGCTTACTTCATGATCCATGTCATGTTTCGGATGTATACTTCGTTAACCAGGGACCATTTCGCCTATTCTGACCACATCAATAGTCGTGTTTCACATTGCATGATTATGCATCCGGGTCGACATTCATTCTCCCTTTGGGAGAATACCCACCGTTGTCTTTTACATGTGGTGGCAACATTGTACCATTCAAGCGCAGATACAGCTCTTCGGAAAAGTTGGGGTGAGGACTTAAAATATATATGGCAGAACTAAATTGGGGAATTAATGTGCGTTTGTTGCACGAGTATTGGTAAATAAATTGTTGATGTTGATGATTTAAATATATATTTTTTTATAAGTTAACGTCATAAAATGCTTCAAAACCGGGGTCTTCTCACCTCAATCAATACCCATCCCCAACGCCATTCCTTTGGCTCAGTGTATGGTTAGGGGGTCATTTTTACTCGTTTCGTTCATGTGACAGAGATACGAATATGAATACCATTAACTCTGACGTTAACCTGCGGCACTTCATAACATAAAAAGTCAGATACATCGTTGATACATACCCGATGATGTGAAACTATTGTTAAACTTGCCATTTGTTTCGACGGTCAGGGAACTGACTAATTACGTCCAGCTACTGCACACTGACCCAACGACATTGGCCTGAACAGTGCAGCAACAGCAGACGGGTTGTCATGTCCACACATTTTAGCGGTTTTTTTAAGAATTTCTTTGTGATCGGTCGGAACAATTTTTTTTTAATAACATCAAACTGTTGACGTTTCTGTAGCTCTCAGCCGTGGGACGATTGAAATAAACATTGACATTGACCGTTCGCGAACATATGGTATCATCTTACATTTAGTATTTGATAGTGATTCAAGAAATCATGCTTATGATATAGTCGGAATCGTACAACTTACTTTTAGCACAGATTTCTTATGATTATGGAAATGTTTTTGTCGCTTTCATCTGACTTTTATTTCGGATTTTCGGATTTAAAAAAAAAATTCAGAATTTTTGTCTTGTTTTGTACCCACATCCAGATTCCAGTAAATATAGCGTCAGTACATAAGCCTCCAGTAAATGTCTCCCCCATCATATGTACGTTGTGCGAGAATGTTTAAGAAGTTAGATGAGTCCATATTACTATCTCTGTCGCAAGGCCCCACGAATGATGAACGGTTACCGCATTAACGATATGGTTTGTTCGAGTGTTTTTTTAGCCCAAATAAGGATGTAATTTAAGCACATGTATTTCTTGCTTTCGTGTGTGTGTTTTATCAAAATAAAAAAAATCACATCAGCACATGTTTAATCTTATCATTTATTTGTGCGGATATTTGTCCTTTGTACACATGTTTTGTTGGTATTTTGTTTGTGTGTTTGTTTGATTGTTTAATGTTTAAAGCCGCACTCAGCAATATTCCAGCTATATGACGGCTCTCATGAATAATCGAGTCTGGATCAAACAAGCAAGTGATTGATATCATGAGCGTCGATTTCCGCAGAATGGTTACTATGGCATTTATCATCTAATCAGCGAGTCTGACCTCACGATCCCGTTTGTATGGGTTGCTGATTATAACCCGGATGTTCACGTGTGTAGTGACTTTTAACAAAGTGAATCACAGAGAGCTGGAGACACAATTGTTATGCGTGGTTATTGCAGGGCTGACGTGGGGAAAACCCGTCTATCTAAATATAGACCTGACTCACTACCGGTTTTTATGTCCTCGGTCGTTCGGCAAATCAAGCCGGCAAAAGCGTCTGTGCGATAACACAACCTGACACTAGCACTGTGCAGTGGTGAGTATATTGAAATGTTGTGATCTGATCTCAGATCTCGGGTATGTCGTTTTATTTGACCACACCGATTCATTTTAACCTATTGTATCAAAATATTGTAATTACCGCTATTTTAAGGAAGGGCGTTTTATTAATACTTCCCAGTTATTAGTCTTGTATTATGACGTCACCAGTGACGTCTGAACCAGTATACATGTAGATGGTTGGGGATGGTTTGTAGGTTATAAACATAACCTTCATTAACAGAGTCATTGAAGAGTTAACTATATCAAATTAGAATTGTTGAACAATTCTGATGAAAGTCATAGTAGTCATCGTTCATGTGGAGTAGGTCTATGTTAAATTCAAGAAGTTATTATCAAATCATGTCTCAGACTTGTCGATGCTTTGAAAGGAACACGTCGTCATAGTAATCATCGTTCATGTGGAGTAGGTCTATGTTAAATTCAAGAAGTTAATATCAAATCATGTCTCGGACTTGTCAGTGCTTTGAAAGGAACACGGTTGATCCTGTCGTCTCAGGCGCCGTGATGCTGGACAGAGTTGCGTCCCTTGGGCGTGAGAGAAACCTGAAAGCGCGGATTCCAATCCTGGTTCACCCTGGCTATGTTTCTAGGTTTGTCAGCACCATACCCATGCTCGTGGGTTTCACCAAAGTGGTTAAAGTCTAAGACCTGAATACTGTTTAAAGGTGCACCCTCTGAAATGTCACGCTTGAGCGGTCGGCAAGACGATGACAACTTAGCTGGCCAGTGAAATAGTAAAAACAATATACACTAAATTAAGCATTTATGCTTTAATATCTAAGACACAACAGATTTCATTATTTTTTAAATACATTTTTTATGGAAATATATTACAAATGGCTTTTGGCATAATGCATCTTATCAATATTATTTATGTTTTATGTCGGCGAATGTATTAAAAAATGTGTCACTGACCAGTTAACAAATTTCAACCATTTATGGAATAATATGGCGTTCTTTGATCGGGTGAAAATGGTGAAAGGGCATGCACAGAGGAGACATTTGACAAAAATCTTGGGATCCTGGGTAAATGAAAGTTTATGATTTCTGAATGCGATTATGAGGCATTGCAAAATCGTGCCTCGACTTGTAAAATTTAGCCCGCAAAACCCGAAATCGCGAACACGGAAATGTCAATTTTCAGCGTTTTAGCCACTAGGCTACCCCACACTATATTCAGTGTGACTGAGACCATATGTTAGTGCTCGACTGTGTTTCAGAAACACATCTACACTGCACAGTTTTCAACATGCCATCGGAGGGAACGGTCTGTATGTCGTCAAGCACAATGACGTACACAGCTGGGATCATAAGAACGCCTGAACAAAATACTCTACCACCCACCAGCATCAACACCGTCGTCAGCAACATCATCAACAACAGCAGCAGTATCAGTAGCAACAAAAGCAGAAGCATCACCACTTCAAGCATCAGAAACAGCACCAGCAGCAGTAGCAACAGCAGAAGCGGCAGCAACAAGAGCAGCGTCGCCGCTACCAGGACCAGCAGATGGGGGAGATGCAGGAAGTGTTCACAGCAAGATGCAACACTGGCGTTCCTGCCCTGTGGTCACGTGGTGTGTTGTTCCGAGTGTGGCCTGACGGTGACCGCTTGTGTGGTGTGTGGGAGGGGCATTCGAGGCTCAATAAGGACCGACCTTCACGAACATGTATAGTACTATACAGGAACAATAGATTGCCGTAACGTTCATGACGTTAATTGTCGTCCTTAGTCAGATATACATGATTGTAATCACTTGTGTGTTTTTTTAAAACATGAAAATAGACATACAAATTTTTAACGAAATGTTCTTTTATGTTTTTTTGTGCACCTGGGAACGCACACACCACACCATAGCACACACGCAAATAAACCACACCACATAATACCACATAATACCACAGAACCACACACACAAACACACACTAACAAACACACGGACATAAACCACTCTCTCTCTCTCTATATATATATCACACACACACACACACACACACACACACACACACGCACGCACACAAACACACACACAAAATATCACAAACGCATATACACAAGGCAAAAACATGTTCAAAGGAACGTGGAAAGGTTTTCATAATACGATTTCTACAGACACTGACGAACGGAAAAGCATACTGATCGCTACTAACTTATTATATACCGGGGACAATGTATATTAGATTAAGATATTTGAAAAGACATTTCGGAGACTTTTCAGTTTTCATTTTGTTGATATTAGCCAGGTCTACACGAATACCCGAATGGGTGTATCACGAGTTGTCTCCCCTACACCGCACCGCTGTGTAACGTTCATGGTTTGGCATGTGCTTCTTCATGATTCCTGCCGACTCATCTCAATCTCACACGACGGTTATAATACCCCCATCCCACCCACCCAGCATTACTGAGCATGTGACGTATCTGTTATACCGTAAAAGTTGTTTATCAGTTGTCATAGAATATTTTATTGAAGTACAATATCTGTGCGATGTATATTGACCTGTGGTGTTTCCCCGTAACGTTAAACTTCTGATACGAGAGCTTGTCAAAAAGTTCTAAGCCTAACAACCAAACCCAAAAATGTGAAAGTGTTTTTCATTTTATTTTCAACATAACCTCCCTGCTTACCAGTATACTTCTCATATCGATAGGTAAGTTTTTCAGTTCCAGTCAGGAGGATGTTTTCCACCCTGATGTCATCGTTGACGTCAAAGCGTTTTCAACCAAGGTGTTCTTTTAGTTTAGGAAACAGGTGGAAATCACTTGCTGCCAGTATGTAGGGTGCCCACATTGTCGCACAGCAACCTGTGCAGGTCGGCAGGTGTGAGAAGAGGCATTGTCATCAAGTAGTAGAACTGCAGCAGTCAGCATTCCTCGCCGCTTTTCTTTGAAATAATCCATCAGGCGATGAAGCATAGTAGGCACCGGTTATCGTCTTTTGACTTTCTAAGTAATCAACAAGGATCACACCCTTTGCATCCCAGAATACAGTGGCCATAACCTTCTTCATTGATCTTGAAGGCTTGAATTTCTTTGGTGCCGGAGAAGTGGAATGGTGCCAATCCATGGATTGACGTTTTGACTCGGTCTTCATTGTGGTAGGCCTATGTTTCATCACGTGTCATTAATCTCGTTTTGAATTTGACGGATTCCTCCTCATTTAGCTCTAAATTGTCTCTGGCAATGTCAGTTCTTTTTTTCCTTAAGATCGGAATTTAGAAACATTGGCACCCAACGAGAAGATACCTTATCTGTCTGTAAATGTTTATGAATAGATGTTTCAATGGATCCATGGCTTACACATCAATGTTCCTCAAGTTCAGCAATGGTAATACGACTATCTGTCAGTATAAGTGTTTCTATCTCCTCGACTGAATCTTCATTGACGGAAGTTGAGGGACGTCCAGACCTAGGGTCATCATCAAGGCTTTTTCTCCCAGCCTTAAACATAGCTGCTCAACGTTTAACAGTGGAATAGCTGGGGCTCTAATCTCCATACTATTGTGACATGCGGTCATGAATTTCTTAGGGAGTACAAAACCTTGATGACTGCTTCCATTTCGGTGTCCATTTGGACCCATATCACGTTCAAATGGCTATCAGTATACACAAACGGCCTCAACAGACCAAATGCCCTTGCAATGAACTATTTAAAAAATGTACTACATTGACAAGTTCACATTGTTACGGCTAATAGTTGAAGTTAGTCGTGCTTAGAACTTTTTGACCAGCCCTCGTAAGCTGTTACAGCATCATCTCTTGTGACGTCGTGACATATTACGTCAAAAATGGTGTCTACATTACGTCGCCGTTTTTTTGGTAAGATCTGGAAATCATACATTACACACGCAAGAAAAACTATGTCGAATGCAACTGTTCTTGCAGATATTCAAGACTGATTACTTTCTGGCGTTGCAGTTTTGAATTTATATCACGGTAGAGAGGAGGCCAGTATATGTACCATGTGTACCTCATTAGAGCTACAATGGTATATCAATTTCTCGCCCCTTGAAACTGTTGCAATTCGTGAGACAGTGTTTGTTTCGGTTTATTGCTATTTTATATTAAAAGTTCCGTGTCTTACAATGATATTCATGCTGATGTAATAGATGCTGGTAACCTCAACTGCAACCGACACCACGTTTATTGCATCGGCAAAGAGAAGTAGCATTATGCGTACATATTATGCATGTAAAAGGATATCCTTTGAAAGACATACACAAAAAGTAACAAATTATTTAAAAAGAACGGGAATACAAATAAAAGGGTAACAGAACACATCATTGACGGACAGCACATACATGTATGCCCTCTATGTCACACCCGCTGCAGGTGCACTGCTTGCTCTGCCACGTAACATGTCTCCAATTGCACAACACGTGACGTGCAGACATTTAAGAAGCCATAGGCGACATTAATGTACCACCTTTTAATTCTGACGTACCTGTTTAGCAATGACTTCAGCTGCAGGATATTGCTTTATGCGATATATTCAAGCTTCAGTCTGACTAATTTCACCAAAGTGGTAATATTTGAGAAAAATGCACTGTATTTCTTTTTCTATGAATGATCCTGCTGCTTGTAGATTTTACGATGCTAAATACAAGTTGGAAGCTTCACCAATCGAAATTTGGACGCTGTTTCGAGTTCTCATAGGAACTTCAAGGTTGGGCTTAGAAGCTTGAAATACATGTAAGAAATGGATTGGCTGGAGGTGAATATGACCCATCATAATAATCAACATACACAAAAACATTACATACAACTACAAAGCTGAACTGGTGGTATGGGGACGTTATTATAATGAAAAACAAGTTTAGCATTAACTTAACATTCTAATGAAGTATTTGGTTTCGTTGGCTTCTTCATTACATTATTATCTTTGTACATTGTACACTAATCCCATCTTATTGGCTTTGTTAATATATTGTTATCTTTGTACATTCACCACACCGTGTTCTGTGTAAACATATCATTATATATATAATGATTTGTTTCTTACTCCTTCATCAGGTGTGTATATATATATATATATACCTGATGAAGGAGTAAGAAGTAGCTCTGAAACATCGTGACAAAGAATAAAAGAAGTTGTTATCCATAAAATGTGTCATGTATTCATTAACATTCTCGGTTTTATAAACATATCTGCGTCCGGAAGCCTATCGCTAGCCACTGGCATGGGATTTCTAACTCATCGTTTATAGATTATAGATTATGATAATCGAATCCAGTTCGAGATTTGAAGGAGAGAGAATGTCATACATTCATCAGGTTACAATGTGTTGCCTCTGAAAGGCAGGTTCCTGTCACGTTTGCTTTGTACGACAGATTTAATCGTTCAATTTTAACAAGTTCATTTTGTTAAGGAAAATGCGTTGTGTGGTTCGTCCATGAAGGCAGCTTTTGGACGACAAAGACCAGACTGACGAGCCATGGTGTAGTAAGAGGTGTATATGTTATACATTTCAACTGATCTTTTATTAAAAGTAGATTATAGAGAAATTCGAGGTAGTTTCTACACGTCTAAAAGAATTTGCATCAGATTTGGTGCAGCAATAAACTTTGGACAATCGCCCATACTTAAAAGACAAAGAAATTTGAGCTTTACTCAAATTAAATAATGGATAATTAATCAAGTGACTAATAATATAAATATAATTACTTCGTACTGTGAAACGTGATTTATCAATCAGTATGATTGTTGTCTTACCCAACTGATAATGACATTTTACTAAATGAAATTTGCGGTAAAGATCATGGTTCCTCCGATGATAAATATGTTAGACGTTTGTTTTTTTAAAATGTGGTTTATAGTATATGTGCTAATGTAAAAAAAACATATTGCCTACCAAAGATAGATCTTGGCAATAAGATTTAATACCATCAAAATGCCCGGCTGATTAAGAAACATTATGATGCACTTTTTGCTCTAACTTTTGTGGCGGCCATCTCTCATCCGCTACCTTTGATGTTATGACACATTTGCATAATGCACAACTAATTAAAACTCTTTCTATACCCTTCTATTGATACATACTACTCTTTTACATCCAATTTAAAAAGAAACTTATCAGTCAAAGCTGTTTCTTATATACATGACTGTACTCAATTGCACTTTCTGCCAATACCATAGAATACATATCATGATTAATACACCTATTCTGGAACGTTTTGCTGCTTATGACGAAATACTAATCATAACATATTTCTGTCGGTTGAATTGCACATACTAATTTCAAAAGCGACACATGTGATTGTTTAAGATCAATCTATTAATACCCAAATTATTACCGCAAGACAGAATCACTGGACATAACTGTTCCAAGTATCTGCGGTCATTGTATGGAAGTATTCTGAGAAGATCAACTTTTCTTCATCACCAGTTTGTCATACATGGGTTGTAACATAACTATTTTTCTACAGTCAGTGGTACCCACAGTTATTGCTGAATCTCTCCCACATTCTGTCACTCTGCGCAAGTTGCCATGATCCTTCCCATTTCTTCTTGAACCTTTAATTTCTTACATTAGCCAATATACTATTACTAAACAATTGCACACAATATTTTTCGACAAAAGTATTTTTCCTTGAAGCTTTTGTAATTAAATAAGGAAAGAGAGGTAACACATTTTATTGTTACTCAAAATTATTAAATAAAAATCACAATACCGGCAATATATTTTATTAATGATACTTTATTTGCATAAAGCCACATTAAACATGATATGAAATGCCTTAGAATGTGTGAAGATATTATACTTAAGAGATTTCTAGGCAGGATAAAGCCTACGGATAAACACTGTATCCATTTGTGTCATTTACAGATATATTTCAGAAATACAAAAGGTCAGGTAGGTGCTACCTTCAGTTTTTACAAGCATACATGGCGATCGAGACAGAATTGACAAGAATTGCACGATGAGGCCGTGTATTATTGTTCATGAGGATGACGTCCTGCCCGATTGCACCAGCATTCGGTATCACGAACACATCCAGAATGTTATCCCTGTAGCGCACCCCTGTCATCGTGCCTCGCTGAGGGACATGGAGATCTGTGCTTCCACCCCAAATCATGATTGAGCCCTTTCCATCGCGGTCATGTTCGGCTACGTTGGAATCCTGAAATCTTTCTCCTTGTCTACGCCACACTGAGCACGATGTCTGGACAGTATCCCGATTCATCATGAGTGGAGTCCAGTTCTGGTTTGTCCAATTGACGTGATCTTTAGTCCAATCCAAACGTGCCTGCCTGTAATGTCTGGCCAGTGGGATGCGAATGCACGCCCACCCCCCTGGAAACCAACCTCACTGAGACGATTACACACTGCCACTGGCGTTCCGCAGGGCATTTCTGAGTGTGGTGGCAGTCAGTGTTGTGTGGAGGAACGCTGTCGACCATCTGCATGTCGCTGGGTGGCTGTTCCAAACGTCTGGTACTGATTCCCTGCCCTGTTGATCACACTTTGGCACCAAAGACCTTTGCAACGTGACGTTGTTCTCACCCTGTTTAAAGCATGCGTATGCATCTAACTATTCTTGGGTGGTCAAACGACGTCTTTGCGCTGAAGGGGCATAATTGTATTCAATTGTTGCTATCATCAGAAGCAAATGCTGTTGCTCTCTGATGATGCGCAACGGTTCTGTAACGATACATCCAATCACAGGTTTTCAAGCACCTCGTGCACATTGTACGCATTACTGCATGTAATTTGAGGTACTATAGGGGTTGCCCAATCATTGTGTACCGGGATATTTCAATCTATATTTGTTGGATGATTTTTAATATCATCAAAACTTGATCACTAGCTAACTTTGAGTAGAATACGACAACATTTTGCTCTGTTTCATTTTGTTCCTGTGTGTGACATCTGACAATATTGTATGTTGTCATGTCCGGTTGTCTCATCACTGACCTTGTGACGTATATAAATGCGCGCGGTGGTCGCTCCCATGTATCACATCTGTCCTATGTATCTTATCCGTGAAATGTTAGCAGAAAGCAATTGATACACAAAAGTCAAACATATCTCAGTTTGTATTCAATTTCAGTTGCATGATGATCGCGATGTTTAGACTGACAGTTTTATTCAACAAATCAAGGGCATTGCGATGGGTGTGAATGGGAAATTGAATGTGGACATCTGACGTCTCTCAAACTTTTTGGACTACATTTGAATCTGTTTCGATCTGGCAACAAAATCATTAGAATAGGCACAATTCTTGCATAATTAGGATGTTGCTAATTGGGATGTCTCTCAAACTTTTTGGACTACATTTGAATCTGATTTCGATTTGGCAACAAAATCATTAGAATAGGCACAATTCTTGCATAATTAGGATAATAATGCTTAAGTTTGTTTCTGTCTCTACATAAGTACACTATACAAGGTAACGTGGTATGTATTTATATCTGACTAATAAACTGATGGAACTGCCCGTGACGTGTTGCTTAGCCTGCATTAACTTCTTCTGACAAGAAGCTTGCATCTGCATTCACTGCTTATAACAAGGTGGTGCATCTGCATGAACTGCTTCTAACAAGGTGGAGCATCTACATGAACTGCTTATAACAAGGTGGAGCATCTGCAGGAACTGCTTATAACAAGTTGGGGTATCTACATGGACTGCTTCTTACAAGGTGGAGCATCTGCATGAACTGCTTATAACAAGGTGGAGCATCTGCAGGAACTGCTTATAACAAGTTGGGGTATCTACATGGACTGCTTCTTACAAGGTGGAGCATCTGCATGAACTGCTTCTAACAAGATGGGGTATCTGCGTGAACTGCTTCTATCAGGGTGGAGCATCTGCAGGAACTGCTTCTAACAAGGTGGAGCATCTGCATGAACTGCTTCTAACAAGGTGGAACATCTGCATGAACTGCTTCTAACAAGGTGGTTCATCTGCATGAACTGCTTCTACCAAGGTGGTTCATCTGCATGAACTGCCTCTTAACAACGTGGGGCATCTGCATGAACTGCTTCTAACAAGGTGGGGCATCTTCATGAACTGCCTCTTAACAAGGTGGTTCATCTGCATGAATTGCCTCTTAACAAGGTGGGGCATCTGCATGAACTGCTTCTTACAAGGTGGGGCATCTGCATGAACTGCATCTAACAAGGTGGTTCATCTGCATGAAGTGCCTCTTAACAAGGTGGGGCATCTGCATGAACTGCTTCTAACAAGGTTGAACATCTGCATGAACTACTTCTAACAAGGTGGTTCATCTGCATTAACTGCTTCTAACAAGGTGGTTCATCTGCATGAACTGCCTCTTAACAACGTGGGGCATCTGCATGAACTGCTTCTAACAAGGTGGGGCATCTGCATGAACTGCTTCTAACAAGGTGGTCAATCTGCATGAACTGCCTCTTAACAACGTGGGGCATCTGCATGAACTGCTTCTAACAAGGTGGGGCATCTGCATGAACTGCATCTAACAAGGTGGTTCATCTGCATGAAGTGCCTCCTAACAAGGTGGGGCGACTGCATGAACTGCTTCTAACAAGGTGGTTCATCTGCATGAAGTGCCTCTTAACAAGGTGGTTCATCTTCATGAACTGCCTCTTAACAAGGTGGGGCATCTGCATGAACTGCTTCTAACAAGGTGGGGCATCTGCATGAAGTGCCTCTTAACAAGGTGGTTCATCTGCATGTACTGCCTCTTATCAAGGTGGGCGACTGCATGAAGTGCCTCTTAACAAGGTGGTTCATCTGCATGAAGTGCCTCTTAACAAGGTGGTTCATCTGCATGAACTGCCTCTTAACAAAGGTGGGGCATCTGCATGAACTGCCTCTTAACAAAGGTGGGGCATCTGCATTAACTGCTTCTAACAAGGTGGGGCATCTGCATGAAGTGCCTCTTAACAAGGTGGTTCATCTGCATATACTGCCTCTTAACAAGGTGGGGCGACTGCATGAAGTGCCTCTTAACAAGGTGGTTCATCTGCATGTACTGCCTCTTAACAAGGTGGGGCGACTGCATGAAGTGCCTCTTAAGAAGGTGGTTCATCTGCATGAACTGCCTCTTAACAAAGGTGGGGCATCTGCATGAACTGCATCTAACAAGGTGGTTCATCTGCATAAACTGCCTCCTAACAAGGTGGGGCATCTGCATGAACCGCTACTAACAAGGTGGTTCATCTGCATAAACTGCCTCCTAACAAGGTGGGGCGAATGCATGAACTGCTTCTAACAAGGTGGCTCATCTGCATGAACTGCCTCTTAACAAGGTGGGGCATCTGCATGAACTGCCTCTTAACAAGGTTGGACATCTGCATGAACTGCTTCTAACAAGGTGGTTCATCTTCATGAACTGCATCTTAACAAGGTGGGCATCTGCATGAACTGCTTCTAACAAGGTGGTTCATCTTCATGAACTGCATCTTAACAAGGTGGGCATCTGCATGAACTGCATCTGACAAGGTGGAGTATATGCGTGAACTTCCTCTCACAAGGTGGAGCATCTGCATGAACTGCATGAAGATGATGGATATACATCAACTGCTTCTAATGGAATTATTATGGAACTAAGGATACAAATATTTCCTTCTTAAAATCTACACTTTCGCCATCCAGAGAAATAAAGGCAAACAGATGTCCGCCAGATAGAGTCATGTTCGGCTGTGGACCCGATGATAGACAAACGAAGAAACAGTTCGGCACTGGCTACGGTTCATTGAGCACGAGCTGGCTCACTTTCCAGACGTTGGTCGTTTGAGCCAAAAAACATTATGAATGCAATTTCGTTTTGTCATCTCATCTGATTTCAGGCATTATCTATGTCAAATAAGTCTCCAGTTTCTTGTATAAGCACGATATGAACGTGTATTTAATGCACAACACATTTACTAAGTATTTAGTTGCAGCGTTTATCATTTCTTGTTTCTTGTCCGAGAGTCAGGACGCATACTTTACCTGAATGTCTGATGACTATAAAGAACCTTGCACAAACTCTTTACTTTCAGAATGTTTTTCTTCTTCCCGGTTCGACACAATGACGCTTTTATCAAAGTGACTTGTTGAACTACATATTAATAGTACAATCCTAATACCACGGTGTTTCAGTAACCCTAGCGGAACATTCACCCATGACCCCTTTTTCATCCCCTATTCAGCTCCAGCAGCCTCTATTCATTCCCAATTCCCTTTGACTTGGGAATTCCTTTTGCACTCGTGGGATTCCTTGAATAATGATTGTTACTTGACCTTATACATGACGTTATTTCAGTGACTATATGCTAGTCAAGTAGACCATGGTAATATTTTGTTAACTACGGCAGTCCGTGATCCCCGCTGTGCGGATTATGTTTGTTTCGAATGAGTTAGGGGAGTTAAGATCTATAGTCACATCGGCAACATTTCAGCCATATCGTGACTGGTTTCTTAAGAACCTTCTGAGTGTATATAATTGTGTTCCAGAAAAAACAATGAAAAATTCATGTGACATTATTTGCATATGTTTCCTGTGTTCATTAACTCCTAACAAACTTTAGGGGAAAATGAAAACAATTCAGCCAAAGGAAATTAACATAACATTACTAATATGTGTTACTACATGTGATCTTCTGTACGAGCTATTGATGTTCCTACATATTTTATGTTTTGCTGCAGTCTTTTCTTGGAAAATCACCTCTGTTCTAAAGACTCATTAAAGTTACAATGACACTTTATTTTATCCATTACAGTAACAAAGTCTCACTGAAAACACGAATGTGACCAACCTTCATAGTTCTTTGTAGTTATATTTAAAACAACAGTTTTCAATTTTGTGAGCATTTTATTGAAAGTGTAATTTCGTACTCTTTTGAATACTTACAAAGTTTCCTGACTTTGCAATAAGACATCTGGTACATTCAGACTGAGCTGAAACGAACTTGCTCCGACTTATTATGCCTCTGTAAGGGCGTGCGGATGATAGAGGGGTCTTAAATGATACGGACATCTTTTTCTGTAACTTTTTTTTAGCAACACCATCAACAATCAGTATTACTTAGATGAATGCAGATGATGAAGCGAGAGATAAGAGACTTGAAACTTCATTAAATCTATTTAAATATATTGCGTGGTCGTTTGTTTTATATTTAAGACAAATAGCAAGCTTTAAACTTTCTATTGTGTGATCAAACCCCAGTCCAGCTTAGTGCGACAATTCCCATCACAATATAAACTATCTGGGCTTTATATTTCCATAGTTAAAAACAGTGTTATAAATGTGAACAATACTGCTTACTGCAAACGTAATAAACAACTTCGATTCACATTATGGCCCTATCGTTATATAAAGTAACCGTTCTCTGGAAGTTCTCCGTTGAAGTTTGGTTATGCATAATTTGTCTGCGAATCAAAGTTTCTTTGTATTTTTTGCCATGAACAAATCTGAGTGCCAATATGTTCCGATACACATAAATAACATTTTTAAACTTCCTAATTCGTGTTGTAAGTATCTATTACAGGTGTTCTAGATTTTCATTTATTATTAATTTTACAAGCAAAAAACAACACATGTATCATCAATGCAACATTTTACAACAAATTCCTCTTTTCCCCATAATCTAATCCGAGTTTGGTCGCTCGGTGTTTACGTTGGAATTATGAACTGATTGTAATAACTATATAAAGATGTCTAGGTTTCATTAGCATGCCGTGACATGGCAACCCATGTGAACTGCTTGATATGAAGAACCATGATCAGAGAGACAGTCAGAAATAACTCAAATATTTTCTTTTTTCTTCAATATTTGACAAATTGTGTGTACTGTACATGCTATCTAACTGGATAGCTTCCCCAAGTTCACAGCTTTGATTGAGACAGTTCCGTATTGATTGTACGTGTGTCTACTTCTCTCAGTGAATCATTGAAGTATTTACGGACGTCGGCTGCACTGCATTCAGAGTATTAGCAGTTTCCAAGATAAATTAATGAAGTGTCCAATAGAAACAAAAAGGTTGTAATTGTGCATTTGATATATACTTGGTGTATTTATCACGTGCCTTTCACACTTTACTATCGATGTTTGTAGGGACATCACACACCGGTTTAATAGGCTTGCATAAAAGTCTAATCAATACAATTTAATTTGCCTAAATATATGAACAACATATGGATCAATCTGTCATTTAAAGAAAACATCATATTTCACATACGTGAGTATGCTAATGTCTCAGCAAATGAGTGAGGTAAAATTGGGTTTCGCTTTCAAGGTTGTGTCACTCTTATATCGTGGCTGTGTGGCTGCTCATACTAGTCTAGGCTCATGCCGGTTTTGTAGTAATACTCCGAGCCGGTCAGTTCTTATTTTATCCCCTTAATGCCTAACTCCAGGTAGGGAAACAGTAAGTATCCTTTAGTAATGTGGATGAAAACAGACGTTCCATCTATGACCCCATGCAGTGCTATGACGTCAAAAAACGAAGTTACAATAAAGTAATTACATAGATTACAGAATATTGTGGCTCTACTCACATTTACTTCTCCAGTAAGCAATGCACGATCTATCGCTTAATGTGAATTAATTCACTTTCTGTTCGATATATAACTCCGTATCATTGACCATGTTACTAAGTCATGATTCCTCGGTCGTAGCGGTTCATATTGGCGTCGAGGACACGACAGTTCGAGCTGGGTAGTTAACACAAAGTCACACAAGCATGTATCGGATCACAGGGGAGTTTTCGTGTCTATTAATGTATATCTTAATATAAAAAAGTCATATAGAAGAAACGTATGGCTCTACAAACAAGCTAACTTTGCAAAAATGAATATACAAATTAAGAATAAAAATTGGAACCAGTCTTTTAAAGAATGTCTGGACCTTAATGAAATGTGTGACAAATTCCACTCCCAGCTAAAAAATTACATGCACGACTATATACCCTCTAAGTGTGTAACTATTCGCCCAACGGACAAACCATGGTTCGATAATGACCTCAGAAGGGAGCGTCGCTCCAGAGACCGCTATCGAAAAAAGGCATTACGAACTGGTAAACTAAGCGATCTTGTCAACTACAAAAACCAAAGAAACAAATTTAATAATATGAAAAAGATAGCCAAAGAAAAATACTATAGCAACATTAACGGCTTGTTGGAAACACAACTGAACTCAAACAGTACCAACTACTGGAAATTATTGAGATTCATCATCAAAAATGCTAATTCACCAGCATGTATCCCCCCTCTGTGTACCGACCTTAATAAACCCACAGCATTTACCGATGTCGAAAAGGCTGATGTACTCAATAATTATTGTTTCTATTTGTGATGTTGATGACGGAAATCAACCGCTTCCGGATTTCAGTCAATGTTGTGAAACCTCTCTCTCGGATATCACAGTTACTGAATTAGAAATAAGCGATCTCATAAAGTCACTACCATGCAATAAATCAAGCGGACCAGATAATATAAACCCTAGACTCTTAAAACCCTTGGCTGACAGTATTGTCATCCCATTACGTATAATTTTCAATCGATCTTTAAAAGAAGCAATCTTTCCAGAAAACTGGAAACTTGCTCACGTCATGCCATTATACAAGAAAGGTGACAAAGCATTACCCTCAAACTACAGACCAATTAGCTTATTATCTATTCTTGGAAAACTACAGGAGAGATTAGTTTTTAAACGCTTATACAACTATTTCAATATGAATAGTCTCCTGTACAAATATCAATCCGGCTTTGTACCAGGACATTCTACTACCTCACAATTAATAGAAATTTATAATGATATTGTCTCATCTGTTGACAAGCACGAATACTATTGTATGGTATTCTGTGATATATCGAAAGCATTTGACAGAGTTTGGCATAAAGGAATACTTCATAAATTACAAAAATACGGTGTAACGGGCAAGCTATTACTATGGTTAGAAGACTATATTAGTCAGAGGAGACAAAAGGTTTTTGTAAATGGCAGCTTTTCATCTTTGAAATTCACCAGAGCCGGTGTCCCCGGTATTGTCGGTATTAGGTCCCTTTTTGTTTCTGGTCTACATTAACGATCTCGCTGATAATCTAGTGAATTCCACTCGCCTTTTTGCAGACGATACTTCCATTGGTACATCATCTCTTCACTTACAAATGATAGAACACAGATTAAACAGTGATCTAGAGCTTCTCAATACCTGGGCCAATAGATGGCTAGTTAAGTTTAACCCGGACAAAACAACATTTATTCTGTTCACTCATTGTAAAAAACCGCACTGCAGATATTATTTATAACAATACCGCACTTAGCGCATCTATCTCGCACAAACATCTGGGCGTTACTCTCTCCCATGATATGAAGTGGACAACTCACGTTGATAACATTTGCCGCTCAGCTTCCAAAATGATTTGTTCGTTAAGAACCGTTAAATATTTACTTGATAGACAAACCCTGTCCAAAGTCTATCTTGTTTTCATAAGGCCTATATTAGAATATGCTTCAGAGGTATGGGACAACTGCAGTCATGAAAATTCCGAAAAACTTGAAATGATTCAACTCGAAGCCGCTCGCATAGTAACAGGTCTCCCTAAATTCTCCTCAAGATCGAGTTTATATTTTGAGACAGGATGGGAATCACTATCTTATAGAAGGTCAAATAAAAAACTTTGTACAATCTACAGTATTGTTAATAACCTATGTCCATCGTATTTACATGACATGTTACCACCCAAAGTATCAACTTTTAGTAGATATGTGTTACGAAATCAGAATAATCTGAATTTGCCGCTAGCACGAACAGTTACATACCAACAATCATTTATACCTTCTTCAATCAAATAATGGAATGAGTTACCCTCTGAATACAGAAGTGCAACATCATTATCAAATTTTAAACATATGATTAAAACAACCATTACAGCTCCACCTCCATACTTCTCAATCGGCAACCGTAGAGCTAATATTTTACATACACGCCTAAGGCATTCTTGCAGTTCCCTAAATGCAGACCTCTTTAAAGTAAATTTATCTGATACTTTGTCCTGACCTTGTGGAAACCCATGTGAAAACAACATACACTTTTTTCTTGAATGTCCCAATTACACTATTCCCAGAAATATCATGTTCGCTAACATTATAAAAGCTGGAACTACATGTACAATACAAAATATTCTCTACGGTGATGTATCACCTATCTGAAAGTCACAATAACCTCATCTTCAACAGCGTTCAAAAATATATACTGTCGACTAATAGATTCGAGTAACCCTTTATCATTAATACAGAATATCGCTCTGCGACCATTTATTATTAATTACGCCATCAGTGAATAAACTTCATGCATGTATATGAATACATGTGTATCTCTACCTCCTTCTGTAAACATAATGTTTACGGGTATATATATCCTGGTGTATGTGTGTAAATATGTGTATGTGTATGTATATATATATATATATATATATATATATATATATATATATATATATATATATATATATATATATACATATATATGTATGCATGCGTATTCAAGGGTATATGTGTATGTATGTACATGTAGTGTGTGTATGTAAGCATATGTGTACATGTACATAAGTGTATGTATGATTGTGTAATTATATATGTAGTCTTGCATGTATTTTGGATTAATGTGTATAAACAAGTAAACTGTGTCTATAGGCAATTCTTATGCATGTATATGTTATTCTTGCAAACATTATGTTTATGTTCGTGTGTAAATATATTTCTCTTTGTTACTATAAATGTAATATGTGCATATGTATTTGAGTATGTGTATGTATGTATGAGTATGTATGATTGTGTGTATATATGATTATGTGTATATGTTTGTATTTCTGTATACGTATGTATATGTATGTGTGTATGTATAAGTGTATATATATGTATAATCAATGTCTGTACATATAGAGTAGGGAAAGGGCCACCTAAGTTGGATAACTTTTGCCCAATCCCGTTGACCATATATGTCAATAAAATATGTTTAAAACAAACACAAGCATCTTCAATTCTTTAACATATGCACTTACTATTTATTGTGAAAAGGTATCCCAGATAATTTATACCAACTGTGATCCCTTATTGATAACGGTGATTTGCTTTTATGATCGTAAATTACAATAACTTATATCATCTGTAAACTAAATATGAGACCAGATTATATTAAACCAATATTCAGAAAGACGAAATAAAACTGGCAATCTTTTTCAGAGCCTGAAACCTACTAAACATATGAGAAAGTGTACTTTGTGATAATGATTAACATATATACACGACCAACACACATTGAAAATTATACCCTATTCCTAGCTTATATAACTTGCTTATCAATTAGATACACTTTATCAAAAAGTAGATATACTTCATTCTTGTTATTCAAAGGATGTACAACGAGTAAATGAGTAAAACTGATAGTCTGATATATGATTATATCGGTCAGCTGTTTTGCTCGGTCTAATGTTAAGTGGTTAAGTGTCCATCTGATCGCACCTGCTGAGCAGCGTAACACCATCAGATGCATTAGAGTCATCCTATGACTTGAGGATGAATGGGAGCCATGGCGCCAACAAAGTTAAAAATATATTGTACTTGTGTGGCGATGTTAAATGTAATCTATAAAAATATGGCTAGAAAGGATACGGAAGTACGAGGTATTAAATCATCAGTGTCTTTGAAACGAAGTGAGTTTTGTGAAAAGGGATGCGATAAAATAAGTCCGTTATCACACACTGGAAATCATTGTGATCATAATATATAATACACCCCTAATGTGTCCACCCCTACGACTTTAGAACATAGCATCTAAACACAAATATATTAATACATTAATGTATAAGAAACTTCATTGAATTTTGAAGATGTGTAAATTAGAAACGCTCAATGATCGCAAGTAAAAGCACAACAGCAGATTATTTTCAAACTAATTGTAGTTAGTTGCAACTTTGTGTGGATGTTGGGCACCATACGAATAGCTTTTTGTACAAACTGAATCTTATTCATGACATTTATAGTTTGATGATAGTTTTAAAAGATCGAAATCCTCATTTTCAAAAGCCCAAAGGAATAAGTCTTTAGTTTGACGTATCTTTTACGAAATCATTACAAATTTGACACCTTGAGAAAATGATATTTCGCTGAGTGTTCCAAGCCAATGGAACCTAAGCATCATGTGTAGGTACACAGGACGAGACTTTGTCCGCGGCATCACTATAAAAGATGGTAAGACTGAAACTAAACATGTTGTGACACAAATACCAGATAAGTCACCGGTATCCACCGTGGGTAGGGTCCTTGATGTCCCTGCACAAAGATGTAGTTGTTCAGGTGTTTCCCTGCGGCTTAAACCCCAACAGATGTACTCAAGACACCATGATATACATAAACGATGATTATTTGCTTCAAAGTTACCTCGTCAATGACGCTAATAATCTGCTACAGACAAAATGCGTCCAGTTGACGTGATACTAGCCTGTATGTGGGATCGTTATTGTCACACCTTCTGTGATATTTGTGAGTTAATTACCCGACGATGTCAACCATTTGCACAGGACCCTGGAAATCTTGCCGTATACACTACGCAGCTGGAGACAATGGCAAATACAAAGTTCAGATCCAAATTTATAACACATGACGGTTGTATTGAATGGAAAAAAATGCAAGAGGATTTCAAATCTGAATTCGCCAGTTTAACTGAAAGGCAGAGACACATTAGCGCATTATGATAACCTTAAGTACCCGCTCTTTATTCACCGTCTGTAATAAAAAGTATATTATACTGAAACATTATCTGGATATACGGGTTGTAAACCATATTCTTGTCCATGTCATGGTGATCTGCCGCCCCCATTATGTAAAAGGCATGGCTGTTGTAACTAACTCTACTTGTAACTAGCTCTACAGCAGCGTCATGACCTTGACCCTTTACTACTGGGTACGTAGTTCCTTGTAGAGGTAAATGTACAGCTCCAGAGAAGGGCATTTACTTTCCAAACAGTCCCTCTTTAACGGAAACGTCGTAACGCCAATTCGCTTGGTCAAACGTTATACTTAATAAAGTTGTTTTATGACAAACAAATATTTTGCACTTCGAGTAGGCACCTTTCTATATTTTACTCCCACACCGTAGACACCTGACCAGTCTGTGACAAGTGATCATCACGAATTCTTATCGAAACCGTTTACATATGGTTTGTCTGTCTCAACTCACAATGGTTGAAGATTTATGTATATGAACAGTGTATGAATCTATCATCCTAAGATAAATTATTGGTCTTGTTTAACGCCGCACTATTCCAGCTATATGACGGCGGTCTGTAAATAATCGAATCTGGGCCAGACAATCCAGTGATTGACATCATGAGTATGGATCCACAATTTGGATACGATGACATGCATCAACCAAGTCAGCGAGCCTGACCACCCGATCCCGTTACTCGCCTCTTACGACAGGTCTTGTCGCCTTTTATGGCAAGCATGGGTTGTATTAGATAAAGAGTATTATGTAGATGTTACATCTATAAGACTCAATTTCCAAATTTCCTCGTGCCATTCTAAGTATATCTCCAGTTGTTCTGCTAAAGTTTACAGTTTCTGTTCAGTTTCATGATACATTACACACAATGTACAAGGTGTAATGTGAATTAAAGGGTTAAGAAAGAAATTATTGTCGATGTGATTAATTTATAATTACACTTACGATTCCATGTAATTTTGCAAATAGTTCTTACTGAAGATGATGGCACCATTCCGACTGTTTGTAAATAGGTGCGACCTTTTACATAAACGTTAGTGCTTCGATGTCTTCCCTAGGTATTAGACGAGCAACTACATATTTAGGGAAGAAATCGAAGCACTGCAAATGTCTTTAGAACATAAGGAATGCTATGAATTGTCCCATGGAAATTGATCTCAAAACGAGTGAATTTCCTTCCTTCTAGCCACAGACCTGACCACTCTGCAGCGTATGTACCATGAATGACTTTTAAACTTATAAAACTATTAAACAGAACTGTGATATTGTACTTTAGTAAAAAGTTGTTCCATGTTTAAAGTCAGCGTCATTCTAATCGATACGAGGCCGGATACTGATTCTGAAAAAAGAACATCTGTTTACTAAAGGAAAAAAGCATATTTAGTCATAAAATATATGAGAAGGCGATTGACTAGAATAAAGTTCAAACCCAGCCAGTTCAGCTCATTATATCACTTGCATGTCCATGGCGGACAAATCACTTCTCTGGAGTTCGGGGACCCTATCTTTGAAGCTTTTGGTTTCATATTTATTGCATAAACAAAGTTATAATTTCAATCTACGTGTCACTTGTTAGAATCAATTTGTGATAGAATCCAGTCGAATGGGTTTTTTTAAAGAAACTGATGAGTGGTGTATATTTCCTCTCATAAATGAGAACTGATTCTGTATTTCTGTAGGTTATGTTGGAAAAACACCGTTCCTTTATGGAGAAATGTATGTTTTGTTCTTTACATTTTAATGCCTGAAGCGTCATATGATGTAAAACAAATAACTGTTCATAGAGGGTATTGATGTAATTGGTTGTGTATCTATATACTGCGAGTATCTTCCCTGTGGAATCGATCCTTTGTTTCATGGTGTTAAAGATCTTCCATTGTATTTAGGATTATTTTGAAATAAATTGACTGATAGTTTCTCCAGAGTGAAAGGTCATGTTGAAGACATGTCCTGTTGGCGTGTGTCAGAAAAGTGGTGTGTGAAAAGTGTCTGGGTGTCCAATTGTTAGATCTGATGTTAAGATATTAAGCAGTCAACATAAGATTTTCGCTCGAGTCCGTCTCGCTCACTTTCAACACTTTACAGTGCCCATTGCTACGCCACCATTACATATTGTTCACGACGTTAAATCTTAATTTTTAGCTAAGATAAATGAGAAAATTACAACAGTTGACAAAAAGGTTCTCTTCAGCACCATTAGATTGAAATGAAGACAGGACTGACACGTGGATTTCAACAATTTCTAATGTTAGATACACTTAATGACACTTCTAAATGTCACTGAAAGATCTTAAAAAGAAAGATTAGTTCATTTTTATTTTGTTAGAATTAAAATCCAATTGTGTGCGTAAATAACAAATGAATGCCAAATTTTCGTTTTTGTTCGAAAAACATTATTAAGTAATATATTCCCACAGAAAATCGTTCAAAAACATTAATTTGTTGAAGGATTTTATTCTCGGAAACATCAAGATTGACAGACCAGAAGCCTTGGTAGGAAATGTATTACTAGAAATTGACTCAGGTGCATTCATTGCTTTGACAAAATGGTTCCCTACAATTTAGATGTTTTCCTGTCGTGTAAAATTGTAATAATTTTAAACCTTACAGATAAACATACAAATTATAGATTTATTAAGCGCATCTTTATCAAGATAGTCCCTGCCCCAAATCGCTCATTCATATGCTCTTTTGTCTGATGGTCTCGAGGGTTGAAGCTATTGACACATCCTGGATCAGCTGCTAAAGGTTCTTTTTCAATAGGTTGTTATCGCGGCTCGTGGCACCGTCGTAATGCCTGTTCGGGTTGGAAAATTCCTGTAGGTACACTGGAGCCACGCCACTGAGTTAGTTAAAGATAAATATCAGCAGCTTGACAATGATTCTCCGTCTGATCTGTTTCTTTATGTTGGTTTGGTTGGTTTGTTGTTTAACGCCGCACTCAGCAATATTCCAGCTATATGACGGCGGTCTGTAAATAATCGAGTCTGTACCAGACAATCCAGTGATTGACGTTTCTTTATGTAATTGAATCAGAATTTCTTCTCTGATTGGCAAAATCAAAACAAGGAAAGATGGGCAATGTTTGTTTGTTTATTTGTTGTTAAACGCCGCAGTATTCCAGCTTTATGACGGCGGTCTGTAAATAATACAGTCTGGACCAGACAATCCTGTGATTGATATCCTGAGCATCAATCCACGCAATTGGGATCGATGACATGCATCAACCAAGTCAGAGAGCCTGACCACCCGATCCTGTGAGTCGCCTCTTACGACAAGCATAGTCGCCTTTTACGGCAAGCATGGGTTGATGAAGACTTATTCTACCCCAGATCTTCACGGGTCAGACGGGCAATGAGTTGGGCCTTTTTTTGGCAGATAATCAGGACCGATTATTCTCTGGCGTTGACGTTTCGAAAGTAATATTAACCTTGTTGAAAACTATTCATCAGTTTTAAGAAAATAAACGTGGGACTAATGAGCAAGACTTATGTATAAATCAATATGTATAAATCAATAATCTTGCGTTACTGAGTTATCCCTGCCAGGAACATTTACGTATTCTTTTGCTACACATGTCAGTAAACATGTTGATAAATAACATGTTTGTATAACGATTGTGTGTTTAATGAATTGAATAATCGAAATCAGTTTTTCCTTTAAATTTGAACAAGTAAGTTCGTAATACTATTTGACATGGTTTTACCGTTTTAAATATAATTATTTCATTTATTCAAATGACGTAGTCATATGCATACGGAATGATTGTATCTGCACACTTAACATTCACATTACAAATATTATTTCTACTCCCGTGACATAGACATTATGAGTTGTGATTCTGTGTTTGCATACTTGGGATGCATGATAAAAATAAATATTAATATTTTAAATACAAATGAAAATATTATTTGTCTAAACATGACAAATTTGCAAATTTGTGTTTCTTCCCACTTTACGTACACGAAACAAAATGTGTTTCTGTAGATATAAATAAACATATGACAGGTGTGTCAACACGCTTGAGATTCGTGACCTATAATGATATAATTGTGGACGTTTTGTTTCTATGGACTTGACATACTCAAGTATATCCATAGTACATATATATGCATAATCATTAATGCACAGTGAATGCTGCGCTATACAAATAGCAACAATAAAACTTTCAAAACGTTTTATGGTGGACACGGGGAGGACATTTCCAAATTTAACGCATCAGTGACAAACATGATGTCCTGTGCAATTCCCCATTTTGACTTGTACCATATGTTATTTTCTTCAAGTTAACAATGGACTTGACTTTGCATGTGTTTGTGATGTTAGCCACCGTCTGAGCAGGATACGCTCACCTTTTAGCGAGCACCTGGTGTCATCACCAAATGATACTGGTTCATAAACTGATGTTTTCAGAATAGTACAATCGAATCTGCTTTCAGCAGAGACTTATGAATATGAAAATGGTTATGTCGTTTTTATTTACAAGCTTAAATATCGTTCGTCACAATGGGATATAATTTCGCAAAAGAGACATGTTAACATATCTGTTCGCTAGTTTCAGGTGATTCATCAACACGAAACTGTCAACATAAATACCAGTTTTCCAAGGCTCTCGTTTTAAATGTATTGAATTCCCTGTTTAAATACCATCCCAAACTAGACAAAGCAAGTCTCTAAAGTGGCATTTTTTTAAAAGCTGCACATACGAACATCACTGTGACTTATGACTTATGACTTATAGCTGGTGGTAGTTATACGGATGTTCCTGTCTTCTACAACCAGTACACAATCCTGTAGACCCACGTTTAGTACCAGTATTTAGAATATCCATACATCCAGTGATAGAAGTATTTAAAACATGTTCTGTTGTCTTTTTGTGGCGAGAAATAAATTGTGCAGCAATCCAAGTAAACGAAGCTTTCTTTAACATTAGGCGAAAAAAGAAAAAGTGAATCAGATACTTCCACTCTTTTAACATTCAGACATATTGACTGCGCTGAGTTATATATTACCTTATTTATCTACCTATAATAATCTATATTAATGTGTATATGCATCTTTAATAAAGAATAAAGGCATAGTTAAACATATTTGGTTGTTTTTTTGCATGCTTTAAAAAATTCAATTAGATCGCTGAATTTATCCACGCAAAATTTCTCTTCTTATCAAATTTGAATACTTGATGACCATCTAATCTTGTTAATGTAAGCATGGAAGGATACTATTATTTTGTATTTAAAGAAATGCGTCAGCCTGTGCATATATGTATGAGTGTTGAATACAGTCAAAGCCGCACTCGAAGACCAGGTGCAAGCGTATGTTAATTACTTGCACTTGTTACTAATCCGCCGGTAGAGCTGAGGTGTGCTGTATCTCCCGGACCAGGTGCGAGCAGAGTGCTTCGTCCCACCACCACCACCACCTGTGTCCCATCTATCTTACTTATATTGACTCATCAATACCACCTAGAAGATTACTTCCAGTGGAGAAAGACGAAAAAACGTCCAAATCCACGAAACAAGGGTTGATGTAGCTGGGAGGTATTTCGTCGACTGTACGCTAAGTCAGGATTACCCCTTGCTGTGATAGCTTTCATTTGGTGCTTGTGCGCAGGTAAGCGTTAGGGGAGGGACCATCGCTAGCTGATAGCTTTAACTGGTCGCCATAGAAATACTCTTCTCTTATCTAAACTCCTTGCTCCAACAGTTGAGCGCCAGTAAACACTGAAACAAAACAGTTATCTTTTACTGTGGGCCTCTAAGCTCCTCACACCATCTCCAGCTTTGGGCGGAGCCGTGGCTGTGCGAGTCCATCTCAGTGATCGTGACACGGAGCTGTCACTCTTTGCAGCGTGGTATGTAACAGCAGGCGATTCCTCATTCCACGAGCACCTCGTGCTGCACGGACTGGGTGATTGCTTCGCCTGCCGCTTCCCCCTCTGCTCAGCGTACGACACCTGGCCTGTCAGCTCGGCAGCCATGTTTACCCGACAGCTCCATACACCAACATGGCGATCAAGCCGGAATGCTTCTGCAAACGCGCAGCGCCCTCTTCACACCTCGCCCGGAAGTTACCATTGATTTAGATAACACGTTTTATCACTTTAAATCCGCACAGAGCTTTTCCCGCTATTGCTGTTTTATTGGGATATAACTAAGAAATGTTCTCCGAGGTATTTTTCCATCCAGCAACCCCATGACCACCTGCAGCTGTGGACATTGATCAACATAACGGCCCAGCTTATCTGCCGGCTGGGAACTGCAAGACTAGGCCACTGCACATCTGCACATCGTTGCGCTACACCTCTTGCCAATCATTGCCTCCCCCAAATTCTGGCACCGCATTTTTGCTGTTGTCAAGGTAACTGTGTCAATGCGGGGAAACAGAAATGCACCTCCTGATTCGGTTCAAAGTAGGTCAACTATAGGACCTCCACAGATTTTTCTTACATTAATACGAGTCAACTACAGGACCTCTACAGATTATTTTTACATTAATACGAGTCAACTAAAGGACCTCCACAGATTATTCTTACAATAATACGAGTCAACTAAAGGACCTCCACAGATTGTTCTTACATTAATACGAGTCAACTAAAGGACCTCCACTGATTATTCTTACATTAATACGAGTCAACTAAAGGACCTCCACTGATTGTTCTTACATTAATACGAGTCAGCTACAGGACCTCCACAGATTATTCTTACATTAATACGAGTCAACTAAAGGACCTCCACTGATTATTCTTACATTAATACGAGTCAGCTACAGGACCTCCACAGATTATTCTTACAATAATACGAGTCAACTACACATGATTTTGCATATATATATATATATATATATATATATATATATATATATATATATACATATGTGCGTTATTACGACCCTGTAGAGTGGTATAAATATGTACTGCTGCCAGCTGCAAAGGGTATATATATATTATGTAAGCTACATTCCTCTCCAAGCCGGTTTGGTGCAGGACAAGTCTTCCAATTAACAGGGGTAATATATCAGCAAAAAGAATGTGTATGCTTTGTGCTTTAAATCTACAAGATAGCACGGAAAGTAATAATAACACAATTAACATATTTATGAAACTTCTTGACGATGATGCCAAAGTGCGCATCTCTCAGGAACTTGTGAACAAAAACAGTCACTAATTTCAACCTTTCCCCATTCACATAAATGTTTGAAATGCTTTGACGTCAAAACGTCAGTTTTCGCCTTTTCCCAAAGAATTCCTCATTTCCGTTACAAAGTGCGTCGAGCGATTCCACCCATGCTGTAATTGGCTGCAGTAGGTGGCCGGTCGTGTTTGTCTTGCCACATAGGGATCACAGCCGCGTTCTCACCATGCCTAGCGCGTCACCGGGACACTGTCCTTCTGTCCCAAACCCACGCAACAGTGGTCAACCAATGTCTGTCTCACTGAACGAATGGCTACCATAGGAAAACAGGAACAGTCACATCGGAACAGGAAAGTCTTTTGGCTAAGCACGAATGAACAAATATACGAAAATGCTCTATGTGTTAGGAAGCATGAATTAATTCATGAACTGATCAGAAATATAATTAGGCCGAGTCACACTGGGGTTATCAGTCATGAAATGCTTAATGTTGTCACTCAATGTATTCGACAAAGGGGTATTTTAAACCAAAAGGGGTAACCGCCGTAACGGCTTTGCTTACATGTAGGTAACTAGCTCCTCACTCACCCACATAGGTGTAAATATTCAGTTAATTAAAATCACAATTAATGGTTGGGACAAATGTAAATGTTTTATGACTAACGATATGCATTAATTATGTGCGCTCTGTTAAAACCGGCAGTCCCAGATACACGTCTTGTAGTTGTCGAGCGTCTAACGTCGGCAGATGTCGGAGACAAAAGGGGTCATGTCGTTCGTACAGTAAAACATGAAACCTTGATAAAACAAATCAAAATACCAAACACAACACCATTAAATACAGACGGTTAGTAACACCAGTGAGTCACTGGGACGATGTCATTTGCAGCAGATGTGAATTTAACAGCAAATGAATGTTCACGTTTACGTAATTCACTTTAGATAACTTAACAGGAACGGCAAATTTTCACTATTCATTTTATACAATAGTTTTGTTAATTGTTTTTGTCGACAGACGAATGATCTTTTTGTCATATGTTATTCTTTAATATTCGTTTGAAACATATTACGATAAATCCAGGCTTGTAATTTAATTCAACAGTTGTGAATGTACTTTCAAAAAACAATAACATTTTTATAATTTAATATATGTTGAAATGCCTTATTTGAATTCGGGAAGTGTTATCGCCCATGCTTACCGCAGTAAATGTCCTTCCAGATGTTGTTTAATACAGGCTGGTATTTAAATTTGGTTATTGGACTCCAGTTTCCCATGAAGTTGCAATCCCATGTCAACTTAGTTTGTTGCTGACGTAAGATAATAAACATTAATTGAGAAATTATTGTGGTGAAACTTAATATTTCCCCAACATTGATCAAATGCTAGCATGCGACAGCTACACAACGGACAATACTAAATTATTCCATTCAAGCTTTTGGTACCATTGCGTGATATTGAGTACTATAGCTAATATGAACAAACAACAAAGAAAGAATCATTTTAATTCTTCTTTAGAATATGTGCAGTGGATAGTCTTTTTAATGCAAAATTATTATGAAAATTGGAAATTACATGGGAGAAACAATAAATGTATAAAATATTATTAAATTTAGTCGAGATAAGATTAAGTATGCAGAGTATGTATTAGTGTATAAACCAATATTTGATGACATGCAGTTTCTCTATTGTAAGTGTAATATATAGTCGGTTTAAAATAAAACTTGTAATGGATTATCTGATTAAAATTTATGTTATTTGGATTTACATGTCTTATCGAGATTTTCGTTCAGTGATGATTATCTCACACCGATGTTCCATAAACCTATTTCAAGGTATTCCAGGAATAAAGTTGAATTTCATCTGAAATATGAATATATAGATAAATAAATAGTGATATCAGATGCCTACCTACCACGCACAAGCGTCATAGCGAAGGTTTTAGCAAAATGGAAATTGATGAAAAACTTGATAAATATCATGTTTTAGTTTTATGTAAAACATGATCTATCAACGGAATAGAAACCGTTCTAGCAGGAGGACAATATGGCACGTAAAGAAACAGGTCTACAGAACAGTTTTGTACGTCGTTTAATAATTATCTGGTTAAATACAACTTATATCGCAACCATTGCGCTAAAGGAAAACAAACGTGAAGACCGTTTTAAAAAGAAGACAGTTTTGACTCATTACATTAGAACGGTATATTTTTATTTGTTTCCTGTTGAAAGCGGCTTTATATGCCATATAGCCATGCCGGGTTTATGTATGGCTTGAATATTTTCTCGATATTCGTTTAATTTTGTCGATAATCTGGCCCAGGGTACTTTAATGATCAAGAAACATTTTAAGAAACAAATAGAATTCATTTAACAATTTCACCTCCACCAATCGTACAACTTTAACTTGTCACGCATCATGCAGAGGTGTAGGTTTTTCACGTATTGAGTTGATTTATCACATGTTAAAAGTTGTGACGCAAAGGGGGAAAATGTGGTACTGCGTGTTTCTCCTGATAATCAACTCCAGATAGAGTCTTAATGTCGCATTACATCACTACACTGTGGTATGTCACAGGTCCACATGCAAACCAATCAGAATATATGGTGTTCACGGTTATGTAATAACAACATATATGTCACATTGTAAAAATCCATTTTACTGATGGAATTTTGCAAATTCTTAACTACGATTAATTTATCAATTGTATTAATTTTGTTAATGCTGCATCTTATATGTTCTACATATGCACACTGGAGATGATGAACATTAAATCACCTCATGATTAATTTACTTCCAAGGGTTATGTCATCACGTTACGATACTATAGATAGCTGAAAATTCCAGGAGTGTTCGACAACGCGAAGGTATCGGGCTTATATGTCAGTTCGACTCAGGTTGTTAAATCCCAGTCGTGTCGTGAGAATCTTGGACCAAGATAACAACTGAGGCAGATGATGCTTCTTTATCGTACGACGATATAGTTTTAGACTTGAAACGCTAGAATTTTAAACACCAACGGAAAATATATGCCCCACTTTCATATGCCTAAAAACCTAAATATGTTTAAATTTAAATTACTTTTTAATTTTAAAACATAAGTGTTATAATAAAACTCGGTACATCCCGTAATGTCATTATGAAAACTGTAAAATCTCCCATGTAAACCATCCCGCCATCGTAATTAAGTATATACTGTTTGTAAATTTGCACTTAATATGCCGCGTATCCCGGTCTGAGTGTACATAAAGTTCTGTTCTGTTTTGTCGTTGAGACTGGCTAATTACATGGACATTGCGATAATTTGGGTGGTACATTTTAGAATAGTTATATCATTCTGAATTAGATACAAAGCCATAGCTTTTTAATTCAGCGTTAAACTGTGTCGATTGCACACACGCACAGCATGCCACTTTGTATTATTTATTTAGATATACGATACAATACCCAGGTAACGAACCCTACCTTTAGAAAACTAATAACACGTCCCCGTTAGTTAACGCTATACACTAACGTAAGCTAGTGTTTACACGTATTAAACATATAAGCAGCCGTTGTACATAACGATGTAATGTTACAGCCAAGAGCGTTGTTCCACAAAGCGGTCTCACTCCTCCCATGCTTTAACACAGCCATACGACTGCCTCGTGTAAGTGGTCTTCATTCTTTAACGCTGTACATTATTATACAAGAATTGATGTTTCGAAGTACCACGGATCTGATGTGTTAACAATATTACTGTTGTAACTCAAGTTTCACTACTGTGGTTCAACCTGCCTGGTTTGATGAAGGATGGACATGTAAAATCCCTGCGTCAATGCAATGAACATGTATCAAACTTGCACAAACACCACCATGAAAGGTAAAGGTGTCGGTCCAAGTGTGTTGACAGAGATTGGACTGGATACAGAGTCAGACTCTGTCGTATGTCGTGCCGCGGTCAGGGGACATACTTGCGGGTACACAGATGTCGAGTGTTTGCTGCTATGGTCGGACACATGTTTACAAACAGTTATTTTGGAATTGAAAGTGTACACGGACATGTCGTTGCGTGTTTGACGTCGTAGGCGACGCCGTAGCGAGATGTTGTGTAGCAGTAGGGCGAGAAACAGTGACCAAAGTCCGGTGGCCGAAGTGGGTTTGCCCACTTCTCTGGACATGACGGGCTCAGATCGGGGGGAGTTAGGGGGAAGATGCGAAAAACAAAATTGACATTCCGAGTTAAACGATAAAGTTGAGTAAACACAAAAGTAATTTGCATCTGTCTGTGTGTCCTACTTCCGGTCAACTGTGGAATCCTGGGTACGTAACTGCGCATTGATGGCGTTTGCGTGAAAGGTCAGCGCGTGATAACATGGGTCATTTGCCTGACCTTTGAAGAAACGGATTGCAGGCAAACATTGTAAAGGTTCCTTTCACACTGCCATCAATTACAGGAGTCAAGTCGTTTGAGGAACGGGGAATCAGGTCCTCGGATACCACTGACCTAGAAGCAAACAACCGCAGTTTACCTTCCATCTTACCTCTCAAGTCAAGCTTCAACACAAGCCTAGTATCAGCGATGGTGTGTGTACTCTCTGCCACTCGTCAGGCGCTTGTCGAATCATCCATTTGTACTGTTAAAGCACTGACCTTAATCTCAAATAACGCAGGGATTAAATTGTAAGGTTTGATAAGAGACAGGGGAAGTCGGAAGACTTATGAAATAGTGGCGGGTAGCGTACATGTGTTATGTAATCACGCCGAGGGCATTAAAACTGTCTCCGTCAAGAAGAGAGCAGGTTGGGTACAGGTCTTCGTCTAATATGGAAGATAGTTGATAGCGTACAGGCCTCCGTCATTTATAAAAGACAGCGGTTAATGTACATGCCTCCTTCATTTATGGAAGATAGTAGGTAGTGTATAGGCCTCCGTAATATATAAAAGATAGCAGATAGTGTACAGGCCTCCGTCATATATAGCAGATAGTGGATAGTGTACAGGTCTCCGTCATATATAGAAGATAGTGTACAGACTTCCGTCATATATATAGAAGATAGTAGATAGTGTACAGGCCTCCGGCATATATAGCAGATAGTGGATAGTGTACAGGCCTCCGTCATATATAGCAGATAGTGGATAGTGTACAGGTCTCCGTCATATATAGAAGATAGTGTACAGACTTCCGTCATATATATAGAAGATAGTAGATAGTGTACAGGCCTCCGGCATATATAGCAGATAGTGGATAGTGTAAAGGCCTCCGTCATATATAGCAGATAGTGGATAGTGTAAAGGCCTCCGTCCTATATAGAAGATAGTGGATAGTGCACAGGCATCCGTCATATATAGCAGATAGTGGATAGTGTACAGGTCTCCGTCATATATAGAAGATAGTGTACAGACCTCCGTCATATATAGCAGGTAGTGGATAGTTTACAGGCATCCGTCATATATTGAAGATAGTGTACAGGCCTCCGTCATATATAGAAGATAGTGTACAGGCCTCCGTCATGTATAGAAGATAAGTGTACAGGCATCCGTCATATATAGAAGATAGTGTACAGGCATCCGTCATATAAAGAAAGTAGTGGAAAATGTACAGGCCTCCGTCATATACAGCAGATAGTGTACAGGTCTCCGTCATATATAGAAGATAGTGTACAGGCATCCGTCATATATAGAAGGTAGTAGATAGTGTACAGGAATCCGTCGTATGTAGAGGATAGCGGGTAGTGATCAGGCAGCTGGCCTCTATAGAGTATGGAAGGCATTGCACAGGCCACTGACCTATATAGAAGATAGCGAGTAGTGTACATGCCTCCGTCATATATAGAAGATAACGGATAGTGTAGAGGCCTCCATAAATATAGAATATAGCGGGCTGTGTACAGACGTCTGACCTATATAAAAGATAGTGAGTAGTGTATAGGCCTCCATAAGTACAGAAGACAGCGAGTAGTGCACAAACCTCTGACCTATATAGAAGATCGCGGATCGTGTACTTGCCTCCGTCACATACAGACAGACAGACAGACAGACAGTTTATTCAGTAAGAAGGCCATAGGCCAATAATACAGACAATGTTTGATTGCATGAACTACGCATGCCAAGGAAGTAGTCGATTTAAGTTTCTCTTAGCCGTTGGACTTTATATAGATATAAACATGTGTTATATACAACATCAAAGTTTTCTGATGAAATAATTTCAGTAAAAGATGTTACAGTTTGAAACTTGATATACTGTTTAAGATACATATTTCTTAGGGCTGAATAACGCTCACATACAAGTAAAACATGAAATTCATCTTCAATAAAAGGTATACCATTTTCTATACAATATTTACATAAGCGTTCAGTGTATGGGACATTTGTGTATCTCCCCAAGTCAATTGCAAGTTTAAACTTGCTACATCTGAAACGAGTCATACATATTCTCAGATGTACTGGTATGGGGAGTGTAAGATATTTTTCTACATTCAACAGGGATTTAAAATGTTTATAATAAAAGGTATCAGATATACTATTGATAGAACTACACCATGATTGTTGAAGGTTATCAAATAATCTTTGCTTAAAAAGATGAATAAATACCTTCACATTGCCAACATCTTGTGTTAACCATACATATCCAAAACCTAATTTAAACAAAATATTCTTAATGTGAGTAGCCCATGTGGTGCGACCAGAATGGTCCAGTGATTTGAGCATTAAATAACATTGGCGAGGCAGTCTGCGCTCGTCCAAACGCAGTAGCCTGCACCAATACTTGATGGCCCTTGTGGTATACACAAGTTGGAGAGGGGCTCTTCCGCACTCTCCTAAAACCATTGCATTGTTTGTTGTTTTACCTGTATTTAGAAACCATTTACACATTTTGTTCTGTACATCTTCAATAATTTTACAATATGAGATGCCCCAAATTTCTGCGCCGTAACAGACAATAGGCACAATCATAGCATCAAATATCTCAAATAAATCTTGACAGGGTATATTACCAACTTTCTTTTGATATCTATATAATGTCATAATGGCCTTGTTACTCTGTGCAGCAAGAGTATTTAGTGCCTTAGTCCAAACAAGTTTGGGCGTGAACACAATACCCAAATATCTATAAAACGACACGGTTTCAATATATACACTATTAAATTTCCATTTTTCATAATGTCTAAGGGGTCCACCATTTCTGAATACCATAACTTTGGTTTTCTTCAAGTTTACCTTCATGCCTGTGGTATTGCAAAAATGTTCCAAGGCATTGATCTTCTTTTGTAAATTTAAAGGTGTATCAGCAATAGATGACACGTCATCAGCAAACATAAGTGCATATATTGCTGGGCAGTCTTTAGTAATAAAGACAGTTTGTCCTCCATAATTTTCCATAAAATTTACAAGTTTATTTATGAATATTAAAAACATCTGAGGGCTGAGGATGCATCCTTGACGGGTACCTATATTACACTTAAAGTATTTGCACTCAGTAGGTGTTCTAACACAGGCACACAGTTTATTGTACATTGATGTAATAATAGACAGAAACTTTCCGCAGACACCAATATCAGCCAAACTCTGTAACAACATATTGTGATCAACATTATCAAAAGCTTTTGAGAAATCTACAAATAAGCAGTAGAACCTTCCTTTCTTTTTACATGCATACTTTTGGATAATGGCCTGTAGTGAAAATATATGATCTGTCGTGGAATAGTTGGGTCTAAATCCAGCTTGAGATTCGTCAATGATATTGTTATCATCACACCACCTCTGTAGTCTAGCATTAATAATAGATGTAAATACTTTGCATACTTTGCATTGAAGATAGTGTACAGGCCTCCGTCATATATAGAAGATAGTGTACAGGCCTCCGTCATGTATAGAAGATAAGTGTACAGGCATCCGTCATATATAGAAGATAGTGTACAGGCATCCGTCATATAAAGAAAGTAGTGGAAAATGTACAGGCCTCCGTCATATACAGCAGATAGTGTACAGGTCTCCGTCATATATAGAAGATAGTGTACAGGCATCCGTCATATATAGAAGGTAGTAGATAGTGTACAGGAATCCGTCGTATGTAGAGGATAGCGGGTAGTGATCAGGCAGCTGGCCTCTATAGAGTATGGAAGGCATTGCACAGGCCACTGACCTATATAGAAGATAGCGAGTAGTGTACATGCCTCCGTCATATATAGAAGATAACGGATAGTGTAGAGGCCTCCATAAATATAGAAGATAGCGGGCTGTGTACAGACGTCTGACCTATATAAAAGATAGTGAGTAGTGTATAGGCCTCCATAAGTACAGAAGACAGCGAGTAGTGCACAAACCTCTGACCTATATAGAAGATCGCGGATCGTGTACTTGCCTCCGTCACATACAGAAGCTAACGGATAGTGTGCAGATCTCAGTCATATATAGCAGATAGTGGATAGTGTACAGGCCTCCGTCATATTTGTAGATAGCGGGTAGTGTATAGGCCCCCGTCATATATAAAAGATAGCGGGTAGTGTACAGACCTCCATATTAATCTAAAAATAACGGGTAATCTACGCACCTTCGTCATATAATTACAATAGTGGGCAGTACAAACGTCAACGTAATATATCGAAGATGGAGGATAGTGCAATGACCTACATCCCGTACAGAAGATGTGTCGGGTTGTTTTCTTGCGAACGTCATACAATTAAAACAATGAATAGTGTAAAGGCCAACGTCATATTTATTAGATAACGGGTGTAGGTGCTGAGTATATATACTGGTACCCCTTCAAAGCAGCATTCCGGTGGAACCATATTACATGTTTAAATGACGACGTTATACAGGACTCAGTGACTTCTCTATATCTGTACACGGTTGGTCGATACGGACTTCCCCGATTGCCTTGCTGTATTTGTTGTGAGAAACATCCCCTGAAGTGCAACCAAGACCTGCCAGCAACAGTGTTGCGGAGGGCGGACATATAATTACCCAACAGAGCCTAACAAAGATGAGACCCAGAAGAATACAGCTTCAGTCGTAATCTTCCGACATTTGACCATCAAACAGAGCGTGTTTAATTATGCATGTTGACATCCGTACGCAATATGAACATACAGTGTCTCAGGACGGTCTGGCGCAGGCTGCACGCTTCAGTGAAATGTATCATAGTGCGGGGGATAGACTTGGAGCGTCCCCTGTAACGGGGGTCCTGGTAGGGGGGTGTTTACTGTTCATGCCTTCTGCCCGACCTGGACATCAGGATAGCTGGAGAACAAACCACGCTGAAAGGAACCTTTCCGTCACAGCCAAAAACAATTGTCTCAGGCTAGCTCACACTTCGGCTCCAAGTTGAGGCGGATCATAAAAAGAGTGCCGCTAAAAGCTGGAAATAACCCCTCGTTTTGTCTAGCCGTGCAAATTCTACACGGCGTAGGAAAAGAAATTATACCACATCCGTGTGAAATTCATTGTAGAAAGACATAGAGGGAAGATTGCAGTTTAAGATTTAAACGTAGGCTTTATCACTGTACGTTATAAGTCTAGCGTAGAAGGGGTTGTTGATTCCGGCCTATGGATAACCCTTAAGACAGGTAATACTTCTACTCTGTTCTTCAATAATTCTATCTCTGTTTGTATTTTATTAGAGTTGTGTTTGGGGTAGATAAGGATGAAGTTCTCACCCTATTTGACTTACAAAGAAGGTACATCCTTCCTTTAATGCTAAAGAGATAGCTGGTACTGGGTAGAGTCTCCATTTCAATCTGTGACTCTTCGGGTAACTGGATAGGAAGCGTGTGAGCCACGAGGGTACAGGATGATTGCGTAAGGCGGATGTGTGTTTGGGGGTTGTGTGCCGAGGGTGGGCGGCAGCCTGGGTGTGGCTGGGCAGAGAGGGGTGAGAACAAGAACCCTCTGTTTTGGGAGTCGGCTGACATGTGTTCGTGATCGGGTTCCATGCAGTCAATATCTCAGTGTAAACCATATTGCTGACATTTTACAACGATGTCATCAAAGTGCTCGCTTTCTGTATCTGGCATGTGAACTATAATTTAACCACATCTTTCAAAATAAATCAAATTCAACAATCGGAAGTAAAATATGACCATTACATGTCTTTTCATCCACACATTAAATGCTAACAGCGTACGATATGTGCAGCTTGTATGTAGTATGCCTTTAATCTTTAACACTCGGGTGGACGGATGTCAAAGAAACAGCGGCTAGGATTTAGTCGTCGGTGTGCGTACCGATTTAGCCGTGATTCTAATCCTAGGTCTGTCAGCACCATACCATACCTGAAGGTTTGTGGTAAAGTGGTAAACGTCTATAACCTACGTAAATAAAAACAATAAAAGTATTTCTACATCATAAGAAATCGTATCTCTTCCAAAAGCAGAATACATTGTATGATTCCAGCATATGTTTATGATCCACTATCAAATAGTGATGATACCAGGTCTTCGCGAAAATGGCAGCGTATCCTGTCCCGTATCCTACGTAAAGCTGACAAGCCGTGAAATGAACAAAATATTGTTTAAAGTAGCCTTTATTCAAAACTCACCTCGTCCAACCGTAGTCCTCGCAAGTGCTTTCTTAATAGCCTTATGAAATCGCTTAAATGGAGGCATATGATTATGATCTATCATTGTTGAAACGTTTGAAACAGAGCGTCCGTTTCTCAGGAAGGACATTGTCCAATATTACGGTCTTAGCATTACGACTGTGAAACATGTGTAGCTTGTATTCTTAAACAGATTTACGACATTCGTAGCTCTACGATCGCCTTGGACACAGTGAATTCATGACCACCATGAGTTTCTTTGACATACATTAAACGCGAATAGAGATCCAAATGCTATTGTGTGATATGTCCCTTTCCTGTTTGAGCAGATTCACCATGCAAGGTACTACCATTGTACCTACCGTACCATACAAACCCTACGCTAACGTGTGAAAGTAGTGACGGGTGCCACCGATGGGGCAGAAAACGCTCACATGGCCGGGAACACTAGCTGATAGTAAGCCACAAACACATGTTTACGATATAGTGGGAATCGTAGAATGGACTCTGCTTTCCGCAGCGATTTCATATGGTTATTGAAAGGGGTTTGTCGCTTTTATTCATTTAGATACAGTACACATGTTCTTTGAGTACAATATCTACTCGAAACCAATACCGACTTGACAAAATGTTTTCATTACGTAGATGAACGTTTTTTTAAAAAACAATCCAGTTCCGTCATATGCATATTCGTATCATTTTAACAAAAACAAATTATGAGCCAAATCATAGAACACTAAAGACAAAAAGAACTGCGGAGCTCATGCACGCGTTAGAACATTCTCTAAAATAATGATTGCCGCTACAACTAAACATTATATCTTCTGCTAGCTAACTATATTATTTTCTTTTTTTCTCCTTATTTCTTTCTTCGTATGTTTCTCTTGTATGCTTTGTTTATATATTGGGAGCACAAAGCAGTATTCTTCCTGTATACTCTGAATAAATTTAATTTACGATTGAAGTGCAAATGTAAATTTATCGGAAAAAAATGTTTGACATTACCTTTTCGCGATGGTTTGTGAAAATCTGTGCACAGAAAAAAATCCTCGTAAATGTAAGTGATAGCCTACATACAATAAATGAATTAGTCGTTTGTCAACATCGACTGAAAATTCTGTGAAGGACCTTGCAATGTTTGGTGCCTATGTTGACTGTAAAGGAAGGACGAGTGTGGATTATGGTGCTGTTAGTACTGATATCAACTCATCCACATAAACGTGAGAGTCAACCAGTCACTGGATTGTTTTCTGGATCAACTGTGCCGTGACCATCACTCTGTCCTGCCACTAGGTCACGCTCACCCGTTCAGCGAACACTTTGTTATAATTCGTGAGGATAGGTTCTTACATTTTACGCTTGTTTTGATTTCTTCCTTGTGGCACACGAATACGTACTGTATGCCACAAAAGTTTTGGCATCTATATTTTGTTCTTTAACTGAACATAAGTTTTAAATCCGTGCGTGTGTGTTTGCATGTGTATGTGTGGTTTCCTGTACTAGTCCGGGTTTACATGGGTTAATAGTGCTAGTCCACTGAGATGCCATGCCACAGTTTAACACGAATATCTCATTGAGACACGTTATACAGAATCTTAGCATGGTAACAGACTTGAAATAAAATTTCCCTCAGACCACAGGACTGGCTTTTTGAGAGTCTTACCAGTCAAAAGTTGCCAGTCTCAAATTTTATGGAATTAAAACGTGATGATGCATCTATTTTTGTGGAGTCCATTATTTCAAACTTAAATAAGTAGAAGTTATGAAAAGCAACAAATGATATAACTTCTAGTTCAGTGGTTTAATAATACTGATGTTGCCCAGCAATAGATTGAATGAGTCAACTGCTTATCACTGATACCAGATCTCCACATAACTGGCCAGAAACAAGTTTCAATGAAAAGAAAACACAATAATACTGTCCTTGTAGCTAGATCATGTCACACTATCTGTTCAAATGGAGGCATGTATTACTAAGGCCCCCAAATATAAATGCAGTGGTGCCGATTAAATGCATTCTAAACATTAGGGTAGATAAGTAGGGATTTATTTATTTTTCTAAATGTAAAAGTTTATAGTTCCAATGAGACAAACACACATTTAAAATTGAATGTTATGCTCTGTGTTACCCTAAAATCAAGCGATGTATCATGATATGTACTGTAACTTCTGGAGAATTACAATTTATTAAAAAACAAAAATTCTCATTTAGAGAGTGACTGGTAGTTGTCTTCATTTGTTTTGGGTCTTAAAACTTCAAGTGACAGAACAACCCTTTTAATGCAATAAAATTTCCTTTCTAAACGTACCAGGTCTTTGAAAGGCATTTAGAAGTGATACACATAAGGAAGAGAATATATGGATATCAACTTCTTTATTATGAGGAACACAACGTTTCGGAGTATATGCTTACTCCTTCATCAAGTGAATGCATGCCATGAGGCAGAGAGCGTATATATGTACATGTAAGGACAACAATAATTAATAAGATAACAACAGGTTGAAAATAACATGGGGTAGAAACTACCAAGAGAAGCCAACAGATGATTGGCGCTGATAGGTGATCAGCAATAGACAATGGAAGCCAACACTTTACAGTAGTTAGCGCTGATGGTATGGTATTCACATGATGAAGGAGTAAGCATATACTCCGAAACGTTGTGTTCCTCAGAATAAAGAAGTTGACATCCATATATTTTCTTCCTTTCTAAAAGTAGTTATAATGTTTGTTTTATTTTGTACATAAAAAAATTAAAAATTCTCACCCTTTTCTTGTCAGGCCTTAAATTAAATTGTCAGGTCTTAAAGATTATTTTTGGACCATGTAGTTACATGGCTACCCATACTTTTTTTCCGATTAACCTTGGGGTCCATGAAAAGAATTTTGTTCAGTGATCGTGGAAAACTGTGTCTGAAACTATTATTTTACTATATATAACTCTATGTAGTCACACCAATATGTTTGAATCCATATATACACATCACTATGTATAACCCTCAATACACACATACGCATCACTAGGTATGATTCGACCCTTGAAGATCCGGGTTAGGAATAGGTCTTCAGCAACCCATGCTTGCCGTGAGAGGCGACTATGCTTGTCGTAAGAGGTGACTAACGGCTCGCTAACTTGGTAATCCCAATTATGTAGTTCGATGCTCATGGTGGCAATCACTGGATTGTCTGTCCAGACTCGATCACTTACGGACCGTCGTCATGTAGCTGGAAACTTGTTGAGTGCAACCTTAAACAACAAACAAACAAAAGATATCTCTCCATACGTATACACCACCAGTAATGACAAGTCATACTCACATTCACACACACACATAACCCTCTATACAAACATACACATCACTAGGTCGCAATACATATACTCCACTAGGTATAACATGTCATACTCACATAAACACAGCACTGTTCATAACTTTCTACATACGCCTATACATTGGGTTTGCATCAATTAGGGGGCACGGGTTGCCCAGTCGTCTAATGGTATGATGTTTGTATTTGAAATTTAAAAATCTGGAAAGCAAAACATGGTCTCGTCTGTTAAAACGCTGATCAATGAGTTTGGTACACATGGCAAAACTAAAATGTAGATTGTCCTGAAATGTTTTTTTAATATCAAACTCAAAGACTAAAAGACTCAAAGATACACCAAAGAGGACATTGCATTATTTTATTTTATTTGAAACAGTTTTTAGAACTTAAGAATATGTTTTGAATAAACAATAAAGTGACAAAACTCGTTCCATAATTATAAGAAGGTTGTCCAGAAAGAGTCCATTGTACGATTCCGTACATAAATATGTGTTTATGGATCCCCATCAAATAGTGATGTGCCAGGTGTAAACGTATATATTTACATGAGCTGTGCCAACATTGTCAGGTCACCAAATAGAAGGTATATGTTATTTTAGATAACACGCCAAATGTTCTATTAATGATGCAGTTTCGTCATTGAGGTAAATATTGTTTCAGATAAAATTCATTTTTCATCACTAAAACAGCAAGACATGCCATTCAAGCATATTCTTCCACTAGGTAATCTATTACAGTATGGATATAAAGCACCGTTTGGCACAATTTCTACCCTCCTACTCTGTGATGTATAGCCGTCTGCACCATCTCACCCTCCTTCCGGTGAGGCCACTAGGTCTTTTCTTGTGATGTGAAAATATTTATCCTTTGAAATTAAGCTGTTTAAGCATTAAATGTCATTTAGTTTACCTTCTTTGAGATGGAACTGTTAAGGGAGAAACAGTGCTATTCCTTCCCGCAAAACGTCCCTATGGTGTAAATCTACAGGCAAAACCTCCCGTGGCATCAATATCATACACAACCTTACATTAGACTTAGTCTTCAGACAAACCGTTCTCTGATCTGTCTTTACAAAAGACCTTTTGAATACCTGCCTTCTCATTCTGACAATAATCAAGCAAGGCATAATACAATATTGTCAGAAAATATTGACAAATTGAGATAATCACGTGTGGATATTGGCCAAATCGAAAACAATTTCAAGTTTAAAAACTTTCGTTTTTTCAACAGTTTACACAACCATATCTCATAAAAGGAACCATAGGAATTTTTTTTAAAGAAAGGCGTTTGGAAATGTTATCACAATTTGTTAAATCTGAAAGAACCCAAATCTGTGAATTGCTGGATTTCCTGATTGACAATGTTTTTGACATATTTGGGTATAGAACATAAAGTAGGCATCCCCATAGGTACCAAGTGTGTCCCCCTCCTAGTTGATCCATTTTTATATTACATGAGAATCTGTATTTGTACTGTGGTTTTGTTAACTCAAAGAAAAGACACGTTCAAAAGTTCAACCCCAGTTTCAGATTTATAACGACAACACTTCTTTCAACAATGCCAAGATAAATTTCCTCATCTAGTCACAAGGGTTTGAAATCAAAGAAACAACTGAAAAAACACATTCTGTATCTTATCTGGATCTATGCATTGAAATATAATGTGATGGCAACTTGTGTACTAAGCTGTATTGGAGGTATGTTCCAAGACTGAATTTCCTCTTCATGTCTAGCAATATACCATTAGCACCATCTTATGGCGTCATTTACTTAGGTACATTAAAGTATGTATATTTTATGCATCCTTCATGGAAAGACACATTTTGCTTACAACTAAGCTTTGTAATCAAGGTGTTTCACCACGAGAAGCCTGATTACGTCAAAGAAGACATATTATGGTAGAAATCTACCAAATATGACATGTCGTTTGCCAACGGGATGCTATGCCATACTATTCTCTTTACTTCATTGGGGATTTCACACCTCCTTACTAGCTTATTTTAATAGAGCGGGTTGTCGGGATTGGTGATTTGGATGATTTCATCATAGCCCGACTGCGTGGATTGTGGCTCATTATATCAATCACTGGATTGCCTGGTCCAGAACAGAACAGATCAGAACTTTATTACGCTCAGGCCGAGGTCCTCGGCATATGAGGTACAAAATGACAGCAAAATACACATTATAAAAGCGGATATGTGGTTAGCCGGAAGATTTTACAATTTGCATTACATATTTACAGAATTTACTAAGATTTTTCAATACATTTATCTCTTTACAAGTGAAAAGTCTTTGAAATTTAATCATATTAGGTCTTTTAGAATATGTAGGTGGGATATACAAAATTCTTTCTTTAGTAAAATATGGACATTTAAAAATATAGTGAAATTCATCTCCAATATCATAAATAAAACACAGTTTACATTTTCAAATAGGTATCCCATTCCATCTTCCTTTTTCAATTGGTAAGTGTTGGCATGAAGTACGAAATAAAAGTAGAGGGATAGCTTTATTTAGGGGTAGGGATTGTTTACAGTCATTTGACAGGAATGTTGCTGAGAGTGGTGATAGGCAAACAAACAAACACTTACCTATTGTAACTGTGTGAGTGTCGGGTGTCACCGATAACGCAGTACATGCTGAACGGACCTGTGAAGATTCGGGGTATAATAGGTCTTCAGTAACTCATGCTTGCTGTAAAAGACGACTATGCTTCACGTAAGAGGCGACTAACGGGATCGGGTGGTCAGGCTCGCTGACTTGGTTGATGCATGTCATCGTATCCCAATTGCGTGGATCGATACTCATGATGTCAAACACTGTCTGGTCCAGACTCGATTATTTACAGACCGCTGTCATACTGCTGGAATATTGCTGAGTGGAGCGTTAACAACCAACAAACAAACATGCTTAACGTTATCTCGGACACCTGGTGTCCTGTGTGGACCTGAGTGAGGGGATTGCCCTCTTCTACGACTAATCAGTTATTTGCGGTTGAAATATAAGTACAGGCTGTATGATGACCAACACGAAGGTTTGAAGTCTATTGTCAGATAGAAGAAGTTCATCATTAGCTACTCACAAAGATACACAACGCTCTGCCGTAACCACAAGACAAATTAGTGAGCGAGAATGATTTTACACCGCTTTTTGCAATATTTCCGCAATATCACGGCGGGGGACATTGGAAAATGGGCTTCATACATTGTACCAATGTGGGGATTCGAACCCGGGTCTTCGACGTGACGAGCAACGCTTTAACCTCTAGGCTACCCCGCCGCCCCTTCACACAATAGTTTTCACACGGGCGTACTGCTGGTAGGAAAGGCCGTTGTTAAAATATGCATTCAGGAGCACAACAGGCGGAACGACTGGCCTGACGAGATGCGGAGATTGCCAACTAGAGATCGTTTCAATAGATTTCTACGCTGTAAGATTCTGTCTGGCTTCACCGTTATCGTTGATTTATTCCACGGGTAAATTGTGATGACAGTTATGGTTCATGGATCGTTTGTGCAGTCAGAGCAAGAATGTGCTCGTTGAAGCTGTCGATGAAGAGATTAGGTTAGAATGCTTATTCCCATCAGACTTGCTCTTTAGTTCCCTTGACAATATACGGACCTAGTTAGACACGGATCCCTCACTGTAGCAGTGACAATATACGGACCTATATAGACACAGGCCACTGACTGTCGCAGTGACATTATACGGACCTATATAGACACAGGCCACTGACTGTAGCAGTGACATTATACGGACCTATATAGACACAGGCCACTGACTGTAGCAGTAATTATATACGGACCTATATAGACACAGGCCACTGACTGTAGCAGTGACAATATACGGACCTATATAGACACAGGTTCCCGACTGTAGCGGTGACAATATACGGACCTATATAGACACAGGCCACTGACTGTAGCAGTGACATTATACGGACCTATATAGACACAGGTTCCCGACTGTAGCAGTGACAATATACGGACCTATATAGAAACAGGCCACTGACTGTAGCAGTGACATTATACGGACCTATATAGACACAGGCCACTGACTGTAGCAGTGACAATATACGGACCTATATAGACACAGGTTCCCGACTGTAGCGGTGACAATATACGGACCTATATAGACACAGGCCACTGACTGTAGCAGTGACATTATACGGACCTATATAGACACAGGTTCCCGACTGTAGCAGTGACAATATACGGACCTATATAGAAACAGGCCACTGACTGTAGCAGTGACATTATACGGACCTATATAGACACAGGCCACTGACTGTAGCAGTGACATTATACGGACCTATATAGACACAGGCCACTGACTGTAGCAGTGACAATATACGGACCTATATAGAAACAGGCCACTGACTGTAGCAGTGACATTATACAGACCTATATAGACACAAGCCCCCGACCGTAGCAGTGACAATATACAGACCTATAGATATGCGTGCATGACTGAAGCAGTATCAATACACGGACCTATATAGACACAGGCCACTGACTGTAGCAGTGACAATACACGGACCTATATAGACAAAGGCCCCTGACTGTAGCAGCGACAATATACGGACCTATATAGACACAGGTTCCCGACTGTAGCAGTGACAATATACGGACCTATATAGACACAGGCCACTGACTGTAGCAGTGACATTATACGAACCTATATAGACACAGGTTCCCGACTGTAGCAGTGACAATATACGGACCTATATAGACACAGGCCACTGACTGTAGCAGTGACAATATACGGATCTATATAGAAACAGGCCACTGACTGTAGCAGTGACATTATACGGACCTATATAGACACAGGTTCCCGACTGTAGCAGTGACAATATACGGACCTATATAGACACAAGCGCCCGACTGTAGCAGTGACAATATACGGACCTATATAGACACAGGCCACTGACTGTAGCAGTGACAATATACGGACCTATATAGACACAAGCGCCCGACTGTAGCAGCGACAATATACGGACCTATATAGACACAAGCTGCCGACTGTAGCAGTGACAATACACGGACCTATATAGACAAAGGCCCCTGACTGTAGCAGCGACAATATACGGACCTATATAGACACAAGCGCCCGACTGTAGCAGTGACAATATACGAACCTATATAGACACAAGCCCCCGACCGTAGCAGTGACAATATACAGACCTATAGATATGCGTGCATGACTGAAGCAGTATCAATACACGGACCTATATAGAGACAGGCCACTGACTGTAGCAGCGACAATATACGGACCTATATAGACACAAGCTGCCGACTGTAGCAGTGACAATACACGGACCTATATAGACAAAGGCCCCTGACTGTAGCAGTGACAATATACAGACCTATAGATATGCGTGCATGACTGAAGCAGTATCAATATACGGACCTATATAGACACAAGCCACTGACTGTAGCAGTGACAATACACGGACCTATATAGACAAAGGCCCCTGACTGTAGCAGCGACAATATACGGACCTATATAGACACAAGCGCCCGACTGTAGCAGTGACAATATACGAACCTATATAGACACAAGCCCCCGACCGTAGCAGTGACAATAAGCAGACCTATAGATATACGTGCATGACTGAAGCAGTATCAATATACGGACCTATATAGACACAAGCTGCCGACTGTAGCAGTGACAATACACGGACCTATATAGACACAGGTTCCCGACTGTAGCGGTGACAATATACGGACCTATATAGACACAGGTTCCCGACTGTAGCAGCGACAATATACGGACCTATATAGACACAAGCGCCCGACTGTAGCAGTGACAATATACGAACCTATATAGACACAAGCCCCCGACCGTAGCAGTGACAATATGCAGACCTATAGATATGCGTGCATGACTGAAGCAGTATCAATATACGGACCTATATAGACACAAGCTGCCGACTGTAGCAGTGACAATACACGGACCTATATAGACACAGGTTCCCGACTGTAGCAGCGACAATATACGAACCTATATAGACACAAGCTCCCGACTGTATCAGTGACAATATACGGACCTTTTTTAACACGGGTCACTGACTGTAGCAGTGGCAATGAACAGGTTCCTGGGGCGCATCACCATACCTGCTATATCTAGGTCTAGAATCAAGCATCAGATACTTACAAATCACCAAGAGTCTTTGTACAGTGAATACAGACTGTGGGTAGGTCAAAAGTAAATGTAACTAAGCTATCAGTAAACATACCAGAAAATATTGTTGAACTGATTACTTTTCGCCGCTGAGCGATAGAGCTAATATTATATTATGTAGTTCTGAAAACATTAATGAACTCAAGGCTTTGAAATGCATTTAGAAGTGATACACATATGGAAGAGAATTTGTGAATGTCAACTTCTTTATTATGAGGAACGCAACGTTTCCGAGTATATACTGGTACTTACGCCTTCATCACCTGATGAAAGTGTAAGTATATACTCCGACACATTGTGCTCCTCATAATATAAAAGTTAACATCCATAAAATCCCTTCCTTATTGATGAATTTGCCTTAAATATAGGGTTAACCTCCAAAGTCATTTAATTACCAACCAAAGCTGCCGACCAAATTATTTTTGTGTTTTTCTGTTCTCTTTTTCGTATTCTTTGAGAATTGTTTGAAATGATAACAGGTCTGGAATATGTTAAGTTCACGGCTTTAAACAATTCAGGGTTTTTACTCTCTCCAGATTATTATCAAACCACTCTGCCACCGTACACCCTGATGCAATCCCACCCCATCCAATCCTCCTCTACTCTGCCGTAACAATGAGGTATATGCAATGTATGTATGTACATAAATAACACCCGAGGGTTTTATAGGTAAACCATATAACGTTCAAAACTGATAATATATGGATTAAAGTAAAGGGAACTTAGAGATTCGTACACCTCCGTCTTCAGGTGTGTATTCAGGGATGTTTAAGGATATTCATCATGTGCATACGTTCAACATCAGGTATATTTTTACAAACATCAGTATATTCAATTTCATATAAACTGCCGCACAAAAGAAAGAATACACTTTAAAACTGGATTTGACCAAAAAATAACAAACGTTATCTAAACGTTACTATATTCTGTCACCAAAATACTGCAAACTTAAGGTCCAAAAGACAACTATGATACCTGTCCGCAAAGACATCACCGGCCTGGAACTATGCTGGTAGAGAAGGATGGGGATTAGGTAGTCCTCGAAGAATGTACAAATGGTAAATGAAATACCCACTGACAGAATGATAACGACTGATTTGAATTTGGTTCTCTTTATAATGTGTACCTACTGACGCGGGTTCAAACAATATTAATCGTGTTTGATCATGTAAATAAAAGATGAGTTGTCTATATTACCGCCGTAAAATGAAGATATTGTTACCAGAAGTGTTGACATCAGAACGAAGGCGAGTTTAGACTGAACAAGTACACTTTTGTGGTACTTCCTAAAATAAATTTTGAGAATATATATTCTTTGATGAACACTTTTGGAAATCGGTTCTTCCAAGAGGAATCCCACATGGTATTGTGAAGCAAGACTGATTTCGTAGTGATCGTCATCAAACCACGTCTACAAGTACATCAGTTTGCGAACTTCACATATATATTATATATACTCCTTTGAATGATATAGTTTAGTTTTTAGATTATCAAGCATACTCGTGGAATCTCCTAGTCTTATTCTTTTCAATGTCCAGTGCATATCAGCGACAGTTTCTATTTTTGTCTATGATGTGGTACTACTATATGTTGAGTCGCAAAAACAGATAACCTGATTATGCAACATACATCGCGATATGGTTTAAGTGAGCGCTGTAATAACGGGTAAACGCTGGTTAAGTTCACTGGTTCTCTCCAGTAGTTAATGGTGTCCAGAGAAGGCCAACACATTCAAAGGGCGCATTCGGAAATGGTGTTAATTGAAAACTGTGCTGTTTAACAAGCTTCCTGATCTCCCTGTTATTGAGTAAAGGGGATTACTTGCAGCAATTTTCTCCTTCAAAGATTTGAGTCTTTATTACAATCTCAGTACACAACCATTGTACGGGGATTCCAGGCAAACCCATGACCTTATTGAAACTACCTCCCCAAACATTTACGACGTTCCTATTTACCTAATCTATTTGTTGTTGTTTGTGAGTTGTAAAGTGCATGTAATTGCGACTTTGATGCTCGATCTCACCTACACCGTGCGAGGTGTGCCCCTCGCCATGACAGCCTGATGGCTAAAAGCCCGTGTTTCAAATAGTTGGCATAATATTGTCAGGCTAAAATATTGGACACCATTTGCTTTTACCCATAACTTCGTATTTTGATACGCACTTGTGTGTGTATACATATAAACTAGTTCTCGTCGCCACATGACTGAAATAATGCCGATGCGACGTTAACCTTTAACTCATTCACTGATAGCTTGCCTGAAGTAGGGACATGAAGACAGTCTACCTACATTTTAACAATTACGACATGTCCGCGATCAACAAAACTACCCGAAGCAAATTACGGTTTTCCATATCATTAAAAATATTAGAAAAATGTATTAACATTATCCTCTGCTCGGAAGACGTTTTGAGACGGATAATAGTTCCTCTGCACGTGCAGGCCATGGGTCACGCCCCCCTAGGAATATCTGTGTGAACATCAAAGAGCTGTTCCCTCTTCCTATTGTTCTGAGGGGGCTATTGCGCTTTGCTGGGGGTGAGTCACACCTCCTTAGTCTCGGTAACGCCGGCCACCATCCCCCGAACACGTACCGTGGCGATGTAGCGAGCGCGCGTTCTCCAGTAATCAGCCTTAGCTGTTACCTGCACTCTTTGAAGTTTTCCGACTGCTCGCCGTACCTGTGAGGCAGTCATTTGTACCTGCGTCGTTTCATCTCCAGTTACCTGTCGCCCGTGCTTTATTAAACTCGCATTTAACTGCCCGCCCCTGTGTGGCCGGATAGACAGTCGCAGTGAGATAAACAGCTTAATGAGTTCACCCACACAAAGTTAACCAGAGATTCTATTTGTTATACGTTTTAAGGGAAATACTATATTCCTTCCTTGAAGATTGTATATTGGCAAAGGACGTATTGCCTTACGAGACGATACAGGGAGTGCGACTTTGTTCTAGTTACAAAGAAAGAATTTTCATTTGGCATTGTTGACATAAAATGCATTTCATTTTGACTTGAAAGCATCAGAAAGCTCTCCTTATTTAGATAACTGATGTAAAAACGTCTTTGAATGTTTCGCACTTAAATCAATAAAAAATCGTCTTTATTTTCCACGTGCTCTGGAGAGAGCTCTAAAGACATAGTGGTTTGCTTAAAAATAATAATTATATTTGGTATTTTGTTCACTGTAATGCTATGATCGTTATACTATTACATATCAGGTGATCTTCGCTATATTCTTACATATCCCTATATTGATATGATTTGTGTCATGAGCGGAGAATCGCACATTTATTTCCTAACACAAACTTTGGAAAAGGTTCCAATATGACCTACAGTGCAAGGTGATGTTTACAGCGGCAGATCTGGCAGTGGTGTACATGGATGTACGTCATAACAGAAATGGTGTATGGAGTAACACACTGTCAGATCATAGGCAAAGCGGGACAGCAACTTTACTGTTATTGACGTTGCTAATTGTTACTTGACATCGCTGATTGTTTCATGGCGTCGTTGTTAGTTACATGGTATAGTTCATTGGGAAATGTTACAGGGACACACGCGGAAACAGAGTTTAGCCATTATGACGTTGAATGGTATGGCATGTTGTTTTGTTTCTTTGTTTGTTGTTTAACGCCGCACTCAGCAATATTCCAGCTATATGACAGCGGTCTGTAAATAATCGAGTCCGGACCAGACAATACTGTGATTGATATCATGAGCATCGAACCACGCAATTTGCATACGATGGCATGCATCAACCAAGTCAGCGAGCCTAACCACCTGTTGGTCGTCTCTAACGACAAGCATTGTCGCTTCTTACCGCAAGCATGAGTTGCTGAAGACCTATTCTTACTCGGATCTTCACGGGTGTTTTGGCATGTACACTTTAAATACGAAAGAAACAGAGTAAATGCGATTGTAAATGCGATTGACTCTTTTTATTTATGTATATGCAAAATACTTTCGTTCCAACAGACTTCAGGGGCGGTCGGGTAGCTTAGTGGTTAACGCGTTCGCTCGTCACGCTCAAAGACCCGGTTTCGATTCCCGACATGGATACAATGTGTGACGCCCATTTTGGTGTCCCCCGCCGTGATATTGCTGGAATATTGCGGCGTAAAAACAAACTCACTCACTCCATCAGACTTCATGCATATATATTTCTTTCATGGTGTTTCTTTTGTTTCATTTAGTGACGTTAATGATGCAATTGATTGTTACCTGACGTCGTTGATTGTTTAATGACGCCCGAGTTTGTTACTTGACGTTTGTTTTGTTGATTTTTGGTGATATGACGTTGCAGATTGTTATATGATGCTATTTGATAATACATGACTTTGTTTATTATTACATGACCTTTTGAATATTGCATGACATCGGTGATTGTTATGTAATCGCGTTCATTGTTACATGACGTCGGTGAGTGTTATATAATTGCGTTGATTGTTACATTACGTCGGTGATTGTAATCTGATGATATTGGTACAATATTACAAACGGGTACCCTAAGTGTTCCACAATGCCACTTTAGAAGCCTGATTAGTTCTTCAACGATATCAAATCTACTTTAGTTCATGATATATTGTAAGAAACTATATGAAAACACTTTTTTTACTCATATCAATTAACGTTGGGAAAGGACGTGCTGTGGTTCAGATTAATTAAGTAAATGTGACAGTGTATCTAAGACCATTGACCATCGACTAAAAGAGTGCATTGTAAAATTCAGTTGCATTAACAGAGCGGATTGTGAAGTCATATCTGCTACGTCACACGAACATTATGACGTCATATTAGTAGTATGTAGTGTACTTTAGAGATAAACGTCATTGTTCTCTAGGCAGGTCCGATTTAACAATACCTACACGGTATCAGCGCTTGGTGATTTAATGCCTGGTATTGACCTGTATCATAATAAAGAGTTTCTTTTGACTATTGCCTAATATTAAAATCGATCGTAATTTATCCCTGGATTCGATTATTTAAAAAAAGTCAATAAAATAGACACAACCAAAGCCGAACTACTCGTTACTTCCACGATGACAAAAACGTTCACGGCTTTGTTATTTTGTCATGTGTGTTTTCAGTACAGTTGTGTATATTAAGAGTATTTCCTGTTCATACAGTATATAAATAATATAATTACGTTCAATGTGAAAACTGTTCACTTTCCAGCTTCATTGTTTGATATTTTATCATTCCTTCAATGCCGTTGCACAAGATAGGATAATCTACCAATAGTTTTCTTCTGATTGCAACCAACACTCAAGTTAATAAATTGAAACAACTGTTTAGGTAAAATATGTTCTTTAATATATGCCCTTTCAGGTGCACAGGGCATTGCTTAAACTCTACCCAAAAAATAATAATTGTATACAATCTACGTGTGCTTGATATTTGAGAAGAATCGTTTTATTGAGTAAAATACAATTTACAAATGTAGGACTTGAGTGACGCAAGATGTATTTTACTTCCCCAGGCGGACAAAAATATAACACGTAACTGTTATCACGAATTATCTTTACGACAATGTTCATACAAAAATTGAACGGGTGAAGGGGGGAAATAATTTGATCATTTAGCTGAAGAATCATTGTTTTGTTTTCACTTGTTGCAGACTGTGCGATATTCTGAACCCATTTAGAGATAGATGTAGGCGTGGGTCATACAAATTTCATCCTTTTTTTTATATATTTTTCTGTCTATTTATTCAATTATACATATGCTGTTACATTCATGCACTCAGATTCTAAAACTTTTTCTCGATTTCTATTTTATGCATCAATTTATTCCATAATACAAACGTGTGTTCATCCATATGTTAATTAATGCTAACACTAACTTCATTAATAAATAATAAAAATGTTTATTTATTTGTGTTTAATTAGTTAGTGAAAGAGTTTCAATACACTCTGCAGGCTATAACTGTCCCGGTTCTACAGTTTGTTCTGTATCTTTTCTGCACCAAATAATATACTTACTCCTTCATCAGGTGAATAAATGCTATGAAACGGAGAATATATATGTATCTGTACGAACAACAAAAGTAACAAGATGATGGAAACTTAAATAGGTATATACTCCGAATCGTTGTGTTCCTCATAATAAAGAAGTTGACATCTATAAATTCTCTTCCTTATGTGTATCACCTATAAATACCATTCAAAGACTCATATAATAATACTTCCACAAATCTAGATTAATTGATCATTTGAGATCCTACCGCTTTACACCTCTTAAATTCAGTCACTAAACTTGTAGACGTATACTCATTGTTACAAAAAATATAACAAAACGTATTTGTATCGATGACTATTACAAGACAACATAAAATGATCAAGTTCATTGCCAGGAGCAAAGAACGTGACAACTGATAAACGAAAACAAGAGATAACACAGTTCTAGAATGACCACAAACGGATATATGAATGCGACAATACCAAAGCGATAACAAACAATAATATTTCTGGAATATTATCATATTGTACTTTTAAACTGATCGCATATGTAATAGGCAATTAAAATGCATTTTAATCCCTTTACAAAAACATTGCAATTATTGTTATTTCGAACTTCGGACGGAGCAATTTTCTTACAGAAATGTATTTAATATAATTGCAGAATAAATTCTCTTTACAGCGATATCTTCAATCCTTTTACTCGTGTACATAATCATACAACGTTTCAAGTTCTGGTTGTAGCAATAGTATAGCAACAAGTCTCGGGTCCTGATTGTAGTTTATGTGACGTTCACCGACATTTGTTGTCCTAGTTATATAATCTTGTGTCTTTATGTCCAAGTATGGCAATCCTCTATAAATGTTTTCAAACACCTTTGTCATCGGGAAAGTAATTGTTCAGTTAATCCTTTATTTCTCTACCTGTATTTGTTATTAATGAAACTGCTGTTCACTATACTGTATAACACAGAGAAGTATGGAACATATTCATATTCATAAGAACATTTTCTACGAACTGCGCATGTTCTTGCTAATTTATGTGTGAACATTATTTTATTTTTTAAACTGTACAAAACCTCAACAAATTAATCTTCGTGACACTGTATATAATAGTCATTCAGGTGCATACCATATCCGTGAAACTGTGAAACAACGCATTCCTATCCTATATATTACATTCTAAGTATTCACCTATGTCAAATCCCATTGTCTTTTTGGACAATAAAATATTTTTTAACAATTCAAAATTACTGCGAACAACTTCACAAAAATACCTTTCCACATTCAGAAAAGCTTTATAATATAATAAATAAAGCTATACAAGGAACTTAGTAGAACAACGTTTAACATGGTCATGCAACAATTTTGTGACGTAAAATATTGTTTTGTAAACTTATTTTCAATGACATAATTTCATTTAGTTTTGCATCAAATCGTAAAATTATTAAAACAATTACATAATTCAGTAAAACATTTACATATTGTAGAAAAACACTTCGATTTGATAACGTACCAATTAGTTCAGTAAAACAGTTACATATTGTAGAAAACACTTCGATTTGATAACGTACCAATTAGTTCAGTAAAACAGTTACATATTGTAGAAAACACTTCGATTTGATAACGTACCAATTAGTTCAGTAAAACAGTTACATAGGTTAGTGAAAGTTAGTAAATGAATACAAATGTCACCCTTTGTACGTAAGGTGCCGTAACAATCCAAATGACATTTGCTCACACAGAATGTAATCAATATATTTGGCCAAATTGCAGTAATAAAGAACATATGCCTTTTCCGTTTAGCATGGGCACCAATATTTGCTGGATGAAGAGGGTGTAGAGTAAGTGTGATTTTGCTGTATGAAGGTACGATCTGTGTAAAGTGGCTATGCAGCGCATGTATAAACCGTTAGTTCAGCGGGAAGGAGCTCACATACCAGCCTGACTTGCCATTGAGCCTGAATATTTAGATTAGGTACAAATAAGGCAAACAAACTTGAAATACTCTCTCTTCAAAATTGTTTACACTTTTCTTAAAAAATCCTCTAGAAAAACGTTCAAATTCCCAGGTGCACATAACAAACTAAAAGGTGCGCATGCGCGACGTTGATTGAAATCAACAGGTCTGTTTTTCAGCGCGAGGACTTAGTCTGGTACCCAAACACAGCGGGAGGGAGCTCGCGCTATGTCCAAACAAACCAATGTGGGTAATCCCCCAACTCCAACGCGCTCCCCCCGGCGACCCTCCCCCCGGACTGTGGGAGCTGGATAGCTACAGGAGCAGGGACGCTGGGAGCCCTTGGTTCTCAGTGGATGTTTGAGATCTCAGTGAAGGGTATGCGCGCCATCCGTGGACGTGATCTAAAGCCCATTCTAACGCTGGGGGAACACCTGGAAAGACGAGGGAAACTCGCACGTGTAGAGAGCGAGCAGTGCAGCGAGAGCCCGTCCCAGGTCTTAGCATGGGAATCCATGATACATTGCCTTCATACAACTGTATTTACCAAACGTGGCCACCGAATACTCCCCGAGAAGCCATTTAATCCACCATGTAACAAGGGCTCTCCAGGCGATTTGCCAGCCCTGAGAATCTTCGCCCGGTGTTAGCGGTAATTATTTCTCTATTGTGAGAGTGTTAACTGGGTGTAGGTCGAGTATTGTTATCCGAGTACGTTGAGATAAGCTGTGGTTCTGTAAAGGTGGACGTAGCGTGAGGTGTGAAGCTGTCACATGCACACTCCACAGCTGGTCTGCCACCGTAGGTAGATCAATGCCAGGAAAAGATGATTCTACTTACTTACCGCTTCACCAATCTTATCCCCATTACCATACACGACTAATTATATACACATATATGTATATACATATATACACCCCAGTTAGCCAGTATGTTACCATACACAACTACTTATATAAATATGTAAGCCACAGTCATTTCAGTCACTATAAAATACTACGTATATACGCATATGCACCACAATTAGCCCAGTCACTATACACTACTAAGTATATATATATGTGTGTGTGTGTGTGTGTGTGTGTACAGTTGACCCTGCTACTACTCATGTACATATTTACCACCGTTAGCCCCATCACTAAACACTATTACTTTTGTAATAATAATTACATTACATTACATTACAGTTAGCCACGTCACTTTATACTTGCTTATATACATATATACCACATCTGCCCCTGTTACCTTACACATAACTACTTATACATGTATACTACATATATACACAATTATATGTTACAGTCAATGAGTAAAATCAGTCAATGTGTCATTGTGATTCACTTCGGCGTTTACAAAACGCCTCAATATTACAGTGATTTTACAAATTGACGGAAAAATCTGTCCATTTATTTGAAAGAATGATTAAATAATATTAAGAAGTGCAAAGGTCTTAGAAAATCAAAAGAGACTAATTATGCTAGGATAAGAAGCCCCCAAAATGTATGCATCGACTATTTTTAATCCTATCATTTTCAGTCACAGTGCCATGAAATAAGACCAACAAAATGTTTGGAATTCATTATCATAATAAAATAAATGAACAGGATTTTCAGTCAGTTTGTAAAAGAAAACCTGAAATGTTGAGGCGTTTTGTGACAATTTCATTTAACATATTGACTGTACCCTCTACACCACTACTGCTAATATGCTTATGTATACAACACAGTAACTATACATAACTTCTTATATACATATTTACACCACAACTGGCCCTACCACCAAACTCCTATTTGTTACATTAAGAAGACGCGTAAATCGGCTTTATACGAAAAGAAGCATTGGTTTAAACAAACTTTTATTTCAAAAGAAATCTGGATCGGTAAACAAGCAAAACTTGCTTATGTAAATACCTCTCCAGGTAATAACTTTACAACAGCTGGTTATATATAGATTATATGTAACATAGTGCTAAACATAAACATACTCAATGCACAAATGAAATATAAGAAGCCAATACAAGTGGTGTCTGTGAAATAAGATAATGCAGTTATCCATTACTACATGCATAAACTTAGGTTACTCGAATCTTTTTCTTTTGACAATGAAATCGTGAACTGATTTAAGAATAGTCATGTTTGTAGAACTGCTAACTAAACTACTGCCATGTAATATCGTTTTTAAATCATACCCATGTGTGTAGAAATACATAATGTTTCTGATATTATCGTATTTTTGACAGGTATATAAAAAGAAAGAAGCATTCGATTATATACCGTCAATACGAATTTATTAATAGCGAGAGGTTTAAAACTTTATCTATCGTGTTGTCCTTTCACTATTTTGTCTATATTAATATTTTATCTTATCAAATATTTATTTGATTGAGTTCAACTGGTTATAAACACATTCATAACAACGATTGAATCTTAAACGGCAATGCTGTAATTGCACTATTCGTACTCTATTTCAAGTGGCATGAGAATGTAGGCGACAATTATATATTACATGTAGACGGTTATTTGTAAATTGGTAGGTATATCTCGGCGAGCTTCATTAGTATAACATAATTAATCACGAATACATGAACAGTTCCTGGAAAACAACATGTATTTTCTGTAAAGATGATATAGACGAAATAAATAATGATATATCTTGACCACTGATCTGATGTATGACTGTCTTATTACTCGTTGATTTATCCACAGGCAGCATATGTTAACACAGTATTGGATTAAATTAATAGATAACGATTTGTGTAATTGGTGTACATTGTAACATGGTATAAAATTCATGCAAAAGACGTCAAGCAAACGCAGCTGGATATATTCACAATTACATCACCAACGTGATATTCACAAATATTGTAACACCACATTACATTCTAGATTTATTGTGTTAGTAATTGATACACGTAGTGTATTAAGCTGCGGAAACTACTGGGCCTTCTTCATTTAGTAACATGGAACATGGACAAAACCAAAACCAAAACCAGAAACCGGGAGGTACAACGAAACAATCCATTCAAAGCCTTTGCATAAACCATTTTCTATTAAACTGCCGGACAAAAGAAAGTATACACCCATGTTTGATGGTGACTACAAATTAAACAAACAAAAAATGATTATTCGATGCTGATTTATTTGATACTGGTATCATGGTAGCGTTTTGACGACGTTTGTAACATTTGGCCAAGTCCAATTTTCTAGGGTACAGTTTCTTTTGCCCGTCAGTTCAGTAGCGCATGTTACGTATATATTGCATTTCAGGAGATTGAGAAGTTGAAAACATAAGAAAATCTGTAAAGTTGCTCAGATAACATCTACAGGTCACCTAACGACTATCCGCATAACATTACGCACTACAGACAAAACGCTGTGTAAACTGGATAAGACATTGGTTGATAGCCATTGTATTACCTATGTATATGTACTAGTTATTGTTATAGTTGTGCAGTTCACTTTGTATTGATAAAGACGAGGAAAGATTATATATTTCATGCAACAATACCAAATAAGAACAAAAGTGCAGACACAGAGACAGATCGGATCATGTTTGCATGAAGACACAGTAAAGATTGTACGTAGAGGTAACATTTAAACTGATAACGAGTGAAGACACAGAATGCATCTTATGTACAGGTTACAGTTTAACTTGTAACAAGTGAAAATATTCAAAACGTTTATAAATTGTGAAACTGAAAACTCATGCCGTCAGTTAAACTAAAAAACGGATCTTCCCGGATTCGGATTAAGTTGCCATGATCTAGAAATTAAACCTGGTCGGCATGCAAATATTCCACAAAAACTACGTAAATGTAAGTTATCCAACTTATATTGTGTTGAAACTGAATACCATTTTACCCGTCTTTAGACAAACTTATATGAAAACCAAGTCTTATCGCCATCGAAACTATTACAAATTCAACCTCCTTTTGTCATCGCAAGCTCTTAAAACTGTAGTTAATTTAGCTAAATCCGTTTGTAATGCTCATGCTGAAAGAAACGGATTACCCACTGTTTAACAACCTGTCTGATTTATTATATCCTCAACACAAAGGCATGTGGTCTGTACGTATTGAATAAACAAAACTAAACCTCGAAGTGAAGACATAGAATAGATTGTATCTAGGGGTTACATTCTAACTGGAAACAAGTGAAGTTGCAGACCAGACCGTATGTAGAGGTAGCACTTAACAGGTTAAGACACAGAATAAATCATGTGTAGAGACAACATTTAAACTGGTAAGAAGGGAAGACACGGAACAGGCCTCATGTAGGCATACCACTCTAACTGGTAACACGTGAAGACACAGAATAGATTGTATGTAGAGACAACATTTAAACTGGTAACAAGTGAAGACACAGAACAGACCGTATGTAGAGGTAACACTTAAACTGGTAACAAGTAAAGACACAGAACAGACCGAATGTAGAGGTAACACTTAAACTGGTAACAAGTTAAGACACAGAACAGACCGAATGTAGAGTTAACACTTAAACTGGTAACAAGTAAAGACACAGAACAGACCGAATGTAGAGGTAACACTTAAACTGGTAACAAGTTAAGACACAGAACAGACCGAATGTAGAGGTAACACTTAAACTGGTAACTAGTTAAGACACAGAACAGACCGAATGTAGAGGTAGCACTTAAACTGGTAACAAGTTAAGACACAGAACAGACCGTATGTAGAGGTAACACTTAAACTGGTAACAAGTTAAGACACAGAACAGACCGAATGTAGAGGTAACACTTAAACTGGTAACAAGTTAAGACACAGAACAGACCGAATGTAGAGGTAGCACTTAAACTGGTAACAAGTTAAGACACAGAACAGACCGAATGTAGAGGTAGCACTTAAACTGGTAACAAGTGAAGACACATAACAGACCGTATGTAGAGGTAACACTTAAACTGGTAACAAGTAAAGACACAGAAAAGACCGTATGTAGAGGTAACACTTAACTAGTGAAGAAAGAGAATAGATCATATGTAAAGACAAAATTTAAACTGGTAACAAGTGAAGACACATAACAGACCGTATGTAGAAGAAACACTTAATCGGTAACAAGTTACCACAAGACACAGACCGCATGTAAGAGGTTGCACTTAACAAGTGAAGACATAGGATAGATCATATGTAGAGACAACATTTAAACTGGTAACAAGTGAAGACACATAACAGGCCGTATGTAGAAGAAACACTTAATCGGTAACAAGTTACCACAAGACACAGACCGCATGTAAGAGGTTGCACTTAACAAGTGAAGACATAGAATAGATAATATGTAGAGACAACATTTAAACTGGTAACACGTGAAGACACATAACAGGCCGTAAGTAGAGGGAACACTTAAACTGGTAACAAGTTAAGACAGAATAGATTGTATGTAGAGACAGCATTTAACAAGTAAAGACACAGAATAGATCATATTTAGAGACAACATTTAAACTGGTAACAGGTGAAGACACATAACAGACCGTATGTAGAGGTAACACATAAACTGGTAACAAGTTAAGACACAGAACAGACCGTAAGTAGAGGTAACACTTAAACTGGTAACAAGTTAAGACACAGAATAGATTGTATGTAGAGACAGCATTTAACAAGTAAAGACACAGAATAGATCCTATTTAGAGACAACATTTAAACTGGTAACAAGTGAAGACACATAACAGACCGTAAGTAGAGGTAACACATAAACTGATAACAAGTTAAGACACGGAATAGACCTCATGTAGAGACAGCACTTAACAAGTGAAGACACAGAATAGATCATATGTGGAGACAGCACTTAACAAGTAAAGACACAGAATAGATCATATGTGGAGACAGCCTCTAAAATGGTAACAAGTAAAGACACAGAAAAGAACACATTGCTCAATGGGAGGACAAGTGACGCATGACGTAATCATAGTTCCGGTACAAGTGAGAACGATATACATGCTTACCCTTCTTTTTATAAAAACTGTTGTCATCACTGATCTTCAGGGATCCATTCATATCGTTTTCATTACTATCTCGCCTTTTACTCCCCATTGAATCCGTTTCGGCAGATATTGACGCTGGCTGTTCTCAGGAGATGACGTTTTAATTTTTTCGCCTGACTGATATTTTGAGGAAATATATTATGGACAAAATGTAAAAGATATCACTTGAAATAAAAATAAATTACATGTTTACTTTTAATTTCTTATAGCACAATTCTGATCCGTTTATTTGTTCCAAAATGTATGCTTTTGCTTATATGTTCGACTGTTTTACGGAATCACTTTAAGGGTTATGTGGATGTCACTGATGTTACACATTGCAAGGATATGCAGTAATGCAGTACGTTTCTTTCAATAGTTCCTTTTAACATAGAATTAAAGGATGTATTTAGCCTGGTGATAGTAAAAGATATATCGAAAACAAATGGAACGCTCTACTCAGGTCATTCCAGATGTTGCTTTTTAATGTATGCTGACATATACGCAAACATCACACATGTACCATATTTGCAATTAGTATACAGGATAGAATATAGTCAGTTCCCAGTTCACATATCACTGTCATTAATGAGCATACAAATGGCGAATGGGCCTATATATATCACAGTGCCGTTGTACACACTATAACCCGTCAACTGCAAACATTTGTACACACAATATAATCCATCAACTATTATCATTTGCTCAGACTATATATCCCGCCAGATTTAAGCAACTTTACACAGAATGTATCCCGCCAAGCATAAGCATCTTCACACACAATATATCCCAACAAGAATAAACTTCCGTGTACACGATGTATCCCGCCATGTATAAGCATCTTTAAAAACATTATTTGACGCCAACTATAACAGTTTGTAACCATATAACCCGTTAAATATCATCATTTGTACCAACCATATAACCCGTCAAGTATATACATCTATACAAAATGTATATGGAACAATAAACAGGTGTGCACACAATATAACCCGTCAACTGCAAACATCTGTACACACAATATAACCCGTCAACTGCAAACATCTGTACACACAATATAACCCGTCAACTGCAAACATCTGTACACACAATATAACCCGTCAACTACAAACATCTATACATAAAATATAACCCGTCAACTGCAAACATCTGTACACACAATATAACCTGTCAGCTGCAAACATCTGTACACACAATATAACCCGTCAGCTGCAAACATCTGTGCACACAATATAACCCGTCAACTACAAACATGTGTCACACAATATAACCCGTCAACTGCAAACATCTGTACACACAATATAACCCGTCAACTGCAAACATCTGTACACACAATATAACCTGTCAGCTGCAAACATCTGTACACACAATATAACCCGTCAACTACAAACATCTATACATAAAACATAACCCGTCAGCTGCAACCATCTGTACACACAATATAACCTGTCAACTATATACATATGTACACACAATATAACCCGTATTCCTTGACATGTGTACACAAGTACTAGTATATAACCCTGGCATCTGATATTTCTTGAAGTTGATAGTTTGACAATAGATTATAGACACCATTTGCAAAAGTAAGATGTAAAACCTTTAAATTGTATCTATTTTATTAACTTGAGTTCAACATGAGAACTGAATGATACTGGAACCCTCTGACGTCAATCAGCAGGGGAACTAAGATAAAAAATAGTGAACATACTTAAACATAAGTGTCAATTACATGTGAAAATAATACAACGAAATTTTGACCTTGTTCGAGCTCAAGGTCATAGGGCGTATGGTCCAGTAAAGGAACTTAAGTCGTTTAAATTCAGGATATATTTCTCCGACAGTTACTTTGAGGATGACATATCCAGAGTCTCAAATAAAACATATGTATCCTAATAAACTTATATACTTTAATTAACATCTGTATATTCCAACTATATATCCTTATATTAGTTCACATGCATCACTTATACACGTTGAACATGTTGGTCCAAACTAAGGCAGTTGATTGAATGTTTAAAATCCATTGGTAGGGGGGAATTATTTTCTCTGTATGGTGATTTTACAGCTAGATAAAGTCTGTCGGGTAATAATTAAGTTAGAAAATGTTATTCTTCCTTATCACAAAATTATCACATTTCAATCAAACGAAACCAGAAAAAGTCATTCTTTCAAAGGCATAATAAATGTGTTCAAGTTTGTCTTGTCAGGTATAACCATTCTGTTTTTCACGGAAGCAATGTCAATGGACAGATTTTATGTGTTCGAGTCTTGCATCATACATTGGTTGGAGGAACGCTTTTCTCTCTGAGGTAAATAGATATACAGTTAGATAATACGTCCAAAACTTGCCAGCAACATTTACATGAAACCAAACAATAAACTTGTTGTGGTCTACGAAACATACACACTTATAATCCCTCTCATCTCCCCTCCATGCATCCACCCATTAAATACTCTCTACCATCTGCTTAGTTTCTTTGTTTGTCAGACAGAACAACATTGTCATTTACTTGGTCAACTGGTAACATGCTACCATTTATCCACATTTGTACGTCACAAACAGCCATTAATAGTTTGGACAGTGATGACTTTCCTAATGGATTTATTACAAGTGTCAGGACGTTTATCGTGGAGGAACCTCTAGCGGTACACCCTATCACAATGCACCGTACACTGTGTTATCTATATTAAAATCATGCAATGATATAACAATACCTTGGAAACGGGAAACTCTCAACCTCAGATTCTGACACATTTTCCCGGATGGGTGGTAGATTTTAACAATGGAATAAATACCTGGCAATGAAAGGCCATATGGGGCTATTTCACATGGCAACATTCTGTTATTGTATCTTTTGAATAGGTGTGTAAATGTATATGATCAAACGCCTCTTGAAACATAGCTCGAAGGAACTATATCTTTGCATTTTTATACACGTTCACCGACAATGATTTTAATGTTCATCGTTATTGTTAAATTTCAAAACATAAATTCTTTATTTTCTTTTGAAGATTAAATATAAATCGCCATTGTGTCTAGTTCTGTAACATCTGGATGAGTGGACGCGGCTTTGTCAGCAATGGCGCTGATTCACTCTTGTAGAAAGATAACATCACTTGCTAATGTGAATTATTGTTGAAGAGCTTTAAATTCGGAAATAATATTTGAAAGGTTCTTTAACTCAATTTAAATACACATGTAAAATGTGTCTCTTGGCAGAAACTCTGCAATAGAAATCACATCATATTTAGGAAACACTATCTGTATCTAAGTGGGTGTTTATAGCTTACAAGTCGTTCATGTCACTTGAACTATGTGTCGGCGGAACATTGCAGACGACCAAACACGGGCAGCTAGCAGCAGCATGGGAACAATACAGGTATTTATTGAGTCAGATAACTTTGAATTCCCAGTTATGTATCTGACCACCATCACAGATAAAGCATAAGGGAAAAGTGACTGATGGACAATGCTCCGTTGTTTTGGATATGCTGTAAAGTAAATAACAGTGTTCATTACATGTGAAGATAATACAACGAATATAGGCCTTGTTCAACAATTTTGGGCGAACATTTTCATTAAGAGTACGACACACAGTAAACTAATTTTCACAAGCATTACTCTGCAAATTGAACAAAAATCTTTAACCTTGCACCTATTAATTCGACAGTAATGTGTTAATTATCGTATTGATCATCAAGCTTATAGCACGGGTACACAATACTGTATGCTGAATTGATACCTTGAATATTTGAAGTATTATCAAAGTACAAAATATTACACGTGTGAGTACCTTTTGTCAGCATCGTACAAACAGGCAGACTGGCATCTCCATAAATAACAAACCATCAATTATAGACACGATGAGATTCGAAAATCATCAATCAAACCGATTGACATTGTTCTTTAGCACCATCAACATGGACAGGCCTGTTACAGTCAGAATGAGACGAGTAGTTTATAGGACTAATTCTTACATTGGGAATTACCTTATACATGTAAACATGGCACTTCTGTCTCGCATTACCTGCTTCTCCCAATATTGAACTGTGTAATGTATATAAAGAAATATCTTTCAATCGACACAATTAAATATATATAATAAACACATTGCAGTTGTTTAATTATAAAATAATAATCTTGCAATAACCAAGCTATATGATTTATTTTTAAGACATGATTTTACATGATTACATGTTATTTCTTTTTACAATAAGAAGAATATGCCTATGAATTTAGTGTTGGAAAAAGTGGGAAAAAATTATACTTTATAAGCATTGTGAAATATATAAATCTTGACGCGCTAGACAGTAGTAAAGTGAATGATGCGTGTCCACCCTTGGGTACTGATGTAAGGATGCAGGTGTACAAGACCTCATTTAAATGCATGTCAGGGAAAAACCACTAATTCATATAAATTAGACAATTTATTCCAACCTTCATATTTTATTCAAAGCACATAGGTTTGTCGTCAACCATGTTGTGCTATGCCCGTGTGCATCTGTAATCCCGTGCATCGTGATAGGTAACGTTAGACGCAGGGCGTCACCTCATCCGTCCCAACACTCCAACACGTAACACTGTAGATACTTTAGTCCAGGTGGCAACTTTTTCTCCGTGTAGGGTCGCTCATTGTGTTGATATATACCCATGTAGAATATGCCTGCCAACTAATTCCCCCCCTATGTTCTTGACCCTCCTAATTGTGTCATCACAATTATTTAGTTTAACGTTTGCTTTGTGTCAGGGCACATGTGCAACACTGCGATACACTATGAAGATCCACGCAGCCAAGTTGACGTTTTTTCGCCATGTTGAACTGTTAGCCGGATACAACTGCTGAGGGAAAATAAAGTTGTTTACAAACGGAATAATTATTGAATCAGCTGCAAACTGAAAATAGACCACCCCCATGGTCATGTGACTGGATGTGACGTCAGATTGCTATTAATAGAAGTAGGGCGTGACGTGGTTTGACAGGAGCACATGGGATTTAATTGCAGGCGTACTAGGGTAAAGCTGAGCGTGAACTTTGTGAAATCCTCTGAAGATACTATACAGGCATAAGTTCATTCATGTATCAGCCAGTCAGTTAGATACCGAAATAAGCAGATTATCAAGCGGATATTCCTGCCGGAAAATTATAAACAGCCCCGCCTGTCTTTTCGAGAAATACACAGATTACCAGCTGTGTCACTTATCCACACATACCTCCATCATTCATGTGACCTGTTGCTATATGGAGGACAGCAGCGGATAGGACATTCACATAAAAATACATCAAATTATTTAAGACTTACACTCATATAGAATCATTCAGTTTCAACTGTTTATTTTACCATTCTGAAGCTAGTTCGTATGTTCAACTATTTGATAACTTTGAAGAAGGGTGGTCTTAATTGAAATTCATTTGGCCGAATGCTATGGCATTCGTTAAATGTATGTACTGTTCAAATAGGGACGATGTTATTAATTTATGAAGTAAATGCTGAGGAGGAGGATTTGACGCAATAGTCGCAGGTAGACTTGAGCACGTCAAAACATTTATGTGGAAACCTTTACGCTTTGATAACAGTATTAAATACCATTGTATGCACTTTTCTTAGGGATACTATATTGTAAATGGTATAGTGCAAAACTGTTTTAAATTGCCCAACGATTAATTTCATTAGAATTTCGAACATAACACGTAATTGAATAAGTTAATATCTTTTAAATGATAATTATAAATTTAACATTGAAATATTTTGTAATTAAAATGGTTAATATCCTTAATATTGCAATTGTCAATGCTTTTATTGTTAGCGTTGTGGATGAGTACATGTGATTTCGCATCTGAAATACACATATAATTGCATATACATCAATCTATTTTGCACTATGCAATTACATGTTTGTGTGGGTTGTCTAGTGTACATTGTAATAGCTTACCCAGCTGATACCCAGGTGGAGCATGTACTTCGTTAGATGTCAATCACTCAGTTTATGGGCGTGTCTAAATCGAGTATTTCAGTAACTGCTCATATGCTGTAACAGAATGGTATTGTAGTATACTGTAACGTGAACGTAAGAGAAAAATCAGTCTCGATAAAAATGTCTCATTCTGTGTCACTCACACACAATATCAGTGTATGAAACAGAAACCAAATGAACTTTCTAAGCGTCATAATAAGACTGAAACACGTGTTCATACATATATGTGTCGAGGTATTGCTGATAATTGTACATAAGTTACCAAAACAGAATACTTATATAAACTCTTTGATATATCAAACAGAGAATGTGTGATGAAATGTGTGTTTCATTATTATCAATATAAGAAATATTGCGGGTATTTAGGGTTGTGTGCTTTCACATGCGATAGGTTGTGTGAAGCAAGGGAGATAAATCTAACTGGGCTAGCTTCAGATATATTGTGTACGTTTCTATCTACTCCCCGCCAGAGTCGGTCCGCATACAAACAAAAGGTGAGCGAACTGTACCGCTGACAATGATACTGGGTGTAAAATATATACATACTAAATGTTCTTGAAACGTTGTGAATATCTGTCGACTGTCCAAAGCTCACTTCCAAATCAACAAAGACACTTATAAGACCATGTCTACATGTTTGAGCAACCAGAAGTTAACATTTGAATGGACATGAAGTCATAGAAAAGTAAATATCACATCTATGAAGAAAACGTAGTTATAACGTTATTCAAGTGTCACGATTTTCGACGAGGTAGAGAGATATATTTCCAAATAGATAATGTTCATTCTAACTATATTGCAAGGTGAATGAAAATTACGAGGTTGGAGATGTTGGCACCGGTGCTGCGCTTGTTCAGTCGCGAACTCACAAGTAGAGCCATTCTAACATAGACAATAATACTGAACGTATAAATATACATGATGACACGTTGTTAAGATATATCGATTGTCATAAGCTCACTCTCCTATCTCCAGTAAAGTTTTTAATTGATTTTTTTCAGCACTGTTTTAATTTCAAATATATGTCTATTAGATTATACTAGATTTGCTTAAACGACAACTATTGCTATTTATTACATACTTAACCTTAATGTCAGTTCATCTTGTCTGTCTTGTCAGAGATAAAAAGAATATGGAAGCGGAAAGAATCAAACAGTCACCATAATCAATTCATCTATTGTAGGACAATAGTAACAGTATAATGAAGTGTCTGCAACTAGAAATAAAACAGTTGTATATTGTGTGGCACCATGCAGTTGATCTGATACAGGCAGTACTGCATGAAGTATAACTGCCATACCTCTGTATTAGATAATACAACAAGACAACTTGGAGTTACAGTCACAGTAATGTTTTAGATAGTAAATAAATAATTTTATGTTGTGATAAAACTAATTATTATATTATACAGTTTATATATGTTCATATAAAAAAATGAAAGCATAATGCAATGGTCTTCACACATGGTTATATTTGTGTCAATGGGACTGAGGTGATGTTATCTCCAGTATACAATACACAATGCAACAGCTAGATCCTCGTTAAAAGTATCAACTGCGAACTGTGATTATTGAAAATGACAAACTGTAAAAATGGAAGGTTAATTTAGTGCTAGGATTCTGTATTAAAGAAAGATTATGCATGATTGTATAGAACTACCATATCGTTTTTGTATTATTTAATTGTGTATTTATTCTTTAATTGACCGATGTTATTTGAACTGCACCAATACCTAAATTATGCATATAGAAATTGTGAAATAATCAAATAAACAAAAACAAACTATCTTATTTGAAGGATATCAGATAATTAATAAACAAACGATTTAGCTTGCGTGATTATGTCTAAGATTGTTGTCATTGTATGTTCATAAGTGCATAGCCTGTCTGGGTATTGAATGTTATGGTTATTAAATTTACATTATTTGTGCTTTCACATCAGTTTTAAAACACTAATTCTTTTCCCCAACGTGTTATTTATTGCCATGAAATCACCTGATTTTCAACATAGTAATGTTTAGAACACTGTCAACACTTAACACACCTTCAACAACATATAAATTTTCTCATACTGTTCTGTTTATATACAGCCCATTACCTGAGTTGACAGACGGGAAAATTTATTGCAGACAAATTTTCAAAAGCAATTAACATGAGAGATTAACGTTCTTTGAAGCAAGCTGTAATAAATATCGCTGGTTGTGAGAAGGAAAGTGTGGCTTGGGCGTTCAGTGCAGGATAAATGCAACACATGTGGAGCTAAACACTTTGTACAATAAGAACGCACTATGCATGTACTTGCACAAGGTTACACAAGACAGTGTTGCCATTATATTAGATATTATTATTTTAGCGTAGACAATACAGTCCTGAACAAGACAACATATTTTGAAGGGATATAAGTGTGAAATATGGATGAATATTTTTCTCACTATTCCATCTGTGATGTATTAGAATTAATTTATTCCTATCACTATGTTATCTTTTTCACGTGTAAATGGAATAATAATTATATAGAAAATATATCATTATATTTCTTAACAATTATAGAATTCTTGTGAATTAATTATTTCGTAATTGATACAAGTTTAAACGAGAATATAACGACTTTAGTGTGTATTAAAAGTTTATTTCGAATTAACGTGTGAGATTCGTGTTGCTAATTGAAACAATTGTGAAACATTTTTATCTTTTAACTTAACTATCTCATGAATTATTCTGCAAAATTTGTGTGATATCTGAACAGAATAAAGTCGAATTAATCATTACTTCCAATGTTACGGCTTACAAACACATCATATTAAAATGTAAGTTTGTCACATATATTTTTATTTGTACCAATAATATATTATTGCCTCTTAATATTTACGTAAATCGAGTATTATCTAATGAAATAATTTACATACTTTTCGAAATTATCCAAGATTTGCACCCAACGCGCATACATTTCTCTCCACAAATAATATGTTGAACAAAATCGTTTAAGAAAATATTACAAAAACGTCATGGCCTAAAGTTTGAAAAAGTTTAATCACTAATATTTGTTCAGATAATTTCGAGTTCAATTAAAAAAAAACACATTTAACATCAGGAGGGTGCAATTGATTTTTTATACGATCCATAACATGACATATTGTAAACAGTTACCCAAAATATATAGTCCATTATTTCACACTTCTAAAAAATAATCTACAATCATGTTAACCCTACTTGACCTCGAAAAAATATATTTGTGTAATCGAACAGCCCCAAGTCCCAGTTGTGTCACTACAGTCGACATGGAGATCAACAGATGTGATAAATAGAAAAAACTGTGAATCAAAATCTAATAATAGTTGTATGTGATTTGCTTATTTTTTGCACGACGTCTTGAAATTACAGTTTGTCAACATACACACACTCAACAAAATTTAGCAAAACTGTTGGTAAATGTTTCCATTAAAAAGTTATATAAAATCAATTAAAATATTTACTTAATGCATGATTTGAATAAGATCGTATTATGTTACCATGGCAACTCGATCTCAGGGAAAGTAAAACCTCTGTCCTGATTTATCAGTCTGGCCGTGGCGTAGCGTTGTATGCATCTTATCGGGCAGGCATCGACAATCTTATTAAAGCACATATTATAAGTTGCCCTTACTTAATTCAACACCGGTACTCTCGGCAGCCACGTTGAAGGGACCACCCAGGACTTTATAGCGGCAAGCTTATCTGTAATATCGAAATAATGTATATAAGTAGAGAGGCCACCGGGTGACGGGAGATGGAGCAGAACCTCACACAATCTTTGTGGCCACTTTTATCCCGGCTCGAGTTGCTGACGCGATGCTATCTGTGTGTCGTGAGGCAGGGATGGAGAGCAGCGAGACTGTCGTCATCTACTCCGGGTATAGCCCCCATCTCCACACTACCCGGCATGGGATAACACCTCGTTCAATTTGTCAAGTTGCCCGCTCCATAAATCATTGCCAACAACCCTGCCTCAGCCTGTGTTGTGATGCCGCTTCCTGTGTCGGTCTCCGTTTGGGGTCTCGACTTCAGCATCCCCTACAACATTGTCAGCTATAACTGTACTTCATTGTCTCTACATTACATGATGCCACGCCATTATTCCCCAGAAAACACCACTGAACTGGCCTCCAGTCTGTGCGGCGTACACGCTGTCCACGAGAACCATGGCGTGTAGGCTGTCACCATCATTGTTCCTCACTCAGCACTTTACTCTCCTTTTTCTGGTTATAGCTGTTTATTACATTTCTAAGTGTACTTATTGAACGGACAGGTAGATGAACGAGTGGTCATTGTATATATGTGTTCTATTAAGCAGTGTGTATTCCCACTTCTACTCATGTCCTATCATGGAAAAAGCTCTACCCATGTCATGTGGTGGATATACTTCTACTCACATAATTATATTGATAGACTTGTACTCATGCCCTATCACAGAAATATCTCTACCAATGTCCTGTAGTGGACATATTCCTTCCCATATAATTATATTGATGTACTTCCTTCTCCTCACATCCTATCATGGAAATATCTCTACTAATGTCCTGTAGTGGACATATTTCTACCCATATATTATATTGATATACTTCTACTCACATCCTATCATGGAAATATCTCTACCAATGTCTTGTAGTGGACATATTCCTTCACATATAATTATATTGATATACTTCCACTCACATCCTATCATGGAAAATATCTCTACCAATGTCCTGTAGTGGATATATTCATTCCCATATACTTATATTTATATACTTCTATTCATGCCCTATCATTTAAATACCTCTGCCCATGTGCTGTACTGGACATATTTCTACCCATATATTATATTGATATACTTCTACTCACATCCTATCATGGAAATATCTCTACCAAAGTCTTGTAGTGGACATATTCCTTCCTAAAAATAATTATGTTGATATACTTCTACTCACATCCTATCATGGAAATATCTCTACCAATGTCCTGTAGTGGACATATTCATTCCCATATAATTATGTTGATATACTTCTACTCACATCCTATCATGGAAATATCTCTACCCATGTCCTCTAGTGGACATTTTCCTCCCCATATCATATTTCGATGTACTTCTATTCATATCCTATCATGGAAATATCTCTGCCCATGTCCTGTAGTGGACATATTCCTACCCATATAATTATATTTATATACTTCTATTCATGCCCTATCATTTAAATACCTCTGCCTATGTCCTGTACTGGACATATTTCTACCCATATATTATATTGATAGATTTGTACTCATGCCCTATCATGGAAATATCCCTACCTATGTCATTTGGTGGATATACTTCTACCCATATCAGGGGGCACGGGTGGCCCAGTCGTCTCAGGCGCCGCGATTCGCTGACCAGAGTTGCGTCCCGTGGGCACGCCAGAAACCCGGTTTCTAGGTTTGCCAGCGCCATACCCGTGCTCGTGGGTTTCACCGAAGTAGTAAACGTCTGAGACCTGCATCACTTCGGGCTTTCCCCCCACATTAATCTGACACGCCGTGATATATACCGGAATGCTGTTAAAAGCCACGTTTAACCAAACGCACTCACCCACTCTATCCATAACATAATTATATTGATATACTTCTATTTATGCCCTATCATAGACATATCTCAACCCATGTCCTGTAGTGGACATATTTCTACCCATATAATTATATTGATATACTTCTATTTATGTCCTATCATGAAAATATCTCTGCCCAATGTCCTATATTTTGTAAACCCATAACCATGTACAATGTTGAATATACCCCCGATATTCCGCTACCAATGTCACTGAATCAATCTTTATTCATGGTACTGGTGACTCCAAAGGCCTATAATTCGTTGTCTGAGGCGTGTTACAAATTTATACATTTCTTAGTTTCACAGCATGATAAATGAAATAATTTACAAAATGTGTTACCATTTGGATTGTGGTAGAAATAGTTTATTAAGATATTTTGCTCTTAAATCATTATACACTAGTCATACACATAAAAAGTGATATTCATTTTCAGTGCAATCTGTTTTTAAAATCCCACAAAGTAGGAATACCTACATATCTGCCTGTTTCAATAAATCGTGAAAGAGCTCTGCTAAACATATGTAGAGTTACACTTAATAGGTAAGCTTCTAGTATTACAGTAGTCTAAAATGTAATGAAGTATTTTGCTTTTCTACCAATGTCTTATAATGGGTATACTCTTTCCTCAGTCTAACATATTTACCGATTACAGCGCCAAAGCATATCACATTCTAAGCTCTAATCTGTGACCTATACTACCATATTATCACCTTAGAAGGGGCCCTACACCGACTCTTCCTCATCTGTATTGACCCTACTTTTCCCAATCATCACCCATCCTGACCCTACTCTGTCCCACCATTACCTATACTGGCCCTACTCTGTCCCACCATCGCCTATACCGGTCCTTCTCCACCCACCATCACCCACACAGGAACTACTCTGTCCGGCTATCAACCTATACTGGCCCTACTCTGTCCCACCATCACCCATCCTGGCCCTACTATACCCCACCATCACCCATCCTGGACCTACTCTCTCCCACCATCACCTATACTCGTACTTCTCTGCACCACCATCACCTATACTGGCCCTACTCTCTCCCACCATCACCTATACCGGCAATTCTCTCCCCCACCATCACCTATACTGGCCCTACTCCGTCCCACCATCACCTATACTCGTCCTTCTCTGCACCACCATCACCCATCCTGGCCCTACTCTGTCCCACCATCACCCATCCTGGCCCTACTCTGTCCCACCACCACCTATACTGGCCCTACTCTCTCCCACCATCACCCATCCTGGCCCTACTCTCTCCCACCATCACCCATCTTGGCCCTACTCTGTCCCACCATCACCTATACTGGCCCTACTCTCTCCCACCATCACCCATCCTGGCCCTACTCTGTCCCACCATCACCCATCCTGGCCCTACTCTCTCGTACCATCACCCATCCTGGCCCTACTCCGTCCCACCATCACCTATACTGGCCCTACTCTGTCCCACCATCACCCATCCTGGCCCTACTCTGTCCCACCATCACCCATCCTGGCCCTACTCTGTCCAACCACCACCTATAGTGGCCCTACTCTGTCCCACCACCACCTATAGTGGCCCTACTCTAACCCACCATCGCCTATACTGGTCCTTCTCCACCCACCGTCACCCACACTGGGCCTACTCTGTCCGGCTATCACCTATACTGGCCCTACTCTACCCCTGCATAACCTAAACTGGCCCTACTCTGTCCCACCACCACCTATACTGGCCCTACTCTGTCCCACCATCACCTGTACTGGCCCTACTCTCTCCTACCATCACTTATACTGGCCCTACTCTGTCCCACCATCACCTATACTGGCCCTACTCTTCTCTCTATCACCTACACCGACCCTACTCTTGCCTCTATCACCTACACCGACCCTTCTCTTCCCTCTATCACCTACACTGACCCTTCTCTTCCCTCTATCACCTACACTGGCCCTTCTCTTCCCTCTATCACCTATACTGGCCCTACTCTTCTCTCTATCACCTACACTGGACCTACTCTTCCCTCTATCACCTACACTGACCCTTCTCTTCCCTCTATCACCTACACTGACCCTTCTCTTCCCTCTATCACCTACACCGACCCTTCTCTTCCCTCTATCACCTACACTGACCCTTCTCTTCCCTCTATCACCTACACTGGCCCTTCTCTTCCCTCTATCACCTACACTGGCCCTTCTCTTCCCTCTATCACCTACACTGGCCCTTCTCTTCCCTCTATCACCTACACTGGCCCTTCTCTTCCCTTTATCACCTACACTGACCCTTCTCTTCCCTCTATCACCTACACTGGCCCTTCTCTTCCCTCTATCACCTACACTGGCCCTTCTCTTCCCTCTATCACCTACACTGGCCCTTCTCTTCCCTCTATCACCTACACTGACCCTACTCTGTCCCATCATCACCTATACTGGCCCTACTCTTCTCTCTGTCACCTACACTGACCCTTCTCTTCCCTCTGTCACCTACACTGACCCTTCTCTTCCCTCTATCACCTACACTGGCCCTTCTCTTCCCTCTATCACCTACACTGACCCTACTCTGTCCCATCATCACCTATACTGGACCTACTCTTCCCTCTATCACCTACACTGACCCTACTCTGTCCCATCATCACCTACACTGGACCTACTCTTCCCTCTATCACCTACACTGGCCCTTCTCTTCCCTCTATCACCTACACTGACCCTACTCTGTCCCATCATCACCTATACTGGCCCTTCTCTTCTCTCTGTCACCTACACTGACCCTTCTCTTCCCTCTGTCACCTACACTGACCCTTCTCTTCCCTCTATCACCTACACTGACCCTTCTCTTCCCTCTATCACCTACACTGACCCTACTCTGTTCCATCATCACCTATACTGGCCCTACTCTTCTCTCTGTCACCTACACTGACCCTTCTCTTCCCTCTGTCACCTACACTGGCCCTTCTCTTCCCTCTATCACCTACACCGACCCTTCTCTTCCCTCTGTCACCTACACTGGCCCTTCTCTTCCCTCTATCACCTACACTGACCCTACTCTTCCCTCTATCACCTACACTGGCCCTTCTCTTCCCTCTATCACCTACACTGACCCTACTCTGTCCCATCATCACCTATACTGGCCCTACTCTTCCCTCTATCACCTACACTGACCCCACTCTGTCCCATCATCACCTATACTGGCCCTTCTCTTCCCTCTATCACCTACACTGGCCCTTCTCTTCCCTCTGTCACCTACACTGGCCCTTCTCTTCCCTCTATCACCTACACCGACCCTTCTCTTCCCTCTATCACCTACACTGGCCCTTCTCTTCCCACCATCACCTATACTGGCCCTTCTCTTCCCACCATCACCTACACCGACCCTTCTCTTCCCTCTGTCACCTACACTGGCCCTTCTCTTCCCTCTATCACCTACACCGACCCTTCTCTTCCCTCTATCACCTACACTGGCCCTTCTCTTCCCTCTATCACCTACACCGACCCTTCTCTTCCCTCTGTCACCTACACTGGCCCTTCTCTTCCCTCTATCACCTACACCGACCCTTCTCTTCCCTCTATCACCTGCACTGGCCCTTCTCTTCCCTCTATCACCTACACTGGCCCTTCCCTTCCCTCTATCACCTACACTGGCCCTTCTCTTCCCTCTATCACCTACACTGACCCTACTCTTCCCTCTGTCACCTATACTGGCCCTACTTTTCCTTACTATCACCTATACTGACACTTCTCTTCCCTCCACCCCATACACTGACCCTTCTTTTCCCACCATCACCTCCACTGACCCTACTCTTCCCTCTGTCACCTATACTGGCACTACTTTTCCTTACTATCACCTATGATGACCCTTCCCTGCCCTCCATCCTCCATTCTGGACCCGACTCCTCCCCTCCAACCCCTATATCAGCTTTACTCTGCTCCGTCATTCCCTGTGCTAGTCTGCCCTTCGAGCTGGTAGTGTGACGTGACGGGCAAGGGGATGTGACAATGTTCAGTGACGGTCACACCGAGCTGTCAGCTACCTGTTGTCGTCGCCGCCGCTTGTCTCAAGTAGTTAGTGTTGGAGAGCTCTGTGGCAATATCTGTATGGTTGAAGGTTGACAGCCCGTCTACACTCCCCTCCCGTCGCCCCATCAGATGATGTTTCAAGTTTCAATAGAAATATATTTAAATGTAATCCCGTGTCTCAGCAATTTATATCCCCGTTGTTCTGCTACTTTGATGAAGAGAATACAAGTAATGTAGAATAAAACGACGAGGACACAACGTTTTGTATACTGAATGCTGGATAAGATATAGTTTACTGGAATGTTAATATTCTTAAGTAAGTCCATTCATAACGAAAGAGTGGAAGTGGAATGGTGAAATATCAATTGATGATTTTCGAATTTTAGATTTATATAGGTTTCTACAGGAGATGTCATGAAAATGGTTCTCGTTATAAACTACATCTTATTTCAAGACACAAACATGAAATAGTGTTAAAAGTTTCGGATATTTATGGATTATTACTCATCCACTATTGTAAATTAGTCAACTCGTATGTATAATGTTGTGTATTATTATTATTGTGTCAGTGAAACGACACAAATCCTCACCTTAAATATATAATTGTTTTTTAAGAAATAAACATGACTTATAGAAAACATATTTATCATTCCACATTTCACAAAAAGCAAATTGGTATTCTTTGAAGAAAATATTAAAAATACTGGTAATTTACGACAAAATATACGAACAAATGGAAAACTTGCATTCAGAGTCTGAAGTCTTTGTATCTATCATGTTAATAACCCTACATATATATTGTGTCCCCAGATATTATCAATATCTACAGATTAATAATCATAATAGTGGACTAAGTACCCAATGTCAATATAATATGGGTTTACATTTCTAAGAAGAGAGAAGAAAAATGTATATACACATCACAGTTTCTCTTATATTTTCACTTTGTTTCAATTAATCGACATCGTACTATCAATTTGTTACAGTAAAATAATATGTTGTTTTGTATGGCTATGTTTGAAATAAATATATTATCGTGTTATTGTTGTTGTAAAAATTATCCGTAAGTCACAATTGTTTGTTGACAAAAGTGAGATACACACCACCGTGACCGCGACACAAACTTGTGACTTTCTGACTGTCTCTGACAGATGGAAATCCAAGGGTATGACGTCACTGACAGATCTGGCAAGCAAGGCTAGACTCCTTGTGGGACACTGGTGTCTAATTGTGAATATATATGTATACATGTGAGTATATTCGATGATTTTCTCCAAGATTGAGTGGAGACAGATACGGAACTTATCATCTTATTATCATAAATATCAATTATTGATCATATTTATGGTCATTATAAATTGACTTTTTCTCTCGAGAAGATCAAAATAGATATTAATGCAAATAATCTACTAATCATTCTCATAAGCAGAGACGTTTTTGGGTCAGAACATGCTTACCCTCTGTGAACACATGGCGTTATCACTGATTTCAATTGATCCTCTCATAATATCATCACCGCCTTTAACGTCCAATGATGTAATGAGCTGTTCTGCATAAGCAGAATTAACTAGGTTGTGTAATAGCAGAATGAACTGTGGAGAATTAGCAGATAAATGGTTGTCTATCAGCAGAATGAACTGATGTCTATTAGCAGATTGAACTGGTGTCTATTAGCAGAATGAACTGGTGTCTGTTAGCAGAATAAACTGGTGTCTATTAACAGAAAGAACTGGTGTCTATTAACAGAATGGACTGGTGTATATTAACAGAATGAACTGGTGTCTATTAGCAGAATAAACTGGTGTCTATTTAAAGAATTAACTGGTGTCTATTAGCAGAATGAACTGTGGAGAATTAGCAGATGAACTGAGGTATATTAACAGAATGACCTGGTGTCTGTTAGCAGAATAAACCGCGGTGTGTTAGCAGAATAAACTGTGGTGTGTTAGCAGATGAACTGTGGTGTATTAGCAGAATAAACTGGTGTCTATTAGCAGAATAAACCGCGGTGTGTTAGCAGAATAAACTGTGGTGTGTTAGCAGATGAACTGTGGTGTATTAGCAGAATAAACTGGTGTCTATTAGCAGAATTAACTATGAAGTAGAATGTACCGTGGTGTGTTAGCAGATGAACTTTGGTGTATTAGCAGAATGAACGGTTGCCTTTTAGCAGAATAAACTGGTGTCTATTAGCAGAACGAACTATGAAGTAGAATGTACCGTGGTGTGTTAGCAGATGAACTGTGGTGTATTAGCAAAATGAACGGTTGCCTATTAGCAGAATGAACTGGTGTCTATTAGCAGAATGAACTGTGGTGTATTAGCAGAATAGACTGGTGTCTATTAGCAGAACGAACTATGAAGTAGAATGTACCGTGGTGTGTTAGCAGATGAACTGTGGTGTATTAGCAGAATAGACTGGTGTCTATTAGCAGAACGAACTATTAAGTAGAATTAACGTGGTGTGTTAGCAGATGAACTGTGGTGTATTAGCAGAATGAACGGTTGCCTATTAACAGAATGAACTGGTGTCTATTAGCAGAATGAACTGTGGTGTATTAGCAGAATAGACTTGTGTCTATTAGCAGAACGAACTATGAAGTAGAATTAACGTGGTGTGTTAGCAGATGAACTGTGGTGTATTAGCAGAATAGACTGGTGTCTATTAGCAGAACGAACTATTAAGTAGAATTAACGTGGTGTGTTAGCAGATGAACTGTGGTGTATTAGCAGAATGAACGGTTGCCTATTAACAGAATGAACTGGTGTCTGTTAGCAGAATGAACTGTGGTGTATTAGCAGAATAGACTGTGTCTATTAGCAGAACGAACTATTAAGAAGAATTAATGTGGTGTGTTAGCAGATGAACTGTGGTGTATTAGCAAAATGAACGGTTGCCTATTAACAGAATGAACTGGTGTCTGTTAGCAGAATAAACTGTGGTGTATTAGCAGAATAAACTGGTGTCTATTAGCATAACGAACTATTAAGTAGAATGTACCGTGGTGTGTTAGCAGGTGAACTTTGGTGTACTAGCAGAATGAACTGGTGTCTATAAGCAGAATGAACTGTATTGTGTATTAGTAGAATGACCTGTTGTTTATTAGCAGAACGAACTATGATGTATTGGCAGAATGAACTATGGTGGGATAGTAGAATGTACTTTGGTGTGTTAGTAGAATGTACTGTGGTGTGTTAGCGGAATAAACTGTGGTTTGTTAGTAGAATGTACTGTGGTGTGTTAGTAGAATGTACTGTGGTGTGTTAGCAGAATGAACTGTGGTGTGTATTAGCAGAACGAACCATGATGTATTATAATTAGTAGAATAAACTGTGGTGTACTACCAGAATGAGCTGCATTGAATAAGTAGAATAAACTGTGGTGTATTATCAGAACCAAAGGTGGAGTGTCAGTAGAATGAACTTTGATGTATTAGCCGAATGAACTGTGGTGTATTAGAAGTACGAACTTTAGTTTTTTCGCACATTGATTTGTTGTTTATTAGCAGGTGATGCATTAACAGAACGAACTGTGGTGTATTAGCTGAATGAACTGTGGTGTATTAGCAGAACGAACTGTGGTGTATTAGCTGAATGAACTGTGGTGTATTAGCAGAACGAACTGTGGTGTATTAGCTGAATGAACTGTGGTGTATTAGCTGAATGAACTGTGGTGTATTAGCAGAACGAACTGTGGTGTATTAGCTGAATGAACTGTGGTGTATTAGCTGAATGAACTGTGGTGTATTAGCAGAACGAACTGTGGTGTATTAGCTGAATGAACTGTATTATGTATCAGTAGGAAGAAATTGTGTGTATTAGCGGAACGAACTTTGGAGTATTAGGAGAATGAAAACTTGTGTATTAGCAGAATGAGCTGTGGTGTAATAGTAGAATAAACTGCGGTGTATTAGCAGAATGAGCTGTGGTGTAATAGAAGAATACACTGCGGTGTATTAGCAGAATGAGCTGTGGTGTAATAGCAGAATGAACTGTTATGTATTAGCAGAATGAGCTCTTGTCTATTTGCACTGTGAGTTGTTATATTCTGTGTTTGTTCGTTTCTTCGCTTTACTGCTCAAGGTATTCCTTGAAGACTCCTCTCTCCACAGCAAGATGTCCTCCCTCCCTAAACGCGGTCATATGTTCCACCTTCCTGTAGCCAGATCTCTCCCCTCCTAACAGTCAGATGTGTCCTCATTCTGTAGCCAGATCTCTCCCCTCCTAACAGTCAGATGTGTCCTCTCTCTGTAGCCAGATCTCTCCCCTCCAAACCGTCAGATGTGTCCCCTCCCTGTAGCCAGATCTCTCCCCTCCAACAGTCAAATGTGTCCCCTCCCTGTAGCAAGACCTCTCCCCTCCCAACCGTCAGATGTGTCCCCTCCCTGTAGCCAGATCTCTCCCCTCCAACAGTCAGATGTGTCCCCTCCCTGTAGCAAGACCTCTCCCCTCCCAACCGTCAGATGTGTCCCCTCCCTGTAGCCAGATCTCTCCCCTCCAACAGTCAGATGTGTCCTCTCTCTGTAGCCAGATCTCTCCCCTCCAAACCGTCAGATGTGTCCCCTCCCTGTAGCAAGACCTCTCCCCTCCCAACCGTCAGGTGTGTCCCCTCCCTGTAGCCAGATCTCTCCCCTCCAATAGTCAGATGTGCCCTCATTCTGTAGCCAGATCTCTCCCCTCCTAACAGTCAGATGTGTCCTCTCTCTGTAGCCAGATCTCTCCCCTCCAACAGTCAGATGTGTCCCCTCCCTGTAGCCAGATCTCTCCCCTCCCAACCGTCAGATGTGTCCCCTCCCTGTAGCAAGACCTCTCCACTCCCAACCGTCAGATGTGTCCCCTCCCTGTAGCAAGACCTCTCCCCTCCGAACAGTCAGATGTGTCCCTTCTCTGTAGCCAGATCTCTCCCCTCCAAACCGTCAGATGTGTCCCCTCCCTGTAGCAAGACCTCTCCCCTCCAACCGTCAGATGTGTCCCCTCCCTGTAGCAAGACCTCTCCCCTCCCAACCGTCAGATGTGTCCCCTCCCTGTAGCCAGATCTCTCCCCTCCCAACCGTCAGATGTGTCCCCTCCCTGTAGCCAGATCTCTTCCATTCTAACAGTCAGGGGCACCCTCCCCGACGCCAGATGCCACCCCACATAGCTGTGTCTTTCTTAATTGAAAACGCTGCAAAGTCGTACACAGATAGCAAACATTATTTTGTCTAAAACCAATTTGAGAATTGATGTTCCCCGTCATTGAGTAATTAATAGGGCTTGATTGTTGCTAAACTCGCTGCTCGAGAAGTGTCGGACCTTGCACAATGTCCAGCGTTTCATCTGGGTGTTTGTCCGAGCATGCTGTTGTACCCGGGGTGTTTGTCTACGGGTGTCGGGTGTCCGGGGCGGGGATGGTGGTCGCTCTAGAGTATCTAAGTATTGCCTCGTTAGCAGCGCAAGTTAGGGAGTTGTCGCTACCTGGAGCCGGCCGAGGGAGGAGGACTAATTACCCTGTATTGACTGTTCGTGTCAAGGTGTAGCGACGCCGCTAGTTAGAGTTTCTGCTTCTTCAATGCAAGCCCAGCAAAATGTTACAGTGTGTTTAATGGCGGAGCCAGTCGCTGCCCTGGAGGACTAAACGATCTTCTCTGCTGTGTGTCTGTCTAAATGATTCGCTCTCTCTAGCCTCCAGTGTTTGTTTTAGCGGTCCGCATTCTCCCCGCTATTGTCACAAGTGTGAAGAAGAGCCACCGACCACAAAGATCGGGCAATAAGTACCAGCGACTTTCAGACACTCGCCAGACGACACGACTACCAAAATATTGTAATTTACCCCTAATGATATTGACAATTTGGAGAAAAACCGCGAGAAACTCGTGGGTGATAGAGGGGCGAGTAGATGGGGGTATTGTAACCTACATTTACTACATACAGGGGAACTGTGGACGGAGAGAGTGTCAGTGGAAGGGGTAACAATATAGGGGTACAGGGTCGGGGGAGGGGGAGGGGGAGTTATCAGCAAGCAGGGTGGTCCTTAAAAGTAGCAAGTTAAAATATGTTAGCTTGTCGAAAACAATCTGTAATATCGCAACCAGAGTACAAAAAAGACAGATATGAGTCAATATTGTGATAGGCGGGGCACTGTCCCCGGCTTCAAGTGACCATCTGCAGTCGACAACCCTCCGTCGCTGTCAGGGGTAACCTCATGCGCAGGAAGTCAGTGCGTGATGTAATCAATGGCGCCATCTTGCAGTCATGGTCTCCATGCTCGAACTGACACGTCCAAACTGTGTATGTGTGACGGTAATAATGACATGTCGTATAATTAAGAGTTAAAGCAGTGATTTGAATGATCTTTCCTACCTACTATACGAGGCAGATGATGTGTGCCTGGGCGGCGTTGGGAGGAGGTGTACTCGGTGCCTGGCATCCAAGGCTCAGGACACTTCGCCATTGTGTCTCCACAATCTGCACGCTCGCATCATGCTCCTGGAAAATGGCTCGGATGAACGGGGCACACATTTGACATGATTTATTTTTTTTATCGAATAATGTTGACATTTTCATGAACTAAGAACCAAGCAAAATGTTTGTTCGTATCATCGGGACACGTGTGTCTCATATGTAACACTTGCAACCCCAACTCGCCATGACACGAGACGGCGGCCTCCATGGTGAGATAGTTTATACAGATGTGGTGAATATATTTGGGTTCGTGTCAGGGTGGACGTGTTGGTTATACACAATTGTGTAGTACGTCAGGTTTCAAAAAGACGCAAATGCCGCTGTAAAACCAATCAACACAAATAGAAAGATGCAGATGTCAATGTCGTTCAGATATCCAAGATGTCATGTCTTCCTCCCACGTAAAACATAAAACGTCCCACATCGTGCTTAACACTTCTGACGTTGTGATGGTAATTCCCTTTTAAAAGACTTAAGGGATTAGTGCGAGTTTTACCGCAGAAGAAGCACCTTAAGTGATACAGTAAGATGGTGGTAGAAGCAAACATCCACATTAATTACCCACTAAATGTAGGTTCCGAGCGCTCAGCCTATATACGGGTATATACGGTATTGCCAACGTCCAATCTTTAGTCTTCATCACAAGGGGATACAACTTGGACATCGCGTACAGGATGCTCGAGTTAAGCCCCATTAAGAATTGAGATTGCATGATGCAAATACTTAGCCAGCTATGACATGATGTGTTCCATACCTCATCGCTGTTGCCATAGTTACCAGACGCTGCTGTTTCACTTAATAAATCACATGCCATCCATTACAAAAACCTTTTGAAGTTAACTCGATTAATCTTTGACGGATTGATTAATCGACAGTTACAAGGCTTTGACACAACAATCAGTTTGTGAAATATAACATGTACCATTACCTGTATAACCTTCGTTGTATACTTAATCATTTCTGCGGAGAATTGGGAAGTCCAGTTGTTCATGCGTTATCGTTCAACGCCGATTTACTTGGTTCGATTCCCTATATGAATAACATGGAGATCTTGAATAAATACTGCCAGAAGCGTCTCGCTCAATTACGCCACGTCTAGACAGAGGCAGTACTTCTTCAGTATATACCTATTTACTGCAAAAACGCAAAGTCGATCATAACATTGTTGACTCTAGTACATTAATCCATATGCTAAATAGAGATTTTAATGCCCATATCGTTCAACATCGAATCCCTCGTAGTGTGTCTGCATAAAATGTGACTAAGGAAATAGCTCGTGGATGTCAATGAACATATGAACTTACCAAATAGCCTCTGCATATGTATCAGGCCAATATTAAAGTAAAATGCATCTGATTCCTGGCAAGTCGGACCACAGGCACCATCGGTCAAACATCATCCATGTTTCCAGTATGAGTGACCAGTTCAACGTATACATGGAGACAATAGGCCAAGAAATGCATTTGTTCTCCATGTATTTATAACGGTGTGCGTCATTTTATCACGCATTCATTGACAGTTGCCTTGCAATGGCAATATATGTTCTGCACAGTTGCCATACAATGGCACAGTTGCTGTGCATTCTTTACACAGTTGCTGCTCAGTTGATCTAAAGGTGATCTGCAGCTGGAGTGCAGTTAATAAAACGAGTATATACAGTAGACGTACAGTTAATATAATGTCATATGATTGATGTTCAGATCTTTTTTATTGAATAGTTATACAGCTGTTTTACAGTTTTGTCTGTAAAACTCCGTGTGAGCAGTCACGATACAACTTTTGCTCTGTTGGTGCCAATGAAATGTATATATGTGTTGCTCTGTTGGTGCTAGTGAAAGGTATATACACTCATGTGTAAATCTATTGGTGCCAATGAAATGTATATATGTGTTGCTCTGTTGGTGCCAGTGAAAGGTATATGCATGTATGTGTAAATCTATTGGTGCCAATGAAATGTATATATGTGTTGCTCTGTTGGTGGCAGTGAAAGGTATATGCATGTATGTGTAAATCTATTGGTGCCAATGAAATGTATATATGTGTTGCTCTGTTGGTGTCAGTGAAAGGTATATACATGTATGTGTAAATCTGTTGGGGCCAGTGAAATGTATAGATGTGTTGCTCTGGGTGTCGTTGTACAAAACAACCTTAGCGCTACGACTGTCGTAAGTCTATGTTAAGGTATGAGAGTTACGATCACCTTAGAACTAAGATCGCTTTGTACAACGGCACCTTGTTGGTGCTAGTGAAGGGTATATGCATGTATGTGTAAATCTGTTGGGGCCAGTGAAATGTATACATGTGTTGCTCTGTTGGTGCTAGTGAAAGGTATATACATGTATGTGTAAATCTGTTGGTGCCAGTGAAAGGTACTGTAAATCTTTACATTAAGGTGAGTGTGAATTAAATGGGAACAATGCGAGTGGTCTTCGTTCGCATTAGATAACTTCGCATGTATGTATATATGAGTGTTACAACGTTGGTGCCAGTGAAATGTATATATATTTAACTCTGTTGGTGTCAATGAAAGTCATATGTATGTTAATCTGTTGGTGCCAGTGAAAGGTATACATGAGCATTACCACGATGGTGCCAGTGAGAGGTATGATACATACAAGGAAAGATACATACAAATGTATGTGTTTCTCTCTTGGGGCCAGTGAAGGTACATATGTGTTACTGTTGGGGGCCAATGGAATATACATTTGCGTTTCTCTGTTGTTGGCCAGTGAAGGTATATGTGTGTTACTGTTGGTGGCCACAGAAAGATACATATGTGTTTCTCTGTTGGGGCCAGTGAAGGTATATATGTGTTACTGTTGGTGGCCACAGAAAGATAAATATGTGTTTCTCTGTTTGGGCCAGTGAAGGTATATATGTGTTAATGTTGGGGGCCAAAGGAATATACAGTTGTGTTTCTCTGTTGGGACCAGTGAAGGTATATGTGTGTCACTGTTGGTGGCCACAGAAAGATACATATGTGCTTCTCTGTTGGGGCCAGTGAAGGTATATATGTGTTAATGTTGGGGGCCAATGGAATATACAGTTGCGTTTCTCTGTTGGGGCCAGTGAAGGTATATGTGTGTTACTGTTGGTGGCCACAGAAAGATACATATGTGTTTCTCTGTTGGGGCCAGTGAAGGTATATATGTGTTACTGTTGGGGGCCAATGGAATATACAGTTGCGTTTCTCTGTTTGGGCCAGTGAAGGTATATATGTGTTAATGTTGGGGAGCAAGGAAAGATACATATGTGTTTCTCTGTTGGGGCCAGTGAAGGTACATATGTGTTAATGTTGGGGGCCAATGGAATATACAGTTGCGTTTCTCTGTTTGGGCCAGTGAAGGTACATATGTGTTACTGTTGGGGGCCAATGGAATATACAGTTGCGTTTCTCTGTTTGGGCCAGTGAAGGTATATATGTGTTAATGTTGGGGAGCAAGGAAAGATACATATGTGTTTCTCTGTTTGGGCCAGTGAAGGTATATATGTGTTAATGTTGGGAGCAAGGAAAGATACATATGTGTTTCTCTGTTGGGGCCAGTGAAGGTATATATGTGTTAATGTTGGGGGCCAATGGAATATACAGTTGCGTTTCTCTGTTGGGACCAGTGAAGGTATATATGTGTTAATGTTGGGAGCAAGGAAAGATACATATGTGTTTCTCTGTTGGGGCCAGTGAAGGTATATATGTGTTACTGTTGGGGGCCAATGGAATATACAGTTGCGTTTCTCTGTTGGGACCAGTGAAGGTATATATGTGTTAATGTTGGGGAGCAAGGAAAGATACATATGTGTTTCTCTGTTGGGACCAGTGAAGGTAGATATGTGTGTTACTGTTGGGGGCCATAGAAAAATACATATGTATTTCTCTGTTGGGGGCAGTGAAGGTATATATATGTATATGTTACAGTTGGGGGCCAACGGAAAATACATATGTGTTTCTCTGTAGGGGCCTCTGTGAAGGTATATATGTAACACAGTTGTTAACAAGGAATTTCCCACAGTATACATCTGACGCTAGTTGCTACAATAGAGAAGATGTTACATATACGGAAGTTGGAATGCACAAAGGTATAAACATAAGTTATTATCTGAATCGTCAAAAGCAAGTTTTAATCATTTTTATGTCACATGATTTATCCATTTTATACAAGTAAGACATACCTGTATATGAAAATGTTGAACAAACTTTTAATTTTTTTGTAAAACATAACAAAGGATATGTCGCTACCTGACAGTTTCATGAAAAGGGATGAGTGAGTGAGTATGATTTTACGCCGCTTCTAGCAATATTCCAGAAATAACACCAGAAATGGGCTTCACACATTGTACCAATGTTGGGAATTGAACCTGGGTGTGACGGGCGAACGCTTTAACCATTAGGCTACCCGACCGCCCCTGAAAAGAGATGAATGTTGTACAATACATACATCAGTGGAAGTCGAGGAGGGATCTGTGACACCAAAGGATGACACTAAAGGAGGCGTTCAAACAATTACCATAATATGAGACGGGCCCACTGATTGTCTTCACACTCTTGACCACTAGCCACAATATGCATCATGCTGTCGTTTACAGTAACAGAGCCCATTTACAAGGAATAATACTCCGCTGTAGCTGTATTTCGGAATAAATCAGGTTGTGTCTGTATATCAAAGGTGGTTCGATCTGTATATAGTTTCCAACCCAATCAGCGAGTGGGGGAGTTAGGTTTAACACCACTTTTAACAGTATTCCAGTTATATCACGGCGTGTCATCTTAATGTGGGAGAAAAACCCGAATGATGCAGGTCTCAGACGTTTACCACTTCGGTGAAACCCACGAGCACGGGTATGTTGCTGACAATCCCAGAAACATAATCGGGGCGAACCGGGATTCGAACCCACAATCACAGGTTTCTGGCGTGCCCAAGGGTCGCGAATCGCGGCGCCTTAGACGACTGGGCCACCCGTGACCCCTCCAACCCAATCATTTATCAAAAGTTAGTCCACACTGCGTTGAAATATCCACAATTATATTTTAAAAATCAAAACTACTTTGTCGTTGCGACATAAATTAAATATTATTCGCTATCAATTGTACTTGCATCGCCATTAGTTTTTTTTATGACGTACTGTATGCAAAGCATAAATACGATTCATGTATAAATGTATATTGGTGCGGAAAGCGTTTTTCTGGCTTTGTTCTGTCAACGGGACAATATAATAAATAAAAAACACGGCTATGTACAAGGGGTGTTCAACAATGGTATTTGTGTTTTGTGACCCCCATCAGGAACCCCCAGCCAGCAGATACTGTGTAGCACTCACAGTGTTGAGGCTGCCAACCCCCATTTGGTACGCGGGATCCGGGGGTCTATTTAGTGGGTATACGGTAGTGTGGTACGGCGGGCGGAAATAAAATCGTATTTCGTATTTAGATTCAAAATCGTAAAAAAACAATGGTGTGCGTAAACGTTTTCTTTATACTATTTTATTGTTTCAATACTTTTCCATAATTTAACTTCAAATCGCACCAGTAGTCGGATTCAGGGGTGAGCACTGAGACTCAGAGTGAAAAATTACATGGTACCGGGATTCAGGGGAGGGTTGGGGATGGGGGGGGGGGGGGGGGGGGGGCAACCTAATTGTTGTTACGTTCAGCGTTTAACGTTCTGCACTACACGTAACGTTCTTCATTTGATGAAGAATACACATCTCCATCCTGACTGTAAAATATTAACGCGTTCGTTTATGTCAGACGTACACACTGATACGTATTAATTGTCATTAATTTAAATACTTTAATCTTACAATTCGTTTTATTGCATGGTTTGTATAAGGCAGGTGCTCATTGATACATTATATTATGCAGACACGTTATTTCTGTCATTTAAACATAACACATCAACACTAGAGAATTACCAGTCTTGGTTATCTGCTGAAACATATTCCTTTAGGCGTAAAGGCAAAATAACTATGAAAATCTTATGAATGGATCATTGAAAATCAGTTATGACGTCAGGCGCTCACACAATTTGCATAAAAACACAGAAAATAAATTGATTTACAATCAAACTTTTGCTAAATTAAACATTTATTTTTATATGAACGGCTAATTCTGTACGAATGTAAGGCTCTCAAAGTACGAACTTATTTTTGTCTGTTTTTTTTGGGCAAAATTAGTTTCTTAGTTTCTCCGAAAATACTTCAAACAAAAAACAAAGTCACTAAAGTTACAATAAGCTTTAGAAAGTGTTTACTAACATGTGGGATTACGTGTCATTTACATGGCATACATGTGCATATGGATAATCTATAAAATAAAAAATATTATATATACACAATGCCATTTAGAAAGTGGTCAAATGTAACAAATATTATATTTGGGATAACACTTTCTTAGTAAAGTACAGATTCTCGTACTTTTTGGGGTTGAGTCCCGTCACGGACTCAACCCAAATATAACATTTGTTAAAAAATATTGATAAAAACTCAAATGTAGCATTTAATTTTGATTGACAACAAACACTTTGATATACCTTAGTAATATTCGTGATATGTATATCCCTCATATACATCTATTATAAATTGAATACAAGGTGGTTTTCATAGTCATCAGCACAAGAATCATGACTTGCTGACAGTGTGGATGTAGCCGCGGTACAAGTAGGTGATGTAGCGACCACGCCGACACCACCGTGCAAGATGGGGACGTGAGGGAGCTGACTCCACACACTGACTAACTTCTAATTATTTAACAATAATCGGATTTACATGCGTGTGTCATGATTAACAATAGATTCTTCAGCGCTGCGCTTTCCTCTATCTGTATTGGAAGGCTACGGAAGTCCCCGCGACTCAACACTGACAAGCTCCCACCGCCGACTGATATCATTGTTGGTGAGCTCTTGTGTGCTCAGATGACATACATGCTTACAAAACTTACAACACTCCAGAGTTTGTCATTAGGTTATTTTAATTTTATATGCGTGTTTCTCCGTCGAGTGACTGGAGATTGCCAGTCACATTAATCCTTGAATGTTTCCCTTTGAACAAATATGCCGTATTTTCAATTGATTTCTCTTTATATCTGTATTATAAGCATTTGTTCTTCACGCTCTAATGTAAACAAACTAAACCATATTTTTAAAATATTTTTTTAAAAACCCTTCAGAAGATAATAATCGCGCAACAATATAATGTGAAATCCGTGATCGATCGGGTTAAATCCATCTTATTAGAAGAATGTCAATATTAGCATTTGCCTTGTAAATACTGAGTTAAAGTACTGCTAGTATTGGGAGTATTGAGTAGGTACATCATGTATAAACAGATCTACTGCCTTGTCCTCGTTAGAGATACTCGAGACTTGTCTCACGGCAAAGACAACACTCCCAAATCCAATTCGGACATCAATTAGAGAACAATGCGAATTACAGAAAGACTGTTCCGGGCGCTGTGCACGCTGTTTATATTACAATTTCATTCAGATTTGTGTATGCATGGATGATAAAGAACCCTCGAGACTGGCCGCGGAGCTGACCAGTATGACGTCACGTGGTGAGCCTTCCACAGATGTCATGGGCATCGGTCATTTGTTGTGGGACCCAAACTCTCGAAAAGAAAAAACTGGACAATACAATTAGAATGTGAAGAATACTGCTGTTTCTGATTGACCATTGCCCATGACTGGATAGGAATAGGAATTTATATAACCATCCTTGTTTAATATCCATCGAAGAAAGATTATGCACATAAATGAACTTATGTAAACATTAATCATATTTATGGATAGCAACTTCTTTTGTTCATAATCACGACGTTCCAGAGCAACATCTTGTTCCTTCATCAACAGGAATGAGCACGAACAAGTCTTGACAAAAATTCAAATAATTTTCAATCCATAAGAAATGTCATTTATTCATGTTTTCCCAACTTATAAATGCCTCTCAAAGACTTCCCATGTCAGCATTTTCGAACATGAATTCATTACTAATCTATCGTGAATTAGTATTCCTTGAATACACCAACGAGAACTATCGAGCTTGAAAAAAAGACAATGTAACGACATAGTAGAAGACATACACAAACACTGAGTGTCGAGGTGGAAATACGAATACGTGATACTAGAAACACCTTGAGGTTAAGTGTTTCATATTAATACACCTAGGTTTAAAAGTGAGATTAGAGTCTGGGTGATACTGAAGGCACGTGTGGGGGCTCTAGGGTCCCGAGCTGGGGATATCAGGGGGTGAGGGTGTAGGGTTACTGTCAGTCCACAGATGTTAATATTTTCAGGGCAGCAGGGTAAGCCCTCGGCAATAAATGTCGTCCACCCCGCGGCCATGTAGATCACGAAGTTGCCTCACCATGTTGCAGATACTCTTCTGTAACATCCAGTGAGATGACCAGGCTTAGATGTCAACACCTGACCTCTATGCAGACACATGCATACCAATCCCAGTCGGTTTATACACTGACATCAGTATACACCGTACATAATGCCCTTGCAGTAAAGTTCACCTGCAGGCTTGACGTTCACACAAAATGAGAGGGTAATATCTATAAGGTTACCGATATAGTTCCAGTGCTTGCAAACTGCGAGGACACATCCTTCGTATCCGATACAACGTTTGGAGCTGCATAAAACAAAGAACCATTTTATACGGAATAATAAAACTATTAAAATGTATGTTAATATTAGTTGCAAATGGTTTTACAATCTTATTTTTTGCGGCCATCTGGATCGGAGGACAAGCCAAAAGACGTATGAATTTGGTGGTGATTCATAAATACTTGCTCCTGATACAGACGGAATCGTACAATCGATTCTTATGAATATGGAAAGGGTTCTGTCGCTTTTCTATTCATGTAACAACCTCTCCAAGGTACATATATTCAGGTATACAAATTCAAGTAAAACAGCAAATGGAGTATTGAGTTGCAATAGACTAAACCATATCTAAATATTATACATAATTGTGCAACGTTATCAGCAAACATTGCGTGTTTCCTCAGTAAAAAGCTTGATATGTACATTCCTGTCAACACATGTATGGTTGAAACAATAGTTATTTCAAAAAAGAAATGTGGCCATTCTGAAGAAACCAGAGACGGTGACAATGTAGTACAGTAACAAGTGCATGGTTTAAACACTATTTAAAACGTAAAACATTTATGGAAATATTTATTTTCAGAAACGAAAACTGGATTGGTCAAAAGGAAAATTGCGTATTTTAAGACCTCCAAGATAATCATATTTACAATAGTTCTAAGTACAAAACATGTATCTGTTACATCAATCAATGTGATGTATTGCATTAACTAGCAATTCTACTATGACTTGTATATTTATATATTATATCAGCTATTAAATTTCAATATTCAGTCAGTGTTGAAGTGACAAACATAATTCGTAAGGGCAAGAAACTCTAACATATCTAGATTGATCGGAATTACAGTATCAAACAGCAATATATCACTATAACACAGACATACTTACGATTTTTACATGTACTATTTGATGCGATCAGAATTGATGACGCACTTAATCCTTGTTTCAGAGAACAAAACGTGTTTAAATGTACATCAAACCTCCCAATTATTGCATTATTCGTTACGATGAGACAGAACCATTGGCTGTATTAGTATCCATCAGCCTTTCTTGTCAAAGCTGGCCCTTATACATTTAATGTCCGTTCAGTTTCGAAGATGCTATATATCAGGTAGTACTTTATCAAGCCATAATTATGAATCTAAAACTTATTTTTATATCTTTACATATAGATGTTCTTGTAGGCACCCAGTTGCCATTGATCCTCTGTAGCTTATTTGTTTATTCCACCATGTCGTACTGACCATTTATCATCAATAAGTACAACAAACAACTTAATGATATCATATGTATTATTGCTTTGGTATTTAGGACTTACACACAGTGCATACAAATTTAAAACAATTAATTTCGACTTTTTGAAATCGACCCATTCTTTCATAAGCATCTGGCATATGCGTTGGCCACAAGCAATAAATTTTGACCATTTAGATATCTCGACACCTATTCTGGCAAGCTGTGCATAGTTTAGAGATGTTTGAATCCTTTCTGCTTATAATTATAAGCTTACATTGTTCTGGAGAGGTTAACACATAAGCACAGTTCGCCTGTTCACCGATCCAGTTTCTCAAATTGTTGAAATATGAAACACCTTTCACCAACAGTGATTAGTTTTAGTATTCGGCTAGAGGATTGACACATGTGAGATCAATACATCACAAATTGGATTAAGTATGCCAATAGAAAGCACCATATATAGTTTTTAAAAGGAAATAAATAGTTTGCAGGAAAAAACTGAACATCAAATCTACAAACAGTATATCTGTTTGAAACAGCTCAATGTCTTCAGTATCTGAAGATAAGTCTTCATAGTAGTGAAGTGTTACGTGATGGATGACTTCTGTTCATACTGAAAGTAACACGAGACGGAAATTGAAGCATATTCCTGCTACCGTCGTATTGAAGCATTATGAAGACAATTCCTTATGCATATTCTTTAGAGACATAATAATCATTTATGAACAACTAGATTCCAACCCCTACAGAGCATTGAACGCCAGGTTGAACTTATGTCTGTTTTTACATATATATTGTGCACATATTTCTTTATGGAGTAACATAATCATGAGAATGTCAGCTGGGGTGCCCCTCTAACAAGATCGCGTCGTATCGGAATACATATTCTTTATAATAGTCTTTTAAGCTCAGTATTTTTCTGCTATTGCATTGATAATACTGAATTTATTTCTGTGTTGAATAACGACCTTAAAACATTTCACAACAGAGTTTTGAAACAATGCTGACACACAGCCGACTGTCGTACAGAATGGGCGGTTGTCAAAATATATCCGCACATGCGTTTCAAAAAGAAATATTATTTATTTTACAGAATAACATGGAAATACAGGATTCTTCTGTAAGAGATTTCATGAAGATGGTGTTCCAGGAATATTATACCGTTTTTTAATATAGAAGTACATGTATATGCTTTGAGGACATCAACATTTTAAGCACGGTGGGAGGTTTTGTTTATAACAATACCACGTCTCTTGTGATTAAATAGGTTGTTCATGTACCCTACCCTCTTAGGGTCCGTCCCATTATATCATGTTCCTAAATGCTCATTTACAATTCCAGAACCGTCTTTCATCTTTCATAGTTTGTTTTATTGTTCCGCTTTATTACTGTTGACGTTTGAATGAATGTTTTGTGTGGTCATATCAAGGGTGTTGTTTACATGGGGAACCCCCGGTGAGCCTGTAGGACTCTCCCCATACCCCATCCCTCCATCCTCACACCCAACATTGTCTCGTCACCCCCAGTGTGGATTTCCCCCACCCACCGTAACCATAGCCTCCATATTGCCGCATATCGACTTCCTCACCTATCATACATGCTTGTTTTCCCCCCTTATTATGCATATATTAAAAAAAACATATTTATATATCTTTTAATGGAGATGTTCTTATGGGCATCCAGTTGCCTGTTCATCGATCCTCCATAGGAAATGGAACAAGTATTGTTTATTCCAAAGTGTCGTATCGGCCATTTATCAACAATATATACCACGTAATTTTTGCAGATGTTTCTTAAAATGGAGAGACACTTTCGTAAGCCGGTTTTGGTCTGACTCAGATCCAGTTTCGCAAAAAACGAAATAAAATATTTAAGGCATTTTAACAGAACAGACATTCGTATGTGTAGCTTTATCAAGACAACACCAGTTCAAGTGTATCTCATAAAATACTTTCATTTAGTTTCTGTTTCCTTTATATATAAGAAACAGAAACTAAATGAAAGTATCCTATAAGGTTCAATTTCATTTTAAATATTCGGTAATAATGGCTTATAACAAATGTATCCATTATTAATTGTCCTATTTTAACTAACATCATAATTTGCATTGAGTACATTTTCTTCACAGTGTCAATTGGTTGCTAAACACGCGTCATCATCGACTACCATAGTGTCTGCATCATAGACCACGTCATCATAAACTATCACGCAAACGAAAGTATATACCTATGTTTGAATTGGCTGTGAATGAATCAAACAGGAAATGGTTATGATGTATTTCATACGGGTATCCTTGTTGTGTTTTGAACTTGATGTTTGGTGTGTTTCGGCGACCTTTTCAGCATGGTAACGTTTTGATAACTTTCGTAACTTTTTGGTCAAATGATCGTGTATGCTTTCTTTAGCCCCGTATTTTAATTGTGCTAGTTTTATAGAACTGGTCATTTATGGTGTACCATGAATCACATGACAGTGGGTTTTCGTTTTAGTCAAATCAAAAGGAAGATCATTCTGAATTTTCATACAAATATTAGCCATGCTCTCGCGACGGACTAACAAAAAAGAAATAAGGCGAAACGTCTTTGAAACATATTATTATGTGAAATACTTCTTGTTTTTTTATCAAAGACGAAGTTTTGATATGTTATTTAATCTGTTAGAAATTTACATTTTACTTACCATGTACCAACTTTGCCTACAGCATATAAAATTGCCCGATATTTTGTAATTCATATTTCATTTTTTAGATAAACGTTTAGATCAAATACTTGCTAACATACCTATCCGACGGTGATTTTATCAATGGTAATCTGATTCCTTAAGACAGTGTTAATCTGACTGATACAGACACAATATGGCAATCTCACACTACACCCATGTATCACCGCTGTCAGGCAATAACTGAGGTGTATACACTGATCGGCATATGTTGATGTAAATTGTCAAACAATTTAGTGACCCCAATTAGCGTAAATCGCTAATTAAATTGTTCGCGGTTAAGAAGATAGTGTTATAAGCTTAGGCTCTTAATTACCCCATATGCTCAACTATCTTGTAAACTAAAGAGGAGGGGCGGAAGTGACAGGGATATCGCATTCCCCACCCGGCAAGTGCATATCGGTTGGGGATGAGGGAGGAGATGCAGAACGGAAGTAGTGACACTACACTGCAATAATAAACTTGTTTTATTAACTGAGGCTAATCGACTAACCGCTTCCACCCGGAACTGATTTATGACGTGTGTTTGTTCAAAGTCGTTTTATGAATGTTTACGGTCCGGGAAATTACGATGACTTTCCATAACACCTTCAAACACCCGACATTCACTTTGTAAACGTATCAATGACTCGTTGTGTTTACGTGCTAAAGGGTTATTGACATTTCGGTTAATCGTTGCGTTTAGTAAAGTGATTTATTGAACAATGTATTGACAATTGAGATGCACTTCAACGGATAATATTTTGACATTTCCATGAACGTTTTGTCTGTAGTAAAACAAAGTGTAAAATGCCTGTCCATCAAGAAAACAGTATTTTTTAAGAAAATAATTTCCCGTTCTACATCTGGATAAATGTGGAGGGAACAGAGAAGGATGCTGTTGATTCAGGCTCCCTTCTGTGTACTTTACCATCAGTTTACTTGGGGAATTGATGAGCGCGAGGCTGAGCCACGCCCGCCCATCTATGTGGCTCTCGATTGCGACTTCTCAAGTTTTATCCGACTTTAGAATAAAGTATCATACGTTTGGATGTGTTCAATGTATATCTCGGGTCCACATTGGTATCTACGCAAACACTACAACATATGAAACAATACGCTCACGATTCTATTTTTTAAGATGTTCAAATAAAACTAAAGATATATTTTTTAAAAAAGCTGTTCTTTGTTGAATCTAATCATATGTTTATGAATTCATAACAAATTTCATCATGGAAACCTTTCTTCTCGTACTACACTCTCGGTCAAAAGAAAGTATACACTTGACAATTGGATTTGACCAGAAGATTGCAAACGTTATCAAAAAGTTGCCAGGCTGAAAACAGTTGCCAAAACATTGTTAACTAAACTAAACACTGTGCTAAAAAAGCACATCTATGATACCCGTGTGAAATACATTTCCAGGGTATAACAATTTCTTGTTTGTTTCAGCTCAGCCATTACCAAACATGGGTGTATACTTTCTTTTGTCCGACAGATCATATATAGCATACTTTCCAGAGTAAAATAGTTTTGCACACAAACAGAGATATCATGACGTTAAAGCATACATGAAAAGTCGTGTTAAATACTAATGCAATTGCACCTGATCTTCTTTGGAAGAATAGAGTCATAGGAAAATGTAATCATTGTACGAAATCATTTGTTGTAACAAGACCGGTTTTACTATTTAAATCTTGTCAACAGCGTTTTCAAAACAGAGAAATATTTCATGTAAACTATTAAAAGGTTACATTATAAGATAATTTTGTTTTGGAAAACTTGTTCCAACAAAATAGAACACTAGTGCACATAAATATCGTTATTATACTACTGATTCTTTTCTACCTACCATACAAAATAACCCTGCATGATCGTTGCAATTTTGCGTGTCTAAAAAGTATGGAAATATACCTTTTACGCATTTTTTTTCACTGGGATTCTCGTACTTTAATTCCACTTCATAATTTATGTAAACTTTCGAAATAATATACCTTAATTTGACTGCATAATTTTCTGCAGACCGACAGAGAGCGTTGGACGCGGAGCTCTGCAAGTATTAATTGTTTTTTTAATCATAATTCACCAATCAAGTAAAGACATCATACGTAAAGATCGAGCCATCTCCAGCCTTTCAATACCACCAGGCACGACATGCATTACTTTCCATATCAACGCCAAATACCACACGGGGACATTGAGAAAGTCCTCAGCGACGTACTTAACAAACTACTATTATTCTTGAAAAAGTAGAAACCACAACAGTATTTGGAAAACCCGTGCCGTTATAATTGTTAATGGTTTAAAAACTTTTCTTGTTCTCTATTGCTTGATTGACTGTTTCCTTGAGTGTCCAGACTGTCCCCCCTACTTGCCACTCACGAGACAATATGGGAAGGGGGTGAGATTTTTAGCTACACACACAAAGATTTCCCGAACAAAAGTTGTGATCCTACGGTCACTCTTAAAGCACTTGTGAGATTAATTGATTGTAATTGTTACATTTTGCCAAAAAGAGAGCGGGTATTGTGGATTAATTTAACAGAGCTTTTAAGTGAATATAGTTATTTTATCGGATTGTTTTAACAATCAGAATTTACCGCCAGTAGTCGGTTGCCCCGACTATTATGCCCATGTTGGAGACGGTCATGGAGCATACTGCAGGTATTGAGCCGACATGTTTTGATTGCGATAAAACCGATTGGCGCCATGATCTGATCAACAATATGAGTAGTGCTTCCATCGCTGTCGGCCGTACACAAGCTGGGCCTTTCAACAATAAATGATTTGTGATAAATTATACAGATAATGGATAATTTAATTTTACGAAATTTAACCTTGCACGGACATGCTTCACTGTCTCTCCTCACAACCCGACTAATTATTTAAATTATAATATTTTATTGAAATTCTACCAATGATAAAATCATTGATACCGATGAATATATTCACCAGATTCGTTCCTACACCAAATCAGTATTAGGGAAAACTAATCTATGTATGTGACAAAATTGATAAGACCCTGTAAGAGAAACGGAAATTTTCAAAAAGGTTTTAACCATTTTCAACCCGTTTCTTTGGGCGTAAATGACTAATTGTCAAATCTTGGAAAAGTTGTTTTTTTCTCTAACAAAGTATCTAATTTGCCAATTTTTTTAAGTGTTCTTGACAGAAGAGTGTTGAATATTTCGTTGGTTACAGTGTGTGCAATGTGTGCGAGAGTTGTATCAGTATGGGAGAGGGGAGAGGAAGCTCTCTCCGCGGTAGGGCTATCTCCCCCGCTCTCTAAGCCGGTCTAATCTTATTACCTGACCAGAGAGGGGAGTTAAACAAACACACAGGCCCACTTGCCTCACAATTGCACATTATGCGAAGGGCTTACTTTCAAACTTGATCTTTTTATTAAGCACTGTCACACGTTCTGAGTTCGATCCCCGCGTCTAGGGGAGTGCGGTTCCCCGGGTCCCCATGTCCGGGGGTCTCCGACATGACAGTGACACGGTCAGTGAGCAACGTTAGACTCACAATCCTCACATGACACTTCGGGATTTCGATACACTTACACTACCTTCATTATCTTCCTTCTGTTTACACAGACAATCACCTTGAATCACTACGAGCGACCAATCAGCGCGAGAAAGCGACTGGCTGGACACGCCCCCTCTTGCCGCTGATTGGCTGGCCGGGCCGCGGGTTGTAACATAAGGACCTCCTCTGGTTTGTGCGTAGTTGAATTACAAGTTTGTAAACAAATGTAACCTCATTGAGTCGAGCATTTAGCGTCAAGCAGCTCTCAGTGTAACTCTCCACCCTGGCTAGTTCTCAGACCAAGGCTCAGCTTCTTCCTACATCGCTCATGTTAGATTCAGCGCCCTCGTGCGATCTCGCAGCCCCTACGTGTAGTCCCCCAGGACCCCCCACTGCCGACATGAAGGCCCAAGTCGACATCAACCATCTCCTCAATGCTGTGGACACGGAGATGAATGTGGGGAGTGAGAAAGGCGACCCCACGGAGCGCCAGCTCTCTGTCAAGTTAGAGGATAAAGATCTGTGGGGAAAATTCAAGGAGTTTACCAACGAGATGATTGTTACGAAAAACGGCAGGTAGGTCACAATGGATGTATCTTCTCCGGATCCGGACCAAACATTGGACTCGGATACCCGGATTAGAAGCCCCCGGACCTTTCCGGTATATGATGATTTCAATGATCAATGTCAGTGTCTCTTGCATGTTAACATCGTCGTTAGGGCGGGGTGACATTTGGTTCACCCGTATCCATAATAACGCCATTACCAACTGTATTAATACGTATACCAGGTTAATTACCTGTACCTGCTAAAACGCCAGGTTAATTACCTGTATCTGCTACAGTGTCAGGGATATTACTCGTATCTGTTATAACGCCAGGTGAATAACCTGTATCTTATATACCGCCAAGTGCATTTATCATTGAATTCACAGCTCAGCCGAACAGACCTTTCTAACCCATATTGCACCCTGGCCGGGCTGTATCCAGGGGTAGATTTTATTTTAGGTCTAGTTAAATAAATAAACTCTTTGTTATAATGTAAGTATCTATTTAAAATCAATGGGCAGGTATGTGAATGCTAGGTGTGGTGGGTGAGGTGTGAGTTGGCATACTAGGTAGCACTATTAGCGCGGAGCGGACACGCGGTCACTGGTGGGATAGAATAGCCATGTTGACAGACGCTTTGCTCCATTTGCTAGTTAAATACTGCCACTGAGACCGACTACAACTCGGCGACATACCAAGCCAGTCTTGGACAATACCATACAATCTTCTAACCCAATGCCTAAAATTGATGACAATTCCCGATGCCAGTTTCCTGATCCCGCGACTGGAGCCAGTAGACCGAATCCCCATCCCTGTCATCCTTCTATGCTTAAGGTTTTATTTATTATGATGTAGATAGATCAGAGGTACTGAGTGGCGTCAGACTGCTATAACCATCTGGTCCTACAGACGAGATGAGATGCTGACAGAGGTCTCCTTCAGACGCACCCATGATACTCCTTGAGATCGGGATAATTGATTCTGAGTAGTGAATAGATAGATTCTGATATTCTTTCCCCGTCTAAGTGACTCGGCTACTTGGGTGCAGTTACTGTCAGCACACCCCAGACCATTAGCTGTTATAGTGGCGAATCTGAGAATTATTGCATTCTTTGCTACTAAGTATTTCAGTAACCTGATTCCTTGTAGGTTCTCTAATGCATTTCACACATTCCTAGCTTGTCTGTAATCATACAGATTCTAAGCACCATCTATTTAATACCAAGTCCATTATATGCTTTTTAAGTTTATTGCACAGTTTGTGTTGCAAGTACATTCCACATCCTCCTACGTCATAAGAATCAACTGATATATATAGGTCCTTAATGACACATTGAAATTTCTCACCATTCAGGTTTTCCTAATATAGTTTTTTACACAAATACCGACTGCAAATCAGTCCATGCAAGCAATAGATAGTTGTTGACTGGAAATAATGTGGGACCTAAATAGAGCAATGTCAACAACCAGCTACTTCCTTCTCAGGATAATTTGTGCCATCACTTCGGATGCTCACGTCTCTCAGTCACAACATCACTGTTTCCACTTTCACCTCCCCTTGACCCACAATACATACATGGACTTCTCAAAACTGTTTCTAATAATACCCACCGCAAAGCTAAATATTGTTGGAACATTTGGATAAAACATAAATACGACGAAGATAGTTTTAGAATAATGTCTGCAATTTAGTTATGAAATTAGTCATTTGCAACCATGTAGTTTATTGTCATTTTCAGAAATGTATCATCTGATTACAGTTGTAAATAGACATTTGCCTGGATAGTCTATGATGGACACAAGAACCGTTGATATTGATTATAAGGATACGGAGATAAGGAGAGATTCTTAAATATAGAACAAATAGTATGAATATGATGGTATTTTTGCTAGTGTTGCGTATTACTTCCTCATATAGGGCATAGAGACATTCTTGCATAGTCTGTTATTAACATCACTGTATATTGAGAAACATTCTTGCATAGTATGTTAGTAACATCAATGTATATTACACCCATAATACGGGGTATTATGGGTATATGACATGTATATTACACGGATGTTACGGGTGTATTATGGGTAAATTACATGTATATTACAGTTACGTATCGAAACTAACGTCGTCATGAAAGAGTAAGGAAAATAGTTTTGCAATACACTTACATTGTAAGTAATTTTAGTTTCAGTACTGAAAATAATGTGAATTTAACTTCATATACCTAAATTATTTTTTTAAACTGCCGACATGGTTAGTTAAGAGCGATAGGGACAATCCCGTACACTTATCACACTATAGTAGATCGTCGAGTAGCATACTTCATGCATGCATTCCGAATTCCATTTCCAAAGATAACAATTTGTGTTGAGTAACGAGCTAAAAATGTGATTTACCTGAATTTAATTGTAATTTTATAACCTACACTATGCAACCATCGAATTATCTCCCAACACATCTTTTAAAGGACACAAACAGTGAAAATATAAAAAAGAATATTATCAATTTTCAAATATCGAATATTTTTTCATTCAAATTATTATTGCTTTACTCCGCTTGTACATTTTTTTAAATGTTCACGTGTTTTCAAAATGTTGATAATTATAAGATTTCATTGGCACAACGGGACATTTCGTTCAACGTTATCGTGACTAGCTATGTCTTTTTTTTAAATTGTGGGATATACATGAAGTACACGGGTAATGACTGCTTTATTTTTTGTCAAGGAAGTGTATAAATATTACAGGAACAGGTCACAAATAGAGACACAAACATCTGTACTTAAATCTGTGTGATGGATTAACTTTTAGAAACTGCTTCTCCAAAATGTAGTTGGTTTTACATATAACCGCTGCGTATGACTCATATATTGCAAAATATTAAATAAACATTTCCAGTGCCATTACAAATGTTTTAGAAGAAGGTAAAATTGAAATATTCCGAGAATATTCATCCCATATTTCTCCTTTACCGACATGTACGGAAATATTATTTTAAAGTACAATAAGTGATTCCACTGGGTACTAACTCATTGTTTACTTATTTCTGTTAATTTTATCATACAGTGCAATTTTGTTTGCCTTAGCAATATACACCCAAACACACACAAAAAACACACAGTATGTTCAAGTTATTTTATCATAGACATAAAATTAACATGATGGTATGTTGTATTTTAGTCTAAATACTTAATTTGAAGTCGGTTGTAGTTGCTACATCCAGCAGCTCACGTGCCTACTGTATTAAAAATAATATTTTTTATATAAATAAACCATTAACTCTCGTGTGTTACCCCCGTTGTTATCGCCGCAGTTGTCCCAATATAAAACACATCGATATCGATCACAGTAATCTGTGAACCCGTGTCCAAACTGTAGCATACAGTAGTGATCATGTAGTAGTGCAGCATTTACATTTACAGGAAACAGTTTTCACAACACGTGTTTCTTATTAACCTCATATTCAAAATATTAAGTGATTCGTAAGTGAAAATAAAAAGCTCTCCAACCTCGAGGACTAACCCGTGACATACATGACTTCCGTGTATATTCCAGCAGTAGGTTGAACTGGTGGAAAATAAAATTAACCTCGAGAATTTAACATTTTGATTTTTGCCTTCGATTATACCAAAAATATACCCTGTCGATATATACAATATTTAATTCAGTTTTTCTTACTTATTTTTAAAATACAATCCTTTATGATATTTAACCAAAGCGTTAATTTTCTAGAGGTAATTTCAGCAGCAGTATTTGTAAACGACTAAATATTCTTAAAGAGCACATGATTGATGGTAGGTGGACTTTGGAAATAACTCATACGAAATAGTCTACCAGAGCTCACTGTAATTTGAGGTACCTCAATAAATTATTGATCATTTTTTCAGAATAAATGTGTTTTCTTATTTCAGGCGGATGTTCCCCGTATTCCGAACGTCCATCACGGGGCTGGACCCTAATGCTATGTACACCCTTCTGCTGGACTTCGTCCAGGTAGACAACCACAGGTGGAAGTACGTGAACGGGGACTGGGTGCCCGGGGGTAAGGCCGAGCCCGCTGCCCCCAACTGTGTTTACATCCACCCCGACTCCCCCAACTTTGGCGCCCACTGGATGAAGGAGCCCATCTCATTCAGCAAAGTGAAGCTGACAAACAAATTGAACGGGGGAGGCCAGGTACGCATCAAGGTTTTGATAGACTAATTTCTCTTCTTAATGTATTTGGTGCCATTCAAATTGTTCGGAAATACAATTATTTCTAAAATGGTTTTACTTACTTTCAGCTAACCTGGCACTGTAAAATGACACATCACACAGTTAAATCACATTGTACTAACCTCGAAAAAATATTCATAGTGAATATTTTCTATGGCACAATTTTATTTCCTTTAGATGTGCAGTTTTCCAAATGCTCACAAAATAAGTGAAATGCAGCTATATTTCGATCTGTTACTTTAATATTTAAGAAGTGTTCAGGAGGCAAAATTAGGTCGGATAAGAAAATTTAAAACACATCCAAGATGAGCTCATTTTTCGTTATTGCGTTCAAGTATACCACATTGGACTATACACGGTACCATCTCAATTTCTGTGAGCGACAAAGCCTTAGAGCACAAATTACCCCCGCCCGTTTTCGAGATTGCCCCTACATTCTAGCAAAAAATATTTTCAGGACAAAAGTTTTAATAACAAACAGTAAATGCGTGCTTCAAAGAGATGGCGTATGTTTATTATCTAAACTAAACAAGTAGCTTGTTTTCCCGTCGACGGTGGAAGCGGTGTACCCGTGTACCGTTCTACGGGGGCAACGGGGGTAGGGTGAATCAGCCTCTTCCTAGTTCAAAGAGGAGCCGGTTATGAAGAGGGTTACAATTGCATTTGACAAGATAATATTTGAGTCTTTATCTCAAGTAAGGACCTCATTTCCTTGTCATAAGCATCGTGTGGGGGTGGGGATCGGGATGGGGGGTAGCTGGATACCAACTGAAACAGGGGATCTGACAAATTTAAACTAAACATTTAATAGAGCTTGTAACAAATACATCAAAACCACGCGAGAGAGAGAGCTATAATAACTGAGCAATACTTGAGCAGGTAATATCCGCACGACTCTGTTAATACCACTTATGTCGAGCCCATACGGCAACTTCAAACGTAGTTGTTATCAAGTATTCTGCGTCGCCCAGTTCTATCAAGGACCGTGCCACTTGACTGCCTCTCGCCGGCACTGACCCCACCACCCCAACACACAATCACCAGCCAGCAAATTATGTAGAAATTGTCCCCTTTGATGTCTAGTTAGCTAGATCAATAACTAGTCAAATACTCAAACAATTTTGGTATTGGAGAAATGGGCATGATAGCGTTCAGTGTTCCGTCTCGCGCTGCTGGTCTGTGTTGATACTGCTGCCGTGTCGGAGGGGAGCGTTAACTCTGTCGTGGGGATATTGTTATATCGAAAGAGGAATAATAGAAGGTTAAGACAACTTCAAACGTATCCGTGTTAGTTTTATGACGTATGTGTTTACCTTTGTTATATTATGTTTTTTATTACGAAAACCCGCCCGGGTATGTAATATTCGTGGAATATATTGAATAGGAAGCGCGTGGATTATTCATTAATCATCAACACAGTCATGAAACATTATAAACATAATTCGGTATGATTTGAAATCGAACTGTCATGTGACGGCTTAAACATTGATGGAACAGCTAGGTACCAAGTCGTTGACATATGACAGTAGGCATGTGACATCGATGTCACCTAGACAAGAACAGATTGAAAGTATTGACTATTGACTTCTCTAACTTGTATTGATGACAAAAGACACGACGATGTCATCGAAGTCAAATGACTATTGATTCGCGTACTGTCGTTGTGTCTTTTGTCATCAATACAAGTTAGACATGTCAAGAGTCAATGCTTTCAATCTGAGTGAGAGCATTGCCAATCTAGCTTGTATTGATGACAAAAGACACATTGACAGTATAACAGTCCCGTTTTGTAGGTAGTGAGGTGGCATGTATACAGTTACCCCGTCTCCAGAGTGGAGATGCATGAAACTAGTATCTGGTTTTTCTGTGGGTTAGCGACGTGGCGATTGCGACACGACAGTGACAGTAGATGGCCGGTATCTGTGTGTCATCAACTCAGTGTCCTGTCAGCGTCGATGTGATGGTTGATCCACGCTGTACCGACATCGGTGATGTCGGCGGTGATACGGCAGCCTCTGTCAGGGTGGGGATATATTACAACCCTGGCATTGATTGAGGCGGATGGGCGCCCCGGGTGGTCGACTCACCCAGTTAATGACTTGTCACGGCACGAGCACAGCTAGGACGCCAGACCCGATTAGAAATGCCTCAAAATACATTTCATGCCAAATAAGAACTGTTAAAGTAGTTGTTAGGATTTTAAGAGAAGCTAAATGAATATGTATGCGTTAACTTTAGGAACCTTTCATAAAACAACGGCGACAGATGAAGAAAGGTTAAATCATCAGCAATTATAATCGCAATGGATCAAGCAGTGTTGACTACCCGGTACAAAACACTGTATAAGTGTTCCATATTCGCCATAATATTTTTTGTAAGCTTTCCTGTACTATAGACATGCTGCATGAATGACGTCATCGTCTGTAAATAACCCTTGCAGCAACTGGTTCACGACAATGGGTCGATTGAAATTGACATTAGTGTATAGGAAATCCGTTTCCATATTCTTATTGTACGTGTTTGTTCCAGATCATGTTAAACTCCCTTCACAAGTACGAACCCCGCCTTCACATAGTGCGTGTCAACTCCCGCACACAGAAAAAGAGCATTATGACGTTCAGTTTTCCCGAGACTCAGTTCATCGCCGTCACAGCCTACCAGAACGAAGAGGTACGTCATAGAGATCCTCAAATACTACATGGTCAAAGAATCATTTCTCGGTCAAATATTAAGATATTACTTCGTCAAAGAATCATGTTTCATTGTAAGAGTATGACAGTGTTCATAGTCCAGAGATTTTAGCCAAAGAATCTGGTATAACTTTAGTAAAAGACTTGTACATTTCATAGTGCAAGAATCATTTCTTTTAAAATGGAGAAAGATTCGTCAAAAAATCATATATATCATAGTGAAAGACTCGTACATTTCATAGTCAAAAGAGGTTAGTCAAAGAATCATTTATTCCATAGTTACAGAAACATGTTTCACAGTCAAGAGAGTTTAGTCAAAGAATCATATTTCATAGTGAAAGAATCATACACTTCACAGAGACTCATTATTATTTTCATAGTAAAAGAATACCACATCATCAGTCGCATCCATTGTTTTGTTTTATTAACTTTAGGCGTTAAGTGTTCAGTAAACCAAGTGTTACATGATAGTGTCGCCGTGACCTTTAATCATTTAATTAGACTTTGGGCGTCATATCGGACTATGACCACTTTTCGAGTGATATACTTGCATAAATGTACATAAATATTATATTAACGAAGCAAATTATAATATCATTTTATTATGCATTCTTTGGCAGTAAAATAACGTTTCTTCTGAACAATGGCATTTCACTTGGTGCACACCTGTTAAATATCAAAGCTTTGGATGCAAGAAAACAAGCAAGAATTATTTTCTAGCAAACTGTTCAACATGAGTCCTATTTTCTTGCAGATCACAGCGTTGAAAATCAAGCACAACCCATTTGCCAAAGCATTCTTGGACGCCAAAGAGAGGTGAGGGCCAGATTTGCTAGGCTCGGACAGGCTGCTAATAGAAAATTTAAACTTCATCTCAACAGGCAGACTTGCTTGTTTGTAGGCGACATGTTTAAATCTCTTTTTATATTTGGGCGAGCCACGTAAGAATTGACGGACGAGTTAGGTATAATCTCAGTGCAGAGCGTGGAGTGGGGCTATACAGCATCCTTCTGGATGAAGTAATCTGGCTCCTCTCGGCCTCCCTCAGCCTCCTTATAGCCCTCCCTGAGTCTCAGTCGGGATGCTAGTGTAATGGACAGGTGTCTCGAGACTGCAGATAAGATAGAACAACTTAGATCAACATCTTGGTGATGTTGGATTCCAACTAGTAATCCTGCTTAGGTTACTTCAGTTGACATGGGGAAATCAGATTTATTATGAAAAGGGATTCGTCAGCTCGAGATTCTAAAGCGGATAACTGTAATTGTTCAGATCCTTAAATAAACAAATTATAACAGGATATCAGGGAGAAGGCACACCACGTGGGAGTTGATTGTTGAAATCAGAGTGTATTCTACCATGGCAGAATCTGGTCAACCAGAGCTCAGGCCATGCTGTTACTGAATATCCGCATCACCGAAAATATAAGCTTCAAAGATTTTCCTTCACAAACCAAACAGTGGGCACTGCCAAATAGAGAATTTATTTTATAAACGTCACGAAAAACCGTGTAATTATTCTCCTAGAATATACAGATGACATGGCACTGTGTTTTAGACACCTCATCCGGCGAACAACGCTTAATGATTCATTTTGAAATTCACACACCTTGTGACTTACGTCATGAATTACGTCATGGATTACGTCATAATGGTGATGTGGAACTACACGTTTACAAGGGTCTCATCTATTTTTAGGAATAACAGTTTGAATAATGCTTACGTTGTATATGTGTGTTATTGAAATGGCTTACAGATTTCGGTAACTATGGCTTGCGTATATGAAAGCTAGCATACGTGGATAAGAAGCGAACGTCATAGCACATCAATAATTACTTCCGCCTTTTCCAAAGAGCTCGCGTTTACTTTATCACTTTATCACAGTAGAAGTGGATAAATCAACCGTTTTAAATTTAGAGGTATTAAATGTGGAATATGGTGTATTTATTTCTTTATAACTATACGACGTGAGGTGAAAATATATTTAACGTCGTGTTCAAGATTATTCCACTCATAAAGCAACGTGTGTGTGGTATGGGCTGCTTGTATTAGTCCGGACTTATACCGGGGTTTAAGAACTTGGGATACATTGCCGCACTTTAAAATGAATACACCACTATAATATTCGAACTCCGAGCCGACCGGTCCTTGTTTTAGCCCCCTAATGCCGAACGCCATCTTTAGAAGCTGCAGGATTATGGGTACAACAATAAGGATAGTAGCGTGATGGATGGGTACAGTGATGGGGGGTGGGGGGTACGATTAGGGAGGGGATAGGGATGGTAAAGACTTATGTAGTTCTGTAGTAGATACGGTGGGTAATATGTCCCACGAGTGGCTGGAGAATCCCGTGGGTGAGAGGAGGATACCGTTTTGGGTTGTGAGGGTTTATTGTTGTGAGAGAGGGACAATATGTGTTAGTTCTCCAGGCAGGAGATGAGGGAAGTGTCACGGGTCAGGCCTGGATTGTTTGTCGCACGTTTAATGTTGCTGATTGCTCTTCGTGTGTATGCGGCGCATGTTCAACATAGAGAACTACCTCAAACACAGGTGCTCGTGTTTGCCACGACAAAACGCAGCGTTCGGGAGGGCAAGGGGGAGAGGCAGTCTTCCCCACCTCCTGGACACCTTAAATGTAGCCTGCGATGATAGGACTTTATCTGACACCAGTTTCAATAGGATTCAAACAATACACTGTGAACCACATATAAAGTCAACTTTTGCCATGGTATCTTTTATTCCGACCCATTTTCCTTTACAATACCTTTTAAAATAATGTTTCAAAAGTATGTAAAAAATATGTTTATTTCAAGTGGTGGGAGATTTGCTTTCAAGTTTATTGCACTTCTGTAGCGACGTGCAAGTGTGCGGCTGCTTTTATTATAGTTAATGTCAGAACACGGTGCATGAAGTGCTGCTTTACAATAATTTGTATATCAACTCCTTTGTCTGCCCTTGAATTCATTGTCTTATGAAATCAGTTTTCCCTGTTTCAGGCCCAATGAGAGAGACTTCGTTGAGGAAGGGGATGGCTCCAGGTCGTTATCTCACTGTAAGTATAGCACATGTATATCAAGCTGTGTCATGATAGCCCGACCTGAGCGCCTTTGCAATACGCACCTCCGTGGATTTACCGTTAAGTGAACGACTGGGGTAATTTATTTTGTCATTTTAATTTCAATTTCTTACAACATTCGCACCTGCGTGTCAAACCGAGCTCTCCTCAGAAGTTGGAGTGGTGTGATTTGTTACAGTTATATATGGTTTTAGCGATAGAGCAGGCTCGGACACAATAGTCCACGAGCGTCCACGACCGGTCGCCGGCAAGAAACAGGTGTAGCGGTCTACATAGACCTGACTACCTCGGATAGACCGTACGACTGCGGGTAGACGGGGGACCACACTTATCGTGGTGAGGTGTGAAGGACCCCGTCAGACGACATGTACACTGCCCCCTCTACCGATACTATACACAATACTCTAACAGTTTATCCTATTTTGTCACGTAATTGTGAAGTATTTGTGATAACTCCCACAACAGCCTATCAATAAATTATTCGCTATCTCATCTACTCACACGGATTTTCAAAGGTCTGATTATCAAGCTTGGAGCGTCCTAAATCTCAGCTCAATTTCGATAAGCATTGTTAATGACACTATCAGTCCACGAACACTGGCGAAGCACGTACACACACAGCGGAGGGATTTCCATCTCTCAGTCGAAGAACTCTTTCAACAGGCGGAGGGATTTTGGCGATTCCCTCTGGGAACTCTTTCTCGAGACGGAAGTGTCAACGTTGCAACCAATATGATCAGCTGCGCGTCACGTGATCAGCGCCAAACTGTCAAAATCGCACAATTTGAAGTGCTCCGTCGACACCTCTGCTCACCAAGCTTTGTCAGCAGCAAGACTTTTTTGTTTTTGAAAACAAATTTCTGGAAGAGTAACACCTTTCCAAAAGAATGCGAGTTGTTGTGTTTGTCGACCACACGTGTATTTCCCCTAGTTTTGCAGTATTGCCAGACCTTGCCAGTCAGCAGCTGCGCAGTAAAGCCCGGTGCTAAACCGCTCGTTGCTACCACCGCCCACTCCCAAACTCTCTGGTATTCTAAGTGTGCAATGTGCTAAATTGCACACAACGCAAATAACTCACCAGACAGTGGAGCATCATATCTATTTAATCGATCATAACTGTCCTCCCGCCATCTTCTATAATGCCTTGGGTTAGAGCCACAGAAGCAACAGCTTCAGCTGCTTCTCATGGTGCCAATCTCGTTCTTGGAAAATATTTCTGACATTCCTAGTATGCCGTTTGACTCTGAATTAAACATTATTTTATATTTATTTTCAGTAACGGGCACCTGGTACCTTCCCCCAGGCAGTCACGCGCTGGTACCCCCTCCTGCACATCAGTTTGCCAATCCTTTGAGTCTGTCCAACCCTCACTGTGAACGCCTGACCCTCCGGAACCCTCGCCCGTCCCCATACAGTCATCCGTACCAGAGACGCTCACCCCCTCACAGTAAGTGGTAATTTGCTTGTGTCCCAGCCGCTATAGCGAGTGGGAAATTTATTTCTTTTAACTATTTGAAAAGAAATACTTAACTTTGAGAGCAACAATATTTACTGTGTTGTTTTACAAATTCTTATCCACAGCGCAAATATTAGCTTGTAAAAAAATAGAAAATAACCTTCCGATCTGGGTGTTCATTGTGTTGGTCTTATGTAAGCTGATTTAGGTTAACGGGGAACCATTCCAGTATATGAACACAGTGATGACTCATCGTCATAGAAATGGCAGCATTGACACTTTATTACAAAGAAACCTTAACCTGAGTATATATCTAGGAATTGATACTTTTTACATATAAACCATTACTTGAGGGATTTCTAGAAATTGATAAGTTGTAGACATAAGCCTTTGCTTGCGAAATCTATAGGAACTGATACGTATAAGACATAAACAATTGCTTGAGAAATTTCTAGGAATTGATACTTTTTAGGGATAAACCTTTGCTTGAGAATTGATACATGTTAGGCATTAACCTTTGCTTGAATAATCTCTAGGAATTGATACTATTTAGACATAAACATTTCCTTTAGGCATTTCTAGGGATTGGTACTTTTAGACAAACCTTTACTTGAGGAAATCTACGTTTCTGTTTCTTTTAGACATAAACTTTTGCTTGAGGTATATTTTGGAATTTATGCTTTAGATATAAACTTTAACTTGACGAATCTCTAGGAATTTCAGATGCAGCCACTTATTTAGATCTCTTGATCACGGACCTTTGGTTCTTAAATTTATTGATAGGTTTTAGATCAAGCACCGATGTTTTTTCAAATAAAATAAAACGGTTTTGAACATGAAGTTTTTTAAATAAAGATGAAAACACTTTTCTATTCCGGCGTGGGTTACCTTTGCGCTCTTCCCCAGTTTCAGGCAAGAATTGATATGAAATAGTTCCAAATAAAAATAATAGAATTCTCAATGATTCAAATATTTCACATTCAACTTCAAATCGTAAACTTAATTTATTGCAAACTCCCTGTTGTAGCCGAGTAACCTCGAGAAAATATTCAATTATTCGAGAATTCAATACAACGATGGATGTATTTTCCTTACATCAAAAATATTTGTACAATCCAAAAAACCAAACCAAGTCCTTATGGATGTTTAATTTTTTATATCCATGGACTACCCTGTTAAAATAGACTTGAAAGTAGATGGGGTCATTTATCAAACTGCAGAAATTCTGCAAGTTTTATGCATGAGTGAAAACAGCTCGTACTGATAATAATGATAACTTACCAATAACAGCCAACTCACGGAAAATATATACTGATGTTTTTTCACTTCATTTTAATACATGGAAGGGTATTGTTCGGCCAGTTGATCGCTCTTACTGTGATCTGCCGGTGTTTGAAAGATGCATGTTAAACCACCAGTCCCCTTGGGCAATGATATTGGAAATGGAAATAAATTGACACAGATTAAAATTGATATATATCATTAGGTTAAATTTCAAACTTGGTTGTATTTTTTCTTTTCCTTTGCTTTTTATCTACTAACAATATCAAATATAGAACTATACAGGCAATATACATTTGTCAGATTGTTTTTATTTGTTATCCGGGTTGTATAAAATGTACATTCTGTACTCGTGTACACCCGTTAATGGTAAAATCTTTTTTCTGTATCCCTGGAATGTAGTTGGATTTTTTTACACGGTGGGGCAATATTACTATTTTCCGTCCTGGGAATTAAATATTCGTTTCACCCTCACATCACCTTTGAAAAACCACTGGTTAGTTGTAATCCGCGGCCTACGCTGACCAATGCTACAAAGTTGACTCTGAAACATGAGTAATACAGATCTTGAATGGGCAACATTCTAATTTGGTTTATTTTGAGTGTGTGTCTTTGTGAGATATTTAGTATTTGGATAAGTCAGTCATTCATGTCTCAAGTTTTCGTACGTGACCAGCCACCAGCTGATTTCCACCTCTACCCAATACCAATATGTCTGCAGCGTGATGTACGACGGTAACTGTATCAATGGCATGGCGCGGTTTCGTCAGCTGTCACCCAGCTACATTAATCTCTATCTGGGGAAACATACGTCAGCCACGAAATACACTCAGCTAAAACAAAAATAGAAATATCGCGAATTTCAACACGTCATGCTATTTGCTTCCCCACGGTGTCGAACTGGTCATTCGGCGAGCAAACGCCACTGTATAGAGCTGACCATCACGTGACCTGGGACTAGCCGAGCGTCTGTAACAATGTTACGCTTGACGGTGATACACACACGGCCAGGGGTCACCTCCCCGTCCCAACCCCCTAGCTCGGTCCCACCCCTCACCGACCCCCAGTCACGTGCCCCCCTGACCGAGATGTCTCCGAGCAGGGGCACCGTCGATGTCGTCACGACTAAGTCACGTCACTGTGTCGGTCACGACATCACTGTGGCAGTCGGGGGAGGGGACAACGTAACAGTTTCCGTCATGGACAACAATGGCCTCGTGACAGTCACGCCCGGACGCTTTGGACGTGACCAATCAGTTTTTGTGATCGTCCACGGTCAGCACAGTCAGTAACTGTTATCTGTGACGTAATTGTCTGTAACATGTCAGTCAATACAGGGCATACAGACGTCAGGAGAAACACACACACAAACACACACACACACACACACACACACACACACACAAACACACACACACACACACACACAAACGTGGGCACTTAAAAATAATGTACGAAATAAAACACACGTCCATTACAAAGTAACGGCCTTGATTTGTAATATATACTAAAAACAAAATCATGGATCATGAATATTTTGAGGATATTTTTATGAAATTGCGTGTTCAGTCTTCACCATAAAAAATATGTATATCCACCAAAATATTAATGACCCTTGATTGCTTTTATTCAGTAAACGTTCACATAACTAGTTCAATGATCTGGTATTATTCGTTGTACTGATGAACTTTCGCAAAAAGATATTTATATATAATGAGATGAAAACACACATGTCCATTACCAAGTCTTTGACTTGTAATAAATGTTCAGATAGCTATTTCAATGATCTGGTATAATTCGTTATGGGTTATGTGTTTTAGCAAAAAGTTATGTTAACTATTTATATACATTAAGCAGAAATCACACACGTCCATTACTATGTAATGACTTTGATTTGTAATATACGTTCAGATAATTTTTTTCTCTATTCTTAAGTAACTTATTCATGAATGTTGAGCTATAAATGTGCAAAGTTTCATTGACTTGCAATAAACGACCAGATAACTAGTTCAATCATATGGCATATTCGTTGTAATTATGGCCTTTCGTAAAATGTTATGATAACCTATTTATACATAATGAGCTGAAAACACGCCTTTTACCAACTTATGTCTCTGACTTGTAATTAACGACCAGATAACTAGTTCAATCATATGGCATTATTCGTTGTATTATGGCCTTGCGTAAAATGTTATGATAACCTTTTTTATAAATAATGAGCTGAAAACACACGCCTTTTACCAACTAGTGTCCTTGACTTGTAATAAACGACCAGATAACTAGTTCAAGCATCTGACATTATTCGTTGTACTTATGCGCTTTCGTAAATGGTTACTTTAGCGTATTTATGCATATTGAGCTCAGAGTAAATAAGGTCGAGAATGTTCCCAGGTACGTCATGTTTCTCTGCCAAGGAATGTAAACTGTTGCGTCATATCTGTAATGTGTCATTTTTATCATTTTTATCAAATTGTCTCATGTGATTTATTTGTATTGCAGGTAACTTCGGTCGGGATGTGAGCGCCAACCTTCCTATGTTGAACCTAACAGAGAACTGGGCCCATATGTCTGCAGCAGGGAGCCACGGCATGCTAGCAGGGCAGAGCGCGGCACCCCAGGGACAATATGGGATGTGGATGAGCTCCGCTGTGGGCAACCTGTCTCCCAATCAGAACTGTTCCATGCCTTACTTGAGGACAACCGCACCCTACTCTCTCCCAGGTTCCTCGACCCCCGTCACCAGCATCCCCTCCGCGCCTCCCACCGCCACCACCGTCGCCTCACAACCTTCATTTGAGCACCCGTGCGATATATCCTCATATTCGTCGAGAGAGAACGCGCCAAGGTCCAACTGGAGTCCCCTGACCCCACCGCCATTATGACCGAATCAGGGATAGATAAAACAAATACATTACTGTGATATAAGTTCATGTGCCGGCACCCCACCAAGAACTAGCCAACAGCGGACGTCATGTTCAACAACCAACGTGATCATTGAAGGCACCATCATCAAAACGGTAGCCATTCACGCTATCGTAACGTCAATTGTGCTTTAAGTGTGGCGGCCGAGTGTTCTTTAGGAAGTGTCGATGTAATATGCAGGGTCGTTATCGTGTCATCAGCAGTGATACTCAGTTCCCCGCCCACTCCATCGGTGTCAGCGACGACGCTGCGACCTGTGTGTGACAATATTAGGGTGACACAAAGCCCTTTCATAAAGAGCTGTTAAAGACAGGGTATGTGTGTGTGTGTTGGAGAGGGAGTCGTGCACGACGAGTTAGATACCTCCAGTAAGGCAAGAGCCCGGCTACATTCCTCGTGAAGACTGCTGTGCAGTAGACAAAGTGATTGGTGTGGCGATCACACTGCGCTATAGAGCTCCGGTCAACCAGCCATTTGAACAGGTGTTCTTGGCAAACATATCGTTACGGCTGCTGTGTTGATATTCCGCTGCCGACAGCGAGAGACGAACCAGAGGGCAAATAGCGAGGGACTGCCGTGGCACTGCCGCATTGCTGGGCAGAGTAATTAGTCCAGAAGGATAGACACCTCCGCTTCACACGCTGTCCTGCTAGCATTTGGACATGGCCTAGCGGAGACACTCCAGGCTAAAGCGTACTTAAATCAAGCATACTAACTCATACCATCAGTTGAATGACAAACCTGAGACAGGCGAGGGACCATCATTCCATACATTTCTATTTAATTATAACCCCTAGACTAGTCAAGCAGCTGATTGGCCACGCTGCACCCCGAGGGACCGGGCACGATAGTCTCATTGACGCAATCCAAAGATTAAACTGTGCCTTATTTTATTATGAATATGTTTGTGTGTATATTTTGTATATATGTTGACCTTGAATGGATTTATATTTAGATACAACGAAATAAAATTAAGTCTCTAGAGAAATGGATGTTTGGTTTTGTTTTAATCCCGATCAGAGGTGTTAATAAGTCCTCCACGGGTTGTATGTATATCCATGGCGTGGCCTCAGGGGGTGTGTTCGCTACCCGTGTGTGCGTTATGGAGTCCATGCTGTTTGCGCACGTACCATCTATTCACCATGGTAGATTACTTGTTTACCCGGAGTTGAAGAAGGCTGTGGCGATCCTGCTGTACGTGAAGCTTCTATATGGAGATCCAGGTGTAGCGAGTTTGTCTTGAGAGCTGGGTAATTATCCAGCTTATGGAGAGTGCTACGACTTGACCGTGGCCTAAGGTTAAGAGGGATAGGCTCACTCGGTTCAGTAACACAAGGTGTGTAAGGACGGTGGGAGGGGGCGTGTCCCTTCAGTTGGATCTCGGGTGACTCGGGGACACTGCGCCAGCCGTGGGGGTGGGAGCCGGGTGTGTGGTCTGTTTGTTATTCTGAGATGATACTGTTACTTTTGTCGTGCCATGCCTCAATAGAAAATAGATAGGGTCTTTTAACTTCTGCCTATGAATATTTACCAAGAGTTTGTGGGTCGTTGGGTGCGAATGTGACACCCTGGTATTATAAATAACTACATGCAGCGAATAATAGAGAACATTTCATGGTGTGAACATTACGCTTGAGAAAAACCTATAATATTAACGCAAGTCGTACAGCATTCATGACAATGTGCTAGCACCGGTAGGATACGTAATACCCCTCGCACTGCTCCCTTACACCGTAACCGGGAAAAACACATTGCAGTTATATCACACCTCCATAGAATCGTCACAACACCAGCTCTCATACTAGCTACAAATATAACCGATTTCACACAATCCGCTTGTTTCATTTAAAACATTGTTATTTGACCAAATAAAGCATTATATCGTACAGACAAATAGTTTTTAAAACCTTTTAAAAATATTAAAATATTTGAATAAAAAACGTTTAAAATCTGAAGAAAATGAATTCATATTTGCGTTCTATAAACTTGTAAATGTAAATAGCATTATAATCAGATGGTATGGAAATTCCATTCTGGAAAGATAACTTGTGTTAATATCAATTACCACATAATAATAACCATGCGTATTATTACATAATGTTTCAACCCTTTAGCAAATACTTTAATAGCAATCAACCAAGGTCTGTGTTATTAAAGAGTAAATACTAACCATATTGAAACATTGACAGTCGGCGTTCTACAAACGCCCCCCTTCCCCCATGTTGACCCCCCTGCTGCTCCACACACACAGCTGAGCAACTATGTAGTCGGCCACTGTGGTGGAGTCTGTCAACACGGGAGAGAAAAACCACAAACTCTATAAAATCTAAAACTTCCCTTAAAAAGGAGGTTAATTGTTAATGCAGAATCGGAAACACATGCCGCGAAAAAGTTCAACTTTAATTCTTCAAATGGTGATGTCATTCATATTATATCGTCATATTCCTATGTAAAATCTAAAAACTTCCCCAAAAATAGGAGGCTTATTGTTAATGCAGAATCGGAAACACATGCCGCGAAAAGGTTCAGCTTTAATTCTTCAAATGATGAAGTCATTCATATTATATCGTGATATTCCTATGTAAAATTTAAAAACTTCCCCTACAAAGGAGGCTTATTGTTAATGCAGAATCGGAAACACATACCGTGAAAAAGTTCAATTTTAATTCTTCAAATGATGAAGTTATTCATATTATATCGTGATACTCCTATGTAAAATCTAAAAACTTCTCCCCAAAAATGAGGCTTATTGTTAATGCAGAATCGGAAACATATGCCGTGAAAAAGTTCAAAAATAATTCTTCAAATGATGAAGTCATTCATATTATATCGTGATATTCCTAAATAATAGTTTAAAAAACTTTCTAAAAGGGATGCTAATTGTTAATGCAGAATCGGAAACACATGCCGTGAAAAAGTTCAACTTTACTTCTTCAAATAGTGAAGGCATTCAAATCATATCGTGATTTTTACTCTGTAACATAAAAAAAACTTCCCTTAAAAAGGATGCTTATTGTTAATGCAGAGTTGAAAACACATGCCTTGATAACCTTCAACGTTACTTCATATCATATTGAAAATAAATTCCTGACGGCGTTTGAAAAGCGTCATAAATTTTGTACGAAGATACACATTTAAAGTCTTTTAATTAGAATCATCTTTAAATTCAGTTTGAACTTTATGAAGAATTTCCTATGCGAAATTAGACTGTGGTTAGTGTATTGATGAATAATTATCTAATTTCACTGACCTCTTCACATGTTTCCCTTGATAAATCGTTTAACAAGTAAGGGTCAAATCCTGAAAAAGTTTCGTGTTTTGTATATTTGAAGAAATGAATATTTGCAGTTTTTTACAACAAACCACATAATATTTTTTGACGTCTTTTACACAAACTATGTAACCTTAATTCAGAGATGTATTGTGTCAAGGATAACGCTAAACGTTATTAAGGCCGAAACATTTCAATTGTATGACGTGAATCCACAAGAAAATTCTTACGAAACATAAATTTATAATGTCAATGTACTTTCGATACATATCCTATATTTTGACATTGATTGGATATGCCTTATATGACATGGTTTTTTTATTTCTTTAATGGAACCATATTATACCATGTTCTGGAATATTACGATTTAATTAAGAAAATTTTGATAATTCCGTGGTTTTCTGGACGTAGGCCTTTTTTATTTAGTAACAATTATTGGTAATACTAGTTAAATTGATATTAGCTGCAAGTTTAAAACGTTAAACTAGCCTGTAAAACATGAAAGACCATTTATCATCCAGCATTGTGAATTACCAGGTTGATCAAGGTATGCTTCACATCAATCAACGCCGATATTTCTCTCTGCAGAAACCACGTTATGTTCAAATATTGGGTCACTGATTCAGGGTGACAACAGGACGCGAACACAGGTGCGAACACTCGCCTTAACATAAACATATTAACTGATTCTCAATTTGGGGGAGTTTGCGGGATTTGAGATATCGGTGCTTGTGGGAGTCTTCACGTGAGCGAATGTGTTGCTGAAACCTGGAATGAAGTCTTTCTGGTCCTTTGACGAATATTTATAGTAATTTGTTTCTTATAGTGTTTATCATACATTGGCATGATACACACATGTCAGAATTATATACACCATATATCAAAGTTCAACAGGGATGTTTGTTTTACCCGAATGTGATACTTATATTTTAATATTTTATATAGACTTTTGTATAATGTCTTAACATGTGCACAGAAGACATCATATCGCATATTGTATGTTTATGACGTTTATGTTTGGTATTTATCTGGCATGCAATATTTGACACGTAAATTGTAAATTATTATCATTGTTGTTGTTCATCATCATCATCATCATCATCATCATCATCATCATCATTTCCCTCTGTTTTTTATTGTAATGTTATGTTCATTGTATTAAAGAACATAAATGGATTAATGATATGTCACCTATAAACTATTATAACCCCCTCACTAAACTGATACAGAGTTTATGAAGCGTCAAATATGTGACACACACACATCACGAATAATCTGCTAATATCATACGTAATGTGAGACCTTGTCATCATGTGAACATATGCCATTTTAGACATGTAAGTCTGGAAAATACATGTAGTTCATTGATAACAATATCAACAGGAGATATATGCATTTATCAGGTACATGCTATGATTTCACCGCCGACTGCGCAGGATTAATCTGACATGCAATAAGGGTCACGTAATATAGTTTATCTTCTTCTTTATCTTTCTTCTCCAATCATTCAGGCAGTTCAAGCTGATATTGTAAATGTTGACAATAATTATTGACGATAAAAAAAAATCAAAAGAATTTTAAACTTTAATATATATATAAGCTAATCGTCAAATGACGTTAATATTTTATTGTTTCATTTTTCGGGATATTTTAAAATATTTTCTGAGCCGAATAGAGAAATGTTTTTGTTTTTTCAGTCAAATGTCACAAACATATCCACATCCTTGACTAAGGAGATTCTTATCACCAAGAGAGTTATACTTTGTTCCCAAACAATGCCTTGGGGATGGGGGAGATTGGGTGTCTGTTTGAGTGGACTAGGTGTTTGGGTGGCAGGGGGTGGAGGAGGGAGATTATGTGTCTGTTCGAGTGGACTAGGTGTTTGGGTGGCAGGGGGTGGAGGAGGGAGATTATGTGTCTGTTTGAGTGGACTAGGTGTTTGGGTGGCAGGGGGTGGAGGAGGGAGATTATGTGTCTGTTTGAGTGGACTAGGTGTTTGTGTGGCAGGGGGTGGAGGAGGGAGATTATGTGTCTGTTTGAGTGGACTAGGTGTTTGTGTGGGATAGAGGAGGGGGATATTAGGTGTAGGTGTCTGTTAAGAGAGATGAGGTGTCGGTGTGGGGAGACTAGGTGTCAGTGTTTAGAGAGACAAGGTGTCGGTGTGTGGGGCGACTAGGTGTCCGTTTGTGTGGAGAATATGTGTCGGTGTGTGGGGAGATTAGGTGTTAGTGTAGGGAGACTAGGTGTCCGTGTGTGGGGAGACTAGGTGTCAGTGTGTGAGAAGACTAGGTGTCAGTATGGGAGACAAGGTGTCTGTGTGGGAGACTAGGTGTCAATGGTTAAATATACTAGGTGTCAGTATTAAAGAGACCAGTTGTGGGGAGACTAAGTGTCTGTGAGTGAGAAGACTAGGTGTCAGTGTGGGAGACTAGGTGTCAGTGTTTAGGGAGACTAGGTGTCAGTGTGGAGTGACTAGGTGTTAGTGTGGAAGAATAAGTGTTAGTGTGGAAGATTGGGGTTAGTGTGGTAGACTGGGTGTCAGTGTTTAGAGAGACTAGGTGTCAGTGTGTAGGGAGACTAGGTGTCAGTGTGGGGTGACTAGGTTTTAGTGTTTAAGACTGGGGGTTAGTGTGGGAGACTAGGTGTCAGTGTTTAAAGAGATTATAGGTGTCCGTGTGTAGGGAGACTAAGGGTCCGTGTGTAGGGAGACTAGGTGTCAGTGTGGGGTGACTAGGTGTTAGTGTGAAAGACTGGGTGTCAGTGTGGGAGACTAGGTGTCAGTGTTTAGAGAGACTAGGTGTCCGTGTTTGGGGAGACTAGGTGTCAGTGTGGAAGACTGGGTGATAGTGTGGGAGACTAGGTGTCAGTGTTTAGAGAGACTAGGTGTCCGTGTGTGGGGAGACTAGGTGTCAGTGTGGGGTGACTAGGTGTTAATGTGGAAGACTGGGTGTCAGTGTGGGAGACTAGGTGTCAGTGTTTAGAGAGACTAGGTGTCAGTATGGGAGACTAGATGTCCGTATGTGGGGAGACTACGTGTCAGTGTGGGAGGCTCGGTATCAGTGATTAGAGAGACTAGGTGTCAGTATGGGGTGACTAGGTGTCAGTCCGGGGTGACTAGGTGTTAGTGTGGAAGACTGGGTGTCAGTGTGGGGGACTAGGTGTCAGTGTCGGGAGACTAGGTGTCAGTGTGGAAGACTGGGTGATAGTGGGAAACTAGGTGTCAGTGTTTAGAGAGACTAGGTGTCCGTGTGTGGGGAGACTAGGTGTCAGTGTGGGGTGACTAGGTGTAAGTGTGAAAGACTGGGTGTTTAATGTGGGAGACTAGGTGTCAGTGTTTAGAGAGACTAGGTGTCCGTGTGTGGGGAGACTAGGTGTCAGTGTGGAAGACTGGGTGATAGTGTGGGAGACTAGGTGTCAGTGTTTAGAGATACTAGGTGTCCGTGTGTGGGGAAACTAGGTGTCAGTGTGGGGTGACTAGGTGTTAATGTGGAAGACTGGGTGTCAGTGTAGGAGACTCGGTGTCAGTGTTTAGAGAGACTAGGTGTCAGTATGAGAGACTAGATGTCCGTATGTGGGGAGACTACGTGTCAGTGTGGGAGGCTCGGTATCAGTGATTAGAGAGACTAGGTGTCCGTATGTGGAGAGACTAGGTGTCTGTGTGGGGGGAGACTAGGTGTCAGTGTAGGAGACTAGGTGTCAGTGTTTAGAGAGACTAGGTGTCAGTATGGGAGACTAGGTGTCCGTGTGTGGGGAGACCAGGTGTCCGTGTAGGAGACTTGATGTCTTTGTAGGGAGACAAGGTTTCAGTGTGGGAGGCTGCGTGTCTTTGTAGGGAGACTAGGTGTCAGTGTGGGAGACTAGGCGTCAGTGTGGGAGGAAGGAGGGGGAGATTAGGTGTCTGTCTGTGTGTGGTGGGACAAGGTGTCAGAGTGGGAGACTGGGTGTCTTTGTAGGGAGACTAGGTGTCAGAGGGGGAGGAAGGAGGGGGATATTAGGTGTACGTCTGTGTGTGGTGGGACAAGGTGTCAGAGTGGGAGACTAGGTGTCTTTGTAGGAATACTAGGTGTCGGTGTTGGGGGGGGGAGGAGAGGGAGATTAGGTGTCTGTCTGTGTGTGGTGGGACAAGGTGTCAGAGTGGGAGACTGGGTGTCTTTGTAGGGAGACTAGGTGTCAGTGTGGGAGGGAGGAGGGGGGGATTAGGTGTCTGTCTGTGTGTGATGGGACTAGGTGTCAGTGTGGGAGACTGGGTGTCTTTGTAGGGAGACAAGGTGTCAGTGTGGGAGGGAGGAAGGAGGGGGAGATTAGGTGTATGTCTGTGTGTGGTGGGACTAGGTGTCAGTGTGGGAGACTGGATGTCTTGTAGGGAGACTAGGTGTCAGTGTGGGAGGGAGGAGGGGGGATAAGGTGTCTGTCTGTGTGTGACTTTCCCACAGTAATAAACTGGGTCGGATATAATCTTTCAATAATCAACTATTTGCTTAACCGAAGGGCAAAAGAAAGTAAACCAAGTATGTTTCTTTTAGTAACTGAAAATAGAAAAAACTGTTGTTAAATTTGATCATGTCTCTTTAACCATCAGTCATTCAAAGTCAGTCAAAGTTTGTAAAAAGTAATCTGTGTCTGGGTAATTTTGTTTGAAAATATACTGGTTCCATTGAAGACAGGGGTATGAAATGAATTTGCATCCACGTGGCACCTACCTATAAAATTAAACTTTGTGCCGAAAAAAACACAAATTTATTTACTTTCAAAAGTAAGATGTCAAAATAAAAGGGTGGGTTTTTTTTATCAAATTAAAGCAAAACTAGGTAAAACTATTCTTTGAGTGCTGACTAAGCGCCAGTACAGTTTACTTCCTGGATACAAAATCGTTTACTTAAGACATTTTCAATTGAAAATGAAACATATGATAAAATAATTAATTTTCTTTTTTTTATACATATTAAAATAAAACATGCATCAAAGAGGGTTTGGGTGATCCTGGCACAGTCAGGCTGGTTAGGCACATCATCAGCTCAGGGCCCTTGCCCCCTCCACACGCAGCCCAGACAGCGAATGGGACTTCTCCCATGAAGTGCTGCCTAGTCAAACCCTCCCAGAACCTTTCGGAGAATGTGAAGACTCCCCAACACTGCAGCCTTCTACATTACCCATATTGTCAGAAAGGCTGTATTCCTTGCAGCAAACCCGCTTACTCTCCCATTGTCAGTCAACAGATTGGGAGGTACCAAACCTAAGGCACCGAGAACAAGGGAGAGTCGGACAACTTGGTACCTGGGATACAAGCGTGACATTTCGTCCGCCTAAAGTCCGCACATAAGCTATGTATTTCCGAAATCTTGTCAATCACATTAGTATCAATACTGATTATTGTTGTTGGTGTTGTAGTCATCTTTACAAACAATTAACATTATTATTTTCAAATTAATCATGAACATTGCCTCACAAACTTTGGATATCAGTGGAATCTCTCCATATATGAGAAGTTGGAACCAATCGTGTATGTGGTGATTACCGTTGGACAAGAAAGCCATCCCGGTGACAGATTGTGTCAGTTCGATTATTTTGGTTTGTATAGAAATTGGCTTATTTTCATTTAACAAGTATCTGAAATTATTGTTTGAAGCATCTACGGTTATGATTAACTGGAGGTGGGTAGCGTGAGAGTATTGACGACTGTTCACGTGGCTGCGGTCAGCTTTGTGAGGGCTGGTTATTCAACAAATTAACTCTGAAACAACAACTGACCCTGATACAAAGTGCTTTCTATTTCGTAAAAATACATAAAAACGCCTTTCTACTGTTAAAATATAACCGAGCTGGCACGAGCTGTTGAAACCAAGAAATATGATATTGCTGCGTTAATGATTCGGGCCGTTCATGTCCCGTGCAAACTGTTCCAGCACTTAGAAGTCGGAGTTTTCTTAAATGGGGAAAGCCAAGATTTTTACTTTCAGGCAAATCGATGTATGTTTTCGAGTGCAAATCTCTAACAATAACACTGGGGGAAAGACTGGAGTTGAATGTCCCATACCACATCACGCTGCTCCCAGCCAACCCCAACATGGAGACGACCAGCCCTTTCTATATTTTAGATAACAATAACAAATCTAGCACGTCCGCATTAATCAATGTCTCATTTACAAAGCCTTCATGGCTAGGGGCGGGTAGGGATCACGTTGGAACATGTTCTGCAATATTCGCATAACTCCCAGCAAGTTATTGCGTTAATTTGCTGCTAACAAATCCATTCAGAGTAAATAATTTGACGATTGTTTCATTGTACAACAGAAAGCGACTAGTAATCAAACACTTGCGGAGCTGTCAATCACACGGGGACGAGCACATGGAGCTTGAGTTGTGTCATTGTGTTATCCGGCTTTGATTGTCCCCCGAACCCGACTACTTAGCACATATATGTAAGCCGTACCCCCGGGCCTCGATCCGCTCCGTGAGCCACCTAGCGGGGAAGTGCTACACCTCAAATGGCCCTCTCACTGAGTGTACAAGTTACACTTGTTAATAGACAGGGAATAAATCTGTAATTTGCACGTGCATGCTGTGGCGGTGACCTTGATGACCTGCCCCGGGGTGATTCCTAGGATCTGCTGGATTGGCAGTTCAAATAAACAGAAGAAATCAAAATAACCAATTAGTAAATGACCATTTAATATTCAGGGTAAGATTGGGGTGTTATGGAGACCGCTTTATCACGTGAAATTAGTTTCATGGAAGGTTTTGGAGATCTACAACACAAGTTTAAAGGCCATGCAATTACTTCTTCCATATTCTTACTAGCATTTTCTTCAAGAGCATTCGATATATCTGTTTGATGTGAGGGGCGGTCGGGTAGCCTAGTGGTTAAAGCGTTCGCTCGTCACGGAGAAGACCCTGGTTCGATTCCCGACATGGGTACAATGTGTGAAGCCCATTTCTGGTGTCCCCCGCCGTGATATTGCTGGAATATTGCTAAAAGCGGCGTAAAACCATACTCACTCACTCACTCACTCACTGTTTGATGTGCCGTGGCGTCAGTGACGTCAGAACCGGTGAGGTTACGTATGTAGTTGGCGTGTGCGTTGGTAATGGAGGTGTGATGAAATCGAGGTCTGCATCATGATGACCCCAGAGAATCTCCCGTGTGTACGACAACCGTAGGAACTCATCAACAACCGTTCTGAAGGACGCCGTACGTCAAGGTTTTCTATAGAACGCATATATAGTCTCACGTAAATACCTGCTGAAGAAATACACACAAACATTTTTATTTCTAATTTTTATAAACTGAACACTTCAGTGTGTGGAAGGTGGACAATATGTCTTAGCGCCATATCCGTCGCTGTGTGGTGGCACTGGATACAACGTCTTGATAACGGTGTTATATTCTACATCGAAACGTCGCTCCTAATCGTAATAAAGACGTTTTTCATCTATTTATCTTATCCTTACTCAACGTCTGTTGGGTTTAGTTGGTTTGGTATAGATGTTGCTCGGATTTCCAAAAAAATAAATGTCCCCAAAAATTTAAAATAAATAATTTCCTCCACAGATTGTTGAAAATAAATAATAGGTCTGAGGTTTTGAATAAATTACGGATGAATGTTCTGAATCGGTTAATAAACTGCATGTGTCGAAATGAATACTTTATGACCTACGATGAAAATTTATTTCCATTATAGTAAGTTGAAGTATGACTGGACTAACTATATCCTTATTGATGACTTCCTGGTTCAAATAGCATCGTACAAGCTCCTGATTGTCCCCGTCTCACGCCCACCATCCTTCATCCGCTGTCATTTGCTGTTATGTGCTCTTTCGATGATGTAACAAATTTGAAAGTATTAATTTCTGCATCCTCGCCGGGAGAGCGCGTGTCGGCCACTTTGCAACATTGTATCGACCGTGGACCGGAGTCGAGAGCAGCTAGCGGGCCCGGCACACAGGAACAACATTAATGTTTACTTTCTTAGATTATTGTATTTGTGGAACAATTGGTGGTAGCGACTGAACATACACCTTCTGAATACAAGACTTATTCAATTACGTTACACTGTGAGCAGGTTTGTCGTACACACTGAAACAATGACAACAGCTCGGCGAGTCGTTTCATCCCGCCTCTCCCTGACAGAGCGGAGCGTTACGCCAGCCCCTGGGTCTTACGTCGCCGTGCTATAGAACACTGTGTCGGCGGCTGACTCGTTTGAAATACATTCTCAACGCCTGACAATATCACGAAACTGACAACTGTCACCTGGTTTTGAATAGCGGGGATTCTCGGAATACCGCGCCGCTAATGGAAGGAGCTGTGCGAGAGAGGGTGGCCACTGGCTGCTCGGGAATCAACCCCCGATTCCCCGCTACAGCCGGCACGTACCGTGCGGGACATAGCTCAGGAGGGAGGAGATTGGGTGTCTTTGACATGGGTCTTTTCATCTTACCTTTTCACCTCGAAAGGTCATGTACAAATGACATCAGTTGGATGTTATGTACCAATGTGTCTATTTGTTGATGGGAACATTATTTATTCGGGGTTTTTTTGTATTATTGTTTATTTTGGTATTTTTTTTTTTTTGTGTGTTATTGTCTGTTTTTGGCTTGAGTTTCTGTCGTTATTTTTATTTTACAGTCGAACCTCGTGTCGAACTCGTGAGAACCTCTAGATATCCGGGATTTGAGACAAGCAACAAAGTGATTATAACATGTAATCTAGTCTTCTTTTTTCTACCTCGAAAAAATATATTTTAACAAATAATAAAATACGTGTATCCTGTGATATTGTTTTAAATGATTATTCATCCATTTATAACAACCCGCGAAGATCCGGGGTAGAACAGGTCTTTGAACAGCAACCCATGCTTGCCGTAAAAGGCGACTGTGCTTGTCGTAAGAGGCGACTAACGGGATCGGGTGGTCAGGTTCGCTGACTTGGTTGATGCATGTCATCGATCCCAATTGCGTGGATTGATGTTCATGATATTAATCACTGGAATGTCTGGTCCAGACTCGATTACTTACAGACCGCCATCATATAGCTGGAATATTGCTGAGAGCGGCGGTAAACAACAAACCAACCAACGAACCAACCAACCAACCATTTGTAACATTCAATATACAGCTAATTCATTTCTGTATACGTGTTTTTCTTGTTGTTTTCGTTTCGTTCTTGCTAATTGGGGGGTTCGTTCGTCCGTTCGTTCGTCCGTTCGTTCGTTCGTTCGTTCATCCATCTCTCCTGTAAATTATCAGTGGCGGAATGCGCTAGTTGTACGTACGCTACTAACAGGTTGACAGTTATATTATCTGATCATCCTATCGGGTGCCCAGTCATTTCAAGGTCAGCACGGCCATATGTCGATCCTCCAACATTTTGATTATTTCAATTTCATTTGTTTGGTCTTTTAATGGGGTTTTTATGACTCAACAAATACGTTTTATCCGTGCTTTATCGTACGGGTAACAGGTACCTTGGCAAAAATACGACATCATAATATGTTTTTGTTTTATTACAATGCGAAACATATAAACTTGCATAACATTTTTTCTTATTGTTTTGTCAACGCCCAACTCGGCATTATTCCAGACTCTTAAAACTATATTTATTCAAAAGCTTTCATGGCTAATATGTATCTGAACACTCACACAAAATGGACCATAACATTATGTGTGATTGGATGCAATAAATGTGAGAACAGAATTGAATGGGCTACACATAATTGTTCTGAACGGAGAATTGTAGATGAGTACAAATGTTTAGGTATCATATGTTAATTAATATTTTCGGTTTTTGGATATGCTAAAATGTATCCAGTAGAACAAATAACCCGAGCTAGTTGTTCTATTTCCCAAACATGCGGTTGTTCGGTGAGGTGAGGTGAAATGGGGTTTAACGTCGCGTCCAAGATTATTGCACTTATATAGCGACGTGTATGCACGTGTGTGTGTGTGTGTGTGTGTGTGTGTGTGTGTGTGTGTGTGTGTGTGTGTGTGTGTGTGTGTGTGTTTGGCGGCTTGTACTAGTCCGGACTTATGTCGATTTTATAGTGCTAGCTCACAGAGATACCATGCCACAGTTTGACATGGATACCCCTCTCAGACACAGTATACTGACTCCGAGCCAACCAGTGCTTGTTTTAGCCCCTTAATGCCGAGCGCCAGACAGGGTAACAAGAAGTCTTTTAACGTCTTTTGGTATGACGCGACCGGGGATCGAAACCCGGACCTCAGGTTGGGTCTTGACTAGTGAGTTAAAGAGTGGTCTGAGTATGGCTTTATGTAACTTTTAACACTATTCCAGCAATGTAACCGGCACACCAGCAATTGACTTCACACTTTCTACCCATATGGACAATCGAACACTGGCCTTCGGCGAGACGAGCGAACGCTTTAATCTCTTGGCCACCACGTCCTTGTTAACATATGATAGTGACGTATGCGGAATTAAGATATTAGAACCAGTGCGTACTGTGTATGTCTTAAGAAGTTGAAACCGCTCCGTGGTGTAGAGGATAGAGCGTCTGCTCGGCGAGTGGAAGGTCTGTGGTTCGATCCCCTGGCCGCGTCATACCAAAAGACGTAAATAGACGGTACTTGTTACCCAGCAAAGCGAGGCATTAAGGGACTAAAACAAGGACAGGTCGACTCGGAGTCAGTATACCATGTCTGAGTGGGGTATTCATGTTAAACTGCGGCATGGTTTCTCAGTAGTCTGGCACTATAAAACCGGTGTAAGTCTGGACTAGTACAAGCAACCACACACACACGTACATTCACATCGCATAAGTAAAATAATTTTGAAAGTGACGTTAATCCCGATCCACGTCACGTCACCTCAAAACGTTGTTCCCATGAAAGACCAGTACGCAAGTTGATATAGGAACTATGCAGACAGCGCCAATTATTGTCATGTATGGTCGTTTGACCTCCTCCTATGCTCGCCTTGTAACTGGCTCGACAGTTGTGTTTACTGTATTTCCATTTATGTCATGACCGTATGAGTGAATATGGTTTTACGCCGCTTTTAGCAACAACACTGCGAGGATATGAGCTTCGCAGCGTCTACCCTTGCAGGGCACCGAACCCCGACCTTGGGCGTGACGAGCAAACACTTTAACCACTAGGCTATCCGCATCATGCATAACATAGATGAATACCCTTTAACAGACACCATAACAGTGCTTATTTGTTGCACAGTCAACGGTGCTCATCCGTGAAGTCAAGTAAGAATGCTATGAAACGTATGGGATCAGTTTCACTATTGTTGGTTTTGCCGAAGGCTAATACTTCCAGAACTTGTAAGATAGAACTAAACTCGTGACACACTTTACGCGTTCACAGATAGGGTACAGCAGCGATCAGCTATAGGTGTAACGGTGAGATTTGATAAAAGAAATGCTGTAAGTCATAGGAACTACGAAGTGAGCATGATACCATTCTGTTTTGTACATTCCCCAGTATCACCAGTAACATTTACATCCTTTGCCTCATCTGTCAGTTATGTTTCTTTATTAAGGTTTGTAACCACACCACCTGTATCTGGTGCTGGTCTAGCCTTGTGGCATAACGTCCTGTGTTGTCATGCCTAATACTGTTTAATACTGGCGTTCATTCCCATTCGCCTGATGGATATCTGGAGATACTCTGCCCTTTGTCTGCACTGTATTTTGGGTCATCGCCCCGTTAGTCTGCACCTATGGGATTATTGTCGTAGTTAGTCTCCACTATAATTGGTTATCCCCCCGTTAGCCTATACTATAATTTGATTATACCCATTTTTATAAATAGTTTGGTTAGGTCACACCTTCCACCCACCCAACCACCCACCCACTCACTCACACGGTTTTCCCCACGTTTTTCTGCATCATAGTTAGCTATGCGAGTCTGCATCATATTTGGCTACCCCACCTTACTCTGCACCACATTTGGCTACCCCACCTTACTCTGCACCACATTTGGCTATCCCACCTTACTCTGCACCACATTTGGCTACCCCACCTTACTCTGCACCACATTTGGCTACCTCACCTTACTCTGCACCACATTTGGCTACCCCATCTTACTCTACACCACATTTGGCTACCCCACCTTACTCTGCACCACATTTGGCTACCTCACCTTACTCTGCAACATATTTGGCTACCCCACCTTACTCTGCACCACATCTGGCTACCCCACCTTACTCTGCACCACATTTGGCTACCTTACCTTACTCTGCACCACATTTGGCTACCCCATCTTACTCTGCACCACATTTGGCTACCCCATCTTACTCTGCAACATATTTGGCTACCCCACCTTACTCTGCACCACATTTGGCTACCTCACCTTACTCTGCACCGCATTTGGCTACCCCATCTTACTCTGCACCACATTTGGCTACCCCATCTTACTCTGCAACATATTTGGCTACCCCACCTTACTCTGCACCACATTTGGCTACCTCACCTTACTCTGCACCGCATTTGGCTACCCCATCTTACTCTGCACCACATTTGGCTACCCCACCTTACTCTGCACCACATTTGGCTACCTCACCTTACTCTGCACCACATTTGGCTACCTCACCTTACTCTGCACCACATTTGGCTACCCCACCTTACTCTGCACCACATTTGGCTACCTCACCTTACTCTGCAACATATTTGGCTACCCCACGTTTGTCTGCGCCATATCTGGTTATTCACAGGTTAGTCTGCATAATTGGTTATACCCACATTAATCTTCAGTAAATAACCGTTTCAGTTTTGAGGATTTAACCTCGTTTGTTTGTATTTTATTTGGGTTATTGTCCTCATGAGTCCGCACTACATCTCCTAACCTTTTCCCAATCTAACAGCCTGTTTTAAACTTCCAGTACAGCATGATCGGACGCCATTCGCTGTATCCCTTATGGAATGTGTGAAACCTCGACAACACTTAAAGTGCACCGACTCTCTAAAATCTGCACACTTCCAGCGACGTGAAACACCCCCCTGGCCCGACCTCCTCCCCAGACACGCCCTGCAGACGAACCACTCACCCTGGAAGACCAGTATCTGTCTGCTAGTGTGCCGTTACCGTGCCTCCCACCTGAAGGCGACACAATCACCAATCGATAATCACTTGACCAGGTATGTATTTGTACTGCCTGACATCGATAGTCAGCACTTCCTTTCATGTTTCCAGCATGTGGGTCCTCGAAGTGAACACTTGAATCTACTAAGCCCCCCTCTCATCTCCTCGACAGCTGAGTTTGCAAATCATTGTTACCAGAGTATTGGTGTGGAAGTAGCGGGAGCAGGTCCGACCTGGTGTGGAGTACAGGTGGCGCTGCGACCTCTGTGTCCTGCTACAACAGTGCAACACTCCAGCTACCAACACACAGGTGTTAGAGGAGGGATTAGAGGGGAGGTAATCTTTGTAAAAACTCTTCACTCCAACTTACAAGTGGGGCTGCAATAAATGGGCTTAGCTGCCTTCTCTCTGAGACGTTATCGGTCGTACACTCGTAAAGTGGCTTGTTGTAATGTTAATCAACAGGTATGTGGTGTGTCTGCCTGCAGGGAGGGTTTGCACAACAACACATCAGAGCAGTCTTCTGTCTAAATATGGGAGAACTTACACTACAACAAATCAGAAACAGTCGACTGTCTGGGTAGTGCGAGCATGCACAACAGCCAATCTGGATTATTCAGATGTTAGGGATTGGAACATTGAACTCTCAGGGTCGAGTTAACCCCTACAACAACACATCAAGAACATTTAACTGTCAGGGGTTGGCTGGAGCCTGCACAACAACACACCAAGAACATTTAACTGTCGGGGTCAAGAGATCCCACACAACAACACATCAAGAACATTTAACTCTCAGGGGTTGGCTCGAGCCTGCACAACATCACATCAAGAACATTTAACTGTCGGGGTCGAGGGATCCCCAACAACATCACATCAAGAACATTTAACTGTCGGGGTCAAGAGATCCCACACAACAACACATCAAGAACATTTAACTGTCAGGGTCAAGAGATCCCACACAACAACACATCAAGAACATTTAACTGTCAGGGTCGAGGGATCCCCTACAACAACACATCAAAAACATTTAACTGTCAGGGTCGAGGGATCCCCAACAACAACACATCAAAAACATTTAACTGTCAGGGTCGAGGGATCCCCAACAACAACACATATCAAGAACATTTCACTGTCGGGGTCGAGGGATCCCCAACAACATCACATCAAGAACATTTAACGGTCAGGGTCGCGGGATCCCCAACAACAACACACCAAGAACATTTAACTCTCAGTTTCGAGGGATCCCAAACAACAACACACCAAGAACATTTCACTCTCAGGGGTTGGCTGGAGCCTGCAACACAACACACCAAGAACATTTAACTGTGAGTTTCGAAGGATCCCACACTACAACACACCAGGAACATTTCACTCTCAGGGTCAAGAGATCCACCATAACAACATATCAAGAACATTTAACTCTCAGGGGCTGGCTGGAACCTGCACAACAACACACCAAGAACATCTATTTCTCAGATGTTGGCTGATCAAGAACGTTCGACTGTCAGGGTAGGGGGGAGCTCGTACGGCAACAAATCAGGAAAAGTCTACTGCACAATAACTCACCAAGAACATTCGTCTATCAGAGAAGGGGAGAGCCTGCACAACAACCCACCAAGAACATTCGTCTGTCAGGGATGGGGAGAGCCTGCACAACAACCCACCAAGAACATTCGTCTGCCAGGGAAGGGAAGAGCCTGCACAACAACCCACCAAGAACATTCGTCTATCAGGGAAGGGGAGAGCTTGCACAACAACTCACCAAGAACATTCGTCTGTCAGGGAAGGGGAGAGCCTGCACAACAAACCACCAAGAACATTCGTCTTTCAGGGAAGGGGGAGCTTTTAGGGCAACAAATCAGGGAACGTCTACTGACAGGGTAGGGGGGTTGGGGCTGCACAACAACCCACCAAGAACATTCGTCTATCAGGGAAGGGGAGAGCCTGCACAACAACCCACCAAGAACATTCGTCTGTCAGGGTAGGGGGGAGATGGTACGGCAACATATCAGGAAAAGTCAAAGTAGGGGAGCCTTCACAACAACAAATCGGGAACATTCGAATGCCAGGAGTTTTGGGTTGGGAATAGGAGTGATTGGTGGTGGTGGGGGGGGGGTGTATTGTCACGGTGCACTTTTATTCTATGCTGCTCCTACTTTACTTCGTCTCTTGGAACGGCCCCAGGAAGAAAGACAGTTGAGATATGCTTTGTGTCTGCTTATACGGTCTGATCATCCTTTGAAAACTTCACACCAGCTGTTTATAATTTCCAATAAATCTTGTAAATTGTCTGATTGAATCTGATGAAATGAACAGTCAGATCTGATGAAATGCACTGATTGTCTGTATCTGATCTGTCGCGGGCTTGCATCCTGGGAGATGTATGAGGGGAGGATCTTTCTTGGGGAGGTTGACTTAACAGCTGCCATTGTTGACAGCGTGACTGAGCTGCCGCGCTGCCTGGCCACAACCCAAACAAGTCCAGCCAGAGAAACATTGAAATGATGCATTAAAACATTTTTTGAGGTGATGCGTTACAGCAGTTTTTAAGATGATGTGTTTAAACAGTTTTTGAGGTGATGCGTTACAGCAGTTTTTAAGATGATGCGTTTAAACAGTTTTTGAGATGATGCGTTAAAACAGTTTTTGAGATGATGCGTTACAGCCGGTTTTGAGATGATGCGTTACAGCAGTTTTTGAGATGATGCGTTACAGCAGTTTTTGAGATGATGCGTTTAAACAGTTTTTCCATGATGCGTTAAAACAGCTTTTGAGATGACGCGTTACAGCAGTTTTTTAGATGATGCGTTTAAACAGTTTTTGAGATGATGCGTTAAAACAGTTTTTGAGATGATGCGTTACAGCAGTTTTTGAGATGATGCGTTACAGCAGTTTTTGAGATGATGCGTTACAGGAGCTGATACGATAATGAGTGAGTGAGTGAGTATGGTTTTACGCCGTTTTTAGCAATATTCCAGCAATATCACGGCGGGGGACACCAGAAATGGGCCTCACACATTGTACCCATGTCGGGAATCGAACCCGGGTCTTCGGTGTGACGAGCGAACGCTTTAATCACTAGGCTGCTACCCGACATCCCCCGATGATACGATAATGCAAAAAACAGTCAACGAGATGATGATAAACAACAGCTGATATGATAAAAATAAAGACCTCGTGCCACCTGGAACGGCGGCACCACTTGTTAAGTTTTTGCGTGTCTTCAAGCGGGAGGTGGTCAGACATGATATGAATGAGTGGTGGTGTGTGGTGATTTCTGGGGACTTCCGGAATGGCGGGGACGGGGCTTCTGCGTTTGCAAGTACAGTAACTACGGTTATAACGAACTCAAAGGGACTACTAATTTTAGTTCGTTATAACCGTAGTTCGTTATAAGTACATATACAGCATGACTACAGCAAGCAGTCGGAACCAAAAAGTAAGTTCGTTATATCCGTCAGTTCGTTATAAGCGTGTTCATTATAACCGTAGTTTACTGTACTGTGTGAATGGCGGGTGCTCGTGGTATTGCAGAACATGCCTCCCTTTTCGCGAACACCTGGTGTCATCACTGATTGTCAATTATCCATTCATATAATTTTCACCTCTGTTTTTCCTTTTACTCAAATGGAATCTTTATCGGTAGATAATCGAGTCTAATTATTCTCTGACGTTGACGTTATATATTTATTTTATTCAGTGTGCATCCTCATCTGGTAAACAAAGAAGGTGAGTGAGTGAGTTAGGTTTAAAGCCGATTTTAACAGTATTCCAGTTATATCACGGCGTGTCAGCTTAATGTTGGAGGAAAGCCCGAAGTGATGCAGGTCTCAGACGTTTACCACTTCGGTGAAACCCACGAGTACGGGTATGGTGCTGACAAACCTTTACAAATAATTCGGGCGAACCGGGATTCGAACCCACAATCATAGGTTTCTGGCGTGCCCAAGGGACGCAACTCTGCACAGCGAATCGTGGCGCCTTAGACATTGTGGTGAATGCTTGAAAACATTCTGAGACTCAAATGTAACCTGACTGAATATGTACCATCCCCTAATTCACTCAAATGTGATGTAAAACGTGCAGCCAACTTGGATACCATAATTGGACCACTGTTCTCTATGCGGGACATAAGGTGGTCACATTCTTATATTTGTGAGAGTAGTGGGTGCTACCGGTAGGGCAGGACATGATTACCCAATTCGCGAACACTGATTTGCAGTGATCCATTTTTGTAATTGTCACTGCTATTTTTCCTTTTACACTGGGTGGAGTCTGTTTCGGTGGATAATTGAGACTGGTTATTCTCTGGTGTTGACGTTTTAAAGTTACTTGAACTTGGTCTATGTCCCTTAGTGGACTCATTAACCCGAATTTCATCATAAACCCAGTACATCCGTGAAGATGCGGGTGAGGTCTTCAGCAATGTATGCTTGTCGTTAGAGGCAATTATGCTTGTCGTAAGAGGCGCAAACGGGATCGGATGGTCAGGTTCGTTGACCTGGCTGATGCATGTCATCGTATCCCAAATGCGTGGATCGATGTTCATGATACTTATCACTGGCTTGTCTGGTCCATACTGGATCATTTACAGACCGCCGTAATAGCTGGAATATAAATGATTGCGGTGTGAAACAACAAACAAACATAAGCTCAGTAGCATTGATCAATTACAGTAAACTACGTTTATAACGAACACGCTTATAACGAACTTGCGGATATAACGACCTGTTTTGTTTGGTCCAAGCCATTTGCTGTATTTATGGTGTATATATGTTTATAACGAACTACGGTTACAACGAACTAAAATTAGTGGTCCCTTTGAGTTCGTTATAACTGTAGTTTACTGTATACTGAGTCAACTACAAAAGAAATATTAGCGCCGATACATTAAAACTGCCCCGACTGTGTGTCAAAAAGAGCATATTTCTGACACGTTTTCTTCACTTGTAAGCAACAGAATCGCTGCACTTGTACAAAGCAGACGTAATTCAAAAATGAACATATTGATTTTAATGTCAACAAAAATCTGTGAATTCGCTAACGTGTCACTTGACTGTCTGGTTTGTGTACATGTCGCCGCGCATGTCGCCGCGCATGGCAGGAGCACTTCTGTGCGGCGCCATGCAATAAACAAACACTTACTTTTTTATGCAAATTGAGTGAATAGTGTGTGCTACCGGTAGGACAGGGTTTGCCTTTACCCTTTTCTCGAACACCTGGTGTCATCACTGATTGTTGGTGATCCATTCATATAATTTATCCCTCTACTTTGCCTTTTACACCAAATGGATTCCGTTTCGTGGGAAAATCGAACTATTGTGTCATGCCTTTGCACTGTATCATGCCGGGGATAATACAGGTACAAAAAAACAACTAATTGGTTTTCCTTTATTTGCTCACCAGGCCTATCAAGCCATGGGGGTGTATATGACATGGTGTGTTGACATTCACTATACGCTCATCTGTCCGTCGTCCGTCAGTCAACAGGATTTTCTCTCACTGCTAAATGAACTGATTTACTACAGAGCCTGATGTTCAAACACAGATGTAATTTGGTTCAAAGAAAATACTCCAGGGTGATATTTCTGAAGTAAAGAATACAACGACGTTGAGATTTTTGAAAAACGCTTCTGCTAGAAATGCATTTTCTGAGCCAATTTGTGGGCAAATAGTCCCGAATACACGCTAAGACATGAATCCGTTCCGTTCATCGAATCCTGAGTATTCCGATGATATGTAGCTTGTTCGTGTAACTCCATTCCTTCTGCAGGGGCAGGTTCGGACTGCTGACCATTCCGAAGTTGTTCCGCCTGCCTTGTTAGCCTTTATAACAGTAAACTACAGAGATAATTTCTGGTGACAGTAGGAGCGGTATCGGTTATCACCCAGCGGCGATCATATGTGCGTCGTACTCTACCAGCTGTTTTATACTCTATCAATAACCTGTCCGTGGAAAGACGATATGACATCATTAGTGAGGTTGACGGCAGAATACGTATGTATCATAATTAATATCAAGGGCGAAACCCCTGTTAATGGAATTTACAAGCAATAAAATCCCTCATCTGAACCGAGAATTTGATAAGCAAGACACATCACGAGATATGAGCTATATATATAAAAATACGCTCTATATACACAACTCCCTCCTACTCTGTGAACACATCAGCTGACACAATAATATGTTTGCAATTGAAGAAATGAATTGTCGAATCCCAACTCAGTATTAGTGTCATGCAACATTTCCAAATATTATACCGCTACTTCCACCATCCTCGGGTATATATCCGACGTAGTTTTTCTATTATCATACAGCCTAGTGGTTGAAACGTACGCTCGTCACGCCGAAGACCTGGGTTCGATTCTCCACATGGGTACAATGTGTGAAGCCCATGTCTTTTAGTCCCTCGCCGTGATATTGCTGGAATATTGCTGAAAGCGGCGAAAACCCATACTCACTCACTCACTCACTCACTATTACCATACAACCATAACGACCTTTCAATAAAGCAGAAGCTATTCGGGTATTAGATACTGTATTTCTTCATACAATGGATTTTATTATGCCATACCCTTTCCTTGGTTGTTTCCCCTTGGATACACGGGGTAGAAGGTGTCCTCAGCACCACCCCAAATTTGACACCCGTGGGGGTTCAGGGTAAGAATTGGTCCTCCAGTTGGTCGTGAGAACTTTAATGTCGATTTATGACCATGTGAATTCATGAACGAATGTCAGAAACTGACTTCCGGTTTCGATTTTCACCAATAGTCATATACCAGTCGTCCTGATCCCCGGCGTGTGAAAAACATATATTGAGTGAGTGAGTATTTATTTACGCCGCTTTTAGCAATATTCCAGTAATATCACGGCGGGAGTCACCAGAAAAGGGCTTCACACATTGTACCCATATGGGGAATCGAACCCGGGTCTTCGGCATGACGAGCAAACGCTTTAACCACTAGACTACCCGACCGCCCCCGCATATATTTGATCATGTAATTAATATTGTGAGCACGATATCGTGAACCTGCCACGTCTCACGTACATGTGGGTGGATCACAAACTCACAGAAAGTATTCTGTTACAAACAGCGAACCATATGAACCAGGTATTTCTTAACTTAAACGGGAAACTGTCGAGCAGCGCTCACATCGATATTTTGAAACTGAAGTTATGAAGGAGTGACACGTGTGGTTAGATAGAAACTCGCCGTACAATAGGTGCGAGGTTAGGACACAGAAACCCTCTGGTGACTGGTAGGGGGTGGAAGGATTAAATACGTTCGGGAGGGAGGCAACAATATACACAAGAAGAGTGAGGAATGATGGAGATACATCAAAGCTGTTTGGGAGAATAAGAGATATCGTTCTGCCGATGGACCCTCCAATATGACTAAGCCTGTCTCATACAAACACAGTGCAAACATCCCATTGACTATCTCATTTCATATCCAATAAGCTCACAGCTCAATCATGCCTCGCAGTGTGCAGGTATAAAGGCAGGCTTTAACGGTATTACCATCAGAATCCTTCCTTACAACAGTAAAAAGATAGATCTAGGAGCAATGCCTTTATATCTTGCCACCAACACCTAGTATTTAAACACCGGGGTAAGACAGAGGTCACGTCTATGTCTAGCATTGTTTAGCTTTTGTCGTTGATCTGGAATAGGCTAAATTAATTAAGTCTGATGACTTTAGTGCGTTGAGGACTTACAAAAATGACACTGAAAAAAGATCGAAGTAAAGTGACTGAATGTCACAGTGATATTAACAAAAAATGATAAAAAAGAAAACGCTTAAAATTATATTTACTCGTAATCTAAGGAAAAAAGCTAAGATATTATGTACCCCAAAATGTGATCAGTCGGAGCTGTAGAACCGTCTGTCTACCGTCTAGGACGCTGTGAACAAATTTGATGGCACGTCGACAAGAAATAGAAATGGTTTATCAAGATATCAATCACATCGTAAGCCCTTATCTTTCGCAGTTTACCACTTGTAGCTCCTCTCTTTAAAGCATAATTGATTGAAACCTCTGGCAAATAACCATATCGGATTACAAGGCTACATTTATAGTTAAATTGTCTGATTGCTCGCTTGATTCTTGTTGTTGGCGGGACCCCGCTTCTACATTGCTTACCATGTAGGTGTTAGGCATGTCACGTGACCAGGCCAAGGGTCGGATACAGTGTGGTCCTTTTCATGCCGGTGTGACACGTGCATGTGAACACGCCCTCCCCAGTGGCTCTCGCACCCCACAACACAGAGTGCATCAAGAATGAAGTATTTTGGTCGTGGTTTCGTTTACGGCTGTTTATTAACACCTAATAACAAGGTCAATTTTAGCACCAACGAACACAACGAAGACTGACAGACTATTATCAAGACTCTTTAAATAAATTTCTGGTTTTCTATGTGCAAATATACCAAGGGTTAGATGGGTATCATGTTTTTATTTATATATATACAGTTCTTTGAAAAGCGAGGATTTATGGGTTATTTTCATGTTTATGTGAGACTTCGATTGACGCTAGAGAAGGTGACAAACTAAATAGATAATCAACGTCCGCATAGTACATCAGTACATAGTGAGCTTAATAAATTAGAATACAACCAATAATATCGTCAAAGTCTGCATAGTACATTAAATAAATTCTAGGGTACCCATTGTTTGTATTGTAAAATAGAACACAACCCAGGGTATACTCAATGTCCGCATTGTAAAATAGAACACAGCCCAAGGTATACTCAATGTCCGCATTGTAAAATAAAACACAGCCCAAGGTATACTCAATGTCCGCATTGTTAAATAGAACACAACCCAGGGTATACTCAATGTCCGCATTGTTAAATAGAACACAACCCAGGGTATACTCAATGTCAGCATTGTAAAATAGAACACAACCCAGGGTATACTCAATGAAAGCCACCACCATCTGATTTCGTACACAATCAGGGATTACACAGTGGTGAGATATACAGAATGCAGGAAGAGACCCCCTTCTTCTGAGTGAGTGAGTGAGTGAGTGCGAGAGTCGGTGACTTTTACGCCTCTTTTAGCAATATTCAAGCTATGTGGGGAAATCGAACCCGATCTGGGAAGTCTTTAACCATTGGGCTACCCCACAACAAGAAAAGACCACGATCTGATCATACGAAGTGATCAAGTTGACCATTCTGAGAGCACATCGCCTTCTGGGCATATGCTATGTCCTGAAGAGTAACCTAACGCAGCAGTCCCGTTTGAAAATACTACTCACCCAGTAATCTAACACCGGCATGACGAATACAGCCTGTCCCCCTCCCCTCCCCCCACCGCGACCCCGCCCTGGACTGCCCCTATCTGGCGGAAGGCTGGACACCTCCACAGCTTTATGTCCCTAGAGCTTTTGATCCGACTTCAAATCGCACAGTACATAAAATTGTGGCAATGAAACGTGGCTATTAAGGGTGGAAGAAGCTTGTAAACTCTCGTTAACGCTGCCTTTATTCAGGGTAGAGCGACGACAGTCACGGCCCTCTGTCTCCGCCACCATCAAAGCCTACTCTCACCTCCGCTTTGATGTCGCTTCTCTATCCTCAGTTAGAGCATATACAATAGCTTCACTTTATTGCCTGATAGAGGATATCAGCACGCGTAAGTGTATACCTGTCGCCAATTTAGAGATGAAATAGGCTTTTATACAAGTTGAAATGAAACACAAAATATGTAATATTCCGCGGACTTGGGTTTCCGTCATCGAGTGCAGGAGTTGGGGGATCGTGCAGACCGACCACAGACAACTGACAAGCCTAAGCTGTCCCTAATCCCGTCTTTTGTAGATCCTCATAGGACTGAACACTTCAATTTCATGTTGGTGACATCGCTGATGATGATATGGTGGGAGCGCGCAGTTGAAGTCCGCATGTCATTGGCACTGACAGCACACGTCACAACCCACTAGGATGGACAGACAGGGGTGGCTGGCCGCCGGGGGTAGGGCGGTGCGAAATATGTCATTGGCAGGGACAGCGATTGTATTAAATAATTGGCACAGCGTGACGTGGTACAGTGGTGATGGTGAAGGTGAGGCGTCGTGCGCGAGAAAAGTAATGGTGTGACCTGGTCCAGTAGTGAGGGTGATGGTGTGACGTGGTCAAATAGTGAGGGTGATGGTGTGACCTGGTCCAGTAGTGGGGGTGATGTTGTGACGTGATACAGAAGTGAGGGTGATGGTGTGACCTGGTCCAGTAGTGGGGGTGATGGTGTGACGTGATACAGTAGTGAGGGTGATGGTGTAACGTGGTACAGTAGTGAGGGTGATGGTGTGACGTGATACAGTAGTGAGGGTGATGGTGTAACGTGGTACAGTAGTGAGGGTGATGGTGTGACGTGATACAGTAGTGAGGGTGATGGTGTAACGTGGTACAGTAGTGAGGGTGATGGTGTGACGTGATACAGTAGTGAGGGTGATGGTGTAACGTGGTACAGTAGTGAGGGTGATGGTGTAACGTGGTACAGTAGTGAGGGTGATGGTGTAATGTGGTACAGTAGTGATGGTGATGGTGTGACGTTGTCCAGTAGTGAGGGCGATGGTGTGACGTGGTCCAGTAGTGAGGGCGATGGTGTGACGTGGTCCAGTAGTGAGGGTGATGGTGTGACGTGGTCCAGTAGTGAGGGCGATGGTGTGACATGGTCCAGTAGTGGGGGTGATGGTGTGACGTGATACAGTAGTGAGGGTGATGGTGTAACGTGGTACAGTAGTGAGGGTGATGGTGTAACGTGGTCCAGTAGTGAGGGCGATGGTGTGACGTGGTCCAGTAGTGAGGGTGATGGTGTGACGTGGTCCAGTAGTGAGGGCGATGGTGTGACGTGGTCCAGTAGTGGGGGTGATGGTGTAACGTGATACAGTAGTGAGGGTGATGGTGTAACGTGGTACAGTAGTGAGGGTGATGGTGTGACGTGATACAGTAGTGAGGGTGATGGTGTAACGTGGTACAGTAGTGAGGGTGATGGTGTGACGTGATACAGTAGTGAGGGTGATGGTGTAACGTGGTACAGTAGTGAGGGTGATGGTGTGACGTGATACAGTAGTGAGGGTGATGGTGTAACGTGGTACAGTAGTGAGGGTGATGGTGTGACGTGATACAGTAGTGAGGGTGATGGTGTAACGTGGTACAGTAGTGAGGGTGATGGTGTAACGTGGTACAGTAGTGAGGGTGATGGTGTAATGTGGTACATTAGTGATGGTGATGGTGTGACGTTGTCCAGTAGTGAGGGCGACGGTGTGACGTGGTCCAGTAGTGAGGGCGATGGTGTGACGTGGTCCAGTAGTGAGGGTGATGGTGTGACGTGGTCCAGTAGTGAGGGCGATGGTGTGACATGGTCCAGTAGTGGGGGTGATGGTGTGACGTGATACAGTAGTGAGGGTGATGGTGTGACGTGATACAGTAGTGAGGGCGATGGTGTGACGTGGTCCAGTAGTGAGGGCGATGGTGTGACGTGGTCCAGTAGTGAGGGTGATGGTGTGACGTGGTCCAGTAGTGAGGGCGATGGTGTGACGTGGTCCAGTAGTGATGGTGATGGTGTGACGTGATACAGTAGTGAGGGCGATGGTGTGACGTGGTCCAGTAGTGAGGGCGATGGTGTGACGTGGTCCAGTAGTGGGGGTGATGGTGTGACGTGATACAGTAGTGAGGGTGATGGTGTGACGTTGTCCAGTAGTGAGGGTGATGGTGTAACGTGGTACAGTAGTGAGGGTGATGGTGTGACGTGGTACAGTAGTGAGGGTGATGGTGTGACATGATACAGTAGTGAGGGTGATGGTGTAACGTGGTACAGTAGTGAGGGTGATGGTGTAACGTGGTACAGTAGTGAGGGTGATGGTGTAACGTGATACAGTAGTGAGGGTGATGGTGTAACGTGATACAGTAGTGAGGGTGATGGTGTGACGTGATACAGTAGTGAGGGCGATGGTGTGACGTGGTCCAGTAGTGAGGGTGATGGTGTAACGTGGTACAGTAGTGAGGGTGATGGTGTAACGTGATACAGTAGTGAGGGTGATGGTGTGACGTGATACAGTAGTGAGGGTGATGGTGTGACGTGGTCCAGTAGTGAGGGCGATGGTGTGACGTGATACAGTAGTGAGGGTGATGGTGTAACGTGGTACAGTAGTGAGGGTGATGGTGTAACGTGGTACTGTAGTGAGGGTGATGGTGTAACGTGGTACAGTAGTGAGGGTGATGGTGTGACGTGATACAGTAGTGAGGGTGATGGTGTAACGTGGTACAGTAGTGAGGGTGATGGTGTGACGTGATACAGTAGTGAGGGTGATGGTGTTACGTGGTACAGTAGTGAGGGTGATGGTGTGACGTGATACAGTAGTGAGGGTGATGGTGTAACGTGGTACAGTAGTGAGGGTGATGGTGTAACGTGGTACAGTAGTGAGGGTGATGGTGTAATGTGGTACAGTAGTGATGGTGATGGTGTGACGTTGTCCAGTAGTGAGGGCGACGGTGTGACGTGGTCCAGTAGTGAGGGCGATGGTGTGACGTGGTCCAGTAGTGAGGGTGATGGTGTGACGTGGTCCAGTAGTGAGGGCGATGGTGTGACATGGTCCAGTAGTGGGGGTGATGGTGTGACGTGATACAGTAGTGAGGGTGATGGTGTGACGTGATACAGTAGTGAGGGCGATGGTGTGACGTGGTCCAGTAGTGAGGGCGATGGTGTGACGTGGTCCAGTAGTGAGGGTGATGGTGTGACGTGGTCCAGTAGTGAGGGCGATGGTGTGACGTGGTCCAGTAGTGATGGTGATGGTGTGACGTGATACAGTAGTGAGGGCGATGGTGTGACGTGGTCCAGTAGTGAGGGCGATGGTGTGACGTGGTCCAGTAGTGGGGGTGATGGTGTGACGTGATACAGTAGTGAGGGTGATGGTGTGACGTTGTCCAGTAGTGAGGGTGATGGTGTAACGTGGTACAGTAGTGAGGGTGATGGTGTGACGTGGTACAGTAGTGAGGGTGATGGTGTGACATGATACAGTAGTGAGGGTGATGGTGTAACGTGGTACAGTAGTGAGGGTGATGGTGTAACGTGGTACAGTAGTGAGGGTGATGGTGTAACGTGATACAGTAGTGAGGGTGATGGTGTAACGTGATACAGTAGTGAGGGTGATGGTGTGACGTGATACAGTAGTGAGGGCGATGGTGTGACGTGGTCCAGTAGTGAGGGTGATGGTGTAACGTGGTACAGTAGTGAGGGTGATGGTGTAACGTGATACAGTAGTGAGGGTGATGGTGTGACGTGATACAGTAGTGAGGGTGATGGTGTGACGTGATACAGTAGTGAGGGTGATGGTGTGACGTGGTCCAGTAGTGAGGGTGATGGTGTAACGTGGTACAGTAGTGAGGGTGATGGTGTGACGTGATACAGTAGTGAGGGTGATGGTGTAACGTGGTCCAGTAGTGAGGGTGATGGTGTAACGTGATACAGTAGTGGGGGTGATGGTGTAACGTTGTCCAGTAGTGAGGGTGATGGTGTAACGTGATACAGTAGTGAGGGTGATGGTGTGACGTTGTCCAGTAGTGAGGGTGATGGTGTAACGTGGTACAGTAGTGAGGGTGATGGTGTAACGTGGTACAGTAGTGTGGGTGATGGTGTAACGTGGTACAGTAGTGAGGGTGATGGTGTAACGTGATACAGTAGTGAGGGTGATGGTATAACGTGATACAGTAGTGAGGGTGATGGTGTGACGTGGTCCAGTAGTGAGGGCGATGGTGTGACGTGGTCCAGTAGTGAGGGCGATGGTGTGACGTGGTCCAGTAGTGGGGGTGATGGTGTGACGTGATACAGTAGTGAGGGTGATGGTGTGACGTGGTACAGTAGTGAGGGTGATGGTGTAACGTGGTCCAGTAGTGAGGGCGATGGTGTGACGTGATACAGTAGTGAGGGTGATGGTGTGACGTGGTCCAGTAGTGAGGGCGATGGTGTGACGTGATACAGTAGTGAGGGTGATGGTGTGACGTGGTCCAGTAGTGAGGGTGATGGTGTGACGTGATACAGTAGTGAGGGCGATGGTGTGACGTGGTCCAGTAGTGGGGGCGATGGTGTGACGTGGTCCAGTAGTGGGGGCGATGGTGTGACGTGATACAGAAGTGAGGGTGATGGTGTGACGTGGTCCAGTAGTGGGGGCGATGGTGTGACGTTGTCCAGTAGTGAGGGCGATGGTGTGACGTGGTCCAGTAGTGGGGGTGATGGTGTGACGTGGTACAGTAGAGAGGGTGATGTTGTGACGTGATACAGTAGAGAGGGTGATGGTGTGACGTGGTACAGTAGTGAGGGTAAAGGTGTGACGTGATACAGTAGTGAGGGTGATGGTGTGACGTTGTACAGTAGAGAGGGTGATGGTGTGACGTGATACAGTAGTGGGGGCGATGGTGTGACGTTGTACAGTAGTGATGGTGATGGTGTGACGTTGTACAGTAGTGAGGGTGATGGTGTGACGTGGTACAGTAGTGAGGGTGATGGTGTGACGTGATACAGTAGTGATGGTGATGGTGTGACGTTGTCCAGTAGTGAGGGTGATGGTGTGACGTGATACAGTAGTGAGGGTGATGGTGTAACGTGGTACAGTAGTGAGGGTGATGGTGTGACGTGATACAGTAGTGAGGGCGATGGTGTGACGTGGTACAGTAGTGAGGGCGATTGTGTGACGTGGTCCAGTAGTGAGGGTGATGGTGTAATGTGGTACAGTAGTGATGGTGATGGTGTGACGTTGTCCAGTAGTGAGGGCGATCGTGTGACGTGGTACAGTAGTGAGGGTGATGGTGTAACGTGATACAGTAGTGAGGGTGATGGTGTAACGTGATACAGTAGTGGGGGTGATGGTGTGACGTGATACAGTAGTGAGGGTGATGGTGTGACGTGGTACAGTAGTGAGGGCGATGGTGTAACGTGATACAGTAGTGGGGGTGATGGTGTGACGTGATACAGTAGTGAGGGTGATGGTGTGACGTGGTCCAGTAGTGAGGGCGATGGTGTAACGTGGTACAGTAGTGAGGGTGATGGTGTGACGTGGTACAGTAGTGAGGGCGATGGTGTAACGTGATACAGTAGTGGGGTTGATGGTGTGACGTGGTACAGTAGTGATGGTGATGGTGTGACGTTTTACAGTAGTGAGGGTGATGGTGTGACGTGGTACAGTAGTGAGGGTGATGGTGTGACGTGATACAGTAGTGATGGTGATGGTGTGACGTTGTCCAGTAGTGAGGGTGATGGTGTGACGTGATACAGTAGTGATGGTGATGGTGTGACGTTGTCCAGTAGTGAGGGTGATGGTGTGACGTGATACAGTAGTGATGGTGATGGTGTGACATTGTCCAGTAGAGAGGGTGATGGTGTGACGTGATACAGTAGTGATGGTGATGGTGTGACGTGATACAGTAGTGAGGGTGATGGTGTAACGTGATACAGTAGTGATGGTGATGGTGTGACGTTGTCCAGTAGTGAGGGTGATGGTGTGACGTGATACAGTAGTGATGGTGATGGTGTGACGTTGTCCAGTAGAGAGGGTGATGGTGTGACGTGATACAGTAGTGATGGTGATGGTGTGACGTTGTACAGTAGTGAGGGTGATGGTGTGACGTGATACAGTAGTGAGGGTGATGGTGTGACGTTGTCCAGTAGTGAGGGTGATGGTGTGACGTGATACAGTAGTGAGGGTGATGGTGTGACGTTGTCCAGTAGTGAGGGTGATGGTGTGACGTTGTACAGTAGTGATGGTGATGGTGTGACGTGATACAGTAGTGAGGGTGATGGTGTGACGTTGTACAGTAGTGATGGTGATGGTGTGACGTTGTCCAGTAGTGATGGTGATGGTGTGACGTGATACAGTAGTGATGGTGATGGTGTGACGTTTTACAGTAGAGAGGGTGATGGTGTGACGTGATACAGTAGAGAGGGTGATGGTGTGACGTTGTCCAGTAGTGATGGTGATGGTGTGACGTTTTACAGTAGTGAGGGTGATGGTGTGACGTGGTACAGTAGTGAGGGTGATGGTGTGACGTTGTCCAGTAGTGAGGGTGATGGTGTGACGTGATACAGTAGTGAGGGTGATGGTGTGACGTTGTCCAGTAGTGAGGGTGATGGTGTGACGTTGTACAGTAGTGATGGTGATGGTGTGACGTGATACAGTAGTGAGGGTGATGGTGTGGCGTTGTACAGTAGTGATGGTGATGGTGTGACGTTTTACAGTAGAGAGGGTGATGGTGTGACGTGATACAGTAGAGAGGGTGATGGTGTGACGTTGTCCAGTAGTGATGGTGATGGTGTGACGTTTTACAGTAGTGAGGGTGATGGTGTGATGTGGTACAGTAGTGAGGGTGATGGTGTGACGTGATACAGTAGTGATGGTGATGGTGTGACGTTGTCCAGTAGTGAGGGTGATGGTGTGACGTGATACAGTAGTGATGGTGATGGTGTGACGTGGTACAGTAGTGAGGGTGATGGTGTGACGTGGTACAGTAGTGAGGGCGATGGTGTGACGTTGTCCAGTAGTGATGGTGATGGTGTAACGTGGTACAGTAGTGGGGGTGATGGTGTGACGTGATACAGTAGTGAGGGTGATGGTGTGACGTTGTACAGTAGTGAGGGTGATGGTGTGACGTGATACAGTAGTGATGGTGATGGTGTGACGTTGTCCAGTAGTGAGGGTGATGGTGTGACGTTGTCCAGTAGTGAGGGTGATGGTGTGACGTGATACAGTAGTGAGGGTGATGGTGTGACGTTGTCCAGTAGTGAGGGTGATGGTGTGACCTGGTCCAGTAGTGAGGGTGATGGTGTGACGTTGTACAGTAGTGATGGTGATGGTGTGACGTTGTCCAGTAGTGATGGTGATGGTGTGACGTGATACAGTAGTGAGGGTGATGGTGTGACGTTGTCCAGTAGTGAGGGTGATGGTGTGACGTGATACAGTAGTGAGGGTGATGGTGTGACGTTGTCCAGTAGTGAGGGTGATGGTGTGACCTGGTACAGTAGAGAGGGTGATGGTGTGACGTGATACAGTAGTGATGGTGATGGTGTGACGTTGTACAGTAGTGATGGTGATGGTGTGACGTTGTACAGTAGTGATGGTGATGGTGTGACGTGGTACAGTAGAGAGGGTGATGGTGTGACGTTGTCCGGTAGTGAGGGTGATGGTGTGACGTTGTACAGTAGTGATGGTGATGGTGTGACGTTGTACAGTAGTGATGGTGATGGTGTGACGTGGTACAGTAGAGAGGGTGATGGTGTGACGTTGTCCAGTAGTGAGGGTGATGGTGTGACGTTGTACAGTAGTGATGGTGATGGTGTGACGTTGTACAGTAGTGATGGTGATGGTGTGACGTGGTACAGTAGAGAGGGTGATGGTGTGACGTGATACAGTAGAGAGGGTGTTGGTGTGACGTTGTCCAGTAGTGAGGGTGATGGTGTGACCTGGTACAGTAGAGAGGGTGATGGTGTGACGTGATACAGTAGTGATGGTGATGGTGTGACGTTGTACAGTAGTGATGGCGATGGTGTGACGTTGTACAGTAGAGAGGGTGATGGTGTGACGTGGTACAGTAGTGAGGGTGATGGTGTGACGTGGTACAGTAGTGAGGGTGATGGTGTGACGTTGTACAGTAGTGATGGTGATGGTGTGACGTTGTGCAGTAGAGGGGGTGATGGTGCGACGTGATACAGTAGTGAGGGTGATGGTGTGACGTTGTCCAGTAGTGAGAGTGATGGTGTGACCTGGTACAGTAGAGAGGGTGATGGTGTGACGTGATACAGTAGTGATGGTGATGGTGTGACGTTGTACAGTAGTGATGGTGAAGGTGTGACGTTGTACAGTAGTGAGGGTGATGGTGTGACGTGGTATAGTAGTGAGGGTGATGGTGTGACGTTGTCCAGTAGTGATGGTGATGGTGTGACGTTGTACAGTAGTGATGGTGATGGTGTGACGTGGTACAGTAGAGAGGGTGATGGTGTGACGTGGTACAGTAGTGATGGTGATGGTGTGACGTGGTACAGTAGTGAGTGTGATGGTGGTATGTAGTACAGTAGAGAGGGTGGTGGTGGTATGTAGTACAGTTGAGAGGGTGATGCTGGTATGTAGTACAGTTGAGAGGGTGATGGTGGTATGTAGTACAGTTGAGAGGGTGATGGTGGTATGTAGTACAGTAGAGAGGGTGATGGTGGTATGTAGTACAGTTGAGAGGGTGATGGTGGTATGTAGTACAGTAGAGAGGGTGATGGTGGTATGTAGTACAGTAGAGAGGGTGATGGTGTGACGTGATACAGTAGAGAGGGTGATGGGTTAACGTGATAAAGTAGTGAGGGTGATGGTGTGACGTGATATCGCATGATATAATTTGGTAAATATTTTTAACTCCATGGTCTCTGGTGTATTGTTATCAGTTTTTTATGTTATATATTTTGTTTCATTTTATGCAAAAACTGTTTTTTATGTTACCTATTTAACGATTTATTTTTGTTTTCGTTATTATTTTTACATTCAGTTTGCCAGCGAGCATTACATACAACTGCAAAGTTAAAATGCTTATGAGACACGAATGCGGAAGTGTTCGCCATTTGGTCATCGTATCCCTCTTGAAATTCTGCACCAACTTTTGTTATTCATTCGCCTGGGCATGAAGGGTGCACGCATGATCATTTTCACCCCTACGACGCCCGCCCGCCACCCCACCCAACACCCCCAACCCCTCAATCTATATCATGTGGGCAGCCCACTCAGTTGCCCCAATCATCACAAACCACAAGAAGGGCACCAGCGCCGGAAGTTGGCGGGACAGTGAGCGCCATGTTGTTTTCTTTGTTTCGTGGGATGAAGGTAATACTGGAGCCGGGTTGGCCATGGCTGCTTCTTCCATCTCGGTAACTGAAGCAAATGTGTGCATGAAATATAACATGATTGTGGTATTTTTTGTAAACAGACAAGTCAATAGATCAATCCAGTTTGTCCATTGAACATCGCTATTTCATTTAATAAAAGTCATAAATATTCCCCGATCCCTGGAAAATACAAAGCATGCTCCAGGATATTATGGTGCCAAATTTAAGCCTCGATCTATACGTTGTGAGTAGTATCAAGTGTATAACTGAGACACTGTCTCTAAGTAATCATACTTATCCTTAACTGCTTGCTGGATGGAAATCATTAAATGTCAGTTAGCGATTGATCGACTTGAATCAAATTTGCTAGTATTGACAGCTGAAGAAGCAGAAAGTCAATCACCTGCAAAATACTTGTTTTCGACATTAGCATTTGCGATCCATTTGGTTGCTACATCCTGAGGCGCATTGCAGGTCATCTGGCTGTAGTTGGCGATGTTCACTTTGGTCATGTCGACGTCTCTGTACATGGAAACAGGGACACGGTGTTGGATGAGGGACTCGCAGTTCCACCTGGCGTCCACCACCAGCCGCTCACAGTTAGTCTTCGGATGACGGTTCCGGCGCTCCTCCCAGCGTCTGACGGCTCCAGTCTCCGCGTCCAGAACCACCCACTTCCAGTGGTAGTTGACAGAACAGTCCAGAACAGTGTGAGCAATCCAGCACCCGGACTTATACGGCTTCTCTCTGGCGCGGATGGCGTTCTTTGGCTCCCAGGACCCGAGACGGGCCTCAGAACCTGCCACAGCCAACACCTCTCCTGGCTGACACTGGTATCGAGTGCGAATGTCTGCTCGGCATGTGCGGGAGATGAACTGAGAGTGTTTAAGACCCCATCGGACCATAGTGCCGTTGAAGAAGTTCAGATTTGTCCTGCAACAGTTAAGTTCACATATACACCAGTCAGACATTATTCCTTGGGAACGAATGTGTCCGCACAATCAGCTCTGTCTGAGGAAGCTGAGGCAATTACACAACTAAACCTTGGATCTAGATTTGGACCGATAAATGTTATTTATCATACGAGATAAAGTCTTGTTAACTTTTTGAAAGATCAAGTTAAGATAGTTACATTATTATCCCCCAAGTCTACACTGGGTAAATCAATTACAACATTGAAGGATCCGTGTATGAAATAGAGTATAAATGCATGCACGTCGCTATAGAAATCCATTCCCCATTTCACCTCAACTCATTTGTTGATTATTGTTTTGTTGTTTGTTTGTTGCTTAACGCCGGACTCAGCAATATTCCAGCTGTATGACGGCGGTCTGTAAATAATCGAGTCTGGACCAGACAATCCAGTGATTGACACCATGAACATCGATCTACGCAATTGAGATACGATGTCATCCGTCAACCAAGTCAGCGAGCCTGACCACCTGATCTCTTTAGTCGCCTCTTACGACAAGCATAGTCGCCTCTTACGGCAAGCATGGGTTGCTGAAGACCTATTCTCTACACGAGTCTTCACGAGTCGTTGATTATTGTATTTTTCAGTTTACCTGATAACATATATGAAATATTCCCCTAAATGAAATGTTCCACGGAATTCAAATCTTTCAACGGCTGTAGGAAGCAGGATACGCAGGGATACGTTCACAAAACTCAGTGAAAAATGTTACTGACGAGAGAGGAAACGGGTATTTTTACTTGAATGAAACTGTATTCACTTATACTGGTCACAGGAACATATATGGAAATGTTACTCACAAGATCCAGAGCGCATTACAGGAAAGTAATTGACATACATGTATGTTTCAAACACTCTGTAGTCCCTATGTTTACGTGGATATGTAAATGTATTTGTACACATCGCGGATGATTTCGAAATAAAAGTGAGTGAGTGAGTGAGTGAGTTGGGTTTAACGCCGCTTTTAACAGTATTACAGTTATATCACGGCGTGTCAGCTTAATGTGGGAGGAAAGCCCGAAGTGATGCAGGTCTCAGACGTTTACCACTTCGGTGAAACCCACGAGCACGGGTATGGTGCTGACAAACCTAGAAACATAATCGTTGCGAACCGGGATTCGAACCCACAATCATAAGTTTCTTGCGTGCCCAAGCGACGCAACTCTGCACAGCGAATTGCGGCGCCTTAGACGACTGGGACACCCGTGCCCCCTCGAAATAAAAGGGGTAGGAAAGAAAAACGGACATATTGTATCCATGGACTTGAGGAATGGAGTTGACACAGTATACCCAATTGATCACATCACAAATCTCACGTATACTTGGGTGGAGAATGGTGCATGCTTATAACGAGGGTATGGAAACTCACTGTCTGTTTCTAGCAGGGTCCCAGTACAAAACCTGTGCATCATGCGTTGTCACCATCTACGACCACGTGAACGTGGCCGATATGGGCAGGTAACTCGTCACCTTTCACACGTTCTGCTCTGTCTCCGACGGCCCGGCAGTCAGCGTCTGAGGGATGTTCGATGAACCAAGTTCGGTGATTGAACCCAGAACTCCGAGTTTAACCCGGCTATCCGCTCTCATCGCGGCCTTCACACCAGGGGGCAGGCCGTAGACCTGAAACACGACCTGTACAGTCTGGCCTGGCATCTCGGGGAAATACACACTGACAAAATAGCGACAGTCAGTTGAAGGCGGCTGTGTAGCTAGGCAGATAGACAACAATAACGTCACGTGACACACAGACTCAACCTCATGGTCTTAGGTCATCATAAGATCATTTCCAACTGTGACGTCATAGTGATTATGACCATAATTCAATTGTGACGTCACGTGTTTGTGAACCCGAAAGCAGCGAGCGACAGCTCTCTGCTCGTCCCACTCCAATATTACGTAGATTGATGAATGAGCCAACCCAGTGTGCGAGCAGCCGAACTGTTATCCTAGATTTTCATAATCTATATAATTATTATATCCCCTTTGAGCCCGGACCTAAAACACAGCCGTCCTAGCAAATTACCCTGATCTTTCACAGCTGAAACAAACAGAGATCACACCAGTATTCCACTCAGTTTGTTGCGCATCACCTCAACTACAACCGAGAAAATCCCCAAGCACAAGAACGACCCTTTCTCACGTCTTAATACTCAGAAACAAGGTGAGGTGAAATTGGGTTTAACGTCGCGTCCAAGATTATGGCACTTATATAGCGACGTGCATGCACGTGTATGTGGGTGGGTGTGGCTGCTTGTACTAGTCCGAAATGATGCCGATTTATAGTGCTAGCTCACTGATATACCATGCCGCAGTTTAACATGAATACCCCACTTAGACACAGTATACTGACTCCGAGCCGACTAGTTTTTGTTTTAGACCCTTAATGCCGAGCACCAGACAGGGTAACAACAAGTACCATCTTTTAACGTCTTTCGGTATGACGCGGCCGGGGATCGAACCCCGAACCTTCCGCTCTCTGGGCGGACGCTCTACCACTAGACCACGGAGGTGGTCTTCAGAAACAAAAGAGATTTCCATCTTAAACATTTATATAACAGTCTTTTTATTCGATTAAGTGGATCGATGGCTTGCTCGTATAGGAGGCCGCAAATTTGAAATTAGATCTATTCCCACCATAAAAGAGACACATTCTGTGCTAAGTTGGTGACAAGTGAGGTGGAGACAGTGATTTCGAAACGAAGTCTTGGTGGCAAATGGATCCAGGATCTCTGTCGAAATAGAATGGAGAAATGATACACGACTACGTAATCGAGGATGCATTTGAGTGACTGTCATGTGTGGCCTCGTTGTACGACATTGTACCCCGACGGCGTAGATCGTTGTTCATGCTATCGGCCACTGGTTTACTGGTGAATTATTTAGGGGCCACTGTGAGATGGCTTCAAGTCTACCACTACCTGCGACTGTAAACCAACATTCACACACAACCCGTCTTGTATATTAGAACAGAATATATTAATTTTGAATGTTTCTTACTTGAATTACAAATCGGCAGCTTAAGTCTCGTTTGTCGGACTTGTTAAAAATATAGAAATTGGATGCCTTATGCTATTTTTCAATGCCGCTACAACCCTCATGACTGTAACTGATTCACACATCGTCACTTTATATTCACCAAGTAATGGAGGCATGTAGTATAATGTCACAGTCAATGTGTAAAATGACGAAAATGCTTAAATATTTTCAATCTCATTAAAATCTAATCTTAGTTCTCGCTATCGCTGAACAAAGATCTGAGGACATCCCATTGGCGGTAGTATCATGGTGTAGGGGCCATATCCTACACCACGAGATCTGACTTGGTTGTCAAATTCTTCAACCTCACCTTCTTCCAATCATTGACCACCAGAGGGAGCTGTTTCAACAGGACAACGCTCCAACGCACACATCTCGTGTCACGATAGACTACCTTCATAATGCCAACATCAACGTCATGCCCTCCCCATCGAGATCTCCAGATCACAACCCAATCGAACACCTCCGGGATGAGCCGTTTACGTCAACCTCAGAACACGCCGCAGACACTTGCACAACTGGCCAATGCGTTACAAGCGGAATGGCGCACTGAGACAGTTGATGTGGATGGGGAATGTGTACCTTGATTCTTCACTGAGATTGTTCATGTTAATGGGGAATGTGTCTCTTGATTCTTCACTAAGATTGTTGATGTGGATGGGGAATGTGTCTCTTCATTCTTCACTGAGGTTGTTGATGTGGATGGGGAATGCGTATCTTGATTCTTCACTGAGATTGTTGATGTGGATGGGGAATGCGTCTCTTGATTCTTCACTGAGATTGTTGATGAGGATGGGGAATGCGTCTCTTGATTCTTCACTGGGATTGTTGATGTGGATGGGGAATGTGTCTCTCCATTCTTCACTGAGATTGTTGATGTGGATGGGGAATGCGTCTCTTCATTCTTCACTGAGATTGTTGATGTGGATGGGGAATGCGTCACTTGATTCTTCACTAAGATTGTTGATGTGGATGGGGAATGCGTCTCTTGATTCTTCACTGAGATTGTTGATGTGGACAGAATTCGATATATATATATCCTTAAAAATGACGTTAAACCTCACCTCACCTTACCTCACCTCACTTCACCGCACCAGGATGTAGGCATTTCGCGTTGGGCATGCTGATATTGGGCCAACATTGTGCCAACATAGTATATGAACTTCTATAGTCTAAACATTTATATTCTATTTAATAATACTTTGAAAAATTACCAACTACCAAACTGAGTTTGATTAATAACATTAACTGTCCTCTTATTCTTCTGTACAACCAATTGACGCAGGACGTGTGTGCCCACTACTTTGTAGTGAACAAACCTTTGTTAGAAATACACTTGTTAGTTACTCGAGCTTTTTTTTCTAAGAAAATGATCTGGATAGTTTCTGATCTCTTGGTTTAAAGAAAGATAAAAAGAGAAAGTTTAACGAATTATCAATAACAACTGATTCAATTTCAGCTATATATATTCACAAATTGGTTTAAGTAAGGCTTTTATATCCGGCTCACAGTAAAACAATTATTTGAACTTTGTTCAACGTAGAAATCTTTATTAAGTAGATTGAAATATGTGATTGCCACAAGCTAGACTATAGTTCCATGATTTAGTAACATTTTCTCAAATAATGTTACTACAGTACTGGCACCATCAATACCAGTTGTTACGTTTTGCAGCTGCAGGCATTTAACAGATAGAGTTGCCTCCCCTGTAGTAGATATTTTTGTTTACATTGCCTATACATGCAGCTGAATAAATTAACATATGAGGCAAAAACTGGATTGTTGAATGTCACGCCGAAGACCCAGGTTCGATTCCCGACATGGGTACGATTTGTGAAGCCCATTTCTGGTGTCCCCCGCCGTGATATTGCTCACTTATACACTGGAAGACATTGGCACAATGTTGATACAATGTTGGACTAATGAAGTATTGCCAAAATTTGCCCAAGGTGCAAAACTTATATTGGACCAATATCATCTTCCAACATTGGATTGGGTGGTTTGTTGTTTAACGCCGCACTCAGCAATATCCCAGCTTTATGACGTCGGTCTGTAAATAATCGAGTCAGGACCAGACAATCCAGTGATTAATACCATGAGCTTCGATCCACGCTGTTGGGATCGATGACATTCATCAACCAAGCCAGCAGGCCTGACCACCCTGTCCCGTTAGTCGCCTCCTACTCCAACATTAGACTAACACTAAGCGTGATGTTGGGCCAACATTGATCCAATATCATGTTGTTTGCTGGTGTATTTTTACTTACAGATATTCAAATTGATTCACCAATTATCTGAAGATGAAGCATATCCACATTATAAGACTTTATATCAGTCCGCCAGATACAAGTGTATTACTTGAAAGCAAGGAAATGAACTTTATGAAGCGAATCCACAATTTGTAGCCTTTCTGTAGATCCTCGCCTTGTTCAGATCTCCGAAACTATGTCTATTTTTTGTGACATTCACTGGGTCTCACACACAACTCACTTTCTTACAATAGCATGTCCGACACAATCCAAATATTTTATATTCCATTTCGTCAAATAACCCGTTGACCTGACACACAACTTAAGTCTGTCTGTGTATTTATAGCAAGTGACGTTGAACATCTCCTCCAAAATACCACCAACATACCCACTACACATACCTCCCCCACCCCACAGTCTACTCCTGCCTGTCTCCTAGAGTCACTCCCCCTACCCACCAAGCAGTCCCCCAAACCCACACACAGTTTTCCTGATATGATATATCATTTCTCGTTGAATATGTTGCAAAATTCAGGAGGGTATCTAAGCTACGGCAAATATGTTGTATTGTGAGCGTGTGTGGTGGGTGGTTCTGCTATTTGAGCAGCTGAGGAGAGCGTCTTCCTGAGGCCCCGCCCTCAACAGCTAATTGCACAGGCTTGCATAATGAGATGTGCTACAGGACGGAATTTGCGGGCTTTTCTGAAGAAGTTAAACACCCGGGACCTCAAGAGCTCGTAATAACATTTACCTAGGCACGAGTGAGAGCTAGTGCCTCTGTCAGCGTTCACGTTCGAAAAATACTCTCTTGCACGAGGAGGCAAATTGGAGAGCGGGGAACAAAGGCTGGAGAGAGGGAGATTTGAACTGTGGGAGGTGCGTGCCCCCGTGAGGACAAGACCCGGGGGTGGTGGTGGGGAGGGGGGTCTGAGTGCTCCTTCTTCCAGACATCAGTACACACCAGAACACAAGAAGTGACAATCTCATGATTAGGACATCCTTATACTGCTATGTGTAATTCTGGTCCAGAGAGACTGTACATCTGTCCCATGTTTCGCCCAAAGCCAGGTTGCGGCTTGGGGTGGTGTTGACAGTCACTTGCTTCGCTGCTCCTTGCGACTTGACACGCGGTCTCAAACACTTGCACTTTATGTGGTACAAACCTCGTAAATACGACACAATTGGGTAACACGTGACAGACAAATGATACACGATGCTAATGGATGTCTGTGGTCCTGTCATGGTTGTATTGTCCGCAAAACAGAAGAGTTTTTGTCCAGGATCAACTTAACACTGCTATGGCGAAACGTTTTTTCAACAATAATATGTGTACTCCCTAGGGAGCGGAAAATGAAATTTAATATCCACTGGTGTGTTGACAGATGTAACAACACTGTGCTTTGAGACTGGTCCTGTTTTCAACGAGTATTATTATGATTATCATTATTATAATAAGTGTATCCCTTATGTGTGAACGAATAACATTATAACGAATACTGTATCCACGTATACTCTAGACGTATTGGGAAAAGAATGGCCAAATTGTTTAAGGCGCTACAAATTCAAATTATGTCCCTTTTATGTCTAAGGATCCAATGGTCATGGGGTTGAATCCTAAAATCGCTCTGATCATGAGCATTCATATGGCAGCATCAGCGTGTCATCTTGTTTTACTCCCACTCCAAGCTGCAGACAAGAGCCTGATAGGTGAGTAAGTAAGTAAGTGAGTTTGATTTTACGCCCCTTTTAGCAATATTCCAGCAATATCACGGCGGGGACACCGGAAATGGGCTTCACACATTGTACCCATCTCGGGAATCGAACCTGGGTCTTCGGCGTGACGAGCGAACGCTTTAACCACTAGGCTACCCGACTGCCCCTGGCTGATAGGTGAAATACTGTCCAGTACGGCGTTAACATGTACATGTCACACATAATAAAAATTGACAGAAAAATGCAATGATATTTTTGACAGCTTGGCCGATTCTACCAGATGTGAAAAGTATCACAAATAATGATCTTATGTTGTGTTTTTCGTACTGTTTTGTGTCACCGTGATAAACTTCAAAACAAAAAAAACTTCTATAAATCAGTATGTATATACAAATCAACATATGAACATTCAGCAAACAAACGTTTATTTATAAATATCCAGAGGATGCCTTTGTGTAAGACACTTTATGCAGGACAATGCACCTTCCCATCCAAGAAACACAGCTAAGCAGTCTGTTGAAAAGTTTAAAGGTTTTTCAGCCAGAAACTAAATTTTATATTAACTTGTTTGATTGTAAACAAACCATTGTTAAACAAAGTCACAAGAAAGATATCAAAATCAGTAGTTTATTGGAACGAACCAGGGCCCCGTTCCACAAAGCGGTCTTAACTCCCATACTTTAACATAGACTTACGACAGTCGTAGCGCTAAGATCTTTTTGTGGAATGAGTCCCAGACCGCCGCAGGCAGAAACGCCCTTTCACACAAGGATACATCCGCATATAGCTGCAATACGGTCCTGTATCAATTGTAGACTTTACGGTAATATTCACAACGGTCGTGTAATTCAAACATACCTGTGACGCCATGTGATTACAAGGAGAGACTATATTCAAATTCACGTTTGGTTGCCATGGTTTGCTGCAAATTCGTTGCGATGATGAGTATTGCTTTATGCCGCTTTAATTTATCATTTCCTATTGGATTTACCAACCGAAAATGCCGCTTTAATTTATCATTTCCTATTGGATTTACCAACCGAAACTTGACCTGTGGCGTGATAACCGAACGCTTTAACCACAAGACGACCCACCAAGCTTCAGAAAATGAATAGTATGATGTAACAATTATGGTTCGTCAACGCTTTTACTATTTCGGCCTAATTACCTAGCGACACTTCGTCTTCACATAACATTATGGCTGTGTTGGGAAGTTTAAAGAGGACCTACGTGCCGAATTCACCGTCTACGTCTAGACTGTCACAGGTACCCGGAATCAAGCTGACACGTTGTACCTGTGGTAGGATAATCATTAACAGCTAGCCTGATAACCATCATAAAATGTGCATTAACAGACACAATGGGTTTTGAATAACTTAAATCGAACTTGCTAGGGCCGTCATCCTCATCTAGTCTGCCTTTAATAACATAATGTCAAAGTGCGCCCGTAAAGCAGTCAAAATGAATGGCAGTTCATTGACACCGAAACAAAAAGGGTTAGTGATATTTTTTTTAATATTTGCACATCTGTTACATCTTGTTATAATGATATGTTAAGTTACATATGAAATGGTTACCATATTCACAAACCGCGCTCACCCGACGAGATGAAATTTGTAGGAATGTGAGAATTTACACTTTCACCCTTATTTCTTTGTTGAAATGAGTGTTCAATATTTTGAAATAATTTACGTGTTTAAATAATGTTACAGAGATTTTGCGCGGAATAAAATCAGATGCCTTGATTCGACACGCCTGTGCTGGAAAGAACTGCAACGGAATTAAAAGTGTAATCAGGCAATAACAATTTGTAACAGTTTTGCTCCTTTCTTCAAATGAGTTTCTGTGGGCCGAAAAAGGAACATTTTTAACCTTGTTGTTTTGGTGACACTATTGCATTATTTTGAACGGAATATATTACATATATTTGGTAAAATATAATTAATAAAATGATATCGACAAAAAAATGCAGAAGAATTATTTTGAAAGTATACGTGTCACATGACAAAGGTTTTATGAACAAATAAGCGTCTTGTGTTTGGGTCCACCTTAGTGACAATAAATGCACTTGACGGAAAAAATACCAAAAAAAACTTTTTTTAATATGCAGATAGTACACGACATTTGCTCTGAACATGAGAGTGTGGAATCTCAGACGTAAACTGGCGAACCATATATCTGTAACATCCTCTGTAACTTGTAACCATGATTTCTTCCTGACATGAACCATATATCTGTAACATCCTCTGTAACTTGTAACCATGATCTCTTCCTGACATGGTGACTAGGGTAGGTATTTGCTGACCCTCCCTGCATCCTCCACGGGTCTCCTGGGGTTGCCATTGTTAAAGACGCTGAGGCAAGTTTATGTAGGGAACGGTCCTCGAGACCGTGCAACGTGTCTCGACATAAACAATTCAAAAAAATACTTTCATTGTGATATTGACGATTTTGTGATGATTTGACGACAGAGATATTTTCTTATTGTAATTCATATTTTTCAGTTGTAATATCTTGTTATTATATTTTCACTTTGACGATTTTGAGGTAATTTGACGACAGAGATATTTTCTTATTGTAAATTCATATTTCTTAGCTGTAATATTTTGTTATTATAATTTCACTTTGACGATTTTGTGACAATTTGAAGACAGAGATACTTTCTTATTGAAAATTCATATTTCTCAGTTGTAATATTTTATCATTAGCAAATGTAAATCGTGAAATGACAATTTTAAAACTTGTTAAAATATTTGTCAGGGTGTATTGGTTTGAATGTTAATGAACATCCCCATTATAGACCAAAAATAAAAATTCCATTAAAATACGTAACTAAATTTGATTTCGTTAACTAAATTGAATTCCTCCATTTCCCTGATCTTTGAGAAAAGCCGCGTACGTATCCCAGCATCCACACGGAGATGATGCCGTGGACCAGCTTCAGGAGCGTGCATGGACGGGGCGGGAGGCAGACGCGCTTACTTGCATGAATTTGACGCCTGAGAAATGAAAACAAAAATACCAAGGAAACATGACGTATCCAAATATAGACAGACAATGCCCAAAACCTCGTGCCCAAAACCTCGTTTTAGTCTAGTAACATGTTGACAATACATGCTACTAGGCTCCTACTGAGCCGATATATGGGTTCATTATGCACCCGGCCGCACGAGCATAGCTGAACAGCAGTAACAGACAAGGAGTCACTGATAAACAGGTTATCTATATTTAAATTGGCAGTACAAAAGGTACGCAAAATAGTATTGTTTAAACAACAGAATATACTTAAACTGAGAAACAAGGATCACGTTCATGTACATTTGTTTGGGTTTGTGATTTGCGGAAATATGATATCACTCTTAATAATTTTGCATTTTGTCATTTACTGAATTGGTAAAATGAGTGTTTCTATAGAAATGAAGTTAATAAATGCCTAAATAGAGTGTAGAAATTTGTGTACAGTTGAAAGAAACTTAACATTGTTGGATAATTTTTACTTCTGGTTTAAGAAAATGGAATTCTCTAAGGGGGAAGCTGGTAAATTATGTGATCCATTGCAGAATAATCTCTGGGTATTTGGGAAATATATCAACGTTCATGCTTTTTCTTTCAACCGCTCCGTTGTTCATTGCCAACACAACCTGTATCTGCTTTGCTATATTTTAGGAAATATACTATTTTTTCGCAGACATATGTAAAATATACTCCTATGTTTCTCTTCATGAAGACACAGTGGCATTTCTAAACAATAAAACATACAAGTTCAATAAAGTTAACAGTTGGTTGTTTGTATATATACCTATAACACATCAGATAAACATTTTTTCTAGCTATTTCTCAAATCTAAACAGACCACAGGTATGGGTATCGCCTTTATCCGTTTTTGTTGAAAGTACACCATCCTTGTGTTCTGGGTCAAGCAACAATGATCAACAATAAATATGAACTTACTCTTTTTAACTGTTCGAATTCAGCCAAAAAATGACCTCTGTGACGACGTTTTTTCAGAGACTATAATTCCCTAAATGATTTGTGAAACATTATTCTTAATTCATTCGGGGATCCTTCTACCACATTTTAATATTCCTTATAGCCATACTTAAAATACCTTCAATGGTGACGTGAAATATTACATCCTTAGAATAATTAACAATGGTTGAAAACGTACATCTTAGATTCACTAATACATTTTTTCAGCGAATTTAAGTTTTTTACTCGCTGAATCACGCTCTGTCGAAGAAACATAGAAAGGGACAGCGCTGGCCCGGCGCAACTCCAAAATCCATAACTACGTTGTATACCTTATTGGTATATTTCACATCATTAAAACTTAGCAAATCGAATTTATAATCAGTATGGAAAAAATGAACAGTAGAAAAATAATATTTCTTGAAGATTATTTAAAATTTGCACAGTCGTAATCATAAAACAACGAATTCTTCTCGTTCTAGCAGAGCACAATGTGCATCTTTAGACATTGTCATTACACCACTATTAATCCATCTATGTGTAAAGCAATAACTATAAAAATACTGTGTGTACTTTCCAATCTTCTGACCACGAAATTCCCCAATAAACTAGTTCGTAGCACTGACCTGCCGAGCAAGGAAACCGCCATTCTTCGACGACTACTCCCGCACTGTGCCAAGGGAGACAACACTGAGTTACATACCGCTCTTGCTATTTAAGGAGTTACCTCCCCTATACTGCATTGCGCTTGGCAGAGTGCATCTACCGTCATAAAACGATAAAATCACGGAATGACTGAAGTAGCTGTGGTTTTATGCTAAGTAACGTGCAGACACAGATCTGGACGATATGTTTAACTGTTCAGGACATGACAGCAGTCACAAAGCGACAGACAAATGCCGCGGTGATACGATCTCGTGTGTCTAGTAGCCATCATTATTCCATCCTTGCGTAATGACATGAGAAGGTCTAGACTTTTCTTGGCATCCTTGTAATAATTTACAAACTGGTTGAACTGTGGCATCCGTTATACTTTCACCTAGGTTGTCTTTGCGAATCCATGGATTTTATCTTTTTTTATCTGCGTGTGAAGCCGACGCCTTTCGGGGTGAACTGGTCTCTTCTAGCTGTTATCTCTGAGTGTGGAGCCGACTTGTTTGGAGGAGAACTGGTCCCTTCGTTGTTATCTGCGCGTGGAGCCGACTTATTTAGGGAGAGGACTGGTATCTTCGCTGTTGTCTGCGCGTGGAGCCGACTTCTTTGGTTGGTTGGTTGGTTGTTTAACGCCGCACTCAGCAATATTCCAGCTATATGACGGCGGTCTGTAAATAATCGGGTCTGACCAGACATTCCAGTGATTAGTATCATGAACATCCATCCACGCAATTGGGATCGATGACATGCATCAACCAAGTCAGCGAGCCTGACCACCCGATCCCGTAAGTCGCCTCCCACGACAAGCATAGTCGCCTGTTACGGCAAGAATGGGTTGCTGAAGATCCATTCTACCCCGGATCTTCACGGGTCCGACTTCTTTGGAGGAGGACTGGTGTCATCTTTGCCATTTGGGTTTGGAGCCCTCATCTATGGAGGATGACTGGTTTCTTCACAGTTATATGGAGGACAGGTCTCCTCTGTTATCTGTGTGGAGCCGTCTTCTTTGGAGGAGAACTGGTGACCTCTCGGGCATCTGGATTGGAGGAGCACTGGCCTCTTCTGTTATCAGAACATGTTACTACAAGCGGCGTAAAACCATACTCACTCACTCACTTACTGTTATCTGCGTGTGGGACTGTTTCTTTGGAGGATTGCATGGTCTCTTCTTTGTTATCTGCGTGTGGGTACGTCTTCTTGGGGGGATAACTGGTCTCTGCTCTGCCATCTGGGTTTGGAGCCGTCTTCTGAGGATTGGCCTCTTCGGTGATATCTGGATCTGGGCATCCAACCTCCTGTAACCTGAGTATATTGTTCTATGACGCCATGTCAAGAACACTGAGTGCACATATCTGTGTGTTTTGTTTTCTGTGACACAATACGACACACTGATCTTCTGGTAATGGCGTTCCCCTGTCGAGTGAGTCTGTTCTTGACTGTCAACAGGTTCATCTTCCCACATGTCCGGATTCGTTCATCTCAGTCAGGAGAGGCGGCAAAGGCAATTCTCGTTGGAACACGGTTTTACAGAATATGGAACTACCACTTTTTAATGATTTTATGGTGACATCAACCACAACTGCGTCCACGGACAACCACTACCTCGACCACAGGCAGACAACACATCTAGGGCTGGGACGGGTAACTCGGGTACTGAGTAGGACCTTAGTACCCACAGGACTACCCGGACCCGTGGTTAGTCAAGTGATATATTGTCTAATGACTAAAATTATCTGGAACACTATGGTTACATTACAAGTCATTAATGTTCGGGATTTTTTCACTATGCACCCATTCCTTCTGATTTTTCATATGGTTGAATAAAGATATAACTTAAGTCAACTTCAGTGTATGCATGACCGGATTGTTTAATACATGTTTTAAATCCAAATACGTTTTGCCAGGGCTATGCTACAAAAGTTCCCAATCGGACATTTTGAGACATCTACTGAGATCTACATCTGGTACCCGGGTAGGGTAGGGTAATAGGGGGCGGGTACTCGGGTAGTAAATATGGACTCGTCCCAGCCCTAAATACATCCACATGCAACCACCATCTCGTCGACAACCACCAACAACCTCGTCCAGAGGCACACACCACTTATCCACATGCAACCACCATCTCGTCCACGGACAACCACTACCTCGACCACAGACACACACCACTTATCCCCATGCAACCACCATCTCCTCCACGGACAACCACCATTTCGACCACAGACACACACCACTTATCCACATGCAACCACCATCTCCTCCACAACCATCATCTCCTCCACAACCACCATCTCCTCCACAACCATCAGCTCGACCACAGGCACACAATACTTATCCACATGCAACCACCATCTCCTCCACAACCACCATCTCCTCCACAACCACCATCTCCTCCACGGACAACAACGGAATTCCGTGGAACAGTTTCAATTCGGGCAATATTTCATATATCTAATAGCAAACTAATATTGAACTTCTATAGCGATGTGCATGCAATACATCTATTTCATACACGGATTCTTCAATGTGATAATGAATTGAATGATAATACATGTAATGTAATTGTCTTTACTTGATCTTTCAAAAAGTTAACTTAACTTTATCTCGTATGATAAATAACATTTATCGGTCCAAATCTAGAACCAGTGTTTAGTTGTGCAATTGTCTCAGCTTCTTCAGACAGAGCTGATTGTACGGACACATTCGTTCCCAGTGAATAATACTGACTGGTGAATATGTGAACTTAACTGTTGCAGGACAAATCTGAACTTCTTCAACGGCACTATGCAGGTCCGATGGGGTCTTAAACACTCTCAGTTCATCTCCCGCACATGCCGAGCAGACATTCGCACTCGATACCAGTGTCAGCCAGGAGAGGTGTTGGCTGTGGCGGGTTCTGAGGCCTGTTTCGGGTCCTGTGAGCCAAAGAACGCCATCCGCGCCAGAGAGTACCCGTCTAAGTCCGGGTACTGGATTGCTCACACTGTTCTGGACTGTTCTGTCAACTACCACTGGAAGTGGGTGGTTCTGGACGCGGAGACTGGAGCCGTCAGACGCTGGGAGGAGCACCGTCATCTGAAGACCAACTGTGAGCGGCTGGTGATGGACGCCAGATGGAACTGCGAGTCCTTCATCCATCACCGTGTCCCTGTTTCCATGTACAGAGACGTCGACATGACCAAAGTGAACATCGCCAACTACAATTTTGTACAGTCAGATGACCTGCAATGCGCCTCAGGATGTAGCAACCAAATGGATCGCAAATGCTGATGTCGAAAACAATTATTTTGCAGGTGAGTGACTTTCTGCTTCTTCAGTTGGCAATACTAGCAAATTTGACTCAAAAATCAATCAACGGCGGATGTCCACTAACTGACATTTTTGTTGTTTTTCGCTTAGCGTCGCACTCAGCAATATTCCAGCTATATGACGGCGTTCTGTAAATAATCAAGTCTAGATCAGACAATCCAGTGATTGACATCATGAGCATCGATCCACGCTATTGGGATACAATGCCATACATTAACAAGTCAGCGAGCCTGACCACCCGATTCTGTTAATCGGCTCTTACGACAAGCAAAGTTGCCATTTGCGGTAAGCATGGGCTGCTGACCCGGATCTTCACGGGTCCCGTCAATTTTTGGTCATTCAACATGTACACACATGACACTAATAACGTCAATCACAAATGTACACCAATACTTCAACGCCCTAGTATTTGAGAATGTGTTGAGAACGACTAAAATGCTGAATTTTACAATCTCACGGCAAGCATGGGTTGCTAAAGATCTATTCTAACCCTGATCTCCACGGGTCTAACTGATATTTAATGATTTCCATCAAGCAAGCAGTCAAAGATTAGTATGATTACTGAGACAGTGTCTCAGTTATACACTTGGTACTACTCACGTGCACAACGTCCAGATCGAGGCTGGAAATGGGGACAATTATATCCTGGAGTATGCTTTGTATTTTCCATGGATCAGGGAATATGTACGACTTTTATTTAATGTAATAGTGATGTACAATGACAAACTGGATTGCTCTATTGACTTATCTCTTTACAAGGAATACCACAACCATGTTATATTTCATGCCCACATTTGCTTCAGTTACCGAGAGAGAAGAAGCAGCCATGGCCAACCCGGCTCCAGCATCACCTTCATCCCACGAAACAAAGAAATCAACATGGCGCTCACTGTTCAGCCAACTTCCGGCACTGGTACCCTTCGTGGGGTTTGTGATGATTGGGGTAACTGAGTGGGCTGCCCACATGATATAGAGTGAGGAGTGGGGGTGTGGGGTGAGGTGGCGGGCGGGCTTAGTGGGGGTGAAGATGATCATGCATGCACCCTTCATGCCCAGGCGAATGTATGAGAGAAGTTGATGCAGCATTTCAAGGGGGATACGATGACCAAGTTGGGAACACTTCCGCATTCGTGTCTTATATGCATTGCAGGGGTTGTATTTAATACTCACTGCCAAACTGAACGTAAAAATAATAACGAAAACAACAATTTAATCGTTAAAAAGTATCATACAAAACAGTTTTTGCATAAAATGAAACAAAAAATATAACATCAAAAACTGATATAAATATCCCAGAGGCCATGGAGTTAAAATAAAAAAAATAAAATTATATCATGCGGTGTGAATAAATAAATGTTTCGTGATTCATTGTTATTTCGAAAGGGAAAAAAAAATACTAGTCCATAAAACGTTGACAACCACTTTCAATACAAAGTGGGATCATACGGAAATGGAGCCTAAGGAGCCGCGATTCGCTGCGCAGAAACCTGTGATTATGGGTTCCAATCCCGGTTCGCCCCTATTATGTTTCTAGGTTTGTCAGCCACATACCCGTGCTTGTGGGTTTCACCGAAGTGGTAAACGCCTGAGACCTGCATCACTTCGGGCTTTCCTCCCACATTAAGCTCACACGCCGTGGTATAACTGGAATACTGTTAAAAGCGGCGTTAAAACCAACTCACTCACTCATATGGAAATGAAGATGTGTCTAAACGAAGAAATAAAAGTTGGTTCATGGTCATAGCAATTATGGGGCGCGGGAAAGCAATAATATATTATAATGTGATGTTAATGGTTATGATATTTTCATTTGTAAATAATATATAGAGAATCTCACCCACGTGTCTTTTGATATCAAATAATTCAACACGAGTTGATAAAAGTGGAAAAATTCCGAGGCTTGCCGAGGATTTTTGCCACTTTTATCAACGAGTGTTGATATATTTGATATCAAAAGACACGAGGGTGAGATTTTTTTTATCATCCAACATCATTCTTTCAACTTTTTCAATTTGTAGACAGTAATTAGCAGTGTCTTCAGTGTAAAAATTACTGCAAAACAGCTTCAGTAGCAATGACTGAATTGTGTGGGAAGCTAATCGCAGAAAGGAGACGTTTCTGTTTTAAGGCTTGTTAGAATAAATGACATGTTTCTCATGAGCTCCTGTGCCTATACAATTGCCCTCCCCTTTGATTGTTTTCACATATTAAACATCGTTTAGGAACTTTTCAACTTAAATTTCGTTTTCACTGAATTCCATTTTGCGCACGCGTGTGTTATACACATGGGACGGTATAGTCGTTATCACCATCGTCTCAGGCACGCCCTCTCCCAGTCTTCGAGCCGGATGGGGCGTGGCCAAAAGACGTCATGTGGTACATTAGAATTGTTTACTTTTGTTGATTTGTAAAATGACAACAGACAATTATAAAGTCCTACCTACCCACTCGGTTTGGAAAAAAATCATGAGAAAAAAAAGAATATAAAATGCTTAAGGAAGAGAATATATGGATGTCAACTTCTTTCTTATGAGGAACACAACGTTTCGGAGTAAATGCTTACTCCTTCATCAGATGAATGAATGCCATGAGGCAGAGAGCATATATATGTGTATATGTAAGGACAACAAAATTAATAAGATAACAAAGGTGGAAAATAACAAAGGGTAGAAACTAACACGGGAAGCCAATAGATGATTGGTGCTGATAGGGGACAAGCAATAGACAATGGAAGCCAACACTTTACGCTAATTACCTATTACTTATCTATGATAACTTAAGTACTGACTGCCATACTATTAGCGCTAATTACTGTCAAGGGTTGACTTCCATTGTCTATTGGCATTCATTCACCTGATGAAAGAGTAAGCATATACATGTATTCCGAAACGTTGTGTTCCTCATGTTAAAGAAGTTGACATCCATATATTCTCTTTATGTGTATCACTTCTAAATTTTAATTTCTTCTTCGTCTATCCTTGTATTCACTATAACGCATAACGCCACAATCTACAACATGTAATCATCAAGGCATTGTGCATTAAGAATGTAAGGAGGATAAATTGCTAAACTGACAGATTACATTTCATATTCAACAGTGGTCTTTAAAGTGGAATCAGTGGTCGTAATTCGCCCAAAAATTCCCACGCATACAAAACAGTTGAACTTCCAGTTCCAGAAGAAGAAATGATCGGCGATGATAACATCTGTTCTTGAAATAAGGTTCCCATTCTATAACAACGTCTCTGTCCTGGAACACTGAAGGGTTAGTAGAGAACGCATGAATGCTTGATCTGAGCCCAACGTAAGGTTTACAAAGAAATGTGCCTTCTTCGACTGAGTGACTAAGTGAGGTTTTACATCACTTTCAGAAAATTCCCAGCGCTTTCTGGGCGGAGGAGACCAAAATCGGGTCTGACTATGATTGTGCATGTTATCGTATCCCAATTGCGTAGATCTATGCTCATGATGTCAATCACTGGATTTTCTGGTCCAGACTCGATTGTTTACAGACCGACGTCATATAGCTGGAATTTTGCTGAGTGCGGCGTTAAACAACGAACGTACAAACAAACAAACAATCTCACTTGTATTATTAAGAGTATATTTACGTGCTGTTTTATAAGCTGAAATTTAAGAAAATAAATCACCCATTATCATCCATACCTTGAATTGACCTTGAATCTATTTAACATAAATATTTTTTTACGGAAAAGCTAATTTATTGTTCGACGTGAACAGATCAAACGATCAAATATAGCGCGTACACCTCTGGTAATCACCGGTTCCATTATTGACTGGGGTAACAAAAGTGTTCGACACCGATTTCCACGCATGCGCAACACGCACGAATACTTCAGCATGGCGTCCTTGGATGTAAACAAGCATAGCGACGGAGGATAATTATCAGCGTTTGAGCATAACGTAGCATAATTAGGCCTTTTAAAGGAAAGAGGGCGACAGTTTATCAATCACGAGTTATTTTTTTTTAGATTTATGAGTATTTACGGTTACATGATCGTGTAATGGGGAAGAGTTCGTCTCTAACAGAGGGTTGCTACACCATCACTCATTGACAGCTGATCTGTCACCAAGTTGTGTTCAAGAGTTGCAAGATAGCAGAGGTCAGCACAAAATGAGTTCGCCTTTGTCAAGCCTGAGGAAATCTCATAAAGCGCCTTTCATGCCTGGCAGTGGGTGAGTGTTGAGTGCCCAATATTACAAGTATGGTAGCTACAAGTATAACCTGGGTCACTGTGACCAAGTTACAAGTGGGCATTCATTGAGAAATTGTAAGGCCTATGATCACAATCAGAACGAATTCAACTTGATTTTATTACAATTTTTGTCCAAACATTGTTCTTAATTATTTTGCTTTTTCATCTAATGTTTCAACGTTTTTTAATTTATCGGTGTTGTATACTAGTATAGTTATTAATTAAACTCTAAGATTAATAACAGAAAGGTATACACATTATCATGATCATACTGGATATCTATCCGCTATGTTTGTTTGATTCTACACGTAAAGCATCACTATTTGTAAAATAAGGCTCAAAATAAGCAGAAAAAATATCTGGCTTGCACTTGTATGGTTGGAATTGAATATCAATGCGATAAATAAGCTTAAAAATTTTGACATCAACATCGAAAAAGTACTAGAAAATAGAAGTTCCATAATGGCTTGCGACAACCTCAGCAGTGACATTGGTCAGAGCCACTTTTCAGCGAACATGTAACATTTTGAATCTGCTTTGGTAATTATACATTACATTTACTTATGAAAGCATTTTATTCAAGCTGTTGTAAGGAGGGCAAGCCCCCCCCCCCCCGTTATTTTAGCAAGGCGACAAAAATGGTGTTTGAAAAACTTAGAAGCCGTTACTAAGGAATGAGGTCGTGCATATCCCTTTCCATAATGTCAGAATGCATTCTTGCCAACAGAAATCATACTGATGGCATTAAAATATTCACTCCAGGCAGCATGTTCAGTTCAGAGGTACCTCTCCTCCTATTAACAGCCCGCCTGAAGGGTTAGATCTGAGGCTAAGGGTTGGTCATGTGGACAAGGCATCCAACCTCCGATCAAAAGGTCTGTGGGTTGAATCCCATCATTGGACTGAAGTATTATGGATGCTACATTAATGCCCAATGAAGGGCTGAACATGTTCGTATGATATTTGAGCAAATTAAATCTTGATACCCTACTATTAGGCCTGGGTGCCTTCTGTTGAAGTAGTATGTAGCCGGGCGAGGAGTCATCCAACAGCTAACATCCTTTCCTTGTCTGCTTGCTGACTGGGTTAATCTCTTTGGTCACATTGACAAGGTGTCCGACCCCGGATCAGAAGGTCCGTGGTTTGAATCCGATCATGGGACTTTAATGCCCTGTCATTGATTTTGGATATCTCAAATTGACATGTAAACAACAGGCTCAACTTACTGTTGATGTGAGATGAGTGTAATGTTGAGATTGACCGTCAGTCAATGTACATGACAACAGATTATAACAAAAGTTAACAAGTAGTTATGTAAAAACTATTATAATTCTTCTGAAACTGGAGATTGAAAAACACACTAAATAAATAAAATTTGGTCCAATGAATATGAGTGTGGTCACAGAGCTTTTGGAATTTGGAAACATGGAAAAGGCTCTCAAAGAAATTTGACAATGAAGTAAATGAATCTCTCTGTACTGGATGCCAAAGACTCTTACTAGTGTGTGAATCTGCCATGTTTACATCATGATTCGTCTCAAATGACATATTCTGGTTTGAACACTGAGCATGCTATATCTTTACAAAATGAGTTTTTGCCATTGTTTGACACTACAGACTTATCTGTAGTCATCTTCCTGAGGCAAAAGAGTTAGCTGACTATAACAGTCCAGTTTCCACCCTTGCCGAACTAGGCTGGAATTACTGGGCTCGATCGTAGCGCCACCAGTGGCTATTACCAGTTATGTCCCTTCTAAGCCTCTCCTATGTCTATGGACCAATCAGATTCCACCTCTCGTGTCACTTGCGTTTGCTGCACACAAAATGGTGGCACCCAGTCAGGATGATCTGATCAATGATCAAGATCTATATTGTGATAAAACGGATTTTACATCGCGAAATGCATCAAATCACGTGAGCACCTTGATTAAAAACATGAAAAGATTTGGAAAATATCTGCTGACACGAGTTGGCGGTGCACATGTTTTGCAAATCCTGCAATCGACCGAAATCTGCACGACAGTTTACGAGCCGGATTTCGATTTCGGTGCACGATTTTGATTGGACTATGCAAAGACTCGTTAGTCCAGTCAAAATGTAACTCCATTATACCAGCCTAGTTCGGCAAGTGTGGAAACTGGACTTTTAAAGTCAGTTAACTCTCTTGCCTCGGGTCCGCATTTCAGTGTCTGTGATAGACATGATAGGAGCTTGTCTGTCTGCCCTCAGGCCTGAGGCAATGATAATTTTTGACATCGGGACAAATCATTCTCCTGTTTCATCGTACACTTGTACCATCTTATGTTTTTTTTGTCAACTGAGAGTATGACTGACTTCATAATATTCATAATCATGTTTATGGATTCACTTTTGGATGTTTATACATATTGTAATATATATTGCGTGGATCGATGCTCATGATGTCAATCACTGGATTGTCTGGTCCAGACTCATTATTTACAGATCGCCGCCATATTGCTGGAATATTGCTGAGTGCGGGATTAAACAACAAACAAACAAAGAAACATGATATAATGACTGTGCAATAATCCAAGTTGTTTGTTTTTTGTTTTTGATGATACATCTATGTTGACAGGCAGAGGCCAGTGCCCTTCAGAAATCCAGATTATTCAGGTATTTGTTTATATCTGTTTACTGATATCTGTTTGTTTGCTGATGTATGTTCTCAACCTCACCTCATTCTTACTAAATATATTTTATTTAATTATTTACGTTTTTAAAGAGGAAGAAAGATACAATTGATTAGATTGTTAATAAGACAAATTCCAGGAAAGACTTTAATATTCAATATTGAAATCTACTGCTGCAATGCATACAAGCACTTGCCAATAGCATGTTTAAGCTCCCTTAGGCCATGTAAATCATATTAGAAAATAACAAAATATTACATTTTGCCTTGCTCAAACTTTAGCATGGTTATTATGTGGAGCACCAAACAGAAGTTCCAGCCTCATCCATTAAGCTGTTCTTGGGAAGAAGTCACAAATGGGTTATTTATAATGTCAGTCATGGACAAATTGTGTGATTCCAGAAAGATTTGCCAAAAATGTAACTTACTGCAGAATAGCAGAACAATCGCTGAATTTGCCTCTTTTATCAATCAATGGACTAATTTTCAATATTTTGAAGCTTTTCTATAAAACTTTGCACTCAAAAGATGCACAAACATTTAACAAATGATTCAAACAAAGAAAATATGAGTCCTACAATAAAACTTATTTTGAAATTAATAATTCTCACTTTTAAACATTCATGTGGTATTATGACTACATAATACCTGTTTACAACGAACCATAAATAAATATCAGTGACACCATGCATAATTATTTGCATAATTTTATGTCTTTTCCAGTGATAACCATGATAACTGTTTGTATTACTTTTGTAATGACAGTTTGTGGAATTATTTTGTTTTGGGTTTGTTTCAAGATTTCGAAAAATGAGTTTGTATTAATTTGTGAAAGGGATTGGTTGTTTTCACAGCAGAATTGACAACAGAATTTTGTAATTTTAGCCTCAGATTTTTGATAATTTGATAACAGAATTCATCTGGGACCAAATGACCTAAGTAATGTGACAGTGTTATGAAACTGAAACACTCCATTATGTCCAGTGACTAAGAGACAGGTCAACATGTTCAACAGATCCACAGTATTCAAGGCTGTTTGTGCCTCACAGGTCTTGACTTATCATGAATAACTGAATGCTATGTTCGGGCAATGAGTAGGCATGTTCTTTGTCAACAGAGGATGAGAGTAAGCTGTTGGATGAAGTTACGACAGGAATGGCCTCCAGTAGAATGAAAGGGCGTGACCCCTTCGTTGGAGGCTTGCCTAAAATAGAAAGCCGCCACCCATCACAGGTGTCCTCAGGGACCTCTCCAGGTCGAGATCAGGGGCATCCCAGTGCATGTGAGTATTTTGCAACTGATCTGCATTTTGAAACAAGCAGAAAGATATTTATTAGAACATGGTGCCAACAATGATTCTGTTGGAACAATAAGGTTCAGGAGGCAAAGGTAGTCCTGTCATCAAAGGCACCACAATTTGCTGTGCGGAGTTGCATCCCTTGGTAGGAGTTATATCCCTTGTGCATAGTTGCATCAAGCTCCTTCTCAAGATTGCAGACTAACGGTAAAACACTCAACTTCCCCGTTACATTCTGACTATACCAATTACATGATAGGTGGAATGAAATAGAAATTCAAACTGACAAACAAAGAAAATAATTAAACTGAGTATTCGGCATCACGGCAGTCATCACTTTTTGTAAACATTTGTCAGTCAACTCCAAGCATGGTTGTGGTCACCTGCCACAGTGGGGAGTTTTGGCTGGTGGCAGCGATAGTACAGAGAGCTCGGTGAATGGGCTATCGTTGTGAGGATCTTGTAGTTGCATCCCTTGTGCAGTGTTGCAGCCCTTGTGCAGAGTTACGTCCCTTGTGCAGAGTTGCAGCCCTTGTGCAGAGTTGTTTCCCTTAGCCTTCCTAGAATCCCTTGATCACAGGTTCGAATGCCAGGTTTGCCCTGATTATGTTTCTAAGTTTGTCAGCATCATACCCATGCTCATGGGTTTCACCAACGTGGTAAAGTCTGAGACCTGCATCGCATGTTCACAGTGCAACGTCATCTTGAATCAGCTTTGAATGTTTCTTCCCAACCATTAGGTATTGTCAATAATAATGAATTTAATATGAACAAATATTGGTTCATTATTTTAACTTCTTTTCCACAGATAGCAAAGTAATTGATGGAAAGTTAATGTTTTAGTTTAATATGTTTTTTAATATTCTTTCTACGTCATGCAGCTCCCTCGGACCGTGAGTTGCTTAGTCTGATGATGTCTCGAGTGACACACCTGGAAGCAAAGTTGCAGTATCAGACTAAAGAAAATGCAGAAAAGGTAGGAAACTCAGTTACAAATTTGTAGCTCACCTGGCCTGGTCTGTTGTCATCAACATTTCACATATTTTACTTGTGCTGCGTTGGATTCTGCTAAAGTTTTGTTTGGAGGTTTGTTACTATAAGGGTGTTCAATTTATCTATTAACTTATTGTCATTTCAGGACAGAAGAGTTAGATTGTTAGAGGACAAACTGAAGATCCTCCAAAAAGCCCAAGGTATGTATACATGACTATTTGTGATAGTGGTGGTGATTCTGATGATGCTGGTTGCTGCAGAAGTTCTGCAAATATGAAGCAATTTTCCAGTATTAGTGGCTATGAATACAAGAAAGAGGGTCTGTGTTCATAAATCAAGTACAATGACAAGTCGTAGTGCTGAAGTGGATACCATTGTGAAAATCAGAGTTACCTCCCTTGGTCCTTTACAATGTTGGTATCTTAAACCAAGAACATTAGCATTTAATGTTCTCATAAGTTGACTTGGGGTACAGAGTTGAATCAGCTATCTGTGCAAAATTTCAATTTCTTGCTGGAATATTTAGTTTCATAAGGAAAACAGTTTATGAAAAAATAGTTCATGCTTTTCGATGCATGCCTCTATATTCACATGATAAGTTGTGATTCCCAATGGATATTTCTCAAAGGAAATTTGTTTCAAGAATACACTACTGTATGAACATTATTTTTCCTTTGCTTAAGTTGCATTAGTAAATATGAGTTTTCACAGACTATGGAAATATGGCCTTGGATGTGATCCTCACAAGTTTTTGTTCATTCTACAACTATTTTACATGTTCAAAAGTTGTCATCAAATTGTAAGAGGATGCAGTGTTAGTGTGGCTATGTTTTCCATTTTTTATTCAGGTTCAGGTAGAGCACATATACTGTAAATCTGGAAAGTTTTGCAAGCAGAAAAGTACTGAGAAAACTGCGAGCGACACACACTCACAATAGTTCATGACGCAGTTATTATTGCAGACAAACAAAAAACAAAGGACGTAATGAGGAATATTTCTTGAATTCACTGCCACACGTTGTCAAGCCAGCTGGTGCATGATTAAATAAATAACCCCACACATCTTGTTTCTCTTATTCCACATGGTCACCCAGTGTCAATATTCTAGTTGGTCTAAGTTCACTAACCTTCCACATCTTTGTCAAGTTGTTGACTCGCTGTGCAGAGTTGCATCCCTTGGGCACGCCAGAAACCTATGATTGTGGGTTCGAATCCCGGTTCGCCCCAATTATGTTTCTAGGTTTGTCAGCACCATACCCGTGCTCGTGGGTTTCACCGAAGTGGTAAACGTCTGAGACCTGCATCACTTCTGGCTTTCCTCCCACATTAAACTGACAGGCCGTGATGTAACTGGAATACTGTTAAAAGCGGCGTTAAACCCAACTCACTCACTCAAGTTGTTGACATGAACCAAGTAATCCAGACATACGTCACTGGTTCTATTCTGTTAGATAAACACGTTACTCCAACCTCCCTTGTCAACTACAACACATGTATCTATAGTTTAAAAATCACTGAATGACACTGAGTTACAATTTCATCATGTCGCGTCCTACTTCACGTGCAAAAGTAGCATTGATCTTTGGTAATCTTAAAAGGCTGTCGCAATACGTTCCAGACACATTTAAGGTTATTGTTATCCACTAATTTCATGCCGTAATACTGTCCCCAATTTACAGTACAAATGAATCATCACATTACAAAAACTCCATAGATGACCAGAAGCATAATCATTATCACAGTTTGTTGTTGTTTGTTGTTTAACACCACACTCAGCAATATTCCAGCTATATGACGGCGGTTTGTAAATAATCAAGGCTGGACCAGACAGTCCAGGGATTAATTAACATCATGAGCATCGATCCACGCAATTGGGATCGATGACATATATCAACCAAGTCAGCAAGCCTGACCACCCGATCCCGTTAGTCGCCTTTTACGACAAGCATATTCACCTTTTACGGCAAGCTTGGGTTGCTGAAGACCTATTCTACTCCAGATCTTCACAGGTCCATCCAATAAGACACATATTTTTTATCCCAGTATACGCAACAATATCTCTTTGAATGTGTTTGAAGTACAGAATTGTCTTTTTGACTGAGCACTTACAAAGGCCTTCCTATCAAAGTGAAATGAAGAAAATTGAATCTTATTCCAGATGCATTTGTTATAAGGCTGCATTATTTGATTAGGAAGTCGTAAAAATGGGTACACAATGAAATATTTTAATATGTAAAGACATCCGCAGCGGAATCTTAATTAAAAGCATTTTTTCACAGAAACCAATGAGGTGCTTAAGATGCCAGTGCTTTCGCTTCCAACAGAAGCCGTACACGTATCCATTACAAATGGCTTTGTTGGCAAGGAATACAGCTTTGTGATCTATCTTTTTCGTTTTCACTTCGCTTAGCCAAATTCCTCTCACTATATGAATGTTAATGAGACAAGTTTTTCTTCATTTCACGCTGACAGATAGGAAGGCCTGAATCTGTGAATTCTGAAAAGAAAAGTATTTGTAGTAATACCAGAAAGTATATGGTGGAACATACACTGAAACCAAGGTAACTCTGCACAGTGTTTTATCAGGTACATATGTATTTCACTGTGTCAAGTGATGTCGGTTATCTGATTTCAGGGGGAGGTAACTCTGGTGAGCGGGTTCAGGAGCTGGAGAAGAAATGTCTTCTACTACAACAGCAGATTCATGAGATGGAGGTATTTGAAGAATGACTTTTTGACATTCATATTCTTTATGAACCATATCACATACAGTGGAACCTGTGTACATGTCAAAGAACATCTGTTCCTGTTGGGAAATTCTTCCTTTGTATTATTTCTCTCTAGGGGAAATATTCCCATGGAACTGTTGTTGTGAGGAAAATCTCTCCACAATACATTTACATTGGCTATATTTGTTCCGGATGGAACTCATTACATGTGGAACTGACCATTGTTGACATAAAACACTTGGGTAGTCTGATCAATTTTGGCTACACCATCTTCCCGAGGCAAGGGAGTAAGTGTCTATAGAAGTCCAGTTTCCACCCTTGCCAAACTAGGCTGGAACAAGGAGTTATATTTTAGCTGGACTAACGAGTCTTTGCATATTCCATTCAAATCGTGTAACGAAATTGACATCTGGTTCTTAAACTGCCATGCAGGATTTGCAAAGCATGTCCACCAAACCCAGCTTCAGCAGATATTTCATGTTTTAAATCTAGGTAGTCACATGATTTGATACATTCCTCAAAGTAAGACCTATTTTATTGCTATATAGATTTTGATTATCCATCAAATTGTCTTGACTGGGCGCTGGCTTTTTGTTGGGTATAATCTGATTGGTCAGTTGGATGGACATAGAAGGGAAAAAACTTGTAATAGCCACTGGTGGCGCGACGATCGAGCCAAGATATGCCAGCCTAGTTCGGCAAGGGTAGAAACTGGACTTTCATGGTCAGTTAACTCCCTTGCCTAGGGAAGATGTGGCTACACTGACAAATTTGTTGTGATATTATGAAGTTGAATGTTTTCTGTAAACATCATATTTACTGAAAGTACGAGGCCGATGCTGCAGACGCTGGGCATACATGATCCTAATGATAATATCAATGTTCAGTTAAATGGCTCAGATCCGTGTGTAACTTTCAAATGATCGATTGATAAGACTAGAACAAATTTGTGGTTCACCTGTGTCTGAACTGAACTTTATTATGCTCAGGCTGCAATCAGTGACATAAGAGGTACATATAGAGATTTATTACCCATAGGATCAGAAAAATCGTATGCGAACTACAAATAGTGCAAATATCACCTCATCCGTACACTTGTGTATTGTTTCCGTCATCCGGATGGCCTTTTTCTATGGGGGAGCTCAAAGGATTAAGAAATAATGGTTATTAAAGAAATTATTACACTCGCATGTGTGTCACACTGATTTTATGAAACTTGTGTATGAATTCAAGTATTTCCCTCGCTCTCTCTCAGGAAATCATAAAATCAGTATGACACACATGCTTATATAATAATATCCATATATGCATACATTCATTAATTGAAAAAAAGGCCATCCTCAAATTTTACACTGTATTATATCTTGTCTCCAATCTATTATGATTAACATCTTGACCCATTCACTGACATATTTATTGGAAGGCATAAATAGCTAGATGGTACCTTATGCAATATAGGGTATTACGACGACAAGTTTGTAAAATCTGGAGACACCTCTATAGGTGTGCCCAATCTAAGTGAAAGATGCATGGCTTCCTGAGGAAATCAGATGTCAGCTATCCAAAACGATTCTGTGTAATTTCTGTCCCACCTTGATTCGGATATTTATATTTTAGCAAAGAAAACCACAACCAAACACTTAAATACCCTGGATTTTGTATACCCATTTGGAATAACATGCCATGGCACTCAGAGACGACAGGGTGTATAAAATATCCACAATACACAAGCATGTCTTTATTATTTTGCATTTGGAACTCCCCAACTAAATTCATTTTGAAGTCAGAAATCAGATATGTTTGTCTAAATTCTTCGCTTACTGGTACCAAGAATTTAGAGCCTCGACCCCTGGAGGTGTCCTTAGATTTTCACACAGACAGGTATAATGGGGCAAGAGATTTGATTTAGATTGGATTGATCCAGCCCTTACTCTGTCATGCTGTAATCCCTACAAGAATGGAGACCGCCTCCGTGGTCTAGTGGTAGAGCATCCGCCCAGAGAGCGGAAGGTCCTGGTTTCGATCCCCAGCCGCGTCATACCAAAAGACATTAAAAGATGGTACTTGTTGTTACCCTGTCTGGCGCTCGGCATTAAGGGGCTAAAACAAGGACTTGTCGGCTCGGAGTTTAGTATACTGTGTCTGAGTGGGGTATTCATGTTAAACTGTGGCATGGTATCTCAGTGAGCTAGCACTATAAATCGGCATCATTCCAGACTAGTACAAGCAGCCACACACACACACACACATACATATAAGTCGCTATATAAGTGCAATAATCTTGGATGCGACGTTAAACCCCATTTCACCTCACCTCACCTACAAGAATGGAAAACTGAGTACAGGGGATAAGTTTTCCCTTTACTTTGCACAAGTGAAAAAAAAAATGTTTTTGAAGTCCATTTTTGATTGAAAATATGTTTTTTAACATCTTTGTGTATGTATGTGTAAACATGAACCTTAATTCAACCCCTTTTCTTCTTTTTGTCTCTCTCTTCTTTTCTTCATTTTCTTCAGTTCTGTTAAACAAGGAATTAATTCAATCTACATTAAATAGTTTTAGTACCTCTGCAATAACAACACATTAGAACTGTGTCATTTAGTTCACTTTTAAAGGGCTTTACGTAGGTCGAAGATATTAGAGTCAGTCTGTTGATGTGCGTGCTAAAGGTTCAGAATAGCATTCATACCAGATAAGTTTCAGTCTTTCATAGAAGCTTCATTAATTAACAATGTTTTTGTTCTCTCAAGCCTTGAACGAAAAGACTGTTGATTAGACCGTTGTATGACAACACGGGTTAGAATTAATTGCCCTTACAACTTGACATGAAATATTCATGCTGTCCAGCAATCAGCTATTAAGAGGTGTTACTATCAGCTAACGTATACCATGATTGGAGGCATTAAGGGAAGGCCTGGGGTATTCTGGTATCTTTCTGAGTGTCACCTGGATGAATGCTTAATGAATTACAATGCCTCATGCAGAGTATCTTTGGAATGGCCTAAAAAGTCTTTCTCTTGAGCTGTGCCAAGTCCATGGCATTGATATTGCTTATACAGCATTAAAGAATTGTGGTTATAAAAATTGTTTAGCAGCATTAGAAATTGGCACTAGTCCTATAGTCATTGAAAAACTGCCCAATAGTGAAGGTATCACTTGGAAATTTGTCATTTTTAGGGGTTTTGCTATTTGTTATCATTATAAGGACTAGTATACTAAAAATGTTAGTTTCTGTTGCTGCTTAGGATAAAATATTCCCAGAATTCTGTGGCATTAGCTTAAATATATTTTTGTGGTTTCAGCTACATGTATTTGGGTTTTCAGTTGTACTATTTTGGGGCAAGTTTGTTGGCAGTTATTTTCTTTGCTCGTCAGGCGAGAAGTGGGAGTGTCAGTTTGTGTCAAGGATTCTGCAAGGTTTCACAGGCTTCAGAAAGCCTTTGAATCTGTGAGTCCAGTCTTCAAAAGATCTCTTACCATATATCTCCGTCTATAAAGCGACCCCACTTCTGGGGCGACCCCCCTGCACAAGCCTTCAAAACTTATGCTAATTAATGAACCCCATCTATAAAGCGAATCAGAATGAAGTACATCACCATCACATACACAATCGTTATATTTGAAATAAAAGTGTGTTTGTCTTCCGCAGAAAAAAGTTACATCTATTCCTTCAGTGATTTCAGGGAAACAAATAGATCGTAAGAATTAAACTTGGTCAATACAAATTTGAAATTTGAGATAAAACATCAACAGAATAATCTAATTTAATGAGATTAATTTGTATTTCCTGTTCTGCTAGGCCCCCAAATTCTAGGTATTAAAAACTCGCCTTATACACAGCAATATATGGTAATTGCTTCAAAAGGCATTACCGATAAAAAATGTAAACAGAAATATTGTTAAAAATATTTTACAATTGTTTCTTTCTCTAATACTGAATGATGATATCATGTAGCAAAAATTAGTTCATTGATGAAAAATATTGAAGAATAACTGGTGTGTGCATTTTGATATTTGATATTGATTTTGAATAATAATTGGCTCAACATACAAATACAGTTTGAGCAAGGTGAGCTACAGAGCCCTTGGTTCTATTACATAAGAGTTTGACAGAGGTAAAACAAGTACAGCGGTCTCTGTTGTCACGTTCCTGGGAAGATTTGGGGAGTGTCTCTTGATGATATGTCTGTGGAATTAATGTTTTATTATGTCTGTAATGTTTTTTTCAGGCCTTCCTGTCTGACTATGGCATGGTATGGGTGGGGGAAAAGATTGACCCCGAGTCTGACGTGTATAACGAGGACGTTTACTCCAGTGGGGGCAGTGAGGACGATGCCTGGCGGCCAGGTAGGCAGGAAGCAGACAATTCACATGAGGCTCTAATGGTCTTTGGCATCGAAACTCACTGCATATTGTTGTAACACCTTAGCTGTGCCAGGAGGGGGCACAGGTGGCCCAGTCGTCTAAGGCGCCACAATTCGCTGTGCAGAGTTGCGTTCCTTGGGCACACCAGAAACCTATGATTGTGGGTTTGAATCCTGGTTCGCCACGATTATGTTTCTAGATTTGTCAGCACCATACCCATGCTTGTGGGTTTCACCGAGGTGGTAAACGTCTGAGACCTGCATCACTTTGGGCTTTCCTCCCACATTAAGCTGACACACCGTGATATAACTGGAATACTGTTAAAAGCGGCGTTAAACCCAACTCACTGTGCCAGGATCATCTGATCGCTGCTCATCATCCTGATGATGGCCCTGTTTCTGTCAACATGTTACCCATACTCATTAATTTCTCTAAAATGGTTAATTTGTGGATTTGCATCAATTGATGAAGATGTTAAAGCTGAGATGTTTCTTTGTTTATCGACACACTCAGCAATATTCCAGCTCTATGATGGCAGATTAAACAATGCAGTGGTTGATATCATGAGCATCGATCCACACATTTGGGATACGATGACATGCAATCCTCCAAGTCACCAAGCCTGGATCCAATTAGTCACCTCTTACGACCAGCAAAGGTTGAATCCCTATATAAATAGGGATAATTCTAGGGTGGGGGCCTTGTGCTTTTAGCCCCTAAATTATAAAAAAAGCCTACATTTTTAACATTGTGTTGTATAGGCGTACCTCTGGAATATTTGAAATTTTCATATAAAGTGCCCATGTCAGAAAAAATATATATGCATTGTAAATAATGTTATATGTCTGTCCCACAACTGTTTGAATACATGTAGACAGAGAGTACTGTGGAAAATTATCTGTAACAGTTTTGCATTTGCAGTGTTGGAAAACCAGTGGTTTAGATTGGCTGTTTTGAGTAGTCAGTGTGCAGAAATGTTATTATCATTTGATGCTATAATGTTATCATTTGAGGCTGAAATGTTAACATTTGAAACCCAGAGCTACGATTGTTGGTTTGAATTCAAACCTATGAGCATGAAATTATCAATAAGACTTGCAAGTCTGAAAACTCAATATGTTTTTCTCCTTATTTGAAACATCTGTGATTTATTCCACATTGTTTGAATTTACCCATGAAAGCCATGGGTTTCTTGTCACAACAATTCAATTCAAGTACCATGGGCGCAAACCTGAAGGACCCCAGTACCCCCTTCATTAGCAGAACACTGCTTCCATCTCGATTGCACTCTTGATTGATCCCACCCGTGAAGATCCGGGGTAGAATAGGTCTTCAGCAACCCATGCTTGCCATAAAAGGCGACTATGCTTGTCGTAAAAGGCGACTAACGGGATTGGGTGGTCAGGCTCGCTGACTTGGTTGATGCATGTCATTGATCCCAATTGCGTGGATCGATGCTCATGATATCAATCACTGGATTGTCTGGTCCAGACTCGATTATTTACAGACCGCCGTCATATAGCTGGAATATTGCTGAGTGCGGCGTTAAAAAAACAACCAACCAACCAACCAACCAACCAACTCTTGATTGATACAGCCTGAAACCCAAAGCCCTGCTTCTGACATGATATGACCTCCATCAACCAGTCCTTGAGTCCTCATCCTATTTCAGGGTCATCAGTGTCAAGAACTCCTGCATTCCACCTGGACTATGACCGTTTGATAGAAAACATCCAGGACTTGAATGTGCTGGCTGGTGAGGGGGTGGCTAAGATCCAACACACCACAGATGGAGCTCGACTGAGGGTAAGCTGGACCATTGTCATCTGTTAAAGGGGTGCTGTGCTCCCGCCTAATGGTCTTACCTTGTATGTTTGAATGAAACCATTCAAAATACCAAAATCTTTGTCTGAACATTACCAAGAATGTTTTGATGTTTATCAATGTAACAGTTAAAGATTAGCCTTATTGTAAGAGATAATGTCTCACCAATGGCACTACTAATGCTCTGTGTTTTGGCACCTGACCTTTGTATTGTATAGTGAATCTGTCTGCTGCTCTCGGGTAATTGGGTGCATACAGTTCAATTGTGGTTTTGCATCATAAGAAAGTTGCATCTTTTGTTGATGAATAAGTTATCCGCTAAACAATACCAAATCATTTTAGTTGCTTAATTTTCTGTGATGAGTATGCCTTGGTTCTAAATGAACACCCGACTGTCTCTGAAATAGAATGTTTGAATTTATGATTGTATTATTGGATATTTTGTCCATTGTTATGTGGTTGTGTATGTTATTATGTTAGTATTTCCTATTTGCTGTATGTTTTCAGATTCAGGATCCAATTCCCCTAACCCTCTATGCAAATGGCATCATGTTGTTTAAGGGGCCTTTCCGACCCTTCTCTGATCCTGAAACACAGCTGTGTGTCAAAGATCTCACTGATGGCTACTTTCCCTCAGAACTTCAAAACCGTTATCCAGAGGGCGTGCCATTTAAGGTAACTCCTTACTGACAAAGATCAGGGCCCTAATCTACAAATAGACTTAGCGCTAAGATGATTGTAACTCCCATTCGGCTAACAATAACCCAAGGGTTGAGATCCTTTGTGGATCGGTGCCTGGATATGAACTAGGATCCGTGTTGGGATTCTTGGGGGAAATATGTTCTCAGCATCCCTTACATAAAGTAAGAGCGCAATGGTAAGGATCTTGTTCGTCTGGTCAAGACTTGGTTCCTAACAGGCACTAGTTTCAAACTGGCGACTTCCATTCCAGACTATGCTTTCAAAAGTATATTGAATTAGTCATACAGCCGTAACAATAGTTTTGTGTTATTCTTTAGAGGTTGCATCATCAGAAAACATATTCAGCTCAACAATATAACAAAAATAAATCTTTTATTTTTTATTTTTTTTATTTCGTGTTTGTATTTTGATCTATTGTGTATTTGAATGAAGATACTCCTTAATTTGTTCATCCGACATACTCGTTAATCCGACATTATCATATGCAGCCAACCATGTTGGATTCACAGGACTTGACTGTACAATGAACTGTTTTAGGTGACAGATTTACGGAAGGTATCGTTCCATGACAAGCGTCGTGAGGATCTGTTTACTGGTGCTGGGCAGATGTTGGGTGGCGACACAAAGCCATCCCGTCTGGTCCCAAGCAACCTGGACAAGGCTGTACAGCATCACGACCTCTCCTCTAACGCCTCGTCCGAGTTTTCCGGCGAGGTCACTAGTCAACTACCAGGTGAGTTGTACATGGATTATGTTAATGTAGTCCTATCGCAATGTACGCCTCTGTTTGAAGTCAAACTCTCCAAACAATGCTTATCTCCAGGTACGCCTCTGTTGAAAGTCAAACTCTCCAAACAATGCTTATCTCCAGGTACACCTCTGTTGGAAGTCAAACTCTCCAAACAATGCTTATCTCCAGGTACACCTCTGTTGAAAGTCAAACTCTCCAAACAATGCTTATCTCCAGGTACGCCTCTGTTGGAAGTCAAACTCTCCAAACAATGCTTATCTCCAGGTACACCTCTGTTGCAATCGAATCACTCAAGACAATGCTTATCTAGTGGTACATCCCAGTTGCAATCAAATCTCTTCAAACAAAGCTTATCTCGAGGTACACCTCAGTTGCAATCGAATCACTCAAGACAATGCTTATCTCGAGGTACACTTCTGTTGCAATTCAATCACTCCAAACAATGCTTATCTCTAGATACACTTCTGTTGCCATTCAATCTCTTCAAACAATGCTTATCTCGAGGTACACCGCTGTTGCAATTCAATCTCTCCAAACAATGCTTATCTCGAGGTACACCTATGTCAATCGAATCTCTCCAAGGAAAGCTTGAGGTACAGTTGACCTCTTTGTCAGAAAACACATCTTTTTATGATCAATTCTTGTTGATTTGGAGATAAACATACTGTGTTATCAGTGTACAGCTATGTGAAACATAGGTTTCTTATCTGTTGCAATGTTAACATAATTATATGAGCTGCTAAAAAAACGTTTATTTTTATTTGTGTTTATTACAGGGCCTCAACTGACTGTTGAACAGTTTCTCAACAAACTGCCATCATCTGTGGTGAAACAAGGGAAGGTTATAGACATCCGGAGCTCACTGGGAGAACACATTCACCAGGTTTGTTGTTATCGTGATAGTGTGTGTAACCATACAATAGTGTGGGGCGGTCGGGTAGCCTAGTGGCTAGAGCATTCGCTCGTCACACCGAAGACCTGGGTTTCGATTCCTCACATGGGTACGATGTGTGAAGCCCATTTCTGGTGTCCCCCGCGGCGTAAAACTGTACTCTCTCTCTCTCACTCACTCTCTAAGAGGTGCAGTGAGAAGTTTGATTTCAACATTTGGATTTTCTGACATACTATGGCTATTATTAATTTGTTTTACTTAGAATATGTTTCACATAAACATTTGTGAGACCTATAACTTGAAACCTACTGCATGGAAGCCAAAATATTGTGACAGGTGATGTGGAATGTGTATACAAACCTGTGAAGCATAGATGAGTGAGTGAGTGAGTATGGTTTTACGCCGCATTTAGCAATATTCCAGCAATTTCACGGTGGGGGACACCAGAAATGGGCTTCACACATTGTACCCATGTCGGGAATCGAACCTGGGTCTTTGGCGTGATGAGCGAACGCTTTAACCACTAGGCTACCCGACCGCCCCTAAGCATAGCTGATGCTACCTGTTTGGAGATGTCTGTATGGTCATTTAATATTGAGCAATGTATGTTCTGCTTCAGGGCAAAGATAGCAGGACCAGCAGTGGAGTTGTTGTCGTGGAAACTGCTGTGACGACAGAGATGAAGAAAAGGTAAGTGCAACTCGAAAATTAATATAGGGCAGTGTGTATCACGCTTGCAATGATGAGATCTGAATGAGTACATTTTAGACAAATGTCTGTGTGCAGTCTGATTGTTTTAAAAATGGTGGTAAATCAGATTTTACACACCTAGACTTTTCACTGCATATAAATACGTTGAGAGATTTGTGTCTATTCCCAGGCTGGAGGCAGACGAAGGTAGTCGCCCAGCTACACCCCGAGATATTACCACGCTGAGGATCAAGTCTGGGGACCAGACTTATATAATCAAGATGAGGTTCCAAAACACCGTGGGAGATCTCCGCCTCTACTTGAATAAACAAAGGTGAGTGAGAAATAAACTACTGTTGGTTTCCAGGGCATCTGGATGTAATACCTTATAAGCAGTGATGAGTGAGTTGGACGTAACGCCGCTTTTAACAGTATTCCAGTTACATCACGGCGTGTCAGCTTAATGTGGGAGTAAAGCCCGAAGTGATGCAGGTATCAGACATTTACCACTTAGCTGAAACCCACAAGCACGGGTATGGTGCTGACAAACCTACAAACATAATCGGGGCGAACCAGGATTCGAACCCACAATCATAGGTTTCTGGCGTGCCCAAGGGACGCAACTCTGCACGGCAAATCGTTGCGCCTTAGACGACTGGGCCCCCCGTGCCCCCAGCAGTGATGAGGATACCTCGGTGAGATATACCATTCTCATTTCACAGGGTATAATTACCTTGTGCATCCTTTTACGATTAAGTTAACGAACAGATCATGATGACATCTGATGGACTGCATAAGGCTAGAGGATGGTGAGGGAGGGTGTGGGGTGGGGGAGTGAGGAAATGTGGGGGGGATTCATGGGTGTCCCAGCTGCCTAAGGCACCACTATCGGCTGTGCAAAATTATGCCCTCAGACATACCTGAATTCTATGATCATTGGTTCACATGTATTCTCTAACACCAGTATGACAGACATTGAAGTGGAGCCACACAGTGTCTGAATGTAATTTGATTCAGTTAAGAGAAAGAAAAAAAGACTGTGTGGCATATTACCATTGAAATCAGATCCTCGATTCCTGGTCAGATTTTGAGAAACAGGTACTCGGGTCTAAATTTTTCTACTTGACAGAGCCCTAATTGTAATTCCATCTCTTCAAAGTCACCCTACTATTTTATTTCAGACATGGTTTACCTCACTACCAGATTATGTCTGCCTACCCACATCGGATCTACAATGACAGCTCTTTAACCTTGGACGAATGTGGCCTGACCCCTAATGCTGTCCTTCACCTCCGTCCTGTAAAGAAGTCATGACCTTGACCTTTATTGAAATCTTGTCAGTTCTTCGTCCATAAATGGAATTGCATAATATCATTCATTGTTTTGTTCTATGGCAATAAGTTTGGATTTTGTTTTTGGTGAAGGTTTGGAATCAATCAATCAATGTGGTCTGTTGTCATTGATATTGGGGAGATTATGACTTGTGCTTAAAGAGTAGCTAACTGAGCATGTTAAAGTAAGTTATTTCGATTCAGACAATGTAGCAAAGGATCCAGTTGTAATTGTACACCATCATCAATGCATAGCATGGATGAATACACAGCACCCCTCCTTCATCCCTGAGTACATACTGATGCATTGCAGGATAGTGTGATATGTGTCTATTTTAAGTCAACTGTAGACATGGGGTTGTGTATAACAGAAGTCAAATGAGACCAACTCCTTCATGAAGTTTGTGTGATCACTACCTTTGTCTGACATTGACAGTGTGTAGACAGATACCACAAGGCTGTGGACCATGTTGTGTGATCCCTACCATTGTCTGACATGGAAACTGTGTGTGGACAGATACCACAAGGCTATAGCTCATGTTGTGTGATCCCTACCATTGTCTGACATGGAAACAGTGTGTAGACAGATACCACAAGGCTGTGGACCATGTTGTGTGATCCCTGACATTGTCTGACATGGAAACTGTGTAGACAGATACCACAAGGCTATATAGCCCATGTTGTGTGATCCCTACCATTGTCTGACATGGAAACAGTGTGTAGACAGATACCACAAGGCTATAGCCCATGTTGTGTGATCCCTACCATTGTCTAACATAGAGGCAGTGTGTGGACAGATACCACACGGCTATAGTCCATGTTTTGTGATCCCTACCATTGTCTAACATAAAGGCAGTGTGTCGACAGATACCACAAGGCTATAGCTCATGTTGTGTGATCCCTACCATTGTCTGACATAGAGACAGTGTGTGGACAGATACCACAAGGCTATAGCCCATGTTGTGTGATCCCTGACATTGTCTAACATAGAGGCAGTGTGTGGACAGATACCACAAGGCTATAGCTCATGTTGTGTGATCCCTACCATTGTCTAACATAGAGACAGTGTGTGGACAGATACCACAAGGCTATAGCTCACGTTGTGTGATCCCTACCATTGTCTAACATAGAGGCAGTGTGTGGACAGATACCACAAGGCTATGGCCCATGTTGTGTGATCCCTACCATTGTCTAACATAGAGGCAGTGTGTGGACAGATACCACAAGGCTATAGCTCATGTTGTGTGATCCCTACCATTGTCTGACATAGAGACAGTGTGTGGACAGATACCACAAGGCTATAGCCCATGTTGTGTGATCCCTGACATTGTCTAACATATAGGCAGTGTGTGGACAGATACCACAAGGCTATGGCCCGTGTTGTGTGATCCCTACCATTGTCTGACATGGAGACAGTGTGTGGACAGATACCACAAGGCTATGGCCCATGTCGTGTGATCACCAACATTGTCTGACATGGAGGCAGTGTGTAGAGAAGATACCACAAATCTATAGATATGGCAGATACGACACGATGTGAAGTGAGAAAGAGTGTGGGATGTAAGCTGAACTCTCATTGGTCAGAGTACTCACTGGTTTCCCACTTACTAGAAACAGGCCGTGGCTTGATTCATTGGTTAAAAATACCAACAACACCCCAAAGCTGACAATATATTCAGTATGATGGAGGAGGCTAGAGTATACAAACCCTTGAAGTATTGACAGTGCATATATATATATATATAAGTTCATAATGTGCTGTTACCCTTGGATACTGTATTGAGGCATAGGTCACAACGTTTTAAAAGAAAAAACATAAACATAAGTCTATGGTCTAAGGGGACACATTTGCTATGCAGAGTTGCATCCCTTTGTTTGTGCCAGGATCCTGGCTCAAACTTTATGCTCTATGGTTGCTGATGAGTATCCTTCCAACTGAGATACAGAAAGCCTGAGGACCTTCTTATAAATAAGCTGCTGATGAATCACATTTTTATGGCTAACAGTACATTTTACAATATTGAATAACTGTCTTTCAATATCATCTTTATCAACAGAATTACAAACATGAAAGCATTGTTATTTCTAATTATATCATTCAGTTTGTTGTGAAATTGCGATACACATCTGTGATATTTGCATATGTATCATACAGTTTTGATCTTTTATTTATTTTATAATATTTTGTATCAACACTGCTGATATTTGTCATTTCAAAGAAACCAGTAACATTATCATTACCACCCAAAGACATCACAAGCCAAATATTTGGTGATTGCCATTTTGGCATTTACTTTTTCTAGCATTACTTCAGTATGGATTTGGTTTATTATTTTGTGATTATAATTAATGTGAGAGTTTGGCTGCAAGGTAATCAAACACATTCCTCTTGTTCTGTCTATGTGTTCTGTGTTAAATGGTTGTTATAAGGGTAACACTATTTTTCAGGGCATTATCATTTGCAGAAGCCTGAGGTCTTCCATTAACCGCCCGACGAAGGAGGGCAGTTGAAAAGACCGAGGGCTTCTGCAAATGATAATGAACTGAAAAAGAGCGTAACTGTTGTTATAGCTAAAATGGATGGAATCAACAACAACATCGGTTTTGAAACATTTACTGCAATCAACGCGAATGTCACTGACCACATTTTACAAATATGGAAACGTCATAGAATAAACCAGAGAAAATGACATCAAGTTATATTGTGACGTCATTTTCTGTACCCTATGACGTCACCTAACAACGGGCTTGATAATGACCCGTCGTCAAGCAATATGAGGGCATTATCAAGTTACAGTGGCCGGCTCATTTCTGATAACGTGCGGGCGGCTTAATGATAATTCTATCCATTTTAGCTTTAATTAGTAATAAACTGTTTACATTTACCAGTTTCTTTTTCAAATGTATAGTTAGGGCTAAGGTTTTTTTTAAGTAGCCCTAAAAATGGACCAAATGCATATTGTATTCTATAGTTTGCTAAAGATAATGTACAGATTATTTTAGAACTGAGTTGCTTAATAACATTATTTTGAGCCAATTGATTGGGAAGGTATTTAGTGATGTTTGACATGCAGGAACTAACTATTTTCTCTTTATATCATAGCTTCAGATGTTTATGAGCATGGTTATCTATGTTATTTTAACAACTTTAATATTTCTAATCAGTTGTGTTTTTATGTAGATCAATGTTTAAGATTATATTGTTGATCATTTTAAAGACAAATGTCAGCCAATAAAAAAACATTCTGTGTGTTTCTGTTGTGTACAATATTTTATTGTGCTGAGTTGAAAGCAATTGGTTCATCGGCAATGACATTCAGTATGGAGCCAAAATTGCTTTGAATTCACTGACTATTTCTGTTTTGATTATGTGGGTTTGCTCTTTAGCCCTGATCAATTGTATTTCTGTTTTGTAGCCAAAATCCAAGATTAAATTTTAAGAAATTTGGTCACGAGTGACTGGAAGTAAGTTTTTTGTTATCATCATAACAAGAAAACTATTGGTCTGGTCTAAATCAGCAGTGATATCATTTACAGTGATATCATGTACATATGACCTGAATACTTCATGAAAATATGGAGAAACAAGAAACGTTTTTTAACTTACCATATTTGCCATAATAAGCACCCTCAGCATTTAGAAAATTGCCACATTGAGTGGTAGTGAACAAACTTTCTTCAAACATCGATGAAACTAAATTATTTTCAATATTGATACAATATTGTACCCTTTCTGCTCTGCCTTTTTCTGTAAAAAATCTGTATTCTACACAAGAAAATATGGACTGTAATGTAAATGAGGTCTTAGTACATCTTAAATTACCAAGGCAAGGGCACTAACTATAAAAGTCCAGTTTCCACCCTTGCCAAAACTAGGCTGGAATTCCGGAGTTACATTTTGGCTGGACTAACGAGTCTATGTATAGTCCAAACCAAATCTTGTGACTGACAAGACGTCCAGTTTGAAAACAACATAGATTTCAACGTGCAGATTTCGTTCGACTGCAGGATTTGCAAAGATGTGTACTGTCAACTTGGTGTTGACAGATATTTTTCAACTCTTTTCATGTTTTTTATCAAGGTGCTCAAATGATTTGATGAACTTTACAGGGTAAGGCCTGTTTTATTACAATATAAATCTTGATTATTGATCAGATCATCTTGACTGGGTGCTGCCATTTTGTTTAAAGCAGAGGCAAGTGATATGAAACATGGAATCTGATTGGTCAATAGGAGGGACATAACATAATAGCCACTGGTAGTGCTACCATCGAGCCACGAAATTCCAGCCCAGTTCATCAAGGGTGAAAAATGGACTTTTAAGTCAGTTAACGCCCTTGCCTTGGGAAGATGGTCTTTGTGAGGGTTGTTTATAAAGATTACTAACAGATCTAGAAGATGGTCGGGGACTCTTATTGGAGCAGATAGCTTAATATGGCTAATACGGTATTTTAATGTTGTGTTTTCATGCACAGCTGATGGTAATGCTGAAAGAATAATATGTGTAACACTTATCCTATGTATTGTTTCATTGTACCATAGATGTGAATATGTCTGCATGTGCCTGTCATTTCCATACACTATATCAATGCTTTGATTATGAAACTATATTGTTATAAACATATCGCATTAAGGCTGCAATATTTGATATATTCAACAGTATTTCTACAAACTACGTCCTTGAAAAAAAACAAAAGTATATAATGAATTCTATATTATTTTATTCTTGAAGTATTTTGTGATGATTTTCAAGTATATCATTTGCTACCCACAAACAGTGTTAACCCACCATACATGTTATGTTTGTTTGTTGTTTAAAACCTCACTCAGCAATATTCCATCTATATGATGGCAGTCTGTAAATAATCAAGTCAGGACCAGACAATCCAGTGATTAACACCATGAGCATCAATCTACAGAATTGGGATCCAATGACATGCAACCAAGTCAGCGAGGCTGACCATCCGATCCCGTTAGTCACCTCTTACGACAAGCATAGTCGCCTCTTACAGCAAGCATGGGTTGCTGAAGATCTGTTCTACCCCGGATCTTCACGGGGTCACATGCTATATACTATACTGGAATACTTGTTTTTTTCATCTTATTTGTAATGAATTATTAATTGGTATTGTCTGAACAAAATAAAAAACATACAAATGGCATCAAACTGTAAACCTAAACTGCAATTGCTCAAATATTATTTTTGAAATGTGTCCATGAAGTTAAGTGGTTACATATATATATGTCTTCTTTAGTAAATCTTAGTGTTCATCATGCATAGGCTGGGCAGTCGGGTGGCCTAGTGGTTACAGCGTTCACTCATCACGCCGAAGACACGGGTTCGATTCCCAACATGGGCACAATGTGTGAAGCCCATTTCTGGTGTCTCCCGCCGTGATATTGGTGCTTAACATGGCTTAAAACCAAACTCACTCACTCACTCACTCATGCAGGAGCTAAGATCACACAAGATGAAATCATTGGTATTTGGACATCGTCTGATATATTGGAACCTAGGTCTTATAATATTGAAACCATGATAGACAGGGTTAGAACTAAACTCAAATGATTTATTAGCCTGGGTAAAAATAAAATCCCCTTGCAATGTTAAAACAATGGGGAAATTGGGAAATATGTACTTGCCCACAGGAACTTTTACTAGCCCAGAGCTAGCGGGCTAGTGTTAAGTTCAAACCCTGCATTCAGCAGATTAAACATGAACTGATCGGTGTATACTGAGGGAGTATACTGAGTCTGAGTCGGGTATTCATGTTAAACTGCGGCAGGGTATCTCAGTGGGCTAGCACAATAAGAAAGAGCACAGGTCAAGATGAGAACAAGCAGCCACACACACACCTGCATGCATGTCACTATATAAGTGCAATAATCTTTCATGCAACATTAAACCCCACCTCACCTCACCTCTAATGCCATTAGGAGGAACAGGTGGCACAGGTGTGTGTGCAGTTACTATGTGAATGTACTGTGCATGATTCTATGATCATAAGTTCAAATCACAGATTAGCACAAGTACTATACCTCTAAGATCTGCAAGTCTTGCCTTCTCCCACATCAAGATGACATCTTACTCACTGTTATGCCATCCTTGAGACACTGGCTTATTACCAACATTGTCTCCCAAATGGATGGCATGATGCTCATTACGTCAATCACTGGATTGTCTGCTCCAGATTCGATTATTTACAGACCACTATCATATAGGTGGAATATTGCTGAGTGCAGCTGTAAACAACAAACAAACAAACCAGTATTGTTTCCCCTGGGGATGAGTGTTTGATTTGGATAAAAATTGGTTGTAACACTTCTTCATGTAACAGCATATCTTGCCATAGGCCTTCTATATTTGTTGTTTGTTATTTCTCCTGTATAATCATCCCTATCATCACCACCTTGGTACCACACAGGGTCTGTAGCAGAATCGTCACTGCACTGTATTTAAATGTCAGAATTAAAACCATTTTTTTCTAGTTTTTGCATCTTCAGCATGTTCAGTTTAATTTGTACAGGTTCCTTTTACAATCATCGATTTGTTTTGAGGATGTTGCATTTCAAAGTTTGGTTGTCATGGAAGCGCAGGATGTCATGCATTTCTGGCAAGCCTTGTGCCAACAGCAACCCCAACAACTACATTTATCAACTTCACAAATTCACATTTTTACAATCAATATCGGGAAGTCAGTCACTGTGTAAACAGTTTTCAATTAAAGTATAAGAAGTGATATTTTTTACAGTTAACTACATAACTCTTTATCATTATAAAGACATAATATTTTCTATTGGGTAGTGTGAATTATTTTATTTATCAAATGGATAAATAGGTTCACATTTAATTATGTTGCTTAGTTTTGAGTGTGAGGTAACTTTCCATTGACGATACTACCTTGCGTATGATGGCACAAAGCAAGGTTAACAATGCAGTGATGTCATTTTGTAAAGAATATTGTGCTGCTTATTACTCTCACTACCGGGGGCACGGGTGGCCCAGTCGTCTAAGGTGACCTTGCGTCCCTTGAGCACACCAGAAACCTATGATTGTGGGTTCGAATCCCGGTTCGCCCCGATTATGTTTCTAGGTTTGTCAGCACCATACCCGTGCCCGTGGGTTTCACCGAAGTGGTAAACGTCTGAGACCTGCATCACTTCGGGCTTTCCTCCCACATTAAGCTGACACGCCGCGATATAACTGGAATACTGTTAAAAGCGGCATTAAATCCAACCCACTCACTCACTACTCTTACGACCTATTACTTGTACACTTGTGCTTTCAGTAATACTCAACCGGTTCTAAAATAGGAAGTATTTTTCTTCTTACCTTATTATCAAGCCATATCTTTGATGATTTGACATTTAGTGTCTGCATTCTTGGCAATAGGTTGACTTATAGTATGTCTTTGAAGTACTTGTCAACAGGTGCACAAGAGATCAGCCCAGGATATATGAGTACATCTGCTGAAGGTACTTTATGTACTCAAAATATGCAGGAGCTTAATATTAAAGTTAGTTGAATACGGTTGTCACTCTATTGAATAGTCTGTCACAAAGAAGTACAAATAATCAAAGTTTTATGATATTAATTTTTCCATGGTGTCAGGCAAGACTTGTTTTTTGGTGCTGAATGGAACTCACATGTTCACTACAAAAAAGTGTTTATGCAATGGGTTCCACGTACTGCATGACTGACTAGACAAGATTAACTGACAGTGGTCACATGGCCACATATTCAAATGAATTTCTTTCAAAACAAGAATCTAAAATGTCTTCTGTTTTTGTTTTTTTCCATTTACCATGTCTAATTACTCAGATTTTTTTCACCCAAAACCAAGAAATAAGAAAAGTCTGTCCTTACTCCTTAGTATATAAACTGTGCATTGTAGTGTATTTACAGCATTTACGGGAGTATTTCTTATCAGCTGTGTGCTGATGTGATAATTGGTGGTATTCGACATAAAACTATATTTAGAGTGTATAACTTCAGTATTCCTAATAAGCTGTGTGCCGATGTGATAATTGGTGGTATTCGACATAAAACTATATTTAGAGCGTATAACTTCAGTATTCCTACTAAGCTGTGTGTTGATGTGATAATTGGTGGTAACGGAGATACCAGATTGTTACAGCTGAATAATTCATTGCAGTCGGTAATCTCTGAGTCAGATCTTAATCCGACAGGATCCTTGACTACAGCACAGCGTGTCATGCCCACTTGAAGGTATTGTGTTAGGGATGCATTCTGGTGACCACACGCACCAGACCCCTGACACTAGTCGTGGAGGCATTGTGAGCCTCAGACAGATCTACATGTGCCGTATAGTATTAGTCACAGCTAGTTGCCTGTGAGCGGAGATAATATCGTGAAGAAATGAGCTACCCTGTGCTTGAGTAATCTTGATCCTTGATTCTCTTTGACATGGTATAAATTGGGTTTACATAAAAATCATAATAATAAGAATAACAATTATAATAAAAATAATAAAACTGCCATCATATAGCTGGAATAATGCTGAGTGTGGCATTAAACAACACACAGAATAATAATAATAATAATAATAACAACAACAATAATAATATAAAAAAAATGCCATCACATAGCTGGAATTAAATATAAATGCTGAGTATGGCATTAAACAACAAACAAATAATAATAATAATAATAATAACAACAACAACAATAATAATATAAAAAAATGCCATCACATAGCTGGAATTAAATATAAATGCTGAGTATGGCATTAAACAACAAACAAATAATAATAATAATAATAATAGAATATTTTTATAATAACCATAGTTATACTCTGTCATGGCATGGCAGATTATCTGTCCTGCAATCCCCACAGGGTAATGAGGGTGTACCCCCAGGTCCTCGCATACTGCACAAGTAGGTCAACACCACCGTTGACTGGGTCATTTCACCCTCTTTCATGTTGAGCCCTCTTTGAACAAATCATGTTTGATTTCTTACAAATTCCTGTCAATTCTTAAGATGCATTTCAATGACTGACTTGTAAAGACTGGATATAATTTATTGCCATGTTGACAGCAATTGATTTCTTTATGCTATTGACAACAGCAAGTGACGCAGGTAGGTCGCAGTGCTTGCTTATAGTATTGATCTTAACTCAGGCTTTTCAGAATGAAATAGACGAGTCAACGGTGTGACATTGTATGTGAACATTTCAAATATTCAGTGCTGACAAGTCAAGTGCTGTACACCTTTATTAGTGTTGTTATGTTGCAGGGCGAACAGTTTACTTTAATAAACAGCAAACACTTCATGTTGTTGAACTCGGTGGTTAGGGGGACTTGTCATTCATTACAGGAAAGACGAGAGAGAGGGTGGTGAGATTGGCCTTTGGACTGTATAATATTCTCCCCCCCCTCCCCCCCCCAAAAAAAAACAACATGTAACATTTTCCCTAAATAATGTACAAATTTATGTCATTTTTTAATTTGAACAAATAGAGCTGTCATTTTTTTATGCCTGCCCCTCCCATCCTGTATATCTCCAAGGCTCGCACATCGCTAAACCTACACTTACCCCTGGACCCATCCACAAGGTTTTTGTGATCTTAGATTACCTGCCCTTGATTTCCTTAAGCCAATTTGATTGGCTACGCTACTAGGTCTAACATAGCAAGCAGAATGAGAGTTACAAACCAGTCTCAATGTTGGGTTGGCTATATCAACAACATAGCTGCCAGTCACATGGCTTACGATAGAGTTTTTTAGAAATTCAACATTGAAAAACTGACTGACTCGCAAAAGAAAGCTGTCTTTTTTATGGAAAGTATGATTTCATGTCCATAAAAACTGGCAGTGGCTTTGGTATCTAGGCAATATGAGTTACCCCTCTTACCAATATTCTTTTTCCTTATCTTGACGTTTTACTGGTCAGTATGTCAATGGACCGCCTCCGTGGTCTAGTGGTAGAGTGTCTGCCCGGAGAGCGGAAGGTCTGGGGTTCGATCCCCGACCGCGTCATACCAAAAGACGTTAAAAGATGGTACTTTTTGTTACCCTGTCTGGCGCTCGGCATTAGGGGCTAAAACAAGGACTGGTTGGCGCGGAGTCAGTATACTGTGTCTGAGTGGGGTATTCATGTTAAACTGTGGCATGGTATCTCAGCACTATAAATCGGTATCAGTCCGGACTAGTACAAGCAGCCACACAAACACACACACGTACATGCATGTCGCTATATAAGTGCAATAATCTTGGACGCGACGTTAAACCCCATTTCACCTCACCTCACCTCAGTATGTCAATGAAAATCAAGGGCAGGTAATTAAAGATCGCAAAAGCCTTATGGATGGGTCTTGGGGTTAGTGTAGGTTTACCAGCATCCCAGCCCTGGAGATATCAAGGATGACTAATTAAGACAGACCTCCAAATATAGGGGCACTAGACTCAGTGGAAACTTGTCAGTCCCATCCAGTAAATTTGATTTAAATCGTTCAGACACAACTCCTCTTTTGGATCTATCTGCCATCCTCTTACCAAAGATGCCACTCCCAGCCTTGTTGATTGCTTATTCTAACCTGAATCATACTGCAATATCCTTTTTACTAGAATATCACTTGAACAGTTCAGAGCAGGGCAGCTCGTGTCATAACTAGAAGCAATCCACATTCCAATATTTTCTCCTTACTGTGTTCCTGCTTATCTCCTAGATCTGATCTCAAGCAACAGACCTGTCCAGGCACTTCAATCAAGTGACCAGCTCCCATCCTGCAAACATACTTTTGGTTCTCCATCTTTCCAATATAGAATTGGTCTTCAGCAACCCATGCTTGTCGCAAACGGCGACTAATGGGATCGAGTGGTCAGGTTTGCTGACTTGGTTGATGCATGTCATGATCGATGCTCATGATATCAATCATTGGATTGTCTTGTCCAGACTGGATTATTTACAGTCGTAAGCAGTGTGGCGTTAAACAACAAACAAACAAACAAATAATAGGAGGTCGGGTACCGGGGTAGTTATCCCAGGCCTAGTTTAGTTCCACTAGCATGATGACATATATTAACGAAATAAGACAGGCTAAACAGCGAGATGAGATTCTGTAAGTAGTTCATTCTCATTAAAATCAGATCTTAGTTCTTGCTACCGCTAAACAAAGATCTGAGGACCGACCTTGCGCGAACTTTGACCGACCAATGGAATGACCAATCAGAAGGCAGCTTTCTCAAGCTTTACGGCACAAATTTCAAATTGGCGACTACGCTTCGAAACATATTTGGACAAATTCTCACTTGAAAATTTGAAACTTGAACAAAAAAAACATTCTGGAATGGCTAAAAGATGGTCTAGATTGTAAAGATTCAGTCGTTAAACCCGTAACTATCGTTCGGAATACCCCATGTTATAGTTTTCGAGATTGCATGATTAGAAATCACAATCACTTTCATAATCTGGTAAGCGACGCACTGATTGGTCGGATGAAAGGTCGTTCTGACGTGACCCCTTATGGGATGTCTTCAGATCTTTGTTTAGCGGTAGCGAGAACTTAGATCTGATTTTAATGAGATTGTAAGTAGTTCCCCATGTTGGTTCTCCAGATCAGATTAGTCTCCAAGCGCCATGCTTGTTTTAACAACTGACTGCGCTCACAATGTGTGACTGGTTGATTGTCATCGTGCCCCGACTGGTTACCTGACCTAGACTTGATTATTTACAGATACAGATACAATCATTCTGACTCCTGCGTAAAACAACATTCACTTCCATCTATCAAGATACACATCTTCACTCCGTTACTTCACACTCACAAGGAGCAGGGATATCCTACAAATTCTAGATTCATACATAACCAATGGTTGTTTCTGGTCTACAGTCATAGAGTGAAGTGGAACTCAACAGCTCTTGAACTCCATGGCTACGTTATGTGTGGATGCAATGAAATATTTAACAGCTAACACGGGGTTCAACAAAGGCTGGATTCAAGGCCTTATCTGATGTACGAAACACCAGGCATCTATTGCCAGTACTCTTTGTCACCTTGACATCGTTGCTGAGTTTATTTTATGGGTCGTCCGTTGTCTGTTTGTCGACAGGATCCTGGATCAGGATCTGATTGGTTCCATGCCACGATGCATTTCACAGTGCCTGCTTGTATCTGTTGAATGTGTATGCAAAATTTCATTGAAAGTTGTTGATTCATTAAGATATTACATGTAGTGTGTATGTGTATGTGTGGTGTGTGTGTGTGTGGTGTGTGTGTGTGTCTGTGTGTGCGTGCATGCGTGTGTGCTCGTGTGTGTGTGTGTGTGACAATGTCTCCATTTGAAAAAAAAGACTCATGAAAAGTCACGGTCAAGGTCACCAGAAACACTTTCAGCACAGATTTCATGAGGTTTGCAAAATAATGTTTTGTATGATTAACATGTAAGAACATCTATAGATATAACTTCATTCATGAAAGCTTTCTTATATCAAGAAAACACACAATCAAAACAAAGTTTAACAATGGGCTAACATTCAAAACAAGCATGGATTGTTGAAGACCTAGTCTAACCTGGATCTTCACGGGGCTGAAAAATAATGTTTTGTATGATTTAGTGACTAAAATGTGAGAATATCTGTATGACTAACTTCATTTATGAAAGCTTTCTCATTTAAAGAAAACACATTTGGGTTTTTTAAGTTTAACAAAGGGTATACATTCAAAGCCTGTATGTGATACATGACTGAAGCTGTAGACTAAACTGCTGAACAATAGCTGTATACAGAGACCATATCATGTTCAGCGTCTATTATATGGTCTCTGCTGTATACCAATCACAGGCTAGGCCTGGTCCATCAACAACCAAGCAGCTAGCTGCCATTCATTGTGGAGGATGCAGCTTTGAGTTGTTCCTGAAAAGTTTATTTGATTTTGTAGCAATTTATTGAATAGAATACCATAACAAGGTAAAATAGATTCATTTCTAATATATATTTACATGTAGCAACTTTTGTGGCCTTTTTAGGTCCATTGTCCCAAAGTGTTTGATCCAAGCATAGGAATAAGGTTTATATCATCCAGTAATTCTACCCATGCATAGGCATTATAAATCTTCCTCAAATGTTTTTTAATGGGACAGTTTTTATTTTCTACATTGATTTATTTGGATAGCAGGGAGTATCGCAATATAAAACATAAATATTTATATATGGACTAGAATAGTTTATGATTGCGTGTAGAAGAGTTTTCAGTTGTTTTCAAAAAGCATATTTTTGTAATATCATTTATGTACAAATTGAATCCTGTAATTTAAATAAAACATATCTTCCAAATGTATAAACAGGTTTTATATTAATTCAAAGGCAAAGATATATGAACTTGAATCTCTTCAAAAAGACATTTGCTAAAATCCAGGTATAGGTCTCAGTCATAGTAAATGAAGCATAATGTATTCTTCATAACTGGGGGTGGCACGGGTGGCCAAGTCGTCTAAGGCGTCGCGATTCGCTGTGCAGAGTTGCGTCCCATGGGCACGCCGGAAACCTATGATTGTGGGTTCGAATCCCGGTTCGCCCCGATTATGTTTCTAGGTTATCAGCACCATACCCGTGCTCGTGGGTTTCACCGAAGTGGTAAACGTCTGAGACCAGCATCACTTCGGGATTTCCTCCCACATTAAGCTGACATGCTGTGATATAACTGTAATACTGTTAAAAGCGGCGTAAACTCACTCACTCATAACTGGGAGATTGTGTTAGGACCTAAGTGGTTCTGACACTTTTAAATCTGAAATTATAACAGAAGGGGCGTAACTTGTAATAGCCACTGGTGGCACTATGATGAAGCCATGAAATTCCAGCCTAGTTCGGCAAGGGTGGAAACTGGACTTTTATAGTCAGTTAATGCCCTTGCCTCAGGAAGATGAGTTCTTACGACTATGGTGCTTATCTCAATGTGATCAACTCTGAAGACATTCAACATAATACATATATTTCAATAATTGGTTTTATTCAATTGGAAACAATCTTGCTTCACAAATATAGTGATAAATGTGGTGATGTATTGAGGTCAATTTTCATCATCTCAACCATTAATGTCATTCCCAAAGTGGGAATTTGTAACAGCAAAATATCTAAGACAGAATGATATACACTGATTTTTATGCAAAAATACCACCATCCTTGGAATGATGCAGCTATCATCCAGAGGTTTTTTTATATCCTCACGTACTGTGTTTTCAAGCCCCTAAGAAATATTTCTCCTTACATGTCTAGTAACAATCGCAATACACTACAATTACATGGATAGTCAAATGACCACATGTTGTCTATTTATCTTGATAATGCCTGGCCAAGCGAAACGAGTCAATCAGGAGCCATCTTGTTACCGTCACCTTATTTCAAAACCCTCCATGACAGTCGAGTTGAAAATTGATCCACAACATGATAAGTCACATGACATTACAGACGGGAAGTTTACAAATAGCTGCCGATACATCATAGGTGCATAGATTGTTCTGATGCAAAATCAGATCGTTTGATTAAAATGTGCATCACTGAAAACGTACGTTTTGAGGTATGTTTTCATTACATTTTGAATATCTGACTTTGTGTAGCTTAATTCGTAACAAAACTTCAGCGACAAGAGGTGAACAATTTGATGTCTTCAGTAAGCTTGGAAGCATCTACCTTGATTACATCATTAAGCATGTGGTTATGTATTGTTTAGTGGCTCAAAAAGAGATGAGACTCAAAAACATGTTATGTGAGGATATTAGTGAGAGAAACAAATAAATTGGCAACATAAATACAATCTGTATAAGAAATAAATACCAAACACAGATTGGAAAATGAGTCCATCATGTCCGTCATGATGAGGGTTATTGCATGTTGTATTGTTGCTGGGGTTACCATTGCCATTGTTACCGTTGCTGGGGTTACCATTGCTGGGGTTACCATTGCTCATCACCCATTGCTGGAATTGGTTACATCAATAAGCAACATAAGATAATTCTATTGTAAGTTTTGAAATATCAGAGAAACAAAACCCTGTTTTCAGATACAAGCATTTTTTTAAATATAAAAAAACCAAGGGGTTTCTAGCATGCTTTTTGTAGTTTCATAAGCACTTGATTCAGACATGCAATCAACAGTTTGGCTGTATGTCTGTCATATGTACACGTTTAAAATACAATTCTGTATATTGCAGAGACAAATGCCATTTCTTCTTGACTGAGGTGTATTCCGTCTGCCTGAACGTTCTTGTCTCAGAGACAATATATGTATATAAGCATAAACTATTCACAGATGTACAAGTGCATTAGGATAATTATCTCTGTGACACAATATGTGTAACATTTCATAGATTGGTTTATCTTGACATCAGACTACTTTAAACACTGCTCAACACTTTGGCTTTATCATATCAAGACCATCTGTCTTAGGTTTCTCTGTTGCTTCCAAATCAGAAAATATCCACAACACTCTACTCCAATATTTTCTATCATGTTGCATAACATAACAGAGGATATTCATATTTTCTTGTCAAAAAATCTCCAGTGACCCGACAAAATTCATCTTATTTCTTTTAGAATTTAGCATGATAATTTTTTACTACTATAAAAGAACATTTTGCCCTTTTTGGCTTACTTGGAATTAGAAAGTGTAAACTACATGAGAGACACAGTGCAAACTAATGTTTCTGTTGCCATCCCTTGATAATAAGATATTGCCCAAGTTTAGCCTCTTGGGAGAAACACTATTGATCCCTGAAAAATATTTCAATTAAAATATCACATTGACCCTTCTCAGTTTACATGGATAAGAAATAAAATATTCATATTTGACATTTCATAAGATATCGATTTCTATTACTTGACAATATAGTATCTCTCTTGGTTGACAATTACAACATTTTAACCCAAGGTACGTCTGAATAACAAAATTCAAAAATTCAGTAATTGGTCAGAGCCATTTTTTCGAAGTCAAAATCAAAATAGTGGCAAAATGTTAGTTATGTTTTAATAAACATTAAAGACAAATATGTAGCCAAGAACCTGCACAAAGTAATGTGGTAAAGAGGTTACCATTACCATATAACAGGTCAAGGTCAAATGAATTGCCCTTTAACCTAAAGAACATGCAGGTCAAGGTCAAGTTGCCCTTAATGAAAGTTCAAAGTGGTAACCCTGCAATTTAAAACAAAACAAAACAAAAACAGCACATATGCACAACCAAGTTAAAAACAAACAATAACAATGATAAAAGATCATAGTTGAGAACTGGAAAAATAGCATACATGGAATATATGTATCACACTTGGCACTGTTCATGAATCAATGAGTTAGCTGCATTTTCAAACTTCTAAGCTCTACATAATACACATACTTCACAACACTGAACACTTGAAACATATTTGTAAACATATCTGTCAACAGTCACATTTCTTATATAAAAAGGTTTTCTTGCCCAAATATAATTAACCAGACAAGAATGGTTTATGCTGAAATATGTTTTAATGCAGTTAATATAATTCACAAACGTGTCTGTATTTATATTGTCATATTTGAGCAGATAATTTTTAAATTAAAAAAACAAACCTACATACTTGCTTGAAATAGGTAAGTAATAAAACTCATGACACCACTAGTTGTAATATCAAGACTTAACTGCACCTTCTGAGATCACAGTTTGGCAACACTATTTTAACAGCATGACAACCATTAGTCCAGACATTCTAGGTCATTTTTTCACTCAACTTAAAACAAATTGGAACAGAATATATTTCACCATAATGCATTTCTAAAAGGTGCTAAAAACAACATACTTAAAGTCCCAAGCAATCCCAGTCTAGGAAAAATATTTATATTTGCACAATCCAATATGGCCACCAATTATCAATATGACTTCCATATTTCAGATGAAGTTTGATCTTTTTATGAAAAAAACATGTGCTGTATTACTAAATAGCAACATTATGTTTCTAAAAAAGATATTCACAACTACTAACGTTTTTGACTGTTGATAAATCTACAAAAATTCAAGATGGCCACCAATTTCAAGATGGCCAACAAGTTTCCCTAAATGTGTGTTTAGATTGTTGGATCTTTTAACTCTTTTAAGAAATGCATTGCCTGGACTATATGGTGATAATACTGTAATTGCAATAAATACTATATCAACAATGTAACAACTGTTATAATACTATTGCAACACGTAAAAACAATTATAATTACATTGCAACAATGTCACAACTATTGCAATATTATTGCTTTAACTGATAAATTACAAAAGTTATTTCACCAATGATTTTTATGATGACATTGTTATTGCAATACTATTTGAACAATGTAACATCTACTGAGATGCTATTTGAACAATGTAACATCTACTAAGATACTATTTCAACAATGTAACAACTATTGCAATATCAAAATATAATATTTCAATACTAATAATGTCCATAATGATCAGTTTGAAATCATCAAATGTACCATTCTTATGATCCATACAAATGTGTGACATATCATTTGAAAATGCAGCTAATAAATTCAAATGCAAACAAAAAAGTACTTTGCTCTTCTTATTTTGAGAGCATTTATGGTATTGACAATGATTGACTGATTGACTGATTGACAAGTGGTCAATGAAGTTGTATCACAGACAAAAGGCTTCCACCGGGCTAATGTCACCCTGTCAGAATAACAATATAACAATCGGCACATCACACCAACAGTTTGTGTATCGCAGCAGCAAGGTTCTCTACACGTATCACAGTGCACTATGTCCACAATGGATGGATAAGCGGTACTTCTTTACAAGACAGCAGAGAAATGTACAGACGCACTGGAGGAAAATACCATTAATTGGAAGAAAATGCCCACTCTGCCAATTGTAGGACACAGGTGATGAATTTCACTATTTGTTTATGTGTCCTCATGGTTTTATGTAGAGAATAGATGCAGAAAAAAAATATATAGAAAAAAATATAATATTATTCATAGTAGCTACAGCACATCATGAGCACTGATGGGTGTCTGTTATTTCATCCATCAATAATGACCGCTGTCCACATGATCATTGATTCATTCCAGGCTCTAAAGTAATAATCAACAACGTACAGTACACTACATCATATCATTACTCTTCAGGGCCCTCATATTGCCTGCAAGGACCCTGGACCCCTAGTTTTGTAAGTCAAGGTGAAACCATGTGTGCTTCATAGAAGAGAGAAACAACTCATTCATAAATATTCTTATATTAATCAAACATGTATGAAATGAATTCACCCTAACAGCTGAAGATGGTACATTGAGAAAACAATCTAAGTTATGTAAAATAATCACAATAAACTTCAAACCTGGGAAGAATGTTTCATAAATGTTTGTACAAACTTTCTGCTGTGTTCTGTACCTGATCTGACTGCTCGGAAAAGATATTTATGACATTGTAATACTGTTTTCATGTACCTACATTTTGTATTTATATAATCAATACTTGAATTGTACTTCTTATGTCACTGCTAGCAACCTGAGTGTAAGTAAGTTCAGTTCAGTCCAGTCCAGCTAACTCAACATATTATTATATATTATTACATATTATTACATATTATTACAAACACTAAGGTCATAGGGGGGGTACAGGTGGCCCAGTCGTCTAAGGTGCCGCGATTCGCTGAGCAGAGTTGCGTCCCTTGGGCACGCCAGAAACCTATGATTGTGGGTTCGAATCCCGGTTCGCCCCGATTATGTTTCTAGGTTTGTCAGCGCCTTACCCATGCTCATGGGTTTCACCGAAGTGGTAAACGTCTGAGACCTGCATCACTTCGGTCTTTCCTCCCACATATAGCTGACATGCCGTGATGTAACTGGAATACTGTTAAAAGCGGCGTAAAACCCAACTCACTCACTCACTCACAAAGGTCATAGAATTATGAAGGTCCTGTTAGCATATATTGCAAATAAGCTGATTATTGCCAAATATTTCGAAATGTCATCCCACAATTTAAACATATTCAAGAGCTCCTTCACTAGTTTGTATATCAAAAAGTTGAATATCAATAACAAAACAGAATTCTTAACATATCATAACACATTTGATATTGTATAACTCATTAAGTACTGTTTACTCCAGTTGATAGTGTTAAACAGAATATGTGCTAACATAAGTACTTGTCTTGGTTTCACAACAGGTTCTATATTATCTCTGTGACTCAAGTCTCGACTATTTAACACTTACATACGAAATAAAACTATTCTATTTAATAAACAACTACTCTAATATTGAATATAAATTCTGATGATGTTAAACGAGTATAGCACTAAGTTATGCCCGGGATGCAATCTATATCATAAAACATTATAAGGCCAGACTTCTTTAAAACTTGGTTGACAAATCTGCAGACTTAAAAAAAAAGGAAAAGATAAAAAGAAATATGTATATACACATAAAAAACATGTAAAAATATAATATATGAAACCAGAAATAAGTAAAATGTTAAAATCAACTCATTCACGAAATTTGTTGAAAACTTATCTTAAAAACTCCCGCCTCCACTTTTGTTTTTCCTACCTACTCAACATTTTGAGGGAATGAAACAAATATATTTGAAATTTTAATTCAAAAATATACAAACAACCTTCCGACAGGACAGAAATCTGTAAATGACCCCAAAGTCTGACCTAATGGGTTATGGGCAAACTTTTCAACTTTCCTTTCCTAATATACAGTGTAACACTGTCAAACAAGACAGTACCATTTCCAGTGAAATCGTCTGGATACGAAACTCGCCAGATTAATGGAGCTTGAGTTGAAAGGGTTTCTGGAATACTGGAGTCTGACTGTACATACAAACGAGGTAGGGAGATCATTGTGCAGAGGAACTGACTAAATTTATCTGAAAAGTAATAATGTATGAGTAACAACTGATTTATGTTCTAATCATTAAATACAGATCCTATTATTATCATCAACATAAAATTGGTAAAGTTTGTTTGTTTTTTGTTTAACGCCGCACTTAGCAATATTCCAGCTATATGTAAGTATCTGATCTGTAAGTAATCGAATCTGGACCAGACAATCCAGTGATTGACAACATGAGCATCGATCCACGCAATTGGGATCGATGACATGCATCAACCAAGTCAGCGAGCCTAACTACCCGATCCCATTAGTCGCCTCTTACGACAAGCATTGTCGCCTTTTATGGCAAGCATGGGTTGCTAAAGACCTATTCTACCCCAAAATTGCTAAAAAAATAGATACTCTGAACGACACACGTTATCATCATTTTCTAAATTGCTATTCACATCAATATAATTGTATACAAAAACTAATAAACAATGTGAATGTCATACTTATTGATATTGCTGGATTTAACAGAGTATGACATTGTTAGTGAAATTTTACAAAATACTCATCATGAGCTTATCTCAATCAATAACAAAATATTACCTAGATAGAGAAGAAAACTAAAATCCTATATGTCTAACTCATTGATATCACAATAGGTCAATGTGACTGCTTGCACTTGATAAATGCGATTATTATTACATGTTTTATCAATTTTTAAACAGTATAATATTTTGTTATAAATGCATGACATTATGTTTAAACATTTACCTGATACAAAATCAAACTATAGAAAAGAGTTGAAAAAAATAAAATCTGCCTACAATGGTTTCAAAAATAATAATATCAAAACATACTAATATCTCATATTTATGTTTAATTTTCAGATAATAATTTCTAGGTACATTATATTACGCATGGTATAAACATATACTGAAGGAAAGAAATAAGGGAACATTATAAGCACAGATTACTGCTATGTTAGACATATTGCCTTGTATAACAAACAAGATCAAGACGAAGTGTTAGAATTGACACTACCCAGCTTAAGAGGATCTTGTCCTCTCAGCACTACGACTGTCCTGACTCCCACACTCTAGGACAGACTGACCATAGTGACAAGCTCAGTGTACAGGTACATAATGGTAGTCAGACAAACAATTCCCTGCCTAACTGCTGCCCTACTTCTGTCCATCAGTACAAGACTATTAGTAAACTAATGACATGTTTACCAAGTGGCATCAGACACGTCTTGCTGAAACTTCTAGTCCAGATGATGAAGGCACCATAAACCTGCAGCTAGGGCCAGACAAGAGGAGGTGGGTATTCCTATCTGTAGAGTTAAAAAAACACAGGAATTAGCATTATGAAATTTGAAAATGTTAACTCTAGCTTGACATATAAGTTGGAGGCAATGTCATTTTATAGTTTTACAAAATACTCAGATGTAATATTCAACATTCTACCAGGCACATTAGAAGATCACACACACAGGACACTGCATTCACAAGGTTTCACTGTTCCTAACAATACCTTTCACACAACTTGTTCCTTTTCAACAAGTTTTGTTTTTCCCCACATGAACAATACTTGTCTGTAAAGTTTGGAAACTTCTTTTACTGGGATTAATATGTTTGAAGATTCAGGAATATAGTCAGGGAGCAATAGTTATGACCATTTGTGAATCTGGGAATCTCAACTTGTGGATACTGGCAGGGATAGAAATGTATCTGTTCAAAGTATGCTACAGGTCACTCCTAAAGATGTTTGTTGTCCAAGTGTGCCACCGGGCACTCCTAAAGATGTTTGTTGTCCAAGTGTGCCACCAGGCACTCCTAAAGATGTTTGTTGTCCAAGTGTGCTACCAGGCACTCCTAAAGATGTTTGTTGTCCAAATGTGCCACCGGGCACTCCTAAAGATGTTTGTTGTCCAAGTGTGCTACATGGCACTCCTTAAGACGTTTGTTTTCCTAGAGTGTGTCCAGTTTCCTAGTTTCCTAGTTTCATCTTATTCAACAAAACCACACTGACATGGGCTCCATCTTCAAAAACAATCTGATGAAAGCCAATGCACTATGATTGCAGTCTTGACAAGTATCTCTTAGATAAGCATGCACACTTTCATTCATGTAACTTTAGTAGTTTCTGAGAAAACTTGTCCCCAATTCACGCAGTATGCACTAAGTTGTAGGCCAGGGCAAGGGCCATAACTCTATGAATTTCCAACACCAATTTTAGAACTCATTTGAGACCATGACTAGTAACATTAGTGTGTAAAATTTCATTTGTCTGACTTAAAAAGTTTTGAGAAAACTTGTCCCCTTTGAGAAGTGGACTGACAGATGGAAGGACAGAAGGACGGACAGATGGAAGGACAGAAGGACGGACAAACTCTGATCCTATATCCCCCACCTCACTTCGTGGCGGGGGATAATAATAGGGCTGGGACAAGTCCAAATTAACTACCCAGGTACCCACCCCCTATTACCCGACCCTACCCGGGGACCCACCCCCTATTACCCGACCCTACCCGGGTAACAACCCCCTATTACCCGACCCTACCCGGGTACCCACCCCCTATTACCCGACCCTACCTGGGTACCCACCCCCTATTACCCGACCCTACCCGGCTACCAACTATAGGTCTCAAGAGTTAGGTACAAAATGTCCAATTGGAATTTTTTTACCATAGCCCTGGCAAAACATTATTCATGTATTAAACAATCTGGTCATGCATACACTGAAGTTGACATAAGTTATATCTTTATTCAAAAATATGAAAAGTCAGAAGGAATGGGTGCATATTCAGAAATGCAAACATTAGTGACTTGTAATATAACCATAGAGTTACAGATAATTTTTGTCATTAAACAATATATCACATGACTTTACCACGGGTCCGGGTAGTCCGGTGGGTACCCAGGTCCTACTCAGTACCCAGCCGACCCAGGTACCTGGTTTACTATCCTAGCCCTAGATAATAAACTACACTCTGTCTGTTGAACTTATTTCAACATGACAAAAACAAATAAAAAACAATCAATTCTTGAGTTAACAACACCAAAAAAACAAAAGTAATTTAAACTAAAAAAAACACCCATCAATGCCAAATTGATGTCACCTTATCAACTTTGATCATTACATAAAACATCGAGTTTAAAAATACCCCATATCATGATTAAAGATTTATGGCACCAAGATTTATAGGCTCAAGCCAAGCAGTTGCTACGATCATGACACTGTTTATTTGGCACTGGAGCTGCCAATCTCAATCTAGCCAGATCACAATTATGACAGCTTTACAATGCTGAAATCTGCACTGTTTAGCCAAGCAGGTGATTATTTTCTCATAAATCATCCCCAAATGCCACAATAGCCAATTGATTTTTGTTGCTTGTAAACAGCATGTGCTTCTTAAGGAGAAATCCGTTTCACCTTGGTGAAAGGCGATCATATCGTCTGTGATAGTGTCAGCGCAGTTGATGTCAAACACGTGCTACACTTCACATGCAGTGACCAGCTCGTGGTTCAATAGCACTCCAAAGTAACCAATGACAAAAAATGCCTCAAAATCAGCTGGTACAAATTTCTGGTACAGAAGGGTACCGTATTCAACGTAATAAGTGCCCTGCTCTAATAAGCGCCCATGGCGATACTCGCTAATATATTGGCTAGTGAACAATCCCAATTAGCACCCCTTCCGATTGTTCAATGTATACAAGACTTATTTATTCGTGTATAATACATGTGTTATATGCATCCTTAATTCTGGAAAAATATATCTGTCGAATATAAACATTTCAGGCTGTCAGCATAAACCACAAAATTTACGATCTTTCAACTCTGTTGTTTTTCACCAAAATAATATTCTATTAAGAGCCCCCATTCTAATTTTGAGCGCGCCCTGGGCGCTTATTATGTCAAATACGGTATATGTTTTCTCTTTCCCCTATATTTTTTTCTATTTTGTGATTTTTAAATTGTGGTCTAAATTTTGTGTTAAGAAATTTGGGGAATTGTTCAAGAAGTTCCAACAAATGCATAAATTCTCCTGAAATTCTCAACAAACTGAGTTAAAACGTCAATGAATCTAAAATGTTTTTGATAATAGTAAGTGAGTTTGGTTTTACACCCTTTAGTAATATTCAAGCTTGAATATCACGGCGGGGGACATGAGAAATGGGATTCACACATTGTATCCATGCAGGGGATTGAACCTAGATCTTTGGCGCAAACACAAACCATTAGGCTACCCCACAGCCACTTTTCAATAATAGTTGCTTGGCAGTTATATACCCCAATTACTCTACTGTTTTCTGTGATATCCACTAGCAAGTATGGACTGTCATGTAATATTATATGTTTCGGTCTTACTGAGTAGGGTACCCTTATAAAGATTACCTGCAGACTGGTTTAGAAATTATTCAGGGGTGCTTATTGAAGCAGGGTGCTTAATACAGCGATACACTACTTCTCAGGATTATGTAAAAAACATAAAACTAAATTATTTTGGGACATATTTTCAATGGAAATAAGAATTCTTAGCTTACAAAACAAATTATTTCCAATTGAATTATCTGCATTCATCTAAACTTAAGTAATCAAAATAACATTTTTATCATTATGGTTGGTTGGTTGGTTGTTTAATGCCGCACTCAGCAATATTCCAGCTATATGACGGCGGTCTGTAAATAATTGAGTCTGGACCAGACAATCCAGTGATTAATATCATGAGCATCGATCCACACAATTGGGATTGATGATATGCATCAACCAAGTCAGCGAGTCTGATCACCCGATCCTGTTAGTCGCCTCTTACGACAAGCATTGTCGGCTTTTACAGCAAGCATTTATAAATGTCTTTAAATGGCATTTAGAAGTGATACACAAAAGGAAGAACATTTATTGATGTCAATTCTTTATTATAAGTAACACAATGATTTGGAGTATATACTTACTCCTTCATCAGGTGAAAAAATACTATGAGGCAGAGAACACATACGTACCTGTAGGAATAAATAAAAGTAATAAGATAACAAAGGTGGAAACCTAACAAGGGAAGCAAACAGTTACTTGACGCTGATAGGTGATTAGCAATGGACAAATGGAAGCCAACACTTAACACTTAATTAGCGCTGATGGTTGATACCGATGGAGAACTGGAAGATAGGACTTAAATTATCAGTGATACCACCTGATGAAGGAGTAAGCATATACTCCGAAACTTTGTGTTCCTCATAATAAAGAAGTTGACGTCAATAAATTCTCTTCATTGTGATTATTATTTCCCAGCTAATCAGGATTTGTTCCTGAGCTTGTGATTGTGTAAACAAAGCAGAATAATCTCCATTAACTAGTCTCACTTACGTACATAAGTACCGGCCAGCGTGTACTGACACACACAGCTTTCAATGAGGTTGTTGTTCTCCATGTTTGCCAATTTGCTGCCAATGCATAATAGCCATTCGTGGGCATGGCCCAGGTAACACTGTTAACTAGCCCAGCTATTCAATTTGGTGTCCACTTGGCGAAGACATTCGACGCGATTTCTATGGAGGTGACATGTGTATATACACACATGGGGACTTGGCTTTGTCAAATTTGGACAAAAAATGAAACCATTTTAGCTTGTTTAATCATAAAAGGAACACCTCACTCAACAAAATCCACCTAAAACCACCCCAGAGAAAATAAGAGAAAAAACGGACGAAATGACCTGAAAATGGATTAAAGATATGTACAAAAGGGGTAAATTCCCTGGTTTGTTTGGTCACATACTCCCACAATAAAGGGGGCCTAGTTCAAGGGGCATGAGGCTCTGCGGAATTGGCAGTCAAAGCAACTTTAAAGTCGTGAATACTCCACCTTGTTTGCATTTATTACATTTTTAGGATAAAAAAGTTAATGATTTCCCCTTCCCAAAATAAAAAAAATGAAAAAAGAACATAAAATATATATATACTGGAACTGAACTGTCAAATGTACAATGGGCCACGAGGCCTAAACAACTGTCTATCTGATTTCCCCAAATGACATCAAGACAAGGCTCCTATCTTCAGGGCTCGACTTCAAATGGGCACCCAGTTGAGGAAAATAGCCCTTAAATAGGATTTCTCTTTTTAACTTGTTTGTTTGTTAATACCTCACACAGCAATATTCCAGCTATATGTCGTCAGTCTGGCAATAATCGATCCTGGACCAGACAATCCAGTGACTGATATCTCAGCATCTATCCACACAATTGGGATACAATAACATGCATCAACCAAGTCACCAAGCCTGACCACCTGATTCTTTCCGTCGCCCCTTACAACAAGCATGGTTTGCTGGGGACCTATATTCTTACCTGGAATACCCCAAGGTCAACTTCTTTAGATGACATTACAGGACATTCTCACAAGCCAAATCTTGTATTATCACTTACTTTGTATTGTCATATTGTTCTGTCTTGTGATCTTGGCTTGGAAAATGTCACTTTCAATGTAAACTTGTGGTTGAATTTTTAAAACAGTCCTTTAACAACAACATGGTCTTTTTATTCTGTTTGTTCTGCTCACTTTCTATACAAAACTGCTTTGGAATTATATCCTTAATTACTCAACATGGGGAATTAACACATTTTACATCATCTTCCTGAAGCAAGGTAGCTACAGACTGTAAAAGTCCACATTCCACCCTTGCTGAACTAGGTTGGAATTTCCAGGCTCGGTCATAACGCCACCGGTGGCTGTTACAAGTATTGTCCCTCCTATGTCCCGAATATTGACCAATCAGGTCCCTCCCTCATATTAAATGCATTTGATTTTAACAATTGGTGGTACCCAGTCAAGATGATCTGATCGATAATCAAGATCTTTATCATAATATTATGGCACACATGCTCTGCAAATCCTGCAGTTGACTGAAATCTGCAAGGCAGTCACCATGTAGCTTACGAACCGGATGTCGATTTCATTACACTGTTTTGATTGGACTATAGAGGAATTATTTTTGGGTGGTCAATTAAGGAATTGTCTTTGTAAACTTGGGTTCGGAGATGTATGGCGGTTCCAAATGTATGGAAACCGAAAGGTTTTTCTTGATATGTTTAAACAACATTTGAAAGACAATTTTCAGCAGATCTGGCATAGCGAACTTCTTGCAAGTTAAAAAATGTCATATTATGCTTGTTTTAACACTTATGTTAAATGTGAACCTTATTTGTCATTCTTAAATTCGCAAAATATGAAAACAACCCTCACAAGATTCAGACTGAGTCTGAGTTGTCATACTTTGGAAACTGAGAATGGATGTCATTATAAAATCCAAGGAAATTTAAGAAAATGCAAACTTTGTAAATTAGACTGTGTTGAAACCGAGTACCACTTCCTGCTTATTTGTCCATTGTATGTCAAGTTACAGCAACTATATCTCAAAGCAAAGTTCTATTGTCATCCAAACGTCCATAAATTTAATATGCTTCTGTCACCACCAGATACATATATTATTACAAATCTAGCAAAATATCAATATTATGCAAATGAAGAAAGAAATGCGAAACTGAACGCTTAAAACCTGTCTGTACTCAACTTTTGCACACAAAGGCCTGTGGCCTATATGTGTTGGAAAAAAAATGATTGATTGGACTATGCATAGACTCATTAGTCCAGCCAAAATATATCTCCTAGTTCCAGCCTAGTTTGGCAAGGGTGGAAACTGGACTTCTATAGACAGTTACTCCCTTGCCTCGGGACCAAAGAGTCTCTAAAGTCATTGATCCTGACCCCCCAATCCCATGAGTTGTTTATATTTGCCAATGAGGTCTAATCCATGGATTAGAAAAAATGAAAGATGAAATGAAACTAAAAACAAGACAAGAATGTCAAATATTAAATCTTCTATATGGGAAGCAAACATTCTACATGCTTAATATCAACAAAGTTATTAGTTTGGAAACATGATTCAGAAACTCAAGCAAACAAACTGTAAAAAACATAAACTAGAAAAAGGCTAGTCTGACCTACAACTCTGTCTATGAGTCTCCATGAACTACACTGTTGACAGTGGTACTTCAAGTGACCACAACAAGAAAAGTTGACACTTGAAGTGCCTTGTCTCACAATGGATAGGCAAAGTCAACAAGTCCAGTCCAGACACTTGACCTGTGTGGCGATCAGTATTGACATACTCGTCAAAACAAGATGCTTCAATGTTCTACACTTTGACCTTGATTAGAAATGAAAATTCAAACTTAGTGTTCTCTTACGTAGGTTGACTGATAAGTTCCGAGCCTCAAATAGAAGCAATTGCATAATCGGGAAACCCTTTGTTGGGGGCATTACATGATGTCATAGAGGTATATCCACAAAAAATTCAGTCAATTGAGCAAATTGTTTTGCTGTGACAAGTAAGTAAAATCAGTACGGGTTTGTGATCTTCAGAAGATGGACAAACTTGAGGAATGTGCAGTGATCAAGTACGAGCAGAACCAGGGCTTAACACCAAAAGCCATCCATGAAGATATGAGTACAACACCAGGAAGGGATGCCCCTTCCTAATGAGTGAATGAGTGAGTGAGTGAATATGGTTTTACGCCGCTTTTAGCAATATTCCAGCAATATCACGGCGGGGGACACAAGAAATGGGCTTCACACATTGTACCCATATCGGGAATCGAACCCGGGTCTTCGGCGTGACGAGCGAACGCTTTAACCACTAGGCTACCCGACCGCCCCACCAAGAGGTAGGCAGCAGAGTTTAAACGTTGCAGGGAGAGACTTGAAGATGACCCCCATAGTGGAATTCCTGTCACGTCACCAGAAAAGATTGTCCAGAGAAGCCTTGATATGGTGATGACTGAGTGTCATGTTGCTAGTTCAGTAGACATTTCCCAGGAGAGAGTGCATTCCAGTATCATAGAAACTTTGTTAATGTAATAAAGTATCAGCTTACTCCGCTCAACATCTGTCACTGACATCTGATAAAAAACGCAACAGGCACAACATGTCTCATGACAATCTAGTTCTGTTTGAAGCTATTCCAGGAAGATTCTTGCAACAATTTGTGACTATGGACGAAACCTGGATTCTCCGCTTCTAAACAAGTCCAAACAACAATCAAAGTAGTGGAAGCATCTGACATCACCACCTAAGAAGACAAAGACTTTCCTTTCTGCTGGAATTTTTATGGCATCCATGTTCGTGGATGCCATCTTGGTGGACGATCTTCCAAAAGGCCAGATGGTAGACAGAGCATAATATGCTGCACTTTTCAGGCAATTGTGTGATGAAATTAAGATTTAGAGACGTGGGAACCTGGGAATTGGTGTGCTCTTCCATCAGGACAATACGCCAGTGTACAAGTCAGTCATTGACTTAGAGACGTGGGTAGCTGGGAATTGGTGTGCTCTTCCATCAGGGCAATATGCCAGTGTACAAGTCAGTCATTGACTTAGAGACGTGGGTAGCTGGCCATGGCTGCAATCCATGAGTGTGGTATCGAGCGCCTTCAGCACCCACCATATTCACCAGATCTGGCTCTGCCTGTTCCATCTGTTCCCAAACATGAAGACAGCTCTATCCGGAACACGTTTTGAATTGAATGATGGCTTGAATGCAGCTGTGGAGTTTGATAAAATCCTGCCAACATTGTTGACAAAAGTGTATTAATGTCGAAGGGAATTATATAATTCATTTTTAATGTCTTTGGGTTAAGTCTATCTGTGTGAGGCTCAGAACAGGGTAGAAGATCTTATATATATTTCAAGCTGTTTCACTTTTAAAACATACAACATAGAGTTATACACAAGAAGACATTGTATTAAAAAAAACACCAGACATAAGGAGATTGTGCATGCTCTGGTGATGTGCTCCATTCCAGATTGCTTAGTATATAACTTTGTATTGATTTTGAAGGTTTTTACAGTGGTGTTGCCTTATAGGTTGGGGTTGCTCTATAAACATTGATACACTGTAACCATCTAAAACTTTTAGTTGACATGCCAAGATATTTCTGCAATGTGAGTCCAAACCAAACTCACTCACTCACCCCACTGGGACACTAAACATACAGCAGGCAACAAGACAAGCATATAAGTCAACATAGCATGTGTTACATTGTGAGCAGATGCCCTGTGACAAAATATACACATGATTCATGTCATTGTTACTTACTATTTTTCTACAGATTTTACAAACTGCAAAATTATGCATTAACAGCGTATACATTATTAATCAGGCCTTATTGATCAGGAACATCTCTTAGAAAGTACAGTATGTAAGTAAGGAAGTGTGTATGCCTGCTCCATATGACTGGGTGAGGATTAGGCAGCAGTTACGACAGTCGACAGTTATATCACGGCAACCATCAACCACTGTGACCCTATGTAAGTCGGCTACCAATTACAATCACAGGGACACTGGGAGGCAAGTGTGAGTGATGGCTGAGAAGTACCACACTCCCTTGCTGACTGTCCCGGGACCACCCCCCTCCCCTTCTAACACTGAAATACACTACTGGCCTATATCTAGGACTGTTTTCAGCAAAACAAACTGACATTGTCACCAGCTACGTTTATTTTTCCTGTTCTTGTCATCTTTGAACTGCTTCTATGGTGCAGTGGTGCATAGGTTGGTGCTTTGATCCCTGGCTGCATCATACTAAGAGATGTTAAAAGATGGCACTTGTTGTAACCCTGCCTGGTATTCGGCAAAAGGGGCTAAAACAAGGAGTGATCAGCTTGGAGTCAGGATATTGTGTCTGTACTATACGTAACCATATAAACAATTGCGTGCAATTATTCTGGGAAAGGGCCTCCCTACATAAATGTATTCCTTGATGACTAAAATACTAGAATACAGTATTGGACTACCACTGGACTTGGGAATATTTAGGATTTTGGTTTGTTTTTTTTCAAATGGAAATAAAAATTTATGATGATGCGGGCGGTGCCTGAGAACCAAGACTATTATTTCTTTTAGCCTTAGACTAAGTTCGTTCACCTGTGCTCGATCACTGACAACAAATCTTTGGTGTTTGGTTTTAATAAGCGCCCCTTGTCACTTTTCAATGCACCCATGGTGGCTATTAAGGCGAATATTGAATAAACCCTAGTCATTTTCAAACCAATGCAACAAAAGTGTCTTGTAATACGTGTCATATTCATATCCTATAAATGGAAATTCAGTCCTCATAAAGCATGGCCAGTTTTAATAAGTATTCCGTTCAGGAGAATGATAAGTGAATTATTTCTCAAGAACATTTATTTGTTACATTTCTCTCTGAAGACCCATGAACAAACAACTGTACAAAGCAGCTTATTAAATATATATATAATTACCTTGTGTAACTTCAAGGCCATTTAAATAGTGGATCAGATCTTTTCAGTCTCAATGAATAACAAACATGAACTGTTTATGTCTGCTTGAGGGACTCTCATGTATTCAATCTAATGTTATCCCAAACAAAATTTAAGCTGATAATAATTCAAGTATTTTGTCGCTTGAGGATATAGGTTCCAATATTTCCTGAATACCATCACACAAAAAGTTCCAAGCATTCAACCAACTTTCATTTTTTCAAACAAACCCTAAATACTACAAGCATGAAATACTCCTATCCCCCGCCAATATGACATGTGTAAACGCTGTCCGAGCTTTGCTCTTGCTAAGGAAACATTCGTAAAAACTCCCAAACTATCAAAAGGCACCAGTTAAGGCAGAGTCTAAATTTTTTTTAAATCCCAAAATATCAAAGGCACAATTTTACCACTAGACCTATGTATGTGCCAAGTTTGGTGAAGACATATTGCACAGTTTTCAAGATCTGTACCAAGTTTGGTGATTTTCAAAGTCGTTGCCTGGGAAAATTAAAACATAATTTTTTTTTAAAACCCAAAGTATCAAAAGGCACCAGTTTTCCCACTAGACCTATTTATGTGCCAAGTTTAGTGAAGAAATATTGCACGGTCCTCAAGATCTGCTCCGGAAACGATCACTGCCGCCATTTTCAGTCCAAGTCAAAGTCGTTGCCAGGGAAATTACAAAAAAATTTTTTTCAAAAATCCCAAACTATCAAAAGGCACCAGTTCACCACTAGGCCTATCTATGTGCCAAGTTTGGTTAAGATATCTCTCATGGTTCTGCTCTGGAAACAAAACGTGACAGACATACGGACGGAAGGAAGGATGGATGCATGGATGGACGGCACCCATTCCTATATCCCCCTTCCACTTCGTGGCTGGGGATAAAGAACAGCTGACTCAGCCCTTAATTTAATGGACAGACCTTCTACTCATCATCCATATTTGTCATCCTATCTACATCTTTTAGACAAATAGCTCACATACCATGAATACTTGAATAATGATGCCCGCTTTGATTAAATGCCTGGGCAACTGGTACGCCGACAGAAAGAACTTGCGAAACAGCTGATCAATCATTGGATGGAAAAACGATTATGTAAAACTGTCTTTTCAAAACTTCTTATTGAGAAACAACATTTTAAACATAATATATATCTATATTTCCTACAAGACAAATCAAAGAATCGGGTGATCCTTAACCTTATTTGAGTAGCATAGGTGAAGGGATAATTCTCCAATTACCTGAGAAAGCTCTCATGATTACATTTCTCCAACATTTAGTCCTGATTAAACTGTGGAGGTAGGTGACCTCGGTGCATGGCAGGGTATAGATGTCATCGGGACCTGCTGTAGTGGTGTCAAAATGACTCGCTCACGTCGCTATTTATTATACCCTTGACAGGGGGATATTTTAAATACTTCTGAAAATGAAAACTTGATTTGCTTTGTACATGTTACTGAAGTTCTGCTTAATACTACTGGATATTGGCAAACATAAATTAAAGATTAGTTACGCCAGCAAACCTTTCAGTGGGATTACCCAAGAAAAGTTATAAGCTGTTCATGTTTGACATGAGGGTATAAAAAACAGTAGGTGAGGTGATTAACGGCAAAAAAATGTTTTCCTTATATACTTTATAGCGACAAGCATGCATGTGTGTGTCCAGACGTATGCCAGTATTATAGAGCTAGCTCACTCAGATCCTCCATCGCACATTGTGTGGTATAGCCTTTCAACAGCACTTTCCACCCAGGCTGGCTAGACACCCTTTTACAAGCCAATTTCAACTCTAAATAGCCAGATCTTTTATCGTACCAAACTTACACAAGGAGAAACCTGGTAGCAGAGAGAGAAAATATATTTCCAAGGTTAGAACTTCACTCAATATGCAGACCTAGCGACAAGAGCTCGTACCCAACACACCAAATGTTGCAGTTCATCCCAGACATATCAGAAATCAGCCATCTGAAATCTAACAACCATTTTGGCAGCAATTTCCTTTCCTACATCATACCGTATTCAATGAAATAAGCGCCCCGCTCTAATAAGCACCCAAGGTGATATTTGCTAATATATTGGCTAGTGAACAATCCCAATTAGCACCCCTTCCGATTGATCAATGTACACAAAACTTATTTGTGTGTAATACGCACTCGTGTGTTATATATGCACCCTTAATCATGGGCAATTAAATCCTGGAAAATATATCTGTCGTGTATGATACGCACATACTTTTCTTTTGTATCATTTCAGGCTGTCAGCATAAAGTACGAAATTTACAATCTTTCAACTCAACCAAAATTATATTCTAATATGAGCCCCCTATTTCTGATTTTGAGAGCGCCCCGGGCGCTTATTACATCAAATACGGTATATGTTTTCCTTCGAATGTCAGAATTCTTTTACCCCCATCTTGTACAACTTGCAAACCCTATACCCATGAAAAACGACTGCCAATGTGACTGTAGGTTAGCAATATAGCTGTGATAATAACAGTCGTCTAAACATCACTGTTAAACAGCCCACGCTATTTGTAACACGCAGCATTAATTGTTTTCTACATGTAACATGTGACCTCTAAATAACAAGAGATATTATGGTTTTTAGAAATTGGTCTACCGGTAATTTTTCAAGGGAACATTATCTGTTTGAGTTTGGGGAGGAAGATTAACATATACTCACCTCCAAAAGAACACGAACCATAGAAACAGAGAAGTGTGTACGTTAAGAAGAAATGTTTCCAATGTGTACCAATTAATGACAAAACTAACAATCAGTCAAGTGTTACCACAGACTGTCTTTATTCTTATCACGATATTCAAAGGATTTTCCAAACTTTACACGCTACTGAACAGGAGATTATTTCACACACTCATGCCGCAGACACATTATACTGACTCCAAGCCCCCCAGATCTTGTGTTATTACCATTAATGTCGACTGCCAGGCAGGGCAACATAAAACACCATCTTTAACGTCTTTTGCTATGACGCAGCCAGATGATCAAAACCCAGGACCTGCCGCTCCCCGGGCAGACACTTTATCAACTCCATCATGAAGTCTGTTACTTATTTGGAACAATATTGGTCTTCAATAAGAGGTAAAGTTTCTAAAAAACTTGATTGTACAAACTCATAAAATAAATTGAACTAAAAATAGTTTCAATCTGCACGTATTTCGCTCCAGTTTTGAAGGAATAGAAACATATAAATATATGATTACAAAAAATAATAAAATATAACTTTTATCTTTTTAAAGGATTATTGTTAGCAAATGCATAATCATGTTAGCATATGAACTGCAGCAAATATAATATATGTCGCATGACTGATCACATAAAAGCAGTCTCTGGCCACTGCAAACACTTTCCGGTGATACCAGGTCCAGAGAAAAAGACTTCACAGAAGTTTAAATGTTAAACATTTTTTACTTCAAACATTCTTTACTTTTTCCAAACAAAACAAATGTCATGCCAAATAAAAAAAAAATATTTTGTTAAATCTTATCGTTATGTCAACATATCAAAGCTCAAATGAACAATGATATAAAAAAATCCGAGCCTCATACAGTAATACCGAGTTATCTAATTCAAAAGAAAAAATCTAACCTGATGTATCAATTTCTAGTACATGAGAAGCTATGTGCAGAAAGTTAGATTCAAAAAGAGATACTCTTTTACACATGAATTCAAAAGTCTGAAGTACCCAAGATAGCAGCTGCATTAGCTCAAGAGATCTAATGATAGTGCTCGACATTCAACTACAACATTCCTAGCTCACGAGTGACAACTAAAATAATTCAATAACTCAGGGTAGACTACAGCTTGAAAAGCTTGTCTTGTTCTCAACACAAAGTACACTGAAATATCAGAAAACTAACAACCAAGTGTACCCTGAATTTCTTTTAAGGTAATGGGGATTGTTTAGGCTTAGGTCTTTATCTGTAAAAATCATTTACCCATTTACCAAAAGAAGTTTGTATTTTCATCTTTAGTATGCTCCAACACATATAGTCATTCCCATAAAATCATCAATTCAACTGAAAACAGTTGGAATCTAGACCCATTCAGTATGTCTTACACTGGACACAGAGACAAGTACTTTTCTAGTGCACTGATAAGAAACTGCTGTGTCACACCGCCAAGGATTAACTACACTTTGCCTATAGATCACCCAAGCTAACCTCATGTAAGCCAGATAAGTTTCATGGATATATCATACCTATGTATAGAATTATCCTCAGATATGTTTAGACTTAAAGGGGGATTAGGCCCAGACAAAATGGCAGTCCCAGCCAGTTGGATTGAAGTCTGTAAAAACATTATTTTATATCTGTCAACTTTATTATGCATCTAGTGGTTAATAATTACCATTTCAAACATGGCACTGATTATTACACCATGACTTGAATGATAATGGGTAAAATACCACTGATAATAGTCCCCCTTTAAAACTCATGGGGCAAAGTCATTATTGCGAACTGAACCTCATTCCTCTACAGGTGATTGCATGTTGACACAATCTGTAGTCAGTCTGATGCAGAGGGGTAGGTTCCCATCTTATTTGTTAGAGTGAGGGGAGGGAATCTCTACATCTTGTCAGGAGGGGACACTCACTTTAAAGAAATCAAATTAAATAAATATATTGTATGTATTGCAATATAGTTTTTGTTTCCATAAACCTACAAACAAAAAGGTAGCCCATGAACACCTGTTCCCTGCTGTTTCGTGATTACCTGATAATAGGAGTGTGCAGGGCTTAAGCTGCATTTTTGCCCTGAAAGATTATTGCCCTGATTTCGTATTATCTACATTTTTGTTGTTGTTAATTATCAAATAAGAAGTCGGTGAACTTGTACCACTGGTATCTTATTTGTAAGAATTGATTTACACTAATCTACACCGTGTGCACACCGTTTTTACACTCATACCAACAGAATTGTGAAAAATCAATCAATCTGATTTTCAAAATCTTCAAGGAACTTATTAGATATGTACATGATAAATAGATACTCACCATCAGTCCGTCATCAAGAACCATCCAAGTTCTTCAAGGGTCCCCATATCCGAGGTGCTTCTCTAGCTCCTCCACCTTTCCCCGAAGACTCCTTTTGAAGCTTCTGAGTCTCACGAATGATCAACCGAGCATCAAGAGATGCAGCACTGGCTTTCCTTGTCACCTCACTGAAAGGAAACACTAAGTAAAAATCCCCTATGACCTCCTTTGGTCCTTTAGAAACAGGAGGTTTTGTGAGGCCAAAATGATTTTTGCCAGGCCGAAGGGCTGGTTTTCTAGTTCCATTGAACTGTTTCTGTGTACTGGGAGAAGGACCTGAATTGAGAGATCTGACATTGTTTCTAGGCACTGTCGTGCTCTTGCGAATTTGAGATGTGTCTGAAACAGATATCTGTGACTGTCTACGCCTGACACTGAATTTTGTGGGTGTAGGAGAGCTGGTCGTTGTTTGGCTTGCATCATCTGGCTCTGCTTGATTTCCAACTTCAAAATTGTTCGCTGTGCCAATGAAGGCATTACGTCCCACTTTTGTAACAGTTGTCAACTGAGACACACTCTTAAAGGGGCTTCTTCTGCTTTTCTTGTAACTGGTTGCGTATCCATACCTCTTGACAGAAGGTTTTCTTTGAACCGACTCTGTCCTTTTTGGAATCTTTTCATTCTCTGGAGTATTAGAGGAGGAATCAGGTGCCCCTATTGGAAGAAACAGTGGTGGGATGCTATCTCTTGAGTTCTGACCTTGTCTTGACGGCATCAAGTCTGAGTTCTCACTACAGCCAGAGAAGCTAGACACTCCACTGTCCGATATTGAGGAACCCTTACTGTGGACCTTGTGTAGCTTGTATCCTGATTTCATGGCCGAAGCATGGTCTGACCTGGCTGACCTAGGGTCCTGTATGCAGCCATCTCTCATTCTGGAATCTGACACACTGGAAGAACTCTTTGGAAGACTAGTTTCAGATTTGCCCTTTTTCAAAGTCCGAGGTGATTTTGTGTGAGGCTTTTCATCATTATCAGAAGGATATCCTTCATCATCAGAATGGTTAACCAAAGGGAGGCCGAATATTGGTTTATTGGCTTCTTCGTCCCCATCAGCCATACACATGAACCCAGAACCTCTGCTGTAGTCCCCATTGCTATTAAGATCACCTTTGGCTGAAGTCTTCCTACTACTGTTGGGAACTGAAGGCAACTTGTTAACACCGCTTCCTCGGCTTAACCTGCTCACTGAAGTATTTCGGTCAGAGATAAGACTTGAATGGCTTTTATTACTTTGATGACGATGAAATGCTTCACCGCCACGCTCAACATCAGCATCCTTAAAGTTCATCATGTCCATGAGGTCATGAAGCAGTGGTTTCTTCACAAGGATGTCCGCCAGACAATCAGAGGTCAAAGACGGGCTAAAGTTGACCTCAAGGAGCCATGGCTTTAAGTTTTCATCAACAAGGATATCAAAACCATACATTTCGAAGCAGTTGTCCACTTTGGAAACCATTGATGCTTGTGTTAAGAGTGTTAGGATTACAATGTTGGTAATCCTCTTCCACATCTTTTCATCTTTGATGTTGTTTTGATGGAAATAGTAGCGTAGTTGGTTCAAAGTCCACTTGCAACCTGGTCCCACCCTTCCTTTGTCTGTGCCATAACTGGGGCTGTGCTTGTTGATGGAAGTGTTGGTTAAATGGGCAAAGACATTGTTGATATTGTTGAGATCAAACTTTTCAGTACTGAATCTGACAATCCCTTCCTGGTATATATACACAGACAATGGATGAAAGGACGGAACAGCAACGTAAATCCTCATATCGAATTTGTACCCTGATATAAGAAGAGGGTTGGCGATGTATCGCTGAACAACAGCGCTGCAGTCATATTGTAATTCAGAAAGTTCTCTGAAAAGAAATATTCCCCTTCCACGTGACAAATCAGCAGGCTTGCATATCCATAAAAGAGTCTTCGAATCAGTATTCTGCTTCAGTTTGCTATACTCTGCTACATATCTAGTATAGTCATTTGGTAAATTGAAAGCGATCGGGCTAAAATTGAACACACCCGCTCCATATACACCTCTCATACGTTTCAGATTCCTAGCTAGAGAATCTTTCCTCGTAATGCCCGTGGATTTAGGATAGTGATTCAACCGTTGCCATGGCATCAAGTGTTCGTAATCACAGGCCCTGAACCTGGATGTCCTCCACCAGATATTCCAGTCGTACTCATCCTGGGTAGTCTCGTCATATTCCAGCCAGCCCTTCTCAAGGAACACCTGATTGAGGAGCTCAGGGCCTTGTCCTTCATTGACTCGGAACACAATTGCCTTCCCATCCATGATGAAGTCTCCGGAGGTGACAAATGCGTTCAGATTATCCTTGAGGGCTTGTCAGTGTGTCTACTGCTGCATCCTATGCACTGAGTTCCATATAGTGAGGAGACGTGAGACTACGAGGACACCACCATATGTAAAATGTTGCATGTTGCAGTATGTGATCTCTGAAAAGGAACAATGGAGGAGGTCAAACTTTCATGCATATCAAGTAGTTTTCAAGTTTGTTTGTTGGTTAACACAATATTCCAGCTATATAACGGCGGTCTGTAAAAGAATTGAGTCTGGACCAGACAATCCAGTGATTGATGTCATGACCTTACAAGTGGTAAAATGAGCAACTCACAGTAGTTTAATTATTTTATTATGTCACCTTGTTTTGTCCACAAAGACCCAAATCAAGAGAGACATGTCTAACAATTTGGTGTCACCAGTGTGTACTGGCATATGAGTCACATGTCACAAGCAGGGTGTGCAGGAGTTGGAGCTGAATAGGCTTGGACACAATGACACAAATTTTGGACAAGGGATGTACACAAATGTTCAGCTCATTAAATCCTTTACACCCCACTTGAGACACATGTATTGAACTTATCATTACGTACAGAGACGTACAGTAAAATGTTTGTGTGACAATATCAGATCTGCGTTATGACCACCAGTGTCTTTCGTGTTTCTGTAGGGTAACTTAATATGTGAACTGGGTCAATAATGACATGACAGCAGATAACGTCATATGAAACACTATGACATTGTGATGTCCATACAGGCAGGTTGACCGACTTGTATGGGATTTTACAAGACAGCCACAGGCCAGTCAGATAGCTGGACTCCATTACCAGTAATGATTATGGTGTTGACAGACCAAGGATCCTAATCAGGTCTGGGTTTTGAACCTGTGGATCCTTGTACACTAGAGACTCACCCACTGGACCAACAACGTCTCACACCTAATGTTCTAGAAGCCTCCTCACAATATCTGTATTACCCGAAGTATTCTCAATCAATTGTGAACACTGACATGAATTAGAATGTCTGAACAAATTTATATTAACTTTGAAACATAAATTTTGAGGATGGCAAACTTATTGTGTAAAAAAGAAAAGATTATTGTACATTTATCAACAAATTTCAATGAAGTGCATGTGACAGGTAAATTGGTCAAAACATTAAATTTGTCCAAAATTTGTCTTATTTTTAAAGGAATAAATATATTGTAAAAGTAAGTATTAAGCTACCTTAATTGGGACAATTTTACATCCAGTTTGTGATTTTTTTTCAGAAAGTTGAGAGGCTTGAGTCTGAATACGTGCCTCACAAAACACTGAGAAAATTCCCTGCACATTATTAATATTCAAAGAATAATTGCTTCTTATCATATCAAATAACTTCCATTAAACATAAACTTTATATAAAATATGACTCAACTGAAAAGGTTGTGACATAAAGTCCTTCAAAAGGCCTACCTTATATATACCTGATCCGAAGCCTTTGATGACAACGCATGTGGTTATTGATATATCCTCGTTTGTAATTAATTATTTAAAGACAATCTTTATAATATATTTAATAAATGTAAATACCACAGTGTGGTCACAACAGTTAGGTTCCAGCTGGATACATTAATACTAGAACTCAAGAGTTAACTCAACACTTAGGTGTTGCTACAGCACCATGTTTACCGGTAGTTCTCTTTAATAGATTTTCAATGCTAAAACTCCCTATGATCCCTTTGTCAAAACAATTAAACACATTTGGAAACACAACATAAAACAATTTCAATACATATCATCATGCTCTTTTTGTTTTTACTTTCACAAAGTTTTAGGCATGCATGGAAAAAACATAAATGAGATTCTTATCTTTTGTTTGTTTCTTCATTGTTTAACGCCCACACAGCAATATTCTAGCTATATGATGGCGGTCTGTAAATAATTGAGTCTGGACCAGCCCATCCTGTGATTGACATCATGAGCATCTTTCCACGCAATTGGGATACAATGACATGCATCAACCAAATCAACGAGCCTGACCACTCAATCCCGTTAGTCGCCTCTTACAACAAGCATAGTCGCCTTTTACGGCAAGCATGGGTTGCTGAAGACCTATTCTACCCCAGATCTTCACAGGTCAGATTCTTATCTTGACACTTTGTTCAAACAAAACTATGACATTGTTATTTCAATTCAAAATCATTGTATCAACAATAATTTAATACTTCTTATAACATGTATAAAGTATGGTATATCTTCTGAACTGTATTCCATAGTAAAACCCAGTATTATTTCCAAATTTCAACTGCCAGTTATACAACATCTGTTCCAAACAGTGATTCACAAAGATTACAAATATATTTCTTTCTTATCAATAAAAACTTAAAAGGGAATTTTCGCAATAAAGTGAGCCCAAAAATAAGATTAAATCTTTTAATATTGTTGTATTTATGTTTCTACAAGTAAACATAAATCCAAGTGATTTATTTGGTCAATAAAATGCTACTCAAATTCAACTCTTAAAATTGAATTCAGTACATAAAAATGAAAAATTCTTTTAATAAGAAGTGATTTATGGTGCGGCCATCGTATTATCAGCTGAGGTAAGAGGAATAAGTCTACCGTAAGAGGAATAAGTCTACCACAGTGTTTACATGTCCTCTCCAACACAAACAACATGTGTCCCATAACAGTTCCAGCCAAGTTGAATGTGACTGCTCTGACGCGTTTACAAGCCATAAATCAAACCATGGAAGTCCTGTGAACATAGTCCCTTGAAAATGAAACAGGACCTGAACAATGGAAAATACACTCTAACTGTAGGTTTCAATGCCAGAATAAATTGTGCTAAACAGTTTGCCTTGGAGATCTATCAGCCCATGCAGGTAATTAGATTGCGAGGCAGGATAATAGCTTCCAAACACGCCATCAACAGCGTGGATAATAGGGTCGTCGTCACAATGAACGTTGGAATAGAAATTTGTTTTTGAATAGCTTTCCTTTAGAAACAGCTATTTTTCTATTGATTAAAATGGTTGTCTGGACACATACATAGGGAAATCTTTTGAATGGCAAATGGCCAAAATTATTTAAAAACTTATACATATTGGTGGGTGAATAGTTTTAATGGCTTAACGAGTTATGGTTAAAAGATAGACATTCTGACCTTGCTGTTGGAACATAATTTTGTGTTTTACCATACTCATTTTTTTGTCAGTCCTGAAACCTTTCCTATGACAGTGAGTGAGTTGGTTGGAGTTACTGCCATTTTGAATACTGGTAGTAGTTCATCAGTGCCAGAAAATTAGTGTTTGAGTCAACTAATCCGAATTTTGCTCTTTGCATGATTTTCAATAGAGGAAGAGGCTTACCTTTACATTGTTGCATTGAATGCAATGTTTAAATAATCAGAGCTCCAGATAAGCTGCGTATCTGCGTAAAATACGCATCAAAAATGCAGAAATATGCAGTAAAATAAAATCCAAGCGTATCAAATACGCAACGAACATTACAGATACGCTACAAAAATAAAACTTGTGCGTATCATCAAAATATTGTGAAGTAACCCTGCGTATTTGATTAACAAATCAGCAACTTATTTTGAAATTATAAACGGGCATTCCGTCAACCTTGCCAAACTCCACGATGACAGTTACATCATGATCATTTGCCATCACACTTTCTTGAGGAAGTATCGTGGTATTTTTGAGTCCTATAAAGCTCTCGAACCCACACGAAACCAGTTTGCAGGGACTAGAAGAATAGCGTTTTTAAATATTTAACTTAAATACCCACATGTGTAAAAACTAGTGGGTAACAGAAATTTGAATAATCAGATAGAATTACTGATACCCAATGATTTTGAAATGCATGGGTAAAATACCCACAACACCAAAAGCTTATCTGGAGCTCTGAAATAATTAATCCCCAGACAAAAAAAACCCATTAAACTGAAAAAGTCCTAAGTTTGAGAACTATAACTAGATTTACCTAAATTGCCTTCTATGGCCACTTAGTTTGGAATTCTAGATAAATCCCTAGCATAAGACTCAGACACTCTCCAACTCCAACATGTACAGCCAAGATGGATTTTACCAGTCTGGCATACTAGAACTTGAACTATTCTTTGTTTGTTTGTTGTTTAACGTCGCACTCAGCAATATTCCAGCCATAACGGGGGTATGAAAATAATAGAATATGGACCAGACAATCTAATGATTGACATCATGAGCATCGATCCACGCAATTGGGATACGATGCCATGCATCAACCAACTCAATGAGTCTGTCCACCCGTCCCAGGTCACCTCTTACAACATGCATGGGTTGCTGAAGACCAATTCTCACCCAGAATCTTCACGGGACTCCAGCATTATGCAGTGAAGACACTGGAGTCCATGCCTAACTCCTTGAATGCCAAAATGTGGTTAAATCAATCATGGCTGCACAAGTTGGAGAGTTATATGTTCCAATACAATTCATATCATGTGGACACTACAGTCACTAATGTCTTACGACATTACAACAATCTATTACCACAGCATGCAAAGATTTATTGTACAGTACAAGTTAGGGCTGGGACGGGTAACTCCGTAACTCGGGTCGGGTGGGTACTGAGTAGGATCCGGGTACCCACAGGAATACCCGGCCCCGTGGTTTATCACATGATATATTGTTTAATGGCGAAACGTATCTAGAACTCTATGGTTACACTACAAGTCACTAATGTTCGCATTTCTTTTTGACTATGCACGCATTCCTTCTGACTTTCATATGCTTGAATAAAGATAAAACTTAAGTCAACTTCAGTGTATGAATTTATGTGTATCTAAATACATTTTGCCAGGGCTACAGCCAAACTATTCCCAACTGGACAATTGGTACCTATACCCAGTAGGGTCGGGTAACAGGGGGATGGGCACCCAGGTAGTAAATTTTGACTCGTCCCAGCCCTAGTACAAGTGAAATCAAAATTGGTTTTGAACTTCATTTAATGGACTTGTTCAGCTGTTTACATACCATGCATTATGGTGAGATGGGGTACATTTCTGTATAACGATTTTCAGACTTACTATCATATACTAAAACAATACAGGGCTAGGAGGAACATCTATTCTATTCATACAGAGAGAGATTTTTGGGAGATACAGCAGTTCTTTAGTTGTCCTTCCTGACCATTGTTTGGTGTTGCATCTACGCGTGTGTGGGCAAAACACATTCAATGCCAACAGAGCAGGCTTTTCTTCAGTCTGTATCTAGAGTAGACTGTCTCCCAGACCCTAGCGAATAAATTGAAAAAAGAGTCCAACTCAAGTCTAGAATGATTTGGCAAGTCTAGATTGTTCTGGGCTCCATTTGGAGATTATGTTGTCTATTTTGGAGATATATAATTTTAAATCAAATAACTTTATTTTGGGGATTAAATGTCAGTTTATATCAAGATAAAAACCTTAAATTACAAAGACACTGCACAATATGACAGCCAGTTGTTACTGTAGTTACTTGTGAGAAAAGTCTTTTCCATCAGACTGCATAATTTTCTTTTAAATATTTGTAAGGCTTGTTTTTTTCACAAGCTATTTAATGTTGGAGGGAGGACCGTTTTATTTTTTCATTGAGAACAAAAGTGATGAAAAAGAAATTAACTGAAATCAACTATGTCAAGTTACGTGAGCTTTTTGAGTTTCGTAATGTCCAAATACCAAATATTGATAATATATGTCAGAAAAATTGAAAATATGATTTGGGAAATTAAACAATATTTGAGTCCACTGGCCCATTATAAAAGTATAAACACACATATATATATAGGCCCCTTGAGACATTATTTTAATGAGTTGAATAAAAGAATTAAAAATTAAAATTAAAAAATTACTTCACTTTCAAAGTTACAATTTATCCAAATTATTCAAATAATGAAATCTAATGTGAGTCATATCCAAATAAAACAGGGGCGGTGGGGTAGCCAAGTGGTTAAAGCATTCGCTCATCACGCCGAAGACCCGGGTTCGATTCCCGACATGGGTACAATGTGTGAAGCCCATTTCTGGTGTCCCTCGCCGTGATATTGCTGGAATATTGCTAAAAGCGGCGTAAAGCCAAAACTCACTCACTGACTCACCAAATAAAACATGAATTTCACAGAAAATGAAATTTACACAATATCACAGTATTAATACTTTCATATATTAAAGCATTCCTCACTGCTAATTACTAATGCCACAAGTTTTTAACCTATACATGTTGACTACAATTATTTGATGCCAAACCTAAAGCAAATTTCCAGTAAAAAAATATTTTTATATCTAAAGTGATCTTTGTCACCAACTATCAAATAATTTGAGCAGATACTAGTACCTGGGTACCTGCAGTATATTATTTTTATTATTATTATTATTATTATTATTATTATTATTATGTATATATCGACTAGAATTGTAAATCACATTCGGGTTAAGAAACATGAACGAATCGATCAGAATGAATAATAAGTTTGCCGATGAGTAAAGAAATTGATGCAAACAATCGGAAATCATATATCATTCTTTCTTAATGTTCCAAAATCAGAACAGAAGATTTGTCAAGGCCCGTAACTCTGCACTGCTAATATCGCTCATTGAACCGAAGCGTCAACTTACCTATTTCGCATGACCGTTTTTAGGCTACCTCCACAATGTCTGTGCATAAAACATAATCTGGCAGAGGAGAATACGCAATAGCTCTACTCACCTCCACCTTCAACTAGCATTTTAATCGTTTTAGTCTTTTTTTCCTCATTTTCAGAGTCCCTCCGTATTCCCGTTTCGACCACCACAGAGACTGTTGATATCACGTGACTACAATGTAGCTAGCGACAACCAATCAGAAAAGTTCTAACAAATTTTTACGGGACCATCAATGAGTCATTGTCGGCGCTTGTGTCGTAAACTTTACAGGTGGACTATGAGTTGATAAGATCTTTTCGCAGGGATATTCTGAGAGAGAATTCGATCGATCAGAATAATCTCACTAGTCACACGCAAGAATAGCTTATCATATCAAAGAGGAGTAGAAGATCCGGGCTTCGAAAGCGTGTATGCTGGATTTAGTCACAGGAATTCTTAAGCTGTGCTGTTCACAATAAAATTTAAAAACATACGAATTCCTATTGCTTGAGACACACTTCTTTTCCATTACAGTAAACTTTTGCGTTTTATTTCCGTTATTATGGTATCAGTTCTGTTGTGGCAACCACACCTTTCTGTGAACATCCATCATTATTGCCCATATGAGTTGAGGCAAAACTTCCTTTTCATAAAATTGGTCGATAACTGTGTCTACTGATACTGTAATGTATTTTATGATTGCGCAAGTGAAATAACACTCTGATCATACGATAACCACCAAATAATAATTTAAATCGGCTCTTATACTATATACAGCCTAAGGGCACTGCATATGTATGGAATTATAGCCCAACCGATGATAATCACGTTCAAAAGATCGAAATGCATATTGATTTCGAGCTATACACACCAAACAGCTGAAATATACGTCGTGATCGCAAACCATTATAACAGCATCTGTTATGAGGTGACCAATCACTTTGAATATTAAAACATCGAAAGGAATGTATATTGTGATTTTTACGAGTGCTCATATATACTGTCATATGAACGGACACACAAACTAGTTTGATGCTCGTGAAGATCAAGGTTAGAATTGACCTTCAGTAAATTTACCATGCTTGTCATAACAGGCAACTATACTTATCGCAAGTAGCGACTAACGGGATCGGGTGGTCAGGCTAGCTGCATGACAAGGTTGATGCATGTCATGGTATGCCTGATGCGTAGATTAATGCTCATGGTGTAACTCACTGAATTGTCTGGTCTAGACTCGATTATTTACAGACCGCCGTCATATGTAGCTGGAATATTGCTGAGTTGCGGCGTTAAAACAACAAACAACTAATCTGAATATGTATTTCTCAGTCAGTTGATATTGTGTGCAAATTCGAGAAATAATTACAGGCACAGTTTGTTTTTAAGACAGCTTTTGATGTTTTTGTTTTTTTTCCATTGACCTACAGACCTCACGAGCAGAGTCTTTGAGATCACAATTTAACCTAACAGCCTAGCTGTTGGGAACGATCTTAGGGCTGCGATTATCGTAACTCGATCACATACATTGATACTGCATTCTTGGATTACGGTTGGTTTGTTGTTTAACGCCGCACTCAGTAATATTCAATATTTATATGACGGCGGTATGTAAAAAATCGAGTCTGGACCAGACAAACCAGTGATTAATATCATGAGCATCGATCCACGCCATTGGGATCGATGACATGCATCAACCAAGTTCGTGAGCCTGACCACCCGGTCAAGTTAGTCGCCTTTTATGGCAAGTATGGGTTGCTGAAGACCTATTCCATAATCCCGGATCTTCACGGGTGTCTTGGATTACGGGGATCGTAGTGCTGACGTGTTTCGAAGATCTGAACCCAGATCACGTCAGCCGGCAAGGTCTTCCCTTATTTTTCAGTGAATAACTGGTAACTGCAGTGAACGTTTACGTCTAGAGAGGTGAACGGCTTTTTAATACGGCCATGGAGGTATGCATGTTTATGCGACCCATTAATGAGAGGAATGGATTTAACGCAGCTTTGAACACTCAGTATTTCAATATATCGGGCTTGGTGGGTTAATGTGCGAAGAAAGCCGGTCACTGACGTTCAGCCACGCGAAAGCCATGTGAAAGCAGGGGTATAGTCCGGGCACACCAGGATGAATACAAATAAAGTAAAAATGTCTTAGCTTCCAGGCAAATTACCTGGCCTAGTTTGTGTGTTTGTTGTTTAACGCTGCACTCAGCACAAAACTAACTCACTCACTCATAATGAATGAACCAACTGTTTGACTGATTGTTTGTCTGTCTTTTCACACCGCACTCAGCAATATTCCAGCTATATGACAGCCGTCTGTAAATAATCGAGTCTGGACCAGACAATCCAGTGATTGACATCATGAACATCGATCCACGCCTTTGGGATCGATGACATGCATCAACCAAGTCAGCAGCCTGACCACCCGATCCCGTTAGTCGCCTTTGACGGCAAGTATGGGTTGCTGAAGACCTATTCTATACCCCGGATCTTCAGGGGTCACCTGGTCTAGTCTGGTATCTTTCGGATGGAGCTGAAATTGTTAATTTGTATAGTGGTTTAGTGTAATAGTTATTAGTGTTTGTTTGTTTGCTGTTTAAGGCCACACTTAGAAAACTTGCTGCTTTATGACGGCGGTCTGTAAATAATCGCATCTGGACCAGACGATCCTTTGACCCCATGAGCATCCATCTACGCAATTGAGATATAAGCATGAACCAAGCCAGCAAGCCTGACCTCCCGATCCCGTTAGTCGCCGTTTACGACAAGCATGGTTTGCTTAAGACTAAGTCTAACCCGAATCTTCACAATCTGTGTGGGTGAGTGGGTGGGTGAGTTTAGTGTAACGCAGCTTTGAACATTTTTCCAGTTATATCAGCTCGATGTGGGGGGAAACCATTATGTGATCTGGGACGTTTACCACCTTGATGAAGAATATGGTGCAGACTTATCTTGAAACGTAACCAAGGTAAATTGTAATTGGAAACCATTATCAGTTATTTGTGAGTGAGTGAGTTGGGTTTAACATCGCTTTTAACAGTACTACAGTTATACCGCAGCGAGTCAGCCCGAAGTGATGCAGGTCTCAGACGTCTACCACTTCGGTGAAACCCACGAGCACGGGTATGGTGCTGTCAAACCTAGAAACATAATCGGGGCGAACCGGGATTCGAACCCACAATCATAGGTTTCTAGCATGCCCAAAGGACGCGACTGCACAGCGAATTGCAGTGCCTAAGACGACTGGGCCACGGTTGACCCCCTTATCTAACCCGAATTCCCACTGGGCTGTGTACATGCACTGATGTGTCCTGTAACTGTGCCTAGAGCCATTAATCCAATGCAATGTAGCAAGGAAACAGAGAATGAGCACTCCATCACCCGGTTTGATCTGCCACCTCTGCCTGGGAGCATTGTGTAGCTACTCTGCAACTAGTTAAGTGGGTGTTGTGTAAATATGGTTAAGTACTGATTACCTTAATCTGGATAACATATCAAACTGGACAGGTTGCCTCAGAAAACAGGATGTAGTCAACGAACAAGTAGACAAGTGTTTTCGTTGTCACACACAATGCTTGATTTGCAGGAGGGTGTTCAGGAAAGTAGTAGCTCGAAATCATTCTAGATTTGTGATTCAACCAGACATACGAATCTTTTGTTGCAAATCAGTTGGACTCATACCATGGCGCTTCAGATCATTTGGCCAATCTAACATTTTGTTCTAAATCTGAGAAAGTGAATGTTGCCAAAGGTCTCATCCCCATTTTGCAGTGGATGAGTGAGTGTGAGTTGGGTTTAACGCCGCTTTTAACAGTATTCCAGTTATATCATGGCGTGTCAGTTTAATGTGGGAGGAAGTGATGCAGGTCTCTGACGTTTACCACCTCGGTGAAACCCACGAGCACGGGTATGGTGCTGACAAACCTAGAAACATAATCGGGGTGAACCGGGATTCGAACCCACAATCATGTTTCTGGCGTGTCCAGGGGACGCAACTCTGCACAGCAAATCGTGGCGCCTTAGACGACTGGGCCACCCGTGCCCCCTGCAGTGGATGAGTTTACTCAGTGTTTAACAGTATTTCAGTTATATCAGGAAGTGTCAGCTTGATGGGTAGGAAAGCCAAAGTGATGCAGGTCTATGAGGATTATCACTTTGGTGAAACCAACAAGCAGGGGTATGGTGCCGACAAACCTTGGAATATGATCAGGGTTGACCATAATTCACTCCCATGGGCATCGGCTTCTGGCACACCTAAGGGATGCAACTCTGCATTGCGAATTGTGGCGCCATAGACGACTGGGCCATTTTGCAGTGAGTTTCACAATTAATATATACAGGTATGACAATCATTAGCCCTGTAAATCATTAAAAAAAAATATTGGGTAAATCAAAACAATAAAAGGATGTTTTTGGTTTATTTCATCATTTATATACAATTTTCTTTACATTTTTTAATCATTTTCCTTTCCTTTTTCTTTTGGCAGACATTTTCTTCCCATCAGTTTGGCCAAACTTCATTGCAGCAGTACTTTCAGGCTGTTGTTTCTCTTTCTCAAAAACCTCAGATTTGTCAATAGGCTTGATGACAGTTCCCAGCTTTGTGAGCACCTTGGGTTGGATCATCTTGCGGAAGGCTGTCTCAGGGTTCCAGTTCTTGCCAACAGGTGCTCTGATGCTCTGTTCGAATTGTTGAGGGCTGGTGTAGGGGAACGGCAGTCGGGCAACCTACAAGGAGAGTGAGTGAGTTGCAAAACATGTTGCCTAAACATTGCTTTATGGGGACTTTTATTACAGATCAGATCGTCTTGACTGGGTGCCGCCATTTTGTCTGAAGCAAATGCTAGTGATGTGAGAGGTGGAATCTGATTGGTCAATAGGAAAGGACATAGAAGGGACATAACTCATAATAGCCCCTGGTGGAGCTATGATCGAGCCCTGAAATTCCAATCTTGTTCAGCAAGGATGGAAACGGGACATTTATAGTCAGTTAACAGCATTGTCTCAGGAAAATGCTGTTCCCCATCCTCAACATCATCAGTAACAGTTACAAGACGCCCAACAAGCCAGTCCCCATACCAGGTAATACTGACACACAGCCTCCTCCAGAGGCTAAAGTGGGGACTGGGGGACATGACGTCCAAGAGCCAGTCCCCATCCCAGGTAATACTGACACACAGCCTCCTCCAGAGGCTAAAGTGGGGACTGGGGGACATGACGTCCAAGAGCCAGTCCCCATCCCAGGTAATACTGACACACAGCCTCCTCCAGAGGCTAAAGTGGGGACTGGGGGACATGACGTCCAAGAGCCAGTCCCCGTCCCAGGTAATACTGACACACAGCCTCCTCCAGAGGCTAAAGTGGGGACTGGGGGACATGACGTCCAAGAGTCAGTCCCCATCCCAGGTAATACTGACACACAGCCTCCTCCAGAGGCTAAAGTGGGGACTGGGGGACATGACGTCCAAGAGTCAGTCCCCATCCCAGGTAATACTGACACACAGCCTCCTCCAGAGGCTAAAGTGGGGACTGGGGGACATGACGTCCAAGAGCCAGTCCCCATCCCAGGTAATACTGACACACAGCCTCCTCCAGAGGCTAAAGTGGGGACTGGGGGACATGACGTCCAAGAGCCAGTCCCCATCCCAGGTAATACTGACACACAGCCTCCTCCAGAGGCTAAAGTGGGGACTAGGGGACATGACGTCCAAGAGCCAGTCCCCATCCCAGGTAATACTGACACACAGCCTCCTCCAGAGGCTAAAGTGGGGACTGGGGGACATGACGTCCAAGAGCCAGTCCCCATCCCAGGTAATACTGACACATAGCCGTTTTTATTTTTTTATTTTTTGACTGATATATGTTTATCAAGTCTTATCCCCAAAAACAGAAAGAAACTTTGTATAATGTTTGATTGAACTTTGCAAGCAGGAGGCATTGACTTCCCTGAACTATCTCCCCATGTACCTGATGTTTTGCGATGGCGTCGTCCAGCTTCTCACTGATGATGACATTACCCAGATCCCGATCTCTCCTCGGGGCTGCATCAGGACCCTTCAGTGTAAACCTGGAACACAAACATGGACACCATCATCAAACAGGGCACACAAGAGAGAGTGGAAGAAGAAACGTTTAACTACTTGAATATCTTGGTTCCCATAAAGCAACAACAATTTGCAAGACTGCTACTTATTGTGTGAGCATGTTGAAAGTCATTATTCTTACTCTGGCGAAATGCCGAGGTAGGAAAAGGGCCCTTTGTGATCACTGGATATGTCAAATTTTAAAGTTGCAAAATATTGGTGTGAAAATAATTATTTGAATTTTTGAAATGGCAATCTACTAGGCCTTTCTTTGGACTTTAAGAACATAAGTACAAGAGTATTAACTTCAAGAGATGTCTTCAATTATGCATATCCCATGGATCAGAGAGAGCACTTCAAAGAGACAGAAACATCCTATATGATTGCTGTAATCAAGAATCTGGAACACGATGCAGCCAACAAATCTGGAACAATATATAGCCTGTAGAGGGCTCAAAGCATACATGAAGTGGATCCCCGTAACTCACTGAACTGAGTACTGAGAGAGGAGCTTGACAGTCTATGAATTTCTGCATCTTGAGGGAGGTAACCAGTGTCAAAATGATTTGTTTAATCTGAATACCCTGTCAAGGAGCTCACTGATACGTTCTTGTACAACACTGAATACCAACTGGATATCTGAGGATATGACAGCTATAAACCAGAATACCTCTTTTTCTTCTTCTTCGATGGCTTCAGTCCCGTTCCTCCCCACTCCCCCCATCCTGGCAGCGACAAGTCTATACTCTTGGGTTTGTCTCGGTCTGCGATGTTTGCCTTCTCCTTTGTGAACTCATCAACCACATCATCATCCGCGAACGCTTGAGCAATTGTCATCCTCTGTTGCTCCTCGAAGTCCATCCCTCCATCTTCGTCCGTGATTATGTCAACAGCGGCTGAATGAGACAGCTTTGTCTCCAGAGTAAACAGCTTCTTGGGGTCGACAAACACATCTTCAGTCCTGGTCTTTTCTGTGGGCCCACTCTCCGTTTTCAACTTCTTTCCCCCAGACTTGGAGCTTCCCTTCTGTTTTCCACTCTCCTCAAAATCTCCCTCCATATCCTCTAACGTCTTTTTTCTGTTTAGAGACAGATCCATCAAATCACCATCTTCCTCATCATCACTCTCCTTCTTTGAGTCCATTTCACCATCTCCATGGTTACTCTTCTTCCTCTTGTTCTTCTTCTTTTTTTTCTTACCACTTATCTCCTTTTCATCTGATTCTAACATTTTTGCAATTTGTAACCGTGATTCACTCAAATGACTAAATATGGAGTCTATGGTATCCCCTTTCCCCTTGTCCCCCTTATCACTGTTGTTTACTTTCTTCCTCTTTCTTCTCTTTCTCTTATTTTTTGAAGAAGCTACAACTTCTGTTTTTTCACTGTCGCTTTCCGATTTTCTCTTGTTTGATGTCACACCTGAACTCCTTTCTTTAGAAAGATTACTAGTGTCATTATCTTCACTCTCATCTTCTTCCTCTGGTGCATCCTGGTCTTCTTCCTCCACCTCATCCTGCTCTTCCTCTGGACCATCCTGTTGTTCCTCCACTTCACTGGCTTCTCCCTCATCAGAGACCGTGCCCTGCTCAGTATTGTTGACAGTCCCAGGCCTCTGAAACTCAGACACTTTGGGTCGTGCAGTCATCCAAGGGTTATCTCCCCTGGCCATGCCAAGCTGACTGACAATCATCTCTTCTTCCCCGTCACTGTGCATGCTGACGCCACCTTCGGAGTCACTGTTGCCATCTTCCTCCAGCTGGGTCTTCTTGGTCAGCTCTTTGTTCATCTGTATCATGCTCTGTACAGCATCTCTACTCTGGAAGAGGAGATTTTATCTATTTATATCTTTAAGCACGGATGAGATCTGACCAAGAGACTTTTTTTTTCCAAGGTTACAGAAATGTCTCCATTAGAGGGTGATTAGTCTCTGGCAAATTGGCAGTTCTAGCAGTGCTAAATTTGTCAAAACATTAGTAACACATGTTATATTTGGGATAACACTTTCTTTGTAAAGTACAGATTCTCGTACTTTTTTGGGTTGAGTCCCGTCTGGGATTCGAACCCACACTTGCCAGAGTGATGCACCTAATCGCCAGCACACAAAGTCGGCGATCTAACCCACTCAGCCACCAAGGCTTCCACAAAAATGAAAGTCCGACAACTGGAAGTCTAGATCACGTACTTTGAGTACCCCTCTGACAAGTGTAAATTGGCACGGCTCCCATGGCCGAAAGCTATGAATACACAACGCCATTTAGAAAGTGGTCAAATGTAACAAATGTTATATTTGGGATAACACTTTCTTAGTAAAGTACAGATTCTCGTACTTTTTAGGGTTGAGTCCCGTCCGGGATTCGAACCTACACTGTACTTTACTAAGAAAGTGTTATCCCAAATATAACATTTGTTACATTTGACCACTTTCTAAATGGCATTGTGTATTCATAGCTTTCGGCTAGTAGTTTTGGTCTTCACTAAATTATATATCACATCACTAACCATGCTAACCATGGGTTCGGGTAGTCCTGTGGGTACCCGGGCCCTACCCGTCCCAGCCCTACAGGTATTAACATCTCTCTTGATGTCCAGGTAATCATGTTTACCAAACACTTACCCTGTCATCATATTTGCCGTAGATCTTCTGTCTCTGAGCAAACTTGCTGCCTCCCCTGTGCTTCAGGGTCATCCTCTCCTGCAACATCAACATGACAGTTAGGCCAATTGATATAATCATGAGATTTTCACCCCCTCTCCCTGTTCCACCACCCCACTCTCTGCACAGTCTCTACCCCCACACTTTCTCCATCCCACGCACCATGTACCCCCACTACATCCACCTACAGCACTGTCCCCCAAGCTGCACCCTCTCCCACCGGTGCCCTGTCCCCCCTGCAGCACCCTGTTCCCCTGCTGCACCCACCTGCACCCTGTTCCCCCTGCTGCACCATACCCCCGCCCCCCCCCTCGCTGCACCCATCTGCACCATGTCCCCTTGGAGCACCCTGTCCCCCCAGCTGCACCCTGTCCCCCCAAAAGCACCCACCTGCACCCTGTCCCCCCAGATGCACCCACCTGCACCCTGTCCCCCCTGCTGCACCCACCTGCACCCTGTCCCTGTCCAGCTGCTGCAGTTTCTCCACGTAGGCCTCAGGGTCGATACGCTGCAGCTCCTCCAGCCGTGCCTTCTCCTGCTTCAACTTCTCCTTCTTCAGGATACGGTGATACCTGCACACCAGCAACCACGTGTTAACATCAGTGACTATCTTGAACGACAAATTCCCTTATAACCAATCCTGGGTACCTTGTATGTACCTTGGCTCACACGTACATATTCCTTACAGTCCAGAAAGTGGGTTTTCCGGACAAACAAATAAACAATGAGGGTGTGATGTACACATGCTTTGATAAACTAAAAAATACTATTGTCTGTTGCCTCAACTACCGGTACTTATAGTTCTAGTCACCAGTCTCATTCACATTACCTAACCAAGCTCAATCAAGCTATGAGTTAGTCATAGACTGCAGTTACCAGTATTCCAGTTTCTTGGCTGCCTGTATCATACGAATAACACCCAAAATGAAGTTGCATGCTTGTTTAGCAATATCCCAGCAATATGACAGCGGTCTGTAAAAAATCAAGTCTGGACCAGTCTGGACCAGGCATGCCATTGACATCATGAGCATCAATCCATGCAATTGGGATACGATGACATGCATCAACAAAGCCTGACTACTTGATCCCGTTAGTCACCTCTTACAACAAGCATGGGTTGCTGAAGACCTTTTCTCTACCCAGACCTTAACGGGTCCCCAAAACAAGGTGAAAGGGTCCAGGTTATTGACAGAATAAGATATAACATCTAGCCTGCTAGCCAGAGTCTGTCTGATGTTACAGGTACCCAAGTGCCTGTAGAATTCACCACTCATGTGTGTCATTGTCTGTTGTCACTATGCAGGCTGAGACATGTTTCAGGTGAAGCTGCATCCCTGCATCAGGTATGTATTCATCTGCTCTCATAATGTCCGAAAAGAGTCCTAAAATTACATAATGAAAGGGACTGATGGATGACTGACTTTTTACTCTTGATCTTCTTCTCCCTCTTTGCCCTTGCCTGCTTGTATGTCAGCAGTGCCCGGTACTTCTGCAGCTCCGCTCGTCTCTCCTGGGCCTGAAACATCACAGATCACCACCTGTAGCAGAACTTGTGTCTCAAACACCTACATGTATTGTCTGCCTTTCATTGCTAGCATCTATATACAAAATGTATGTGAATGAATATCCAGAATATAGCTGAATCACCAATCAAGTCTGAGGTTGATAGCAAGAGCTTCATGCTGTATAGTACAAAAATGGGATGAACATGATAATCATCATGTTTTCAAACAAGCATACTAACCTGAAGTTATAATTTTCTTCTTTTATGAAAGATTAATACCCAGAGAGCAGCAATTACACTCACAGCCCTACAAAGGCCAGATACTTAAGTTGAAAGGCGAATATTGACAAGAACAAAGCCAGGAAACAATAGCCTACCTCTTCCAGACTCATGGCATTGAGAGCCCGCTCCTCTGCTGGCGTTAGTTCCTTGTCACGGCTGCCAACGCTGTCGCTGTGTTTCTGTAGCAGTGCTGCAATCTCCATCTCCAGGGGCGTGCGGGGCTGCACAACACACAACCATACATAAAATATAATGTGGAAGCAATGCATCTAGCTAAGGTACGATCACACAAATTCTGAAGTCACTGAACCTAACCACCAAATCACTACTATATTTTATATTCAGACGTTGAATCCCAACAGGCCCATGTTTACTCAAGCTTCATACAGATATGGAACACAAAAATTCAAGGCCTTGCGAAGTGTCAATTTCAAGGCTTTCTTAGTTGGGTTAGCCTCAGTCTGTCAGTATTTTTTTAATCGAGCATACTGTAAGACCATTATATTAGTAGTAAGACCTGAAAAGCAGTATGAGCACCTAACAAATTTTCCCACAAGATTGATTTGCACAACCAATAAATAAAATAAAAAAGTCTGTCAGGAATTCTTCAAGGTGCTTGGCAAAGTGTCAAATCTATCACGATTTGTCCCCCTACTTTTATTGACAAGCCTATGTTATTTCGTACAAATTCAAGGCTTTGGTGATTTCAAGGCTTTTCATTGTTGACACTAAAATTTAAGGCTTTTCAAGAGGGACCTGAAAATTTATGGCCTTTTCAAGCCTGTACGAACCTAGTAACAAGAAGACCTGGGGACCATCAAAATATTTCAAGCTAGTCTATGCATAGTCCAATCAATCATAATGAAATAGACATCCGGTTATTTAACTGCTGTGCAGATTTCAGCCAATTGCAGGATATGCAAAGCATGTCTACTGTCAACTTAGCGTCAACAGATATTTTCCAAATCTTGTCATGTTTTTAATCAGGGTGCTCACATGATTGATGCACTTTGTGAAGTGAAACCGGTTTTATTACAATATAGATCTTGATTATCGATCAGATGATCTTGACTAGGTGCAGCCTTATTGTTTGAATCAAATGCAAGTGATACGAGAGGTGGGAGTATATTAGTCAGTAGGAGGGACATAGAAGGACATAACTCATAATAGCCATGGGTGGCGCTACGATCCAGCCCAGAAGTTCCAGTCTAGTTCGGCAAGGATGGAAACTGGACTTTTAAAGTCAGTTAACTCCCTTGCCTTGGGAAGATGGACTCTGGCAGCCCTAATGAACTACTCTGGAAACTGGGGTGTCTTCAGGTAACCAAGCCCTGAGCCCCCAGGTTTCACTAGAGTTAATGCTTGATCTTACGGATAGTGAGTGAGTGAGTGAGTATGGTTTTACGCCACTTTTAGCAATATTCCAGCAATATCACGGCCGGGGACACCAGAAATGGGCTTCACACATTGTACCCATGTCGGGAATTGAACCTGGGTCTTCGGCGTGACGAGCGAACGCTTTAACACTAATCTACCCGACCGCCCCTCTTCAGATAGCCTACAGGTAGCATACATGTACGGTGACTACCTTGTATCTGGTCTTGACTTCATCTGTTGTCTGCAGCTTCAAGCTGGGCTGCTGCAGAGGGAACGAGATCTGCTCGGCCTGAAATGAGGACCAAATATGTTGCTTGTGAACCACTGTCTGACTCACAGCCTCATCTCAGGTTGTGGTTTGTCTGCACTTGTAACAGCACTGCAACCCCACTTACTAGTAGGAGAATTTATAAAACACACAAAATAAGATGAAAATATTGTTCCTGAGAAGTTCATTTTCAGAACACCAAAGAAATACAGAAGTCAATATGAAATATTGTCATAAGAATAGTTCATCGCCCCCCGGAACTGTAATCCAAATTTATTTCCCCAGTAAACAGTAATATTTTATTTCAGCCAAAATTAAGTGGCTGCACTGCATGGAAAAGGCTTTTCATGATCAACCAATGTTGGAATTTGCTTTTATTAGGCTACCCAAAACCCCTTTCTGGATAAGAAATCAAATAAGGGTGGTTACTTTTCTGTTGTCAGCAACAACTGAGTTCCACTTGGTGAGGTCATCCTTGGTCTTCTCATAGGCTGTAGTTCTCTGGATCTGCAACAGATTGGAATCGGGCTTGGTGAACTGCTTTCTTCAAATATGTCTTATTTTGTATTATGTACTGGAACATCATCATATAAAAGTGTAAAAGATCAGAATAAAGAACTGCTTTTTAGAATCACTAGGACCGGGATCGATTTCCCCTTCAGTTTGAGAAGTCATTACAGTCACTGTGGTTTCATCATTGTCTTTTTTAGAACATCTATTTTGATTAAAAAAGTCTGTAATGTTTTTGTTTTGGCGAGACATTTTCACTATCAAAAGATCGTCTGCAATGACAGTCGGCGATTCATATTGTGTGATTTCAGAAACGAAACTAAAACGAACTAAAGTGCTCAAAAATACTTCTAGAACTATTCAATATAGAATATTTATTTGTCTTTTAACATCTTGTCAAAGGTTTTTGATTACTAAACAACAAAATACAACATAATTTTGATCAAAGTTTTGATACACTTTCTACTAAAGTACCGGTAAATTAAATTTCGTTTCCTATGCAAATCCTGTCGATAATTTATTCAGCAACCCAAGGGATGTATAACTCTTGTTTGAACTTCCGGTTATTATCGATCGGTTTTCGACAGTTGTTTACAATGTTTGCTGTGAACTGTCTTTCTTCGTTAATTGAATAAAGATTTAGTGAGTATTGAATCTAAAGGTAGGGATAAACAGCTGATAAAGTAAGTGACTGTACAAGAAATTACTGTGAGCGACAGATCACGCTTTGAGTTTTTTTTAGGGGCGATTTGATTTTTTTTAGCGTGGATCGCGCAATCGCGCTGTCTGGGTTGGGCACTGCAGAATCACACTCGCAACCTACAGTTTCCAACAAAACAATGTTGACAGACGGCGCACAATGGAACATAATACTCTGGCACCATTACCCACCACTCTCAAACAGTATCAAGGCTTGTCAGCTTTGTAGGGAGAAAAGCCTAATGTGACCAGGGCAGTAGTCGTTTACTTCTCTGGGTATGCTGACATGATCATAATCAGGACAAATCTTGGATCTGACCCAACACAAGTTAATCGTGCCAGTCAACGGGGGTCTACATTCCATTTAATTGGCAGTCCTAGCGAATTTGATTTAAGTCCCTTAAAACCCACTTTGTTTGTCACGAAAATTGTGTATTGTACATGACTGTAGCAGATACCCCAATGACACAGAGTGAGTATGGTTTTACACCACTTTTAGCAATATTCCAGCAATATCATGGCGGGGGACACAAGAAATGAGCTTCACATATTGTCCCCATGTCAGGAATTGAACCCGGGTGTTCAGCGTGACGAGCGAACGCTTTAACCACCAGGCTACCTGACCGCCCCCTAATGACACAGAGACAATGTCTCAGTTTCACACATAGCACTAACTAGAATAAAAAGGTTTCACTGCAAATGGCACCTGACAGCAGCACAAAATCACTACTAAAGGGAAGCAACTCTGCATGGAGAAGTGCAGTCATGTCTTTTGGGGCACATCATCATCATCATCATAATACATCGAACAACACTCACACATATTCCATAGTTTCACTTAATTTTGGATAAAAGTAAGTGAATATAGTTTTATGCAGTTTTTGCAATACTGTAGCCAAATCACAGCAGGAAACACCATGAACGGATTTCATTCAAATCAAATCAAGTCTTTGACATAATGCTTTAAAAACTTTGCTACCTAAGTTGGACCAACAAGACAGGTACATGCATAGAAACTGGACTAATGACTTAGTCATGTTATTGCATCATCAACATGAGAATGGAAAGACGTGCTGACCTTGGTTTCCTCCACTTTAGACAGAGGAACAGGGGCGACCTTGGTTCGTCTGTGGACAGCTCGCAGCTGCTTCTTCAGCTCGCCGTGACTCGTGGTGTGCTGCAGGCTGCCGATCAGCTCATGTAGGCGCACCTTCCTCTCAGCTGGAAGGAGTCAACACAAGACAGTCAGTAACATTACAGCTATACCATGGCATCCTGCAGTGTTCCCGCTGACTTCTGAAACTGCCAGTTCTTGTGGCCTGGCAGCTCTAATAATTACCAGTCCCACCCTAGTTTTTGCCAGTCCCAACTTTCAACAAATAAAAAAATGTATGAAAATTACCTGGTTTTAATTCTTTCAACATCATGTTCAGTGCAAAGACGTCATCTCTGAAGTAACTTAATTAGATCTATACATCATTCACACTAACTTCAGTCACAATTTTGTCCTTTTTTTTAATGTTTCGAGACGAAGTCACTCAAAGCAAAGCAAAATGTTATTTCCTTGCAATAAAAATAGACAAGGGGAAACCCTGATGGTAACAGACAAGCTGACCCAAGTTAAAAAAATGTACCCATATGAATAACGCCAATGTTTTGTTCAACAACAAAGATTCATAAGGTACTTTATTTGCCGGTCCGGAGGGACTGGCAGTCACATGAATTACCAGTCCAAGCCTAATTTTACCGGTAAAAAACTGGTAATTACCGGTAAACAGGAACACTGCATCCTGTACATTATCAAGTCTGCCCCAGCAGCTGCTGTCAGCATGACAAGTGTCTGACACATTTGTCAGGGCGTGACTACACACAATCAGCACAGGTCACAGAGCCTGACCATCCAATCCACACTTTAGCATGATAATTGCATAGCTAACAAAATGGAGTGAATTAGCTCTTACGATGTAGCTGGCAACTAGGGCTGGGACAAGTCCCAATTTACTACCCGGGTACCCGCCCCCCTATTACCCCACCCGACCCGGATACCCACTGTAGGTCTCAGGACATGTCTCAAAATGTCCGATTGGGAATTTTTTACCACAGCCCTGGCAAAACGTATTTAGATACATGTATTGAACAATCTGGTCATGCATACACTGAAGTTGACTTAAGTTATATCTCTATTCAACCATATGAAAAATCAGAAGGAATGGGTGCATAGTCACAAAGAAATGCGAACATTAGTAACTTGTAGTGTAACCATAGAGTTCCAGATATTTTTTGGTCATTCAACAACATATCACATGACTAACCATGGGTCCGGGTAGTCCTGTGGGTACCCGGGTCCTACTCAGTACCCACCCGACCCGGGTACCCGAGTTACCCGTCCCAGCCCTACTGGCATATATCAGCTCTTGTTATACATAACAGAGATGTTTGTTTTTTGGTGCACTCAGCTGCAGTACATTATCTAATCAGGAAAACACTGGTAACTAGTAAACCTGAACTAGGTTTGTCTGTTTGTTTTGGAGCCGACCATACAGCAGAATTTTATGAAAACCTCTGTCCTACTTTATCATGTTTATGGAAAAGAAAGTTCAGGACTGACATTGTTGTCTTTCATTTGGAATTTCCTATCTGATCTTCTACATTGATCAAGTATTTTGATTAGAAATTTGTACTGATGCCATGGCCTTTAATGGTAGTGAAGAAGCACATGCTCAGTAGCCTGACTTGCTAACACAAATTTCTATCTTGTCAGCTATGATATTTTATCATTCAGCTGTCAAATATAAACATTCAAAATGGGACTATCCTGCCCAAATGGTCAGAAGCTAGGTTTTAAATGTCCGAATTCTGATTTCAGGGATGTACTGTACCCTTTGTCGCGCTTTTTATCCTCCCTTGTTACAAGCTCTGCAAGTGACCAAAACCTGTTTGACTCAAATTGAAGTTTTAACATTACTGAAACTTGAATACCAGAGATTTCTCAGTTTAGTTGTAAAATTATGTCACACACAGTGATGGCGGCCTGTAAATAATCGAGTCAGAACCAAGCAATCAAGTGGTTGATATTATGAGCAAGGATCCAGTACGTCCAGGTACAATGACCATGCCATCCACCAAGTCACCGAGCCTGACCACCCAATCCATGAAGTCGCCTCATACGACCAGCACAGGTTGCTTGGGACCGACACGGACAAGCACTGGTATCGATGTTATCATCATTGAAATGTACCTACCTCTGGCCTGGCTGAATCCAAACTCTGACACCGTCTCTGTGAGAACGGTTCTCTCTGACAGCTTGGACCTGTAGAGACAAGAAAACACTTGTTATGTCTGAAGATTTTGTGATGTTTGTACAAAATTAGGATTGTTTTGAAAATGCTTGTTTTCTTATCTTCTGTTTGTTTGTTGCTTAACGCCGCACTCAGCAATATTCCAGCTATATGACGACGGTCTGTAAATAATCGGACCAGACAATCCAGTGATTGACATCATGAGCATCAATCCACACAATTGGGATATGATGACATGCATCAACCAAGTCAGCAAGCCTGAAAACCCAATCCCATTAGTCGCCTCTTACAACAAGCATAGTCACCTTTTACAGCAAGCATGGGTTACTGAAGACCTATTCTAACTCGGATCTTCACGGGTCTCTTATCTTCAGAGGAAATATAACTTGGCATTTTATCATTGCATTTTGTGCAATATTGTAAAACAGTTTAAACTATGCAATAAATCCTCTTCCTCTTTATTGGTCCTGTTACAGGTGAAATACAAGCCACCTCTACAAAACTATAACTTTAGTGACCAAAATCAACACAAATTTAGAAATTCTGAATTCCAATTTGGGCATTTGTACTGATATTTGCTGCAGACTTAGGGCCGAATATTGGTCTCTGGGCAGGATGATATGGTTGGTTTGTTGTTTAACGCCGCACTCAGCAATATTCCAGCTATATGACGACGGTCTGTAAAATAATCGAGTCTGGACCAGACAATCCAGTGATTAACATCATGAGCATCAATCCACGCAATTGGGATCGATGACATGCATCAAACAAGTCAGCGAGTCTGTCCTGGCGATCGGGTTAGTCACCTTTTACGACAAGCATATTCACCTTTTATGGCAAGCATGAGCTGCTGAAGACCTATTCTACCCCGGAACTGGGCAGGATGATGTAAATCCCTGCCTCATTGCCAAGTATAAAATACCCTGACAACCTCAAGTAAATGGGTATCTTGATCATGTTGATTAGGCAAACTTGGAGCAACACCACACTTAAACTTGTTTCCACTGTTGATTTGCAGAACAAGCTTTAGTGCTTTTAGCAACAGGCGCGACCCAAAAATGCGGTACCATACAAACCATATCAAGTTCAGAGTTACAAATGAGTTTTTCTTTTCACTAATCCACACAACTTATCACCTGTTACAGACTTGCTATCTACCTCTTGGTAAAAGTGGTAGTCCACAAAGAAGTGTGATGAATTTTTTACAAGCCTCGGACTAACAAACTTATGAATTGTTAGATTCAAACCCTGTGGTGATAGTTGTCCATATGCACCATCCATAATTACAAATGGAGACTTGTCTACACCTTGAAACTTATGCTAGGACACATGGGCGGTCGGATAGCCTAGTGGTTAAAGTGTTTTCTCGTCATGCAGAAGACCCTGGTTCGATTCCCGACATGGGTACAATGTGTAAACCCCATTTCTGGTGTCCCCTGCCGTGATATTGCTGGAATATTGCTAAAAGCGGCGTAAAACCAAACTCACTCACTCACTATGCTAGGACATAACGCTCTAGTGTTTACTGACATAACTTTGTTGAGGGCAGTTTTACTCCAAAAACATCACATATTTCTCCATATGTTTTCATTCAATACTGAGGACCAATGAAAGATGTTAAGTGTCATCTAGTCGCAGGCCTCTCTAACTGACTACATGTATACTAGTTTAGGTCGACGGGAGCCCAGCGGACGCAACACTGCCCTGACTGACTCTCAGGGTAGCACATTCGGAGCAGTCACCTTCTCTTTCCATCCAGAGCGGAGATGGAGTCCAGGAGCTTGGCATGTTTCCGGTCAGCTTCCACATGATCCTCCTGCCATGGGGGAGGAAAGATCAAGGGTTAAAACACTCAGTTGATGTGTTCACTAACATGATCAATGCCAGGATACATGCAAACTGCAATGGTCTTGTAGCTAGTTTTTTGGCAGGTTTTCAATCCCAAGACAAACGCCATACTTACATACATGACATAAGCATGATAAGCATTTCCAAATTCCCCAATTTCAAAAGTTTGAGAGAAAGGCCAGTTTGTCCAATATCCTGATTGTATAGGCTAGGAGACATTGAGTTACATTTCCAGATTTGTTTGTCATATAGAGAATCTCATGTCATTTGACATCAAACATATCACCACGGTTCAATCAAAGTTAAAAACACAGAGGCTTTGATACCAGAAGACAAGCATGAGATTCTATTCATCATCCAAAATCATTCTTCCTCCCTTTGTTTAGTTTGTAATGGTAATAATCAGAGCCTTGAGTGTAAAAAGTACTGCTAGCCCGCTTCAGTGGCAGAGACTTCAGTCAAGTCATATGATTATGGCGTCCTAATAATCAATGATGTCACAATGGCCTGCAAAGCATTGTGTATCATTTCACCCAAGCAAAATCTCCCGTGGAGCCTGTTTGGGATGAAATATGCTGATACGACTTAAAATTGTTATCTTTGTTTGAGACAACGAAGGAATATTTACCTCCTCATCGCTGGCCTGGAGAACATGATCTCCTGTTAAAAAGTCTCCTTCTTCCATTGTGGCTGCTGTCAAGTCCTGAAAACAAAATTTAACATGTTTTTATTGTTATTTATTGAGTGAGTGAGTCAATGCATCTTGTTCAAAGACACAGAAATATTGCAGCAGTATAACAGCTGTCTGTCAATATGGAATCTGGGCCAGACAAACTAATCATTCTGCTAATAGCTGATCTTGCTGAGATAACGAGCATCATCATACCTCCAAGTCAGAATTATATCTGAATGGTCCACGTGATCTTGATAAAATATGCTACCTACCATTTCTACTGCAGACATAATCGGCAATTATCAACAACAAAAATGTCTGATATACATGATATACACTGATACATTTAATCTTTAAAGAACCAAAAAACGAAGCATGCTAAGAATTAAACTAAAAATTAGTTAAAATTCATAATATATCTCACAGGAAAATTCTTCTCCAATACATTTTCAAAAACATCTTTTTCATCATCCTGTGTAGCATGCTATTATCACAATTTAAACAAAGGTGATATTTCAACTTAACAACTATTTTTTTTACATTTTAACAAAGTTTGAAAAGTACACATTAGCAATGGCAAATTTCAGTATGCAGACATGTATGTTAGGATGCATATGATAAGTCACAGACTTGTTTCTAACTACAGATTCAGCTCTGATCTACGATTCTGTACAAGAAACCAACAAACCAGAAACAATAACTTAGCGAAAGAGTGAAACTAGGTACTATAGCTAGCAACACGTTATCGCCAAGGATCAATATATTAAAAACACACCAGATAAGCATCTTGTTCAAATGTAACTTCAGAAAAATCATGCAGAGGAACTTCACACTTAACATGCCTCAACAAAAATTCACCAAGAGGCATATTTAGTTCTGTCCATAACTTATCAGGCCATATATATCTTTCTGTCTATATTACACTTTCATTTTAATTTAATGAATAACAGATATGTTACTTATTGAGAGACCCGAGAGAGGGCATGCAGTTGAGGAAATTGAAAAAACAAACATAAAGAAGCTGGAACTTTAAAAAAATGTTTTTCTAAGTTCTGAATTGAACACAAGCATTTTTGTCATATTGGTGTCAGCATGTTTGCAGTGAGTGAGTGAGTATGGTTTTATGCCGCTTTTAGCAATATTCCAGCAATATCACTGTGGGGGACACCAGAAATGGGCTTCACACATTGTACCCATGTCAGGAATCGAACCCGGGTCTTCAGCGTGACGAGCGAACGCTTTAACCACTAGGCTCCCCGACCGCCCCAGCATGTTTGCACCACTAATGAGATGTTAATAGTCATCTAACTATTAAGGTGTGAAAATAAATATACACTGCATTTACACCAACATGGTATATTTGGCAGTACTTTTGTGATCTACCTACTTGCAAAAATATTTGTAGAAATCTTTCAATCCCACTTATACACCAATACACTTTCAGAGTTGTTTATCTGTCTAGTATGATTTGCATTCCTAGTCCGATGCTAAGTAAGGGAGGCCACAGGACCATGTAAACAAACTCGAGAAAAAAAACTTGGCCTCATCTTCAAGTTTGTTTGTTATTATTATTAGTTCCATTGTCCAGGGGAGAGGCCAAGTGGAATTTGGACCACCTTGGTGTTAAACGTCTGGAGAGAAAAACCCATAGAATTTATTTTGAATGACACTGATGTCAAAACATCTCAGATGTTAATAGAATCACTTAGACGAGAATGGGCACATAACCACGATACTTGGACTGACCATGCTGACGTAGACCTTTTCGCCAATCTGTGGTTATCCCCGACCTGCCAGGTTAAAGATGGTCATAACTTAACACCCCAAAGCCGATTTTCCCTGACACACATACACATAACCAACATCAGACTAACGTACCTAAAAACAGACTCTTTGCTAAACACTACTGCCCACACTGCAAACAACTAGAAACCCCAGAACACGCACTCATCCACTGCACACACTAACACATCGAACCGCATTACAAAACACCCTCAATCTAAACAAGGCTCTCACTCTAGAAGCAATACTAAACCCACAAAATAAACTAGAAAAATTCAAGGCCTTAGGCGTATTCTTAATCAAAACGGAACTAATAAAAAGCATCTAAAAACAAAATAATCTGCCAAATCAAAATCACATAAACAAACAAACATCCACCATACCCAGTTCCCTTAGTTCTCCTCCCCAACCCCATCGGCATCTATTCCAAATCTCAAAATTCCCAAATTCTATATAAGCAACCCCTAAAGCCCCTCTTGGGTTGCACAGACCACTTTCGCCCCTTTCGGAAACACATTAAATGGCCTGGCCGGGCCCGTGCGCGAAATACGCATCAGTCGGAAAGCGCACGTTAAATCTCCAAAGTAAGTAAGTAAGTAAGTACAGTAAAACATGAAAGTTGACACTCATTCAGGCACTGAAAGATGGGGCCTCAATTCCTAATCATTGATAACGCATATTTACACATTTTATTGCGGTAACTATAGGGCTACAGTCATAGAATATCTAATTTTCTCTGACGACAAGCCCACTGTCCTCCCAATATACTCAAATGTATTTTCAACTTACCGTCATGTGGAAAGAACAGTTCAATTCAGTATATGGTCACTGCAACACAACCCACATGGTAAATCGTCCACCATGTTGTAGAACAATCTTGGTTTTGGTTGTCGTAAAATACCTAATTCGTCTTTTGTTTTGAATGTTGCAGACTTAAATTTAGATAACATTATTACTGGATATTGTAAACATGTATTTAGCACTGAAATTATTGGAGATACCGTATATAAATATACATAACTGTTCCACCATGTCGCAAATAACCAAGGGCAAATAACTCTTAATAAACAATCACAGCGTGTTTCATTACACACCCCGGCGCAGTGGAGACTCTCTATAATAAAGAAGCAGTCCCTTAGGGTACAGGCTAAAACGACACCTCAACAAAACGTCACCGATTTCCAAGGCGAATAATGTTCTAATTAACAAACAAAAATAATTCAATATTATTATACACAACAGAACTGTCACCTACGGAAGCCTTTTGGGGCCATCTTTTTTAAAAATTATTTTCGATACTATCTTGAAATTTCAAGATACTAAGTTGAAATTTCGACTTAGTATCTTGAAATTTCAAGATAGTATCGAAAGAAACAAAAACAAATTGCCCTAAAATCTTCCGTAGTCATCCCCGGTTGTGATACATTTTTTGGCGTCACCCCTACCCCTCTGTGTAAAATTTTCCTCACACCCACCAAATCTCGGCAAACTTCCCCTCCTCTAAAAAAAGAAAGATGAGTCCCTATAAGACAGTAGGTGGTAAATAACACACACACACACACACACACACACACACACACACACATACTACAGTGTTATGCGTGATGTGCAACTATTTCCACTCGAGGAAACTTGAAAATGTACATGTTGGGAAACCAATTTTAATAAGTCTCAAATTCTAAATTGAACCTAAATAAACGCCCTGACCGGAAATCATTCGTTATTAGGCATAATTATCGGTGCTGAACGACAGGAAGTTAATAATTAATTGCTAACAACAAATGATTAAACGTACCATAATTGACGTATCTATTAGATGTATGTCTCATCGACAGCCACCATGCAAGGTCAAAGGGCTGACTCGTCGTCCTTTCCCACGCCCGTCGCTGTATATATATATATACATGCATAGAATATACGGTTCCATGAGCCGAATGTCCCAGCACTTCGCGTCTGATACGCTATGAAGGCCCTCGTGTTGCTGGTCGCCCTGTCCCTGGCGTATGGAGACCATCTGGACGACATCAAGCAGTTGATGGACGCTGTAGATGAGACCAACTGTCACCACAAAAGCTCAAGTATGTGCCGTATTTCTACCGCACCAATGGAATTTTATTTTGACAAAGTAGACAAAGTTGCATCTGATGATTATAGGACAACAAGTATTATGTTTTTAGAGTGAGTGAGTGATTTGGGTTTAACGCCGCTTTTAACAGTATTACAGGTATATCGCGGCGTGTCAGCTTGATGTGGGAGGAAAGCCCGAAGTGATGCAGGTCTCAGACGTTTACCACTTCGGTGAAACCCACGAGCACGGGTATGGTGCTGACAAACCTAGAAACATAATCGGGGCGAACCGGTATTCGATGCCACAATCATAGATTTCTGGCGTGCCCATGGGACGCAACTCTGCACAGCGAATTGCGGCGCCTTAGACGACGGGGCCACCCGTGCCCCCTTTAAGTTTTTCAAGATGAAATACTATTTTAATTGCAAAAAATCACTCTATTATTATCAGGCCCTGTGTATAAGAACTCATCTAGGCCCAGTTTGTTGCTCTCTGCTTCCTGGTCTGCAGGCGATATCCAGATCACGTGAGGTGCAGCTGCCGCTAGATTTTGGTATAGGTGGCCTGTCGTAGACTAGTACAAAATTACTAATCCGTTAGTAGACATCTTTGAAAGAATCTTCTCAAAATTTACGAACTGCCAGACTATTGTCGTGATCGGTGTTTCCGCACTCGTACGGATAACATCGGATAAATCGTCTGGTGTTCGGGCGTTTCCGGGTGTGATCGAGGCATTTGATCAACTTACCCGCCAAATCTGACAGGTGACAACGGACGCATTGACCCCGAACTCACACGACTTTGATCTTCCCGTCATCAAGCTTACGATGTAGGTAATAGGGCTGTGGCGGGTAACTCGGGTATTCGGGTCCTGAGTAGGACTCTGGTACCCACAGGACTACCCGGACCCATGGTTAATCCCGTGTTATATTGTTTAATGACAAAACTTACCTAACACTCTATGGTTACAATACAAGTAGCTAATGTTCCCATTTCTTTCTGACAATGCACCCATTCCTTCTGACTTTTATATGTTTGAATGAAGATAAAACTCCATGCCGTAACTTCAGTGTATGCATGACCGGATCGTTTTACACGTGTATCTAAATACATTTTGCCAGGGCTACGGTCAAATGTTTCCAAATCGGACAGTTTGTGCCTATCTCTAAATATCTACAACGGGTACCCGGGTAGGGTCGGGTAATAGGGTGGAGAGTACCCGGGTAGTAAATTTGGACTCGTCCCAGCCCTAGTAGGTAAGCAACCTTTCCCTATCACCAGGCTTTCACAACAGTATGTTTACCAAGCTTGCATAGTAAGCTTTACTACACTTAAATAAATGTCCGTTTCTTGGTCATTATGCGCTCCCTGTTGACAGCTGTTGAATACAATTTGCCAAAAAACAAGTAAATAACAAATGACAAAATGGTCGTTGAAATGGTCAGTTAAACCCCAAGGTTGGGAGCGCCGAAAAGGTCGAACTTAATTAAAACCGTGGTTAACATTCACTCAAAAAACCCTAGCTAGCACCTAAAATGTTTAAACAACATTGTTTTGATAACCGTAACGGTACTTTAAAATTTCTCTATGATGAGAAAGCAATGCTAAATTGTGAGAGCACTTGCGTCAGTCGGTCCCGTGTGATGCACGTGAAATACGACGACTGGTCAAATAGTTCTAAGCCTATAACAAACAAAATTAACAATTGTGAAAGTTTATTTTTCAACATAATCTCCCTGCTTTTCAATACACTTCTCATATTTCAATTCCAGCCAGGAAGGAGTTTCCTAGAGCTATCTTGATAAAAAAATCATTCACGACAGCTTTCACAGAATACAATGGCCCATAACATTCTTCACCGATTTTGAAGACATGAGTTTCTTTGGTGCCGTAGCATTGGAATGGTGCCATTCTATGGCTTGACGTCTTAACTCGGGATCATAGTTGTAGACACATGTTTCATCATCCGTTACTAATCTCTTTTCGAATTTGACGAAATCCTTCTCAGTTAGTTCTAAAATGTCTCAGGCAATGTCAGCTCTTTTTTACTTTAGATTAGAAATTAGAAACTTTGGCACCCAACGAGCAGATATCTTATTCATCTGTAAATGTTCATGAATAATGGTTTCAATGGATCCATGGCTTAGACCTGTGTTTTCCTCAAGTTCAGCAATGGTAATACGACTATCTGAGAGTATAGTTTTTCTTTCTCCTTTATTGAATCTTCATTGATGAAAGTTGAGGGACATCCTGACTCAAGGTCATCACCAAGGCTTGTTCTACCAGCCTCAAACATACCTGCCCAACGTTTAACAGTGGAATAGCTCGGGCACTTATCCTCATACACTTGTGACATGGGGCATGACTTTCTTGGGGAGTACTTTTCTCTAAAGTATAAAACTTCATGACCGCTCGGTACTCGTTCTTTTCCATTTCTGTGTCCATTTGGACCCCTATCACGTTCAACTGGCTATCATTAATAAAAAAATACAAACGGCCTTAAACAATGTATTACATAGACTAGTTCACTTTGTTATGCCATATATTTGAAAGTAAGTCAAGCTTAGAACATTTTTGCCAGCCCTCATATGTTCCCCGAGACTTTCGCTCGTGCACTTCGCTCTTTGGCGACCCGGGAGTCCCAGGGCATGTGTATAATTAATACAGGGCCAATTTGAGCACATTTACGATCACCACTTTATTATATGACCATGTTGATGGGCTAAAATGAGCAAATATTTGGACCACGATGAAGACAATAGTAATTTCTTTTCTACCTGTTCGTTTCTTTGAACGAAAAGCTACCAAATCAAACGTTCGAACAATGCTTAGAATAACACAAAACATAAAAAGACATATTTCAGCCTTCATGAACGGATTAGCTATCATGGTGAGTAAATATTTAATTGTTCATGTCATAAAGTTTCTTCCATGTCGCCGAGGCAGAAGACTACATTCGTTTGCCTTTCGTGTGTACTGCGGGTTCGCCAGTGAAGATCCGGTTTAGAATAGGTCTTCAGCAACACATGCTTGTCGCCAGGGGCGACTGATGTGATAATGATCAGGCTCGCTGCCTTGGTTGATGCATGTCATCGTATCCCGTTTGCACATGGATCGATACTCATGACATCAATCACTGGATTATCTTGACCAGACTCGATTATTTACTGACCGCCGCCATAGAGCTGGAATATTGCTGAGTGCGGCTGAGTGTGATACGATGACAATCGTGCATCAACTAAACTCCCTTCTCATTGAGCAGGGGCGGTCGGGTAGCCTTGTCGTTAAAGCGTTCGCTCGTCACGCAGAAGACCCGGGTTCGATTCCCGACATGGATACAATGTGTGAAGCCCCTTTCTGGTGTCCCCCGCCGTGATATTGCTGGAATATTGCTAAAAGCGGCGTAAAACCATACTCACTCTCATTGAGCACATGCAACAAAAATTGGATCCACGTGGTGTACTAACCTGTACTTTAATGTCTCTGAAAATCATTTTATGTTCTGTTTCACCTGTAATGTTTGTCATTTGTTATTAACTTGTTTTTAAAAAAAACTTACCACAAGCTTAGTAAATAAAATATACTGTTACAGTTATGAGAAGAAGTTTAGTAAATTATTATTAGATAGAATAATTAACTACTTAAACCAGTTGTTCTTTGAAAGATGGATAGTAATCTCTACTAACTGAATAGTAAATTGTACTTATCTACGATAGGCAACCTACTAGTCTAATTGGCAAACATTGACTAGCTGGTTTATAAAGTCTACTAACACGTTGGTGTTTCAGTAGGCTGCACACTGCACAACTATTTCTGTCAGCGCTGTTCTAGTTCTAGGCACTACACATTTCTTATTGTTTTCTTGAACCCATCTTCCCGAGGCAAGGGAGTTAACTGTCATTAAAAGTCCAGTTTCCACCCTTGCCGAATTAGGCTGGATTTCCTGGACTCGATCGTAGCGCCACCAGTGGCTGTTACGAGTCTAGTCCATTCCATGCCTCTCCTAGGGACCAATCAGATTCCACCTCTCGTATCACTTGCATTTGCTTCAAACAAAATGGCGGCACCCAGTCAAAACGATCTGATTGATAATCAAGATCTATATTGTAAGAAGTGCATCAAATCACGTGAGCACCTTTATTTAAAACTTGAATAGATTTGGAAAATATCTGGTGGAAACTGGACTTTTTTAGTCAGTTAACTCTCTTGCCTCGGGAAGATGTCTTGAACCATAATGACACACCATGGTAGAGTTGGATTGTCTGTCAAAACCTGAGCTTAATGATTGTGAAATGTAGGTCCTTGTTATAAACTCACTTGAACAGAATCGTATTCTGGGTGCCGTTGTTCAGAGCGACCTTAGCGCTAAGGTGATCGTGACTCCCATACTTTAACAAAGACTTACGACAGTTGTGGCGCTAAGGTTGTTTTATACAACGGCACCTTTTAGCGTGGAGAACTTTATCGTTTCATTATTTCGGGCGCAATGTAATTTTAAGATTGAGAAATGTTGATCCTTTAGTTGTATTTTAAGTTATAGTTTAACTAAACACTGATCATCTTCCAGAGTGTCCACTAATCTATTTGTCAAAGTCTCCACCTTGCCACATCAAGCACATATCGAAAGTCCGATCAGAGAGCGCATCCGCGTTCCGAAAACATGTCCGCTGTCATAGCTTGTCGACTTTGCGCCGAAGTTTCTTACAATAATTGAGGGAACACAAGTATTTTCTTAGTCTTTCAAAGTTTTAAATCAAGTCGCCCAAGTACTGTGCTTGAAAGCGATACGATGATGAGAACGGTCATTTCCAGAACTGGTACATTCGTGTGAAAGTGATTTACCGCTGCCAGTCTTTGATATGAATATGCTTTTTTCATCTGACCGCCTCCGTGGCCTAGAGGTAGAGCGTCCGCCCGGAGAGCGGAAGGTCCGGGGCTCGGCATTTAGGGGCTAAAACAAGGACTGGTCGGCTCGGAGACACTGTGTCTGAGTGGGATATTCATGTTAAACTGCGGCATGGTATCTCAGTGGGCTAGCACTATAAATCGGCATCAGTCCGGACTAGTACAAGCAGCCACACACACACGTACATGCACGTCAGTATATAAGTGCAGTAATCTTGGAAGCGACGTTAAACCCAATTTCACCTCACCATCTCACCTTTTTCATCTTTTAAACCCCTCAACAATTTTAATACCTTTATTTGTATGTCAGGGATGAAATCGCAAGTGTTTTCGACCAGCTCTTTATCCATGGTAGTCGCCATCTTACGAGCTAAGAACAGCAATCTGATTTGATATATATCGCGTTGTCATTACAAGGGGCGCAACTGGTGATCTACGCGATCCTAGTCAGAGTCGGAGTGTCGCAGTGGGATGTCGTCTGCTGCACCATATGTCATCTGTCAAGTCACATACACTTTTTGAGTGCCTTTGTTGTTTAGTGGGAAGAACGTCTGCCGGAGAGGGGAAGGTCGGGGGTTCGATCCCCTGGCCGCGTCCAACCAAAGGGATGGTACTTGTTGTAACCCTGCCCGGAAACAGCACAAGCAGCCACAATCGCGCGAACATGGATGCACAAATATAAAATTTATGGACTTCCTCGACAGAACTTAGGGACCGACCATTTGTTATTTTGGATTGGTCTAGGCTGGGATCTCTTTGGAAACACTTACTTAATTTTGCCTTGTGTGTTAGATCCACCAAATTGTTCTCTGGACATGTCGAATCACAGAATAAATATATAAAATTTCGGATCCTCCTTTCAGAGTGAGTGAGTGAGTATGGTTTTACGCCACTTTTAGCAATATTCCAGCAATATCCCGGCGGGGGACACCAGAAATGGGCTTCACACCTCCTTTTAAAGAGAATAATAGTATGTGAAGCTGTGACCGAACAATATTCGGATTCTGACAAAATTCTGATTTTATTAAGTCAGCTATTTACATAAACATGTATCTTTCATGAGCCGTAACCATAGAGAACAGTCTTAAATAAAATATAAAGTTACTCTTTGAGTGAGTTGGTTAAGAACTGTTAATGTAATTTGAGCAATGTGACAGGAAAGTGAAGCTGGTTCGTCACTTTCGTACTTACTGGATCGTAATGCGAATGCGGATCCAGAAATTCGTAAGGGACGCAACCTTTCATGTCTACTTATACCCCCAACCGCCCAATAATGTGACAAAGACAGGAAACACGTCTGGGCAACCAGATCCCCTGTTAGGGCAGAAGGTGTGAAGTATCCAAACAGTTGCCCGTTTCTTCTTTTCTTTGCAGTAGACCTACAGCTTCCACACAGCGTTGTCACGCACATACCAGTGTATGAAGATGGAGCTAGAGAAATGTTTGCCAACCGATCTCTCGCAATGGAAGCATATAAAATGACCTTGAACCGAGGCTTCTTTTTCTCAATCATCTACCAGAAATTGAATAAGTCCAGAGACTTCGCGAAACAGCCCGACCTCGTCTACACATATCTCTCCGCCATGAGTGACGTCACTTCCGGACCTGATGATATCGTGGGGTCTGGAATATATTACGATAAGAACACTTCGTATCCAAATTTTTACCGATCCCTATATTTCAACCTCACCGTACCTTTGTTAGGTGCTTACGCGAACCGTATGCAGGGAGGCATTAGGGTTGAAGACGACAGCATTCGTAATTATACACGGCCTGCAACTGGGTCTTCTGCCAACACCTGGTATAGTCTCTGGCTTCCTGACGGGACAAGATACGTTAGGCCCAAGGACGTCTATGGAATAAGTCACAATGGAGATGACGGCCTTACTTCAGCGTTTTACTTTTACGGTCCAAATTACCAAGTATATAGAGGTAATGTTTACGACAAAACGATGGCAGTGAAGTTTACGGATCCCTATTTTGACTGTGGACGGACAAACAAATGGGTTGTGAGTGTGGCATCCCCTGTTACAGATTCTCTCGCTCGGTACACACCCTAGCAACATCTATGGAAACCCTTGTAAGTTCTTTTGTACTCCCTCATTCATTCATTATTGGGGGCACCGGTGGCCCAGTCGTCTAAGGCGCCGCGATTCGCTGTGCAGAGTCGCGTCCCTTGGACACGCCAGAAACCTATAATTTTGGGTTCGAATCCCAGTTCACCCCGATTATGTTTCTAGGTTTGTCAGCACCATACCCGTACTCGTGGGTTTCACCGAAGAGGTAAACGTCTGAGACCTGCATCACTTCGGGCTTTCCTCCCACATTAAGCTGACACGCCGCGATATAACTGGAATACTGTTAAAAGCGGCGTTAAAATCAACTCACTCACTCACTCATTATTAGTTAAGCTTCCCTCATTCGTTCACTGTTTTTGACCATTCTCTAAATTGTTCATTGTTGATTATGGTATTCCTTAATTTATTCATTGTTGGTTACCACACTCTTTTATTGTTGATTACCGTAAACACTCAACCATTCGTCTTTCATTCATCGCTAGTTAGCACATGCTATCATCATTTTACTTCTTTTATTTTTTATTGGTTACCATATCCTCTTATTAGTTCATTGCTGGTTACCGTATACTACATCCGTTCATCGTTGATTACCGTATTCCTTCATTTATTGATTGTTGGTTGATGCACACCTTCCTTGGTTCAGTCGTGATTACAGTAAACCCTCAACCATTCATCATTGATCATTTGTTCATCGTTGGTTAACGTATGCCCACAATCGTTCATCGCTTGGAACCGTATCCCATCACGTCATGTCTTCGGATATTGAATATACATCAGATAATCACGGCTTACATGCTTTGTTCCAGATTTGTAGCTGAATCTACAGTCGAGATCGATTTCACAAAATTCGATATCAACCCGTGTCCTTATTCGTACGGAAATCCTACCCCTAATTATTTTGCTGGCATCGCCGCCTGCAAAGACACAACTGAAGTAAGCACAAGGGGGGTGGTTTAAACGACCATTGACTGAGTGGGTGCCTTGCGCATGTCAGTGACTTGAAAACTGGGAAATACTTTTCATCAAAACCTGGTACATGTATTAACCAAGGGCTGAAATGGTGCGTTTTGCTATGTAGGTATTTTTCAAAATTGGATTTTTTCCTGTTTCCATGGAAACAAGTATGACTTAGCTGAAACGGGGGAAGCGTCGTTTCCGGAGCCGAACTGAAAAACTATTCAACTTCTTTCATCCAAACTTGGTACATGTATCAATCAAGGACTGTAGTGATGCCTTTTGCTAGTTAGAATTATTTAAAAAAAAGAAGATTTCCTTTTTCCATGGCTACAAGTTTGACTTTGACATTGTTCATAGTGGTGTATTTGTCCGGACCATATCTCTAAAACTAATAGGTATTCTTCCATGACACTTTGCACACACAGCAATCTCATTAAAATCAGATCTTCGTTCTGGCTATGGCTAAACAAAGATCTGAGGACATCCCATTAAGGGTCACGTCAGACCGACCTTGCGCGAATTTTGACCGACCAATGGAAGGACTGACAAGAAGTCGACTTAGTAAATCAGAAGGCAGCTTTCTCGTGCTTTACGGCACTCATTTCAAATTGGCAACTACGCTTCGAAACATATTTGGACAAATTCTCGATTAAAAATTTGAAACCTGAACAAAAGAGCATTCTCGAATGGCAAATATATGGTCTAGATTGTATGGATTCAGTCGTTAAACCCGTAACTATGGTTCGGAATACCCCGTGTTAAAGTTTTCGAGGTTGCACGATTAGAAATCACATTCCGACTGTCACTTTCATAATCTTGTAAGCGACGCTCTGATTGGTCGGATGAAAGGTCGTTCTGACGTGACCCCTAATGTGATGTCCTCAGATCTTTGTTTAGCGGTAGCGAGAACTAAGATCTGATTTTAATGAGATTGCACACACAGAGACCAGGGCCCACTTGCACAAAGCGATCTTAGCGCTAAGATGATCGTAACTCCCATACTTTAACATAGGCTTACGATAGTCTTAGCGCTAAGATCGCTTTGTGCAAGTGAGCCCAGGTTGTAAACTGGTGCCTTTTGCTATTTAGGGATTTTTAGAATTTATATTTTTTCTGTTTCCATGGCAACACGTTTGATTTTGACACTGTTCATAGTTGTGTCTACCTGATATGGAAATACAAAGTTCCGAATCCCATTTCTAAGGTATTGTTTTGATAGCTCTTGTGTACGGACAGTCAGATTAGATAGATTAAAATAACAGTCAGATGATTTGTTCTTTTTGCCCAAATATGTGGGGGCCGGGGAAATTGTCATCTTCTGATGACTCTTGTTTGATATGTTTTATCTATTCTTTCAATAGTATCAATCGTTGTATATAGCACTACCTATAACCTAAACCCACTCTTCATATAGCGTTTCATCTTCCAACAGTGCCAGCCACTGAGTGGATTCGGGTTGAGCCGTGGTGGATACGAGTGTGCGTGTCGACCAGGCTACCGCTACAAGAACCACACCCAGACGGAGCCTTTCAGAGGCGTGGATATCGAACTGGCCACAAAAGAAGAATATATACACGGGTTCGAATGTGAGGAAATAGGTGGGTAGGAGGTCAGTCTCCTGTAAAACATGTCCAACCGCATTTAGGACTAATTTTGCTATAAATCTCCTCTTTCTTCTAGCTCAGATGACATGATTACAAAGCTCACCGAAATACCCATATAAATTTGCTGGAGCATACATGTTATTAGGCAAAGCAAACAAGTGAAACATTCCAATTGTATCACATTGTTTCTGACCTCGTCATGGATTGGTATAGAGTACTACCTGCGAATACGACCTGTGAAGATTCCGGGGTAGAATAGGTCTTCAGCAACCCATGCTTGCTGTAAAAGGCGACTATGCTTGTCGTAAAAGGCGACTAACGGGATCGGGTGGTCAGGCTCGCTGACTTGGTTGATTCATGTCATCGATCCCAATTGCGTGGATCGATGCTCATGATATTAATCACTGGATTGTCTGGTCCAGGCTCGATTATTTACAGACCGCCGTCTTATAGCTGGAATATTTCTGAGTGCGGCGTTAAAAAACAAACCAAACCAAACCAAAACCTGCGAATACATACGGCCTCGTTGCAGTGTAGTCGCTATTTTTAATCAACGAATCACAGCCTGGTTCCAGCGAGAGGGAAACCAGTGAACCAATGTAAGGTCAGATTACATGGGCATAAACGCAATATACATGTGCCAAAGCCTTACGACCATCTATGTATACACATATCTTCAAAGTCAAAACAATACACCGAGTATGGCTCCTTTGATTTCAATCAGTTATACATGGCCTCCATTCATTACCTGACTGAAATCACACATATTTCTTTGTTGCATATTGGCCATATGTATTCCCAGGTTATGGGGCACTTAGTGTAAAAGATCTGGGGTAGAATAGGTCTTCTGACTTGGTTGATACATGTCATCGTATCCCAATTGCGTGGGTTGATTCTCATATCAATCACTGTATTGTCTGGTCCTGACTCGATTAGTTACAGACCGCCGTCATATAGCTGGAATATTGCTGAGTGCGGCGTTATACAACAAACAAACTCAAAAGGTCACTGTGTGATGTCGACTGTTCTTCAGGGCTTGTGTACTCTATGTTCGACCATGAACACGTGAAGTACTGATAATTTGTTGTCGCCATATAGGAACTTAGAGCATTCGTGAAGCAAGGAAACTCTTTCAATAACCTTAATATCTGAATCTCCTGGAAAATTGTTCTTGGGAAAGTTGACTATTGGAAAGACGAAGTCATCCCTCTTGTCATACAGTCTGATAGTTTTCGTCACTCTAAATACTTTTTAGCACAGATCTAAATATGAAACGGTTTCATTAGTCTCATTTCTAGCACAGATGGGTAAATCAGAGGAAGTGAATTGGTTACTTGACCATCACTGAACGACATCAGATCATCGATATACCTGACGCTTAAGATTAACGTCTTCACCATATTCCCTTGTATAGATTTGGCCAATCCGAGAAAAAATTCTGTCTCGTATGCATAAAGAAACAGATCAACAATGTGGGATAGCACAACCTATGGTCACCACGTTAAGTGACAAATGCCCCATGAATCAAGGAAGTTTGTTGTGCGAGATAGTAGTGAACAAAGCTGAAAAAATCAAATGTTTTGACATAATTGAACTTTGTCCTTTTCTGAGATTGCCAAACTTCAAGCAAATCCTCTGAGGTTTTGAAAAGGAAAATTCATGACTGATGACCTTCCAACCAAATTCCTAGTCGGCTCAGAATATCAAATTGTCAGTTCCTAATACCGAGTGTCTGTACCGCATTTTCAACCAACACCGAGCTAATTATTAAGATAATTCTTTTTTCCACAGAAGGAGGGGACCAGCCTGTGTTGACAGACAATGCTGTCCAACAGAGGCAGAGGGTCCTGAACATAACAGCTGATAACTGCCGTTCCACATCCCCCAGTGACCTTGTTCTCCCCTACAACGAGCAGTTACTCAAGCATTTCAAACCTCAAGGTCGCGTGGCAGTTCGTCTAGCTCACTTCCTAAGCAGCTTTCTTCAAACACAGTTCAACCCAGGACAGGACAGTGAGCTAAAGCCTCAGCAAAGCAGGACCAACTGTTTGCTGAAGTCGCTGCCAATGTTCTTGGTGATATTCAGATAGTTGCCAGTGATGCCTACATCATGCTTAGCACCGAGGAGATTGTAAGTGTGTATGTAACCAAGAAGATATCTCCATCTGACAATCACCCGAATGATCATGTTGTGAAGTCCTCATCCATGACGAATATGACAGAGTCTGTCTTCTCAGATGAGCAGAATGTATGGAAAACGGCTGTGTCTGGTCTGAGAACAATCAATGCCGAGCCATGGGTGAAGATTATACCTAACGCAAAGACTCTGACCCAGATGAAGACTTGGACGTTTAAAGTTCCTGATTATGAACAAGGGAAGTGGGGAGCCCCGACATTTGTGTGTGACAGTCGTGTGATGGAGTGGACGCTGAAGTACACCATGCCAGTATTTGGGCCCGGTGAAACTGGAAGCAGCGTCAAGTTCAGGTGAGGAAATGACAACTTAGTGTGTTTAACATTATCTTCGTATGAGCATCCGTTTTATCCTTCGTGAAACTTTTTGTTAAGACAAAGACTACCTCGTAGCAACTCAGAATTAGTTTGTGCCACTCGTAAAATAATGCTGAAGGTTCCTCACCAAGGCACGATTATTTAATTTGGGACAGTTACTGCTCAATTCATCAAATTTCGTAGATTACATTCTAAGTAATCATATATAGCTTACGTGTGTGGTTTCTGTTCTTGCAGGGGAGCAGTGTCGGTGTCAGTGTCTGTGTCCATGTCCCTGCTCAGTGATGTGTAGACACAGCCAAAGGAATCTTGCAAGAAATAAATCGATTTTAAAGGTTTTATTACATTTTTGACATCCTCACTCCAGTAGATGATTCTAGAAATAGAGCCACCCAATACCTTTAGTTAGTAATTCACAAACACTCAAAAGCCATCAAATGTAGCTGTGAGGTAGCTTAGTTGATGTCTGGTCACAAGGGACGTCCAGATTGAATATAGTGTGTGAAGGCCATTCTTGGTGCCCCAGCCAAGGAAGAAAGCTTCAGGTGAAACCCATTATGACTCAAACGATGTCCTCATGGCAGCTGGGTAGAACGTTTTGGACAGCCAAGAGTATGGTTTCTACGAAACTGGGATAAAATCTCTGTCATCAACTCTCGTCATCATTCTGGTACTTGGACCCAGTAAGAGTATAGAGGCAGCATCTAATTCAATCTCAAATGAATATAAGTATCCTTATGGGTCTCTTCCACGTATCCTCCTCCTTCTTCCAATGCTTTACAGTCTTCACGAGGGATGATAAACCTGAAGCGTTTTTGGTCAGGAGTCAGAATCCAGCATGCTGAAGTCTTTGTCGTACCCAGTTCATCCCACGGAATGTTCTCAAGTCTCTCATGAGAGATGCCTAATGTATTCATCAATAATCCATACTCGTATCATTAACACGTATTTTAACAACGTTTTCCACAAGTGGTGTCAGTTGAATGTCTTCTTGATCTTGAATAATTTTCGAGGTTTACTCTTTTCCTTTTGAACATCTAACCATCTCTTAACAGTCGCGAAGGACTGAGCCTCAACCCCTGAAGGTGACCACATGCCCGCATGGATGGCTGATGGAGATAGCCCTTTCAGTTGGAGATACTTGATGACAGCACAGTGGCCAATTTTGTCCATTTTCATCACCTAGTCAAAACTGATGCTCTTTACATCGAACTGTGGCACTGAAGACCACTACACCACCCATGACCCCCTGACACATCGGAATTCCGTCTTTTTATCTCCCGTTTTATTTCCAACTCAATACAAGAATTTCTAGAGAAAACAACGGAGAAATGCTCGGCTTTTAAGGTCTAGGGCAGGACAATCCAGTTGTATATAGCACAGAACCTTTCTCAACTTGCCACACTGTCTGGTGACATGCTGTGAGGACCTGATATTCACAAGTCGGCTCTTACAACTACCAATAACATGACAATTTAATGAGAAATGATCAACTCGTCTCACCCTGGACTGGGTTACCCGATTGCATAAATAGCTTTATCATACCTCCATGTGCGAATGATGAGATCCGATTGGTCCATGTAATCTTCATAAAATACTGTGTAACGAGCCTTGGAGGGTGATACATTTCAGCGGCGGAATAAATCTCTTATACCCCGCCACAAGCAATACAGGCTGCACGTGGATTTCTGATAGGCAGAATAAATCCTTTGTACCCCGCTGCAAAGCAAAATGCCACACGTTTTTTGCAAGTCAATGGTAGTCACGTGACACAGCACATCGAATCGAATCCTCAGCTCAATCGAACAGCTGTTTTCTATCAATTTTGAATTTGTGCTAATTCTTTTACAATGCCACATTAGAACGTGTCGGTATGATAAATTCGTTGTTGCAGGATCACTAGGGGTACATGGGGTTTTATGCGTTCCGCGTTAGGTTATATCTTGCTCGTAGGATAAAACCTAACGCGGGACACATAAAACCCCACGTATCCCTCGTGATCCTGCTACACCTTATATATTACATGACATTTGTCTCTAGTCATATGGCAACCACAATGAAATATTTCGACGTTGTTTTTGCTAAGGCTATGAACATACATGTCAGGGCCATACATCAACAAAAGCACCCCTGTGACAGTAGTAACTTTGTTTTTCAGGAGAGCAAAAACTATTGTGACATGCATACTTCAAACTAGTCAATACGCTTGCACTATTTATTAAGGATTTATTTGAGAGGAAACTGATTTGATTTCTTAAGACTGATATTGAACATGTGCTCACAGTAAGCTCTGGATATGACCGCGATAACATTCCTTCATTCCGATATTTTACATTTAATATCAATAAACTTAACTCCCTCCTTCAGGCAATATCAGTGTAGAACACATATTTTCATTGACTGCACAAGAAATTTCGACAAACACAGTGTTCTCTCAGGCGCTGGTTTCTTGCTTCTTCGTTTGTTAAGTTTAGACGCAAGAAGGTACAGCCAGGTCATCATACTACTCCGAGTCCTTGTACCAAGTATAATTTATAACGTCATTTAGTATATAACGCGACCAGGGATATAACCACTGAGTCGTAGCTTTCCAGGCAGAAGCTCTATCCACTACAATACAATTGACTGATGGACCGCGGAAGATGCGGGGTAGAATAGGTCTTCAGCAACCCATTCTTGCGGTAAAAGGCGACAATGCTTTTCGTAAGAGGCGACTAACGGGATCGGGTGGTCAGGCTCGCTGACTGGGTTGATGCATATCATCGTATCCCAATTGTGTAGATCGAATTATCTACAAAAAATTCCTCCAATATAATCAGAGTACATTGCAGTTTACTCGAGTCTCTGTACAATATGATTGTGAATTCTCAAGTAATTTCAAATTACATAGGAAATTACTCCAGTGAATAAATCTACAAGCTTGTTTGTTCCATGAACTTATGCCTTTTATACACATGAAGTGGCCCAGAATGAGTTTCTTTTGATACAACAAAGAAGTGTTTCAATTTTGGAATTTGACAGTATCTGTTTAATTAATTGACTTATTATGTGTCAGAGCACTCTTACGTCATGGTTCGTTGCTCGTTCTTCCAACTAATGAATAAATAAGCTTACATTAAATATAGTCTTTGTACGATAGGATTGTGAATTCACAATCACGGTCTTGTAATGGTGCTTGTTGCTACGTGGCTACAGCTAAAGATGATTCTGCTGTTTACAGCCGACCGATGGCGTTGATGCGTTGGGCTTCCGCTAGTCGTGGCGTGTTTTCGCTGTTCATATGCTGTAAGATTATGATGGCATGTAAATGAAAACCCAATCAAAATGAAAATATAGCCCAACAATTTATGTTGCACGTGGATGTCATGTTGATGTGTTTCATTGCCAAACCTCACATGGTTGTATTTTTTTCTCTCGATATTTTCATACATTTTCGATGGATGTCGGCAACACACTGTCAGATATTTACGATTTTATGCTTTTGCGTTACTCTTTTTGAAGTGAATATTTTAAGCTCTGATTATTCACAAGACATTCACAAATATTGACCCATTCCGAAGAATAGAATACTCCTGGTGAACTCTGGTCAAGTTGTGCAAAGTCGAGTACAACTTGTGATTTATCTATGTCCCTTCATAGTACACAGTTTGGGGTGTCACAGTATATAGATGATAATCTCACATGGAAGTGCTGACGATGCGTGCGAAGTTGTAGAATGTCAATGTCTTTATGTTCTTGTACGGACTCATTTGTCCGCAGATTACAAGTATAGAAAAGCATGGGACAATGGCCTTACACCATATATTACCACACTACTGGGTTCAGGCCCCAGTTTTCGGACCTACTTCTTTGAAAGTTTTTTTGTGTGTTTTTCCCATAGATTTTTAGTTCTAGTTTCTTGACTGATAACTCATTAAGTATCATCGTACCCAAACGTCATGGGTCGTTGCTTCCAGGTTTTTTTTGTCAATGCTCAATTGATAACTGGACGCCGAGATAAGGCTCTCTCACATAGTATGTTTGTTCCAATGCAGACAGCTGGTACTGTAATGCCGACCTTGAGTGAATGATTGTTAGGTCCTTCTATACTATATAGTCGGATGTTACGACAAGTATGGGTACTGGAACCTTTCCTACCATGGAATCCCTACAAAGATCGGGGAATGACAGATACTACTTAAAAAGCCAAGCTTTAAATTTTTCTCTTACAAATTTTTTTTCAAATAAAACAAATACAAATGAGACATCCCCTGCACAGGGTATAGTGTTATATGTATTCTGTGCCACCATTTGCTGTCCCTGATAGGAGAACAGAAAATATGGGGATACAAATATCAACAAGTCTCCAACGTTATTCATTACTGGTCGTAATTGTTTTCGGCCTGGTGAATTGTCAGTGCCCCTCTAAACGCATCATATTTGACGTATCTGTCATGAGTCATTTCAAAACCACGACGCATCATAGGTTAGCTTATCGTAGGCTAAATGTAGCAACAATCTTATCAGCTGCGTTCCATCCATTCCCACGCCTGCTGTATGCGTGTAGCATATACGGTTCCATGAACCGAGAAGTCCTCGCACTTCGCGTCTGATACACTATGAAGGCTCTCGTGTTGCTGGTCGCCCTGTCCCTGGCGTATGGAGACCATCTGGACGACATCAAGCAGTTGATGGACGCTGTAAATGAGACCAACTGTCACCATAAAAGCTCAAGTATGTGTAGTGATTAAAGTCAAAGGAGACTATGTTGCATGTGTTAATATCATTAATTATTATGTATTAAACTATTTAGAGATGAAATATTGAATATTTTTATGACATTATCGATGTTTCACTGTGTTATTATTAGGTCCTGCGTATCAGAACTGGTTCCCAAAATCGATTTTTGCTTCCTGGTCTGGTGGCCATAGCTTAGTCAACTTCCGCTAGATTGTGATGTCACCCTTGAACATCCGGGTCAGAATTGGTCTTTAGCAACCGATGCTTTTCGCCAGTTGTGCAGATCAATGGGAACCACACAGTTCTTATCATTGTTTTCCTGAACCATTATGACGCATGATGGTAGCACTGTGCTATGTGTCACAATCTGGGCTTTAAGATTGCAAAATGAGAGAGCCTTGTTTTTAACCTATCTAATCAGAACTGTATGCTGGTTTGTATTTGGGAAACCTTTAACGTTGCGTTATCTCGGTCACAAACGGTATCTTAGGTTTATTCTTAAGCTGTATTTTAACTGATAGTTAAATGATAGACTTGCACAATTCTGTTTGGTCTGTCAGTATTGCACTTCTCCACGCCCATCATTGCCTCCTTATCATTTTACATCTGCAGGGACGGTCGGGTAGCTTAGTGGTTAAAGCCTTCGCTCGTCAGAACCGGGTTCGATTCCCGACTTGGGTACAATGTTTGAAGCCAATTTCTGGTGTCCCCCTGCCGTGATATTGCTGGAAAACTGCTAAAAGCGGGGTAAAATCATACTCACTCACTCACTATAATATATGCCTTCTGAACTGTATTGACAGATTTTGAAGGAAATGTTTTCGGCAATTATTTAATACAAGTTAACATATGACGTTCATAATACACATATATCGTTAGTCTGTTACTTTCCATCAACTTTATTTGCCAATCTAGCATGAATTGTATATGTCCATGTGTCTCTTGAAAAAATAGACAAAAATCAACTACGGGTCACTCCTGATAAGGAGACTATAATGTATGTCATTTAAATGACAGATGACGCTCGCGACAATACTGGTAAGACACTTGTACAACACAGGACTTTGGAATCTTAATACTACAAGTCCGTAGTAGTGGAATGATGACTGCTGCAACATATAATCTGTCAAGTGATTCACTTATTGTGCGTCTTCTTAGTGTAGGGGATAGTGATCTGCGAGGAGAGCGAACGTCGATGGTTCGATCCAATAGCCGCGTCCTACCAAAGAGATTGTCAACCTGCATGGCGGTCGGTATTAAGGGAATAAAACAAGGACTGGTCGGGTCGGAGTCCGTAAACTGTATCTGACTTGGGTGTCCATGTCATGTCATTATAAATCCATCATAAGTCGGAACTAACATCAACACATGCCCGTGCATCATGCATGCAGGTCGTTGTGTTCGTGAAATATCATTGAACCTGACATATAAATCTGAAAAAGATTCGGCCACTGTTCAAAAATGCATTTGATCAAGTTAGCTATCAACGATGTACATGAATCTTTCAAAGGCAGTTACCATGATGACCAGTAGATACACTCTACTACAAAAAAGAAATGCACAGGTAGATTTTAAGTAAATTCATTGTACCTAATAAAGTCGATATATTTAATTTAATATCATAGATACAAATATGAAATTTTGGAGCTCGATAGTCACATGTTGTGTTTGTACAAATGCATTGAAAACTGTTCATTGTCATGTCACATAAGGCCTTGGGGTAGCGCTGAACTCAGTATATCATGTGACCGCCTCGGACAGCAATCACGGCTCTGCATCTCCTCGGCACTGACTGGATAAGTGTACGAATTCTGTCCTGCGGAAGCCATTCCGCTTGTAAGGCGTTGGCTAGTTGCGGGAGTGTCTGCGGCGTGTTCTGACTTTGATGTACACGTCGATCGAGTTCATCCCAAAGGTGTTCGATTGGGTTGAGATCTGGAGATATCGACAGGCAGGGCAAAACGTTGATGTTGGTATTATGAAGGTAGTCTAAAGTGACACGAGCTGCGTGCGGTGGAGCGTTGTCCTGTTGAAACAGCTCCCTCAATAATTGGAAGAAGGTGAGGTTGAAGAATTTGATTCATGTAGCGATTTGCTGTCTATTTTCCCTGCAATGGAATTGCACAGTGAGTATCTGTCCCAAAGGCGGCAATTGGTGCTGTGGTGGACGTTGAAGTGGCGTGCAACAGAAGACTGCGATTCCCCTCTTTGGATACGTCCTATGGCGATGTTCCGATCGGCAGCGCTGAGTCTCGGCATTTTCGAATTTGCAAAATGTTGACAATTGAATGACCAATTATTGGCTTATGCTTGCCTTTTTATATCCACTATCACGAGTTACGAATGCCATAACTTGCACGTGCATTTTGCTTTACAGTTTTTCTCCATGACATTTTTGAACAAGTGCCAAAATAATGCTGTTCAAGACATTGTAAATCGACAATGGATGCGTTTTGACGCACCGTTTGTCGAATATCAGGCCACCAACATTTTCCAATAACATATATCCAATTCATATACCGGATTTTTTTTGTTAAGTCAGGTTCAATGAACTACATACAACCTTTGCGTTTCTTTATTTGAAGAGTGTATATCATAAAGTTACTCTTTGAGCAAGTGAGTTGGTTAGTGAGGTTAATCTGAAAAAAAGAAAAGAACACGTCTCTGCGACCTGATCACTAGTTAGGCTAGAAGATGTGAAGTTTGAATACAATTGTCACATTTTTTAAATATTTTTTTTGCAGCTGACCTACAGCTTCCACACAGCGTTGTCACGCACATACCAGTGTATGAAGATGGAGCTAGAGAAATGTTTGCCAACCGATCTCTCGCAATGGAAGCATATAAAATGACCTTGAACCGAGGCTTCTTTTTCTCAATCATCTACCAGAAATTGAATAAGTCCAGCGACTTCGCGAAACAGCCCGACCTCGTCTACACATATCTCTCCGCCTTGAGTGACGTCACTTCCGGACCTGATGCTATCGTGGGGTCTGGAATATATTACGATAAGAACACTTCGTATCCAAATTTTTACCGAACCCTACCTTTCAACCTCACATTACCTTTGTTAGGTGCTTACGCGAACCGTATGCAGGGTGGTATTAGGGTTGAAGACGACAGCATTCGTAATTACACACGGCCTGCAAGCGGGTCTACTGCCGACATCTGGTATAATCCCTGGCTTCCTGACTTGAAAGCAGACCTTATGCCCAAGGACGTCTATGGAATAAGTATTATTGGAGATGACGGCAATGTCTCAACGTTTATTTTTTACGGTCCAAGTTCCATATTGGATAGTGATAATAAAACGATGCCAGTGAGGTTAACTAATCCCTATTTTGACTGTGGGCGGACAAACAAATGGGTTGTGAGTGTGACGTCACCTATAACAGAATATCTCCCTCGGTACACACCATGGCACCATCTACAGAGATCGCTGTGAGTTCCCAATGTTCTTTCTCTACCTGCAGTTACACAGTTACCATATTCCCTTATTCGTTCATCGTTAGTGGGTGTGTGGGTGTGTGGGTGTGTGGGTGTGTGTGTGTGTGTGTGTGTTGGGGGGGGGTGTTCACGGGTGGCCCAGTCGTCTAAGGCGCCGCAATTCCCTGTGCAGTGTTACATCACTTGGACACGCCAGATACCTATGTTTGTGATCATGTTTCTAGGCTTGTCAGCACCATACCCGTGCTCGTGGTTTTCACCGAAGTGGTAAACGTCTGAGACTTGCATCACTTCAGGCTTTCCTGCCACATTAAGCTGACACGTCGTGATATAACTGGAATACTGTTAAACCCGGGGTTAAACCCTACTCACTCACTCACTCATCGTTAGTGACCACTTCAATCATTCTATCTTTGTTCATCTTCTATTCGTACATCCTTGTTTTACGTATTGTCTCATTCGTTCATCACTGGTTACCATAACCACTCAGCCATTCATTGTTTGTTATCTCTTACCTCATTCAGTCATTGGTGGCCACTGTTTTATGTCATTCATTCTTCATTGATTACTGTACGCCTTCATTTATTTATTGTTGGTTACCATACTCTTACAGTGTTAATTACCGTAAACATTCAGCCATACTTTTTAATAATTCTTTCATCTTTAGTGACTGTATTTGCTCATAGTTTGTTACAGTATTCCTTCACTTATTTATTGTTGGTTACCGTACACTTGCTTTGTTCGTTCGCGATTAGAGTAATCTCTCAACCATTTTAGTATTCTGTATTCCATTCGACCTCTTTCTATTAGTAGTTGTATCTGTTTGTTTTATTACCGACTGAAGAAGTTTGGATTATTCTTCTCCTTCCTTTTGAGTTAATTCCCCCTTCGACATACACGTTGCCACATTATTTATTCATTGCTAGTTGCCACATCCACTCGTTCGTACCGCATCCCTTATTTATTCACTGCAAGTCATTCATTCATCTATGGTTATCATGTATGCGTTGTTGGTTACCGTAACCCCTCGATCATGACACTGATTTCCAAATTGAATATACACACAAAGAAAAAAATTGAGCACACCCCTGTTCCTGAACCATGACAAATGGCAAAAACCATGGCATAGGATGACTGACCACAGGAGCTGGGCGACACCAATGTCATCGGAAAGAACAAACATTTGACAACAAATAAGAAGATATTGGTGAGTCTTGATTGAAATTTACTGACAAAACATCATGGTAATACAGGTACTGTTTTTGACCTAAGATAACACCTAAAAAAGGTATGGAGCTTCAGGATTAAGTAAACGAGTTACGTTTGATGTTTCATGTGAAATTGTTCCTTAAAGTCTCTACTTGACATGACACTTGAAACAGATCAGTAGCGGGTATAACTGCCACATGCCCGGATGACGCATTCCACCCTACGTCTCATGCCTCCAGTCAGACGTTGGATCTGTTGATGGGTCAACAACAACCACTCCTGATGCAATGCTGCTTCCAATTGGCGTAAATCTTGTACAGGAGGATCTCGTGCCTGTATGCGCCGACCCGGAATATCCCAAACATGTTCAAGGGGGTTCAAATCTGGGCGCATTGCTGGCCAGGGTAGAGTCGTTATTGCATTGGCCCTCATGTAATCCACGACTGCATGCAAAAGATGAGGCCTGGCATTGTCATCCATGTACTGAGGTCGAGTAGCAAGGGGGTTGTTGTCAAATTGAGGAACGACGACTGGCCTCAAAACGTCCCGGATGTACTGAGCCCCTGTTAAATTGCCCCTTATGGTGACCAAATCCAACCTGCAATCATGAGAGATACACCCTCAAACCATTACCGAGCCTCGCCGTATGAACAGTCGGTTTAATGTTCCTGGGGGTGTAAGCCGTGTTCCGGTTTCCAAACTCTCGTTCCTCAATCAGTGACGTGGAGCAGAAAGACCAATGGATCCGTCTCCAAGTTCTCAGATTCCAGTTCTGTCGCGCAATACACAATGCTAAACGAGCAGCTTTGTGGTGATCTCTCAACAAGGGACGCTTTATGACTCTTCTAGCCCTCAGTCCTGCTGCTTTCAGCCGGTTCCTGACGGTTCTGGTGCTGAAACGACGATTGGGCCACCAGAGCTGTTTCAAAAACGGTTCTCGGCGTTTGAGACAAACAATGTCCCTGTCTTCGCAATGGGTCGTCACAGGAGGTCTACCGGATCTAGGACGGTCCTGTACATCATCGGCCTGAGCATGTTTCTCGACTAAGCCGCTTACGATACCCCAAATTCCGACCAATGACATTAAAAGTCATTCCTCCGTTATTCCAATTTGTGGGGTTTGATAATCGCCTTCGTGCCATGGTCGCACTTTGTCATGGTATAACTGTTTAAAACCGAGCTTCGGAAAGCAATTTTAACGTTTGCATATACTGCTTTTACAGATACTCGAGGGTAGCATGCTGCATGAGCATACCATGTATGGCATGTGAGCTTTCGTCACGCATGACTGATTACATCATCTCGAGAAAACATAATTCTTCCCGTAATTATATCTTTCATGACTGTTACAAATATTGGGACCAAACGATAATGAAATTGAAATGAAATGTGTGCTTAACTTTTTTATTTGTGTATATGTCAGATTATCTGAGATTGCATCAACTTTGTTCCAGATATGTTGCTGAATCCACAGTCGAGATTGATTTCACAAAATTCGATATCAACCCGTGTCGGCCTTCCTTAGGGAATCCTACCCCTAATTATTTTGCAAGTATCGACTTCTGCAAAGGTACAACAGAAGTAAGTACTAGTGGGGTGGTTTACACGACCATTTTGTGTGTGCCTGGCGTTTTTCAGTTTGTGAGTTGAGTGTAATGCCGCTTTGAATAGTGTTTCAGTTATATCACGTGTCTTAATGTGGGCGGAGAGCCCGAAACTATAAAAGTCTCAGGCGTTTACCACTTTAAATAAACCCTACGACCACGGGTATGCTGTTGACGGATTACAGTCATTTGCCAACTTGTCATCAATTCAAATTCGAATATGTGAACGAGATTAACATTTGTGGGCATCTTGGTTCATATGTTTTATTCTGTTCTTCCAACAGTGCCAGCCGCTGAGCGGGTTCGGGTTAAACCATGGCGGTTACGAGTGTGTGTGTCGACCAGGCTACCGCTACAAGAACGACACCCAAACGGAGCCTTTCAAAGGCGTGGACATGGAACAGGGAACGGCCCTTGACCTCGTCCACGGGTTCGATTGTGAGAAGATAGGTGGGTACGAGTTCCGTTTCCTGTGAAACAGATATTCAAACGCATTTAGGATATGTTTGCATCAATCCTTCCCTTTCTTCCAGCGCAGATGACTTGGGTTTGTATATCCTACGCTACGTTCCCACACTACCTCATTGCGGTGTTGTCGCTATTTTTAACCAACAAATCAGTTTCAAACCAGTGATTAACCTGCGAGTGTTCTAACCAATGAGCGCTCAGATAACACTTGTGCAAATGCATTATATAGTGCCAAAGCCACTCTACTCTACACATTCCTTTCGTTTGTTTGTTTGTTTGTTGTTTAACGCCACACTCAGTAATATTCCAGCTATATGACGCCGGTCTGTAAATAATCGAGTCTAGACCAGACAATCCTGTGATTGACAACATGAGCTTCGAAACCATGCAATTGGGATACGATGACATGCATCAACCAAGTTAGTGAGCCTGACAACCCTCTTACGACAAGCATAGTCGCCTTTAGGGCAAGCATGGGCTGCTGAAGACCTATTCTACCCCGGATCTTCACGAGTCTCCATAAAGTACTGACAATGTGTTCTCCCAGTATAGTAACTTAGTGAGTGCATAAATAAAAGTAACGTATACTTTCCATAATCATAAAAATAGATAAAAGAGATAAAAGATCATGCAAGGGAAAGACGAAAGCCCAGACAAAGCTTTTATGAATAACATACAGTCACCACGGTGGCGTCTAAATTTCACATTGTTATGTCACATAAAAGTGACAAAAATATTTCCATAATAACACGGCATCCCTACGAAACCCAGAGTCCATTGTACGATTCCGTCTTTTTCATAAGCATGTGTCTATGAATCAATATAAAAATAGTAATAATATCAGGGTTTCGCAAAATTGTGAACTATCGAGCCCCATCGGTCGCACCCGTCAAAAACACATGAAGGCAAGTCATTTGTTCACCTGGAAAAACACACGGGAACATATGGTACAACTCATAATACTTTAAGTTACACAAGTTTAGAGAAATTTGTTTCGTTAATGTCAAGTAAGAATGAAGAAATAACGAAAAAAATGCCAATGTACATATTGCATGCTATGAAGCTAAGAAGTTCCAAATGTGTTACTTTATAAATGTATATACACCCATTACTATATAACATGTACTATAGGCCTATACCCTCTCAGTATTATGAATAATGACATACTGATCTCAAAATAGGAAATTGCATTGGACATCATTCTTGTCACTGATGCAACAAATTTTGAAATGTCCTCATCTTGTGATGATAACAGGTGTTTGCGGAAATGCAAAATGCCCTTGAACACAAATGCCCTCAAAACAAAGGAATGCAGTTTTCCCTCAAGTTTTTCATGTTGGATAGTGGTGTCCAAAAGTAAAAAAATCAAATGTTTTGACATAGTTGAACTTGGTTCTTTTCTGAGATTGCAAAGGATCAAGCAAATCCTTTGAGGTTTTGAGAATCCCCAACAACATATGACTGATGAGCTTCCAATAACATTCCAGGTTCGCCCAGAATATCAAATTGTCGCTCCCTTATATCGAGTCTCCGTACTGTTTTTACTCAAACCAATATTTAAGATGATTTTTGTTTCACAGACGAAGTCATTATCGGAAAGAGGGAACAGTCTGTATTAACGGACAAGGATTTCCTACAGAAGCTGAGGGTCCTGAACATAACAGCTGATAACTGCCGTTCCAGATCCCCCAGTGACCTTGTTCTCCCCTACAACGAGCAGTTACTCAAGCATTTCAAACCTCAAGGTCGCGTGGCAGTTCGTCTAGCTCACTTCCTAAGCAGCTTTCTTCAAACACAGTTCAACCCAGGAAAAGATAGTCAGCTGAAACCTCAGCAAAGTCTGAACAAGGACCAATTGTTTGCTGAAGTCGCTGCCAATGTTCTTGGTGATATTCAGATAGTTGCGAGTGATGCCTACATCATGCTAAGCACCAAGGATATTGTAAGTGTGTATGTAACCAAGAAGATATCTCCATCTGACAAACACCCGAATGATCATGTTGTGAAGTCCTCATCCATGACGAATATGACAGAGTCTGTCTTCTCAGATGAGCAGAATGTATGGAAAACGGCTGTGTCTGGTCTGAGAACAATCAATGCCGAGCCATGGATGAAGATTATACCTAACGCAAAGACCCTGACCCAGATGAAGACTTGGACGTTTAAAGTTCCGGATTATGAACAAGGCAAGTGGGGAGCCCCGACATTTGTGTGTGACAGTCGTGTGATGGAGTGGACGCTGAAGTACACCATCCCGGTATTTGGAGCCGGTGAAACTGGAAGCAGCGTCAAGTTCAGGTGAGTAAATGACAACTTAGTGTGTTTAACATTATCTTCGAACAAGCATCCGTTTTATCCTTCGTGAAACTTTTTGTAAAGACAAAGACTATCTCGTAGCAACTCAGAATTATTATGTGCCACTCGTAAAATAATGCTGAAGGTTCCTCCCCAAGGCACGATTATTTAATTAGGGACAGTTAGTCCGCAATTCATCACATTTCGTAGGTTACATTCTAAGTAATCATATATAGCTAACGTGTGTGGTTTCTGTTCTTGCAGGGGAGCAGTGTCGGTGTCAGTGTCTGTGCCCATGTCCCTGCTCAGTGATGTGTAGACACAGCCAAAGGAATCTTGCAAGAAATAAATCGATTTTAAAGGTTTTATTACATTTTTGACATCCTCACTCTTGTAGATGGTTCTATCCAAATGCTATCCACAATCAAGAAACAGAGCCACCCAATACCTTTAGTTACTAATTTACAAACACTCAAAAGCCATCAAATGTAGCTGTGAGGTAGCTTAGTTGATGGCTGGTCACAAGGGACGTCCAGATTGAATATAATGTGTGAAGGCCATTCTTGGTGCCCCTAGCCAAGGAAGAAAGCTCCTGTTGAAACCCATTATGACTCAAACGATGTCCTCATGGCAGCTGGGTAGAACGTTTTGGACAGCCGAGAGTATGGTTTCTACGAAACTGGGATAAAATCCCTCTTATCAACTCTCGTCATCATTCTGGTACTTGGACCCAGTAAGAGTATAGAGGCAGCATCTAATTCAATCTCAAATGAATATAAGTATCCTTATCGGTCTCTTCCACGTACCCTCCTTCTTCTTCCAATGCTTTACGGTCTTCACGAGGGATGATAAACCTGAAGCGTTTTCGGTCAGGAGTCAGAATCCAGCATGCTGAAGTCTTTGTCGTACCCAGTTCATCCCTCAGAATGTTCTCAAGTCTCTCATGAGAGATGCCTAATGTATTCATCAATAATCCATACTCATGTCATGTACACGTATTTAACAACGTTTTCCACAAGTGGTGTCAGTTGAATGTCTTCTTGATCGTGAATAATTTTCGAGGTTTACGCTTTCCCTTTTGAACATCTGCCCATCCCAGTGGCGAAGGACTGAGCCTCAACCCCTGAAGGTGACCACATGTCCGCATGGATGGCTGATGGAGATAGCCCTTTCAGTTGGAGATACTTGATGACAGCACAGTGGCCAATTTTGTCCATTTTCATCACCTAGTCAATTTGATACTCTTTACATCGAACTGTGGCACTGAAGACCACTACACCACCCATGTCCCCCCTGACACATCGGAATTCCGTCTTTTTATCTCCGTTTTATTCCCAACTCAATACAAAAAATTCTAGTGAAAACAACGGAGAAATGCTCGGCTTTTAAGGTCTAGGGCAGGATAATCCAGTTGTATATAGCACAGAACCTTTCTCAACTTGCCGCACCGTCTGGTGACATGCTGTGAGGACCTGATATTCACAAGTCGGCTCTTACAACCACCAATAACATGACAATTTAATGATAAATGATCAACTCGTCTCACCCTTGACTGGGTTACCCGATTGCATAAATAGCTTTATCATACCTCCATGTCCGAATGATGAGATCCGATTGGTCCATGTAATCTTCATAAAATACTGTGTAACGAGCCTTGGAGGGTCATGCATTTAAGCGGGGGAATAAATCATCTCTTATACCCCGCCACAAGCAATACAGGCTGCACGTGGATTTCTGATAGGCAGAATAAATCCTTTATACCCCGCTGCAAAGCAAAATGCCACACGTGTTTTGCAAGTCAATGGTAGTCACGTGACATAGCACATGTTAACCTCAGCTCAATCGAACAGCTATTTTCTATCAATTTTGAATTTGTGCTAATTCTTTTACAATGCCACATTTGAACGTGTCGGGTAAGATAAATTCGTTGTTGCAGGATCATTAGGGGTACATGGGGTTTTATGCGTTCCGCGTTAGGTTTTACCCGGCTCGTAGGATAAAACCTAACGCGGGACACATAAAACCCCACGTATCCCTCGTGATCCTGCTACACCTTATATGTTACATGACATTTGTCCCCAGTCATATGGCAACCACAATGAAATATTTCGACGTTGTTCTTTCTAAGGCTATGAATATGCATGTCAGGGCTATAATCAGCAAAAGCACCCCTGTGACAGTAGTTACTTTGTTTTTCAGGAGAGCAAAAACTATTGTGACATGCATACTTCAAACTGGGCAATACGCTTGCACTTTTTATTAAGGATTTATTTGAGAGGCAACTGATTTGATTTCTTTAGACTGATATTGAACATGTGCTCACAGTAAGCTCTGGATATGACAGCGGTTAAATATTTACAGATATTTTGCATTTAATATCAATAAACCTAACTCTCTCCTTTCGGCAATATCAGTGTACGAAACAACAGTTTCATTGACTGCACAAGAAATTTCAACAAACACAAAGAGTTTCTTACCTCCTCGTTAAGTAAGTTTAGGCGAAGGTACAACCAGGTCATCATGCTTACTCCGAGCCAACCAGTCCTTGTAGCAAGTATAATTTATAACGTCATTTAGTATATAACGCGACTAGGGATATAACCACCGAGCCGTAGCTTTCCAGGCAGAAGCTCTATCCACTACAATACAAGGGTGTTTAATTGACTGATGGACCGCGGAAGATCCGGGGTGGAATAGGTCTTCATCAACCCATTCTTGCCGTAAAAGGCGACTATATATGCTTGTCGTCAGAGGCGACTAACGGGATCGGCTGGTAAGGCTCGCTGACTGGGTTGATGCATATCATCGTATCCCAATTGCGTAGATCGATGCTCATGATGTCAATCACTGGATTGTCTGGTCCAGTCTCGATTACTTACAGACCGCCGTCATATAGATGGAATATTGGTGACAGCGGCGTTAAACAACAAACGAGCGAACGAACGAAATGACTGATGATGTTTCAGGGAACCAACTAATAAATAAATTCATGACAGAATGAATGAATGAATTATCTCCAAACATTTCCTCCAATATAATCAGAGTACACGAGCCTCTGTACAATATGATTGTGAATTCTCAAGCAATTTCAAATTACATAGGAAATTACTCCAGTGAATAAATTTACAAGCTTGTTTGTTCCATGAACTTTTATACACATGAAGTGGCCCAGTCATTGAGTTTCTTGTGATACCACAAAGAACTGTTTCAATTTTGGAATTTGACAGTATCTGTTTAATTGATTGACTGATTATGTGTCAGAGCACTCTAACGTCATGGTTCGTTGCTCGTACTTCCAGTTAATGAATGAATGAATAAGTGAATGAATTCACTTCCTCCAATATAACCAGAGAGTACATTGTAGCTTACATTAAATATAGTCTCTGTACGATAGGATTGTGAATTCACAACGTTAGCTTGTTGCATAATGGGAAGGATGTGTGGTCGAAGAATCTCATCCGTGTAACATTGTACAGTTGAATTCCCTGGAACTTGCACCGAGTATGTTCTACCAGTGTAGGAGATGGTTGCCCACATGATCACACTACCACCACCAAACCGTCCACTTCCTGTATGCAGTTTCGTGCATAACGTTCCCCGCGACGCCTGTAAACACAACGTCTACCATCCGCACGTTGAGCATAAAACGTAACTCGTCACTAAACCAAATTTGTCTCCATCGCAGTAGTGGCCATACTCTGTGACCTTGTCACCATTTACGTCGCATACGACGATGCAGGTCCGTCATAATGACACCACGAACTGGTCGTCTAGCGAGAATACCTTCAGAGCGTTAACGGTTCCTGGGCTGATATCCGACGCACTCCTGGCATTGCCGTAGTCGTAGAGGTGGCCGTGGTGGTTCCTTCATGAAAGTGACGTAGCCGTAATAATCAGTCCTGTGCTTTAGAGGTGATACGAGGTCGACCGGATCTGGGAAGGTCAAGTGTTGTCCCGTGTGTCTGATAACGGTTCCACAGTCTTGTAATGGTGCTTGTTGCTACGTGGAAAAACCTGGCTACAGCTGAAGATGATTCTGCTGTTTGCAGCCGACCGATGGCGTTGTTGCGTTGGGCTTCCGCTAGTCGTGGCGTGTTTTCACTGTTCACATGCTGTAAGATTATGATGGCATGCAAATGAAAACCCAATCAAAATGAAAATATAGCCCAACAATTTATGTTGCACGTGCATGTCATGTTGATGTGTTTCAATGCCAAGACCTCTCGTGGTTGTGTTTTGGTTTTGTTTTTTCGATCTTTTCACCAAATTTCTGCAGTACCAAATCATTTTTGACATAAATTTTCGATGGATGTCGGCAACACACTGTCAGATATTTACGATTTTATACTTTTGCGTTACTGTTTTTTAAGTGTATATTTCAAGCTCTGATTATTTACAAGACCCAATCCGAAGAATAGAATCCTCCTGGTGAAGTCTGGTCAAGTTCTGCAAAGTCGAGTACAACTTGTGATTTATCTTTGTCTCTTCCTAGTACACAGTTTTGGGTGTCACAGTATGTAGATGATAATCTCACATGGAAGTTTGGCCGATGCGTGCGAAGTTGTAGAATGTCAATGTCTCTATATTCTTGTACGGACTCATTTGTCCGCAGATTACAAGTATAGAAAAGCATGGGACAATGACCTTACACCATGTATTACCAGACTACCGGGTTCAGGCCCCAGCCTTCGGACCTACTTCTCTGAAAGTATTTTTTGTGTGTTTTTCCTATAGGTTTCTAGTTCTAGTTTTTTGACTGATAACTCATTAAGTCTCATCGTACCCAAACGTCATGGGTCGTTGCTTGCAATTCCTACAATGAAGGTTTTTTTGGTCAATGCTCAATTGATAACTGGACGCCGAGATAAGGCTCTCTCACATAGTATGTTTGTTCCAATGCAGACAGCTGGTACTGTAATGCCGACCTTGAGTGAATGATTGTTAGGTCCTTCTATACTATATAGTCGGATGTTACGACAAGTGTGGGTACTGGAGCCTATTCTACCATGGAATCCCTACAAAGGTCGGGGAATGACAGATACTACTAAAAAAGCCAAGCCAGTCTTAATTTTTTCTCATACCAAACTTTTTCCAAATAAAACTAATACAAATGAGTCATCCCCTGCACAGGATACAGTGTTATATGTATCCTGTGCCACGTATCTGTCGTGAGTCAGTTGAAAACCATTACACATCATAGGTTAGCTTATCGTAGGCTAAATCTTGAACAATCTTATCAGCTGCGTTCCGTCCTTTCCCACGACCGCGTAGTAGCATATAAGGTTCAAAAGGGCCGAGAAACCCTCGCACCTAGTGTCTGATACACTATGAAGGCTATCGCCGCTCTGCTGGTCGCCCTGTCCCTGGTGTCTGGGGACCATCTCGAAGACATCAAGAAGAGGATGGACGCTGTAAATGAGACGAACTGTCACCATTTATACTCAAGTATGTGCAGTAATTTAGCACCAGTAATGAAACTATCTTGTCAAAGGTGACTTTGTTGCATGTGTTGATATACATAATTATTATGTATTAAACCATTTAGAGATGAAATATTGAATATTTTAATGACATTAGCGATGTTTCACTGTGTTATTATTAGGTCCTGCGTATCAGAACTGGTTTCCGGATCTGGGCCCAGTTCCCCAAAACGATTTATGCTTCCTGGTCTGGTGGCCATATCCATCTTTGTCAACTACAGCTAGATTGTGATGTCACCCGTGAACCCATGTTTTTCGCCAATTGCGTAGATCGATGATCATGATGTCAATCACTGGATTGTCTGGTCCAGACTTTGTTATTTACAGACTGTCGTCGTATAGCTTGGAATACTGCTGAGTGCGAGGTTAAACAAAACAAACAAACAAAGATTGTGATGTGTAATTTGAACAAGTGAAACTAGTGAATCCAGTTGCTTCCTTATTCTTGGTATAAATTTTAATAAATAAACATATTTTCACTTTTGGACATATATTAATTTTAGTATTAGTGGACATGGATGCCAGATATACTAAAAGGGTCAGCATGATCGGCTACACTGACATTGACATTATTCGGTTGATTGACGTTGTCTTTTGGAATAACCGACCGGCCAATCACGGGAGTTTGTTGAGCCGTCAGTGCCAAATATGAACTGGTCATAGTATATATGCCATACTCCTCCCTGCTTGCAGTGGGAACTGCTTGTGGAAAACATTAATCACACCAAAAGTCTTGCATGAGCATGGGCTACTCTGAACAGGAGAAAAGACTTGCCACGTGATATATCAATAAGCGTGTGATGTAATGCTTGTCTCGTGTCTTATTTTATTTGAATATGCCATATTTGGCATTCATTTTTCTTCATCGTGGTCACCTCGCGCAACTCAGTCTCTTAGGTCAACAAGATATGACCAAACAAGGACATCGTTCAATGGTATTTTTCAACCCCTGAATCAGTCGCCTAATATAAAAATAACCTGTTTCTTTGGCCTTTACCACGCCCGTCGTCTGTAATATATATAAGGTTCCGCGAGCCGAGAAGTCCGCGCACTTCGTGTCTGATACGAAGTCTCTCGTGCTGCTTGTCGCCCTCTCTCTGGTTTCTGGGGACCATCTTGACGACATCAAGAAGTGGATGGACGCTGTAACTTCATCAAAAAGGATCAAGATGTGGGGCATTGACTGTTCCAGCCCTGGGAACCACACAGTTCTTATCATTGTTATCCTGAACCATTATGACGCATGATGGTAGCGCTGTGGTATGTTTCACAATCTGGGCTTTAGGATTGCAAAATGAGAGAGCCTTGTTTTTAACCTATCTAATCAGAACCGTATGCTGGTTTGTATTTGGGAGACCTTTTTCGTTGCGTTATCTCGGTCACAAACGGGATCTTAGGTTAAAAAAAGGTAGATTCTTAAGCTGTATTGTAACTGGTAGTAAATAGTTAGATTTGCACAAATCTGTTTGGCCTGTCAGTATTGCACTCAGAACCGTATGCTGGTTTGTATTTGGGAGACCTTTTTCGTTGCGTTATCTCGGTCACAAACGGGATCTTAGGTTAAAAAAAGGTAGATTCTTAAGCTGTATTTTAACTGGTAGTAAATAGTTAGATTTGCACAAATCTGTTTGGCCTGTCAGTATTGCACTCCACATTGCCTCCTTATCCTATAACATCTGCAGGGACGGTCGGGTAGCCTTGTGGTTAAAGCGTTCACTCGTCACGCCAAAGACCCGGGTTCGATTCCCGACCATGGTACAATGTGTGAAGCCAATTTCTGGTATCCTACGCCGTGATATTGCTGGAATACGGCTAAAAGCGGCGTAAAATCATACTCACTCACTCACTATAACATCTGCCTTCTGAACTGTATTGACAGATATAGAAGGAATATTTTCGGCAATTATTTAATACAAGTTAACATATGACGTTCATAATACACATATATCGTTAGTCTGTTACTTTCCATCAACTTAATTTGCCAATCTAGCATGAATTGTATATGTCCATGTGTCTCTTGAAAAAGGGACAAAAAATCAACTACGGGTCAATCCTGATAAAGAGACTATAATGTGTGTCATTTAAATGACAGAAGACGCTCGCGACAATACTGGTAAGACCCTTGTACAACACAGGACAGGGGACATCTTCAAACTACACGTGTCCGCATCACCACTTGAGTCCGTAGTAGTGGAATGATGACTGCTGCAACATATAATCTGTCAAGTGATTCACTTATTGTGCGTCTTCTTAGTGTAGGGGATAGTGATCTGCCCAGAGAGCCGAACGTCGATGGTTCGATCCAATAGCCGCGTCCTACCAAAGAGATGGTACTTGTTGTCACCCTGCCTGGCGCTCGGTATTAAGGGAATAAAACAAGGACTGGTCGGCTCGGAGTCCGTAAACTGTATCTGACTTGGGTGTCCATGTTATCTCATCATAAATCCAGCATAAGTCGGAACTAACATCAACACATGCCCGTGCATCATGCATGCAGGTCGTTGTGTTCGTGAAATATCATTGAACCTGACATATAAATCCGTAAAAGATTCGGCCACTGTCCAAAAATGTATTTGACCAAGTTAGCTATCAACGATGTACATGAACAATGTGCAATGACCATGATAACCAGTGGAAGATATATCATCAAATTCCTCTTTGAGTGAGTGAGTGAGTTGGTTAGTGAGGCTAATCTGACAAAAAGAAAAGAACACGTCTCGGAAACCGGATCACTAGTAAGGCTAGAAGATGTGAAGTTTAAGTACAATTGTCACTTTTCTTTTTTTTTGCAGTTGACCTACAGCTTCCACACAGCGTTGTCACGCACATACCAGTGTATGAAGATGGAGCTAGAGAAATGTTTGCCAACCGATCTCTCGCAATGGAAGCATATAAAATGACCTTGAACCGAGGCTTCTTTTTCTCAATCATCTACCAGAAATTGAATACGTCCAGAGACTTTGCGAAACAGCCCGACCTCGCCTACACATATCTCTCCGCCATGAGTGACGTCACTTCCGGACCTGATGCTATCGTGGGGTCTGGAATATATTACGATAAGAATTTTTCGTATCCAAACTTTTACCGAACCCTTCCTTTCAACTGGACCATACCCTTGTTCGGAGCTTACACAAACCGTATGCAAGGAGGTATTCGGGTCGAAGACGACAGCATTCGTAATTATACACGGCTTGCAAGCGGGTCTCCTGCCGACATCTGGTATAGTCTCTGGCTTCCTGACGGGAAAGCAGGCGTTATGCCCAAGGACGTCTATTCAATAAGTAACATTGGAGATGACGGCAATAGTTCAACGTTTATATTTAACGGTCCAAGTTCCATATTGGATAGTCTTGATGAAATGCCAGTGTGGTTAACGAATCCCTATTTTGACTGTGGGCGAACCAACAAATGGGTTGTGAGTGTGACGTCACCTATAACAGACTATGTCCCTCGGTACACACGATGGCAACATCTACAGAGGTCGCGGTAAGTTCCCCGGGTTCCTTCTCTCCCTGCAGTTACAGTTACCTTATTCCCTTATTCGTTCATCGTTAGTGACCACTTCAATCATTCTATCTTTGTTCATCTTCTATTCGTACATCCTTGTTTTCCGTATTGTCTCATTCGTTCATCATTGGTTACCATAACCACTCAGTCATTCATTGTTCGTGACCTCTTCCCTCATTCGGTCATTGGTGGCCACTGTTTTATGTCATTCATTCTTCATTGATTACTGTATGCCTTCATTTATTTACTGTTGGTTACCATACTCTCGGGGGCACGGGTGGCCCAGTCGTCTAGGGCGCCGTGATTCGCTGTGCAGAGTTGCGTCCCTTGGGCACAACAGAAACCTATGATTGTGGGTCGCCCTGATTATGTTTCTAGGTTTGTCAGCACCATACTCGTGCTCGTGGGTTTCATAGAAGTGGTAACCGTCTGAGCCTGCATCACTTCGGGCTTTCCTCCAGCATTAGACTGAAACGCCATGATATACCTGGAATACTGTTAAAAGCGGCGTTAAACCCAACTCACTCACTCACTTTCATTGTTGATTACCGTAAACACTCAACCAAACTTCTTAATAATTCTTTCATCTTTGGTGACTGTATTCGCTCACAGGTTGTTACAGTACTCCTTCCTTTATTTATTGTTGGTTACCGTATACTTTATTTGTTCGTTCGCGATTACAGTAATTTCTCAACCATTTTAGTATTCTGTATTCCGTTCGACTTCTTTCTGTTAGTAATTGTATTTGTTTGTTTTATTACCGACTGAAGAAGTTCGGATTCAAATTCTTCTTCTCTTTCCTTTTGAGTTAATTCCCCCTTCGACATACACGTTGACACATCATTTATTCATTGCCTGTTGCCACATCCACTCGTTCATTCATTGTTGGGGGCACGGGTGGCCCAGTCGTCTAAGGCGCCGCGATTCGCTGTGCAGAGTTGCGTCCCTTGGGCACGCCAGAAACCTATGATTGTGGGTTCGAATCCCGGTTCGCCCCTATTATGTTTCTAGGTTTGTCAGCACCATACCCGTGCTCGTGGGTTTCACCGAAGTGGTCAAGGTCTGAGACCTGCATCACTTCGGGCTTTCCTCCCACATTAAGCTGACACGCCGTGATATAACTGGAATACTGTTAAAAGCGGCGTTAAACCAAACTCACTCACTCACTCATTCATTGTTGATTACTGCATCCCTTATTTTTTCATTGCAAGTTGGTTCATTGTTGATGACAGAGAACTCTCAGCCATACATTATTTGTTGCCGCACTCCTTGACCATTCATTCATTCATCTATGGTTATCATGTTATGCGTTGTTGGTTACCGTAACCCCTTAATCATTACACTGATTTCCAAATTGAATATATGCTAGATTATTTGAGTTTGCATCACTATGTTCCAGATATGTTGCTGAATCTACAGTCGAGATTGATTTCACAAAATTCGATATCAACCCGTGTCCTTATTCGTACGGAAATCCTCGCCCTAATTATTTTGCTGGTATCGCCTTTTGCAAAGACACAACAGAAGTAAGTACTAGTGGGGTGGTTTGAACGACCATTTTGTGAGTGTCTGCCTGGCGTTTTTTCAGTAAGTGAATTGAGTTTAATGCCGCTATGAATAGTGTTTCAGTTATATCACGTGTCTTAATGTGGGCGGAGAGCCCGAAATTATAAAAGTCTCAGGCGTTTACCACTTTAAATAAACCCTACGACCACGGGTATGCTGTTGACGGATTACAGTCATTTGCCAACTTGTCATCAATTCAAATTCTAATATTTGAACGAGATTAACACTTGTGGGCATCTTGGTTCATATGTTTTAATCTGTTCTTCCAACAGTGCCAGCCGCTGAGCGGGTTCGGGTTACACCATGGCGGTTACGAGTGTGTGTGTCGACCAGGCTACCGCTACAAGAACGACACCCAAACGGAGCCTTTCAAAGGCGTGGACATGGAACAGGCATCGCTCCGTGAATACATGCACGGGTTCGAATGTGAGAAAATAGGTGGGTACGAGTTCCGTTTCCTGTGAAACAGATATTCAAAAGCTTTTAGGATATGTTTGCATCAATACCTTCCCTTTCTTCCAGCGCAACTGGCATGGATTTGTATATCCTACGCTACGTTCCCACACTACCTGTGAATACATACGGCCTCATTGCAGTGTTGTCGCTATTTTTACCAACAAATCAGGTTCAAGCCAGTGATTAAGCAGCGAGTGTTCTGACCATGAGCGCTCTGAAAACACTTGCACAAATGCAATATATAGTGCCAAAGCCCATCTACTCTACACATTCCTTTCGTTTGTTTGTTTGTTTGGTTGTTGTTTAACGCCGCACTCACCAATATTCCAGCTATGTGACGGCGGTCTGTAAATAATCGAGTCTGGAGCAGACAATACAGTGATTGACATTATGAGCTTCCATCCACGCAATTGGGATACGATGACATGCATCAACCAAGTTAGCTAGCCTGACATGTCCTCATCTTGTCTACCATAAACCTTTTTGAAAGTTTTACTGAGGCCTCGAATGTTGTAACCTTGATCCTTGATAACAAATGTCTGCTAAATGCAGAGTCGTTTGTTTGATTCCCACTATATCATGGCCACGTGTATCTGAATCACTATCAAATAGTTATGATACCAGGGTCCACTTGCACAAAGCGATCTTAGCGCTACAATTATTGTAAATCCTTAAGATCGCGATCTTAGGCTTCGGCTACAATCGTCATCCACTTGCACAAAGCGATTGTAGGCTAAGATCATTGTATGCTACAATCGAAACTTACAATTGGTCCGGACCAATCTTAAAGGGGAAGTGTACACGCAAAAATCACTTTCTTTCTATTTCTAAACAAAACGCAATTTTAGAATTAGTTAGTATCTGTGTTTGAAAATATACACTCATTTTTTTCACAGTGAAAGTAGGAAGCTCACAATAGTGTGAAAATGATATGCCGTTATGAGGCCTTCGTTTTTCGAGCTAAACTGGCATGAGTTATCCCCCTTAGATTATGACGTAATTGGTGCCAATTCAACTGGGTCCCTGTCTATTCTGAACGCAAAAGATATCAAGTACAAGTTTGCGGTAAAACAACATGGCCTACGACACACTCCGGCGCAGTGGTGACTCAGCATAACACTATGCTGGCTGGCATCTGAGACGCTAGAATCACACATCTGTACCTACAACACGTGAAGCGGCTCTAACAAAGCATGATGACGTCATAATGTTTATCAATTGGCACCAATGACGTCATATTGCAAGGGGCATAAGCCATGGTGTTTTTGTTATGGAAATAGAACACTTGGTAAATGTGAAAAATATAAATCGTTTTAATGCAAAACATATGTTAATTAATTGTGATATTTTTATATTTTTGTCTATGACACTTCTAGGTTAACACTTTTATTGTGGAAAAAGTACAAGAAAATTAGGTTCATTTCCGTGTGAACTTGCCCTTTAAGTAGCTAAGATCGTTGTAGTCCCTGAATAAACTTGACAAAATGGCGTGCAAGGCTTGGTCTGTTTCACATAAATAATCTGCTTCACGTTCAAACATTGCCTCTTTATTTTGTTTAACTTTATAATTCGAATCGACACTTTAACAACATGAAGAACGCACCACAGATTTAACGTCAGAAATATCGTTAACTACCATAGTTAAACACGTAACTGTCGAGTCGATAGCTAAAAGGAATATTCCCATCCAACTTAATACTGAAAGAAATTTGAAACAACATACCTTTTCGCTAAAAAGGGAAGGATAAAAACCTATGTCGTCCCGCAAGCGATTTGTGACCTTTTCGATAAATCAAGGGCAGCTAATCTTAGTTTATACTCTAGATTGGAGTGGTTTCCCTTTGTATAAGCCCGTAGAGTACAATCTACCTTACCCAGTGTATCAATGTTGTTGAATCGCTGAGCTTCCGCTATATTTTGGGGGGGTCACATTACATGATGAAACATTTGATTTTTTTTGCAAAATATCCCATAAATAGCAAAAATAAAATTCACATTTTTAAAAAATAATTTAAAAAAATTTAATACCTACGCGGAAATACAAAATGCCCTTGAACACAAATGTCCCCTGATGAAAGGAATGAAGTTTTCCCGTAAGTTTGTCGTGTTGGACATTGGTGTCCAAAAGTAAAAAAACCAAATGTTTTCTGAGATTGCAAAGGATCAAGTAATTCCTTTGAGGTTTTGAGAATCCCCAACCATATATGGCTTCCAATAACATTCCAGGTTTGCCCAGAATATCAAATTGGTGGTCCCTTATAGCGAGTCTCTGTACTGTTTTTTTTTCAAACCAATATTTAAGATGATTTTTGTTTCATAGAGGAAGCCATTATCGGCAAAAGGGACCAACCTGTGCTAACGGACAAGGATGTCCAACAAAAGCAGAGGGTCCTGAACGTAACAGCTGATAACTGCCATTCCAGATCCCCCAGTGACCTTGTTCTCCCCTACAACGAGCAGTTACTCAAGCATTTCAAACCTCAAGGTCGCGTGGCAGTTCGTCTAGCTCACTTCCTAAGCAGCTTTCTACAAACACAGTTCAACCCAGGACAGGACAGTGAGCTAAAGCCTCAGCAAAGCCTGAACAAGGACCAACTGTTTGCTGAAGTCGCTGCCAATGTCCTTGGTGATATTCAGATAGTTGCCAGTGATGCCTACATCATGCTAAACACCAAGGATATTGTAAGTGTGTATGTAACCAAGAAGATATCTCCATCTGACAAACACCCGAAAGATCATGTTGTGAAGTCCTCACCCATGACGAATATGACAGACTCGGTCTTCTCAGATGAGCAGAATGTATGGAAAACGGCTGTGTCTGGTCTGAGAACAATCAATGCCGAGCCATGGATGAAGATTATACCTAACGCAAAGACCCTGACCCAGATGAAGACTTGGACGTACAAAGTTCCTGATTATGAACAAGGCAAGTGGGGAGCCCCGACATTTGTGTGCGACAGCCGTGTGATGGAGTGGACGCTGAAGTACTCCATCCCAGTATTTGGGTCAAGTAAGACTGGAAGCAGCGTCAAGTTCAGGTGAGTAAATATCAGTTTCGTTGTTTGACATTGTTTCATCCTTCATGAAAATGAGGTGAAATGAAATGGTGTTTGAAGGACAAAAAACTATATTGCCACATTTCAGAATTAGCAATCATTTGCCTCTTTAAGGTAATGGTGAAATTCCTTCACCAAGGCTCATGTAATTCATTTGTGACAGAAAGTTAATCAAAATTTGTAGGTTCCTTTCTAAAAAATAACATTATTCTAACGTGTGTGGTTTCTGTTGCAGGGGAGCAGTGTCGGTGTCAGTGTCCCTGCCAACGTCTCTGCTCAGTGATGTGTAGACACAGCCAAGGGCATCTTCAAGAATTAAATCGATCTCAAAAGGAGAGTTTTGTTATTATGTCTATTGAAATCTACGGGCTAATAAATGATTCCAATCCAAATGCTATCCACGCGCAAGAAATAGAATCACCCAACACCGTCGTTGGTAATTCACGAACACGAACATCCTTGACCTCCTCCATCATGACATTCCTACAAGGTGACATTAAACTCCAGGGACACCAGTCGTTGAAAGCAATGATCCACGAACACAAACATCCTTGACCTCCTCCATCATCAAATTCCTACAAGGTGACATTAAACTCCAGAGACACCAGTCGTTGAAAGCAATGATCCACGAACACGAACATCCTTGACCTCAACCATCATCAAATTCCTACAAGGTGACATTAAACTCCAGGGACACCAGTCTTTGAAAGCAATGATCCACGAACACGAACATCCTTGACCTCAACCATCATCAAATTCCTACAAGGTGGCGTTAAACTCCAGGGACACCAGTCTTTGAAAGCAATGATCCACGGACACGAACATCCTTGACCTCCTCCATCATCAAATTCCTACAAGGTGGCGTTAAACTCCAGAGACACCAGTCTTTGAAAGCAATGATCCACGAACACGAACATCCGTGACCACCTCCATCATCAAATTCCTACAAGGTGACATTAAACTCCAGAGACACCAGTCGTTGAAAGCAATGATCCACGAACACGAACATCCTTGACCTCCTCCATCATCAAATTCCTACAAGGTGACATTAAACTCCAGAGACACCAGTCGTTGAAAGCAATGATCCACGAACACGAACATCCTTGACCTCCTCCATCATCAAATTCCTACAAGGTGGCGTTAAACTCCAGGGACACCAGTCGTTGAAAGCAATGATCCACGGACACGAACATCCTTGACCTCCTCCATCATCAAATTCCTACAAGGTGGCATTAAACTCCAGGGACACCAGTCGTTGAAAGCAATGATCCACGAACACGAACATCCTTGACCTCCTCCATCATCAAATTCCTACAAGGTGACATTAAACTCCAGAGACACCAGTCGTTGAAAGCAATGATCCACGAACACGAACATCCTTGACCTCCTCCATCATCAAATTCCTACAAGGTGGCGTTAAACTCCAGGGACACCAGTCGTTGAAAGCAATGATCCACGGACACGAACATCTTTGACCTCCTCCATCATCAAATTCCTACAAGGTGGCATTAAACTCCAGGGACACCAGTCGTTGAAAGCAATGATCCACGAACACGAACATCCTTGACCTCCTCCATCATCAAATTCCTACAAGGTGACATTAAACTCCAGGGACACCAGTCGTTGAAAGCAATGATCCACGAACACGAACATCCTTGACCTCCTCCATCATCAAATTCCTACAAGGTGGCGTTAAACTCCAGGGACACCAGTCGTTGAAAGCAATGATCCACGGACACGAACATCCTTGACCTCCTCCATCATCAAATTCCTACAAGGTGGCATTAAACTCCAGGGACACCAGTCGTTGAAAGCAATGATCCACGAACACGAACATCCTTGACCTCCTCCATCATCAAATTCCTACAAGGTGACATTAAACTCCAGAGACACCAGTCGTTGAAAGCAATGATCCACGAACACGAACATCCTTGACCTCCTCCATCATCAAATTCCTACAAGGTGGCGATTAACTCCAGAGACACCAGTCGTTGAAAGCAATGATCCACGAACACGAACATCCTTGACCTCCTCCATCATCAAATTCCTACAAGGTGGCGTTAAACTCCAGAGACACCAGTCGTTGAAAGCAATGATCCAAGAACACGAACATCCTTGACCTCCTCCATCATCAAATTCCTACAAGGTGACATTAAACTCCAGGGACACCAGTCATTGAAAGCAATGATCCACGAACACGAACATCCTTGACCTCCTCCATCATCAAATTCCTACAAGGTGACATTAAACTCCAGGGACACCAGTCGTTGAAAGCAATGATCCACGAACACGAACATCCTTGACCTCCTCCATCATCAAATTCCTACAAGGTGACATTAAACTCCAGGGACACCAGTCATTGAAAGCAATGATCCAAGGACACGAACATCCTTGACCTCCTCCATCATCAAATTCCTACAAGGTGGCGTTAAACTCCAGGGACACCAGTCATTGAAAGCAATGATCCACGAACACGAACATCCTTGACCTCCTCCATCATCAAATTCCTACAAGGTGACATTAAACTCCAGAGACACCAGTCGTTGAATGCAATGATCCACGAACACGAACATCCTTGACCTCCTCCATCATCAAATTCCTACAAGGTGACATTAAACTCCAGGGACACCAGTCGTTGAAAGCAATGATCCACGAACACGAACATCCTTGACCTCCTCCATCATCAAATTCCTACAAGGTGACATTAAACTCCAGGGACACCAGTCATTGAAAGCAATGATCCAAGGACACGAACATCCTTGACCTCCTCCATCATCAAATTCCTACAAGGTGACATTAAACTCCAGGGACACCAGTCGTTGAAAGCAATGATCCAAGGACACGAACATCCTTGACCTCCTCCATCATCAAATTCCTACAAGGTGGCATTAAACTCCAGGGACACCAGTCATTGAAAGCAATGATCCAAGGACACGAACATCCTTGACCTCCTCCATCATCAAATTCCTACAAGGTGGCGTTAAACTCCAGGGACACCAGTCGTTGAAAGCAATGATCCACGGACACGAACATCCTTGACCTCCTCCATCATCAAATTCCTACAAGGTGACATTAAACTCCAGGGACACCAGTCGTTGAAAGCAATGATCCACGAACACGAACATCCTTGACCTCCTCCATCATCAAATTCCTACAAGGTGGCGTTAAACTCCAGGGACACCAGTCTTTGAAAGCAATGATCCACGAACACGAACATCCTTGACCTCCTCCATCATCAAATTCCTACAAGGTGGCGTTAAACTCCAGGGACACCAGTCGTTGAAAGCAATGATCCACGAACACGAACATCCTTGACCTCCTCCATCATCAAATTCCTACAAGGTGGCGTTAAACTCCAGGGACACCAGTCGTTGAAAGCAATGATCCGCGAACACGAACATCCTTGACCTCCTCCATCATCAAATTCCTACAAGGTGGCGTTAAACTCCAGGGACACCAGTCGTTGAAAGCAATGATCCACGAACACGAACATCCTTGACCTCCTCCATCATCAAATTCCTACAAGGTGGCGTTAAACTCCAGGGACACCAGTCATTGAAAGCAATGATCCACGAACACGAACATCCTTGACCTCCTCCATCATCAAATTCCTACAAGGTGGCGTTAAACTCCAGGGACACCAGTCGTTGAAAGCAATGATCCACGAACACGAACATCCTTGACCTCCTCCATCATCAAATTCCTACAAGGTGGCGTTAAACTCCAGGGACACCAGTCGTTGAAAGCAATGATCCGCGAACACGAACATCCTTGACCTCCTCCATCATCAAATTCCTACAAGGTGGCGTTAAACTCCAGGGACACCAGTCGTTGAAAGCAATGATCCGCGAACACGAACATCCTTGACCTCCTCCATCATCAAATTCCTACAAGGTGGCGTTAAACTCCAGGGACACCAGTCGTTGAAAGCAATGATCCACGAACACGAACATCCTTGACCTCCTCCATCATCAAATTCCTACAAGGTGGCGTTAAACTCCAGGGACACCAGTCATTGAAAGCAATGATCCACGAACACGAACATCCTTGACCTCCTCCATCATCAAATTCCTACAAGGTGGCGTTAAACTCCAGAGACACCAGTCGTTGAATGCAATGATCCACGAACACGAACATCCTTGACCTCCTCCATCATCAAATTCCTACAAGGTGGCATTAAACTCCAGAGACACCAGTCGTTGAAAGCAATGATCCACGAACACGAACATCCTTGACCTCCTCCATCATCAAATTCCTACAAGGTGGCATTAAACTCCAGAGACACCAGTCGTTGAAAGCAATGATCCACGGACACGAACATCCTTGACCTCCTCTATTATCAAATTCCTACAAGGTGGCGTTAAACTCCAGGGACACCAGTCGTTGAAAGCAATGATCCACGAACACGAACATCCTTGACCTCCTCCATCATCAAATTCCTACAAGGTGGCATTAAACTCCAGAGACACCAGTCGTTGAAAGCAATGATCCACGAACACGAACATCCTTGACCTCCTCCATCATCAAATTCCTACAAGGTGGCATTAAACTCCAGAGACACCAGTCGTTGAATGCAATGATCCACACAGTCGGGGTACATTGAAACACAATCAGCCCGGGCCCCCATTCCTGGAGGCATTAGTGCTGAAACGATTGCGCTTGGACATCCGACAGTCGTAGAGCTCATATTACTTTTAGAGGGACCATATTCACCCCATACCTCCGAAATGATGCAGGTCTAAGTTGTTTACCAATTTGGTTAAAACCCCAAAGCATAGCTATGGCTATAATGTGCCGGTAAATAAAGTATCATATTTTGCATAGCGAATTTGGACACTTAAAAACAGGACATCATCCATGCAGCCCACACACCACATGAAGGTGCTGTGATACTTAGATACTTGTGATAGTTCTGTCTAAAGTCGAAATTCCGCCTGTCCTCTTCAAAGCTTTGGAACTTCTCGGCGTTTCAGTCTCTTTCGACCTCCTTCAACCACACGCCGTTTGATCCAACTTCAAAGATCGGATTGGTAAAATATTCAAGTCGAAGCCAGACAAACCATACTGACCAAACACATCTCATCCTTGAATGCATTGTATAAATAGCGTTATTACATGATGTCATGGCAACTACAATGAAATATTTTGACGTTAATCGTGCTAAGGCTAAGAAAATAATGTTGGTTGTCATGCATATAGCATGGGCACCCATATGGCAGTAGTTCATTAGCTTTTTATAACGTAAAACTAGAAAATATGCTTGCACCATTTACTAACGAGTCGACTGGGTTTACTATTTCTCTTGCCTAACCTTAGATATGTCAACATTGAAAAGTAAACATAATCTTCACCTACAGTGATCTTTGGACACGCCAAGGAGCATTCGTGATCAACTCGTGCTATTCCGGGACAAGCCGAATAGCTACTCGTGCCCCTCACATGGCCATTTTTGCGACCGGGTTCCGTCTTAACGCAAAAGAGCATACCTAAAACAACTGTCGACTCGTTGCGTAATGGTTAACATATATTTCCCCATATATTATATATATTTCAGATGCAATTTAAAGCACATCGGTATATGCGGAATTATACAGTATGATAGAACACATGTAACTGTGTATATTTTTAGATGCAAGACATATGTAAAATCAAAAAATTATTTCTGAGGGATTCTTTGACGAAGAACTTGAAGTCATGCGCGCATTCTGATTGGTTTGTCGTATTTTCGCACATAACATTCATCGATCGGGGGGACGAGTCTTCTTGCAGGTTACGGAAAGGGGCGAGTGGTGACGAATGGCCAAGAAGAAATTACAATCCTTCAATATCACTGACTAGTTATATATATTATGCATTATCCATCATCGATAAATGAAACTCTCTGCTTAAGGCAATACCAATTTGCTTACAGTAAGCTCTGGATATGGCAACGATTACAGTCCTCCATTTTTACAGATATTTTGCATATAAAATCAATTGACTTAACTCTCTCCTTTAGGTAATATCAGTGCACAAAACAACAGTTTCTTTGACTGGACAAGAAACCTCAACAAACAAAATTCTCTCAGGCACTGGATTTCCCCTTTTATAAAGTTAAGAGCAAGAAGTACAATCAAGTCCGACCCGACCAATCCTTGTTTTAGCCCCTTAATGCCGAGCGCCGGACAGGGTAACAACAAGTACCATCTTTTAACGTATTTTGGTATGACGCGGACGGGGATCGAACCCCGGACCTTTCGCTCTCCGGGCGGACGCTCTACCACTAGACCACGGAGGCGGTCGACTGACGGAATGAATGAACTATCTTTGTTTCCCCCAACATAGTCGAAGAAAGCACCCATTACCTTTCGACTATGTACAATATGATTGTGAATTCACAAACACCATGAAGGTAAGGAAACAAATTTACAAGTATAGTATGACATGAATTTGGCCCAGTCACCGAGGTCCTTTTCTTCAACAGTAGTTGTGAGTGCACCAAGACATGTTATACAGTGTTGATATCTCACAGTCACAGTCCTCAAGACTGGGATAGTGACGGAGGCTGATACTATTATGTCGACAGTGATTGCATGATAACATATAAGGCTCCGTAAACCGAGACGTCCCCACACTTCATGTCTGATGCACTATGAAGGCTACGTGCTGCTTGTCGCCGTGTCCCTGGTGTCAGGGATCCTCTCCACGTCATCAAGAAGTGAGTGAGTTGGGTTTGACGCCCTTTTTAACAGTATTCCAGTTATATCACGGAGTGTCAGCTTAATGTGGGAGGAAAGCCCGAAATGATGCAGGTCTCAGACGTTTACCACTTCGGTAGAAACCCACGAGCACGGGTATGGTGCTGACAAACCTAAAACATAATGGGGGGATTCGATTCGAACACACACTCACAGGTTTCTGGCGTGACCAAGGGATGCAACTCTGCACAGCGAATCACGGCGCCTCAGACGAATGGGCCACCCGTGCCCCCAACAATGAAAGAGAATGGTAACCAACAATGAATAAATGAAGGCATACAGTAATCAATGAAAAAGGAATACGCCTTAGACGACTGGGCCACCTGTTGCTTGTGTTAATATATAAACTTATTATGTAGTCAGAGATGAATATTAATATTAATATATCAAAAGTTCACTTTATTATTATCAGGCCCTGGCTGGTACAAGAACTGGTTTCCTGATTTGGGTCAAGTTTCACAAAGCGACCTTCGCTGATTATGTTGTCGTGATTCTTGAAGAGGCTGGCTGCTTCCTGGTCAGCCATAACAAGTCTAGGTCATGTGAGGATCAACTGCCGCAAGATTGTGATGAGTGTGAAGGTGTTGTGTTGATGACATAATTTGTTACATGTATACGCAAGAAGTACGACCACGTGCATTCCTTTATTTTGACGGTTTCAGGGTTCTTGGTTGGACGTACTAAATGCCAAAGGACGTCTATGCAATAACTAAGGATGGAGACGACGGCACTTATTCAACGTTTTGTTTTAGGGTCCAAATTACCATAGTTACGTTTACGATAAAACGATGTCAGTAAAGTTCACGGATCCCTATGTTGACTGTGGACGGACAAACAAATGGGTTGTGAGTGTGGCATCACCTGTTACAGATTCTCTCGCTCGCAACAGCAACATCTACGGACACTGGACACTGTTGTAAGAACTATGGTATCCAAAGAAAAGGCTCTTTCTTTACCGTACTCCCTCATTCGGCCACCATGCGTTTCCGTATTCGTCCATCGTTAGTTAACTCTTCTCTCATTCGTTCATTGTTAGTTACCTAATTCATCGTTGGTTCCCGTATTCCCTCATATATTTATTGTTGGTTCCCGTATTCCCTCATTTATTCATCGTTGGTTACCGTATTCCCTCATTCATAAAACATTTGTCATCACACGCCTTCTTTCATTCATTGTTAGTTACTTATTACCTCGGTTGGTAACCGTATTCCCACATTCGTCCATCGTTGGTTCAAGTATTCCCACAATGGTCCATCGTTGGTTGAAGTATACCCACATTTGTCCATCGTTGGTTTAAGTATACCCACATTCGTCCATTGTTGGTTTAAGTATACCCACATTCGTCCATCGTTGGTTGAAGTATACCCACATTCGTCCATTGTTGGTTTAAGTATACCCACATTCGTCCATTGTTGGTTTAAGTATACCCACATTCGTCCATCGTTGGTTTAAGTATACCCACATTCGTCCATCGTTGGTTGAAGTATACCCACATTCGTCCATTGTTGGTTAAAGTATACCCGCATTTGTCCATCATCGGTAAAAGTATCTCCACATTTGTCCATCATTGGTTAAAGTATACCCACATTTGTCCATCGTTGGTTGAAGTATACCCACATTTGTCCATCATTGGTTAAAGTATACCCACATTTGTCCATCGGTAAAAGTATACCCACATTTGTCAATCATCGGTTAAAGTATACCCACATTTGTCCATCGTTGGTTAAAGAATACCCACATTTGTCCATTGTTGGTTAAAGTATACCCACAATCGTCCAGCGTTGATTAAAGTATACCCACATTCGTCCATTGTTGGTGAAAGTATACCCACATTCGTCCATCGTTGGTTAAAGTATACCCACATTTGTCCATCGTTGGTTAAAGTATACCCACATTCGTCCATCGTTGGTTAAAGTATACCCACATTTGTCCATCGTTGGTTAAAGTATACCCACAATCGTCCATTGTTGGTTAAAGTATACCCACAATCGTCCATTGTTGGTTAAAGTATACCCACAATCATCCAGCGTTGATTAAAGTATACCCACATTTGTCCATCGTTGGTTGAAGTACACCAACAATTGTCCATCGTTGGTTAAAGTATATCCACAATCGTCCATCACTGGTTACCTTATCCCCTCATTCATTTCACCTCTTTCCAAATTTTTAATATCTCAGATAATCTCAGCTTACATCGCCATGTTCCAGATTTGAAGCAGAATCTGCAGGCGAGTTTGATTTCACAACATTGATTTCAACCCGTGTCCTTATTCTAACGGGAACCTTAACCCTAATTTTCTACATGGTACCAACAACAGCTAAAGCACAACAGAAGTAAGCACTAGTGGTGCCGTTGAAATGATCATGGAGAGAGTGGGTACTTGGTTTATTTCAGGGAGCAGGACAATTGCCACATTAACATGTTAACATCCCTTATTTAGTTAATTATACAAAAACTGAAAACTGTTCAAGTCAAACTTCATCTGTCAACTGTCACAAGTACAACAAATGAAACAGTTCAAAATCGGTAGTTATGAGACAGAGCGCCGGTAGTTCATGCTGTGGGTATGTGAATAAAGTCTGACGCAATGGTGTGGGTTCAATTTTGGCAATCCTTATATTGTTTCCGATGGTTGGTTCAAACAATATCAAGCAAATATTTATGATGATTCTTGTACCACAGAAGAAGTCATTATCGGCGAAAGGGACCAACCTGTGTCGGCTGTCCAACACAAGCAGAGGGTCCAGAAAATAACTGCCATTCCAGATTCCCCAGTGACAACGAGCAGTTTCTCTAGCATTTCAAACCTCAAGGCTGCTGGGCACTTCGTCTAGCTCACTTCCTAAGCAGGTTTCTATGGAAAATGGCTGTGTCTGGTCTGAGGACAATCAATGCGAGGTCAAGATGAAGATAATACCTGACGCAATACCATCCCTCAATTACATACTGGTTGATCCATCTTCAAGGATCAGGTTTGTCAATAATCAAGTCTAGGCCAGACAAACCAGTTGTTGATAGCACAAGCAACTTTCTCAACTTTCTGCACCGCAGTAGGAAAGACCTGATCCTCACGAGTAGCAACGAGTATCCAACTAGCAGCAACATGAGAATTAAATGAGAAATGACAAACTCATCTCATCCTTGAATGGGAAACCCCATTGCATAAATTGCTTTATTACATGAAGACATTTGTCCCCAGTCATATCATGGCAACCGTGATAAAATATTTTGATGTTAAACAAGCTACGGCTAAGAAAATGAATGTTGGGTCTCAGGCCTAATGCATCAGCAAAACCAGCCATATGAGAACTGTAAACAGGGAATTTTTTGCGAGCGTTTAATTACTGCGAGTTTTGCGAACGAGACTCAATCGCAAAAATTAAAAACGCAAAAATAAGTATAAATAATACATACATACTTTATTCATTGCAACACGTCATCAAATGTTGAAATCATCAACCAGAACCACAAGTTACTCAATAAGTTCTCACAAATGAATGCAGAATGGTCACACAATACATCACAAATGACAGTGTTAACAGACCAATTAGTGTCACTGTTACCTGTTTGCATTCAAACTCACAGTCATGGCACTGAGTTGAGTCAATTATCAATTATCAACACGGCAACTCGCAAAAATATCTCGTCGCAGTATTGTCTTCGCTGTGGTATTCGCAATATTTTAACGGCGCAGAAATAAAGCTGTTTACAGTAGTTAAGTTTGTTTTGAAGAAGACAAAAACCTACCTGCATACGACTTAAAACTAGACAGTATGCTTGCAGGATTTATTAAGGAATTGTGTTTGTATTTCTTTAGCATCATCTTGGACATATGTCCACCTGGTTTGTGGAGAAGTAGACATCATCACCTACAGTCAGCTCTGTCATGTCAAGACATTACAATCCTTTTGTGATCACTGATCATTTCTACATATTTTGCATTTCCTATTGTCCTTCAATGTAACTCTCTCTTTGAGGCAATATCAGTGTAAGAAATAGAGAATCTCACCAGAGTGTCTTTTGATATCAAATATATCAACACGAGTTGGTGAAAGTGGAAAAATTCCTAGGCTTGCCGAGGATTTTTGCCACTTTTATCAACAGGTGTCACAATGGTCTGCAAAGCATTGTGATGTAATTTCATTGCAGCGATATCTACAGTGTAGATATCGCTTGATCTCATCCAAGCGATATCTCCTGTGGGAGCCAGTTTTGGATGATAAAGAACCATTGCCTGAACAAGACTGAGTGACTTAGTGGGTTTGGTTTTACGTCGCTTTTAGCAATATTCCAGCAATATCATGGTGCGGGACACCAGAAATGAGCTTCACACACTGTACCCATACTGACTGTAATGATACTATTCATGTCTTTATTTCTTGAGTTCACATCAATCTTTTCAAATTATAAAATACAGTCATCTGCAGGAGGTGAGGAGAAATGCGGTTCAACGTTTTGTTCAAGATTATTGTTGCAGTAGGCTTGACTCACAGCACTTGACAACATATCTGCCTCAGAAAACCGTTCTTTGACTAAAGTCTGTACATGTGTGTATCTTTATTGTTTAATGCCGCACTCAGCAGTATTCCATATGTATGATGGCGGCCTGTAATTAATAGAGCCTGGACCTGACAATCCGGTGATTGATATGAGCAATGATCCACATCGTCAGAGTACAGAAACAATCAACCACGTCACTGAGGTTGAGCACTCAACCCATTAAGTCGATTTATATGAGTGAGTGAGTGAGTGAGTGAGTGAGTGAGTGAGTGAGTGAGTGAGTGAGTGAGTGAGTGAGTGAGTGAATATGGTTTTACGCCGCTTTTAGCAATATTCCAGCAATACCACGGCGGGGACACCAGAAATGGGCTTCACACATTGTACCCATGTCGGGAACGACTCATATGACCAGCACAGGTTGCTGGGGTCCAATTCTTAAAAGTATATATACATGTAATACATTTAGATGTGATAATTACATGAGAACAAAGAATATATGCATATAAACATCTCATATAAAACAAAATCATTGTCATTTTCCTTGGTAATTTTTAAGGATCGATCAAATATTGTTCATTTGGGCCAAACACTTTTTGCTTTCATATAAAGTTCAATCAAATATTCGACAAGTTTTTGCTAGTTATAACAAAGCAGACTGTGCCAAGGCGACAGTTTGATATAGCTCAAAATTAATCACCTGATTAATGCCATTTAATATGTTGTAACCAAATAGTACTTGTGTCCACTGAACTGTTTCATTGGCATTTTGGAAGTTGGTGAGTACCGGTAAATAAGAAAACATACATTTTTATAGGTAACAACTTCTGGTTTATTACATGTAGTGACTATTCAATGTAAATTCTTACACTGTTATCAAGCTAGAGTGTATTCTAACTTGACAGCGGAGTAAGAATCAACAATGAAACGTCGCGATATGCAAAAAACCAGAAGTTGTCATCCATCAAGTTGTATGTTTTGTCACCATTTACAGGACCATACAGGAGAGATTGAAACAGGTAACTAGTAAATATTCCTCCATTATTTAATAGGTGATGACTTAAGAGATTTACAAGTGACTGTTCCAAGTTTCGTCATCAAAGGGTTACCCTGCCATTCTGCCACAGAAGATCCACTTGTTAAAAAGTCCGGCTGCGAAAAAAAAAGAAATGAATGCAAATTCTACTTACATGATAACGAAGAAGTTTTGTAAGAACACGATAGCAATGACCACTTAACTGTTACGTCTGCTGGTGTTAATCAATAGATTTAACATTTTCTAGGACTGTTTTTGTATCATTCTAATGGTTTCAATAAGATAAACTTACCTGTAATTTTTCCCAGACTTTCTTCTTGGGTTTTAATTCTTCGTCCGGTGTGCCCTTCTCGTAACCCTCCACGAACACCCTGTCCCCTGGGGCGCTGCCCTCAGGGGGGTCAAGAGGCTCCACGGCCCGGGGATCATCCCTGCACAGAAACACATCATCAGCATCTTTAGTGTCGTTACTGTTATATACTCAACAACTCAACATTCAAAATTCTGTCGGACGATTGATTTGTTCTTTACGCCCTTCATTTTTTTAGGCACTTTACAGTTTTGTTTGTTTGTTTGTCTGTTTGTTGTTTAACGCCACAATCAGCGATATTTCAGCTATATGACCGCGGTCTGTAAATAATCAAGTCTGGACAAGACAATCCAGTGATTGACATCATGAGCATGGATCCACACAATAAGGAAACAATGACATGCATCAACCAAGTCAGCGAGCCTGACCACCCGATCCCATTAGTCGCGTCTTACGACAAGCATAATCACCATTTATGGCAAGCTTGGGTTGCTGAAGACCTACTCTACCCCGGGTCTTCACCGGGTTGGCAGTTTACAGAAACCAATGTTATAAATAGACATAAATACTATTACAAACGCTTTTGGAGCCGACTATGTTTAATGAACAGGTGATGTCTTCCCAGGAACATGTGTGTCATATAAGTCATAGCTGTTTAGAAGATGAAACCATTCTTTGTAAACCAGCCAATTACATATAAACAGTCTTATGCAAGTTGCAGTGAAACTACCCAACAGACATGTTCTGCTGTTTGAAAGCAAAAGTGGGGACCAATGCTAGAATGTATCCCCAGCACTGCATAGCTAGACATAAGTTTTTTTGTTTTTTGTTTGTTTGTTTGTTGTTTAACGCCGCACTCAGCAATATTCCAGCCATATGACTGCGGTCTGTAAATAATCGAATGTGGATCAGACAATCCAGTGATTGACATCATGAGCATCGATCCATGCAATTGAGAGATGATGACATGCCTCAACCAAGTTAGCGAGCCTGACCACCAGATTCCGTTAGTCGCCTCTTACGTCAAACATAGTGGCCTTTTAGGGCAAGCATGGGTTGTTGAAGACCTATTCTACCCTGGATCTTCACAGGTCAGCTAGACATAAGAGGCGTCTTTGGGTACCCATGATGATGCCGGTTAGAACTGGTCCATATGAAACAATGCGGGTTGTAAGAGGTGACATAATGGATCAGATGCTCGTGCTCACACACGTATGCTTATCCTGGTGATTAATAAGAGATCTCAGTCCTGCCAGCTTGTGTCTACTCACACCGAGGCACACATGAGCATGGCCTGCGACTCGATGCCCCGCATCTTCTGAGGCTTCAGGTTGCACAGGAACACTCCAAGCCTGTCCTTCAAGTCCTCCATGGGGTAGAGACCGGCCAGGCCGCTGATGACCGTCCGTGTCGACCCCTCCTCCCCCAGGTCCACCGTCTCCATGTACAGGCTGTCTGCATCAGGATGCTGCACATCACAAGGGAGGGAGTCAATTCAACATTTCAATGCCAGAGATTAATCAGTCTTGTATACTGTAAATCTTGAAATTAATGTGAGTGTGAACTAAATGCAAAAAATGTGAGTGGTCTTCATTTGCATTACTTCACATTTAGGTCTCAAAAATGACTATCAACAATGAGACGGCCTTACTGCACACTTTGGATAGCGGAAATACCAACTTGAATATAAACACAAACACGGTTTATTGACGGCAGTTGTAACAAGTATATAACAATGTCATTCAAAGAATAGAAATTACACAATGGGCATCTGGTGAGTTATCACTGCTGTGGTCAAGAGTTATAACTACTTGTGTCAAGACTTGTTGACACCTTCTCGGCATACCAATCAGTGAACTGTTGTTGGTTCAATTATTGTATTGCCTTTGAACTTCCTTAATGCCAGTCAACCGAGTAAACATATAAACTGAAAGTTGTTTTTAGGAAAACACTGTTTATTGAAGTTACGGAAGTTCTCTACTCAGGGCTAATAAGCAGTGCTATCTGCTGTTTGATTGGATTAAGGTAAGGATATGCATCATTCCACTGGGGATGGGGTGGGGGGAGTCACATTGATATTGAGTCACATTTTTGGCTAGGGCTCAACGGTCGCATTAATTGGAGACGCATTAATTTCAAGATATACAGTATATGCTGAAACAGACACCATGTGGTGTGAAATGAAAAATCAATGATGAAAAAATATGAATGTTTCACTAAAAATCTCTGATGACACCAGGTGTTCGCAATAAGGATAAGTATGTCCTGCTAAACATGTTGACAAGCCTGTCTACCATAAAATTACTGGAATGATTTAACCCGGCTTTTGATAGTGAAACCTTGATTGAAAAGATTAGTTGTCAGCAACTAGTGTCTTTCCGGGAAATCTGAAAACAATGTACATGCTATAAAGTTTATTGCTTGATGTGAATGTTGATATATTGCTTGCATGTTGTTCAAATCACTGCACCTGTAAATAACCATCAGATGTATGGTTGATCGTATGTGATTATGACAAACCTGGGGTAATGGAAATTTACTCTGCCCCAGAATCTTTTGGGGGTTGTAGTAACATGAAAAGACTCATTTTACCAGATTTCCATCCAAAGAAAGATATAATATCTTGAATCTAACATTCAAGCTGTACCTATGTCAAATATAGTGCAACTGTGCTAAATGACTAAACAATTACCAGTAACTTTGTGCGTCTTGAGTTATTTAGTATTGGAGAAAACACGCTTACGAGGTTTTGGTAGACAGAGCATGGCCTGGGGAGAGGGAAAAACCAAGGGGGCGAAGCCCCCGCGGTTTTTTCCTGACCCACAAGGCATGCTCTGTCTACCAAAACTGAGGGAAAGTGTTTTTCCATGCTTATAAACCGAAAAAAAAGAAACTTAAAACAACATTTATCAACATTTTTATGTTTCGAAATACTTTCCATGAACATTAGGAAACGCGGGTAAAATATCTGTTGCTGGCGTACGGATCTTGAAAAGGACATTCTAAAAACCAATGTGGCTTATCAACACCTCTGTAGCCTCGTGGTACACTCAGTGGGCTACAGATATGAAGGTTGCGAGTTCGATCTTTGGGAATATAAAGAAAACATTTATCATTTGATTTTAAATTTCATTACATGTTACAATCTGAACGGAAGTTACATTAATAAAATACCCAGGACATTATATAAAATCCCTGGGATATTACAGCAAATTTGACTTGAATATCCTATAAAATCCCTGCGATATTATATAAAATCCCAGGGACATTACAACGTCCCTGTTTATGAGATTTAACCCGACTGGAAAGTAAAACCTCACAATAGGTTTTAATGCCTATAGAAAGAAGCCTCTTACTTAATAGCGATCACAATGAATAGGTTTATAAGTATTAATCATGATCAGTTAGCAGTGACTTCACACTGCCAGATGAATACTTTACTCCATCAAGGTGAGGCTGTGGAATAAATGGACCAGTATTCTGTAACTTTTCCTACCTTGCAGACTTCTGTGATTCTGCCGACTCTAAGATCGAGTCTGGAGGGGATGATCTCCTCTGTCTGCTGGGACGCTGCCCCTCCCTTGGGTGCTTCTGTAACACAATCACTTCACATATACACAGGGACTAGCAGGCTAAAGTGTTCAAACCACCATTAACACAACTGATTTAAACAGTTCACTTCAATTGTGTTTACAGAAGGTCTTTTGAAAGTATAATAAGTTAGTCAGGAATTATTTGACTATGTGTACATTTTTATATTTCCCTCAATTTGTAGCATGCAGCAACATTTAATTGATGATGTCCTACAGAGCTATTATGTCACAAAACAAGCTTTCAATGCAGTGGCGCCATAATCTAAAGAATGTCGTGGTGCAATTTTCATTCACATTTGTCGTAATACTCGACCTGTCGTCAAATGGAAATGTTTTCTTGGACATGTAAGCCCCATTTTGGATGATTTGTCTTTTAGTCTATGATTCTCACCTGCGTGTGTTCATTTTGGTGAAAAACTTACAATATGTTGTAAAACGAATCCCATTACACGACAATTAAAGTTGCACAGTGAGTGAGTTGGATTTAACGCCGTATTAACACTATTCAAGTTTATCGCGGCGTGTCAACTTAATGTGGGAGGAAAACCTGAAGTGATGCAGATCTCAGATGTTTACCACTTCGGTGAAACCCATGAGTACGGGTATGGTGCTGACAAACCTAGAAACATAATGGGGGCGAACCGGGATTCGAACCCACAATCATAGGTTTCTGACGTGCCCAAGGGATGCAACTCTGCACAGCGAACCGCGGCACCTTAGACGACTGGGCCACCCGTGCCCCCAGTTGCACAGTGAACACAAATACACCCCGCAGGCATACCAGAGTTCCTCACTTTGCTCATACACTCACTCAGATGAGCTCACGGACGTATGAAGCATTTCATTAAAAATGGTCCATGCCACTGAATTTCAGACTGGATGTCTAAAGAAAATAACCTCACTTGTTTTGACAACTGGGTAGGCCTTGGCAGTGATCTTCTTGAGTTCTTGGGCTTCGAAGTCCTTCCTGATGGGCTCAAGCATCCGGTTGAGGTAGACCTCCACCGCTGCCTTCAGGTCCCCGGGGTGCAGCTCCTGGGTAACAGAGGAGGGAGTTGAACAGGGTTCAGTAATATCACAGTGTAGCTTTTGGGGAGGAAAGCCAACACATGATACATTTTTAATGGGAAGTTTACAAGATGTACCCTTTTTTCACTGGACGAGAGGTCGGTCACATGACCATGAAACCGGCGTTTATAAGCGTATGAAAAACACATTTTGACATTCATACTTTTTTCATGAGACTGAATTATTGAAATGATGGACTACTTTAACATTCATGAGGAAAACCCTGAAAATTCCTGAGCATGAATACATGCAGAAGCCTTGTTTCTGATCATCCAGACCCCTTAATCTTGAACACTGCATTTCAGCATACATTGAGACAAGTCAAAGTTTGACTGCATCACGAATATCCTTGACACGACCCATCCAACCTCTGATTGTCAAACAGTTTGGTCCTCACTCTATGAAGGTTCATACTCAAATAAACTCACACAAAGTGAGAGGAAAGTAAGACACTTAGTGTAACCCATGAGCAGGGTTATGGCGCTAACGGAGCAAACATATTGAACCAATGACCAGATCTTACACTTAATATTCGGACTGCTGCCTTGGCGTGATATTCACCTTTCACATATGCTGTCTATCATAATACGTTCACATTCATATATGTGATATTCACAGATAACAACAATCATCCACAGTTTGTTCTTTTCATAGTTATTATACCATTTGTTGTTTGTTGGTTTTACACTAAATTCTTTTATTATATACTTCAGTGTGAAAGACTGAGTTTTCTGAAGTTGAGAAAAGTGATATTTTCATTGCTGTGAACATAACACTTGATATTTCACTGCAGTGAACATAACACCTGATATTTCACTGCAGTGAACATAACACGTTGACGGAACTATGTTGGCCTACACGAGACAGCTCGTACACAAACTGTTGATTTACGTCAGTTCAACGTTAACAAGTCATATAATGACAGATGGTCATTTATGTAGTTAATACAGATTCTTACCATTTGTTATTTTGTTGAAAATGATTTGTATTAAACTGTGAATTTCTCTTCTGATTTGTCAGTCGATACTTTACGTTTCGCAAAGCGCCATTTTGTTACTTGAATTACGTGTATTCTTTCGCTTCGAACAACCATCTCATTGATTTGAAATTTATTTTTTGATGAAGTTGATTTTGTATATAATCATATCCAAATATATACTAAAGAATTTTAGTGACATCAAATATTTTTGGTTACTTTTGTTTATATTTTTTAAGATTTAGCAAAGACAGAACTACATTTTTAGTCGTACTTACCGTCCACGTGTGTTATGTAGGGAGAATTTACGCTTGAAGGTTTTACATTTGTAATGAAATAATTTAATCTTCCTGCAGATAACAACACCAAAAGTATACGCCACTCGTGAAAATATCTCCTTTCCCCCCGTCACCTCGGTGAGAGAAACATGATATTTCACTCGACACATGAAATATCCTCTATTTACGTACAGATTTCTAGGTTAATAAATATTTCAATTTGGGAATCGACACGTCACAATAAGAACAATAATCTCATGATACCCCTGGTTCCTGTATAAACATTCATGTTCCATTCCAAACCATTTCTCAAACAGTTGTGTCGTTATTACCTCCTTTCTAAATGCTTCTTGTAAATCCTCAAACTTGGTAAATATTTGGTTTCCTCCAAATTCTTCTGCTCTTTCAACTTTAAATTCTGTAACAGAAATCCATCAGTTTAATAACAAGTACCCATGTTAACCAATATGGTTTCTTAAACTTTGCATTCACCAGTGGTTGATGTACGAGAATATGTTTGTTTGTTTTTTGTTTAACGCAGCTCTCAGCACAAAACCAAATACAGTAAACTACGTTTATAACCAACACGTTCATAATGAACGGATGGATATAACAAACTTTTTTATGGTCCCAGGCATTTGCTGTATTTCTGCTGTATATATGCTTATAACAAACTACGATTATAATGAATTAAAATCAGTGGTCCCTTTGAGTTTGTTATGACCATAGTTTAATGTATATGACGACAGTCTGTATATAATCTGGGGGCACGGGTGGCCCAGTTATCTAAGGCGCCGCGATTCGCTGTGCAGAGTTGCGTCCTTTGGGCACGCCAGAAACCTATGATTGTGGGTTCGAATCCCAGTTCGCCCTGATTATGTTTCTAGGTTTGTCAGCACCATACCCGTGCTCGTGGGTTTCACCGAAGTGGTAAACGTCTGAGACCTGCATCACTTCGGGCTTTCCTCCCACATTAAGCTGACACGCCGTGATATAACTGGAATACTGTTAAAAGCGGCGTTAAATCCAACTCACTCACTCACTCACTGTATATAATCTAGTCTGCTCCAGACAAATCAGTGATTGAGATTACACTGGGATATGATGACATCAAATCAACCAAGTCACCAAGTCTGACCCCCTGATCCCCTTGATCCAATCAAATTACACTTATGTGCGAGAGAAAATCCCAGGGAAGTTAATGATAAGAAAGACGGTGATGTATGCAGGATAACTGAGCTGAGTGGACACACCTCCATCTGTGCTGAGGGGGAAGAGGACAAACTTGCAGAAGGAGAGCAGGCCATTGTCCTCGATGTTCCCCGGCTCACAGAACGCCTTCTTCAACTTCTTCTTCACTTGAGCTGGTGAGTCTAGCAGGTCGATCTTGGAATCCGGGTCTGACGAACTCATCTTGGATCCTGTTAGACCGGGAACTGCAAATATGACAGCTTATTGGTTACCATGGCTACTAATACTATGGTTACCGCAATACACACAGCTGATGCACTATTTGACATCAAGCACTAAGCACCAATCAGTGATGGGGCTTCAGATGTTACTTACCCATGGGGTTCATGAAGTGCATCCTCTTCTTGTAGCCCAAGTGTGGGAGGTACTGCAAGGCACCAGACGTTCACATTACATGCATTGTTACATTGTGTTGTAGCAAACATTAAATATATGTGAATTGATAGGACAACAGATAATCCACAATTTTACAAATTAAGAATTTTAAGCATTTGTGTTAACTTCTCAACCATTGTTTTAACAGATAACTAATTTTACCAAAAAGGGTTAGTGGTCCAAATAAATCTCTTAACAAACTCATTACTGAAATACCTTTTCTGCAAATGTGAAGATTTTCCTCTGATCAACGCCACCGAACTGTATGTCAACCTTCAGGTATTCTTCATCCAGGGCCTGGAACACAGGGTCAGGAATGTAAAACAGTGAAACATGTCCCTGCTACACATCTGTCCACCATGTCACTATCACCAGATACTTCCTTGGCCTCTGCCCACAAAGCAGTCTTATCATTACTGTTGTAAAACTAGCAATAAGATTACTTCTTTGGAACAAATGTCACATTTACCCATGAGAGTACTAACACAAAACTGAAATGTTAGCACTCCCCATCAGATCTCCCCTTTTCAAGAAAGTGTCACACAAGCCATGACACATGCATATACCACCAATGACACACCCACCTACAACCCATGACACACCTACAACCCATGACACACCCACCTACAACCCACAACACGCCCACCTACAACCCATGACACATCCACCTACAACCCATGACACACACACACCTACAACCCATGACACACCCACCTGCAACCCATGACACACACACCTACAACCCATGACACACCCACCTGCAGCCCATGACACACACACCTACAACCCATGACACACCCACCTGCAGCCCATGACACACCCACCTACAGCCCATGACACACCCACCTGCAGCCCATGACACACCCACCTACAACCCATGACACACCCACCTACAGCCCATGACAGACACACCTACAACCCATGACACACCCACCTACAGCCCATGTCTCACACACCTACATCCCATGATACACCCACCTACAACCCATGACACACCCACCTACAATACACCAACCTACAACCAAAGACACACCCACCTCCAACCCATGACACACACACCTACAACCCATGACACACACACCTGCAGCCCATGACACACACACCTACAACCCATGACACACACACCTACAACCCATGACACCCACCTACAACCCATGACACCCACCTATAACCCATGACACACCAACCTACAACCCATGACACCCACCTACAACCCATGACACACCCATCTATAACCCATGACACCCACCTACAGCCCATGACACACCCACCTACAACCCATGACACACCCACCTACAGCCCATGACACACACACCTACAACCCATGACACACCCACCTACAGCCATGACACACACACCTACAACCCATGACACACCCACCTACAGCCCATGACACACCCACCTACAACCCATGACACACACACCTACAGTCCATGACACACCCACCTACAGCCCATGACACACCCACCTACAGCCAATGACACACCCACCTGCAACCCATGACACACACACCTACAACCCATGACACACACACCTGCAGCCCATGACACACACACCTACAACCCATGACACACACACCTGCAGCCCATGATACACACACCTGCAGCCCATGACACACCCACCTACAGCCCATGACACACCCACCTACAGCCCATGACACACACACCTACAGCCCATGACACACCCACCTACAGCCCATGACACACACACCTACAACCCATGACACACCCACCTGCAGCCCATAACACACACACCTACAACCCATGACACACACACCTACAACCCATGACACACACACCTACAGCCCATGACACACACACCTGCAACCCATGACACACACACCTACAACCCATGACACACACACCTGCAGCCCATGACACACACACCTACAACCCATGACACACACACCTGCAGCCAATGATACACCCACCTGCAGCCCATGACACACCCACCTACAACCCATGACACACCCACCTACAGCCCATGACACACACACCTACAACCCATGACACACACACCTACAGCCCATGACACACACACCTACAACCCATGACACACCCACCTGCAGCCCATGACACACCCACCTGCAACCCATGACACACCCACCTGCAGCCCATGACACACACACCTACAACCCATGACACACCAACCTGCAGCCCATGACACACCCACCTACAGCCCATGACACACCCACCTGCAGCCCATGACACACCCACCTGCAACCCATGACACACCCACCTACAGCCCATGACACACCCACCTACAGCCCATGACACACCCACCTACAGCCCATGACACACAACCCTGCAGCCCATGACACACCCACCTACAACCCATGTCTCACACACCTACAGCCCATGTCTCACACACCTACAGCCCATGACACACCCACCTACAGCCCATGACACACCCACCTACAGCCCATGACACACCCACCTACAGCCCATGACACACCCACCTGCAGTCCATGACACACCCACCTGCAACCCATGACACACCCACCTGCAACCCATTACACACCCACCTGCAACCCATGACACACCCACCTGCAGTCCGGGGTACAGCAGTCCACTCAGGAGGGGGTGATCCACCTGCTTGACCACCTCGGCGCCAGCCTTCTTGGCATCATGTTCTGTCACCAATGACGACAACTTGTACACATCCAATGTGTATTCTCTGAAAGATACAGACTCATTACAGGCAGCTGATGATGCCACTGGTTTGGATGTATTTAAATATCTTCACCATAAAATATCACACAATTACAAACAACAAGAAGTGAAACAAACATGGACTCAATTTTGTGGAGAATTTTGTCCAAGAAATGAATCCAAACATTGTCTTAGGAAACTATTAAACACAAAGGGTGATTTCACCACTGCAAACAAGGCTTGTTTGCAACAAGGTGCTAGGCCACTAGTGTAAGCCATTTTGTCTGGGAGATTTGTAGGCTTGAAGAAGTCCTATGTGTTATCACTTGAAAATGTTTCAGGCTAATTTGCCTCCATGCAAGTTTTTTACCAAGCCTTCCCACTATCATATCTTTATTGTTTTAGTTATCAATATGACCACTCGAGATTAAAATGAACCTCACTTGCTGAGCTGGTAGTCTGTTCCTCGCACAAACTTGAGCTTGTCGAGCGGGACCCCGATGGAGCGCAGCATGGACTTGATGATGTGCTCGTAGTACTTGACCCGCTCCTGCAGCAGCTCCCACGGAGCCTTCATGTTGTCCAGGTACGCGTGCAGGTCCGCAAACAGGATCGTCACCTGGGAACAGAGTCATGCAGGTCAAGGCTCAGGTTCAATTGGCGTTATACAACAGTGATGCTAGTGCTGCATATAGATCCTGATTTCCACAGAAGCCTGGGTCGCAGGTCTTGATTGTAAAGTGTAAGGTGAAAAGCGGGGTGTGAATGAACTGTTCATTTGGTACATGTGTGTGCTATAAATAGGACTTTAGTATGAGACTGTTCTCTGAGACCATCTTCCCGAGGCAAGAGAGTTAACTGACTTTAAAAGGTCCAGTTTCCACCCTTGTCAAACTATGCTGTAATTCCTGGGCTCGATCGTAGTGCCACCAGTAGCTATCACGAGTTATGTCCGTTCTATGCCTCTCCTATGGACCAGCCAGATTCCACCTCTCTTATAACTTGCATTTACTTCAAACAAAACAGCAGCGCCCAGTCAAGACGATCTGATCGATAATCAAGATCTATATATTCGTGATAAAACGAGTCTAACATCGCGAAGTGCATCAAATCACGTGAGCACCTTGATTAAAAACATGTAAAGATTGAGAAAATATCTGTTGACAACGAGTTAGCGGTGCACATGCTTTGCAAATCCTGCAATCGACCGAAATCTGCATGACAGTTTACCAACTGGATTTCGATTTAGGAGTGCGATTTTGATTGGACTTTGCATAGATTCATTAGTCCAGCCAAAATGTAACTCCATAATACCAGCCTAGTTCGGCAAGGATGGAAACTGGACTTTTATAATCAGTTAACTCACTTGCCTCGGGAAGATGTCTAAGACAGACTTGTGAAAGAACCTTATCAGGATTTACGGGAACAGTTGTGAGAACGATAGGGAAAAAAAGATCACGTTTTTTTCCAGAAAATAGTTGTAAGTGTGGGCCAAGCAAACCAGAAACAGGCTATGGTTACAGTGAACAATATCCAGAGAGATTTCCATGGTTACAGTGGACAATACCCACAGGAAACATGATCTAGACATGCCCCGTTACCATGGTTAAAGTTGCCAACACTCACAGTTCACACCATCTAGACATGCTATGTTACCATGGTTACAGTGTCGAGTAGACATTATCCACACGACATATCATCAAAACATTTTTTCCATGCTTGTCAGTGGACAATATCAACAAACAGATGACCCAGACATGAAATGTTACCATGGTTACAATGGAGAATACCAACCTCTGCCCCGGCCCTGAGGAAGTCGGCCACCTTGGACATGGGCACGAAGTAGCCGACGTGAGGCTTGCCCGTTGTGGCTGTGCCCCAGTAGATCTTCACATCCCTTTCCTTCAACACTGGCAGCAAGCGATCCTCCCCAAGAACTTCCTGTCAAAATAAACACAGTATTGTTGATCAAGACAAAGGAAATAGTTATTACTTCAAAAAAGAATCCTATTGATGTGAGCGTTCGCAGTTGATGTATTTGGCATGTTGTGTGTGAGTGAGCTTGTATTTAAAGTTACTCAAAATGGGCTAGTATTTCAGTTGTATCAAGGAGTGTCAACTTAATATGAAAGGGATGTCCAAAGCAGTGTTTGAAATAAGTGCGTGCCCGTAGGCCTGTGGCAGGTCGATCTTGTGTGTCGGGCCTGCAGTTTCAAAGTTGCATGGGACCTTGTGGCGTGCACTAATTTACGTCACAATAAGCTGTAGTTTTTTAAATGAGGGCCTGAAGAGCTTAGTAAGGACCTGCAGCTTCAAAAATGTCTAAAGTCCGTGGGTCCTGATGACAGCCTGGCAATTTGTTTTTATTTCAAACACTGATCCAAAGTGATGCAAGGCGAAGACGTTTCTTGCTTTGGTGACAACAAGCACTGGCAAGGTGCTGACAAACCAAGGATGACCAGTAGAATGACACTTGCTTGATAACGGTGTTAGAACCTATTTCGAAACGTCGCTCTTAATTGTAATAAAGAAGTTGTTCATCCATAAATTCTTATCCTTACTTAGTACTCCAACTTCTAAATGCCTATCAAAGAAGAAGAATGACTCTCTGATCCAAACCCAAGACAGCTGAATCCTGACTCAGCCAAGAGACGCAACTCTGTACAGCGAGCTGCAGTACCTTAAACCCACAGCTGTATTAAAAGTGGTTTATCTTAGTATGGCACACCTGTAGATTCCTCTTGAGAAGGTCAAGCTTCTCCTCCGGACTCATGCTGTTGGTCTGGTTCTCCATGATGGTGGGTCCACTGCAAGGTCACTGTAAAGAGCAAATACACACTGCATGACATGCATGTACTACCTGCATAGTGTTTCAGTATAATTACATACTGATGTTCACTGGCATTTCCTATTCTACCCCGGAATCTTCACGGGTCCTGGACCTTATGAGTAGGAATACAAGGTATTATCGGCACACGGGTATATTACAATACACTTATGCATTGCTATATTTTTTCTATGTTCCAGTACACTGGGTAAAAAACATAGAACAAGTTTTAATATCATTTGTATCATTAAACCCAAATTTACACAGAAATTCATTCACAAATGATGTTTCCCTTCGAAAAAAATTTATTGACAAAATGGCAAAAATGTGAAGTGGATTTTTCTCACACGTTATCTCCCCTGCACCAATGACTCCAAAACAGCATCGATTGGCCATGCTGACTTTGACATCATAATATAAAGAAAATAGGATCTGCATGTACAATATCAGTGTCACCCACTGTCAAACACTTTAACTCCCAATATATATATCGCAATACAAATCTATTGCCAATACACAGCCCTATGTATGAGTGAGGCTTCTGACACCATGTTATTTGCTATCCCCCCCGAGACCTATGCTTATTGTAAGATGGATCAGGTGGTCACACTCAGTGACTTGATTGATTGCATGTCATCAATCACTAGATTGTCTGGTCCAGACTCAATTATATACCAGCTTCTGTCCTAATTGTACACATAGTTGGAATTGTGTTTGTTTCTTTGTTTATTTGCTGTTTAATGCCGCACTCAGCAAAATTCCAGCCATAAGACAGCGGTCTGTAAATAATCAAGTCTGGACCAGACAATCAAGTGATTGACATAATGAGCATTGATCCATGCAATTGGGATTCGATGACATGCATCAACCCAGTCAGCGAGCCTGACCACCCGATTTCTTATGACAAGAATGGGTTGCTGAAGACCTATTCTACCCCGGATCTTCACGGGTGGGAATTGTGTTAGATGCAAAGTTAAACATGTAACAACATGGAAACTAAACAAGACAAAGGGTGGCCAGATTCCTCCCCTGTCTGGAGACTATATTCCAGTAAAATAGTGTCACAAGTGAAACGGACAGTCACTATCTAATATTGTACTTAGGGTGATCAGCTAGATTATTCCACATAATAAAGTAGGAGTTTGTAGATGTATGGATAACACAAAACATTTTTTAACAAGCGACATTCCACATCACACTAAGTACTTTACACAGCTAATGCAAACATAATCTTGATAACCTTGTTCTTCATAACATAGGTGTGTTCTCAGGAAAAACCTACAAATTAATAAATATTGAGCACCCTTTTTTCTCAGAATGCAACTGTCCCCAATATATTTTACTCCAGCATGCATGATAAATCATGCTCTATCAATGTATTATGGGCATGTGGTCTGTTATTGGATAAAGCGTCTGTCTGTCTGTCTAAATGTACCATATTTGTTAGTATGGTTACATATATACAGGGTATGAAACTCCCAAAAATTTCAGCCAGACCACAGGACTGGCTACCTGAAATACTTGCCAGCCTGACCAAAACATGCCTGCCCACTATAATCATATGTTTCTCAGGATAATTTAATTAAAAATATGAAAACTGATCACATCGCTAAATGTTAGGTTGTCTAAAAGCTAACGGGGTTCTTTTTGGTTACATTTTATCATTCATCTTTACATGTGAATTAATGCTTATCATCAGGAAATATTTAGAATATTTTCACCTATGAAATATAACCCGACCGTCGGGCAGGGGGATTTGAAAATCTCGCAGGCCGAGTTGAAATCAACCCGTCTTGGACGGTCGGGCAGGCAGGTATTTCGAACGCTGATATATATCTGTATTTGATCGGTTCAGTTGTGAGATGACTTCAGCATGTTCAATAGTTGATGGTCATGTTCACAACAGAGCATTACTGGGCAGATCTGCAGTCACTGTGTGTGCAGCTGGCCCAGGCCTGAATAAATAAATACTATCATATCCTATGATAAGTAGAGATAATAGATTTATTCTTGTGAGTGTGTGAGTATTTCAGTTACATCACAGCCTTACTGCTTGCATGGGAGGAAACCTAAAGTGATGCAGGTCTTAGATGTTTATCACATTGGTGAAACCCACGAGCATGGGTATGGTGCTGACCCAGAGAAACAAAATCAGTACGAATCTGGGATTTGGAGCTACTGGTAGTCACAGGTTTCCGGTACCCTAACGGAAGGCAACTCCGCGTTGCGAACTATAGGTCCCCTGTCCCATACTGAAACCAAGGACGGAATAAGAATTATTATCCTGATTATTTTGGGAATCAGTTTGGCATTTTATTATATATTTTGTGGATTTGATATTTAGTTGATTTCCAACTACTGGACCTGCATACTACAAAGTCACTAAAACATGCACACAAGGACTTTGAATACCCCGTGTGCGTGAGTGAGCAATATTCCAACAAAATCACGGCGCGGGACACTAGAAATGGGCTTCACACATTGTACTGAGCAGGGGTGGAAATTTGCCATTTCCCGACTCCGGGGCAAGTAGATATACGAGGTGGGCAAAAAAAACACTTACTTAAACTTGTCCGGAGGCAAGTGATATTAGAAATTACTATCACTGTCTACATGTCTAACTACTGGTAAAATGGTACAATAAATTAGCTGAGAGATATTTCGTAATCGCGCTTTCGTAACATCCCCCCTTTTTCCCCCCGTAGTTATAACAAGCGATTTCATTGGATTAAAATTCGTTTCTAATGACGCTTTCTTGCCGAAATCTGCTACAAGTTTCGTGATTGGTCAATTTTGAGCATGTGACCTCAGGCAGCCAATCAAATTACAGGTGTGATACCAAGCTCCTGTTTGATAAATTCCAGAAGTTGGCGAAAGATTTTTGTTAAATCGTGTTATTCTGAACGTTCAAAGCAGGAAATCACGATATATATTAAAAAATATGGAACTTCGTGAATGTATCGTGCTAGGTTACGAGCTGTGACAAAGATTTTTCATGCATATATTTTTGCATTACTAAACATCGTGTCCGAGCCGAGAATTCAAGGCGACGAAAGCCGAGATGTCATTTGACTTACATTACACGCGATCGCACGAAACGATGGAAAAAATAACTTTTAGATATATTTTTGTTGATTTTATTTATCACTTTGTATAATATATTTAAAGATTTGCTTAAAACGTCTTTATTTTGCTCTTTGACATGTTCGATGTGGACCTGTTGTCGAAATGTGTGTCCGAGAATGTTATTTTCAATAACATCGCGGGAAATAGTGAATAATTTTTTAATTTATCGATAAAAATGATAAATTGAAATGGAATACGTATTTCAGACGTTGTGAAATATGAAAGATGGGCCTACCTTTAGAATACAGTACCACAAACTTTTTAAACACGTGATCATACCCTATGACGTAATTTGTAGTATTTTGTTGCCAGTCACAACGGCGAAACAATGCCCAGTGATCTATCATCTCTACACGCAATGTCATTGAATACGCCCTGCGGTGTTGAGTTTTGAGTATTTGTTTACGAATTATAGCCTGCGGCGGCGCATTTTAGAGCAAGCGCTAGGCTAGTTTACGAAAGCACTTTTATTTTTATATATTTTATATATATTTTTTATTTCGTTTTTCTCGTAATTGAAGTGGATAAAATGGTTATAAATGGGAACTAATATACATATATTATTTTTTCGGTTCATTAATTTTCATTATTATGCACTCTCTATCCTTAGCCCTTGGATCCCCTTTACGATCAATCACCCCCTTTACGATCATTAGGGTTAGGAACCCGTTTAGTGGCTATTAGATTACCCGAAGTCTATCCTTAACCCTTGGATCCCGTTTACGATCATTAGGGTTAGGTACTCGTTTAGTGGCTATTATAGATTATATAGCTGCTCCTAATATTCTTCACACAAAAACGTCGAGTAAAAAGGATGAAATGGTTTTGTGTCGAATATTTTGGCTATTGGAAACTGTCCTGGAACATTCACACAAGCCACTTTCACCGGCTACATTTTTTCAGTACTGATTCAAAAGCCAACTCACCGTTGTGTCGTCACTAGTCATGCTAATTCCTCCATTGTTCCTTACTATTATCCACATCATCCTTACAGTGTTCCCTACCACCCTTTTCTGTCACAAACATCACCTGACGAATTATTAAATACCATATCATTCATGCGTACTCGCGAGTTCGATGTCTGACGTCTGACGCCTAGGCCGTTTTCAGTTCGCGGCATATCGGCTCATTCCCCACCACTCGGTATCTTGTAGATTACGGAATGGGACGAGTGTGCCAAATGGCATCGGGATCATTCGTAAGTGTCTGTAGACTAAAGTTGCGAGAAACCATGCCTACCCGTAACCTTCGTAAGTGTCCGTTACCTATTCGACCCTTTTCGTTCAGTTCCGTAACGTCAAAGGCATGACTAGGTAAATTTGCACTAAGTTTAACAGTGTGGACGTAGCTCAGTCGGTTAGCTGTCAGGCTAACAATCCGAAGGTCACGGGTTCGAGTCCGACGGATTCTCACAAAAAACTGGTTGCTTGTCTTGGCAGAGATCGTCCTCACGAGAAGTTGTGGTACTTTATTCTAAAGGTGCTCCGAAAGATTTAATAAATGAAAGATATTACAGGTAGATCTAGGTCCATAAAAATATATACTATTCTGACGTGACTACGGCTTGGCCGGAAAACTGGCCTACGGTGTCTGGGGACTCGATGCGTCTTCACGGGAAAACCGGCCTAAGGTGTTGAAAGAGATTAACACATATTGATGATTTGAAGTTTTATTTTGAAATTATTTGGGCAAGTGAAAATGAAATCAGGGCAAGTGAAAATTGGCTTAAACTTGTCCGATGGCAAGTGAAGTTTTTTTTTTAAATTTCCACCCCTGTTACTGATGGGGGAATTGAACCCAGGTCTTTGGCGTGACCAGTGAACACATTAACCATTCCCCATCGCACCGTCCGTTGTGTGTACCTGGATATGTGTGATGGAAAACTGACCTGTCACTAATGGGATCTAATTCTGAAGCATATCAGCATGACCTGGATTCCAGATTAAGGGATCCTTGTGCCCTAGGGGACGTCCCAGAAGTACTTGAATCTAAGGACCCCCTAAAACTCTCCACATCTGAGAATTGACAAGGACCTATTGACTTTCCAGCTTAATTTCAAACTCGGCATATATTTGTTAAATGACTAACAAAAGCTAGGTCAGTGTCATATTTCTGGAACATGTCAGTCGATCAAACAATACAGACGGTATCAGTTACCATGATCATTACATACGTGTGTGGTACTGAAATGAGTGCGCATCACTGACAGGCATCACTCACATCACATATGTCAGACAGCTGTGTCCAAACCTAAAGTACTGACATTCTCAGGTCTACAAGCGCTGATGTGATGGAGTTACCAAACAGGTTACATTGACCCCAGTGCTGGAGTCGAGGCCAGACATTACACAGTAAGGAATATTAGAGAAGCTGATGAAGGTGTTTTACATAGAACATGTTCCAGGACCTAATTTCTTCCTTCATCGATGAGGATGAAAGTATTTCTGTGATAAATATCACAAACAGTGTTTTGAAATACATGCTCAAGTCAAGACAATCTTGAGATCTTGAGGGGCGGCCGGATAGTTTTAGTTGTTATAGCGTTAGTTCGTCATGCAGAAGACCTAGGTTCGATTCCCGACACGGGTACAATGTGTGAAGCCCATTTGTGGTGTCCCATAGCCATGATATTCCTGGAATATTGCTAAAAGCGGCATAAAACCTCACTCACTTGAGTTCTTGAAGGCATAAACCATATAAACAGAGAAATGAAGTATTGATATGTGGAAGGTATCGATACGCAGAAGGAAGTATCAATATGATGAAAGAGGAATCAATATACAGTAGGTATTGATAAGCAGAAGGAAGTATCGATATGCAGAAGGAAGTATCGATATGCAGAAGGAGGTATCAATATGCAGGAGGTATCGATATGCAGAAGGAAGTATCGATATGCAGAAGGAGGTATCGATATGCAGGAGGAGGTATTGATATGCAGAAGGAAGTATCAATATGATGAAAGAGGAATCAATATACAGTAGGTATTGATAAGCCGAAGGAGGTATCGATATGCAGAAGGAAGAATCGATATGCAGAAGGAAGTATCGATATGCAGAAAGAAATATTGATATGCATAAGAAGGTATCGATATGGAGAAGGAAGTATCGATATGCAGAAGGAAGTATCGATATGCAGAAAGAAATATTGATATGCAGAAGAAGGTATCGATATGCAGAAGGAGGTATCGATATGCAGAAGGAGGTATCGATATCTATAACAAGCCCACCATGTCCACTGGTCCATAGCTAGTGAAATATTTGAAGGGCTAGAACTTGTAGTTGAAAATAAGGTCACAAGTCCTGCTTGAATTCCATTCCACAACAACAATAATCCAAGAAAACCTAACGTGATCACATTCTAATGTCGTGATATGTGCGTACTTCAGTATGGATTTGTTGATATGCTATTTCCAATGTTACGTAGTTGAGGTAATTGCAATGAAAACACCATAATTCATGTTCTACCAACTTCTAAACAGGCTAAATGCCAAACAATGTTTACGCTATTGGAAAAATATCAAAACCCATCATGCACATCGTCTGGGGTATAAAATAACATCTAAATCTCCACACAGCTGCATTTTAAAAAAACCAAACATGTTTGAATGATACACATCATGCACATAGAAATATGGTGTGCATAAAATCTTGTAACTATCCCACAACAGCTTCAATGAAACAGATATCTTAAGATTAAAGAAATATGTTTAAGACTGCTATAGCACAATATGACCAACAAACATTGATATATTTTCTAACTTACCAGTATCAAGAATACACAGTAATGAATACAGTTTTATCTCCACATCAACTGGAATGATAGCTGCTTAATGAAACAGCAGTGTGTCACCAGGTGATTAAAGGACTATATACATCATATAGCTCAGGGCTAAATTGTATATTGCCTTTCCTATTCAAAATTAAGGTGTGTGGCTTTAGGAAGTACCATAAAAAAGTCAATAAAATGCTTCATTACCAAGGTCATTCTCACAACATCCTGATCAATCTCATTAAAATCAGATCTGAGGACATCCCATTTCGGGTCACGTGAGAAAGACCTTTCATCCAACCAATCAGAGCATCGCTTACCAGATCATGAAAGTGACAGAAGGAATGTGTTTTCTGATCATGCAACCTCGAAATATTTCACAGAGGGTATTCTGAACGACAGTTACGGGTTTTATGATTATATCCATACAATCTAGGCCACCTGTAAGCCATTCCAGAATGTTCTCTGTATAAAGTTTTTAAAAATTTAACCGGAATACGTCAAAATATATTTTTCGAAGCGTAGTCGCCAGTTTGAAACTAGTGTTGTAAAGCTCGAGAAAGCTGCCTTCTGATTGGCTAATGTCGATTTCTTGTCAGTCATTTCATTGATCGGTCAAAGTTCGAGAGAGGTCGTTCTGATGAGACCCGTAATGGGATGTCCTCAGATCTTTGTTTAGGGGTAGCGAAAACTAAGATCTGATTTTAATGAGATTGCATCCTGATGGATATAGCTGATACTGGTAAGATGTACAAGGAGCCTGGTGATAATGTGTGGCATTGTTTACTGAATCACTGGATGCACATGAGCCCAAAGTTATATCAATTTATAGATGTCAATGTGATTGCTCATGCCGGTTACACTAGGAGTGAGTGAGTGAGTGAGTTGGGTTTAACGCTGCTTTTAACAGTATTCCAGTTATATCATGGCATGTCAGCTTAAATTGGGAGGAAAGCTCGAAGTGATGCAGGTCTCAGACGTTTACCACTTCGGTGAAACCCACAAGCACAGGTATCGTGCTGACAAACCTAAAACATAATTGGGGCGAATTGGGATTCAAACCCACAATTATAGGTTTCTGGCGTGTCCAAGGGAAGCAACTCCGCACAGTGAATCGCAGCGCCTTAGACGACTGGGCGACCCGTGCCCCCGGTTACACTAGAAAGGCACTTGGGCTGTGCAACATAACTTGTTTACTGGTATACTGCAATACGGCCGTCAGCAATACACGCTTCACAATTATAACCCTTGCGTTCTGATATTTTCCAATACAGTCACAGAAGAATTTAATATATGTGAGGCATTTGGATGGACTGGGTTCCAATCTAAACCATGTGAACAACACATGCTTCACGCTGTTTACATTGAAATTCTATATTGATGACATAACAGGTAGTCTCATTCATCCATACTACACATCTCGCAATCTGAAGGTCAGGATTATTGAATGAAGAAGTACCAGTCCACTAGTCCTTACGATAAAATATAACAAAACCCTAAAAAATTGCAGATTTCTACTACCGGTAGTCTTTGTGATACCTGAACTATTGTGCCATTTGGCAAGGACAAAAGCACTACAGGGAGTACCAATTCAGGGTTAGAAACTAACAGTTTTTGTCCACTAGTCCTTATAATGATAACATATAGCAAAACCCTTAAAACTGGCCAATCTCTACTAGTCCTAAGGATACATTTACCATTGGGCAGTTTGGTAAGGACTACAGGACTAGTGCCAATTTCTAACGCTGCAATTTCTATTTGTGAGTACCATTTGAACAATACAAATATATATATATATAATTTGGGACTCAATACATATTGCAATATGTAACGCAATACAGCTGTCTGATTTGTAACATATTGCAATACAATTCATGTGCCAGTATGCTAACCATAGAAAATATTGATCTGGGAAAATACCAAAATACTTACCAGCTGCTTACTATACCAGGAATACAACTGAAGTGGTCATCCTTGTCTACTATCCTATCCTGCCCAAGTTTCCATGACATTTGAGACCCGTGATGATCCAGGGTAGAATAGGTCTTCAGCAACCCATGCTTGCCGTAAAAGGCGACTAACGGGATCGGGTGGTCAGGCTCGCTGACTTGGTTGATGCATGTCATCGTATCCCAATTGCATGGATCGATGTTCATGATGTAAATCACTGGATTGTCTGGTCCAGACTGGATTATTTACAGACCGCCATCATATAGCTGGAATACTGCTGTGTGCGGCATTAAACAACCAACACCTGTTTCGTCAAGAGACTTGTAATGGCGTAAAACAACAAACCAAACCAAAACCATGACATTTGAACTAAGTTTGTGTTCTTGTGCTCCATCTCTGACATCAAATCCCCAACTCATCCGCTCATTGTGTATGACTTTTTCAAAAACACCCCCTTTCATCAAATATTGTTTGGGTTTGTAGTCTTTTAGCCCACATCATTAAGAGGAAAGCATATTAAAATTGAATTCCCAATGACAACATGGACAAGTTAAGGCAGTGGACAGAAAAGCACATCAATGTTATTATAACATTTGACAGACATCATGGATGTTAAAAGGAGATAGATCATGACGTTAAACCCAATTTCACCTCACCTCATTCCCATAGAGGAATTCTAATGTGTTTGGTTGATGAAAGCTGGGAGGCTGAAAGTTTGAGAGTGTGTATTTATATATATATAAAGTCTGTGACTTAGTTAGCTTGTAAACTGAACACAAGTCTTGAATTTTTTTATTCTGTCCACCATGTTTAATATTTAGTACTAGTGTGTGTGTGTGTTGGTTGTTTAACTACACACTCAGCAATATTCAAACTATATGACAGTGGTCTGTAAATAATTGAGTCTGGACCGGACAATCCAGTGATCATAAGCTCAACTCAGATAGTAATAACTATCTCCTTACATACATGTATACCATATTCGATGTAATAAGCACCTAGGGCGCTCTCAAAATTAAAAATAGGGGGCTCTTATTAGAATATTATTTTGGTGAAAATAAAACAGAGTTGAACATGTTGAAAGATCGTATATTTTGTGGTTTATGCTGACAGCCTGAAATGTTTATGTACAACAGATATATTTTTCCAGAATTTAATTGTCCATAAATATTATTAAGTATGCATATAACACAAAAGTGCGTATTATACAGGAATAAATAACTCTTGTGTACATTGATCAAATAACGCCATGGGCGATTATAAGAGCGGGGCTCTTATTGCTTATTACGTCAAATACGGTAGTTACATTAAAATCAAGAGAAATTAAAAATGATGCCAAAAGGCAAGAGAAGTTAACATCAAACTGTATTTATTCATGACTTACTACTCTATATGATCTAGTTGACTAAAACAGCGTCAAGAATATTCCACTTTGTTTATTAAAGTATTGTTCACATTATCTATGATAATGTTCCTTAATTGTTATGAAAACAAATTATGTTTGTTTAAAAGCTTACTATGCCCATCCTCACAGTCACTGACCCTAAATACTTCTAATTGCTGTCGTTAGTGACTTTACATTTCACATTGTATTATGTGCACATATTTTTCCTACCGGTGAAGACCCGGGGTAGTATAGGTCTTCAGCAACCCATGCTTGCCGTAAAAGGTGACTATGCTTGTTGTAAGAGGAATAGGTGGTCAGACTCGGTTGATACATGTCACTGTATCCCAATTGCACAGATCGATGCTCATGAATAGTCAATCACTTGATTGTCTGGTGCAGACTAAGAAATGTACAGACAGCCATCATATAGATTGAATATTGCTGAATGTGGTGTTAAACAACAAACAAAACATGCATTTCCTAAACATGCTAAAAGCTCCTCACAGAATTACCTTGTCCCACAACCAGCATTGGCAGAAATATTACTTCAACTTTCATAATCAGGATTATTTGGTTTGTATAAAGGATATTAATCACTGATTAATTACTGAAGGGGAAAACTGGACAGCAAGCCTTGGACTTTGTTGAAACCTTACAATATTCCTTCATTGATCATACAGAAAATTGTACTGAAAGTGAAACACAACAATAACAGATTTTGACGGAATCGTTTGAAATCTGAAACTATCCCATCATACCATGTCATACATGACATGGCATTTCCATTTCACTTATCACTTATTTAATTTATCAAAAGCAATCAAGATAAAATATACACAACTTATGACTCTGCAAAGGCTTTACCACCTGATCAACATCCAATGTTTACCTTTCAGCGCATGTGGATTAATTCATTAAAAGGGATAGCTAACCCATACTGTTCCTCACAACTAATCAAAATGTTTGCTTGTTGTTTAACACCGAACTCAGCAATATTCCAGCTTTATGACGGCGGTCTGTAAATATTCCAGTCTGGAGCAGACAATCCAGTGATTGACATCATGAGCTTCGATCCACACAATTGGGATCGATGACATGCATCCACAAAGTCAGCGAGCCTGACAACCCGATCCAGTTAGTCGCATCTCACGACAAGCATAGTCGCCTTAATCCAAATGATCGCGAAAAGGGGTTGCTTAACCCTAATGATCATAAAGGGGTACTTTTCGGATTTTAATTAGCGTCACATGGAGGATCAAACTCATGTTACTTGCTGAAAGCTAAGCTAGGCTAATTGGCTTAATCTAATTTGCCAACACCCTACCACCCGACTAAATTGTATACCTTTATGTACATGCAGAGTAGCAATTTTCTCAAGTTAACTAAATTGTTACCCCAGATTGTATTCTACAAGTGATCGATGATACGATGACATTATGTTCATCCTGTCTGTCAGATAATAAGAATACTTTCACCAGATTGTCCAGCTCGGAGGGTTATAGTGAAAACGGCACCTCAGCAAAATGTCACCGGGCGAAAACGTCACCTCGAACTTGAGCGAAAACGGCACCTTATTTTTTTGTTTTACCTTGGTCAAATAAATAATATTAAACTTACATTGTAACTTGCAAGCGCCAATAATTGTGAGATGTTAAAACAAGTTTACATTAGAAATTAGCCTCTACTCCAACTATAATCCAACTTAGCTTATACGCAACTCAACTTATTGAGAAAACATAACATGCTTTGAAGAAAAATAATAGAAATTAAACTCACATCGTCTCTTACAAACACAACTAATTGTGAAATAAAACAAATAAGAAATTAGCCCCCTACTCCAATGTACTCACCGACTCCGATTGGGAGGCGTAGTTAACTTATTGTGAAAACACTATACGCGTTGAAGTTTTAAGTACTTTTACTCAATTTAAGCTGAAACTGTATTTAAGAGGCCAAACATGATGCTGTCAGATCACAATTATTTATATGGCCTTTCGATGTGTAGCATGCGAGAAGAATGTCAGAAGAAATCAACATGCTGTATCATGTGATAACTGTGACCAGTGGACCAAGTGGACCCTATATATTACTACAAAATCGTTGTTATCGTTATTAAAAATAGAGGTGCCGTTTTCGCCCGACTCATAGTAGCCGTTTTCACCTAATGCGGTGCCGTTTTCGCCAGAGAAATCAGTGACGTTTTGCTGAGGTGCCGTTTTAGCCTGCATCCAGCTCGGAGAAGAGTTGATCAATATATCATTCATAACTTACCTATTCCACGAACAATGCTGAAAGTACCACAATATTTCAAGTAAATTTCACACCCACTTCGTTAAATAGTCTTCGGATTACTTATCACAAGTCAGATAAGCATAAGTATGATATTTAAGTCACGCAATATGCCAGCAATGTTTACACCGGTGATCGGACACCAGTTGCGTCAGCCACGTTTACCGTAACAAAATGCAACTTCCGGGTATAGGTGTCGCAACCGTCAATCAACTTTAATCCTTTAATAATATAAGGTCATTTGAAATACTCCAATTTTACTGTACCAATGTATGCAGTTAACAATCATTTGTTTGATTTAGTTTTACGACAACTGAAACGTGTTCGAACTAGCAAGGTCAAAGGTTAACATGTGCGCCCTTGTTTCCCAAAGATAACAGCGTTGTTAGGGTTAATACGTGAAGTCAAGAAGGTAATGTGCATCAACGAGACACAGAACATACACGAAATACGTCCTACGAAAACATAAACACCGCAGGGCAAGTTAATTGTAACGTACACGAATGAATGAGCCATTATCATCGGCAGAAGTCGACAAATCAATTTAGAAATGTTACACGTCATGTTATTATTTGTGAAACCGTAGATCGGTAAATGTTATTTTTTGTCAATATGACCAGTGGCCACTGGTCAGTGTTGATCTTAACAATACCCGAGGTTTGCAATAACCAACAATAACTAACAGTTGCAGTAACAGTTTTGAGTTGCACAATATAGCCTGTGCTGTACAATGCTAAACAGATATATTATGTCACGCCAATTGATTCCCGCGTAGAGAGGTGCTACACATTCTTGAACCCATGCTAGTAAGACAAACTGTGTCTCATGTAAAATGTATATTCATTACCACCTACATTAATGCACATAATATGAATAAAGTATTTATTAATGAGCAAACACTGTTAATTGTTATCAAGGAAGTGAAACAAGCATGCTAGGGCTGCCATTATGCAGCATAAACACAGCAGCCTAATCTCCTGTTGTAACTGATGACTATTCAGCAGTTTGTTCACACTTGAGTTCAGAGTCTATGTTTACACATAGGGCTGAAACTAGGTCAGATACTCATCCAAAACTTTTATAATAATACAGGCAGAATGTTAACTGTATTGAAAGCAGACAAAGTTATAAGAATGTTTGATAAGAGTAGATTATGCAATCCTTATCCCCGTCTCGGATAATCATTTGGTGTTAGGGTATTACAGCAGAGACTGTATAACCTAGGTCAGGGTTCTCTGTAAGGATTGCTGCTGATAGGTTATGGAACGTATATATATTCCAGGTCAGGGGCATCTGGACAGTCTATCAGCTGTTGGTACTTGTGCCCTAATCTTTGTTCAGTGACCCCTGATGTATGAATTCACATGTCAATCAGTGTATGGTGACATACTGTTGGTAATATACTGCTTGTGAATGCTGGAGTGTCCTGAAATACACCAGTGTGGTTAATTAAGTGCCTGCTGTATGTTACTGCAGTGGACCTGACATTCTATTGGTGGCTGTTAGGCACTATAGACGTCACACGTGTTGTACATTTCACTATTGACAAGCGGAGCGTAAGCAGCATGGAGTGTGATAGTATGTTGAATGAGAAATTTAAACCCCAAAAGCATGGAAAGGATGCAGGTAATATGAGTGTTTTACCGGTATGATATTTGTTTTCAATATTTCTGATGTTGAGAAGTTATTAGTGTTTTTGTATTGGACAAAGGTTAAATGATTGTCCCTTGAGCATTGTTGAGATTGGTTGTATACTATCATTTTATATTATTGAGCAAAATATGATACAATTGTACCATGTGGAGCAGAATGACAAGTAACCATAGTTATAAGCAGGAATCAATGTTATGTTTTCATGGTTATAGGGTTTCAGATCAGTTCATTTTCTTGGACTTTGACCAAGCAGGAAGCAATGTTATGTTTTCATGGTTATAGGGTTTCAGATCAGTTCATTTTCTTGGACTTTGACCAAGCAGGAAGCAATGTTATGTTTTCATGGTTATAGGGTTTCAGATCAGTTCATTTTCTTGGACTTTGACCAAGCAGGAATCAATGTTATGTTTTCATGGTTATAGGGTTTCAGATCAGTTCATTTTCTTGGACTTTGACCAAGCAGGAATCAATGTTATGTTTTCATGGTTATAGGGTTTCAGATCAGTTCATTTTCTTGGACTTTGACCAAGCAGGAATCAATGTTATGTTTTCATGGTTATAGGGTTTCAGATCAGTTCATTTTCTTGGACTTTGACCAAGCAGGAATCAATGTTATGTTTTCATGGTTATAGGGTTTCAGATCAGTTCATTTTCTTGGACTTTGACCAAGCAGGAATCAATGTTATGTTTTCATGGTTATAGGGTTTCAGATCAGTTCATTTTCTTGGACTTTGACCAAGCAGGAATCAATGTTATGTTTTCATGGTTATAGGGTTTCAGATCAGTTCATTTTCTTGGACTTTGACCAAGCAGGAATCAATGTTATGTTTTCATGGTTATAGGGTTTCAGATCAGTTCATTTTCTTGGACTTTGACCAAGCAGGAATCAATGTTATGTTTTCATGGTTATAGGGTTTCAGATCAGTTCATTTTCTTGGACTTTGACCAAGCAGGAATCAATGTTATGTTTTCATGGTTATAGGGTTTCAGATCAGTTCATTTTCTTGGACTTTGACCAAGCAGGAAGCAATGTTATGTTTTCATGGTTATAGGGTTTCAGATCAGTTCATTTTCTTGGACTTTGACCAAGCAGGAAGCAATGTTATGTTTTCATGGTTATAGGGTTTCAGATCAGTTCATTTTCTTGGACTTTGACCAAGCAGGAATCAATGTTATGTTTTCATGGTTATAGGGTTTCAGATCAGTTCATTTTCTTGGACTTTGACCAAGCAGGAATCAATGTTATGTTTTCATGGTTATAGGGTTTCAGATCAGTTCATTTTCTTGGACTTTGACCAAGCAGGAATCAATGTTATGTTTTCATGGTTATAGGGTTTCAGATCAGTTCATTTTCTTGGACTTTGACCAAGCAGGAATCAATGTTATGTTTTCATGGTTATAGGGTTTCAGATCAGTTCATTTTCTTGGACTTTGACTATGTTAGCTGAATGTCAGTAAAACTGTCCTGAAGATTTTTTCCAAATTCGGTAATGATGATGAAATTGGAGATTGAAAATCAGTGTAGATAATATCATGAAAATGGCCTAATGCCATTTACCTCCAGCAAAATCACCAAAACATCTTTGTCATACATGTATTCCTACATCATACGAAAATGATCAGTATCTGAATGTGATGCATTGAAATAATATTTTGTCATGTTGTTAGAACTGTTTGTTCATTAGTCGGATAATTATTTTGAAAATTTGACAAAATTGATATCGATAATGATCACATAATCTAACATGACTAACATTGTGAATGATTTTGGTTGAACTTTGTTCTTGTTCATTTTATCTTATGTTTTGCAGCTACAAGCAACACCTTGTACCATTGATTTCGTTGCTGTCTATAAATAAACATCTTGTCCAAATTTAGGTCATCTCGACTAAAGGTCTATTTGGGCTTTTGTTATGGTAAAAGATTGTCTATTATCTTTATGTATTTTGGAACATAGACTTTTAATGAGAAATAAATCAACAGAAGCTGGAAGTCTGTATCAATCTCAATCATGTTTGTTCAACCAGTCTCAAAACTAGAGTTTATTTTGGTTGTTGTGGCAACCATATTGGAAAAGCAATTTGGGTCATTAGTGTTTAATTTCTGCTTAATTTTTCATGTAACAATACTTTGTTACCATGGTTACTGAACAGGAGACTGATTTTTATCATGTTTATTGTTGGAATTTTTTATTTGGACATTTTCATTTTCATGATTGCGAAAATAGTTACTAGAGTTGAAAGCTGACTAAATTTTACTGGTACATTGCAAAATTTCTATCTATAATCAAATCACACTTTTACTGCAGGGTTTGAAAACAGTTGTATTAAAGTGCTAAATGGTTAAGCATGAAATCACAATTAAAAAAAACTGTTCCAGTCATCATGGTCATGATAATTATTAATATATTCTGTAAAACAAGTGAGAAGTGGAAACTCATGGAATATGAATTTTGTTTCTTTTAAACATTTTCTTTTGGATGGCACACTTAAATTTGTACGGCACACCTGGACATCTTCATCAGTGCCCTGTGGTACATGTGAAACAAGCCACATTTCTACCCTGGTACTCTCTTCCGAAGACATTACAACTGGAAAACTGATTGATGCATTGTCTGCAATAGCCATTGTCATCTATAATGTAAAGGTGCCATGGTTGTCCAGTTGTCTAAGGTGCTGCAATTTGCTGTGCAGAGTTGCATCCCTTGGGCACGACAGAAACCTGTGATTGTTGGTTCAAATCCCGCTCCTCCCTGATAATGTTTCTTGGTTTGTCAGCACCATACCCATCCCCATTTGCATCACTTTGGGCTTTCCTCCCACATCAAGCTGACAAAACGTGATGTACCTTATTCGGCTTAATAAGCACCCAGGGCGCTCTCAAAATTAGAAATAGGGGGCTCTTATTAGAATAAAATTTTGGTGAGAGAAAAAACAGAATTGAAAGATTGTAAATTTTCTGGTTTATGCTGACAGCCTGAAATGATATAAAAGAAGAATCTGTGTGTATTATTAAGGATAGATATATTTTTGAGAATTTAATTGCCCGTAATTAAGGGTGCATATAACACACGAGTGCGTATTATACACGAATAAATAGGTCTTGTGTACATTGATCAATTGGAAAGGGTGCTAATTGGGATTGTTCACTAGCCAATATATTAGCAAATATCGCCATGGGCATTTATTAGAGCGGGGCGCTTATTACGACGAATACGGTAACTGGAATACTGTTCAAAGCAACATTAATCCCATCTCACTAACTTACAATGATGTTAGATTAAGAATGCTGATTAATTGTAGTGTGTCTCTGAAATAGCATGAGACCTAAGTTCATTTGTAATTATTTGACTTAACATTGGCAGAATATGCTATAAAATGATCTTAGTCAATGACAGCAGACAGTGTTACCCCAGTAATTAACTTCTTGTTGAGGCAGTGTTAATGTATGCAGTAAATACGGACAACAAAATAAACAGGGACAACAAAATAAACAGGGCAAACTGATTGGTTCCTGTACAACAACAAGAAACATGTCAGGTAAGTTCTGAAGTTGATATTCATTGAGTTATCTCCCTTTTCCAGAGGTCAAGATGGGTCTGTGGAGCCAGATGAAAACATGGTTCATCCTTCATCTGATCATTGGCTACATCTTCGTGGTTAGCGGTCTTATTGTCACCTTCCTCATGCTGTGTTCATGTGTCATTTGGCCGTTCAACAAGCTTCTGTACCGCAAGGTCAACGTCCATTTAGCATACTCCCACTGGTGTCGTAAGTGTCACAACATTTCTTGTTAATCTCTTTTCATAATGACGGAAGGTCCGGGGTTCGATCCCCGACCGCGTCATACCAAAAGACCATAAAAGATGGTATTTGTTGTTACCCTGTCTGGCTCGGCATTAAGGGGCTAAAACAAGGACTGGTCGGCTCGGAGTCAGTATACTGTGTCTGAGTGGGGTATTCATGTTAAACTGCGGCATGGTATATCAGTGAGCTAGCACTATAAATCAGCATCAGTCCGGACTAGTACAAGCAGCCACACACATACATACACGTGCATGCACGTCGCTATATAAGTGCAATAATCTTGGACGCGACGTTAAACCCCATTTCACCTCACCTTTTCATAATGACTCAGTCATGACCTCTTGGGAATTCTGTACAAGAGATACCATATTTTCTTGAGTATAGTGCACACTTTTTAAAAAAAAAACACAGCTGTGTAGAAGGGGGTGCGTAGTTCCAGTACCCATCCAGTGGAAGAAACCAAGTCATTTTGGTCCCTTATTATGTACGAATTGGAAAAACATTTCAAATTACAGTAATTTCCAATTTTCCACGGGTCCTGTTGGTAACTTAACCATTCAGTATTTTAGTTGGGTCTGTCAGACTAGACTAAGTGACAGTTGCTAGTGCTGCTTTGTTTGTAGTAACCAGACGATAGCAACAGTTCATGAGAGATCTTCATGGAGAACAAAATGTCTTTTGGATGACGTGGCCAGGGATCGAACCCTGAGCCTTCCTCTCTCCTGGCGGACTCTCTATGACTAGACCATGGAGACAGTCAAACAAAGAGAGATCAGCTAGTGTTATTGAAAGGGCATAGATAACAATAACAATAATTTGTCTCAATGCTGTACCACCTGTAAGCCTGAAATCCAGATAGGCATAGTGACCCCGGTGCCCTGTACTTTAGAGAGATGCACCATGAACATGATGAAGATAAGGTGGTTACAAGATGTGATCGGACTGATTGTGTGTCATCATGCCTGGTAGCTTGGGTCAGGTTATCAACCGCTACCAGATACTGTTTTTAGCCATTGAGTACAGAGTACCAGATGGTCACTGGTCATATACCAGGGTTTGCCCTGACGCAGAAAACCTGCGTATTTGACGCATAAATAATTGAAAATACGCTAAAAATATTTTCTATTGCGTCAGTGTTGACGCAATGAAACAGCCATTACAATTAGTAAACTGAGACCTTTCCGTTTGTCAGAAAGAAAATACAGTGATCCCTCGTTACAACACTACCTTCGGGGTCCAAATAATTGATGAGCATTATAGATGATCAGCGGTTTAACTCTTTCAACACCGTAGGCCGGTTTTCGGCCAAGAAGCATGAGTCCCCAGACACCGTAAGCGGGTTAACCGGCCCAGCCGTAGTTACGTCAATATAGTATATATTTTTATGGACCTACCTGTAATATCATTCATTTATTAAATCTATCACATTTCACAATGTCTGAAATACGTATTCCATTTCAATTTATAATTTTTTATCGATAAATTAAAAAATTATTCACTATTTCCCCGCGATGTTATTGAAAATAAAATTCTCGGACACACATTTCGACAAGGGTCCACATCGAACATGTCAAAGAGCAAAATAAAGACGTTTTAAACAAATCTTTAAATATATTATACAAAGTAAAAAATAGAATCAACAAAAATATATCTAAAAGTAATCAAGCTTTCACCTTAGTTATTATTTCCATCTTTTCGTGCGATCGCGTGTAATATAAGACATCTCGGTTTTCGTCGCCTTGAATTCTCGGCTCGGACACGATGTTTAATGCAAAAATATATGCATGAAAAATATTTGTCACAGCTCGTAACCTAGCACGATACATTCACGAAGTTCCATATTTTTAATATATATCGTGATTTCCTGCTTAAAACGTTCAGAATAACACGATTTAACAAAAACCTTTCGCCAACTTCTGAAATTTATCAAACAGGAGCTTGGTATCACAGCTGTAATTTGATTGGCTGCCTTAAGGTCACGTGCTCAAAATTTACCAATCACGAAACTTGTAGCAGATTTCGGCAAGAAAGCGTCATTGGAAACCAATTTTAATCCAATGAATTCGCTTGTTATAACTACGGGGAAAAAACAGCCGATGTTACGAGCGTGTAGATAAAGGAATAAGCTTTCCAGCGATGTGTCATTTGCCATTCTTCGACGAACGTGTTTTTCATACGAAGCCTCGAAAACGGGGGATTTCTTCATGTTATTGAGCGGACAGCCGCTGTTATCGGGAAATGGGTATAATTATTTTTAAAATGATTTTCCAGTTACGTAAACAATGAAAATAAAACAGAAATAGGTAAGTGGATTTTATGAAATCTTATATTTGCCGAAAATCGTCAAGTTTTCGCTTACTTGGTCCTTAATCTGGATGTTAACAACGTGTTAGCTTACATTTTTTATTTACAACGAACTTAATTAAGTTGTAAATGCATTATTTTATATAATGTGAAAAACATAACTTTCATATTTATAACCATAGGATCAGACCTTTCAAATGGTGTATAACATGTAGAGCGCTCTAGTGGCAAATATATTTTACAAGCAGGTATTTTCTTTGATAAATGTTGGCTTCATCTATCACACAAGAGTCTCTGGGAACTCGTTGTCCCAGCAGTAAACACTTCTGGTTGACTGGTGTTGAAAGAGTTAACGAAGGTAGAGTCGCAGGTGGTAGACGACCAACACAACAGTATACATGCTCTGCCTAGTACCTATCACGATCTACGTTGCACTTTTCACAGTTTCCAAAAAGATTAGAATAGAAGTTATTTATGATTCATAGTGTAAAAAAAGATTTATCGAGTATTAGGCCCAATATACTTGACTTTGTGAATCAAAGATATTTATGTTACAGTTAAAATAATGAAGAATATAAAAAGTTAAAATCTTACCTTGGTTTATGTTTACTTAATTTTTCATCCTGATAGTGAGATTCTGAGATTAGTTAATATGACTACCAAAAATTGATGAATGAATCCTAATCTGAAAAGTTTGGGGTCATAATGACTCCCAATTTTTAATGTCTAGGGCAAACCCTGATATACCGATAAGATTTCAATTGGTTTGTTTAAGTAGTCGATAAAAATGCTAGGCAAGGCATCATGCTTTTCAAACCTACATGATTAAAAGGTAAATAGTAAGGATTAATAGAACAATGCACAGCCATCAAAAATCATAATTGAAAGTCGGAGCAGACTGTGTCTTTGCATCCTACTTTCTGTATCACAGGGAAACACTATAAGGAGCAATAGTCACTTAGTCAGGTGCTTTTCTTATCACGACATTCATTGGCCAGATCATATATATTCATCCAGTCATATTTCATTATTTTGTTCTTATGGTTCATCCGCCATCTTTGTTTATTTGACTTGTTGACTTTTGCCATTGACTTTTCATATTTCTTGGGTCCAAGTCATTGACCTATATACAGCTTCTTGTGTCAATATCCCTCTTTTGGTTAGTCAATATATTTTTTCTCCTTTGGGTCCTGTCTTTTGGGTACTGTTTGTTTAAATAATTCTCCTTAAATGTTTTTTCAGGTGACTTCTACATGTTCTAATTTATATCTGTTCATGTTTGCCCCAAGTCATCTTTCCGAGGCAAGGGACAGTAAAAGTCCAGTTTCCACCCTTGCCGAACTAGGCAGGAATTTCTGGGCTAGATCAAAGCACAACCAGTGGCTATTAAGAGTTATGTCCCTTCTATGTCCCTCCTATTGACCAATCATATTCCACCTCATATCACTTGCATTTGTTTCAAACAAACTAGCGGTGCGCAGTCACGACAATCTGATCGATAATCAAAATCTATATAGAGCTAAAATGGGTCTTACTTCCCTAATTGCATCAAATCACATGAGCACCTTGACAAAAAACATGAAAAGACTTGGAAAATATCTGCTGACGCCGAGTCAAATCCTGCAATCCACTGAAATCTACACAGCAGTTTACAAAATGGATGTCAATTTTTTGTTACACGATTTTGATTGGACTATGCATAGGCTGGTTAGTCCAGCCAAAATATAACAATTCCAGCCTTGTTCAGCAAGGGTGGAAAAAGGACTTTTACACTCAGTTAACTCCCTTGGCTCAGGAAGATGACCTCAAGAGTGAGACATGTCACTTCTAGTGCTCAGTCACACCCTGTTTTGACTTTGCCAAACACCTTGCACACTAATGACACGCCATACTCCAAGTGCAATAAGGGAATAATGAGTATGGGAAACCAAGGAATATTATTACAGTTAAGTGTTACTAACTGTTCCAGATTTCACATTTCTGGCACAGTGGTGGTCAGGTTCGGACTGTCTGCTACACGTCAGCGATGAAGATCGCAAGATGATCGGCAAGGAACACGTCCTCGTTATCATGAACCACAAATACGACATTGACTGGCTCATGGCCTGGATATTAGCAGAGCGCTTCGGCATGTTGGGGGTGAGTCTTAGTGTACACTGACTAGGTAGCATTACTCCGGAAGTTACTAAGTTATCAACACTATTAGAGTTGCCCCACCCAGTAATACCCATTGTAAGTTAGTTTAGAAGTTTCCAACTTTACTGGAATTCCTTAACTGGATGACTGCTTCTGACGCTTTAATCATTAATATAAAGGACAACAGTACCCTCCATAGCCCAATAATAAGACGAATGGAGGAATAGTTTTGAGGTGATCATAATTTTCAGGCATCAAAGCGACTAAAACGGTTGCCAATGTGACCTAAATTTCAGTTTGTCTACTTTGTAATATTTAGAGGTTGCCAGATGACTACCTTGAAAATATGTCGTGACGACTAAATTTGCTTCATATTTGTAGATACAATAATAAATAACGTGACTAACATTTGCTCCACTGTTTTCTCCATCGCCAGTTTCTATTGCAATGCCACTTGTATAACCGCACTTATTGCCTGTCTCCATGAACAATTCGATAGCTCCATGCAGCGGTTCATCAGTCTTCAGTCCCGCTAAATAATTATACTGTGCATGGTGCATACGAGTTTACGAACTTCCGACATGCGCAGACCGTATTGATTTACTTTGTACCATGATGTTAATACAGTAATGAGTTTCTGGCAGCTCAAGCATTGTTGCAATAAAGATACTTGAAACTCGAAAAGTATCCACTCCAGTCTTCCATTTCTGAATATTGTATGAATGAAATGTGAGGATTGATGACATATTAGTATCATGATCATTTTAAAAGAAAATAATTTTTTTGTTATTAAAAGGTATTGTTTTTAAATTTAAATTTAAATTTTTTGGCTAGTAAGAATTTTGGCTTGTCTTGTTGATTTAACCAGTGGCTACCTGGAAAAAAGTACTTGTAGCTACTTGGTAAAAACTTAAACTTTGAGGGCTGATTTCTGAAACTCCCTCATTCTGTTCTGTGACTGACCCTGTGGGGATTCCGGGTTCAAATAGGTCCTAAGCAACTTCTGCTGGTTGTGAGAGGTGAGGTAATGGATCGAGTGGTCAGACTCCGTGACTTGGTTGATGGCGTGTCAGCGTACCCCCATGGATTGGTGTGGATCATTGCTCATAGTATCAATAGCTAGATTGCCTAGTCATGTTTGATTCTTTACAGACAGCTGTCATATCGCTGGAACATTGCTGAGTGCAGCATTAAACAGCAAACAGAGTTTGGCACTGTTTTGCCAGATGGGCTGATAGGGCTGTCATTTGCCTAGTAATACCAATGGGAGGTTTGCTTTTGGTAACAGACATTACTGACAATCCATCACTGGGAGACAATCTCCCCTTATGAGACCTACATTTGTTGGCCATTTCAGCAACCCAACTAAGAGACGACTAACAGGATCGGGTGGTCAGGCTCGCTGACTTGGTTGATGCATGTCATCATATCCCTATTGCGTGGATTGATGCTCATGATGTCAATCACTGGATTGTCTGGTCCAGACTCGATTATTTACAGACTGCTGTCATATAGCTGGAATATTGCTGAGTGCAGCATTAACAAACAAACAAACCGTTGTGAGGTTACATGTGTTGCTGAAATGAACTGTGAGGCTTGTCTGCGCAGGGCACCAAGATCTACGGCAAGGAGATGCTGAAGTATGTGCCGCTGATTGGCTGGGCGTGGTACTTCACAGAGAGCATCTTCCTCAAGAGGAAGTGGGAGTCGGACAGGAAGACATTAGTGGAAGACCTAGCGCGTATTACCGACTACCCAGATGACTACTGGGTTACAGTAAGTACACATGTTCATGGGGACAGTATGTCGACCATTCTGAATCATTGTTTGTCAACAATAGCCGATAACCCCTGAGCTCACTCGGCTGTGCTCGCCTTATTCCGTGACAAAATGTTCTGCTTCAGTGACCACACTTTGGGTCAAGGCTTATCACATGACCAGACTTCTCTCTTGTTTGTAAACAAACGCACTTATTCTGAAATAGGAACAGATGGGCCTAATGCAAGACTTTCATGCACTTTACACATTGTTTTGCATAATCATATTGAATGCTACTACAACTGCGACAGTGAGGTGCATGACAATATAGCTTTACACATCAAAGCGGACGTATCGCTTGCTCTCTCTAGGGCTCCGAAGACAGAATGTTGAAGATAAATAAGCAAATGGAAATAGTTTTTCATGTTTTAGGATATTTTCTCAATGAATGTTATGTTTATTTAAATGGGTAAACTTGTCCAAAGTGAAACAGATGTAAAACAGGTACAGGTATGACACAGGTACAAGGCTGTCCGCAAGGATCTATGGGTAGGGGAGAGATTGGCTTATAACGACCGAAGCATATTTATGATGTAATCTAGGTTTTGATAATCACTTGCTTCTAATCTAATCAAACTGGCAAGGAGTATTTTGTAACTCATCTTTAAGAAGAACACATGAGCTTTCTCTTTAATTTGACTCTCATTTAAAACATGACTGAAACCAGTTTACTCTCTCCAGCGCTTGCGTTGTCGTATTTGCTCTGCGGAGCTCATATTTTTTGGTGTGGGAATGGAATGGGGCATGTGACTTCACACTCTGAAATGTTTTCATGCATGATTTAAAAACACACAAAACCATCAAGGTACTGTCCCTTTAACTGATTGCTGGTGAAAGAACATACATGTGTAAGTGACTTTCAAGACAATACTGGTTACAGTAAGCACTTGCATGCACAAATCAAGAGGTCCCTGAATCTTCATTCTTTAACGGGGGCACGGGTGGCCCAGTCGTCTAAGGCGCCGCGATTCGCTGTGCAGAGTTGCGTCCCTTGGGCACACCAGAAACCTATGGTTGTGGGTTCGAATCCCAGTTCGCCCCGATTATGTTTCTAGGTTTGTCAGCACCATACCCATGCTCGTGGGTTTCACCAAAGTGGTAAACGTCTGAGACCTGCATCACTTCGGGCTTTCCTCCCACATTAAGCTGACACGCCGCGATATAACTGGAATACTGTATAAAGCGGCGTTAAACCCAACTCACTCACTCACTCATTCTTTAACATAAGGTTTATTCATTATGTTCAAAAGACACTTGACTTTCATGCTTAATCCCCATCACTGATATGTTGTCCTTTATCAGCTGCTGCTGTTTCCGGAAGGGACACGGTTCACGGAGACTAAGCATCAAGCCAGTCTGGAAGTGTCCCGGGCCAAGGGCTACAAGGACATGAAGCATCACCTGCTGCCCCGGCCCAAGGGCTTCATCCTCTCCATCAATGGCTTGAGGGGCAAAAGTAGGTTACAGAGAGCTGCTTCAGCAATCAGAAGTGTCAAGAGTTAATGTTCTCCTACTAAGTGTTCAAACCATATCTGTCAGACATATTTCATTGATACCCAAAATTTTAAAGATGACAGTACATCAGCTTTTGTGTGTAGACAGATTCTAACTAACAATATCTTGTTACCGAACAGTAATATCTCGTTATCGTACAGCAATACCTCATTACCATACAGTAATATCTCATTACCATGCAGTAATATCTCATTACCTTGCAGTAATAAGACCGCCCCCGTGGTCTAGTGGTAGAGCGTCCGCCCGGAGAGCGGAAGGTCCGGGGTTCGATCCCCGGCTGCGTCATACCAAAAGACGTTAAAAGATGGTACTTGTTGTTACCCTGTCTAGCGCTCGGCTTTAAGGCGCTAAAACAAGGACTGGTCGGCTCGGAGTCAGTATACTGTGTTTGAGTGGGATATTCATGTTAAAACTGCAGCCTGGTATCTCAGTGAGCTAACACTATAAATCGGCATCAGTCCGACTAGTACAAGCAGACACACACACGTGCATGCACGTCGCTATATAAGTGCAATAATCTTGGACGTGACGTTAAACCCCATTTCACCTCACCATGCAGTAATATCTCCTGACCATACAGTAATATCTCGTTATCGTACAGTAATCTCTCATAACCAGTAATATCTAGTCACCATACAGTAATATCTCGTTATCGTACAGTAATCTCTCATAACCAGTAATATCTAGTCACCATACAGTAATAGCTTGTTACCATACAGTGATATCTCATTACCGTACAGCAATATCTCTTTACCATACAGTAATATCTCATTACCATGCAGTAATATCTCATCACCATATAGTGATATCTCGTTACCATACAGTGATATCTAGTCACCATACAGTAATAGCCCGTTATCATACAGTAATATCTCGTAACCATACAGCAATATCTCTTTACCATGCAGTAATATCCCCTTACCATACAGTAATATCTCATCACCATACAGTGATATCTCATTACCGTACAGCAATATCTCTTTACCATACAGTGATATCTCTTAACCATACAGTAATATCTCCTTACCATACAGTAATATCTCTTTACCGTACAGTAATATCTCTTTACCATACAGTAATATCTCGTTACCATACAGTAATATCTCGTTACCATACAGCAATATCTCTTTACCATACAGTGATATCTCTTAACCATACAGTAATATCTCCTTACCATACAGTAATATCTCTTTACCGTACAGTAATATCTCGTTACCATACAGTAATATCTCGTTACCGTACAGCAATGTTTAATTTACAAATCGTTGAAAGTTAACGTTTTTCGGATGTACCACATTATCTGTCTTTGCATCGCACCCTGCAACTTGAAGTGTGAACAGACAGGCCCAAGGCCATGAAGTCCATGATTAGGTTCCAGGGCTGGGGCGGGTAACTCGTGTCGGGTCGGGAGAGGCCTTAGTAGAACCTGGTACCCACAGTACTATCCGGACCCGTGGTTAGTCACGTGATATATTGTTTAATGAGAAACACACACTACAGCTCAGTGGTTATACTACAAGTCGCTAATGATCGAATTTCTTTCTGACGATGCACACGTTCCTTTTGACTTGTATATGTTTGAGTAAAGATAAAGCTTCAGTCAACTTCAGTGTACACATGATCTGATCATTTGATACATATATCTGAATAGACTTTGCCAGGGCTGCGGTAAAACAATTCCTTACAGACTTTTGGTTCCCAACTCTTGAGACCTACAGTGGGTACCCGGGTAGTAAATTTGGACTTGTCCCAGCCCTGTAAGGTTCCCACACTATCATGACTATGAATGAGCAATCCATGCTTGTCGTAAGGGACGACTAAAGGGATTGGGTGGTCAGGTTCGCTGACTTGGTTAATACATGTCATTGTATCCCAATTGCGTGGTTCGATGCTCATGATGTCAATCACTGGATTGTCTGGTCCAGACTCAATTATTTACAGATTGCCGTCATATAGCTGGAATATTGCTGAGTGCAGCCTTAAACAACAAACAAACAAATCACTATGAATGACATGGCATGTGCGAAAAGTTGAAATCTGGGCAGAAATTAAGAGTTGCATACATTGTTTCTCATCAGTGATTGAATATATGAGCAATATTAGGGGCAGGCAGGTCAGGAGTAACAAGATTGTTTTTAATAAGCCTAAATGAATATTTAAAATTTATTAAGGTTTGGAAATTTGATCTTGAACCCTTTTTTTCACAATAATAGACTATTAATTTTTAGCACATTTTATATCCATTTATACTTTGGACTTTTTATGCAGTGTTATGTTTGATGGCATCTGTCGTCCTTTCAGTACCTACAGTTCTGGATTTAACAATCGGATTTGACCAGACGGGACCAGAGCCGACATTGATGAATATTATTCAAGGAAAACCGCTGTTGTCTCGACTGAGAGTCAGGTATGAGGGGCCCTCATTGTACATTGGGTTTATGAATCTCTAAATATTTGTGATATCTACTGATTTATATTTATACAAAAGGATGGTAATTGGAGAACCAACACAATTACAGATTATCTGAATGAGTATGCCTTTACTGCATTTATTACCCATGTATACAAGACAGGTGTTATCAGTAACTTTATGAGACCCATGAAGATCCGGTTCCGAATAGGTCTTCAGCAACCCATTCTTGCCGTAAAAGGCGACTAAGCTTGTCGTAAGAAGCGACTAACGGGATCAGGTGGTCAGTCTCACTGACTTGATTGATGCATGTTATCGATCCCAATTGCATGGATCGATGCTCATGATATCAATCACTAGATTGTCTGGTCCAGACTCGATTATTTACAGACCGCTGTCATATAGCAGGAATATTGCTCAGTGCAGCGTTAAGTTTAAAGAATTTATTCTTTAAGTGCTCCGTCAAGGAAACTGGACCTTCATTACAAATATTAATACATTCTTATATTCTGTGTAACGAATGTCCAGTTATGCGTGTATTATCTGACTTTAAGGACAGCATCAAAGTAAGGAAATACTGCATAAGTAGATTTCAAAAACAGCCTGAAAGTTAGAATACATCAATAATTAAATGAAAATAAATACAACACAAATATGCTGCATAGAAATTTTAGAGCATGAGAATGTATAAATTTCTGCTTGGATATCCGTACTGTCCTTGTATGTAAACTTGTACTGCACATGCATTTTGGGGAGAGATGCTAATTATTTTATTTGCCGTGTTACAGTTTGTTTTGAAAAACCTGCATCACTTTGGGCTTTCCTCCAAAGTCAAGCTGAAATGCCATCATATGACTGAGATATTGTTAAAGCTGTGTTAAACCAAACACACTGTGTCTCGTGCACTAGTGCTTTAGTTGTCAACTTCTTTCAGTGTCCTAAATATCCTAACCCAAGTCAAAAGTAGGTTAGGGGGCACGGGTGGCCCAGTAATCTAAGGCGCTGTGATTCGCTGTGCAGAGTTGCGTCCCTTGGGCACGCCAGAAACCTATGATTGTGGGTTCGAATCCCGGTTCACCCGGATTATGTTTCTAGGTTTGTCAGCACCGTACCCGTGCTCGTGGGTTTCACCGAAGTGGTAAACGTCTGAGACCTGCATCACTTCAGGCTTTCCTCCCACATTAAGCTGACACACCGTGATATAACTGGAATACTGTTAAAAGCGGCATTAAACCCAACTCACTCACTCACTCACTCACCAAAGTAGGTTAAGTTGAAGGCCTGATTTTGGTGAAATAAGTTTGGATTTGTGTGAGTTTGTCGCGTTAATTACTATACTGTAAGACTTTCTATGAGTCCTGACGCTACTGTACTGGCTAGCAAGCACTTATTGCCGAGGACCAATTGTCACCAACTCCCCCATTATAGCGCGCGCGTGATCGCATCTCGTTTTACTTTGGTTCGGTTTCATTAGAAGAGAGAAATATTTATCCAAAAATGAAAAGAATAAATATTAAAAAACCAACCATTCAATCACCTTGCTCTAATACAACTTTAGAAGAGACACACAGGTTGCGTCACATGACTAATTCACGCGTAAATAATAATTCAACAACACAATGATGCACATTCATTTTTGTTATAGCTTATGTCATTTCTTCCCCAAATAAAAATTCTTAAACCTATTTGAGCTATTTTTTCAAATATGCATAACCCTGTATCTATCACGAAATCCATAGCACATATTATTGAGGATAAGCATTTATCATCCAAAACTGGCCACCAACAGGAGATATCGCTTGGATGAGATCAAGCGGTATCTACACTGCAGACCATTGTGACATTACTGGTTACCATGACGTCACAATCAAAGGACATCACTAATCGCTCTGCTACTGAAGCTGTTAGCAGTACTTTTTACACTGAAGACACTGCTAATTACTGTCTACAAATTGAAAAAGTTGGGAGAATGATGTTGGATGATAAATAAAATCTCACCCTCATGTCTTTTGATATCAAATATATCAACACGAGTTGATAAATGTGGAAAAATTCTGAGGCTTGCCGAGGATTTTTGCCACTTTCATCAACGAGTGTTGATATATTTTTCCACTTTTATCAACTCATTCTCTATGTGTCAGTCGAATTTAGGGAATATTGGTGTACGTCAGTTTGCAGACGACGAATTGATAAAAGCATTTCTTAGTAATTGTAAAGAATATAAAAATAAAGTGTGATACCAGAGAAAATAGTACATGTTATTTGTATAACTGAAGCGGTGTGCTTGATCACGTGGCACGTGCTGTTTCGATGATGGCGATAACTGGTACAGTTGGTTGACAGGACATTTCTGTTTCCACTGTTTTGATCCCCTGTCAACCCGTTAAAACAGAAATCTACTGATTTTATTTCCATGGACAGGAATAAATTTGCTCATAGTATCACAAAAATCAAAGTTATTTGCACAGTTAACTTTGACCACGGAATATTTCAGAAATAACCTGAAAAGAAATGCACTTACTGTAATCTGGTTTCAGGAGGATTAATCTAGAGAGTGTCCCAGTGGATACAGATGCTCATTGCGCAGAGTGGTTGAGAAATCTTTTTCATGAAAAGGTAATAGTATAACATCCTTTTGTGGGAGAATGACATGATGTTCATATTTAGCAAATCAAAAGATGGAGGTAAATAACAGTGACATAATTGACAGATGATATTTACCTGTGATGTGGAACAGAATTCTGCCGAAAGAGTCGTTGAAGGAGTTGAAAGAGTCGGTGCACTGTCCATTTGGCCAAAGGGTAGAATGTAGTAATGTGAGAATATGTCACCTGTCTGTTGATTGTTTTGTGAACAGAGGTTTTTGACACAGGAAATAAGCATGTTATCACTTAAGATTATTATTATATATTCTTCAGAAAATATGTACCTACAGTAGTTGCTCTAATAACCTCCCCTAATGCTGTTGATTGTTCCCCACCCAGACGCTATCTCTGTATTGTAAGAGCACCTTCTGGTGTTCAAATTTGGATTTTTGAATAATAAATGTTTTCATTGATTTCAGGATTTCTAATAACCTCCCCTAATCCTGTTGATTGTTCCCCACCCAGATGTTATCTATGTATTGTAAGAGCACCCTCTGGTGTTCAAATTTGGATTTTTGAATAATAAATGTTTTCATTGATTTCAGGATGAGATTTACGACCATTTTGTTCAGACAAATACATTAAAGGGTAAAGGCTATCATGAACCACGACGCTACCGGGATCTGATATTCTTTCTGATGTGGGCGGTGATCACCTGTGTCCCTCTGTTCTACTACCTGGGAGGGATCTTCCTGTCTGGGTCCCTCACACAGCAGCTCATCTGTGTAGTTGTCGTCGCAATAGGTAGGTGGAGCTGTAGTCGTCATTGCTGTAAGAAGAGTTGTAGTCTTCGTCACAATAGGTGGGTGGATCTGTAGTCGTTGTCACAATAGTTAGGTGGAGTTGTAGTCTTCGTCACAATAGGTGGTTGGATCTGTAGTCGTTGTCACAATAGTTAGGTGGAGTTGTAGTCTTCGTCACAATAGGTGGTTGGATCTGTAGTCATTGTCGCAATAGGTAGGTGGAGTTGTAGTCGTCATTGCAGTAAGTGGAGTTGTAGTCTTCGTCACAATAGGTGGGTGGATCTGTAGTCGTTGTCACAATAGGTAGGTGGAGTTGTAGTCGTCATTGCAGTAAGTGGAGTTATAGTCTTCGTCACAATAGGTGGTTGGAGCTGTAGTCGTTGTCGCAATAGGTAGGTGGAGTTGTAGTCGTCATTGCAGTAAGTGGAGTTATAGTCTTCGTCACAATAGGTGGGTGGAGCTGTAGTCGTTGTCGCAATAGGTAGGTGGAGCCGTAGTTGTCATTGTAGTAGGTGGAGCTGTAGTTGTCATTGTAGTAAGTAGAGCTGTAGTCTTCGTCACAATAGGTGGGTGGATCTGTAGTCGTTGTCACAATAGGTAGGTGGAGTTGTAGTCGTTGTCACAATAGGTAGGTGGAGTTGTAGTCGTTGTCGAAAATAGGTAGGTGGAGCTGTAGTCTTTGTCACAATAGGTGGGTGGATCTGTAGTTGTTGTCGCAATAGGTAGGTGGAGGTGTAGTCGTCATTGCAGTAGGTGGAGCTGTAGTTGTCATTGTAGTAGGTGGAGCTGTAGTTGTAATTGCAGTAGGTGGAGCTGTAGTTGTTGCAATAGGTAGGTGGAGTTGTAGTCGTCATCGCAGTAGGTGGAGCTGCAGTTGTCATTGTAGTAGGTGGAGCTGTAGCTGTCATTATGTCTCCCCCAGAATGGAGGGAGACATATTGTTTTTGGCACGGTTCCCTTTGGCGTCGGCGTCGGCGTCGGCGTCGGCGTTCCCACCGTTTCCGGACCATAACTCAGAAACCGTTTAATATTTTGTCGCGAAACTTTGTATACACATTAACCCAGCACTGAAGTGGTGCCTTTTGCTATTTAGAGATTTTTGACATTTTTATTTATTCTCGTTTCCATGGAGATAACTTGAACATAGACTCTGAATGGGGGTAAGCTTGGTTTCTGGACCATAACTCGGAAACCGTTTAATATTTTGTCGCGAAACTTTGTATACACATTAACCCAGCACTGAAGTGGTACCTTTTGCTATTTAGAGATTTTTGACATTTTTATTTTTTCTCGTTTCCATGGAGATAACTTGAACATAGACTCTGAATGGGAGTAAGCTTTGTTTCCGGACCATAACTCAGAAACCGTTTAATATTTTTTCGCGAAACTTTGTATACACATTAACCCAGCACTGAAGTGGTACCTTTTGCTATTTAGAGATTTTTGACATTTTTATTTTTTCTCGTTTCCATGGAGATAAGTTGAACATAGGCTCTGAATGGGAGTAAGCTTTGTTTCTGGACCATAACTCAGAAACCGTTTAATATTTCAACATTGACCTCAATACAAACAAAGCGCAACCTCTTCTGCAAGAACCCTTCACGCAGCTGATTGAAGTGTCCACTACCAGGAAAGAAACTGTTATTGACCATATTTATGTCAAGGATCTTTCACATCAGAGAGCTGGTGGGGTGCCTTGCTATTACAGTTTCCATGACATCACATATGTCATTGTGTAGAAGACCTGCAGAGTCAGATACACGGGCAATTACATCACAGAGACTTTCCTTTGTGCCATATAACATTGCTACATCATTTCTGATATGTTGGGGATATTAATATATTTGTGTCCAAACTCTATTAGTACTTTAAGTGGATTTTCTACAAATACTTCAGTAACAAGAAAACTGTGCTACTTAGATGACTACACTGTCAGGTGGGTAAATGATTGAGGGATTAGTGGTGTTGATTAGATGCTGAAGTGGTGCCCATTAGTTGTTTGAAATTTCTAGGAGTTCTATTTTTGTCTCTGTTATTTAGTAATGGAGGGTGGGAATGAAGAGATGGGGTTTAACATGAAGTAAACGAATGAATGGGGGTTAGGGGAGTGGGGGGAGACATATGTTTTTACGAGTAAAAACACTTTCTAGTTACAGTTGGTGGAGCTGTAGTCGTCGCAATAGGTAGGTGGAGTTGTAGTCGTCATTGCAGTAGGTGGAGCTGCAGTTGTCATTGCAGTAGGTGGAGTTGTAGTGGTCATTGCAGTAGGTGGAGCCGTAGGTGTCATTACAGTAAGCGGAGCTGTAGTCTTCATCACAATAGGTGGGTGGATCTGAAGTTGTTGCAATAGGTAGGTGGAGTTGTAGTCATCATTGCAGTAGGTGGAGCTGTAGTCGTTGCAGTAGTTAGGTGGAGCTGTATTTGTCATTGCAGTAGTTTGAGCTGTAGTTGTCATTGCAGTAGGTGGAGTTGATGTTGTCATTGTAGTTAGGGGGCTGTCAGGTAGCCTAGTGGTTAAAGCATTTGCTCATCACACCGAAGAACAGGGTTCGATTCCCGACATGGGTAAAATGTGTGAAGCCCATTTCTGGTGTCCCGCTGTGATATTGCTGGAATATTGCTAAAACTCGCTCACTCGCTCACTCATTGCAGTGGGGAGGTGGAGTTATAGTTGTCATTGCAGTAGGTGGAGCTGTAGTTGTCACTGCATTAGGTAGGTGAGGCTGTAGTTGTCATTGCAGTAGGAAGGTGGAGTTATGGTTGTCATTGCAGTAGGTAGGTGGGGCTGTAGTTGTCATTGCAGTAGGTAGGTGGGGCTGTAGTTGTCATTGCAGTAGGTGGTTGGGGCTGTAGTTGTCATTGCAGTAGGTAGGTGGGGCTGTAGTTGTCATTGCAGTAGGTAGGTGGGGCTGTAGTTGTCATTGCAGTAGGTGGTTGGGGCTGTAGTTGTCATTGCAGTAGGTAGGTGGGGCTGTAGTTGCCATTGCAGTAGGTAAGTGGAGTTATAGTCGTCATTGCAGTAGGTAGGTGGTCCTGTAGTTGTCATTGCAGTAGGTAGGTGGTCCTGTAGTTGTTATTGCAGTAGGTAGGTGGGGCTATAGTTGTCATTGCAGTAGGTAAGTGGAGTTATAGTCGTCATTGCAGTAGGTAGGTGGTCCTGTAGTTGTCATTGCAGTAGGTAGGTGGGGCTATAGTTGTCATTGCAGTAGGTAAGTGGAGTTATAGTCGTCATTGCAGTAGGTAGGTGGGGCTGTAGTTGTCATTGCAGTAGGTAAGTGGAGTTATAGTCGTCATTGCAGTAGGTAGGTGGGGCTATAGTTGTCATTGCAGTAGGTAAGTGGAGTTATAGTCGTCATTGCAGTAGGTAGGTGGGGCTGTAGTTGGCATTGTCATCTGCAGCATTGTATAAATGAGATGTGTTGTGAAACTGGGTGTCTTCAACTTACCATAATTTTTTTTTTTACAGCATCAGTGGGCGTCCGTATGATGATTGGCGTTACTGAGATTAACAGGGGTTCAACATATGGGAAGAAGGAGAACTAGGAGGTTCACCACATAGGGAGAGTCATAGCCCTCAACTGACCATCGTTTTCTACAATTGCAATCACCAAAGTTTGTGGCATGTCATTGTATATTTTTGAGACAGTATTTATAAACATGAATTTCCAGTTCTGAAATGTGTAATTTTGTATAAGTGTGAAAATCAGTTTTTGACCAACCTTGCCATTAAGAAAATGCCCGTTGATGAACATGATGAATGTTGGGCGTATCTCAACTGAGTTTTTTGTTGAATGTGTAATGAATGCTGCTGCACGAGAAACTCAGTATCTTACGTTTTGTTACTTTGATGCAAAGTATGTAATAATAGGGTGAAGTATATCTTATAAGTATTTCAAGCATTGTTATTTTAAGGTTCACCTTTGAAGACTGAAAATGAACTCTCTTTTTTAATCAGGAAAAATATACAGTGTTAGCAAGATTTTATTTCTTTCTGTTTTTTACCTGTCCACATTTTAAGGGATAATAATTTGAATTCATTAGTCCTGACTAATTTAAGTTGTTATTTTAAGGATTTTCTTGGTCAGTATGCCCAGTGTTGATTTGGTGTTAATTTAAAAAAAACATCTGAATATATTTTGACACATACAAAAAGTTAAAAATAAAAGTTAAAACTGGTTACTATTTGCTACTTTCGCATGCATATAATAAGGAATTAAAATAGTCTTGGTATTCAATATCACACGTGTTTCCTGTTACATTTGAATATGTTCCCCAAACTCCAAGGATGCCAACAATTATGATTAAGGCAGAAGTATTGCAATACTTTGAACAAAATAATGTAATATATATTATGAATTTTACGGGGGAAAAATTCACTGTTTATTTTAGCAAGATATTGACCTTGCTGCTACATATCAGCATTGTCACATTATAAAGAATATTTTTATTATCAAAACCATAGTCATGCTAATAATAATTACTAATTGAAAATGACTTAATTGAGATGACAGTTGACTAAGAAGTTACTAAAGTGCATCAACCAGTGTCACGCTGACTTTTAAAACTGCCAAACTCTGAAAATAACCAGTCAGCCCTATTTTTTGTCAGTCCCAACTTTCAACAAACGAAAACACACATGTAAATTACCTGGTTTTAGTTCTTTCAACATCATGTTCAGTGCAAAGACTTCATCTCTGAAGTAACTTATTCAGATCTACTAAAAGTTCAGTCACAATGTGCTCTCTTTTCCTAAATTTCGAGTTGAGGCTGCTACAAATGTATATTTGACCTCAAAGCAAAGCAAAATGTTATTTTCTTGCACTAAAAATAGACACGGCAAAACCCTGATGGTAGCAGACATTTGACTTCTTTAAAAAAATACTTTTAGGTACCGAACATTATTTGCCGGTCCAAGCCTAAATTTACCCGTAAATAACAGGTAAATACCAGTAAATGAGAACATTGATCAACTTGGTGTTGGCATCTCTGAAAGTCAAGGGAAAGTCAATATCATCAGACAGTTTAAAACACAAATAGAATGCTCACATTTTTTGTGTGTAAGGTTATTTCTTATGTTTGTAAAACCTGTGTATATGGCCCGGTGCTTGATCTATGCATAGTCCCCTAGAATAAAGACCAAGAACACTTAGCATAGCATATACTCACCGCTAAAAGAAACGCGAACCATAGGAACATTTTGAGAAGTATGTACGTGAAGAAGAGATGTTTCGAATGTGTAGTACTTAATCACAAAACTAACAGTCAAGTGTTACCACAGACTGTTTTTGTTCTTATAATGATATGCTGTACGTGATTTCCAAACTTAAAACACTAATCCTGCACATGACAAAATGGTGCATCTCGAGTCATGGATCTATGACATCACATGTGATGCGTTCATGAGCATCGGTTCACACAACATAACAGTATGTTTATTTGTGCTTTGAACCAATCTAATATCTCTTGAATATAAGTAATTCTTCATATATTAACCATGTATGGTATTCGCTTTTCTTTTGTCGGTGAGTATATTTCAACTAGTGACATGTCGTGCTTTGTCATTTTTATGCACAAAGCTTAAAAGTAGCTGTTATATGTACCATATTTATGAATGAATATATGATATCTCATATTTGAGACAACCTCTGAAAATGCTAATTAGGTAGCATCATTTTCAGACGGTGTGGATTCAATCTCATTAAAATCAGATCTTAGTTCTCGCTACCGCTGAACAAAGATTTGAGGACATCCCATTACAGGTCACGTCATACCGACTTTGCGCGAACTTTGACCCAACAATGGAATGACCAATCAGAAGGCAGCTTTCTCGTGCTTTACGGCACTAATTTAAAATTGGCGACTACGCTTCGAAACATATTTTGACAAATTCTCAATTACAAATTTGAAACCTGAACAAAAGAACATTCTGGAATGGCTAAAAGATGGTCTAGATTGTATGGATTAAGTCTTTAAACCCGTAACTATCGTTCTGAAAAAAAGTTTTCGAGGTTGCATGATTAGAAATCACATTCTGACTGTCACTTTCATAATCTGGTAAGCGACGCTCTGATTGGTCGGATGAAAGGTCGTTCTGACGTGACCCCTAATGGGATGTCCTCAGATCTTTGTTTAGCGGTAGCGAGAACTAAGGTCTGATTTTAATGAGATTGGTGTCGATTGTAAGCTGTAGCTGGGTCACTCAGTACATGGGGTTTCATGCGTCCACGAGCCGGGGCGGGTCATATAAACATAACGTGGGATGCATAAAACCCTTTGTACCCCGAGTGATTCTGCAAAAACAAATTTATCTTAACAACATGTTTTAATATGAAATTGTAACATATTTCCAACAAATTCAAAATTGAAAGAAAACAGCTGTTCAATTTAGCTGAAGTTAGCTTTCGCTATGTCACAGGACTTCCATTGACTCGGAAAAAGCGTGCGGCTTTTTTGCTTCGAAGTGGGGTATAAAGGATCTATTCTGCCTCTCAGAAATCCACATGCAGCCTGACTTGTTAGTGGTGGGGTATAAGAGATTTATTCCCCTGCTGAGAAATTTATTCCCCTCCAGGGCGGGATACACAGTATTTTATCAAGATCACGTGGTCCTATCAGATCTCGTCTTTCTGACATGGAGGTATGATAATGTAGCTCATGCTCTCGACCACTGGTTTCTCTGTCCCTTGATTGTGTTCAGGCCTTTTTGGTATGGATGGAATACTCCTGCCTGTGGCACAAAACAACATTTTCTCCATGCTGGTTATAGGCTGTTAGTGATCAGGTCACGATATATTGATTATTAGATTTTCTTCCCAATTTTTCAAAAATACGAGGTGGGACGCAACTAAATGTTTAATGATGCAACTGTTAATAGCATGATGGTACATTACCTGTTGTTGCTGTAGATGCTGACTATGCTTGTCGTAAGAAGTGATCGAGATCGGGTGGTCAGGCCTACTGACTTGGTTGATGCATGTCATTGTATCCCAATTACGTGGATCAATGCTCATGATGTCAGTCACTGGATATTCTAGTCCAGACTCGATTATTTACAGACAGCTATCATATAGCTGGAATATTGCTCAGTGTGGCATTAAACAAACAAAACAAATCATTGCTTGTTCACAGATTTGACTTGGATGAAGAATGAATGTTTTGTAGGTTTATGTTGAATTTCATCAAATAATGAACACAGTAACTTTGTGTGCAGTACTTTGGAACCATAGCTTGAAGTGAGGTGGGTGGTAACGATGATGTGGGAATGAAAATCCAATAATTAATTCATCCTCTATTTCTCCAGGCCTGGCATTTCAGTAAACCCATGCTAACTCCTAGATCCATTCCTGTGGTTCTCACCATCTCAAATTACCCCCCTTGATTTTCATTTATATTTTACCCACCAACAGAAGGAAATGGAAATGGGTAAGGGAGGTAACTCGTATTGCCTAGAAACCAAAGCCTCGGCAATTTCTAATGGACCTGAAGACATCCTTCACATCAAAAAGATGTTTTAGGGCTTTCTTTTGTGTGTCAGAAGATTTTCAGTGTCGTATTCAGTGGGACTGGCTGCCATATTGTCGATATCGCCAATCCAACGTTGAGGCTAGTTTGTAACTCGCTTTCTGATTGGTCGGTTAGACTGTTAAATCTTGGGTAGGTAATTTGACATTGCAAGAACCACGGGAATGGATCTAGGGGTTAGTGTAGGTTTACCGAAATGCGAGCCCTGGAGATATAGAGGATGGACCTGACACATAGCTTTTGGTGTGGCAGCCTGCTGTTTACTCTCAGATGGGCAATGCTATGTAAATAAGGCCCCCTGCATTCATATGTGTATGAGCTCAGGGCAATTGTACATACTGATGATGTTTTTAAACAATATATTTTCACTTACACCATGTATACTGGTTGAATAGACATATGCAATGAGTACATTGTTTGCTAGTTCTAGTTTTGCATGGCGTTGTGTACATTCTTGTACATGTGTAATCCCCAAAAGAAGTTCCTAACACCCAACTTTGTCATGTCATATGAAAACGATTGGTTGTTATTTACTTCTTTGAGTAGTATACAGCATTATTTATTATTCAAAAGTCTAAAACAAAGTGATTATTTTGAAGTTGGAAGGTATCCGGTTAAGGAGAAGTATTAAAATTATTTTCAGTGTAAAATTAATATACAAGTTATTTAGAAACCTAGATGATTAAAGGGGCGGTGAGGTAGCCCAGTGGTTAATGCGCTCACTCGTCACACGGAGGCCCTGGTTCGATTCCCCACATGGGTACAGGAAACCCATTTCTGGTGAATGAATGCATGAATATTGCTAAAAGTGACGTAAAATCACACTCACTCACTCACTAGATGATTAAGTTGTACTTTGCTGATGATATATGTATTTAGATGTCAGTAACAGGTGGATCAGTCAGGGTCACATTCTTTGTGTAATCTTCAGTGGATGGTGGTCATAGCTCCGCTATATATTTGGACAGGCATTCATTGGCTGTGTATTGTAACCTTGTTTCTTGATTATGAGAAATATATTACCTCAGCCAACAAACAGATAATCACTTTGTTATGGCTGACACATGTTATGTAGAGCGTTAGAAGGAGCTTGCTTTGTTTTGATTGTACGAAGGCAATACTTTGTGTGATGTCTTTGTCTCTGAATGTTTCATTCATTAACGCATGTGTTTGCTGATAATGCTTCCAAGATCATTCCAAAAGATTATTTGAGAATTGATTTTATTTATCAATGTTATTAATTGCTTCACTCTTCTGTGGACATATTTATTTTTGTTATCCAATTTGTCTGCAGGACTAGGGTCATCTTCCCGAGGCAAGGGAGTTAACTGACTATAAAAGTCCAGTTTCCACCCTTGCCAAACTAGGCTGGAATTCCTGGGCTCGGATTGTAGCGCCACGAGTGGCTATTACGAGTTATGTCCCTTCTATGTTCCTCCTATTGACCAATCAGATTCCATCTCTCATATCACTTACATTTGCTTCAAACCAAATGGCGGCGTCCAGTCAAGACAATCTGCTTGATGATCAAGATCTGTATTGTAATAAAACAGGTCTTACCCAGCGAAGTGCATGAAATCAAGTGAGCACCTTGATTAAAAGCATGAAAGAATTTGCAAAATATTTTCCGACGCCCAGTTGGCGGTACACATGCTTTGCAAATCCTGGAGTCGACCGAAATCTGCACGTTGAAATCCATGTAGTTTACAAACCAGATGTCTAGTTCGCTACACAATTTTGATTGTACTATGCATAGACGCGTTAGTCCAGCCAAAATGTAACTCCATTATTGCAGCCTAGTTCAGCAAGGGTGGAAACTGGACTTTTATAGTCAGTTAACACCCTTGCCTCTGGAAGATGGACGAGGGTACGACATACATGTTATGTATACACCATTCCTTGAGGTGTTTTGCATGCTTGAGATCATTAGACAAATTGGTGTGTTTAGACAAATGCTGTAATTGGGGATGAGGCATGACATGAGGTATAAGAAATGGGGTCTGGGACTGTCCTCTGCACGTTTGAGCAGCCCTCAGTCATTGACAAGGTCGTACTACATGTACTTTGCACACACATGCATCAAATGATGAAGGGGTATATTTTGTGCCAATTATTTTGAACCAATGTCAAGTATGCTGATGTAAGAGATAGGCCTAGCATTCTTGAGAATCTTGAAAGCCTCTTATAAATCTGGGGTGGTGGGGTAGCCTAGCGGTTAAAGCATTCGCTCGTCACGCCGAAGACCCGGGTTCGATTCTCGACATGGGCACAATGTGTGAAGCTCATTTCTGGTGTACCCCGCGACGATATTGCTAGAATATTGCTAAAAGTGGTGTAAAATCAAACTCACCTCCTCTCTATAGATTTCATGAGCACAAGGCTGAAGCAGTGGCAGTCTCATTGAAATCCGATCTTTTACTTCACTTCACTAGGACTCCGTCAAGAGCTGATAAACCATGAGAAGGTTGTGTCAGGTTAATTTTCTTATCAGCCGATCAGGTAAATTCATGGTAAAAGTGACGCAAGCTTTTGAATCATCTGACTTGTACATCTCAAAAACGAATGTCAACATGCAATTCTTAGCATAATATACATGTAGTACCCCATCCTCCCAGCTATATCTTTCAACCAGTGGCATGAGGATTTCTTACAGCTGTTGTTTATTTACCCCCACACCAAACGTAAGTAAAATGCTTGTAGAGCGTTAACCAAGGCCACCAGTTTGATATTGAAACCAACTTGTGACATCTGACGTGACCTCTTATGGAATTTCGGATGTTACCATGGTTACCAGAGAGGAATCAAAGTGGAGTAAAAGTTGAATCTGTCAAATTTAGAAGTTGAAATTCTCTGATTTAATTTGTTTGACAAGATTCAACAGACGACATATGTCCTAGTATACATCAGGTCTCCCTTTCTACCCAACTGATACCTCTGTTGCCTCGTAGTCTACATCGTGTACATGCTTAAATATGTCTTTGGCATCATTTAAGATTATTGAATGGTTTGTTTAGCTGGGCTTACTAGACAGAGGAAATTTTATTTGACACTGGCTTTGGATAGGATGGTACACACTGCTGATAATGTAGTTATTACATGTTATTAACAAAGTTTAGATGACTGTAGATCTATGTGGAACTATTGATTGCTTTAGCACCTTGGTCAATAGTGTTTTGACACTGGATAGATAGACACAATCAGTTTAACAATACCTAGACTTGTTTTGAAATAGTGTTTGTTGTGACAACTAGATTTGGGGAGTCTTTCAAGATTGTCACTTGCCTTTCTCTCGTGGTTTAGTGGACTGACTCTGGGGTCTAGTGGAGGTGCGTCTACCCGGAAAGCGGAAGGTCCGCGGTTCGATCCATGTTCAACCATATTTCTGTCATGTGTGTGATACTGCATGTATCTCTTTCCCTTGTGGTAAGAACTTACAATAACAATCGATGTGTTCTTCATCTGAATGCAATATGATCATGGTTTCAAATCACAGATTCGCCTCAGTTATTGTTCATACCCTTGATAACTGGTTTTGGGGTGCTGGGGTAGCCTAGTGGTTAAAGCGTTGCTTGTCACGCCGAAGTCACGTGTTTGATTTCCCAAGTGAGTACAATATATGAAGTCCATTTCTGTTATTCCCCACCATGATATTGCTGGAATATTGCTAAATGGGGCATAAAACCAAACCCACACGTTCACTGACAACTGGTTTCACAAAAATGTTTAGTCACACTCCCTGATAAATGTCCATCACACTGTGGGGCGGTCGGGTAGCTTTCCGGTTAAAGCATTCACTCGGCACTCAGAAGACCATGGGTACAATGTGTGAAGCCCATTTCTGGTGTCCCCCACCGTAATACATGTATTGCTGGAATGTTGCTAAAAGCCACATAAAATCAAACTAACTCACTCACTCACTCACTCACTCACTCACTCACTCACTCACTCACTCACTCACTCACTCACTCACTCACACACTCACTCACTCACTCACTCACTCACTCACTCACTCACACTGTGTAGCTGTGTGTGCAGCTGTGTCATCTAGTCGTGTACTGCGGTGCTGCCGTTATGCTTTGTGCTGTCATAATGCTCCTGGCCTCCACCACATTCCTCATGTCAGGGATTACAGTCATTGCTGGAACTGTGGAACTCTGTAGATGTTCTGAGCCAGCTGGGTCGTGTCTGTGGACAGTGTGGGAATTGTTTAACTGTCCATACTCCAGCTGTTATTCTGAAACACTTTTAAGGATATTGTGTTTCCAGTATGAATAATTTAAGGGACATGTTATGTGTTTTTAGTCTAAAATAACCAATTCCACTTCTACATGGTCAATAACATATTCATAAATGCAAAGGAATTATTGCCAACTTATTTCCATTTTCTTGTTGTTGAATGTTGAAGAATCCTTAATATTCATTTGAAATTGTTGCTATTTCAGTGACTATCATTTATTTGTGTCTTCTAGATGTTTTAAAGTTTCTATGCACAATGTGCATGATCCAAGTCTCAGACCTTTGTATCGGGAGTGAGAGTGTGAGTTAAACATAAAATATATCTTTGTAGGGGATCAAACTCCTGGCCTGTGGCTTGATTAGGAAACACTGAACCACAATGCATCCTAACTGCTTCTCACTGTATGTACAGCTCTTCACAGGAATTTGAGCAACAGACCCACCATCAAAGATTTGAGTGGCCTTGGGAATTTTTCTTGAGACTAGTCACTGCTTCAGTGAAATGAGAAGCCGAACCATTTAACTTGTTTTCACAGGACATCGAGCAGTCAGTGAGGGAGTGAGTGAGGGAGTGAGTGAGTATGGTTTAACGCCGCTTTTATCAATATTCCAGCAATATCACGGTGGGGGACACCAGAAATGGGCTTCACACATTGTACCCATGTCAGGAATCGAACCCGGGTCTTTGGTGTGACGAGTGAACACTTTAACAACAAGGCTACCCGACCACCCCCATCAAGCAGTGTGAAGGGGGAGGTGTTGGAAGGTTGACGACAAAATATTTCCCCCACTTTATTCTATCAGAAACATGAATATCAAATAGTTTGTTCCAAATATACTTTCATGATTTCATTATTAACTAAACCAAACAGAATGTTAAACATGTTAACACTGGTTAAAACCTTAAACATTTTCAGAACTGATTTTGGTAGTTTCAGTACTCACATGTAGGCCTTTGGGATGTACATCTCTTCATTATTTGAAGTTGCGGAGTAATGGACCCATCATTTAATATTCTGAGATAGGGGGATAGATGTACCTGAAATACCTTCATGATTTGGGGTGGTGGGGTAGCCTAGTAGTTAAAATGTTCATGTGTCATGCTGAAGGCCCATGGCTCGCTCACTCACTCACTCACTCACTCACTCACTCACACTCACTCACACTCACTCACTCACTCACTCACTCACTCACTCACTCACCGACTCACCGACTCACCGACTCACTCACTCACATGATATGGGAACACTGTGAGGTAGTGGTTAAAGCAGGTTCAATGACTAAGGTTTGAGTTTCCCAACAGGTCTACAAGTTAAGCTCTGTTATGGCATCCCCTGCTGTGACAAGGCTAGAATATTGACGAAAGAAGCATGAAAAACATTCTCACTCACTCACTCACTCACTCACTCACTCACTCACTCACTCACTCACCCACTGACTCAGTAAACTCATTATTCCCAATAACAACTTTACCAAACAAGATGTGGGATTATTTCGAAAATGGAATTTTTTCAAGATTATGTTTAAAAAAATTAATTTGGCCCCTGGTTGTTTGACCAAGGTTACAACATTCAAGGTCTCACTAAAGCTTTCAAAACGTTTTCTGGTAGACATGTGGAGGACAGATGAACAATTGACTTGCCTATGTATGTGTTTGTGATAGGTGCCACTGGTGGGGCAGGATATGCTCACCTTTTCGCAAACACCTGGTATCATCACTATTTAATAGTGGTTCATTATCAAATGCTCATCATGAGGTCGGAATCGTACAATTGACTCTGCTTTTAGCAAAGATTTTATATCAATATGTAAAGGGTTTTTGTAGCTTTTATTTTCAAATATAAACAACTTTTCCCACTGGTCATGCTGGTTATGTCCCCCCTCCCCTCCAAACTGTATAGGGGGCCACGCCAGCAACCTATGATTGTGGCTTCGAATCCCAGTTCGCTCCAATTACGTTTCAATGTTTGTTAGCACCATACCCGTGCTCGTGGGTTTCACCGAAGTGGTAAAAGTGCATCACTTCAGGCTTTCCTCCGACATAAAGCTGACACGCCGTGATATAACTCGAAAAAAGGAGCGTCAAACCCAACTCACTCTCACTCTCACTCACTCAAACTGTATGGTTTCTCCATTCAGAAAAACAAGTTGTAGGTCTTGAAGCAGTGACAAAAATACTGTTTACAACACAACAAAAACACTGTCTACAACACAACAAAAACACTGTCTCCAACACAACAAAAACACTGTCTCCAACACAACAAAAACACTGTCTCCAACACAACAAAAACACTGTCTCCAACACAACAAAAACACTGTCTCCAACACAACAAAAATACTGTCTTCAACACACCGTCCCCTACACACAGTCCCCTTCTTTCTCACACCAAATCAACACCCGGTGGTTAGTGCGGAAACAATATCACATCTCCTACTTACAGGTCTTTGGTTTCAGCTAAACGAGGACACACATACCTTCAATTTCTAGTTTGACCATCATCCCGAGAATCTAGTCCTTCTGTGGACAAGAGCTCAAATTATAAATTGTAAATACTGTAATATTTTTCAGAACTGACACAGGTTTTATGATGGAAATATATAGATATAAACTATATATAAAAATAAATCACGACACGAGTGTAGTGGTATGTGTTTTATTGCTTTAGTAGTGACATGGTTAATATTTTATTGGCATGTATTTTTTATATTTGTATGTTAAGTTATTTTATGTTCTTATTGTTAATAGTTGCCAGTTGGTACACAATCTTGTAACAATCGCTTAAAGATGAATGCTGTAAGACATGATTGAATAAAATAACCACTGACGGTCATGTCTCTTTTTACTTGTATGCCTGGACATGAATAGGTTGTTGTTGTTGTTTGTTGTTTAGCGCTGCACTCAGCAACATTCATGCTATATGATGGCGTGCTATAAATAATCGAGTCTCGACCTGACAATCCAGTGATTGACATTATGAGCATCGATCCATGTAATTGGGATACGATGACACACATCAACCAAGTTAGGGAGCATGACCACCCGATCCGTTAGTCGCCTCTTGCGACAAGCATATAGTATAGGCAGCCATAAACACACACAGGTGTGCATACACGTCACTATGTAAGTGCAATAAGCTTGGAGGCTTCGTGAAACCCATTTCACCTCAACTCACCTGGGCACATCTTTAGCCATTGTCTTTGCTCATGGCTCTGTTGATCGTTCTACTGCCACCTGGGAGGACCAGTGATGTACGTCCCAATGAGCACAGTTTAAAGGCAACAGCCATGCAGTTAGATATTGCATTCGCCCACCTACTTTACATCAGTATAAGTGTTGAAGGTACGGTTGTATGAACCACATCCGTGGTGATTCTCGGTAAGGGTAGAGGCCCCCAACAACCTCTGCTGGTCCTAAGAGGTGACTAATGAATCGGGGGGGCCAGGTGGACTTGTATGATAGCATGTCACCGTATCCCACTTGCGTGGATGGATGCTCATGATGTCAATCACTGGACTGCTTGGTCCAAACTCGATTTTTTACAGACCGCTGTTATAACACTGGTATGTTAAGGAGTGCCACGTTACACAACAAACAAACAAATCGCATGAACCAAATTTGGATATGTTGTATCATTATGAGTGAAATTCTTATAACATTGAAAGTCAACGATGTTCTGTCTACGTTCCAGCAGTGTGTAAAATAATGAATGTGAAATAGGCAACTCATAACTGTTACGATGGGCAACATGGTCACGCCATTAGTCAGCCAACACTGTTACCATGATAACTATCTGATGCCTGTTCAAGTCTTCTATGGGACCGCCTCCACGGTGTACCGCCTCAGTGGTCTAGTGGTAGAGCGTCCGCCCGGAGAGCGGAAGGTCCGGGGTTCGATCCCCGGCCGCGTCATACCAAAAGACGTTAAAAGATGGTACTTGTTGTTACCATGTCTTGCGCTCGGCATTAAGGAGCTAAAACAACTGGTCGGCTCGGAATCAGTATACTGTGTCTGAGTGGGGTATTCATGTTAAACTGCGGCATGGTATCTCAGTGGGCTAGCACTATAAATCGGCATCAGTCCGGTCTAGTACAAGCAGCCACACAAACACACACACGTACATGCACGTCGCTATATAAGTGCAATAATCTTGGACGCGACGTTAAACTCAATTTCACCTCACCTCACCTCACCTCCATGGTGTTGTGGATAGAGCGTCTGCCCGGAGAGCGGAAGGTCGGTGGTTCGATCCCGGCCGCGTCATTCCAAAAGACGTTAAAAGATGGCACTGGTATGTTACCCTGCCTGGAGCTCGGCATTTAGGGGCTATAACAAGGACTGGACGGCTCGGAGTCAGTATACTGTTCTTGAGTGGGGTATTCATGTTAAACTGAGGTATGATATCTCATTGGGTAGCACTTTAAAATCGGCATGAGTCCAGACGCGTTCAAGCAAGCACGCACGTGCACGTCGCAAAAGAGGTGCAACACTCTTGAAGCGACGTTAAACACTATTGCACATAACATCACCTTAAGTGTCCCATTTGACAAGGGTGCACCGGGGGGCACCGTGAATAAGATATTTTCTAATTATGTGCAATGGTATTGATAATAAGGTGCCGGTTGTGGTTGTAATAGAAAAGACATAACTGCAACACATGAGCCGGAGCTTTCATATATTATTATGTTGTGGCTACATTATACACAAGTAATACGCTTAATAGTTACGCCATATTGAACACACAGTGACAATATCCTCACAGCGAGTTGGCAAGCCACAAGGGCTTTCTTTAAAGCTTATTGCTTTAAATGCCTGCGCATGCTCAAGGTCCACTTTGAATAGTTGCATTACATATAGATCTTCACACATTTTAATCTACACTGATAGATATATATATAAAATTCAGCACGGTTTACCATATATGTCCGTATAAAGTGTGAGTGAGTACGGTTTTACCCCGCTTTTAGCAATATTCCAGCAATATCACGGCGGGGGAAACCAGAAATGGATTTCACATATGGTACCCATGTGGGGATTCGAGCCCAGATCTTGGATGTGATGACCGAACGCTTTAACCACTCGGCCACCCCACCGCCTCCTATATTAAGAACCATTTATGCTTTTTTTTATTCTCTTTCTGACGAATAACACGAGCAAAGTAGCATATTCATATTGAATTACAGGACGAAATTGATAATGCATGACATGTCTAGCATCTGTTCAATGGCACTAGTTGTTTGACTACCCTTTCAGCCGCCTCCTCTGCATCTCTGCGTTATATCACATGACTCAGTACTTGCGGCCATATGGAAAACCTACAGTGTCTTTGTGTCAAAGGTGATGTCACAGGCATTATCAGACTGACACCTACGTCATATTTGTGATCAAAGAAGATACAAAAAATGGGGGATTTTGTAGTATTATTCGAACTGTCGCCGATAGAGTTTGATTCGGTGGTGGCTAACCTCTTTCAACATTGATCCTCTAGACAGAGATTAACACAATGAATTTCAGGAACGGCAAACATCGAGTGAGGACAGCTATGTGTTTGTTGAAGCAGCTCCTTGTCGAATAGTCACGTGAGCACTACTGTTATTAGTTTTGGCGACTCCTGGGTTCATATTTGCCTCGTCACATGACGCATAGTGAGTGAGTGAGTTGGGCTTAACGCTTTTAACAGTATTCCAGTTATATCACGGCGTGTCAGCTTAATGTGGGAGGAAAGCCCGAAGTGATTGTGTCAAAGGTGATGTCACAGGCATTATCAGACTGACACCTACGTCATATTTGTGATCAAAGAAGATACAAAAAATGCATGCACGTTCGGGGTAAAGAACGGAGTATCCTTATAGTTTCAGAAGCTGGTAGAACATAATTCTGCGGTTGTCACGGTACATGTGCTTGAAAGTGTATACCTTCCTTTGTAGGTCTCTAAGTCTTGTGATTTTGCATGTATCAGGGCTACAATTATTATCAGTTAGTGATTACATCGAACATGGCTTAACCACATCCTGGTTCGTTGTTATTTAAGCTTATGAAGCTGTTCAATTAACTGACGGACCCAGAGGGTGCTTTTGGGTTGGGGGGTGGGGAGGGTGAACACCCCCTTGTATCAGACACTTTACATGTCAACTGGGCAATCGGCCATGTCTTTGGTATTATGTGCACCTTTTCCAAAATCCTTGATCCGCTTCTGAAAATTGTCGTTGATAATCCATGCGACACAAGTTAGTTCTACTGAAGCTGTCATGTTGGAATTGATTCTGAAACGCTTGCTTCCATTGGGATCTGTTTGTCTGTTTATTAATACAGAAATCGCGTTTGTATGGAATATTATCCCAAAGCGTTCAGGTATATCGAGAACACACAAAGTAAACATACACGGCACAAAACACACAAACGGGTCCAACGCCAAATCCAGTAATTTGTTTTCAATTTCTTGTTGGTGGGAACTTTCATTGACACGAGATAGCTTCAACATTCCACACAAGCAGTGACAAGCCAGCCCATGAACCAGCACTGGACGGAAGTAGCAGACCATGAAAGAGGCCCAGATTTGATTAAGCTTCAAGTGTCTTCCATATCACCTGGTAAATGTGTCTGAGAATGCCAATCCTACTTCTTAAGCTTGTAGCTCACTGAGGGATTTTGTAGTATTATTCGAACTGTCGCCGATAGAGTTTGATTCGGTGGTGGCTAACCTCTTTCAACATTGATCCCCTAGACAGAGATTAACACAATGAATTTCATGAACGGCAAACATCGAGTGTGGACAGCCATGTGTTTGTTGAAGCAGCTCCTTGTCGAATAGTCACGTGAGCACTACTGTTAATAGTTTTGGCGACTCCTGGGTTCATATTTGCCTCGTCACATGACGCATAGTGAGTGAGTGAGTGAGTTGGGCTTAACACTTTTAACAGTATTCCAGTTATATCACGGCGTGTCAGCTTAATGTGGGAGGAAAGCGCGAAGTGATGTAGGTCTCAGACGTTTACCATTTCGGTGAAACCCACAAGCACGGGTATGGTGCTTACAAATCTAGAGACATAATCTAGAACCCATAATCATAGGTTTCTTGCGTGCCCAAGGGACGCAACTCGGCACAGCGAATCGCGGCGCCTTGACGACTGGGCCACCCGTGCCCCCTACATGACGCATAACAAGTCCTCCGGCTTGTATAGGTTCAAGCCGTACAACCGTACAATCTGCAATGAATGGTAACACGTTCATAGTGCTTCACATAACTGGTGGTATGGTATGGGGAACGCCTCACCAATTGCGAACATCTTTACGAATAGGATAGAAAGAACGTCTTAAATTCGTGTTTAATAGTTGGTTGAGTCCATTTCATTACAGATAGTGAGTGAGTGAGTTGGGTTTAACGCCGATTTTAACAGTATTACAGTTATACCGCGGCGTGTCAGCTTAATGTGGTAGGAAAGCCCAAAGTGATGCAGGTCTCAGACGTTTCCCACTTCGCGCGGGTATGGTGCTGACTCACCTAGAAACATAATCGGGGCCAACTAGGATTCGAATCATTACAAATAAGTAAAGTCATAATGTTGATACTATATACATCGTTGTCACCTTGCTTCTATACATGCACTCAGTTGACTGACTAAACTGTATGCACGCACTCTCCACCCCGTGATGCATGGCTGCTGGGGTCATGTGTTAGGTATCATTAACTACACTTGGGTGCTCACTACATACACACCTGAGCCATGACCGATTCAATAACCCAGGGCTACCACAATGCATCCTTTAGTGTGCAGTGACGAGGCAAATGGAGGCTCTTAGGTGTTGGGTGCCTGCGAAAGGTAGGTCTGTATATAGGACAGGCAGACTCTGCCCTTCCCTCATCACGTCAATATCTTCAGAGTTATAGTAGGCAATATATACACTGCCATCATGGACAAGCAAGTCTGACGGCTCTTTTCCTGTTATGTGAGCGACCCGGTAGGGCTTCAGACGACGCCTGGTGACATCCTTTGCCATTAGTGACGTGAAATTATTAAAGTATAGAATCTTTGTATTTGGGTTCACACCAAGACCATGAATAAAACTTCTTTCAATTTCAACCAGAGTTCTTGTCTTGCCATTGTCGTAATTTATCTGGAAGATCTTTGTGTAGCTCACTACAACGTATATCTTCTTGGAGGTAAAATCTAAGGCAAGTCTCATTGGGTTCCCTCCGCTGATCTTTGTAATTCTTTTCATGGAGCGAGACGAGTCACTTCCCGTATCGATATCCATTGCGAAAACTTCACGTGACCAGTAATTGGAGCAGATGACGACTCTTCTTGCCGCATCCACTTCTAGCCCATAGGACAATGTGTTTGACTTGAGAAGGACGGGTTCCTGCTTCTTCGTACTATAGGAATATATGGCGTCTATTCTCCAATCTGACCAGTAGATCTTCTTTCCGACAGGGTCATATGAAACATCGCCCACATACTTTCCTAAAGAATGGCTGAAGGTGCTAAGTGAACCAGACGTCAAATCCACCGTAAACACATCACTGTAGTTTTGTTTGGCAACCAATAGACTATCTTTTTCTGATTGGTTAAGTGTAGGTCTTGGTCTCAGTGGTGGTAATGGTCTGAGTCTAGTTGAGATCAGAGTCTCTTCATTGTCACCACCAGGGTTTTGTTCTACATTTCCCAGAATGTTAAAGCTTGGTATAACAGTTGGAATCTTTCTTACATATTTCACTTTGGTTCCTCCTTGAGACGACACATCTGGGGTCTTCTGTAACACAATGTTTGTACTTTCTGAGCGAGGTTTGGTCGGGGTATTGTCTGTTTTGCCCCGAGTTGCTCTCTGATTCATTTCCATCTGTTTCTGGAGACCATTTAGTTTCCTCTCTATCTGACGGACCTTTCTTGATAGACTGAGGTAGCTTTTTCTGTGTAATTCAAAATTCTTCTTCAACCTGTCTGAATCTTCCTGAACCTTATCAGTCATCGTCGTCACATATTGTTTCATTTCTCTGTCGTTTCTGGTTGTGTCTTGACTTTTCGATTTCTTCCCCAAGTCTTTCAGTTCCATTTCTGTCAACCTCAATTTCTGATTCAGTGTTTCAATATCTCTCCCAACTTCTTCTATAATTTCATCTTTAAGGGCATCACCCACAATAACTCCCCTTCTAGGATAGTTATTCATCTCGTTTTTAACATCTCTCATTATTTCATCTCTAACATCATCATGAATACCACCTTCCCGGTGAACTTTCGCTACTTCAATTCTCACTTCTTTCATCATGTCCTCTTTAGTCACATCTGTTATCCCTTTCCGATTAGATTTCTCAAGTTCACGTTTTACCTCCTTCATGATATCCTGTTTCAGAATCCTCCTCTGGTAAGGAGTCAGTTTCGTCTGTACCTTAATCACCCCTGATTGCACTTTTTTAATAACTTCCTTTGATAACGATTCCTGCAAATCACCAACCATTCTTGATTGCATTTCATTTTTCATCTCCTGTCTCAGCTCTTTGGCCAATTCCTCCTTCAGGGAACTTCTTAGGAAACCAGCCAGACCTTTATTAATTTCATTCTGGATTTGCTCTTGGACTGTAACCAGCAGGTCTTCCTGAAGTGTGTTTCTCAAAGAACCATCAACCAATTTCCTGACTTCTCGCTGTATTTGTTGCTTAATGTCCCTGTTGAAGTCAGCCCTTGCTGGTTGACTGGGTTGCGACTGAAGAGCATTCTTGATTTGTTTTCGAACTTCTACCAGTATATCGTCACGAAGGTTGTTCCTCACTGGACCATCCATCCTTTGCTGAACCTCTCGCTGTATTTCCTGCCTTATGTTTCTACTAATATCAACTGTTACTGGTTGTCTGGGGCGAGACAGAAGACCCTTTTGCATTTGCTGTCTCACTTCACCCAGCAGGTCTTCGCGAAGGGTGTTCCTCAAAGATCCATCCACTCTTTTCTGAACCTCTCGTTGTATTTCTTGCTTTACTTCTCTATTGATGTCAACACTGATTGGTTGTCTAGGCCGAGACTGATAAGTGTTCTGGATTTGCGTTCTCACTTCACCCATCAGGTCTTCACGGAGGCCGTTTCTCAATGAACCATCCACTCTTTTCTGAACCTCTCGTTGTATTTCTTGCTTTACTTCTCTATTGATGTCAACACTGATTGGTTGTCTAGGCCGAGACTGATAAGTGTTCTGGATTTGCGTTCTCACTTCACCCATCAGGTCTTCACGGAGGTCGTTTCTCAATGAACCATCCACTCTTTTCTGAACCTCTCGTTGTATTTCCTGCTTTACTTCTCTATTGATGTCAACACTGATTGGTTGTCTAGGCCGAGACTGATAAGTGTTCTGGATTTGCGTTCTCAAAGCTCCCATCAGGTCTTCACGGAGGTCGTTTCTCAATGAACCATCCACTCTCTTCTGAACCTCTCGTTGTATTTCCTGCTTTACTTCTCTGTTGATGTCAACACTGATTGGTTGTCTAGGCCGAGACTGATAAGTGTTCTGGATTTGCGTTCTCACTTCACCCATCAGGTCTTCACGGAGGTCGTTTCTCAATGAACCATCCACTCTTTTCTGAACCTCTCGTTGTATTTCCTGCTTTACTTCTCTATTGATGTCAACACTGATTGGTTGTCTAGGCCGAGACTGATAAGTGTTCTGGATTTGCGTTCTCAAAGCTCCCATCAGGTCTTCACGGAGGTCGTTTCTCAATGAACCATCCACTCTTTTCTGAACCTCTCGTTGTATTTCTTGCTTTACTTCTCTGTTGATGTCAACACTGATTGGTTGTCTAGGCCGAGACTGATAAGTGTTCTGGATTTGCGTTCTCAAAGCTCCCATCAGGTCTTCACGGAGGTCGTTTCTCAATGAACCATCCACTCTTTTCTGAACCTCTCGTTGTATTTCCTGCTTTACCTCTCTGTTGATGTCAACCGACACTGGTTGTCTTGGTCTAGATAGAAAAGCATTCTGTATTTCCTGTCTTACATCTGTAAGTAGTTCCTGTTTTAAAGAGATCCTAGCCTGAGGGAGAAACTGAGCCTGCACCTCGGCCAGGATGTCACCCTTGAGACTCATCTGCTCTCTCTGAAGGTTCTCCATGGATGTAGAAAGCATATTTCTCAGTAGCTGGAACTGCTTGGAATGAGCACACACCGATGGGAGGATGCACGTCACCACCAACAGTACTTGCCACGCTGCCATTGTGCTGAAATGACAATAGCAATCATAGAAGTCCAATCATTTATTCATGATAAACAGTGTGCCCTCGTTTGTCCGTACAATTAAATTTCCGAAAAGGAAACGTTTTGTTTCAGTATAAATAGGTATGGTATGTATTCCCAACAATATTCTCCCGGTAAATTAGAAACTAAGCCACAAATCACATTTCCATAATAATGAAAAAACATTCTATTGTCCACTGTAAGATTCCGACATCACAAAAATGTGATTATGAATTACTGCCAATTAGTGTTGATAGTGTCCGCGAATAAGTAAGTGTATCCTGCCCCACCGGTGGAATTCGTCTCAAGCACATTCAACGGTACTTCAGGTATTCACTAGGGTGCCGTTGTACAAAGCGATCTTAGCACTAAGGTGATCGTAACTCCCAGCTAAGGTTGTCTTGTACAACGGCACCCTGGCATGTTAGCATGTAGGTCAGCATGTCCATCTGACGGTCTACCCTGAGTATGTGATGTGTGAATAGATGATGATGAGAGTCCATCTGACTACAATGTGTCTACAGGGGGCTGAGGTTTGTTTACCAGACCGGAACTGTGAAGTGAGTCAATGTTGTTTAACGCCGCCTTTAGCAATATTCAATATTCAACTCTATCACGAAATCCTGTAAATAATAGTGTATTGAACAGGCCGAAGATAACAACGACAAACACCCAAATGTAAAACACTGTACCCAAAAAGAAATAAAAAATGAGACCATCGGACGCAACATCTCACCCCCATATATACACGCCGTGATATAACTGGAATAATGTTAAAAGCAGCGTTAAACTCACTCACTAACTCACCCCTTTATACAGGAGACAGTGTGTTGGGTCGAGACTGCGTGGTGTCGGTACCAAGATATAACTACAGCGTCTGACTCACATTCCAGCGTCAAGTATATCACAGGACACCGTCACCTACATTATAGCATTGTGCGGCGTTTTACGATCCTGACAAAATCCCGCGGTGGAGTGTAATTATGCATGCTGGGGACAGAGGGATATTACCCGGGCAGTGTGAGAGGCATCTAACCAGGCTGTTGAATATAATGCATATTACATTTCCCGTCTCCTTGGTCTTTGTGTGGAACAGAATACGCTACAGCTGGTGTACTTGTAGTTTGACAAACTATACACTGAATACTACTGGAGAGTGAGTGAGTAGAGTTTTACGCCGTTACCCCAGTCCTTACGGCAACGAGGATAGGTTTTCGTACCCGGGTCATAGTTTTGACCACTAGACTGCCCAGACACTCTGTACAATGTGGATACAATGCTTTATTGTAGTGCAGACAGACCAGATAGTATCAAGTCAGTTTGGTGTTGGACAGCTTTCAGCTTACAGCCTCATCAAGGCTTGTGGCTCTGAAGCATGGTCTTCGCACATTCACAATCGAATCCGGGTCTTATGTGAGACGAGCCACTGCCCCTAGGTAATGTGTACATTACCCGTGTGCAAACAGTCGTTGCCATAAGATGCTAGTTGGGTATTTGAGATCTGTCCTCGAATATGAAAGATATATACATGTCTGTGCGTGTGTGTGTGTGCGTGCGTGCGTGCGTGCGTGCGTGCGTGCGTGTGTGTGTGTGTGTGTGTGTGTGTGTGTGTGAGAGAGAGAGAGAGAGAGAGCGCGTTTACGTTGCCCTTGATAAAAGCTTTTGTAAATTGTATTTTGACCTTTGTATAAATGTATCGCGTCCGCATCTCCTGTCATGAACAGTGCATTAACCAGGAAATGACATTTACAGATTTCCTCATGTTTTTCAGTCTCGGGAATACTTTGTAGCGAAAAATTGTCTTTTGAACCTGGTTAAAAACAATCTCCAATTTATTACAATTCACAAAAACAGAGCTCGGATTCCGACAAACAAAATAGTACTTTTGTTTTGAGCATTGATGACAAAAAACGTTAGGTGACAGATGCATAACGGTCATGTCTAAAAGTAACGTAATGGTATTTAATAAATATTTTATATTAACATCATGAGATAGGATAGCATTCAAAGCCAGCTGTAATAAATCATTTCCTGGCCACAATTTTCTATAACCATGACACGAAATGATCCAAACTCCATAATCAAAAGAAAAAACTGATTTCAGGACGGGACAATAAAATACCGTGGTGTATGACATTGTATCCAAATAATATACGTTGACGTCGAAATCCAATAACATACATGGGAAACGAATATGCCTTACCTGAAACGAACAGGTGTTTCTCAATGGTATGGCACAGTACAGGATCCTGCGTTTAGCCCTTACACGTATAGCTTAAAACTCATTTCACGTTAAACGCTATACTTCGTACCACTCGTGCGTTCAATGTGTATTAGCTATTCCAAATTGAATGCAGCAAAACACGAATATCTTCACATCCAATCTTCACCAGCGCACTGAGCAAGTAGATAAAATCTACACAACCACCCTACATCCTTTGAAAAGTGACTTGTGACCTGAATCCAATACATGGGAACGGTAGGATTCATCCACACAGCTGCCGTTAAGGAATGCGCAGGCCACAGACTTACCCATAAAACATTTCATCTATAACGCCCAGGAAACGTACAGGAAAAAACGCATTACCTTACTCTCACAGACGCACACCCAGTAAAATAGAGCCAGTATCCTCATGCCAAATGTATATTTATATCCTCGTGGGACATCATAATCATACACCCGGGGCCTCTTTGAGGCTTCTATCTATTCAAGTGGCAATAAGAAGGCTCGCCCTGGGCCTTGGGTATTATCTATGGAGGACCTGCCGTGGACAAGAGAGTTTAGGTTGGTTATTCAGTATGTGGCGGTGTTGTTGAGGCATGACCTGTTTGTGACCTGGAGAAATTGGCTTGGATATGATAGAGTACGTGGAGACCGGGTGATTTAAAGTGACAGCTTGTCAACAAACACAGCATAACGCTTACGGTTGTCGTGTTTGTGTATGTTGGAGTGTGTTTATACACGGTTTTGTGTTAACCTTGTGTTTATGTACGTTGTTCTTATTCGTCATAGTATGTAATGATCTTATTTCAAGTTACCGGTGAGAAATGACATGTGGATGCACGCTGGTTCGTTGACACGTTATCATCATCAACGTTATCATCATCATCATCATCATCATCATCATCATCATCATCATCATCATCATCACCACCACCATCATCATCACCATCATCATCATCATCATCATCATCATCAGGGGCGGTCGGGTAGCCTAGTGGTTAAAGCGTTCGCTCGTCACGCCGAAGACCCGGGTTCGAATCCCGACATGGATACAATGTGTGAAGCCCATTTCTGGTGTCCCCCGCCGTGATATTGCTGGAATATTGCTAAAAGCGGCGTAAAACCAATCTCACTCACCCACCCACCCACCCAGTGAGGTAGGGGACTCAGAGCTAGAGTTGCTTTATTCAGGGCCCTTGTATAGCGGAAGGGGAAAATAATATGGTTCAGGGACTGTGAGGCAGACAAAGTGCCTCTCTCTTGCTGATATATCTGTGCGGGTGGTCGAGAATCGACGAGAGAATCATTTCAGTAATATAGATGCTCTGTCCATACAGGTTATTAATCATCTTCCTATGACTTTGGACCCTGTCATCGACACCTATACCCCATACGACGGGAGGCATTGTCCGTCTGACCGCAGTTCAGCATGCCTGACTGACCACGAATGGACACTACACTGTTGATCCAGGTGTCGAAACGTGACGGGCGCATGAGGTAGACAAGAAGTATTCACAGTCAATATTTTGTATGCTCACGTTAATAATGCTATACGTTCCTACATGTCGCATCAGGCAGCTTGTTGCCAGTGTTGGTCTAAATGGCTGAACAAGGTTGAGTTCTCGAAGGATGATCGCTTAGAGAGTACGTCTAACTGACCGAGTGTGTGAGTGAGTGAGTTTGGTTTAGCGTCGCTAGTTTAGTTATACCGCAACGATTCACCTTAATTTGGGGAAAAGGTCCAAAATAACGCAGGTCCGTGGCGTTTACCACCTTGGTCAAAATGACGAGCACGGACATGGTGCTGACAACCCGAGAATCATAATTAGGGCGAAACTCGGATTTCATCTGACGACCAGCGGATTCAGTTACGACATAAGGAAACTGTGCTGATAGGATTTGTTTGTTTGTTTGTTTGTTTGTTGTTTAACGCCGCACTCAGCAATATTCCAGCTATATGACGGCGGTGTGTAAATAATCGAGTCTGGACCAGACAGTCCAGTGATTGATATCATGAGCATCGATCCACGTAATTGGAATACGATGACATGCATCAACCAAGTCAGCGAGCCTGACCACCCGATCCCGTTAGTCGCCTCTTACGACAATCAGTCGCCTTTTACGGCAGGCAAGGGTTGCTGAAGACCTATTCTACCCCGGATATTCACGGGTCGTGATAATATGATATGGGTCCTCGATCTCATCGGTTGATGGCCACACTTCCTCTAGCTACGTTTACTCACCCTGTCCCCTCATGTTTAATTAATAGGGTGAATGTTGTTTGATGCCGCAATCAGAAATATTCCAAATATACTACGACGGCCTGTAAGGTACCTCTTCTGGACAAGACAGACTTGAAGTTGATAGTATGTGAAACGTCCCACATCCTCCAGGAATCGCATTTCGGTAAACCTACACTTACCCCTTGATCCATTCCCGTAGTTATTTACGCTTGATTCTCATTAGCAGATTTGATTTGTTTCGATACTCACTCAAACGGACCAATCAGAAAGCGAGTTACAAACACGCTTCATTGTTGCTTGGCGATATCAACAACATGCCGGCCAGTCCCTTTGATTACGATGGAGTTTGCCTGAAGCTCGACATTGAAAAACTGACTGACACTAAAACGAAAGCCCTCTCAAATCTTGTTGATAGAAAGGATATCTTTATGTCCATTAAACATGGCGGTGGCTTTGGTTGCTAGGCAATACGAGTTACCTCCCTTCACCATTTCCCTTTTCCTTATCTCGACGTTTGATTGGTCGGTAAAATGTTAATGAAAATTTGAGAACCACGGTAAAGGCCCCAAGGGTTAGTGCAGGTTTATCCTGGAGGTATAGAGGATGAACGTCCCACGACGTCGGGGTACAATATATGATATGCAATCAACCAAGTCACAGAAAACTGATTAAATGAACATTCTGGAATGGCTTATAGATAGCCTAGATTATGTGGATATCATCATAGTACCAGTTGCCACTGTCCGACTGAGTTATCACTAATCTTGTGACGCAATATATTAATACGCACATTCCCACATTGGAATACTTGCAATGTTGGAGATTTTACAGCCGCTTTTTTGTTTCTCCTGCTAATAGCCACCACAGCTTTGTTTATTGTTTAACGCAACAGTCTGTAAATAATCGTGTCTGGGTCAGACAGAACATGACTTCATATTAGGAGCGACGACGTAGATTGAGGACAGGCGGGCAAATCAAGGCACTGAACCTGACCATCCGATCCATTTTTTCGCTTCATGCGACAAGCACATGTTTGTGGGGAGCCATTGACACGCGTGACATGACCATGACAACATTCACACGCTCATTCAGTATTTAATTATTTTTCAACATTGTTCGGATATTGTTTTCATCTTTGTCTCGAATCCTTTGTCTCAAAACCTTCTTTTGGAAACAATTTCAGCCACTCTACTTCGTACACCTAGCTAATCCATAGGCATACATGCCTGTTATAAAAAACGGAAAGATAGTTAACAGCTCAAAGGGCGCAAGATCCTGCTTTCTATCAAGATCACTTATAAACACTCACACACACACACACACACACCAAAAGATGGCCAACTAAGATAGGGACGTAATTCGTCTTACAGAGTTGTAGGCAGTAGGTACATGATTGGTACATGTTCAGGTAGACGAGCAGTGGGTACATGTTTAGGTAGACGAGTTCGTCACGATATGGCTGAAATATTGCCGATGTGACGTTAAACTTTAACTCACTCACTCACTCAGGTAGACGAGTAGTGGGTAGATGTTCAGGTAGACGAGTAGTGGGTACATGTTCAGGTAGACGAGTAGTGGGTTCATGTTTGGTACATGTTCAGGTAGACAAGTGGTGGGTTCATGTTCAGGTAAACGAGTAGTGGGAACATGTTTAGGTAGACGATTAGTGGGTACATGTTCGGGTAGACGAGTAGTTGGTACAGGTTCAAGTAGACGAGTAGCGGGTACATGTTCGGGTAGACGAATAGTGGGAACATGTTCAGGAAGACGAGTAGTGGGTACATGTTCGGGTAGACGAGGAGTGGGTTTCATGTACTGGTACATGTTCAGGTAGACGAGTAGTGGGTACATGTTCAGGTAGACGAGTGATGGGTTCATGTTCAGGTAGACGAGTAGTGGGTACATGTTCAGGTTGCCGAGTAGTGGGTACATGTTCAGGTAGACGAGTGGTGGGTTCATGTTCAGGTAGACGAATAGTGGGAACATGTTCAGGTAGACGAGTAGTGGGTTCATGTTCAGGTAGACGAATAGTGGGTACATGTTCAGGTAGACGAGTAGTGGGTACATGTTCAGGTTGCCGAGTAGTAGGTACATGTTTAGGTAGACGAGTAGTGGGTACATGTTCAGGTAGACGAGTAGTGGGTACATGTTCGGGTAGACGAGTAGTGGGTACATGTTCAGGTTGACGAGTAGTGGGAACATGTTTAGGTAGACGAGTAGTGGGTACATGTTCAGGTTGACGAGTAGTAGGTACATGTTTAGGTAGACGAGTAGTCGGTACATGTTCGGGTAGACGAGTAGTGGGTACATGTTCAGGTAGATGAGTAGTGGGTACATGTTCGGGTAGACGAGTAGTGGGTACATGTTCAGGTTGATGAGTAGTGGGTACATGTTTAGGTAGACGAGTAGTGGGTACATGTTCAGGTTGCCGAGTAGTAGGTACATGTTCAGGTAGACGGGTAGTGGGTACATGTTTAGGTAGACGAGTAGTGGGTACATGTTTAGGTAGACGAGTAGTCGGTACATGTTCAGGTTGACGAGTAGTAGGTACATGTTCAGGTAGACGAGTAGTGGGTACATGTTTAGGTAGACGAGTAGTGGGTACATGTTCAGGTAGACGAGTAGTAGGTACATGTTCAGGTAGACGAGTAGCGGGTACATGTTCAGGTAGACGAGTAGCGGGTACATGTTCAGGTTGACGAGTAGTAGGTACATGTTCAGGTAGACGAGTAGTGGGTACATGTTCAGGTAGACGAGTAGTCGGTACATGTTCAGGTAGACGAGTAGTGGGTACATGTTCAGGTAGACGAGTAGTAGGTACATGTTCAGGTAGACGAGTAGTGGGTACATGTTCAGGTAGACGAGTAGTCGGTACATGTTCAGGTAGACGAGTAGTGGGTACATGTTTAGGTAGACGAGTAGTCGGTACATGTTTAGGTAGACGAGTAGTGGGTACATGTTCAGGTAGACGAGTGATTGACATCATGAACATCGATCTGCGCAATTGGAATACGAGGACATGCATCAACTAAGTCATCGAGCCTCACCACCTGATCCCGTTACTCGCCTCTTACGACAAGCATAGTCGCCTCTCATGACAAGCATGGGTTGCTGAAGACCTATTCTACCCCGGACCTTCACACGTCTAGCTAATTATTATATTATCCATGCTGATCTTCGAGTTCACCTGAACTTTGTGTCTTTTCTAATATGTTAATAATCTGATGTACAGATCTAAACCAACTATTATCCACATTTATTTATTTGAGGTGAAGTAAGGTAAGTTTAGAGCCAGACATGTCTGAGCTAAACAACATCCCCACCGACACCGGAATCTTATCATATGGGTACTAGTATATTGATTAAAGAGCTAACTCAACAACTATCATGGTATCGATGTTACAACTACAGAAAGAAACAAACCATTTAGTCCATGAGCCAGACCTCAAAATTTCAGGTTTGAGTATCAAAAAGCTGAACAGATCCGATGTGGATTTTCAGTTAGCATGATGTCTTAAGTGTCCAAAAAGCCCACCCGGACATTCAGGATCAGTAGCTTAATACACTTTTGGCGGCCATCTTTAAAATGGACCAACTGAACCAACTGAAGGGCATGGCTGGCATCTGAGTGACGGAGACATTGCAATATCGTTGTTAACTGGAGCACCGGCTCCTGAGATGGTTCTCTCCCTGATGGCTTGCAAGTGTCCACGTGTTTGTGCTGAAGACAGTTGCACCTGTATCCAAAATGGATTACCCTGCACCCAAGCATGCAAACTGCAGAACTGTGCCAACATGACAGCGGAAGATGACACCGACCCAGTCCAAGAGAGTGACGATAGTGACATCGATAGTGATGAAGACTAATGCGGACTTATGTTTTGAACCACAAGTCACCTGGAATAGCATTTTTCTTTCAGTCGATTGATTATTAGAAACAGACTATAATTCCAATTCACAAAACCCTACCCAAGTAGCAGCAGAGCCCATTTTCGATAGAGAGGCTAATTTGTGCATAACGGCTTTTTTGGGTATGGTTTAGCTGATTTCCTCTGATTCGTGGTGATAACCCACTCCAGAAAGCGCCAAATGCAATAAATTATTACCAAAATTTTATTGCCTGCACTTATACTTAAGGGTCAAATAACTGCCCCAAACATTTTATCCACACCTGGAGAGCTGCCCAAGGTGATCTAGGACATACATTTGCTAGTGTGTATAGCAGGCTTGACATTTGAAAGAACTTTGTGAAAAAAAGCATCAACGCATACTCATATGTTTGAAAAACTCCGAATTTTGGAACAGATTATAAAATCAAAAGTCAAGTTATTATATACTGTCTGGTGCAGAATTTTGTTACGAACAAAATAAGCCATATTGCATGTTCATAGGTCATCTTGGTGGCGAGTTATTTCAGTTTTTCCGGTGGTTAGTATATTTCTGAATGGGCGTGGCGGCCATTTTAAAGATGGCCGCCAAATTGGTATGAAGCTACCGATCCTGAATGTCCGGGTGGGCTTTTTGAACACTTAAGACATCATGCTAACTGAAAATCCACATTGGACCTGTTCAGCTTTTTGATACTCATATTCGGTCTGGCTCATGGACTAATTTGTCCACTCAGAACAGATTTAGGTCATTTTTATTCCCGTCACACTTCAAAATATATTTCCATCCCTGTCTCCATGGTGAGGAACGGAAAGCATCAGCCATTTCAATATAACTAGAGTTTAGAACAGTTTTTTTATCAAGTTTTTATTGATATATTCAATACAAAAAAACTTGAACTCTTTAGAAAGCTTGACATCATTTATCCATAGGTCATTTCACTTAAAACGTTGAGTCATGTGCTTTTAAAAAAACACGCAATACTTTGCATGAGAAGACAACTGTTAATTTTTTTTGTTTTTTTTTGTTTGTTGCTTAACACCACACTCATGTTCCAGGCATATGACGGCGGTCTGTAAATAACTGAGTCTGGACCAGACGATTTAGTGATTGACGTCTTTATCATCAATCCACACACTTACGATGACACCCTTTCAACCAAGTCACCGGCCCGACCACTCCATCTGTGTATTCACCTCGTATGACGAGCATTGGTAACCCGAAATCATCACGAGTTTATAAGAATGAAAGAACGTCATAACAGTGTAACTGATTTCAGTAATAACAATCTACCCCATATCAAGAACTTTAAATGAAGACAATATAACATATCACAACCAAATTACGGTCAAGTTTCACTACATACGCAACCGATATAACTGTATCGGTTTTAAACATGAAACGGCATTGCCTAATGCACTGGAAATATGTTATGATCATAAAACAACCTGACGGTCAGAGTTACAATTGAAACCCGCCCTATTCGGGTGTATCCGTTAAATTAAAGGTCGTTATGTATAAGGTGTCGTCAAACTTAGACACGCGATAGATACGGGGCAGTAGCCAGGTGTCTCAAAGGACGAGCCCAACATCACTAGGTGGTGACATCAGGTGTAGCACTTTGAGATAGGGTTACAGCAAAGCTACCTTGTATGGAAACAAGACGGAACCTCCTGCCAAGTCACTAGTCACTGTTCGTTATTGATAACAACATTGTTCTTTTCTTATCAACTATCAACACTTCAGAAAAGAAACTTTTATCAGTTTTACACGACGCTAACAAATCTTCTGGATACCTTGTCGGACGATAGGGAATTAGAAGAAATCGTTTCAGGCTTTTTCTTTTTCAAATGACAGTGCAAGGTGAGTAATGGATTTATATTTCTCTTTCATTCATTTTCATTTTAATAATAATTCACTAATGGTACTTAGTGAAGAAGATCATTTCCTTCTTGTAAACGTTCTTTTAAGGTTCAGTGTAAATATATTGTCTTTGAAACACGCAGATACGAAATGTATCACATTGGGCTATGGCATGTTTGTGAATGACGTCACAATGTTAACTACCGGGTAGACGGGAGTAGACACTTGAAAACTGGATTTGACCAAGACATTTCAAACGTTATCGAAACTTTACTAAGCTGAAAACAGTCGCTGAATCAATGCCAACGTAAGGTCCAAAACAGAACTATCACACCCTGATCAAATACATCAACATCGAATAATTATATAACCCTTTCCTGTTTGTTTCACTTTTAGCCTCCATCAAACATTGTATACTTTATTTTGTCTGGCAGTTAATAATGTAGAGTGCATGGAAGGTATGTGTGGACGAACACAGACATTCGTATAACCTCAATGCACACAGCATTGTATTCAATGAATATCAGCAACCTTCGGGGATAGCAACGTCTTTATTGTGACAGGATATAAACTGACGTCCAAAAGAAACTTTACCAACTGAAAATATAAATTTCAGACAAAGTATAAATCTTTTTTCGATGAAGTCTATCTAAAACACATAACCTAAATACAACAATAGTGTATGTAGAACATGTTAATCGTCTGTTACATGTTTGCGAGATAACACGCGAAAAAGTGAAAAACACGTGCACCACGGACAACTTCAAATACACGTGCGGGTAAGGGTATAAAACGATTGCAACGGCAAGTCATACATCCACAATGATAAAAAAACACACAAAAGAAATGCAACGACTCACAGTCGAACAACGTGAACGAGCCTTGGGTATGGTACAGATGGGAGCCACCCACGCCCATATTGCACGAACCAACGGTTGCTCCCGTGTTGCCGTTACCAACTTGATGCAACGTTACAGACAGACAGGGCGGACCGCTGACAGGCCAAGAACAGGCAGACCCAGGGTGACCACGCCCCATGATGACCGGTACTTGCGTACCTTGCACCTCCGAAATCGCTTCCTGACAGTGACGTCATCGGCGACAAATGCCTTAGGTCACAGGATTAGTCGCCAGACAGTGGCCAGGGGACTCAGTGCTCATGGAATCAGGGCTTTTAGACCATACAGAGGACAGCTATTGAAAGCGCAACATCGTCGTCTGCGATTGAGATGGGCCCGGACTGTACGACGTTGGCAACGACGTGACTGGCAGAGGGTTGTCTTCACTGACGAAAGTCGATTCTGTATGTTTAGGGCTGATGGAAGACAATGTGTTTACCGCCGAAGGGGTTAACGAACGGCGGCGTGTTGCGTGCAGGAGGTCGTACCATATGGTGGAGAGAGTGTCATGGTGTGGGGAGGGATCTGTGGGCTGGAGAGGACACCACTGGTCATCGTTGACGGAAACTTGACAGCTCAGCGGTACATGGATAACATTCTTCGTCCAGTTGTCCTACCATTTCTCCAACAGCAGCCACGTGGTGTCATTTATCAGCATGAAAACGCTAGAGCCCATACAGCCAGAATTGTCACTATCTTCCTCGCAGCCAACAATGTCAACGTCCTGCCGTGGCCTGCACGCACACCCGACATGTCCCCCATAGAACACCTCTGGGACTTGATGGATCGTCGTGTTCGACAACGACCACACACTCCAGCCAACCGGCAAGAACTGATCTTGGCCCTCCAAGAAGAATGGCGTCAAATCCCACGTGACCTCATCAGACGACTGACTTTTTCTGTGCGTCGAAGAGATTTTGCGTGTATTGAGGCATTTGGTGGTCACACACGCTCCTAATGACCTGTTATTGAACGTGAGCGATTTTTTATGTACTCTGCCTATTGTCCATGATTCTTTAAAGCTCGAGTTTTGTACCACACCCAACTTTGGGGGGCTCTGACGTCATTCTCGGTCGCGGTATGATTGTCATTTTCAGTGTTGGTTATGTTGATATATTGATCTTCTCAATACACTTTACTTCATGCATGTATGTTTTGTTGTTTTTGAGCAAGAGTGATTTCAAACTCTGGTAAAGTTTCTTTTGGACGTCAGTTTATATAATACCAGCTTCGTTCTGATTATGAACCTTGGGTTGTCAGCATATAGCGTCATCTAGGACTTGCATCTCTTTACGCCAATAACTGCTTTTTATACGAAATCTCCCAATTTAAGTCGTCTACCAATGAGATCACTGTATGATCATCCTTGAAAAGCATTTGGCTGATGAAACGATTTCAGTTCCTTTCTGAGGTACATTTAAAGCGAGTATCGCTAGAAGGGACCACGTGCTCATCGATACTTTTAGCTAACGAGACACTCCCATCCGTAAATGAATTCCTAACACCCCTTAAATAACCGTATTGTATTACTGATATGTTGATTGCTGAAGTCAACGTATCTTTGTCCGTGAGTGAACGCCTCGCAGCCAACGGTTTGATAGTCCTAGCAGTTCGTGACAAAGCCTCACCCAGATTAAAGGCTATTTGATATGACATTAAGAAACATCCTGTATGCATCAACATGACTTCACGACATACAGTAATGTGCTTAACGAACGGAAGTGCGCTAGCCCATCACAAAGAAGTGTCACAACAGTGTAACATTGTTACAGACAGACAGACATTTATTCAGTTTAAGGCCACTGTTGGTTTGTATATCTGAATGTCTGTCTGTATGTTGGTCGAGCGTTCGTTTTTGCCTTGCCTGTCTATCAATATATGCCGGATTGTATATGTGAATGTCTGTCTGTATGTTGGTCGATCCTTCGTTTCTTGCCTTGCCTGTCTATCTGTATATGTTGATTTGTATATCTGAATGTCTGTCTGTATGTTGGTCGATCCTTCGTTTCTTGCCTTGCCTGTCTATCTGTATATGTTGATTTGTATATCTGAATGTCTGTCTGTATGTTGGTCGATCGTTCGTTTCTTGCCCTGCCTGTCTATCTGTATATGCCGGATTGTATATCTGAATGTCTGTCTGTATGTTGGTCGATCGTTCGTTTCTTGCCTTGCCTGTCTATCAATATATGCCGGATTGTATATCTGAATGACTGTCTGTATGTTGGTCGATCGTTCGTTTTCTTGCCTTGCCTGTCTATCAATATATGCCGGATTGTATATCTGAATGTCTGTCTGTATGTTGGTCGATCCTTCGTTTCTTGCCCTGCCTATCTATCAATATATGCCGGATTGTATATCTGAATGTCTGTCTGTATGTTGGTCGATACTTCGTTTCTTGCCCTGCCTGTCTATCTGTATATGCCGGATTGTATATCTGAATGTCTGTCTGTATGTTGGTCGATACTTCGTTTCTTGCCCTGCCTGTCTATCAATATATGCCGGATTGTATATCTGAATGTCTGTCTGTATGTTGGTCGATCCTTCGTTTCTTGCCTTGCCTGTCTATCTGTATATGTGGGTTTGTATGTCTGAATGTCTGTCTGTATGTTGGTCGATCGTTCGTTTCTTGCCTTGCCCGTCTATCTGTATATGATTGTTTGTATATCTGAATGTCTGTCTGTATGTTGGTCGATCCTTCGTTTCTTGCCTTGCCCGTCTATCTGTATATGATTGTTTGTATATCTGAATGTCTGTCTGTATGTTGGTCGATCCTTCGTTTCTTGCCCTGCCTGTCTATCAATATATGCCGGATTGTATATCTGAATGTCTGTCTGTATGTTGGTCGATCCTTCGTTTCTTGCCCTGCCTGTCTATCAATATATGCCGGATTGTATATCTGAATGTCTGTCTGTAAGTTGGTCGATCCTTCGTTTCTTGCCTTGCCTGTCTATCTGTATATGTGGGTTTGTATGTCTGAATGTCTGTCTGTATGTTGGTCGATCGTTCGTTTCTTGCCTTGCCCGTCTATCTGTATATGATTGTTTGTATATCTGAATGTCTGTCTCTATGTTGGTCGATGTGAATGGTTACAAAGTATTATTGCTAAATATATTATACCTGTAGAAAATCTATGTACCTAATTACCTAGACGTAACGTTCCATCCACCCATCCATCCATTTCTGCACTCACTCACTCACTCACTCACTCACTCTACAAATGTTAGCTTTCACTATATTATTGTTATGGAAACCCAATACAATTTTCCTGTTTTGCATAAATTCACAGGCTGCAGTTGCCATACTAAATAAGACCGCCTCCGTGGTCTCGTGGTAGAGCGCCCGCCCGGATAGCAGAAGGTCCGGGGTTCGATCCCTGGCCGAGTCATACCAAAAGACATTAAAAGATGCGTTCGACGTTAAGGGGCTAAAACAAGGAATGGTCAGCTCGGAGTCAGTATACTGTTTCCGAGTGGGTTATTTTAAACTGCTGCATGGTAACTCAGTGAGCTAGCAACCTACAACCCCCCCCCCACACACACACACACACACACACATCCAGGACGATATATGAGTACTATAATCTTGGACGCGACGTTAAACCACACTTCACTTCACCTAACCATAAAAAAATATCGTGAGACGTAATTACGCACATGCTTGTCGTTGAATTGGGTTCATTTGTATTTCACAACTGTTCGCCTGACCCATATTTGATCTTTCGCATGCCGCCTTGATATATCTACGGCGTATCACAGCATCCCCATAGTTTGGTCTACTTTGGTCTAAATAAATTGATACACTTTTTATATGATGCTCGACCATAACTGAATTCTGACTATATGGACTTTCAGATTAATCGGACAAATGGATTTACTACGTACTTACTTGGTGGCTATAGCTGTGTGTGTCATTGGATCGGTTCTTTCTCAAAACACCTCAAGTAAGTATTTATAAATGTCTTTATTCTCCTCCATTCATACATTTGTATCATTATTCAGTGTAACAAAGCAGTACAACACTAATAATATGCAGCAGCAGCAGCAGCAGCAGAAACAGCGTCAGTATTATCATCCTCATCCTCATCATCTTCAGCAGCAGCAGCAGCAGCAGCGGAACCAGATTTCACAGGTACTGAAACCTCACCATCACCAGCTAAAATAACCACAAGTATGACTAGTACTACCATGGTCATCTGTGGGTGTGGCAAGCACCAAGGGGGTCTCCGAATTTGTTATCTTTTTCGAGGTTGACCATTCACAGTAACGATAGCGTCATTCTATTGGTCGGACGACAAAGTAGACACAATTTATGGATAACAATTTTATGGATAGATCCTTATACCCTTGTCAAGCAAGTACCTTTTGGTAGGGTTATCTTGGATTACCTTCAATCAAATAGAAACAGTTGCCAAGTGCAAGCACCGTTTGGTGCGACCAGACATGCCTAAACTCCTGTACATCCATATACAGTGAAACCACGAGAATCTGGAACCTTGATTCTCTATTGATTTGATTGATTTCGTGCGACCAGACATGCCTAAACCCCTGTACATCCATATACAGTGAAGCCCCGAGAATCTGGAACCCTCATAAAGTGACCATTACTATTGGAACCGTTCGTTAGTGAAGGGCTAGTGGGTTTCTTTACCCATAGGTATCCGTGTATGAAATGTCATATAACATTGTCTTTTGTCAGCCGCTTCTATCAAGTGCAAGATCTTTTCGTTGGCATACTATCACCCCACCAGTAATGTGCACAGCACCACTGTGCTTCAAGCATTAACACCTCCAACCATTGACTATTTCAGACAACTTCGAGCCCGAGTTACGTGAATTCTCGAAAGAGAGTTTAATGCTTGTCGACGAAATATTATTCCGCCGCAAGCGAGCGGATGACGATGTTGTTGGCAGTGGAGGCATGTAATGCACAAATTGCACCTGTCATTTATTCCCTTCACAATCACGCATGCCTTCTATAAAGACCTTAACGCCAACACCTCATCTGCCAGCTGAAGACCCTATAGGCTCCGCAAATTCACTTGTATCTATTGACCCCAATGCCTCACCATCAGATATAGACCCTAAAGCCTTCACCAATTCACTAACAGCTATCTACCCTTAAGTCTTCAACATCACCTATAGATAATACAATCTTCACCGATTCATCGACATCAATAGACATCAAAGCACCATCAATTCACGAAACATCTGCTCATCCTTGATTATATATATTATTATATATCACGAATCTGTCACACAACAAGGCTCACCATTTGAGAAACATTACACGATACATTCCATGCCTCAAATAGAAGGACTTGCGCAATTGTGACATCTGTTACTTGATGTCATTGAAGTACATCCACCAAATCCTGAGTCAATTACGCAAATTGTTTCACTGTGACAAGTCCGTTATGGGGCCTCCCCTCTCATGCTGTACTGACATCTTCATGGATGGCTTTGAGTGTTAAGCCCTTTTTCTTCAAGTACTTGATCACTGCACTTTCCCTAAGTGTGTACATTTTACAAAGGTCACATACCTATTTTTCTGACTTATCACAGGAACACCATTTGCTCAAATGACTCAAGTGTTTTGTGGATGTTCCTCTTTGATGCCATGTTATGATAACAGCAAAATATTTCAATATTTCACAATTCCTTCTTTGTAAGGCTTAGAATGTTTCAATCATCACTCGTACATGGCCATCGACCCCAAGTCCAATAATATCGAATGAGTGAACCAGAACACAATAATAATGCAAAAGTGTTTTATGTCCGAACGATAGCATCACTTCAAAAGTCGCTTTTCAAGAACCCTACACACGTAAGTTAAGATAAGTTCCAGGATAGTCAAGCCATGGCGTCGAAAGCCCCGGGTTTGATTCCCGACTTGGGTAAAATATATTAGCCGAATTTCCTGGTTTCTTTCGCATTGGAATATTGCATATTCACAAAGTAGTTCTGTCAATACGTCATCTCCTTACATAATGATCTATTCACTTACAAACACCGACAGCATTTTTCAGTTATATCACGTCAGTAAATAATCACGCCTAGTACAGACAAACCAGTGGTTGATAGCATGAGCGTCAGGATAGACACACAATCAGCCACGTCACAGACATATTATCCAGCAACCTAAGTGTGCCCATGGTCCCTGAATAACAACACCCTGTTCAGACAAGATGTGCTGTAGAACTGTCTACAAACAGAATCCAGAAAACAATGATAAAGGATTCGCGTATGCCAACGTATAGATCCTGCAGAGTGACACACGGTTGGCTGATGTTTATGTCCGTGGTTTAGGTGCATTAGTCATTGACATCCGAAAGAAGCAACACACCGCGCAACCAGCTTTGAATGCCTCGACCGTTAGACCGTCAGACGGGAATACCATGGACTGTACACGGATGAAAGGTACTGTGACAGTGGTAGACTTGGAGACAGTTGTAGGCTTGCAGAAGTTGTATGCTTGTAGACAGTTGTAGGCTTGCAGACAGTCCTAGGCTTGTAGACAGTCGTAGGCTTTCAGACAGTCGTGGGCATGCAGACAGTTGTAGGCTTGCAGAAGTTGTATGCTTGTAGACAGTCGTAGGCTTGCAGACAGTCGTAGGCTTGCAGACAGTTGTAGGCTTGTAGACTGTTGTTGACTTGTAGACAGTTGCAGGCTTGCAGACAGTTGTAGGCTTGCAGACAACTGGTTCAACTATTGGTACGTCCATAACACCAGTGTGAACATCAACAGCGGCTGTAACATCATATCAGAATACCATCCTAAGGAAGAGCTAAAAAATGCAGGTTATTGTAAGACCACGTACACACAATCAGCGGGAAGATCGGTCAACACATGGTAAACTGATCAGTTCCTTTCACACATAATGTCCACAAATAACAAATCCCTAAAATCCCGCAACAACTTCTTCCCTGCCAGTGGACACATCCCAGCTAATACAAACCCCAACCGTCTAGTACGTTCTACAGGCACCTGTGATTCCATGCACTGTACACTGTACACTTCCACACAGTGTACACTCCACGCTCCCAGCGACACTTCCACACAGTGTACACTCCACGCTCCCAGCGACATTTCCACACAGTGTACACTGCACTCTCCCAGCGACACTTCCACACAGTGTACACTCCACACTCCTAGCGACACTTCCACACAGTGTACACTCCACTCTCCCAGCAACACTTCCAGACGGAGTGTATACTCCGCTCTCCCAGCGACACTCCACACACACTGTACACTCTCCCAGCAACTTCCACACGGAGTGTACACTCCACTCTCCCGGCAACACTTCCACACAGTGTACACTCCACTCTCCCAGCAACACTTCCACACACAGTGTTCACTTCACTCTCCCAGCAACACTTCCACACACAGTGTTCACTCCACTCTCCCAGCAACACTTCCACAGACAATGTACGCTCCACTCTCCCAGCAACACTTGCACACAAAGAGTTCACTCCACTCTCCCAGCAACACTTCCACACACACTGTTCACTCCACTCTCCCAGCAACATTTCCACACAGTGTACGCTACAACTCTCCCAGCAACACTTCCACACACAGTGTACACTCCACTCTCCCAGCAACACTTACACACACAGTGTACACTCCTCTCTCCCAGCAACACTTCCACACACAGTGTTCACTCCACTCTCCCAGCAACATTTCCACACAGTGTACGCTACAACTCTCCCAGCAACACTTCCACAGACAATGTACACTCCACTCTCCCAGCAACACTTCAACACACAGTGTACACTCCACTCTCCCAGCAACACTTCCACACACAGTGTTCACTCCACTCTCCCAGCAACATTTCCACACAGTGTACGCTACAACTCTCCCAGCAACACTTCCACACACAGTGTACACTCCACTCTCCCAGCAACACTTCCACACACAGTGTACACTCTCCCTGCAACTTCCACCCGGAGTGTACACTCCGCTCTCCAGCTACACTTGCACACACAGTGTACACTCCCCTCTCCCAGCAATACAACCACGCATAGTGTACCCTCTATACTCCCAGAAACACTTCCACACACAGTGTACACTCCACTCTCCCAGCAATACTTCCACACACAGTGTAAACTCTCCCAGCAACACTTCCACAGAGCGTGTATACAACAGTGATCAATACTTAAAATCCAATCCCATGTAAACCGAGATTCAAGTATAAATAATTTCATACTTTGAAGTTTGCACTGTTTCTTTCATGCTGATTGGCTAAAGGGGTAGTCGTGTGATCTGATATTTGGGGTTCATACACCTGTAAACGGACAGAAAAAAGTTTTTGTGAAATTGATTGTGTGAACTTTTTCCAGAACTACTTTTCGAGGTTTCCCTGGATTCTCGATCGGTGTTTACGATCAACTCGTTTTTCTATTTTCTTTTTAATACCTGCATTTATCAGCAATAGTATTAATTTAGTATTTTGTCTGTCTTGTAACATTTCATCTGACTTAGAAATAGATAAATGCTTTGGTTCTGGTGATTGATGTCGTCTAGCTGCTACATTAAACAAAATGGATTGTCCTTGCGGTGATTTGGATATGGAATGGCTAACTTTCAATACTCATAACGCAAGTGAAGAAAATTAATTCTGTAAAATTTCTGATGTGAACGAAATTGATTTATTGAGCGATATTGACTTTGATGCCTTGTTTTCGGAAATGAGAGGAATCTCGCACCAATGAAAACAATGTAGTAGCCTGCTCAGATGTGTCCGCTGACACAGAGCAAACGCGACTGCTCCTGATCAATCCCAAACTAAAACCCGATTTACAATCGTATCGGGAAAAAAATCTAAGATTTTGAGAAACCATAAAACACAAAAAGGTAAGGAAAGAGACTTAAATTTTTAAAAAACAACAACCAAAACTTGCCTACCTGTTTTATCGATTGGTCATCGGAGAAGAGAAAATATCCGTAGACGGAATTAGAAGTCTACTATTCCGGTTTCTGAGTTGGCCGACCTTCTCCGTGCATTCTAGGCCGAGAAGCGGCGGCACATGAGGAGTGACAGGGCACAGTAATGAAGCTGGCATCAGGTCATACAGTAGGATCATCTCAGTTGACAAGAAACACCAGCTAAGCAAAGTATTACAGCACACACGACAAATCCCAAACTCCAAATATAACACACCCTGACGTTGAAAATTAACACAAAACATACAAGTTTCAGAGCACTCGGTTCAATCCCCACCAGTCCATTCCGCATCGTCCGAATTGGTTTGCGATTATCAAAACACAAGCAACACATTCCTAAATCGGTGATATTCCCAATTTGCTAGGGCCATGAGAGGGTTCACGCGTCGGGGTGTTTTTTATAACTCCTCCATAAACTTCATTTCAACGGCAGTAAGTATAAATTTCATCCTCATGCTCCCGTTCGACTCGAAATGCACCTCTTTACAAACTTATGTGACGTCATATATAAATCCGCGCTTGAAGGTTGACCTCGCCCCGGTGCGTCAAGGACATGTTTATATTTTTGTTCACCTTGCTGTAACCTATTTTTAAGATTTGATTTATCCCAAATATTGTTTGTTAATTTGTTGAGGATCAAACTATGTTGACATATTTCTAGATTAAGTTGTATATATTCAAAGAACTATGTTTCTTTGCGTAAATGAGTATGAGTTGGGAAAAGTATGTGACCGAGAGCCGGCAAAAAACCGACAATGTAACATTGTTGCAATGTTCCTTAAATCGTTCACGCTTCAATGAACCCATCCAAACTGACGTTCAATTCCTGAGTATCTGACACGATTAACAAATGTTGGGTATGTTGATTCATGAAGATAGGGACGACAAAGGTTTCCTAATTGTGGAGTAACTGTTTTAGGTGGTGATGTGAACACTGAGAGCACGGAGGAGACAACGTCTACTACAACGCTAGATCCTGGTAAATATACCGTTAAATGATACATAAATTACATAGAAATGGAACTATAAAGAGTAAGGTTCCCACATGCATGTAATTTAACATTGTATGATGCATCATAATCAACAGAGTCTTCCACATCCTCGCATGCAGATACGGGAACTACAGCTCCTTCAACGACAGATACGGAGTTCACAACGATTTCCTTTGCAAACACGGCCACTACAACAGTAGTCACACCAGTGGCCGTTACTCCTGGTAAGAACCCATTCAAAAGATAGCCAAGTTTTGTTCTGAATGGCTTCACAGAGTGTGTATACGACAGTGATTGACACTAAACATCCAATCCTATGTACACCGAGATTCAAGTGTAAATGATGTTCATTCAAATGCATCTGACACGATTCACAAATGGTTGGGTATGTTGATTCATGAAGATAGGGACGACAAAGGTTTCCTAATTGTGGAGTAACTGTTTTAGGTGGCGGTGTGAACACTGAGAGCACGGAGGAGACAACGTCTACTACAACGCTAGATCCTGGTAAATATACCGTTAAATGATACATAAATTGCATAGAAATGGAACTATAAAGGGAAAGGTTCCCACATACATGTAATTTTAAGATTGTATGATGCTTCATAATCAACAGTGTCTTCCACATCCTCGCCTGCAGATACGGGAACTACAGCTCCTTCAACGACAGATACGGAGTTCACAACGATTACCTCTGCAAACACGGCCACTACAACAGCAGTCACACCAGTGGCCGTTACTCCTGGTAAGAACCAGTTCAAAAGATAGCCAAGTTTTGTTCTGAATGGCTACAACAAGAGGAGCCAACTCCCTGCAGTACTTCCACACACAGTGTACAGTCTCCCTGCAGTACTTCCACACACAGTGTACACTCCACTCTCCCAGCAACACTTCCACACACAGTGTACACTCTTCCAGCAACAGTTCCACACACTCTGTACACTCCACTCTCCCTGCAGCACTTCCACACACAGTGTACAGTCTCCCTGCAGTACTTCCACACACAGTGTACGCTCCACTCTCCCTGCAGTACTTCCACACACAGTGTACGCTCCACTCTCCCTGCAGCACTTCCACACACAGTGTACACTCCACTCTCCCTGCAGCACTTCCACACACAATGTACACTCCACTCTCCCTGCAGTACTTCCACACACAGTGTACACTCCACTCTCCCAGCAGCACTTCCACACACAGTGTACACTCCACTCTCCCAGCAACACTTCCACACACAGTGTACACTCCACTCTCCCAGCAACTCTTCCACACACAGTGTACACTCCACTCTCCCTGCAGCACTTCCACACACAGTGTACGCTCCACTCTCCCAGCAACACTTCCACACACAGTGTACACTCCACTCTCCCTGCAGCACTTCCACACACAGTGTACACTCCACTCTCCCAGCAACTCTTCCACACACACAGTGTACACTCGCCCAGCAACACTTCCACACACAGTGTACACTCTCCCAGCAACACTTCCACAGACAGTGTGAACTCCACTCTCCACTCTCCAAGAACACTGAGAGCATGGAGGAGAAAACGTCTACTACAACGCTAGATCCTGGTAAATATACCTTTGAATGATATATTAATTGCATAGAAATGGAACTATAAAGGGAAAGATTCCCACATACATGTAATTTTAAGATTGTATGATGCTTCATAATCAACAGTGTCTTCCACATCCTCGCCTGCAGATACGGGAACTACAGCTCCTTCAACGACAGATACGGAGTTCACAACGATTACCTCTGCAAACACGGCCACTACAACAGCAGTCACACCAGTGGCCGTTACTCCTGGTAAGAACCAGTTCAAAAGATAGCCAAGTTTTGTTCTCAATGGCTACAACAAGGGGAGCCAACTCCCTGCAATACTTCCACACACAGTGTACAGTCTCCCTGCAGTACTTCCACACACAGTGTACACTCCACTCTCCCAGCAACACTTCCACACACTGTGTACACTCTTCCAGCAACAGTTCCACACACTCTGTACACTTCACTCTCCCTGCAGCACTTCCACACACAGTGTACAGTCTCCCTGCAGTACTTCCACACACAGTGTACACCCCTCTCTCCCTGCAGCACTTCCACACACTGTGTACACTCTTCCAGCAACACTTCCACACACTGTGTACACTCCACTCTCCCGACAACACTTCCACACACAGTGTACACTCTCCAAGCAAACACTTCCACACACAGTGTACATTCCTCTCACCCAGTAACACTTCCACACACAGTGTACACTCCACTCTCCCTGCAGTACTTCCACACACAGTGTACACTCCACTCTCCCTGCAGTACTTCCACACACAATGTAAATCTTCCAGTAACACTTCAACACAGTGTACACTCCAATCTCCTTGCAGTACTTCCACACACAGTGTACACTCCACTCTCCCTGCAGCACTTCCACACACAGTGTACACTCCGCTCTCCCTGCAGTACTTCCACACAGAGTGTACACTACACTCTCCCAGCAACACTTCCACACACAGTGTACACTCCACTCTCCCTGCAGTACTTCCACACACAGTGTACACTCTTCTAGCAACACTTCCACACACAGTGTACACTCCACTCTCCCTGCAGCACTTCCACACACAGTATACACTCCACTCTCCCTGCAGTACTTCCACACACAGTGTACACTCCACTCTCCCGACAACACTTCCACACACAGTGTACACTCCACTCTCCCTACAGTACTTCCACACACAGTGTACACTCCACTCTCCCTGCAGCACTTCCACACACAGTGTACACTCCACTCTCCCGACAACACTTCCACACACAGTGTACACTCCACTCTCCCTACAGTACTTCCACACAGAGCGTACACTCCACTCTCCCTACAGCACTTCCACAGACAGTGTACACTCCACTCTCCTTGCAGTACTTCCACACACAGTGTACACTCCACTCTTCCAGCAACACTTCCACACACAGTGTACACTCCTCTCTCCCTGCAGTACTTCCACACACAGCGTACACTCTTCTTGCAACACTTCCACACACAGTGTACACTCCACTCTCCCTGCAGTACTTCCACACACAGTGTACACTCCACTCTCCCAGCAACACTTCCACACACAGTGTACACTCCACTCTCCCTGCAGTACTTCCACACACAGTGTACACTCTTCTAGCAACACTTCCACACACAGTGTACACTCCACTCTCCCTGCAGCACTTCCACACACAGTATACACTCCACTCTCCCTGCAGTACTTCCACACACAGTGTACACTCCACTCTCCCGACAACACTTCCACACACAGTGTACACTCCACTCTCCCTACAGTACTTCCACACAGAGTGTACACTCCACTCTCCCTGCAGCACTTCCACACACAGTGTACACTCCACTCTCCCGACAACACTTCCACACACAGTGTACACTCCACTCTCCCTACAGTACTTCCACACAGAGTGTACACTCCACTCTCCCTACAGCACTTCCACAGACAGTGTACACTCCCTCTCCTTGCAGTACTTCCACACACAGTGTACACTCCACTCTCCCAGCAACACTTCCACACACAGTGTACACTCCACTCTCCCTGCAGTACTTCCACACACAGTGTACACTTTCCTTGCAACACTTCCACACACAGTGTACACTCCACTCTCCCTGCAGCACTTCCACACACAGTGTACACTCCACTCTCCCAGCAACACTTCCACACACAGTGTACACTCCACTCTCCCTGCAGTACTTCCACACACAGTGTACACTCCACTCTCCCAGCAACACTTCCACACACAGTGTACACTCCACTCTCCCTACAGTACTTCCACGCACAGTGCACGCTCTTCCAGCAATAGTTCCACACACTGTGTACACTCCACTCTCCCTGCAGTACTTCCACACACAGTGTACACTCCACTCTCCCTGCAGCACTTCCACAGACAGTGTACTCTCCACTCTACCAGCAGCACTTCCACACACAGTGTACACTCCACTCTCTCTGCAGTACTTCCACACACAGTGTACACTCCACTCTCCCAGCAGTACTTCCACACACAGTGTACACTCCACTCTCCCAGCAGTACTTCAACACATAGTGTAAATCATCCAGCAACAGTTCCACACACAATGTACACTCCACTCTCCCTGCAGTACTTCCACACACAGTGTACACTCCACTCTCCCTGCAGTACTTCCACACACAGTGTACACTCCACTCTCCCTGCAGCACTTCCACACACAGTGTATACTCCACTCTCCCTGCAGTACTTCCACACACAGTGTACACTCGCCCAGCAACACTTCCACACACAGTGTACACTCCACTCTCCCTGCAACACTTCCACAGACAGTGTGAACTCCGCTCTCCCAGCAACACTTCCACACACAGTGTACACTCTCCCAGCAACACTTCCACAGACAGTGTGAACTCCACTCTCCACTCTCCCAGAACATTGAGAGCACGGAGGAGACAACGTCTACTACAACGCTAGATCCTGGTAAATATACCGTTGAATGATATATAAATTACATAGAAATGGAACTATAAAGGGTAAACTTCCCACATACATGTAATTTAACATTGTATGATGCTTCATAATCAACAGTGTCTTCCACATCCTCGCATGAAGATACGGGAACTACAGCTCCTTCAACGACAGATACGGAGTTCACAACGATTACCTCTGCAAATACGGCCACTGCAACAACAGTCACACCAGTGGCCGTTACTCCTGGTAAGAACCCATTCAAAAGATAGCCAAGTTTTGTTCTGAATGGCTTCAACAAGAGGAGCCAACTTCCACACTTCCGCACCACTCTTCCAGCAACAGTTCCACATGCAGTGTACACTCCACTCTTCCAGCAATACTTCCACATGCAGTGTACACTCCACTCTCCCTGCAACACTTCCACATGCAGTGTACACTCCACTCTTCCAGCAATACTTCCACAGACAGTGTACACTCCACTCTCCCAGCAACACTTCGACAGACTGTGTACCCTCCACTCTTCCAGCAACACTTCCACATGCAGTGTACACTCCATTCTCTCAGCCACACTATCACAGACAGTGTACACTCCACTCTCCCTGCAGCACTTCCACACACAGTGTACACTCCACTCTCCCAGCAACACTTCCACACACAGTGTACACTCCACTCTCCCTGCAGTACTTCCACACACAGTGTACACTCCACTCTCCCAGCAACACTTCCACACACAGTGTACACTCCACTCTCCCTACAGTACTTCCACGCACAGTGCACGCTCTTCCAGCAATAGTTCCACACACTGTGTACACTCCACTCTCCCTGCAGTACTTCCACACACAGTGTACACTCCACTCTCCCTGCAGCACTTCCACAGACAGTGTACTCTCCACTCTCCCAGCAGCACTTCCACACACAGTGTACACTCCACTCTCTCTGCAGTACTTCCACACACAGTGTACACTCCACTCTCCCAGCAGTACTTCCACACACAGTGTACACTCCACTGTCCCAGCAGTACTTCAACACATAATGTAAATCATCCAGCAACAGTTCCACACACAATGTACACTCCACTCTCCCTGCAGTACTTCCACACACAGTGTACACTCCACTCTCCCTGCAGTACTTCCACACACAGTGTACACTCCACTCTCCCTGCAGCACTTCCACACACAGTGTATACTCCACTCTCCCTGCAGTACTTCCACACACAGTGTACACTCGCCCAGCAACACTTCCACACACAGTGTACACTCCACTCTCCCTGCAACACTTCCACAGACAGTGTGAACTCCGCTCTCCCAGCAACACTTCCACACACAGTGTACACTCTCCCAGCAACACTTCCACAGACAGTGTGAACTCCACTCTCCACTCTCGCAGAACACTGAGAGCACGGAGGAGACAACGTCTACTACAACGCTAGATCCTGGTAAATATACCGTTGAATGATATATAAATTACATAGAAATGGAACTATAAAGGGTAAACTTCCCACATACATGTAATTTAACATTGTATGATGCTTCATAATCAACAGTGTCTTCCACATCCTCGCATGAAGATACGGGAACTACAGCTCCTTCAACGACAGATACGGAGTTCACAACGATTACCTCTGCAAATACGGCCACTGCAACAACAGTCACACCAGTGGCCGTTACTCCTGGTAAGAACCCATTCAAAAGATAGCCAAGTTTTGTTCTGAATGGCTTCAACAAGAGGAGCCAACTTCCACACTTCCGCACCACTCTTCCAGCAACAGTTCCACATGCAGTGTACACTCCACTCTTCCAGCAATATTTCCACATGCAGTGTACACTCCACTCTCCCTGCAACACTTCCACATGCAGTGTACACTCCACTCTTCCAGCAATACTTCCACAGACAGTGTACACTCCACTCTCCCAGCAACACTTCCACAGACTGTGTACCCTCCACTCTTCCAGCAACACTTCCACATGCAGTGTACACTCCATTCTCTCAGCCACACTATCACAGACAGTGAACACTCCACTCTCCCTGCAGCACTTCCACACACAGTGTACACTCCACTCTCCCTGCAGCACTTCCACACACAATGTATACTCCACTCTCCCTGCAGTACTTCCACACACAGTGTACACTCCTCTCTCCCAGCAACACTTCCACACACACAGTGTACACTCGCCCAGCCACACTTCCACACACAGTGTACACTCCACTCTCCCAGCAACACTTCCACAGACAGTGTGAACTCCGCTCTCCCAGCAACACTTCCACACACAGTGTACACTCTCCCAGCAACACTTCCACAGACAGTGTGAACTCCACTCTCCACTCTCCCAGAACACTGAGAGCACGGAGGAGACAACGTCTACTACAACGCTAGATCCTGGTAAATATACCGTTGAATGATATATAAATTACATAGAAATGGAACTTTAAAGGGTAAACTTCCCACATACATGTAATTTAACATTGTATGATGCTTCATAATCAACAGTGTCTTCCACATCCTCGCATGAAGATACGGGAACTACAGCTCCTTCAACGACAGATACGGAGTTCACAACGATTACCTCTGCAAATACGGCCACTGCAACAGCAGTCACACCAGTGGCCGTTACTCCTGGTAAGAACCCATTCAAAAGATAGCCAAGTTTTGTTCTGAATGGCTTCAACAAGAGGAGCCAACTTCCACACTTCCGCACCACTCTTCCAGCAACAGTTCCACATGCAGTGTACACTCCACTCTTCCAGCAATACTTCCACATGCAGTGTACACTCCACTCTCCCTGCAACACTTCCACATGCAGTGTACACTCCACTCTTCCAGCAATACTTCCACAGACAGTGTACACTCCACTCTCCCAGCAACACTTCCACAGACTGTGTACCCTCCACTCTTCCAGCAACACTTCCACATGCAATGTACACTCCATTCTCTCAGCCACACTATCACAGACAGTGTACGCTCCACTCTCCCAGCAACACTTCCAGAGACAGTGTAGAATCCACTCTCCCAGCAACACTTCCACATGCAGTGTACACTCCAGTCTCCCAGCAACACTTCCACAGACTGTGTACACTCCACTCTCCCAGCAACACTTCCACATGTAGTGTACACTCCACTCTTCCAGCAATACTTCCACAGACAGTGTACACTCCACTCTCCCAGCAACACTTCCACAGACTGTGTACACTCCTCTCTTCCAGCAGTACTTCCACACACAGTGTACACTCCACTCTCCCTGCAGTACTTCCACACACAATGTAAATCTTCCAGTAACACTTCAACACAGTGTACACTCCAATCTCCTTGCAGTACTTCCACACACAGTGTACACTCCACTCTCCCTGCAGTACTTCCACACACAGTGTAAATCTTCCAGCAACACTTCCACACACAGTGTACACTCCACTCTCCTTGCAGTACTTCCACACACAGTGTACACTCCACTCTCCCTGCAGTACTTCCACACACAGTGTACACTCCACTCTCCCTGCAGCACTTCCACACACAGTGTACACTCCACTCTCCCTGCAGCACTTCCACACACAATGTACGCTCCACTCTCCCTGCAGTACTTCCACACACAGTGTACACTCCACTCTCCCTGCAGCACTTCCACACACAGTGTACGCTCCACTCTCCCAGCAACACTTCCACACACAGTGTACACTCTCCCAGCAAAACTTCCACAGACAGTGTGAACTCCACTCTCCACTCTCCCAGAACACTGAGAGCATGGAGGAGACAACGTCTACTACAACGCTAGATCCTGGTAAATATACCTTTGAATGAGATACTAATTACATAGAAATGGAACTATAAAGGGTAAAGTTCCCACATACATGTAATTTAACATTGTATGATGCTTCATAATCAACAGTGTCTTCCACATCCTCGCATGAAGATACGGGAACTACAGCTCCTTCAACTACAACAGCAGTCACACCAGTGGTCGTTACTCCTGGTAAGAACCCATTCAAAACATAGCCAAGTATTGTTCTGAATGGCTTCAACGAGAGGAGCCAACTTCCACACTTCCGCACCACTCTTCCAGCAACACTTTCACAGACAGTGTACACTCCACTCTTACAGCAATACTTCCACAGACAGTGTACGCTCCACTCTCCCAGCAACACTTCCACAGACAGTGTAGAATCCACTCTCCCAGCAACACTTCCACATGCAGTGTACACTCCAGTCTCCCAGCAACACTTCCACAGACTGTGTACACTCCACTCTTTCAGCAACACTTCCACATGCAGTGTACACTCCACTCTTCCAGCAATACTTCGCCAGACAGTGTACACTCCACTCTCCCAGCAACACTTCCACAGACAGTGTACACTCAACTCTCCCAGCAACAGTTCCAAATGCAGTGTACACTCCACTCTTCCAGCAATACTTCCACAGACAGTGTACACTCCACTCTCCCAGCAACACTTCCACAGACTGTGTACACTCCACTCTTAAAGCAACACTTCCACATGCAGTGTACACTCCACTCTTACAGCAATACTTCCACAGACAGTGTACACTCCACTCTTCCAGCAATACTTCCACAGACAGTGTACATTCTACTCTTCCAGCAACACTTCCACAGACAGTGTACACTCTTCCAGCAACACTTCCACAGACAGTGTACACTCCACTCTTCCAGCAATACTTCCACAGACAGTGTACACTCCACTCTCCCAGCAACACTTCCACAGACAGTGTACACTCGACTCTTCCAGCAACACTTCCTCATGCAGTGTACACTCCACTCTTCCAGCAATACTTCCACAGACAGTGCATGTACACTCCACTCTCCCAGCAACACTTCCACGGACTGTGTACACTCGACTCTTCCAGCAATACTTCCACAGACAGTTTACACTCCACTCTTCAAGCAGTACTTCCACAGAGAGTGTAGACTCCACGCTCCCAGCAACATTTCTACAGACAGTGTACACTCCACTCTTCCAGCAATACTTCCACAGACAGTGTACACGCCACTCTTCCAGCAATACTTCCACACACAGTGCACATTCCACTCTTCCAGCAATACTTTCACACACAGTGTACATTCCACTCTTCCAGCAATACTTCCACAGACAGTGTACACTCCACTCCCCCAGCAATACTTCCACAGACAGTGTACACTCCACTCTTCCAGCAATACTTCCGCAAACAGTGTACACTCCACTCTCCCGTCAACACTTCCACACACAGTGTACACTCCACTCCCCCAGCAACAGTTCCACACGGTGTATTCTCCACTCTCCCAGCAATACTTCCACACACAGTGTACACTCCACTCTCCTAGCAACACTTCCACAGAGAGTGTACACTCCACTCTTCCAGCAACACTTCCACAGACAGTGTACACTTTATTCTCTCAGCAACACTTCCGCACACAGTGTACGCTGCACTCTCCCAGCAACACTTCCACAGACAGTGTAGACTCCACTCTCCAAGCAACACTTCCACACACATTGTACACTCCACACACACACACCACACATGTGAACGCGACGTTAAACCTTATTTCACCTCACCTCTTCTTTCATCAGTGCTCAGTGCTGTACCCCGTGGGATATCCGGGGATTCCGGGGATTCCGGGGAAAGAGGGGTCATAAGAGGTCTTAAGTTACTAACCGTGGCTGACTGCGCTTTAATGTTCCGATTGCATGGGTCATTTCTCATGATTTTGTCTGGCCCACACCCGATTATTTACTGGACTATTGCTGACTGCGGCGTTAAACATCATTCGACTTATTTAGTTTCAGTGAACATCACAGGGAAGTGCAACCAAACGGACGAGACATACATCAGTGACAACACATCAGTAGTGGTGGGGTGTATTTTCAGCAGTTACCCTTCCAGGAATCTCAACATTACCTGCCAGAGAGGAGACACCTTGATGTCAACATCTAGCAGAATATTCTACAAAACTGGACGTGAAAATTTTTTGTTTTCTGTTCAGCTGAAATTTATTCCAATCTTGCGCCGCGACAGAGGTAGGCAAGACGAACGTCGTGGAGCATATCCACCTCCTTTGTTATCTACATCGTGCTTATTAACTCAGTTAGCTTCTGATCTCGCTGCTGAATCAGTAATTCCGTATCAATCGTTTATTGGAAACAGTTGTAAATAATTGTTATCTAACAACATTTTGATGATGATCAACATATATCGCAAGCGTACGGATTCACTTTTTTCATTTTTGTGTCGGTTTAAATCTCTTCAGATCCTCGTTGACATGTATCTATGAAATATGACGAATTCTTTAAAAAGCCATATATTTTCGTTTGCCAAATATGATTTCTGCTCCCACTTGATTGATTAGAAGTGCTTAATTCTTGTTTAACTCTTATTTGTGGCATTTATCTGCTATAGTCAGTAATATATAGTTCCTACAAACCTTTTCTTCTAGGTAACTATAGCTGCAAGGCAACAGTGGGTGAGTCATCTCTGGAGATACCCTTCTCTATCCTGGTGTATGAAGGCCCGACTGTGACGCTGTCACCGTCCACTTTGTCCCTGCAGGAAGGGGATCAGAGGAACTTCACCTGCCAGGTTAACAACGCACTTGCTGTGAAGACGGTCCCGGGGAGTCTGGTCTGGTGCCAGGCAGATGTAGTCATCACAGGTTAGTGTTGCGTGTGTATTGACACTGAGGTGAGGTAAAATTGGGTTTAACGTCGCGTCCAAAATTATTGCACTTATATAGCGACGTGCATGTACGTGTGTGTGTTTGTGTGGCTGCTTGTACTAGTCCGGACTAATGTCGATTGATAGTGCTAGCCCACGGATATACCATGCCGCAGTTTAACATGAATACCACTCAGACACAGTATACTGACTGCGAGCCGACCAGTCCTTGTTTTAGACGCTTAATGCCGAGCGCCAGACAGGGTAACAACAAGTACAGCTTTTAACGTCTTTTGGTATGACGCGGCCGGGGATCGAACCCCGGACCTTCCGCTCTACCACTAGACCAAAGAGGCGGTCGTATTGATACTGAAGTGAGATATTACTGTACTTGTATACTGCCTCATCCCGCTTCCTTCCTGGTCAACCCATTATTCCGTCACCTGCACAGTACCCGTACCGCCACTGAGTGGTGATATTGCATGGTTTGTTTGTTTGTTTGTTTGTTTGTTTGATTGATTGATTGATTGATTGATTGAACACAACTTCAGTCATATCAGGTTTCAGATGATTACAAATTGGTAAAACCTACTTACACGGCCTTGGTGCTGACAAACCTTAACACATAAACAGGTCATAGTTTTCTGACAAGCGTTAGAAAACTAACTCTGCATAGATAATTGCGGTGTTTTAGACAACAGGGCCGCCTGTGCTCCTTTGAGGAGATAGACGTCGTATCAGAAGCAAGGCTATAAACATTGTGCACCATCGAGACACTGTACCGTGTACTACAATCGCATAACTTACCGACATTATCTGTAGAGCTGTATCTAATTGTCATACCATCTTCAGCAGCAGAAACCAGACAATTCTAAAGAAGTATCTTCCTCCTCATCATGGCTGTATGTTTACTCCTCGGAGAGCTGAGAATGCAGTTGGAATGCACACTTATCTGTGCCAAGGTCGTACTGTCAGGATATTCAGCATACATATCTCGTGTTGTGTACTTTTAAATAATTTATTATTAATCTATATGCCATTCTTAAAAACAGACCCATCGAAGATCGTGAGAGTGGGGGATGGGATGGAGATTCTGATGATGAACTCGTCCGATGCAGATGGAGTCTACAAGTGTGGTGTCATCAACTGTACGGAATCAGCAACGCTTGTTATGATAGGACAGGAAGGTAAAAATCATAAGCTCATGTCAATGTGTGCCGTAAGCCTAAAAAAAGAGCTAAACAAGACATCACTTAAGCGACAAACCCCTTTCCATAATCGTATAGTGAGTGAGTGAGTTGGGTTTAACGCCACTTTTAACAGTATTCCACTGTTATTGCGGCGTGTCAGCTTAATGTTGGAGGAAAGCCCCAAGTGATGCAGGTCTCAGACGTTTCCGACTTCGGTGAAACCCACGAGCACGACAAACCTAGAAACATAATTCGGGAAACGGGATTCGAACCCACAATCATAGGTTTCTGGCGTGTCCAAAGGACGTAACTCTGCACAGCGAACCGCGGCGCCTTAGACGACTGGGCCACCCGTGCCCCCTCAATAATCGTATACTAAGAAACATCTCCTAACAGCTAAGTACGTTGTACAATTGTGTTATGGTATCACGTGTTCGCCAAAGGTATCGTGTCCCATTGGTGGCACATGTCACCAGTAGATGCAATGGCAAGTCAAATGTTCACCTGAAAAACGCGGGAACATATGGGTGTAATAAAGGGAATTGCTTCGGACATCAATTCTGTCACTGATGCGTCATTTTTTTAAAATGTCTACCACAGGTCTACCATAGCAAAAGCTTTACTGAGGTCTTGCATGTTGTAACCCTGTAACAACTTTTAAGCAAGAGCCATATGCTGCTTTCTGACTCGTAGAAACTTGTGAAATGTTGACACCAAAGGCTGGGTCTGCTGGAATATTGCTGATCATAGGAAAGTTGAACTCACCCCTCTTGTCATACAGTCTTGGGTATCTTTATGCGAACAGTTAAATCACCCACCCTACAGCCCAGACTTAGCCCCCAGTGACTATATCCTGTTTCGGCAAATGAAATCTGCCCTACGTGGAAGACGCTTCCAGGATGACGAGGACATAAAGGCTGCCACAGAGGCGTGGTTAGAGGGCCAATCTGCGGATTTCTATAAAAGTGGTATTAAAAGCTTGAAGGACAAAATGAATAAGTGTATTGAGGTGAATGGAGATTATATTGAAAAATAAAAGTGCAAAAGACATTCTGCGACTAGAAGGCAATGACCATGTGACCACACTGAACGATATCAGATCATCGACATACCTGAAGCTTAAGTCAAACCTCTTGGCCAAATTCCCGTGTTTTGATTTACCAATCACTGTGGAATATGCATAAAGAAGCAAATCAGAAAGGGGGCAGCACAAACGGTTCACCTGCTTCTTGACGAAATGACCAAACCCGCAAATTCCACACATATGTTAAATCAAACATATGCGCAGGTGGTATACATTAACAAGGACGTAGGGCCCTCATTCGTTTCCCGATGTCAAAAGTTTATCTGAATGTACAACGACCGTGTTGTATTTGTTGACATCATATGACACCTACACGTACCTTTACAGCCTTACAGGAGGGAGAGCCTGAACCTGAATCAGGATTTGTTTATCCCACCCTGAGTCCAACACACGTTTCTCAAAAACTGACAGTTTGAACGCTGTGTTCTTATCGTCCCGCATCCCCTAATTGTGTTGTTCTTTTGATAGTGATTATTAAACACAGGCTCGTGATATAGTAGGAATCGTACAATCGACTTTCGGCAGAGATGTCTTTTGAATATGGAAAGGGTGTTGTCGCTTTTACTCATACAGAAAACAAGGAACTAAATCTACGTTTATATATTTATTGTTTAAGATGAGTTGAGTTGAATGCAGCTCTTAATATTATTTCAGTTATATCAAGGCATAGCAGACTAATGAGGAAGTAAAGTGCCGATTTTTGTTAGTGACAGGATATCAATTACTGTTTATTTATTATTATGCTTTGACACATCATATCAATGTGGTAATATCTGTACATTGAGACCATAAGAAAACAACCCACGAAGGGTGAATATGGTTTTACGCCGCTTTTAGCAATATTCCAGCAATATCACTGAGAACATCAGAAATAAGCTTCACACAATGTACCCATGTGGGGAATTGAACCCTGGTCTTCGACATGAAGAACGAATGCTTTAACCACAAGGCAACCCCACCGCCCCTAACCAACAAAGAGTTATTTCCATGTTCATTACAGCTCGCAATTTGTTATCAACATGTGTAGGTTAATGATGACACGTTGTTTTACTTCTTCCAGACAAGTTTTGCACAGGAACCACCGACACCAGAGGAACAGTGTGGCCTCTGACTGTCGGTAATACGACGATGGTGCTGCCGTGTCCTGGGAGATTTCTAGGTGGGTTTGGTACACGTTTAATGATTCAGTCATGTAGAGTACATTTAATTTATCTGAAGTGTCTGCAAGCCCTTTGTGGGGAATGGGACCCGGGTCATCAGGTATGTTAAGAATAAGTTTGAATACTGATTATCTTGTCTACAAAGTGCGTATTTTGAAAAAAATGGACATTATTGCTTGCATTGAAGATTGTTATAGATTTTAATTTATGGTTGACAGTCTCACATTGTGACAGTCAACCTTGTTGCAAATATCTAAGAGTACATTATATAAAAGAAATGATGAAACATACGCCGTATAGCCTTTGTGTCTCGGTTTCATCCGATCTCATATATGGCAAGGTAAACTACAAAGTATTCAGCATCATATGAACTACAACCTTGTTATCTTGTTATATGTAGTTAATAGTGTTACTCTTTCTGTATATTTTGGCCGCCTCCGTGGTCTAGTGGAAGAGCGTCCGCATGGAGAGCGGAAGGTCCGGGCTTCGACCCCCGGCCGCGTCATACCAAAAGATTTTAAAAGATGGTACTTGTTGTTATCCTGTCTGGCGCTCGGCATTAAGGGGCTAAAACAAGGACTGGTCGGCTCGGAGTCAGTATACTGTGTTTGAGAGGGGTATCCATGTTAAACTGCGGCATGGTATCTCAGTGGGCTAGCACTATAAATCGGCATCAGTCCGGACTAGTACAAGCAGCCACACAACCATACACATATTCAACCGTCGCTATATAAATGCAATAATCTTGGAAGCGACGTTTAACCCCATTTAATCTCACCTCACTTTCTGTTCATTGACATGTGCAATATAAACAGAACAACTCCTTTTCCAACGTATTTAATGTTGAAGGTAAAGTTCAACGTGTCTGTGACGTCACTGGGGAGTGGGGAGAACCAAACTACATAAACTGCACGAGAGAAGAGATAGCTCAGATAGAGGAAGAGGTTGGTAACGTCAGCAGACCGTGCTTGAGAGGCGGATAACGTTTCTGGAGATACTAAGTAGCTGACCTCTTCTTTGAAAAATACGGAGGAAATCGAACAATAGTAACACCGATCATTGACTGCAAACATGTAATCTCTATTGTTAGGAGAGGAAAATAAAGCAACAGTTTTTAACTTAATGCAATTTTATTCATTTCTTTATGGTTTTAGGCATACATGTCTTTATGCATTCCTGTATCTGTCTTTTTATGCATACTTTTATCCTTTTCTTTGATATTGTCTGTCTGTCTGTATGTATGTGTGTATTTCCGCTGTACAGGTGGCTGCAATCACCGAGGGAACTGTGTCCAGTGAGGCTGTCAAGAATGTGCTTGAGAACCTACAGAATGCCACCCAGAACAACGACTCCTCCGCAGGAGATCTGGACAAATCCATTGACATCGTGGACAAACTTGTCTCTGCAGTGAGCGGGTCAAACACCATTGTTATTGATATTACGGCTACACAGGTGACTTGACTCACAGAACGTCAGAATGTTTTGAAGTTGGACAAATATTCAATATTCCCAACTTATGTTTATTGATGTGCTAGCATTTCGGTAGAATATGTAAAGATATTGATATCATTTATATCACGTGTAACACAATGTATCCAACCAATAATTCTTGCTTCGAGGGTGAAATGTCATTCACTATCCACAACTGAATCTTAATTATTTATTTCCCAAGAAAGTTTGTATTTTGACCCCTATCCTCCCTAAAGTCTTTACGACTTATCAGTTCGATAACATTTATCGTGAAAAAATCCACCTACAGACACCCAGGTAGAACGATATATGGATCTTGATATGGAAGTGCGAGTTACCATCAATCTGAAGGTTTGGTAGACACTTCTGTATGTCACATTGGAACAGTGCCATAACTATGTCATGACGTATGTTGGTTCAGTGTTCACATACTACCATCTATCTGCCTTTACCTATAGGACTGCCTCCGTGGTCTCGTGGTAGGGCTTGTAGGTACTTGTTGTTACCCCGTCTGATGCTCGTCATTAAAGGGCTAAAAACAAGGACTGGTCGGCTCGGAGTCAGTTTGGAGTCTGAGTGGGGTATTCATGTTTGACAAGGTATCTCAGTGGGCTAGCACTATAAAATCCGGTCTAGTACATGTACACGCAGACACACACACACGTGCATGTACGTCACTATATAAGTGTAATAATCTTGAACGCGACGTAAACCCCATTTCACCTCACACCTATACCAAGAGAGAGATAGATTTCAGCGTACCACGAAACATCTGTAAAAAACACAAGTAGGTTAAAACAAACAAGGCACATAGATACACATATTTTACTTGTACATCGCAACTAGAACCATGTGTGTATATATTCTGTACAGCTCAAGTAGTTGACCTTTATTTGTAGACTTTCATCAACGTGATTGACAACATACTGTCTGTGAATACAAGTCAGCAAGCCTGGAAGCAGCTTCAGCTTTCTGTGAGTATAACTCCGTTTCTCAATGCGTAATTCCAACATAGCACCGGAGAGGTATGAGCAGATTCGAATAAGACTAGCAATGGTTACCAATGCTATATGTGCTGCATGTGTATTGCCAACCGTTTGAGCTCTCTAGTATTGAGGGTCTGCTTTTAACGTCGTCAAGAGTCATTCGGTCAATACTGATTCCAATGTAATTACCAATGTCCTGCTAAACACATCCCCATTCCATAGAATATTAAACTTTTGGAATGTGTTTTATTAAATAGCTTTGGAACCATTTTCCAGAAAAGGCGTTTATTAATGATTATGTTTTTCGTCATGTTTAAAAATATTTGTTTTTAATCAAGGATGAAAAAAAGGTGTCGTCACTGATGAAATCAGTCACATCCTTCGGCTTGGCGGCTGCTAAATCACAGGCAGTCAACACACCTTTGAGTGTCAATAGTTCAACTTTGGGTAAGCCAGGGAGAGTTACTGGACCCTATCAGTATAATTGTTTTAAGAATGTGTGACACGGTATTATAATGTCTTAAGGGAGCGCGTATAATTGTATTCCTGTCACATGGAATTTAACAAAAATAACAACTTAATAAGACAGTACACACATAGAGCTTTGGAAAATGTGTGATAGTATGGACATGTCAATGTCCAACATTAAGCATTCGGACCAGCTTGAGTTTTTCGGCGAGATTAAGTTTGTAAGAAAACCTAGATATTCGAACAATTCAAAATAAAAAGTTTTTACAGGAATAAAGGTATTCAAGGACAATCATTTGAAGTAACTGAAATCTTGTTCGATGCGTATTGATACCCCTAACGTTTATAACTGAATGATGTGTATTTTTTATAGTTTCATATATTTACTTACTGTTTTGCGATTCTTTTCAGTGATGGAGGTAGCGAACATCACAAAGCAGGATATTATCTTTCCCTTTGTGAACCTGGAGGAGATTGGGGACTCTCTCAGACTTCCCAAGGAGAACTTCCGCACCTCAGGTTAAATACATAGTAGGATGTCGTTAATTGATGACAAGATAAAACAAGAGTTTGCCACTAACGTGGCTTATCCCCCGTCCCTGTTGTAGAATTTATGACATAATTAAATCTAAACAAACCCTAACCTTTTTTTAACCGAGGTGGAACTTGTCATGGAAATTGTAAAAAATAAAAATGTCTAAAATTTCTAAATAGCAAAAGGCATCAGTTCAGCATGTTCCTGACAAACCTGCAAAGTTTCATGAAAAAATATTGAACGGTTTATGAATAATGCTCCGGAAACGAACCCTACCCCCACAGAACCTAAGTCCATCTTGTTGCCATGGAAACGTAAAAAAAATAAAATCTAAAATATCTAGATAGCAAAACGCACCAGTTGAGCATGTACTTGGCAGACCTGCAAAGTTTCATGAAAAAAATATTGACCGGTTTCTGAGTTATGCTCCGGAAACGAAACGTGAGCATACGGACGGACGGACGGACGGACGGACGGACGGAGCCCGTTTCTATATCCCCCGCCAACTTTGTTGGGCGGGGGATAATTAAACGGGCAGAGGGTGAATATCTCGTTTTATAAAGCCCTTTCACAAGTGTAGGGACCCGTGAAGATCCGGTTTGCAATATGTCTTCTGCAACCCATGCTTGCTGTAAAAGGCGACTATGCTTGTCGAAAGAGGCGACGAACGGGATCGGGTGGCCAGGCTCGCTGACTTGGTTGATGCGTGTAATCCCAATTGCGTAGATCGATGCCAATACTGCCATGATGTCAATCACCGGATTGTCTGGTCAAGACTCGGTTATTTACAAACCGCCGTCATATAGCTGGAATATTGCTGAATGCGGCGATAAGCAAGAAACAAACACATAAACAAGTGTAAGCAACTTTGGAGATATAAATTGCGAAGATATTTAGCGAAGGCGGTCGGGTCACAAATAAAAAAAACATTGTCCGAAATATGTCCGAAATTTACCTTGTTTCGTTCAGATGCTTTGTGGGATATCTTATTGCATTTTGTGACCACGTTACGAAACGTTATGACAGGCCAGGCAAAATCTGAACAAACATCACGTTCCATGGACTAGAGTGGGTTTCCTTTGATAAAAGACATTTACTTCAGCGGGTGGACTGATGAATTGCCGCGAAAGGCAATCACTGAAAAAGATGAAAAGTTATCTGTAGGCAATTGGCTTTTTGTCTATGTAGTTGTCACGCCACTGTCGAAAAAACAAGTTTTCCACTTATCACTGGCACCATGACGTAAAATATTGATGCGCAAATTCCAGGAAAGCTTACAATGTTTAAATACCGTCTGTGAGCGATGAAAATACTCATATTGATCATTGAATTTAAGATTGACGTTATATGATAAAGAAGTTATCACGCTTTGTTTGTTTTGGAATGTGAAATATCCTGTACTATCCTTAGCGAGCTACATACATAGCGGGTATTCCTAATACAGGATATTTACGACCCCAAAACACTCCCGCGTGATAACCTGTATTTATTTTGATATCGAAACTGTCTATCATTTGACGAAAACTCGCGGCGTATATTCTGACAATAAAATGACATAAAATCTTTTTAATTCACACCAGTTCCTCATCCGTGTATAGATACAACCGCTTTTCTGTTGAATCGCTGTCTTCTGCGAGTGAATGAAGCAACGGCATGGTTTCACCGAGGGCTCAGACCAGTGAGCGCTGGGATTGCATCAGTAATATTTCTCGTGTAACAAGTGCCTTACTTTCTGGTCTCTCTTTTAATACCAGGATGCCGCCTCCGTGGTCTTGTGGTAGAGCGTCCGCCCGGAGAGCGGAAGGTCCGGGGTTCGATCCCCGGCCGCGTCATACCAAAAGACGTTAAAAGATGATACTTGTTGTTACCCTGTCTGGCGCTCGACATTAAGGGGCTAAAACAAGGACTGGTCGGCTCGGAGTCAGTATACTGTGTCTGAGTGGGGTATTCATGTTAACTGCGGCATGGTATCTCAGTGAGCTAGCACTATAAATCGGCATCAGACCGGACTAGTACAAGTAGCCAAACACACACGTGCATGCACGTCGCTATATAAGTGCAATAATCTTGGACGCGACGTTAAACCCAATTTCACCTCCCCTTTAATACCAGGCACAAAATACATGCACTGAGTAGGGCCCACTTGACTTCCGGGAGTTAACACATGGCTCATTTCGTTACGTAATGGAGAAATCACTCAGATCTGTTCATTCCGGAAGTCAAGCGTGACGTCATCAAAATGGTGTCACATTCTTAAATTAGACACGCGTCGCTTATTATTCATAGCGGCCTTATCCTGGGGTGGTGGCGACAAGTACATGTAGCGTATACGAGTCCGTGACGTATTGATGATGGATTTTCTCGTGCCATCTTCAAAGTTAGCATCTGGTGTTGCACTGATTTGATTCCATTCAATTAATACACCTATTTCATTTATTTGACGTCATGGATGAAGACTGATTTTATTTGTCTTTCAGAAAAGATAACATACGTTGCAGCGTATTACAGAACAATGACAGAGTTCCTACCGCCCAATAACTCCAGGTTAGCAAAGATGGTATTTTGAGTACAAATATTGTAGTGTCTAACAGGCAGCTTCGCTATACTTCCAAGAGTCGGCAATGCTGTACACTGATCCTTTGTGTAACGCTATGAGGTGGTCTGGTGAAATGGCGTTTAACGTCGCTTTCAAGGTCATTTCACTTATATAGCTTCGTGCATGCACGTGTGTGTGTCGCTGCTTGTACTAGTCCGGACTAATGCCGGCTGTATAGAGCAAGCCCATTGAGATAGCATGCCGTAGTTTATCATGGATACCCCACTCGGAGATATTATACTTACTTCAAGCCAATCAGTCCTTGTTTTATCCCTTAATGCCGAGTACAAGGCAGGGTGACAACAAGTACCTTTTAACGTCTGTTGGTATGGCGGAGCCGGGGGTCGAACTACCGACCCTCCCCTCTCCGGGCAGGAAAGCTATGACCATGCTGTATGAATATGCATTATTATTCTTATCTTTCACATGTTCGGACACCAATAATCATAGTATTCATTAGGAATGTCCCGATGTTGTACCTCAAAATGAATTTACCTATTAAAACTTGGTCCTGAATATCATATATAAAGAAACAATTTCTGAAAACTGAATAGTTGTTTTTTAAAGATAAAAAAACCCGACACCCTTCAATAGTGGTCTTCGTTATGGAAATGGTTTTCATTCTGCGTCACATTTTATGGTCTGTTTTCAGCGGAGGCGTCGCCAACGACAAAAATGTCAATTCTCGTATACTGGCCCTTGCTGTTGAAATTGATGGCGACGACTTCTCGGATCTCAATATGAACGTATCCCTTAATTTCCACAGTATAGAGGTAATTGTGGTACGGCTTAACAAAGCCGCAGTTTTGCTGAGTGAGTGAGTGAGTGAGTGAGTGAGTGACATGGGTTTCAAGCCGTTTTGAATATATAGTATTTCTGCTTGACCATGGCGTGTTAGCTTACCGTGAGATGGAACCCCAAAGGTAAAGCACGCTACAGACGCTCACCACTATGATGGGACCAACGGTCACGAGTATGTGCTGTCAAATCAAGAACCATAGTCAGGGATAATTATGGATTCGAACTGCACAGCTGAAGTGCTTTAAACCTCTGGGCCACCGGTACGGGAGTTTTGTTTTAAGCATAGCGATATGACAGAATGTTGGATTTTTCTTACTGTGTGTGTTTCAAGACAGACAACTTAAATATTATATTTTACGCATTAGTATCCTCATCCTCAATGTGGGGCGGTCGGGTACCCTAGTGGTTAAAGCGTTCGCTCGTCACGCTGAAGACCCGGGTTCGATTCCCGACATGGGTACAATGTGTGAAGACCATTTCTGGTGTCCCCCGCCGTGATATTGCTGGAATATTGCTAAAAGCGGCGTAAAACCATACTCACTCACTCACTCATTCTCAATGTATAATACTATTTCAGACGAACTACTCAGAACCAGCCTGTGGATACTGGGATTTTGATAAAGGGTAAATATATTTTTTGTAACGTCTCGATACCTCCATGAGCGGGGGTTCAAAGACGATTCTCAGTACCCTATAATCGTCGTAAGAGCCGACTGATGATGATGATGGTGGTGGTTAGTATGCGTGACCTACGTGATTTTACGCCACCATGCTCCAAAAAACAGCATGTAGCGAGATGTAATCCACAAACTGTTTTGTGCTTTGACAAAAGACGACAATCGTTTAAATAGTAAGAAGTACACCTATCGATATTCGAACCCGTGTGCAGCCTATGGTTCTGTCATAATCGACTTTCTATGCTACACATGAGACTGCTGGGCATTAACAGAATAATTTGCATCCTGAAACGCGTTGACATTAATATGAACCAGTAGATTTCAGGTCTTCAGCAACCCATGCTTGTCGTAAAAGGCGTCTAACGGGATCCGGGGTTAGAATAGGTCTTACAATAGGTCTTCAACAACCCATGCTGGGGATAAGAGGCGACTATGCTGGTCATAAGAGGCGACTATGCTTGTCGTAAGAGGCGAGTACCGGAATCAGGTGGTCAGGCTCGTTGACTTGGTTTGATGTCATCGTATCCAATTGCGTAGATCGATGCTCATGATGTCTATCACATGATTGTCTGGTGCAGACTCGATAATTTACAGACCGCCGTCATATAGCTGAAATATTGCTGAGTGCGGCGTTAAGCAACAAACAAACAGTAGATTTCCCCACAGACACACAATTATTTTGTTTCAGTTCCTGGTTGACGGACGGATGCACAAGCACTGAAGTTAACGAGTCCTTCACAAGATGTGACTGCAACCACCTCACCAACTTCGCCATTCTGATGAGCCCAGGCAGGACTGTGGTACAAGCTTTTAATTAAGTTGTTATTCTCAGCCCTTAACAAAGTACAGCTGAGGTTCATGTGCTGTTCAGTTAATGGATTATGCTTCCATTGCACGCATGTAATCATGCATAGTTCATCAGCATTTAAACAGAAAAAATGAAACGTCAAACCCAGAGAATAATCAGTGTTGAAAATTATATGAATGGATCTCTGAAAGTCATTGATGACACCAGGTGTTCGCGAAAGGATCAGCACAATGAAATCCCGTTTGTCCGGGTTTACAATAGAGAAATAAAGGGACATTAGAATCAAGGGCGGGTCATTTGATTTCTAGGGGTGGGTTGGTGTTGTTTTTGTTTGTTTTCTATGGTAAACCCGGACAAGGTCTTAATTTTGTGTAAATAAAATACAGCCTCGTTCTGCTGAACAAAAAGCCTAAATAAAAGTCTCAACCGTAATATGGCCATCCTCATCAATACGGAGCATTTCGTGAGCAACGCCATAATCTTTGACACCGAGGCATGAGCATGATAGACAGTATGCTAGACAGTATGATAGACAATATGCTAGACTGTATGATAGACAGTATGCTAGAATGTATGATAGACATTATGCTAGACAGCATGATAGACAGTATGCTAGACTGAATTATAGACATTATGCTAGACTGTATGATAGACAGTATGCTAGACTGTATAATAGACAGTATGCTAGACAGTATGATAGACAATATGCTAGACTGTATGATAGACAGTATGCTAGAATGTATGATAGACATTATGCTAGACAGCATGATAGACAGTATGCTAGACTGTATTATAGACATTATGCTAGACTGTATGATAGACAGTATGCTAGACTGTATAATAGATAGTATGCTAGAATGTATGATAGACATTATGCTAGACAGCATGATAGACAGTATGCTAGATTGCATGATAGACAGTATGCTAGACTGTATGATAGATAGTATGCTAGAATGTATGATAGACAGTATGCTAGAATGTATGATAGACAGTATGCTAGAATGTATGATAGACATTATGATAGACAGCATGATAGAGATTATGCTAGACTGTATTATAGACATTATGCTAGACTGTATGATAGACATTATGCTAGACTGTATGATAGACAGTATGCTAGACAGCATGCTAGACTGTATGATAGACAGTACGCTAGACAGTATGCTAGACTGTATGATAGACAGTATGATAGACAGCATGATAGACAGTATGCTAGACTGTATGCTAGACAGTATAGTAGACTGTATGATAGACAGTATGACAGACAGCAAGATGGACAGTATGATAGTCAGCACGATATACAGTATGATAGACAGTATGTTAGGCTGTATGCTAGACAGTATGCTAGACTGTATGATAGACAGTATGCTAGACTGTATGCTAGACAGTATGCTAGACTGTATGATAGACAGTATGATAGACAGTATGCTAGACGGTATGATAAACAGTATGCTAGACTGTATGATAGACAGTATGCTAGACAGCATGATAGACAGTATGCTAGACTGTATGATTGAAAGTATTATAGACAGCATGGTAGACCTAATCATAGACAGCATGATAGACATTTAGATAGACGGCATGATAGACAGTATGATAGACAGTATGATAGACTGTATGATAGACCGTATGATAGACATCACGATAGACAGTATGATAAACAGCACGATAGACAGTATGATAGACAGTATGCTAGACTGTATGATAGACAACAGTATAGACAGTATGATAGAATGTATGACAGACAGTATGCTAGACTGTATGCAACATAGAAAATACATGAAACAAAATGTTAATACAGTTTGCACGCGGAGTTGCCTGTCGGTATAACGTACAAACAAGAAAGAGTTTCGGGACGATGTCACATAGCATAATATTATCAGGAATATGAACTTGGTGTTTATCTTTCCAGCCTGAGGAAGACCTGAACGTACTGAAGATTATCTCCATAGTAGGCTGTTCCCTGTCTATCCTGGGCTGTGTGGTGACAGTGCTGACACACGTGTGTTTGTGGAGGTAGGGGGCGCTGTGTTTACTTTACTGCCAGTGTATGAAACATCCATGCTATAAGTGATACTACACTGACAACTGATGATGCTTTCAGACAGGAGCTGTCACTATTCTGTTGTAATAAAAAGCAATATTGTAATTGTAATAATTGCAAGACAGGATATTTTAAGCATTTGGTATACAATTGTGACGAGGAATCTTGGAAGTTTATATATTATGTATCATTTTTGTTCTTTAAAAGATACTTAATCAGTATGATGCTAAGTTTGCTTGATGTACCAATGAGAGTGTAATAATGCTGAATGCGGCACTCACTCACTCACTCACTACGTGTACCCCGCCGAATATCAATATTTCAATAAACGGCATAAAACTACACTCACACACATATCATTTACTCTATGCAGCTATGTCCGTTCCTCCAAGTCCGTCATCCTGCTGAACCTTTGCGTGGCGTTGACCTGCGCCTACAGCGTCTTCCTGGCTGGCGTGGAGCGGACGGAGAACAAGGTGATGGAGATGCAGTATTAAAAAGTCTAACATGATACTGGCTTTGGAAAAATACCTGTCAGGGAATAGATATACATAACACTAAAACTATATTGTATTTTGCGAACCTTTTATGACCATTCAACACAATGATAGAAGTGCTTGTTCCAAGTGAATTCGATGTAGAAACAAAGGATGATTAGTTCATGTCTGTACCGTATAATATAATTCTTAAAATAGGTTGATACGTGTGCTTCACTACTTAAACGAACTTCCGACACTATGTATATCTCAGCGAGATTTAGTATGAGCCAAGGTCACACTATTTCCCCCGTCTCATTACAAGGAACGCCATATTAACATTTTTTTCAACGTATGGAATTTAAATGCTATTGATCACAATTACATGGTCATTAGTTTCCTTCCTTCTTGTTTCCAGGCCGTGTGTACAGCCGTGGCGGCCATGTTGCACTACTTCTTCCTGGCAGCCTTCTCCCTCATGTTTGCCCAGGGTGTAGACATCACCCTTCAGGTGGTGCATGTCTTCAGGGAGCCTTCCAAGCTGAAGATCGTGCTGCCTCTAGCCTGGGGTAAGCATGAACCACCAAGCCATGGATCTTTACAGTACATTTTCATTACAGTATACTGCTTGTCTGGACATCCCAAATGATACAAGGCGTTATCGTTCTGATATGTAGGCCAAGACGACATTTCGGCGGTGATTTATTCTAACCATAATGCGCCACCGTAATGTAGGCTAATCGTTATGCTTAATATATATAGAATATCATAAATTATAAAAAATCTCAAGGTATTTGAGTTGGCCACATAGTTTTTGAAACGGAAATACCATGTCGGTCGTGTATTCAGGAATATATTTATTTAATTGTCAAATCAGTTATACTATATGTTTATGTTATACAACTAAGACAAAATTGTTATGGATGAGCAACTTCTTTATTACAATTGGGCGACGTTTCGGTGTAGATTCTAACACCGTTATCAAGCAAATGATGTGACGGTGTTAGAATCTACACCGAAACGTCGCCCAATTGTAATAAAGAAGTTGCTCATCCATAACAATTTTGTCTTAGTTACCATTCCAACTTCTAAAGGCCACTCAAAGAAGTTATATGTTATATAACCTTCTCAACCTGCCCCAACAGGTGTGCCAGCAGTTATAGTGGGTATTACTCTGGGGGTCACCAGGCTGGAGGGATACGGAAATGACCAGTTGTGAGTTTGACACGTTATTATCATTACTGACAACTGTTAATAATACCAAACTATGACTTTGATGCACGAGTACTGAGTATTGACATTAATAAATAGAATAAGTCTGTGTCATCTATTCTTTTGTAAGGAAACCAACACGAATGTCTGCTTTGAGGATGACGTTACGGACGACAAACTATTTGTTTTATGTTAAATGATGTAATTTAGAAACAGTTGTCATTGGCAGTGTTGCTGTTTCAGCTGCTGGTTGACTGTGACAGACGGTGTGCTCTATGCCTTCGTTGGACCAGTTCTCTTTGTCGTACTTGTAAGGAACACTTCAAACATATAAACCAGAATGAGACAATCACAGCGTAAATACTTAGCTAGTTTTGATTTTCGTAAATACCTGAAATGCCAAAATGACTTAAGAATGATATGAAGCTATTATTATACTGGCCGATTATTCTGTACATAGATGACATGCATGCTAGAAGATTATCAATCCATCATATGTCACATCATCATCATAATCGTCATCGTCATCGTCATCACCACTATTATTATACAGATTAAATAAATAAATGCAGCAAAGAAGGTTTGGGTGATCCTGGCACAGTCAGGCTGGTTAGGCTCATTAACAGCTCAGGGCCCTTGCCCCCTCTACACGCAGCCCGACAGCGAATGGGACTTCTCACAGGAAGCGCTGCCTAGTATAAACCATCAAGACCATTGTGAAGAATGTGAAGACTCACCATCACTGCAGTCTTTTGCAGTACCCAGAAGGGCTGTATTCCAGGCAGCAAAAACGGATAATCTCCCAATGTCCCTCCTCCTCCTCCTCCTCCTCATCATCATCATCGTTATCTTCATCATCATCATCATCATCATGATTATTATTATTGTTGTTGTTGTCATTGTTACTTTATACAGGCTAACTCCGTGATAATCATAATCATCCTACGGGCGCTGTGTTCAACAAAGTTGATGGTTACTAAGAGAAGGAGAGAGAGGGCTACGTGAGTGACCATGTTTTAATCACTTCTGATTTAAGGTTCTTATGCTCGAAAGCGCCTTCCATAGTTTTACCTGATCTTGTTAACTGCAATCGTCTCCAATAAATATGGCATAAATAGAGGATATTTGTCGTGTTATATGAGTGGCGCACAACGGCTTTGTCAGTTCAACGCAATATTATTGCGGGAGTTGATTTATTATCGCTCCTATAGTCGCACATTTAGTGACCTAATACTGGGTTTTGTTCCACATTGTTGACATATCTTTTACAATACACCGAACAGCCCATCAGCCATGTTTGACCAAAGGGGGACAACTCTGTTATAGCGGCATCGCCATTTTCATGTATGATGCCTATGGAATGTGTGTTTTACGTCACTTCCTGTTATGAATTATGAACCTTTATGCAGATGAGTGAGTGAGTTAAACATATAAAGTCACATCGGCGATCTTTCAGACATATCGTGACTGTAAATTGTTATAAATTAATAATATATTTGGACTTTATAAAAACCTGTTAACAACATAACCAACAAAAGATGACCTCTGTCGGTTCAAAAGGGATCCTCCAAACAAGTTTGTCTGGTTGTTGTTTAACGCCGCAATGAGCAATATCCCAGTTATATGACGGTCTGTACATAATCGAGTCTGGATCAGACAATCCAGTGATCATGGCATCATTGGTATCAATCCACACAATTTGGATACGATGAGTTGCATCAACCAGGTCAGCGAGCCTGACCACCCGATCCCGTTAGTCGCCTCTTAGGACAAGCATAGTCGGCTTTTACAGCAAGCATGGGCTGCTGATTACCTATTCTAGTCGGATCTTCACGGGTTTCCAAAAAAGTAGGGTATTTTCTACCCGAGTACAAACATTCAATAACTTTTTATAAACAAGCCCCTTGAAGATCCTAACAAGTATAGGTCTTCAGCAACTAATGCTTGTCGTAAGAGGCGACTAACGGGATCGGGAGGTCGGGCTCACTGACTTGGTTGATGCATGTCATCGTATCCTATTTAATTATCTTGATCGATGCTTATGATGTCAATCTCTGGATTGTCAGGTCCAGACTCGATTACTGACAGACCACCGTCATATGACTGGAATATTGCTGAGTGCGGCGTGAAACAACAAACAAACAAATAAATCGTTTGAACACGTTATATAGGTTTGCTTACAAAAAATAGCCGTGACATTCCGCAGCGAGTCCTGTTTTCGTTCAAACGATGACACATTGTGCTTGTAACTAACTCCCTGAGTAATGGAGATTTCACGATTGTTACTAGTGGCGTTGTTATTTTGATCGCGAAAACAATATGTTGACATGGAATAGTCAAATAACAAGAACCATGACTTATTACTAGACACAGTATGACAATATATTTGCCAATTCCCCGATAACTAACTTTCGTTTCAAGGTATCAGGAGAGGTTTTGATTCTGGTTGCTGTAAGTAACGGTGAATATGTGCGATTGTCCAATCAGTGCCACATTGATTTCGCCGAAAGTAATGTAACCATTATCGAATGAATATTTTAATGAAACAGAATAAAAACAGCATGCCAGATAGATACAATGAACACTCTTTACAAACAAAATGGGTCATAAGAGGACTAATTTGTGTACTTCAGTACGGATATTTTCACAGCCAAAATATCCACTTCCCGACGGACAAAAATGCACAGCAAATTTGACATCCCCGAATTGAAAATTCATTTGCCCCGGTCGTTGGGCAATGGAATTTTTGAACCCCTATTGAACCGTTGTGGACAACATGCATGGCTACCCATATCACGTGACTAACTTTCATAAGATCCCGTTACCCCTCTTTCAGGACAACGGTTCGAAGCCTGTGTGTTCTGATGCCAGTTCTCGGTGTTGCGTGGGTGTGTGGTGTTCTGGCCATCAACAACTACACCGTTATCTTCCAGTATCTCTTTGCCAGCTTCAATTCCTTGCAGGTAGTGGCCATCGGTTCATAGGAACAATTTGAGATCTTTATACATATGTATTATGTTATACAAAACTCTCACAAAACTCTCACACACGGTATACAAGGTAAGTGACGATATTCTCGCAGTTCAAGACAAAAGTCCTTAATCCTTATAAAGTTCCGGCGGGACAATAAAGTGCCTTAAACATATGTCGAAACAATTGATGTCCAGTTACGTCAGGACGCGACAGTGCTGAAAGATGACAAATGTATGGTTTGGAATACTGTAAACGGCATGCTTTGGAGACACTAAATATGCAAAAAATGTAAACTTTAAAGATTTTACATCATATCCAAATGTCATATTCTCGCTTTCTCGAATTTTCAGAAAACGTGAAAAATACACGTGAATGCAAGATCGCGAGATCGAGAACGAAATACTTTCTCTCACTGTTTGCACACGATTGCTGATTTCCAGGTCGAAGTCATGAAAATGCGAGAAGACGAGAGTGTCTCTTTCAGTATTTCATAACAATATCAAACTTTGAAGGGTTTTTTCCATAGCGTTTTTCGCTATTCACATTGTTCGTTACTATCACATCACAGTCTGGGACGAGCCAATTGATAGTAAAACGCTAGTACACATTAAAACTTTAATAAGAGAATAGTTTTAAGGTTTCTGTTTCTAACATCACTTTACGATAAAAAAGAAAAAGATCATAATTAATTGAACCTGTGAGGACAAGTGTTCACGAACTGCCTTTGCAGTGAATATCTTTGAATATAGGGTTAACGTTTAAATGGTGAATGGAATGTTGACGTGCCTAATTCTGGCACCCTTTTAATGTTAAAAATAGTTATCCTAATAGTTAAAATGAATTTATTTTTCAGGGATTCCTGATTTTCATAATGCACTGCCTTTTCAACAGAGCGGTAAGTATAATTATTAAGAAGATTTCGAACATATATTTTTGGCATAATTACAGGCTTCTAACGTGAATCAGGTATATTTTTTACGTGGTATATTTTATTGGTGGCTAGTTTGAGTCATAGACCATGCTACTGGTTTGACCAAATTGATCTTGGATGGATATTCCTAGCGTTGCCATTCGCATCGTGTGTGTGTGTGTGTCATTCGAGTGTTTGTGTTTGTGTGTGCGTGCGTGCGTGCGTGCGTGCGTGCGTGCGTGCGTGCGTGCGTGCGAGCCTGTGTGTGTGTGTGTATGTAATAAATACCATCTTTTTTTGGTATGACGCGGCCAGGGATCGAACCCCCGACTTCTACTCTTCGGACAGACCCACTAGGCCACGGAGGCGGTGTCGGTGGCAAATGGGTTCAAAATTTATTATAATAGGATGTAGATGATAGAGTGGATAAACGGGGGTGTTTAAGCCCTTCATCCTCATTACGCCAACACGCCTTGATGTAACACAATACTATTCAACGTGGGGGTCAAACAACGCAGTTATTCTGGTAAGATGCTTAAGAGAATACGGAAATGTATTAAAGAAGTGACAAAGATGTGGGTATGATGTATGACGTACTTGTGTTTTTTCAGATAATCGACGGGGTGCGAAAGGCGAAAGCTCGCTACGAAACCAACAAAACAACATCAAAATCGCTACCTGATTCACGGAATAATTGGAAGGTAGGCCATGCAACTTAAAACAATTTCTAAATAGTTTTATTTTTGTGAACATTGTTGACCAATCGATACAGACTGGCACTCATATTTTGATTTTGTGTTTTCTCCAGTATGAAGAAAAACCGAAGAATCAAAAGGAAATGACAGGTAATTGGAATCACAGTTTTTCTCAAGAATTTGGGAACAGAATGTATGCTTTTTTCAAGCCATTCAAATACATGTCTATTGTTGTGATCTGATAAAAGATTGCCGCCTACGTGGTATAGTGGGGAGCGGAAGGTCCGGGTTCGATCCCAAGCCGAAACATACTAAAAGACGTTAAAAGATGGTCCTTATTACCCTTTCTGGCGCTCGGCATAAATGGGCTAAAACAGGGAATGGTCGGCTCGGAGTCAGTATACTGTATACACGTCGCTATATAAGCGCAATAATCTTGGACGCGACGTTAAGCCTAATTTCACCTCACTTTACCTGATAAAAACATTGTATTATGTATTGTGTATAAAATATCCAGTAACGCTTAAGCTATCAAATAGACACTCAGCTAAAACTGCCAACAAGTGAGTGAGTGAGTGATTACGGTTTTACGCCGCTTTTAGCACTATTCCAGCAATATCACGGCGGGGGACACCAGAAATGGGCTTCACACATTGTACCCATGTCGGGGATCGAACCCGGGTCTTCGGCGTGACGAGCGAACGCTTTAACCACTAGGCTAACCCACCGCCCCTACGGACATAAAGAGATGGATGGATTGGTAATCGTTCTCCAGTTACACAGTGACACCCCACTAAGCTAATCGAATATTTGTCTGGGAAATCCATAATTCGAGACAAGCGGAGTGCCAATATTACGAAATAGTGTCTATCAGGTTTCTCCGGGACAATAAAGTGATATCGCCTTAAACGCTATTTCGATATGATGTAGTTCGACGTAACGACGTTTTATTTTACTTCCGTTCGCTTATGATATGTCATCAGTATAGATGTTCAATGTTTGAATGTTTGCCAGAGATTCCTACCGACTACGACTCCGTCTCCGACTCCGACTCCTACTCCGACGACCAGTCTGACAAGGCGTCGGCACTGAGGTTGAAGAAGATGTCGCAAGACAACGACGCCTGGCAGAAAGCTGCATACAACAACAGGGCGTACCTGCCGCGCCCCCAGGTGCGACTGGAGGAGCAGATGATGCCGAGTCAGGTTTGTATTGTTTGTTTGTTGTTTGGCTCAGCAATAGTCCGGTTGAATGACCTGACCATCTTGTAAACAATATTGAGAGGAATGATTCACGCCAGGTTATTATGACACGCAAGTAACCGAGACGGACCACCCGATCCATTAGGTCGCCTCTTACGATCAGTTGCTGAAGACCTATTCTCATCGAGTCAGGCGGCACGTTTGGCCCAGTCGCCCAAGGTGCCGCAATTCGCTGTGCAGAGTTTCGTCCCTTGGGCACGCCAGAAACCTATGGTTATGTTGTCTACTCTCGTTGCGCCCCGATTATGCTTCGAGGTGTACATGTGTCAGCACCATACTCGTGCTCGTAGGTTTCAGCAAAGTGGTAAATGTCTGAGACAATTTCCGATATCCGCCACCCTGTCAAGGCTGGAATATTGCTAAAAACGGCATAAACTCAGCTCACACCATACATATGAAGTGACACCCTACATATTGATACACCGTTCTGTTCGAGTGACCGTTTTATCCGACTGTCACCGTGACACCGTTCCCTACCAGTGACCGTTTGACCTGACTGTCACAGTGACACCGTTCCCTACCAGTGACTGTTTGATATGACTGTCACAGTGACACCGTTCCCTACCAGTGACCTTTTGATCTTACTGTCATTGTGACACCGTTCCCTACCAGTGACCTTTTGATCTTACTGTCATTGTGACACCGTTCCCTATCAGTGACTGTTTGACCTGACTGATATTGTGACACCGTTCCCTACCAGTGACAGTTTGACCTGACTGTCATTGTGACACCGTTCCCTACCAGTGACCGTTTGATCTTACTGTCATTGTGACACCGTTCCCTTGTGACTGCCATTTCAATTTTCATATATTTCCAGGATTATTCAGAGAGTTCCGGGGACAACATCGAGGAATGTTTTCCAGACTATCCAGCAGAACAAACTTACAGAAATCCTGTTTTCATAGGCAACGATGACGACAACGAACCTGCCGTTTTGAAGATAGCCAGACCTTCGTATAAGACTCACTTATAGACAGATGGCCTTTACGGCGCTGCAAGTACACACACTACGTTGGGAGAATGACCCGATCATCGTTTAAGTCTTCTTTGATTATCGATGACCTGACATATGGTCAGGCTGGATGTCTCCTTTCAATGGAGCTTAAAAGTCACACTTCGGGTTATTGTTACAGGGTATTATTAAGGGATTATGTAAACATATAGTTTATAACGTATAATGTTGTTTAAAGTCGCCGTCGGTGCTATTCAAGCTATATCACGGCTTCTTGTAAGTGAGGTGAGGTGAGGTAAAATGGGGTTTAACGTCGCGTCCAAGATTATTGCACTTATATAGCGACGTGCATGTACGAGTGTGTGTTTGTGTGGCTGCTTGTACTAGTCCGGACTGATGCCGATTTATAGTGCTAGCTCACTGAGATACCATGCCGCAGTTTAACATGAATACCCCACTCAGACACAGTATACTGACTCCGAGCCGACCAGTCCTTGTTTTAGCCCCTCAATGCCGAGCGCCAGACAGGGTAACAACAAGTACCATATCTTAACGTCTTTTGGTATGACGCGGCCAGGGATCGAACCCCGGACCTTCCGCTCTCCATGCGGAAGCTCTACCACTAGACCACGGAGGCGGTCCCTTCTTGTAAGTAATCGAGTAGCGACTAGGCCATGGTGTACGGTGACTTGCAGCCAAGTCACAGAGCCAGACCACCCGATCCCCATTATAATCGGCTCATATACATGTACACTGCCGGGCAAAAGAAAGTACACACCCATGTTTGGTGTTGGCTAAAAATGAAACAAACAAGAAATGGTTATTCGATAGTGATGTATTTGATACGGGTATCATAGGTGATATTGGGCATTAAGTTTATGATGTTTCAGCGACTTTTTTTCAGCCCGTTAACGATTGTAATTTTGCGATCAAATCTAATTTTCTTGTGTACGCTTTCTTTTGCCCTGCAGTTTAGGATATCGGATAAATGTGTTTGTCTAAAATATCATTGTCATCAACAGATTGGTGTCTCAGTACAATGTATATTTTCTTAGATTTTATTTGTTTGTTTGTTGTTCAGCAATAATCCATGTATACTACGGCGGTCTGTAAATAATCGAGTCATGACAATCCAGTGATTGATATCACGAGCATCGATCCACGCAATTGGGATACGATGACATGCACAAACCAAGTCAGCGAGCCTGACCACCCGATCCCGTTAGTCGCCTCTTACGACAACCACAGTCGCCTTTTACGGCAACCATGGGTTGCTGAAGACCTATTCTAACCCGGATCTTTACGAGCCACATTTTCTCAGATAATGCACCTTTGTCAATAACCTTTGTGTACTTGATGATAGTGCTGATGGGAGCATGTATTTCAATCACGTTAAAACTGTTGATGACTTGTGACACATCTCGTGTTATCAAAACAAATGCTTGAAAAACGACTGCACATTATATGACTACATATACAACTGTAAGCCTAAAATGTTTATGTGTATTTATTTTTTGTGATATACATGACATAAAATCATTTGCTCAGTATGGTGGTGTTATCATTACAATGACCAGTGATGTAACATCCCCCAATCTATGCTAAGCTGGACCCTGCTCTTCACATGGTGTCCAAAAACCTATTCAAATCATAAATAATTTGAGGATTTTAAATGTCTTCCATTCAATATTGCCCAATAAGGAAAGGTACTTGTATAGTAACTGTAATTGAAAACAACGTATAATGTGCTTCAGTTGTCTCAAAATGGTCCTCTTTGAACTATGGATAATAATCATCGAAAAACAGAATATGCCATTTCATTTATCTTATCCATATTGCTCGTGATCTGTTGGATTATAACAATGTTCATCTGTCAAGAGAGTCAGTGGGACCTACAGTACATGTTTTGTGGTACAATGTCACTGACGTTGTTGGGATAAGAGTGGCACGAGGACATACACTTAATGTTCTGCGCCATGATATCGTAAGGTATGTTTGGGCTAAGGTTAGCTGTAGGACCTACAGTTAGTGTGTTGTGGTACAATGTCACTGACGTTGTTGGGATAAGAGTGGCACGAGGACATACACTTAATGTTCTGCGCCATGATATCGGTAGGTATGTTTGGGCTAAGGTTAGCAGTAGGACCTACAGTTAGTGTGTTGTGGTGTGCTCTCATGGGATAATGTGGCAATATGACGTACAGTTAATGCTTTCTATGGCATGATATCACTGACATGGTTGGACAAGAGTAGGGCCTACACTTATTATATAATAATGTATTAAATGATATTATTTAATAGAACCAACTTAGATTTGATAGTAATCTCCAGGTATCAATTTTGTCATACATAAAACAGGGACTGGTTCCTTTAAAATATGTACACTATCAAACATGGTTTTTGTATGAATCTTACGAGTGCATGTTTGATTCATCATACTATGCCATACGTTATACTACATACGCTATTTAGTCATGTCATCTCATGGTGCAGTAATCATTATCAGTGATCTTTCCAAGGTGGCAAACAAAGTTATGCATGGATCTAATATACTTACCAAAACAAATAAGGGAACACTGCAAACGAAAATATATGTTTTATAATGTATTTAACCGAGAAAATATTGTTTGTATCTGTAAACAGAAATAGCTGTGTCGCTCATGAAAAAACAGTTGTGTCAGGACACTCGATGAGATAATTTGAAAAACAAGCATCCTCGTTATGACGAACTCGGTTATCTGGATATAACGTCTAAAACAACGTAATATCCGTGCAGGACCTTCATCCTTCATATGGTCTTTCTGGAGCTTCCTCGTCTCAGATAACTTGACATATTATTCCGCTGGTCCCGATGACTTCGAATTAACCATACAGTAAACTACGCTTATAGCGAACTGAAAGGGGCCACTAATTTTAGTTCGTTATAACCGTAGTCCGTTTTAAAAGCATATATACAGCAGTTGGCCGGGACCAAATGATAAGTTCTTTATATCGGTCAGTTCGTTATAAGCGTGTTCGTTATAAACGTAGTTTACTGTAGTTCCGTGTACATGGATTTGTACTTACATGTGAACCCATTGTATGTTTGCTAGAACACATGTAGCTATAAAGAATGAATCGTAGTATTATCCTGTAGTCTTAGGTAAATCCTCACAGCATTATCTAAGGCTTTATGAGGTGTGGCAACAAGGTACTGTTAAACACTATTCAAATGATGTTGACACCACATGCCATAACAAACTAACTGTTGTAATATGAAAGAATCGGGTGTTTTTTTAGCCTTTTATGTGTTTTAATAAGAGTTTTGTGTTAATATAAAGCAATGTGCTGACAGGAAGGTGAGGAAAGTCGAATGTCTTTAGGGATTGATCATGGTTTTTGCCTTTGTATCATCTGCACAAGACATCTGTATAAGCCCAAGGGAAATAAACAGTGTCAAGCGTTAACTGCTTTTGTTCACCTGTTTTATATAGCCCGGTGTAGAGTGAGTGAGTGAGTGAGTGGGGTTTAACGCCGCTTTTAACAGTATTCCAGTTATATCGCGGCGTGTCAGCTTAATGTGGGAGGAAAGCCCGAAGTGATGCAGGTCTAAGACGTTTACCACTTCGGTGAAACCCACGAGCACGGGTATGGTGCTGACAAACCTAGAAACATAATCGGGGCGAACCGGGATTCGAACCCACAATCATAGATTTCTGGCGTGCCCAAGGGACGCAACTCTGCACAGCGAATCGCGGCGCCTTAGACGACTGGGCCACCCGTGCCCCCTAGCCCGGTGTAGAATTCGGGATAGCAGATATTAGTCCCCTGCAATATATACTTACAGAATAAGAATGTTCAGTGGATCGGATTGTCAGACTCCTGCACCTACAAGCTTGACTAGCCCGAGGCTAATGAACAGCATCTAACGGCATCTAACGTGTGCTCAAGGTCGCTGGCGTGGTGGATCGTATCCCTGATCATAATGTCAATCACTGGATTTTCTGGTCCAGACTCCATTCTTTACATACCGCCATCATATAGCTGGAATATTGCTGAATGCGGCGTTAAACAACAAACAAAAACAAAGCAAACGGATCCGTGCTCCTGATGTCAATTCCTCGATTGTCTGTTCCATCCGCGATTATTTACAGACCGTCGTCATATGGAATAATACCAAGTGCGGCGTTAAACAACGATTTAAACAAACAATTACCACGTGTTGTGTTTTACACTTAAACTATCTGCAGAGTTAATGTTTGTTTGTTTGTTTGTTTGTTTGTTTTTTGCTTAACGCGGCACTCAGCAATATTACAGCTATATGACGGTAGTCTGTAAAATATCGAGTCTGGACCAGAAAATCCAGTGATTGAAATCATGAGCATCGATTCACGCAATATGAATCGATGACATCAACCAAGTCAGCGGGCCTGACCACCCGATCCCGTTAGTCGCCTCTTACAACAAGCATAGTCGCCTTTTATGGCAAGCATAGGTTGCTGAAGACCTATTCTACCCCGGATCTTCACGGGTCGCAGAGTTAATAGCTCAAATTGGATAGTTGTACAACTGCAGGTCAAAGCGCGATTTTTGTTTAAATCAAAGGACAGTGTATACGCGCCGTTTTTGCCAACATGATTCACTGACTGATCAGTTCGCACAACTGCAAAGAAATAACAGAGTTGCAGTTAACGCTTTTTGTCTGGTATCATGTTTGTATGCTTCTCATGTGAACATATGTCACACTCAAAAAAAACATCTTCCTGGTCATCATATCAGTTTGCCAACGTTTCGACATCGGACAGTCGGCTTCCTGCAGCCACAACTGTTTGTTTGTCGTTTGACGCCGCACTACGCAGTATACGCTATCACAATATAGAAGGCGACTAACGGGATCGGGTGGTCAGGCTCGCTGACTTGGTTGAGGCATGTCATCGTATCCCAATTGCGTGGATCGATGCTCATGACATCAATCACTGGATTGTCTGGTCCAGACTCGATTATTTACAGACCACCGTCATATATCTGGAATATTGAGCGCGGCGTTAAACAACAAACCAACCAACCAATATATTCTGTAAATATAAGTTCTGTAAATAATCTGGACCAGATAATTCATTTGATTGGCGTCATTAGAATCGACGTACGCAATTATTCTGATACGATGACATGCATGAAGCAGGTCGGCTATCTTGACCACCGAATCCCTTTCGCCAAGGTGAGTTGATTAAGAGCAAGGTGCCGGGTGACCTTTTTTAGACAAATTTTCTTTTCAGTATAGTGATGTTTACCCAAGTATCAATCCATCCCTTCATCTTGTTGAAACACAGCTCATCCTGTCACGCAACCAATCTACATTATTTTTTACTGGTTGTTGTTTAACGCCACACTCAGCGCAGTATTCAAGCTACATGGTGTTGGTCTGTAGATCAATCTGGACCAGACAAACCAGTGATTTATATCATAGTGAGTGAGTATGGTTTTACGCCGCTTTTAGCAATATTCCAGCAATAATATAGCAACATTCCAAGCCATCGGTGTACGATGACATGCAATCACCGAAGTCACGGAGCCTGACCCCCGATCCAATAAGTACCCATCAAGGCCTATTCTGACCCAGAATCCAATGAAGGCCTATTCTGACCCAGAATCCATTGAAGGCCTATTCTGCAGAGAATCCCATCAAGGCCTATTCTGACCCAGAGTCCTATCAAAGCCTATTCTTACTCTGAATCCCATCAAGACCTACTTTGACCCAGAATCCAAACAATGCCTATTCTGACTCAGAATCCCATCAAGGCCCATTCTGACTCAGAATCCCATCAAGGCCGATCCAATAAGTACGCCGAGCATAGGTTGCCGGGGAACAATTCAAACTCCTCGTGGTGTCCCGATCTTGTTAACCCTGAGACAAGCACGAGGTACGGGAACCAAAACCAGCTACAGTTACATATACAATTTCACTTCAACAACATACAACATATCAAATTTTAAATGCTGTTGACAAACGTTTAACCCATCCCGTTTATCTTCTATCCACATTCATAGTTTTATGAAAAGGTCGGCATATTGCAGGTAAAACATGTCGAATACATATGTATCCATATCACGCCATGTGCCCATGTAGTTATCAGCCATAGTGTACCCATCTGTGTGTGTTATGAGATGGGGAATTATGTTTAACGCCGCTATTAGCACTATTCCAGCTAATTGCGGCCTGTAAGCACCAAGCCAGGACCAGGCAGTGCAGTTATTGAAAGCACGGAACACCGGTCCACATCATCACGGTATCAGTAAGTGCATTAAGCAAGTCACCCGATCCTTAATAGTCGGTTCTCACAAGCATGGGGCGCTGAAGACCTTTTCTGACTGTGAATCCCATCGAGGCCTATTCTGATCCAGAATCCCACCAAGGCCTATTCTGACCGAGAACCCCACCAAGGCCTATTCTCACCCAGAATCCCATCAAGGCCTATTCTGACCCTGAATCCAATGAAGGCCTATTCTGACAGAGAATCCCATCAGGCATATTCTGACTCAGAATCCCATCAAGGCCTATACTGACCCAGAATCCCATCAAATCCTATTCTGACCCAGAATCCCATCAAGGCCTATTCTGACCCAGAATCCAATGGAGGCCTATTCTGACCCAGAACCCCACGAAGGCCTATTCTGACTCAGAATACCACCAAAGCCTATTCTGACCCTGAATCCAATGAAGGCCTATTCTGACAGAGAATCCCATCAAGGCCTATTCTGACCCTGAATCCAATGGAGGCCTATTCTGACCTAGAATCCAACCAATGCCTATTCTGACTCAGAATCCGATCAGGCATATTCTGACTCAGAATCCCATCAAGGCCTATTCTGACCCAGAATCCCATCAAAGCCTATTCTGACCCAGAATCCCATCAAGGCCTATTCTTACTCTTAATCCCATCAAGACCTCTTTTGACCCAGAATCCAAACAATGCCTATTCTGACTCAGAATCCCATCAAGGTATATTCTGACCAAAAACCCCATCAAGGCCTCTTCTGACTCTGAATCCAATCAAGGCCTATTCTTACTCAGAACCCCATCCCGATCTAGATCCCAACAAGATACCGCCATGAATCGACTGCTTTAGTTACAAGCGACCACGACATGCCCGCAACAGGCTACAGAACGCCATGACACAAAGAGGTCAACATACATCATCCTGGTCGTGAAGAATTTGATATGCTGTGTTAGAATGAGGTTACAATGTTAATTAATAGAGCTGTTCCGGCAAGTGAGGCTATATCACTGACTGCATCATCGTCTTCCTGGTTTCATTCTGGGACTTCTAAAAGTGACGTCAAACTCCCTTCACTGCAGTTTCCGTCAGATAGCTGACTGAACGGGAGCAGGATTTCAGGCTTGAGTGTGACATACCACATTTACTTGCTGTCTTCGAAGATAATATGTAAGCAAAATTCCTTTTCGTTTCCATCATATCATTTTAATATTGTAAAATGTTCTAGGATTGATTTCTATTGCCATGTTCTGGTGAATCTGTCCGTTGATATAGATTTGTGCGCAATTTCCCGCGGGGAATCCGGGTTAGGAAACATCTCCAGCCACCCATGCCTGACGTACGAGGCGACTAAATGAATTGGGTGGACACGCTCGATGATTTAGGTGATTGCGCACGTGTCATCGTACCCCGACGGCATGGATCGGTGCTCATGCTATCAATCACTGGTTTATGTGGTCAAAACTCGATTTTTTACAGGTCTCATAATTGAAATAATCCTGAATGCAGCGTTAAAGAACAAAATGTATCCCCATTGTAATCAGCATTGTAATTATAGACGAGTACGGCCTCCGCCGTTTTGCTTTTTCCCGAGGTAAGGGAGTTAACTGACCATAAAGTCCAGTTTTCACCCTTGCCTAACTAGGCTGGAATCATGGAGTAACATTTTGCCTGGACTAATGTGTCTATGCTAAACGAAAGCGACATCCGGTTTCTAAATTTCCGTGCAGATTTCGGTCTATTGCAGGATTTCAAAAGAATGTGTAAGCCAATTCGGCATCAACAGAGTCTTTTCATGTTTTTAGTCAAGGTGCACACGTGATTTTATGCACCTCGCGAAATAAGACCCGTTTTATTACAATATGGATTTTGATTATCGATCAGGTAGTCTTCACTGGGCGCCGCCATTTTGTTTTTGAGAGGTGGAATCAGATTGGGCAAAGGAAGGACATAACTCGCAAGAGAGAGAGAGAGAGAGAGAGAGAGAGAGAAGAGAGAGAGAGAGCTTATACCTGAGTGTGTGTGTTTTTTAACAACAAACAACAGACACACATATCGTGATTTGCACACCTGGCACATCCACCCTCGATGTACTTCTGGAAAGTCTCTGTATTCGACCAACTGCTTCACATTTGTTACCTGAGCCATTCTTAACGCAGGTTAGAACACTGACAGTGTGGCCCAATGTGACCCGTTGGCGCTTCTGGCCTAATGTGACCCGTTGGCGCTGATGGCCCAAGGCGAACTGGTGGCTATGACGACCCAATATGGACCGAGGGCACTAGCTACCCACGGTTAATTAGTGGCTCTAGCTACCCACGGTTAATTAGTGGCTCTAGCTGCTAAAGGAGAACTGTCAATCTGTCTGACCAAGGTGAAACATAGGCTCTGGGTCCCCATGGTGGAGCGGTGGCTGTGGCGTCCGGATTTGAACGGGTGGCTCTGACCGTCCATCGTAAACCGTAAGCTCTGGGTTCCCATAGTGGAAAGGTGGCACTGACGGCCTAAGGTGAACAGGTGGCTCCGACCGTCCATCGTGAATCGTAGGCTCTGGGTTCCCATTGTGGAGCGGTAGCTCTGACTGACCTTGTGAGCCGTAAACACAAGCTTCCGAAAGTAAACTGGTGGCTCTGGTGGCTTAAGGTGAAAGGTGGCTCTGACCGTCCATGGTGAACCGTAGGCTCTGGTTTCCTATTGTGGAGCGGTAGCTCTGACTGACCTTGTGAGCCGTAAACACAAGCTGCCAAAGGTAAACTGGTGGCTCTGACGACCTAAGGTGAACAGGTGGCTCCGACCGTCCATCATGAACCGTAGGCTCTGGGTTCCCATGGTAGAGCGGTAGCTCTGACTAACCATGTGAGCCATAAACACAAGCTGTCGATGGTAAACTGGTGGCTCTGACGGCTTAAAGTGAATAGGTGGCTCTGACCGTCCATGGTGAACAATGGGATCTGGGTTCCCATGGTAGAGCGGTAGCTCTGACTGACCATGTGAGCCGTAAACACAAGCTGCCGAAGGTAAACCGGTGGCTCTGACCGTCAATCGTGAACCGTAGGCGCTGGGTCCCGGTGGTAGGGCGGTAGCTCTGACGGACCTTGTGAGCCGTAAACACAAGCTGCCGAAGGTAAACCGGTGGCTCTGACCGTCAATCGTGAACCGTAGGCGCTGGGTCCCGGTGGTAGAGCGGTAGCTCTGACTGACCTTGTGAGCCGTAAACACAAGCTGCCGAAGGTAAACCGGTGGCTCTGACCGTCAATCGTGAACCGTAGGCGCTGGGTCCCGGTGGTAGAGCGGTAGCTCTGACGGACCTTGTGAGCCGTAAACACAAGCTGCCGAAAGCAAACCGGTGGCTCTGACGGCCTAAGGTGAACAGGTGGCTCTGACAGTCTCTAGTTACGAGCGTCCGCCAAGATCGTTGGATTTGAACCAAACATCTCCGAAATCGGTTCCAGCTTGCAACACTCACTGCAATAACCATCCCTGGCCTCTGTTGAGTATCGGCACAGACTGTGCGTCGCCGTCCTAGACGTTACGGGATTGTTGCGAAGAGACGTGTTAATTGACAATTCGGTTCTTGCATTCTTCCCTTGTCATAACATCATTTCTGTCCTACACACATGTAATTAAATGTGTAAATTTGTTTTACTGGCCCACTGTCAGTTTAAAAATATGAATTATTTCAGAAGTGTTCGTCTACTTTGATCAGGTTCTTGTTTTATATCGTGAAACAGGAACTTTTGTTGTTGAGTATACATAGCTCAACCGCATTATAGTATGAGGATGTATAACTATGGAAAACAGAACAGCCTGATTTAGTCGTGTTTACATATTAGCTTACACCTGGGACAAACTTGTAACTTCTATATTTCCAAAATCCCACATACATGATGTTCAATAAGACGAACGAGAGAGAGAGAGAGAGAGAGAGAGAGAGAGAGAGAGAGAGAGAGAGAGAGAGAGAGAGAGAGAGAGAGAGAGATCGTCAATAAATGGATTAAAATGCAATATAAAATCTTTAAAAAATAACAATACATTTATGTTCTGACGATATTTCATTTGTTCGCCATTGGCATATCTCCGTTAGGTACGATAATTACCATCTTTCTTACAATCTGGGTCCCACATTGACCATGGTGTGATTTGTTTTACCCATCTTCCATTGAGGCATCTCCAATAATGGGATTTAGTGTGTACATATATAGTACCTTAGCAATGTGTACTTCAGAACTTTGAAGCATTATGTGAAATTTCGTGTGAGTGCCAGCATTCGCGATACACACTTCAAAAAAAGAAACGCACATGTAAATTTTTAGTAAATTCATTGTACCTATTCAAGTCGATATATTTAACTTAATATCATAGATACAAATATGAAATTTTGGAGCTCGACGGTCACATGTTGTCGTTGTACAAAGGCATTGAAAACTGTTCATTGTCATGTCACATAAGGCCACAAGGTTGCGCTGAACTCAGTATCTCGTGTGGTCGCCTCGGGCAGTAATCACGGATCTGCATCTTCTCGGCACTGACTGGATAAGTGTACGACTTCTGCGTCATTCTGCTTGTAACGCGTTGGCCAGTTGTGGGAGGGTATGCGGCGTGTTCTGACGTTGACGTCGATCGAGTTCATCCCGGAGGTGCTGGATTGGGTTCAGATCTGGAGAACAGCTCCATCTGGTCAATGATTGGAAGAAGGTGAGGTTGAAGAATTTGATTCTCGTGGCAATGGGCGTCAAATTTCTCTGATCCAAAAGCAAGTCAGTTCTCGTGTGGTAAGATATCCCCCCCCCCCCCCCCCCCCCCCCCCCACACACACACACACACTCCATGACACTACCGCCCCGACACAATGTGGGGCAAAAACGCTAATTTCGACGAAACACTCGTCTCCAGTTTCTCAAATTCCAAGGCTGTAAGGTATGGCACCAACGCACGCGTCGCTGTCGATGGATCTGTACGATAACTTGTCTTCTGGGTCGAAAATGGTTCCTGACAGTCTGGTCCGATATCCTCCTCAAACCAGGGACGCGTCCCACAGCCTATGTAGCTGTGGCATTGCAATGTCGTAGGTGGAACAGTCGATGTAGAGACCCTGTGCAGGGGCGGCAACTCTTGTTCGGCCGGTTCTCCGACGGTCTGCAGTGGAATTAAACTGTGTGTATCGGTCCAAAAGCGGCAAATGGTGCTGTGGTGGACGTTGAAGTGGCGTGCAACAGAAGACTGCGATTCCCCACTTTGGATACGTCCCATGGCGATGTTCGGATCGGCAGCGCTGAGTCTCGGCATTTTCGAACTTGAAAAATGTTGACAATCGAATGACAAATTATTGGCTTATGCTTGCCTTTTTTTGCCACTACCGAGAGTTACGAATGGTTTGGTCCATGACATTTCTGAACAAGTGTGGAAACAATACCGTTTAAGACATTGCAAATGCCAAATGCCAAATGCCAAATGCCAATGAAAGCTAGCTCATAATATCAACCACTAGTTTATATGTATTATTTTGTTTTTTACATGTACCTTGATAAACTCTGAATGGTGTTGGCTGTGGGACCGACATTCACTCACTGACTTGTATTTATTTCCAGGTTAGCTTGACATGTGTTTCCTTCACATGTACCTGGTGGCCGCCGCTGTGTGTTTTATTGGATCAGTTCACTCGTCTCGTAAGTTGTTTTACCTTAAACTTATATTTCCTCTTACCCACATTGGTATTCTGAGAGAGATTTGGTCTCTTTCAACTGATTCTTACAGTTTGAGGCGAGATGGCTCGGGATGCCAGGATCGGGCGATTTAATTGATTGAGTGAGTGTCTTTGAACCCCGACTTATAATCACACAAATATCTATTTTTAAGGTTTTGTCTGAATTTGACTACCATGCACTTTGTTTTTGAATAAAATACGTCAACGCCAGAGAATAATATTTCTCCATCATATGCCGATACTGATTCCATTTGGCGTAAGAGGTAAATACTCAGATTATCAGATGTTCGTAAAAGTGCCACAATGTCCTGCTCTATCGGTAGAACCCATAAAAATGTATGTAGTTGTTTGTTGCCTAATGCCGCAACTCGTAATACACCTGCCACACGATTATAATAAGCCCTTCACATCGGAGCACTCTTTACCAGAATGAGGCACGGGTGGCCCAGACGTCTAAGGCACCGCGATTCGCTGTGCAGAGTTGCGTCCCTTGGACACGCCAGTACCCTGTGGTTGTGGGTTCGAATCCCGGTTCGCCCCGATTATGTTTCTAGGTTTGTCAGCACCATACCCGTGCTCGTGGGTTTCACCGAAGTGGTAAACGTCTGAGACCTGCATCACTTCGGGCTTTCCTCCCACATTAAGCTGACACGCCGCAATATAACTGGAATACTGTTAAAAGCGGCGTTAACCCAACTCGCTCACTATGCTAGAAGGGCACCTCTGATGTCAAGCACTGGGGCGGAGTTTGGACTGTAGACCTTAAGGAAGGTCACTCTAATTTACGACATGCCAATGTACATGTAGTGTCTCACTGGGCCAGACTGCCTCCGTGGTCTAGTGGTAGAGCGTCCGCCCGGAGAGCGGAAGGTCCGGGGTTCGATCCCCGACCGCGTCATCCCAAAAGACGTTAAAAGTTACTTGTTGTTACCCTGTCTGGCGCTCGGCATGAAAGGGTTAAAAACAAGGACTGGTCGGCTCGACGTCAGTATACTGTGTCTGAGTGGAGTATTCATGTTAAACTGCGGCATGGTATCTCAGTGAGCTAGCACTATAAATCGGCATCAGTCCGGACTAGTACAAGCAGCCACACAAACACACACACGTACATGCACGTCGCTTTATAAGTGCAACAATCTTGGACGCGACGTTAAACCCAATTTCACCTCACCTCACCTCTCACTGGGCCACCAACACACTAAACATTTTATGAGCGCCCCATTTTGGACACTTTCTTTAATATGTTAAATGAATATAAAATACATGTTTCTATGATACATGCAATAATTTGCAAAACTGTATGTATGTACCGATCCAGTCAACTGACTCTAGCAAGTGTATCTGCTTTTATATTGTTTTTGGCCCTGCTATGTTTGATCTTGAGGAAAAAAAATCTTGCAAAGACAAACACAACGGGTTACCTAATCTTTCTCTGAATTGTTTGTTTAATTCTGTGAAGAAAAGCTAGCGGATCAGTGACTACTTCAATTAAAAAAACACCCCACCTTGCACCACTGAAAGGATTGTGGCAGTCAATTTCTCTTTTTTCAACAGTCTGATTTTTTTTCAAAGAATTGTCCGGAGCAATTTATATTTGTGGATAGAATCCAACTTTAACCTTGATAGAATATGTGACTTAAGAACACAACATGTGCCTGTGCAGATTCACACAATATTTACAGCACATTTTGCCTATGCTTGGCTGGCAAAGAAACAATAGATCCTCTTTAAATGATTGCCCTGTTCCACAGAAAGTCAGAGAAAGTTAATGTAAGTCTGTGTACATTCGAAGACCGAAGTGACATCATTGATAAGGCGCACTTTGTAAGCCAAATAACCCAAATGACAAATACTTTATACTGATAAAGTTCATCTGGTGTTGCAATAGCAGAAATCTTCTTTGCACGCTCATTAAGTGGAATCCGATAATGTCCCTTCAAAAGGTCAATTCTATCCACAAACTTTGCCCAACCAATTTTGTCAATACTGTCATAAATCAATGCCGTAGCCAGCCGGGGGGCAGGGAGGGCAGTCCCCCCCCCCCCCCCCCCCCCCCCCACACACACACACACACCCTTACCCTACATTTTTTTTATATAGAAAACAGTTTTATTTGAATCAAGTTCTCCCCCGGTACACAACATGGATAGGTGTTGTCAAGGTTCGGTGCCAGGAAGCACCGTGACTGCCACGTGGTTCTATGATATCGTTCTTCAACACGTGCATGACTTCTTTTTGAAGATGCTCCAACTTGGTTTATATTGTTTGATAGGCATTACTTAGAACTTGGCGGATGACAAGGTAGACACACTTTTATGGATAACAACTTCTGTAATACTGTAATACGATATAGATCCTTATACCGTCATCAAGCAAGACTGAATGAGAGAGAGAGATTTTAGTGATTTTACGACCGCTTCAGACGTAGGCTATTTCGCAGTCGGGGCCAGACGGGTTAAAAAATAAAATGAATAGTTGGGAATAACGAGTAATCGGCTTCCTCAAAAAAATTTAAATAAGGGGGTAAAGGTAGAAAAGAAAATAGTAAAGGGGGTTGAATGGGATAAGAGAGCTTAGTGGAAGGTGAGAACTGCAAGGAAACCTAGTGTAAGATAAGGGTAATGAGGGGATGGCACTACTAATAAAATTTAGATCAGTTAGGCTGATGTATATTTAGGAAATAAGTCGTAGTTTATTAAAAAGGAAAAGGGAATAACAGGGAAACCTACTCTAGTTAACGTTGGGCTTATGCGGGGAGGGGGGAGGGAGGCGCGTGGCGGGGTCGAATGGACGCTGTCTGCTGGTTAAATGAATATTCTATTTGGTAGGCTGGATATGGACGAATTTTTCGCGCGGACGTCGGAGAAGACAATCCGCGCTTGGAATTTCGATCCCGATCCTAAAGTGAAAGTTGCAGTTTTAATGGTTAGAGCTTTTGGCTGGTAATTTGTTGGGACTGATCTAAAGTTTGTTGATAAGGTTTGTTGTTTTTAGGAACTTGCCTAGATACTAGTACTTTGATATGTCGTTGGAGGGTTGCAGTAGTAGTGTTGTGTTGTTTTTGTATTGTGGGGGAAGGGAGTTGTATAATTCCGTCTGTTGTTGTTTGTATTGTGGGCAGTGGTTGAGTATGTGGTCTAGATTTTCTGGGATATGACAGCGAGTGCAGTTAGGGTGTGGGTGTCTGTTTTGATTGTATAGTTTTTCGTTTAAATTAAATTGGTCACTTAGCATTCTGTTTATGATTTTAGCCGAAAGAATAGACTTAGTGAAGTTGCGGCATTTAGTGACTGGTTTAATAAAAAGAGATTTTATCCATGTGGATTTACAATTTTGAATATTTATTTGGAATTTTTGGTTTTTTAATGCTTCTTCTGATAAGTGATATATATAGTTTCGACTTTGCTGGTGGTGAAATGTATGGATGGAGAGGGTTGTGTAGTTGCTAATTTGGCTGCTGTGTCTGCAAGTTGGTTTCCATGTATGCCGGTGTGGGCAAGTACCCATATTTGTGTTATTGTTTTGTTTGTTGCTGAAACGATGATGTGTATGTCAATAATGTTGTTTATGATGTCTTGGCACGATTTTGACTTTTTGTTCTGGATTTGGGTTATGGAGCCTAAAGAATCAGATATGATTAAGAATTTGTTGTCTTTTGATAGTTTGATATGGTGATATACATATTGGATGGTTAGGAGTTCTGCTGTAGTAGTATGTGTGAAGTTTGTATAGTGGACCTTAGTGGTGATTGGTAATGGTTGGGTGATTTGGATGCCTAGTCCTGTTGTTTGATTGAGAGTGACTGAGTGAGTGGGTTTAACGCCGCTTTTAACAGTATTCAAGTTATATCGCGGCGTGTCAGCTTAATGTGGGAGGAAAGCCCGAAGTGATGCAGGTCTCGGACGTTTACCACTTCGGTGAAAACCCAGAGCACGGGTATGGTGCTGACAAACCTAGAAACATAATCGGGGCGAACCGGGATTCGAACCCACAATCATAGATTTCTAGCGTTCCCAAGGGACGCAACTCTGCACAGCGAACCGCGGCGCCTCAGACGACTGGGTCACCCGTGCCCCCTGTTTGATTGAGAGGCATCAGTATAGATGTGTGTCTGATTTGGCCAGGTTTGTTGTATATAATTGTTGGTGATTGTTGTTTTATCTGTGTTTGTGATATCGGGTTGATTTGTGAATGTTTTGTGTAAAGTTAGATCTATTTCAGGTGGGGATTTGTCATTTATGTAAATGTGTGATGGTGGGGTGTGTTTGATGTTTTCAAGTTTGTGGGTTTTGATGAGTTTATGTAGTTGAGTTAGGTAGGGAGCTAAGTTGTGATTGTTTTTGAATTTTTTTAGTGTAGCAGGTCTAAGGTTTGTGTATGAATCTGTAATTTGTTTGAAGATTGGGTTGTGTTGGGCCCCAGCCAAGTAATTGAGTATGATTTGATTGCGTCTTAGCTGTATTGATGTGGTGCCGGATATGAGTTGAAGTGTGTTGACTGAGGTACCGCTTCTGGTCCCCAGGGTTATTTTGAGGGCTTTATATTGTATGGAATTTAGTTTTTAACTAGGTTTTCTGTGATGGAGTGGAGGACCGGAGCAGCATAGTCTATTTTAGGTAAAATGAGCGTTTTGTATATATTGAGTAATGTTTGTTTGTCGGCACCCCAATCAGAGCCGATGATGGCTCTCGTTAGAATTAAGTCTGACCAAGAGCTGACCAAGGGGGGCATGTCAGTTGTTGGTCAAAGGTGATTCCCGGGAATTTTGCTTCTATTTTCAATGTAATAATTTCATTGTTAAGGGTAGGTTTGGTGTGTAATTTGGCATATGTCTGTTTTTGAATAGTAAGCCGATGGTTTATTGTGTATTAATTTTGAATCCCCACTGGGATGCACAGTATTCTAGATCTCTTAATAGGGGTTGGATTCTTTTTTGTATTTCTTTTAGTGATGTTGACGACGTCCTAAAGAAAATGTCATCAGCAAATTTTGGAGTGTTAATCTTATTTGTTATTGGTGGAAATATGTCGTCAATCATGAAGTTGAAGAGAGTTGGGGATATGATGCTTCCCTGTGGGGTGCCATTTTCTAATTGGTAAGGGTCGGATAGAGTTTGATTTGACTTTACTGTTATATTTCTGTCGGTTAGAAAAGAGTGGATGAAATTTAGAATTCTACCATCTATAACTTTATCTTTAAGTTTTTGAATAAGGCCATTATACCAGACCATGTCAAAAGCTTTACTAAAATCGATGAAAATGACCAAAGTGTATTGTTTCTGGGCAAGTGCTGTTTTTACGTCATGTTCCAAATGTAAAATATGGTCTAAAGTTTGGCGACTTGACATAAAGCCACTCTGGTCCTCGTTAAGGAGGTTTTGAGAGGTAATTTGGAATTTTAGTCTATTATTAATGATGGATTCCATGACTTTGCAGATATGGGAAGTTAGAGAGATGGGCCGATAGGAATCCGGTTCTCGGGGGAAATTTCCCTGGTTTGAGAACCGGTACCACTAGGGCTGATTTCCATGTCTGTGGTATAGTGCCGGGGATCCAAATCAGGTTAAATAGTTGTAGGAGTAAATTTAGAATTTTGATAGGGAGGTGGTTAAGTATGATGTAGCTGATTTGGTCTGGGCCTGTGGCTTGGGCTGTATTTTTGTTTTTAATTGCTGTTTGGAGTTCGTGGATGTTGATTATTTTGTTGAATGACAGATGGGTGAGGGGTGATCTTTGTGTATATGTAGGGTGATTTTTTATTTTGTTTTGCATGTTTGGGGTGTGGTTGGTGGAGCTGCTGGTTGCCGAAAAGTGAGCAGCCATGGCATTAGCCTTTTCTTTGTCTGTATTAAGATTTGGAAAAGTGGGGGCTGTAAAGGTTTTTGAGTTGCCTTTAATTGCCTTAAGTCTTTTCCATAGAATTTTACTGTTTTGTTTCCCCATTTTCAAAGTGTTAGTGAAAGTTTCCCGATGTTTTCTTTTGGCTGTTCTTATGAGTTGTTTAGTGGAGTTTCTGAGCTTTCTGACCAATGGGAGTTAGGATATGTCCCGCTTGGCTTTATTTAATGCTTTTTTCTTTTTTTTTCCTTTTTTTCTTGCTGATTGAGGACTTACTTAATTACTTATATTGGAGATTTAACATGAGCTTTCCGACTGCAAGCGTTATCGCACACGGGCCCGGCCAGGCCATTTAATGTGATTCCGAAAAGGGGGAAAGTGAGTTTGTGCAACCCAGGAGGGGGGCTTTAGGGGTTACTTATATAGTAATTTCGAAATTTTGAGATTTGGAATGAATGCCAAGAGTGGGTGGAGGACGAACTAAGGGAGCTGTGTGTGTTGGGTGGTTGTTATATTAGGAAGTTTTGATTTTAATATTTTATTTGGGTTTAAATGCGACTAATTAGACCTGTTTTAATTAGGTATATGCCTAAGGTTTTGAATTTTTGTAATTTATTTTGTGGATTTAGGATTGATTCTAGTGTAAGTGCGGTTTAAAGATTTAGGGAGGCCTGTAGTTTTGTTCGGTGTGTTTGGTAGTGTGCGCAATGAATGAGTACGTGTTCTGGTGTTTCTTGTTGTTTGCAATGTGGGCAGTTTCCTGTTGTGCGTAGATTAGCTATTTTACGGTGATTATTTAGTTTGGTGTGGCCTGTTTGTAGTTTAGTAATTATTCTGTCGATTCTTTTGGATGGTGTAGTATTTTTGGTTTAGTTTTATTGAGTACTTTCCTGATTTGGCTATTTGAGTTTTGGTATATATTTTGCCATTTTTTGTTGATTTTTTGTTTAGTGACACTTTTGATTTCTGATTTTGAGCTGGGTAAGTTTAAGCTTATTTCTGGAAGTTTAAGGGATAATTTAGTTGCTTTATCTACGTTTTCATTTCCAAAGATTCCTACGTGGGCGGGGATCCAAATGAACTCTATTTGTTTACCTGCCTTAGTTAAGTTGTTTGAGCTTTTGAGTATTTGATTTATTAGTTTGGGCGGTTTTTAGTGTTTTTATTTATGAGGGCTTGTAGTCCACTGATGGTGTCGGTTAGGATGAGGATTTTTTGGTGTTTTTTAGATTGCTGATTGTGTAGTGCTGAGGCCATGCCCATGAGTTCGGCCGTGAATATGGATTGGTTGTTTGGGAGTCGGTAAGATTGGGTGTTTTTGGTTGGTTGTGCGATGTGGACTCCGAAACCTGTGTGTTTTGAGATCGGATCTGAGGATCCGTCCGTGTATATGTGACAGCAATTTGGCCAATTTTCGTGTATGTATGCTAGTGTGGTGGTTTTAGCGATGTTAGGATCGGTCTGTTTATTTAGTGTATCGGCTAGTGTTGTGTCTATTTTTGGTATTTTAAGTCTCGGAATGAAGATATTGCATGATTTATTGTTTTGTTTAAGATTTATTTTGTGTTCATTTAGGTAATTGATTATTCTTTGGGAAATTGGAGTAAGTAGTGGATTTTTCCGGGCTTGGGCTTGGTTTCTAGGGCTAATATTGTTTTTTATTAAGTTTTCGATTAGAGAGTTTGATTTGGACGCGGCCCAGAAGTTTAGGGTAAGATGTTCCCTACGTAGTTTAAGTGGCATTTCTCCTGTTAAGGCCTGGAGTGAGGTGGAGGAGGTGCCATGTTGAGTTCGTGTGATTAGTTTTAGGGCCTGATACTAGATTGAGTCCAGTTTTTTAATGAGAGAATTGTTTAGGGTGTCGTAAATGGCACTGTCATAGTCTAGTTTGGACCTAATTAGTGATATATAGAGCGAGAGGGGGGTGTTTTTAGGGCGAATTTTGATGTGTTTACTTTGGGGGATAGTCCCTCGAATAGATCGTTAATCATAATATTGAAGAGTGTTGGGCTTAGGATGCTGCCCTGGGGAGTGCCATTTTCTAGGGGACATTGGTCCGATAGCGTTTGGTCTATGCCAACGGTGATTTTGCGGTTTGTTAGGAAACTTTGGATGTAGTTAATTATTTGACCTTTAAGACCTATTTTTGTAGTTTTTGTATTAGCCCGTTATGCCAACCATGTCGAATGCTTTGGAGAAGTCTAGAAAGATGCCTGTAGTATATTGTTTGTTAAGTTGGCCTGTTTTAATGTCCTGCTCTAGTCGAGCGAGGCTATCTAAGGTTGAGCGTCCAGGAGTGAAACCGCTTTGGTCTGGATCTATTATGTTGTTTTGTTCTAAGTAGTGTTGTAGCCTGTTTTGTGCCATTGATTCCATTACTTTGCATAAGTTAGAAGTTAGGGAGAGTGGTCTGTATGAATTAGCCTGGTCAGCTGGTTTATTGGGTTTTGGGATTGGTAAGACCAGGGCTTGTTTCCAAGGTGATGGGTCCTGTCCGTTTAGATATATGAGGTTATAGAGTTTTAGAAGAGTTTGGAGTAGTTTGGGTGGTAGTTGTTTAATTATCTGGTATGAAGTAAGGTCTAAGACTGGGGCTGTGCCCTTTTCCCTATTTTGTAGGACGTGGAGTAGTTCTTCCAATGAATGAGGAACATTGTACAGAATGTATATAGTACGTGGAGGATTAACAGTAACAACAATTGCATACATGGGTGGAATAACATGAGTAAGTGTTGACAACAGAAGGATAATAGGTCACAACACGATCGACAGAGAATACATTGGTGGAAGCCAATGTGACATGAAGCCAATTAAACAGGATAAGTGATTATTGCTGGATGAGTTCATAGTAGGCGAGTGGGATGAAATAGCCTTGATCTCTGTTGATTGATGGCTTGTGGAGGCGAATGTGGACTGCTTCTGTTAGTTTTCTTTTAGTGAAATCATGGAGGTTGTTGGAGAGGATTTGGACGTTGTCCCAGTTGTTGTTGTGATTAGGACAGTTGTTCATATGGTCCGAGATGGCTGATTTACTGTCTGATTTAATGGTTGGGGTTTTGTGCTCTTTGATTCTGGTGTTGATGGGGCGGGATGTTTCACCTACGTAAGATTGTCCACAGTTGCAGTCAATTTTGTAAAATACACCTTTAGGCTCTTGGGGTTTGGTTGTGTTCCTGCCGTTGGCTCTAAGCAGGGTGTTGGATCTGGTGAAGTGGGTGTCAATATTGGCTTGCTGTTTGTGGAGGCGGCTGGTGATGTGGGAGGCTTTTCCTGGGAGGGCGATGCGGAAGGGCGCTGATTCGGGTTTAAGGGTGGCAGGTCTGGGTGTGGGATGGAGTACAGAGGAGATGACTTTGTCGACGAGATTAGATGGATAATTGTTGAGGTGGGTGAAGACTTGGCGGAGGTGTTCGATATCAGGTTTGGGGTCAGCCGAAGAAAGGTTGATGGCTCGTTTGGTGAGGGTGAACCGCCTCCCCACGCCTCATCACGAAACGAATTCGCCATCATCGCAAAATCAAGGCCATATCCCAGCAAAGACATCTCTGACCACTTATGTCCATCGTGTTGTGACCTATTATCCTTCTGTTGTCAACACTCACTCATGTTATCCCACTCATGTAAGCAATTGTTGTTACTGTTAATCTTCTGTTAATCCCCCACCTACTATTTATATTCTGTACAATGTCCCTCATTCACCAAAACTCAAATAGCCAAACCAGGAAAGTACTCAAAAAAACCTAACTAAGCCAAAAATACTACACCAATCCAAAAAAATCGACAGAATAATGACTAAACTACAAATTGGCCACACCAAACTAAATAATCACCGTAAAATAGCTAATCTACACACAACTGCCCACATTGCAAACAATAAGAAACACCAGAACACGTACTCATTCACTGCACACACTACCCAACACTACAGAACACTCCAAATCTTAAAACCGCACTTACACTGGAATCAATCCTAAATCCACAAAATAAATTACAAAAATTCAAAGCCTTAGGCATATACCTAATTAAAACAGGACTAATTAGTCGCAATTAAACCCCAAATAAAATATTAAAAGCAAAACTACCTAATCTAAAAACAACCCAACACACACAGCTCCCTTAGTTCGTCCTCCACCCACTCTTGGCATTCATTCCAAGATGAGCTTACCTTCACATCAAGCACACCATTCTTTTTAAGCCAGAGCGAAAATTGTCTAAACGTTTCTGTTTGTTGTTTGAAGTGACCAAGTTCCAGTGCTCTGATTCAAGATGTTTTAGCAGCACTTATCTATGCGACGGGATTCCTGACTGTGATGACCAGGGTGATGAGAAGAACTGTGGTAGGTATTCAAGTAAATACACATGAATGAGTGAGAAGATGTTTAACACCGCCGTCCAACAGTTAGGTTTTGTCCCCAGCAGCGGATGTTTGAAAGAGGTGCCTTACTGGATCAGGTGGTCAGATATTTCTGTATGTATGACAGCGTGTCAGTGCATCTTGTCCGCATGGGATGTTGCTCATAATAATGGTTTTTGTTTGTTTGTCGTTTAACGCCGCACTCAGCAATATTCCAGCTATATGACGGCGGTCTGTAAATAATCGGATCTGGAGCAGACAATCCAGTGATTGGCATCATGAGCATCAATCCACGCAGATGAGATACGATGACATGCATCAACCAAGTCATCGAGTCGCCTTTTGGTCGCCTTTCAGGGCAAGCATGGGTTGCTGAAGACCTATTCTACCCCGGATTGTCACGGGTCTGTTCATAATAGCACTGCCATATATCTGTAATATTGCTGGATATTTTCTTATTTATGAATCCATAACTTGTTCTTGTCTTCATATGGCTGAACTATTTGTTTGTGTGTTTGTTTGTTGTTTAACGCGACACTCAGTAATACTCAAACAATGACGGCGGTCTGTAACTAATCGAGTTTTGACCAGAAATCCAGCGATTGCATCGATCCACCCAAATGACATGCATCAACCAAGTCAGCGGGCCTGACCACCCGATCCCGGTAGTCGCCTCTTATTATAAGCATGGGTTGTTGAAAAAAACTAACCTGGGTCTTCACGCCATACTATCCTTGAATTTGGAAATTACGGTTATAACGAACGCAAAGGTAGCTTTAATTCTAGTTCGTTATAACCACAGTTCGTTATAAGCACGTGTACAGCATATATACAGCAAATAGTCAGGACCAAAAAAACAGTTCGTTACATCCGTCAGTTCGTTACAAGCGTGTTCGTTAAAAAAGTAGTTTACTGTAGTATTTTCACTGTGGGCTCTTGTAACAATTTTACATTCTCCCATGGAATAAGATTTAAGTCCTGTATACATGTGTGTGTGTGTGTGTGTGTGGGGGGGGGGGGGGGGGGGGGGGGGGGGGCACGGGTGGCCCAGTATTCTGAGACCTGCATCACTTCGGGCTTTCCTCCCACATTAAACTGACACGTCGCGATATAACTGGAATACTGTTAAAAGCGGCGTTAAACCCAACTCACTCACTCACTCACTCACTGTATACATGTGATTGTTCCAGCTGGATGTGACACGAACATGTTCAAATGTCAGAACTCAAACTGTATTCGAGCGATGTTCGCGTGCAATGGAAAAGATGACTGTGGTGATGGGAGTGATGAGCTTATCTGTGGTAAGTATGTTAAACAGTATGGAGAGACATATACACGAGAGAAGCTGTCACTTACTGTACACAACAAACCTGTTCCTGTGTTGCAAGTATTTTTGACGTCGCGAACAAAAGCAATTTGTTCAGAAAACCCTTGTGTGTCAATTACGACAGATTACGAACATATACTGGGACCTCCTTTTAAGACTTTGATATTTGACAATTCCATAACAAGACGCCAGTTGACTATATAATAGACTGTTATGGAACGAGCAAGACGTACTACTCAGTAATGTGGTTGAGAGCACAATGATTAAATCATAATCGTATTACGAATTATATTTGGTTATGTATTTGAAAAATATCCCTTTTTTCCTGGCTCTACCAAAGAGCTTTCAGTTTGATCAAAGACTTTATGACGAGTTCTGTCATTCAACCAATACAAACTGGTGATAGTGATTGTTCCTGGTAGCTCATATTGCACGGAAACTCTATATATGCTTTAAACTATTCTCCAATGTAATGAGAAAGTGACTGATGTCATAAATGAAGGATAAGTAAAAGCGACACACACCTCCTCATACGTTATACGATTCCGATCAAATCATAAGCATCTTTTTGTGAATCAATATAAGCTAGTGATGATATCAGTGTTCACGAAAAGGTGAGCGTATCGTGCCCCACCGGTGGCACAAGTCACAAACACATGCGAAGGCAAGCAAAGTTCAGAACAAACGGGGTAACATGGTACAAGAACAAATAGGGAATTAAATCGGATATCCTTTTGGTCAGCGATGCGTCAAATTTGGGAATGTCCTCTACTTGTCTACCATAGACCATTTTAAAAGCCTTACTAATGTTTTCGCATGGCGCTCTTGGGAATGTTCGCAGAAAGAGCACGCTCGATTGTACTTCAAAAGTTGTGAAATGTAAGGCTGCAGCTCCTGGAATACTTGTCATACAGCATTATGGATACTTTAGCTTCAGTCTTTATGCAAAGATCTGAATATGAAAGTGAGTGAGTGTGAGTTTGATTTTACGCCGCTTTTAGCAATATTCCAGCAAGAACACGGCGGGGGACACCAGAAATGGGCTTCACACATTGTACTCATGTCGGGAATCGAACCCGGGTCTTCGGCGTGACGATCGAACGCTTTAACCACTAGGCTACCCCATGGCCCTAAATATGAAAGAGATAAGGGAACTACCTGACACTATTTGAACGATATTAAATCATGGGTATACCTGAAGGTTAACTTTAACGTTTTGGGCAAATTTCCATGTTCCATCAGGGTAGATGAAAAACAAATACTGGATAGGTACCTTGACAGTTTCAAACAAGAACAACGAGCGCGCAGCGTATCAAGTTCGAGCCCATGATACTTATGATCCGTGCATAGACTTGTTTATAGACATACGATTGATCTTGTGAGCGACTTATAATTATGGTAACTCAGATCTTGAGCAGGGTCAGTCGTGACGTCACAACATTCGTTGCTTTCAGTCTGGTGGTACACGAGTGTCGATGCGACTAACGGGGTCGGGTGGTCAGGCTCGCTGTCTTGGTTGATGCATGTCATCGTATCACAATTGCGTGGATCGATGCTCATGATATCAATCACTGGATTGCCTGGTCCAGACTCGATTATTTACAGACCGCCCTCATATAGCTGGGATATTGCTGAGTGTGGCGTTTAACAACAAGCAAAAGATATTATTTATCTAAAAACATTTTATAAACTGCTTTTGACACATGTTACTTGTAATATTTGAATTTTCTTTTAGGCAGTATTACACAGTGAAAACGTTTAGTAACGAACAAACATCGACGAACATACTTCTTTGATATGCCACTTATGTTTGCTTTCGAAATATCGATTGAGGAAATAGAGTGCCGTCTGTTGGCGTATCTATATGTGTAATAATTATTGTTACTCACTTGTGAACCCATTAAATATATTTCTAGGCACGTGTATGTTTGGGTGCCAGAATTCGCGTCTTGTTCCTGCCGATGAGGTGTGCGATGGTTTTGATGACTGCGGGGACGGGAGTGATGAGTTGAACTGCGACGGTAGGTACCAATGGCTCCCATCAACCGATGCTTGTCGTAAGAGGCGTCTTTGTTATATGGGTTGTCAGGCTCGGTGACTTGCTGGGACGTTGCGCATAATGCCAACCTTGACTTAGCGTTGAGATCACCCTTAAACCGATGCGATTGAGACAACAACATTCACATCTGTGGTGGCACGTGGTCCCATGTACAGCGCACAGGTCAGAAATAAGGCGAAGTGAAGCAGCGTCGGTCGCGTAGAGTCCTTGGATGGGGTACCGGGTCATGGCTTGGCTCCTGATAGTTTCTAATGCTGATTCTGACTTTGAAGCACAGATAACACATGTGGCGTCTCCTTGGAGAAGTAACTTTGTTCGAATTGTGCCTCTGTTCACCCAGCAGTGAATGGGTACCCGGTAGGATGGGATGGCAATGTGGTTGTTGACCTTCGGGCGACTTGTGTTGTATACTCCATAGGGAGCTGAAAATGATTGTTGAATGTACACTGATCCATTGACCGGGGTAACGCTTAGAACATGCTTATAACTGGACGATTATTATTATTATTATTATTATTATTAGATCTCTTTTAAAAACACAGCCAATACCCATGTAGTGATGAAAGCTGAGGAACAATTGATTCGTCATCGTTCTCTGTCTGTATGTTTCTCAATTCCCACTGAATGCAATGTTTGTCACTATGAATTAACGGATTTTGTATCACATTTATATCCATGAAGGCGAATCTGGGCTGTCTCCAAGTCAACGGCGCACACACAAGGCCACATAATTACAGGGTTTTATCATTCACGTGTACTGTGTTCTATAATTCACACGTACAGCAATCTCATTAAAATCAGACCTCAGTTCTCGCTACCGCAAAACAAAGATCTGAGGACATCCCATTAGGGATCACGTCAGAAGGACCTTTCATCAGACCAATCAGAGCGTCGCTTACCAGATTATGAAAGTGACTGTCGGAATGTGATTTCTAATCATCTAACCTCGAAAACTTTAACAGGTGGTATTCCGAACGATAGTTACGGGTTTAACGACTGAATCCATACACTCTAGACCATCTATTAGCCATTCCAGAATGTTCTTTTGTTCAGGTTTCAAATTTATAATCGAGAATTTGTCAAAATATGTTTCGAAGCGTAGTCGCCAATTTGAAATTAGTGCCGTAAAGCACGAGAAAGCTGCCTTCTGATTGGTCATTTCATTGGTCGGTCAAAGTTCGCGCAAGGTCGTTCTGACGTGACCAGTGATGGGATGTCCTTAGATCTTTGTTTAGCGGTAGCGAGAATTAAGATCTGATTTTAAGCGAGATTGCACGTACAGCTTCTGAAATTCACGCGTACAGTGGTCTGCACTTCACACGTACAGTGGTCTGTAATTCACACTACAGTGGTCTGTAATTCACGCGTACAGTGTTCTAATTTTTGTCTGTTGTTCATGAACCATTAACATGGCAAATAATCTTTTTATCTTGAGCGAATGATTGGTATACATGCTAGATCTCTTATTTCCAAAGAGAAAGTGTGTTAAGTGCGTATTCTTTCTGTGCCAGTTGCAAGTACTGCAAAAGAAGCACCTCCCTCTACATCTACAGCAACTGCGACTCCGTCAACTGCTTCTAGTTCAGTGGACCAACTCTCTGGTAATAACATAACACCGACACTTGCTTTAGAGTTGGTTTTAGTGATTTGTGACATAATAATAACCTTAGTGTCATAATCCGTGACAAGGTTTTTGATTCACAAAACGTGTAAAAGTATGTAATAAGAAAGGAAACAAACTCCAAATAACTCAAAACACAGAGAGTACATCCACAATATCTACACTACTTGTCGGATAACAGTTTCAGGTGACTGGTTGGTTGATCAGGGGTCGGGCAACGTCGACATAGATTCATCCAAGTCACCGAACCTGATCACCGGATCCGGTAAGTCGGTCGGTCGCTCCCTCCCTCCCTCACTCACTCACTCACTCACTCACTCACTCACTCACTCCCTCACTCCCTCACTAACTCACTCACTCACTCACTCACTCACTCGCTCCCTTAAATTAGTTTGTTAGTTTGTTAACAATACATTACACAAGTAGGTAGTAAGCCATGTAATAGCTTCAGCTGCAAATACCGGGACTACATCCTCTTCATCTGCTCGTATAGTAACCTGCAATTCAAAGTCATCAACCAGTAACATGACCATTAACCTTGTATCTTAAACGAGTCACTTTAATACATCACATATCTCTTGTTTCCTTGGAACAGGGATGCTAATTGTGTATTCTGTCTTTTTGTCAGATTCAAGTACAGAAACTCCAACTGCATCTAGTACATCTACAGCAACTGCGACTCCATCAACTGCATCTAGTACATCTACAGCAACTGCGACTCCATCAACTGCATCTAGTACAGTGGACCAACCCTCTGGTAATAACATAGGTCAAAGATTGATATTTCAAAACTTATGTACGGTTGTTTTTCGTGAATAAGCTTTCGGGGGTGTTCTTGGTCTAGTCGCGGTGTTATAGATACTGGGCAGTATTTACCTCAGTTCACTCCCCAATAATAATGTGATAATCATAGAGTCAAAATCTGTGACAAGGTATTTGCTTCATCAAATGTACACACGTACACTGGTCTGTAATTCAAACGTACAGAGGTCTGAATTCAATCGTACAGTTTCTGTAATTCACATGTACAGTTTCTGTAATTCACATGTACAGTTTCTGTAATTCACACGTACAGTTTCTGTAATTCACACGAACAGTGGTCTGTAATTCACACGAACAGAGGTCTGTAATTCACACTACTATGGTCTGTAATTCACGCATTCAGTGGTCTAATTCACATGTACAGTTTCTGTAATTCACACGTACAGTTTCTGTTATTCACACGAACAGTGGTCTGTAATTCACACGAACAGAGGTCTGTAATTCACACTACTATGGTCTGTAATTCACGCATTCAGTGGCCTAATTCACACGTACAGTTTCTGTAATTCACAGTACAGTTTCTGTAATTCACACGTACACTGGTCTGTAATTCAAACGTACAGAGGTCTGAATTCAATCGTACAGTTTCTGTAATTCACATGTAGTTTCTGTAATTCACATGTACAGTTTCTGTAATTCACATGTACAGTTTCTGTAATTCACACGTACAGTTTCTGTAATTCACACGAACAGTGGTCTGTAATTCACACGAACAGAGGTCTGTAATTCACACTACTATGGTCTGTAATTCACGCATTCAGTGGTCTAATTCACATGTACAGTTTCTGTAATTCACACGTACAGTTTCTGTTATTCACACGAACAGTGGTCTGTAATTCACACGAACAGAGGTCTGTAATTCACACTACTATGGTCTGTAATTCACGCATTCAGTGGTCTAATTCACATGTACAGTTTCTGTAATTCACACGTACAGTTTCTGTAATTCACACGAACAGTGGTCTGTAATTCACACGAACAGAGGTCTGTAATTCACACTACTATGGTCTGTAATTCACGCATTCAGTGGCCTAATTCACACGTACAGTTTCTGTAATTCACAGTACAGTTTCTGTAATTCACACGTACACTGGTCTGTAATTCAAACGTACAGAGGTCTGAATTCAATCGTACAGTTTCTGTAATTCACATGTAGTTTCTGTAATTCACATGTACAGTTTCTGTAATTCACATGTACAGTTTCTGTTATTCACACGTACAGTTTCTGTAATTCACACGAACAGTGGTCTGTAATTCACACTACTATGGTCTGTAATTCACGCATTCAGTGGTCTAATTCACATGTACAGTTTCTGTTATTCACACGTACAGTTTCTGTAATTCACACGTACAGTGGTCTCTAATTCACAAACACACAGTTTCTGTATTTCACATTTGTCATTCCACTCTGATACATCTCTACCAGCCAAACACCGTCTTTGTGATGTCAGAAAACGATATGCAGTGTAATTAATGTCCAATTTGGTATCTATACCATGTATCTGTTTCCCACTTAAAGTCGATCTTACTTGTGGCTTGAAGTATGTGGTATGATCTCGGTGGAGAACAAAACATATCATAGAAATGTTTCCGGACAAACACAAAAGTCACCAATGGAGTGAGTCGTCTTGTACGCCAGCTTTAGAACGCCGACCGACATTAAGAAATGGGCTTCAAGTCACTATTAGTGAATGTTTAAAACCAAAACGTGTTGACTTGTTTCGTTTCAGTGATTGTAGAGGGACAGTGTAATCAGACGGATGGGACATATATCCATGCCAAAACAACGGTAGCAGTCCATTGTGATTTCAGAAGTAACACTTTTGCAAACCTCTCTGTCTCTTGCTCGAGAAAAGGAACTGAGATGTCTAAGTCTGACCGAATTTCCTATGAAACTGGACGTCAGCGCAGGAACCCTGCATTGTTCTCTGTCAAGTTCCAATTTACTCCTGTCTTGCGCCGTGATAGAGGTAAGAAACAGTGTGATGTTGAATTAAACAGCCTGTACATCTAAATTACGTATTAAAAATCTGATTGATTGTTTGAATTTTTCCTCAATCGCTCCATCTCGCCACTAACAATTCAACAGTTGCTCTTGTGGCATAAAATGTTTTCATGAATTGTTCACTCAAACCTCCACCTGCATTCTTTCGATATAGGTATTCATGTAGTTATTGTTTAATTTGTTTGTTATTTAACACCGGACTGAGCAATATTCCAGCTCCATTACGAAAGTCTGTGAATAATCGAGTCTAAACTAGTGATTGGCATTATGAGCATCGATCAATGAAATTTGGATGCGAGGGGTAGCCTAAACGTTCTAAACTTTAAGGATGATGTTTTTTCCCTTGTCATTGTTAAGAGGTTGGCAGCGGGGTTCAAAATGGAAAGAGAGAGCCTTGAAGATGATCTAAAATCAGGACGACCTTGAAGACATGATATGATTAATGATGATCGACGACTCACTATGCCTCTCATAGCTAATACAGTAGGCATCTCTCATGAGAGAGTTGAGAACATTCTTTTCAAGGAACAGGGTATGACAAAGATTTCAGCACGTTGTCGTCCAAGTATTCTGACTCCTGATTAGAAACGCCCCATCTTCATCATCCTTCGTGTAAATCTACGTCGTTTTGATACAGGCCCAGCTGCTTTTGTTGTTCGATTTGTAATTATGAGTCTTTGGTTCACCACTATCGGCCAGACAAGCAGGGAAAAACAAAGTTTGTTCCGTTAGCTGGCATAGTGATCCTACAAACCCTGATGGAGTACCTGCAGAAAAGTCAGACCATTAATGTCCAATGTAATGCTGATCAGCTTATGCAACTGCGTGAGAATACCAAGGCTAAACACCCTGACAAATTCAATCAAGTTGTGTAGTTCCCCAGAGGACAATGCACATGATTGTGGCTTTGAACTTATACATCATCCTCTGTAATCACCAAATTTGGCACCGTCAGATTTCTACCTCTTCCCAAGCTTTCAGATAGAACTGTCTAAAAGCATTATGCAAATGATGATGACACTATTTCTGCAGTGGAGAAGGTTTTTTTACCGCCACGAAGAAGCCTTCTACATCAATGGGATCCGGGCACTTCAGCATCATTTGCTGAAGTTTGTGGATCTCAGATGGGATTATGTGTTAATAAATAGTAACCAACCCCATCAACGCATTCTATCCTAGTTAGGCTCAGATCTTTTCAGGTACCCCAAGTAAGATGACATGCAATCAACCAATCACCGAGACTGATGACTGATCCATTCAGTCGCCTCTTACCATAAGAACCGCTTGATGGAGTTCTTTCTAGGAATTTCCACCGGTTTATAACTAAGTGTCATATTGACGTCTACATGGTCTAGTTGATGGAGCGTCTACCCCTAGAACGGAAGGTTGGAGTGTCGATCTTCGGCTGCGTCAGATCAACAGACGTTATAATATGATCCTTGTTACCCTTCCTGACGCTCATCAAGGGTATCGACATTAAGGGGATATAAACAAGTACTGGTCGGCTGGGACTCAGTATACTCTGTCTGAGTGCGGTATTCACGTCAAAATTTCGGCATGGTATCTCATGGGGGTTAAAATGGGCAATATAAATGCAATAATCTTGAACTCAACATTGCACCCCATTTGGCCTTACCTCGCAAACTAGTGTCATATAAGTTTGATGTTAAACATAAGACAAAGGGAGATAACCTGTCATCCAGATGGAACACGCTCGTTTATGGAAATGCCACTTACATGGTGCTGTTTAGAGCTGTTTGAAAGGTCATACATCGATATACTCAACAACATGTATCTCGACAAACAAACAGTTTGCTTTTAATTATTTTCAGGCAATTACTCCTGCAAGGCAACGACAGGGCAGTCTTCAAAGGCCATATCTGTATCTCTCCTGGTGTATAAAGTCCCGGCTGTGACGCTGTCACCGTCTACTTTGTCCCTGCAGGAAGGTGATCAGAGGAACTTTACCTGCCAGGTTAACAACGCACCTGCTGTGAAGACGGTCCCGGGGAGTCTGGTCTGGTGCCAGGCAGATGTAGTCATCACAGGTTAGTGTTTCATATGTGCATATGTTTTGCGTTAATTGGCATGTGAATAGCAGCTTATGAATATTGCATGGATAAGAACGTCCACGCCGTAGGAGTTGTTAGAGTCGAATAGAGAGGATACATATTCCTTAGATACAACATGTGACCCACGGTGTACCTATATCACTTTATACGAGACAATTATAATAATACACACTGATATGCTTTGATCTGCTTAAAACACACAATAGTATTTTGTGAAAGGAGGAGCCGTTCAATATAATTTGTTTTTCCCTGATCAATCATGGCCAGCGAACAATTTGTTTGGGAGGAAAACCTGAGAACAACATAGTTTCTTTACTGGAATAAATTAGTTTTTTGACAGCATCGAAACATCATTTTTCTTCATTAGTATGACCCAATAGTAAAACGTAACTGTGTACTAAATCTCGTGATTGGTTCTCAATGACAAATACTTTCGGGTGTGTCGAATCAAAACAGATAAAGCGAGGATAGCCGTGTACGACCCATGCGTGACGCATGGATAGTTGTACACTGGATTTGTGAATGTTGTACAGGTGCTCCTTTCAGAGCACTGACAGAAAACAATATTGTCTCTTAACAAAATCCCAAACTATATCCAGATTACAGTATACGATATTTGCACATATGTGCACTGTATTACTTGACTCTAAATACCAAAATTGTGGCAGGGGTAACAGATAACATGATTTCTTTGCTCTTAGACCAATCGAAGATCGTGAGAGTGAGGGATGGGATGGAGATTCTGATGATGAACTCGTCCGACAGAGCTGGAGTCTACAAGTGTGGTGTCACCAACTGTACAAAAACAGCAAAGCTTGTTATCACCAAACCTGAAGGTAATTTCTATTTCAGATGATCACGCTTGTAACAATTGCCTTATATGTTGTTTATTCATGTGTAACGTTTTATGTACTCTCAGCAAATGTTGTACTTTGCTTGTGTTGACCATAGGTTGCTTATGCAAAAATGGTGACCAAGCATTCAAATATGGTCAGTTTAATTAATTCATGGGTGGAAACTGCCTTTAGGTATTTATGTGTATTAACGTTGCGTTCGCTGACAGCCCCGATTAGTCTACTTGATAACATGACACTGTCGCTATACACACTGAAATACTGTTTAAAGCGTCGTATGATGCAACTCAGTATTTTACAAGTTATGTGAATTCTATTTTGCTTGGCTTCAGTGAAACCTTCACCTACATAACACCCAAACTAAAACACAGGTTACATGTGGTATATCTTCAGTCATGATTTTGTTGCACGGGTGGCCCAGTCGGTTAAGACGCCGCAATTCGCTGTGCAGAGTTGTGCCCCTTGGACACGCCAGAAACCTATGATTGTGGGTTCGAATCCCGATTCGCAACGATTATGTTTCTAGGTTTGTCAGCACCATACCCGTGCTCGTGGGTTTCACTGAAGGGGTAAACGTCTGAGACCTGCACCACTTCTGGCTTTCCTCCCACACCAAGCTGACACGCCGTGATATAACTGGAATACTGTTAAAAGCCGTGTTAAACCCAATTCACTCACTCACACAGGCAAGATGTTTTGTACCCGGTCAGAAGTGATGGTAATGTGACTGTGAACCCTCTGGCGCCTTATGAGGCAGCTTGGGTTGTATGCTCCCAAGGGAGCTGATAATGACATTTCAGTGCACACTGATCCAATGACCAGGATTATAATAGTGTAGCGTCATGGGCATTCCCTTGCTGAATGGAACAACGCAGTATCAATTGACATACTATTACCACGTACTCTCACACATCTGTACCAGCCGAAACTTGTTTGTTCATGTCAGAAAAATCTATGCAGTGTAATCAATGTCCAATTTCGTATCTATGACATGTATATGTTTCCTACTTAAAGTCGATCTTACTTTGGCTTGAAGTATGTGGTATGATCTCGGTGGAGAATAAGACATATCATAGAAATGTTGCCGGACACACACAAACGTCACTTGTTGAGTGAGTCGTCTTGTACGCCGCAATACCCCAGCTTTATAACGTCGGCGGACATTAAGAAATGGGCTTCAAGTCACTATTAGTGAATGTTTAAAACCAAGACGTGTTAACTTGTTTCGTTTCAGTGATTGTAGAGGGACAGTGTAATCAGACGGATGGGACGTATCTCCATGGCAAAACAACGGTAGCAGTCCATTGTGATTTCAGAAGTAACACTTTTGCAAACCTATCTGTCTCTTGCTTGAGAAAAGGAACTGAGATGTCAAAGTCTAACCGAATTTCCTATGAAACTGGACGTCAGCGCAGGAACCCTGGATTGTTCTATGCCCAGTTCCAATTTACTCCCGTCTTGCGCCGTGATAGAGGTAAGAAACAGTGTGATGTTGAATTAAAGAGCCTGTACATCTAAATAAGGTATTAGAAATCCGATTGATTGTTTGATTATTTCCTCAATAGCCCTTTTGGCATAAAATGTTTTCATGAATTGTTCACTCAAACCTCCACCTGCATTCTTTCGATATAGGTATTCATGTAGTTATTGTTTACTTTGTTTGTTGTTTTACACCGGACTGAGCAATATTCCAGCTCCATTACGGAAATCTGTGAATAATCGAGTCTAAACAGGTGATTGGCATTATGAGCATCGATCAATGAAATTTGGATGCGAGGGGTAGCCTAAACGTTCTAAACTTTAAGGATGATGTTTCTTCCCTTGTCATTGTTAAGAGGTTGGCAGCGGGGTTCAAAATGGAAAGAGAGAGCCTTGAAGATGATCTAAAATCAGGACGACCTTGAAGACATGATATGATTAATGATGATCGACGACTCACTATGCCTCTCATAGCTAATACAGTAGGCATCTCTCATGAGAAAGTTGAGAACATTGTTTTCAAGGAACAGGGTATGACAAAGATTTCAGCACGTTGTCGTCCAAGTCTTCTGACTCCTGATTAGAAACGCCCCATCTTCATCATCCCTCGTGTAAATCTACGTCGTTTTGATACAGGCCCAGCTGCTTTTGTTGTTCGATTTGTAATTATGAGCCTTTGGTTCACCACTATCGGCCAGACAGTCAACAGTCAACAACAATCAAAGCAGGGAAAAACAAAGTTTGTTCCGTTAGCTGGCATAGTGATCCTACAAACCCTGATGGAGTACCTGCAGAAAAGTCAGACCATTAATGTCCAATGTAATGCTGATCAGCTTATGCAACTGCGTGAGAATACCAAGGCTAAACACCCTGACAAATTCAATCAAGTTGTGTAGTTCCCCAGAGGACAATGCACATGATTGTGGCTTTGAACTTCATCATCCTCTGTAATCACCAAATTTGGCACCGTCAGATTTCTACCTCTTCCCAGCTATCAGATAGAACTGTCTAAAAGCATTATGCAAATGATGATGACACTATTTCTGCAGTGGAGAAGGTTTTTTTACCGCCACGAAGAAGCCTTCTACATCAATGGGATCCGGGCACTTCAGCATCATTTGCTGAAGTTTGTGGATCTCAGATGGGATTATGTGTTAATAAATAGTAACCAACCCCATCAACGCATTCTATCCTAGTTAGGCTCAGATCTTTTCAGGTACCCCAAGTAAGATGACATGCAATCAACCAATCACCGAGACTGATGACTGATCCATTCAGTCGCTTCTTACCATAAGAACCGCTTGATGGAGTTCTTTCTAGGAATTTCCACCGGTTTATAACTAAGTGTCATATTGACGTCTACATGGTCTAGTTGATGGAGCGTCTACCCCTAGAACGGAAGGTTGGAGTGTCGATCTTCGGCTGCGTCAGATCAACAGACGTTATAATATGATCCTTGTTACCCTTCCTGACGCTCATCAAGGGTATCGACATTAAGGGGATATAAACAAGTACTGGTCGGATGGGACTCAGTATACTCTGTCTGAGTGCGGTATTCACGTCAAAATTTCGGCATGGTATCTCATGGGGGTTAAAATGGGCAATATAAATGCAATAATCTTGAACTCAACATTGCACCCCATTTGGCCTTACCTCGCAAACTAGTGTCATATAAGTTTGATGTTAAACATAAGACAAAGGGAGATAACCTGTCATCCAGATGGAACACGCTCGTTTATGGAAATGCCACTTACATGGTGCTGTTTAGAGCTGTTTGAAAGGTCATACATCGATATACTCAACAACATGTATCTCGACAAACAAACAGTTTGCTTTTAATTATTTTCAGGCAATTACTCCTGCAAGGCAACGACAGGGCAGTCTTCAAAGGCCATATCTGTATCTCTCCTGGTGTATAAAGTCCCGGCTGTGACGCTGTCACCGTCTACTTTGTCCCTGCAGGAAGGTGATCAGAGGAACTTTACCTGCCAGGTTAACAACGCACCTGCTGTGAAGACGGTCCCGGGGAGTCTGGTCTGGTGCCAGGCAGATGTAGTCATCACAGGTTAGTGTTTCATATGTGCATATGTTTTGCGTTAATTGGCATGTGAATAGCAGCTTATGAATATTGCATGGATAAGAACGTCCACGCCGTAGGAGTTGTTAGAGTCGAATAGAGAGGGTACATATTCCTTAGATACAACATGTGACCCACGGTGTACCTATATCACTTTATACGAGACAATTATAATAATACACACTGATATGCTTTGATCTGCTTAAAACACACGATAGTATTTTGTGAAAGGAGGAGCCGTTCAATATAATTTGTTTTTCCCTGATCAATCATGGCCAGCGAACAATTTGTTTGGGAGGAAAACCTGAGAACAACATAGTTTCTTTACTGGAATAAATTAGTTTTTTGACAACATCGAAACATCATTTTTCTTCATTAGTATGACCCAGTAGTAAAACGTAACTGTGTACTAAATCTCGTGATTGGTTCTCAATGACAAATACTTTCGGGTGTGTCGAATCAAAACAGATAAAGCGAGGATAGCCGTGTACGACCCATGCGTGACGCATGGATAGTTGTACACTGGATTTGTGAATGTGGTACAGGTGCTCCTTTCAGAGCACTGACAGAAAACAATATTGTCTCTTAACAAAATCCCAAACTATATCCAGATTACAGTATACGATATTTGCACATATGTGCACTGTATTACTTGACTCTAAATACCAAAATTGTGGCGGGGGTAACAGATAACGTGATTTCTTTGCTCTTAGACCAATCGAAGATCGTGAGAGTGAGGGATGGGATGGAGATTCTGATGATGAACTCGTCCGACAGAGCTGGAGTCTACAAGTGTGGTGTCATCAACTGTACAAAAACAGCAAAGCTTGTTATCACCAAACCTGAAGGTAATTTCTATTTCAGATGATCACGCTTGTAACAATTGCCTTATATGTTGTTTATTCATGTGTAACGTTTTATGTACTCTCGGCAAATGTTGTACTTTGCTTGTGTTGACCATAGGTTGCTTTTGCAAAAATGGTGACCAAGCATTCAAATATGGTCAGTTTAATTAATTCATGGGTGGAAACTGCCTTTAGGTATTTATGTGTATTACCGTTGCGTTCGCTGACAGCCCCGATTAGTCTACTTGATAACATGACACTGTCGCTGTACACACTGAAATACTGTTTAAAGCGTCGTATGATGCAACTCACTAATTTACAAGTTATGTGAATTCTATTTTTTGCTTGGCTTCAGTGAAACCTTCACCTACATAACACCTTAACTAAAACACAGGTTACATGTGGTATATCTTCAGTCATGATTTTGTTGCACGGGTGGCCCAGTCGGTTAAGACGCCGCAATTCGCTGTGCAGAGTTGTGCCCCTTGGACACGCCATAAACCTATGATTGTGGGTTCGAATCCCGATTCGCAACGATTATGTTTCTAGGTTTGTCAGCATCAATACCCGTGCTCGTGGGTTTCACTGAAGGGGTAAACGTCTGAGACCAGCATCACTTCTGGCTTTCCTCCCACACCAAGCTGACACGCCGTGATATAACTAGAATACTGTTAAAAGCCGTGTTAAACTCAATTCACTCACTCACACAGGCAAGATGTTTTGTACCCGGTCAGAAGTGATGGTAATGTGACTGTGAACCTTCTGGCGCCTTATGAGGCAGCTTGGGTTGTATGCTCCCAAGGGAGCTGATAATGACATTTCAGTGCACACTGATCCAATGACCAGGATTATAATAGTGTAGCGTCATGGGCATTCCCTTGCTGAATGGAATAACGCAGTATCAATGGACATACTATTACCACGCACTCTCACACATCTGTACCAGCCGAAACTTGTTTATTCCTGTCAGAAAAATCTATGCAGTGTAATCAATGTCCAATTTCGTATCTATGACATGTATATGTTTCCTACTTAAAGTCGATCTTACTTTGGCTTGAAGTATGTGGTATGATCTCGGTGGAGAATAAGACATATCATAGAAATGTTGCCGGACACACACAAACGTCACTTGTTGAGTGAGTCGTCTTGTACGCCGCAATACCCCAGCTTTATAACGTCGGCGGACATTAAGAAATGGGCTTCAAGTCACTATTAGTGAATGTTTAAAACCAAGACGTGTTAACTTGTTTCGTTTCAGTGATTGTAGAGGGACAGTGTAATCAGACGGATGGGACGTATATCCATGGCAAAACAACGGTAGCAGTCCATTGTGATTTCAGAAGTAACACTTTTGCAAACCTATCTGTCTCTTGCTTGAGAAAAGGAACTGAGATGTCAAAGTCTGACCGAATTTCCTATGAAACTGGACGTCAGCGCAGGAACCCTGGATTGTTCTATGCCCAGTTCCAATTTACTCCTGTCTTGCGCCGTGATAGAGGTAAGAAACAGTGTGATGTTGAATTAAAGAGCCTGTACATCTAAATAAGGTATTAGAAATCCGATTGATTGTTTGATTACTTCCTCAATAGCCCTTTTGGCATAAAATGTTTTCATGAATTGTTCACTCAAACCTCCACCTGCATTCTTTCGATATAGGTATTCATGTAGTTAGTGTTTACTTTGTTTGTTGTTTAACACCGGACTGAGCAATATTCCAGCTCCATTACGGAAATCTGTGAATAATCGAGTCTAAACTAGTGATTGGCATTATGAGCATCGATCAATGAAATTTGGATGCGAGGGGTAGCCTAAACGTTCTAAACTTTAAGGATGATGTTTCTTCCCTTGTCATTGTTAAGAGGTTGGCAGCGGGGTTCAAAATGGAAAGAGAGAGCCTTGAAGATGATCTAAAATCAGGACGACCTTGAAGACATGATATGATTAATGATGATCGACGACTCACTATGCCTCTCATAGCTAATACAGTAGGCATCTCTCATGAGAGAGTTGAGAACATTCTTTTCAAGGAACAGGGTATGACAAAGATTTCAGCACGTTGTCGTCCAAGTCTTCTGACTCCTGATTAGAAACGCCCCATCTTCATCATCAAACAAACATTTTGCTTTTAATTATTTTCAGGCAATTACTCCTGCAAGGCAACGGCAGGGCAGTCTTCTAAGGCCATAGCTGTATCTCTCCTGGTGTATGAAGTCCCGACTGTGACGCTGTCACCGTCTACTTTGTCCCTACAGGAAGGTGATCAGGGGAACTTTACCTGCCAGGTTAACAACGCACCTGCTGTGAAGACGGTCCCGGGGAGTCTGGTCTGGTGCCAGGCAGATCAAGTTGTCACAGGTTAGTGTTTCATATGTGCATATGTTTTGCGTTAATTGGCATGTGAATAGCAGCTTATGAATATTGCATGGATAAGAACGTCCACGTCGTAGGAGTTGTTAGAGTCGAATAGAGAGGGTACATATTCCTTAGATACAACATGTGACCCACGGTGTACCTATATCCACTTTATACGAGACAATTATAATAATACACACTGATATGCTTTGATCTGCTTAAAACACACAATAGTATTTTGTGAAAGGAGGAGCCGTTCAATATAATTTGTTTTCCCTGATCAATCATAGCCAGCGAACAATTTTTTTTGGGAGGAAAACCTGAGAACAACATAGTTTCTTTACTGGAATAAATTATTTTTTTGACAACATCGAAACATCATTTTTCTTGAGTAGTATGACCCAGTAGTAAAACGTAACTGTGAACTAAATCTCGTGATTGGTTCTCAATGACAAATACTTTCGGGTGTGTCGAATCAAAACAAATAAAGCGAGGATAGCCGTGTACGACCCATGCGTGACGCATAGATAGTTGTACACTGGATTTGTGAATGTGGTACAGGTGCTCCTTTCAGAGAAAAACGTGCCATCTTGACGCACTGACAGAAAACAATATTGTCTCTTAACAAAATCCCAAACTACATCCAGATTACAGTATACGATATTTGAACATATGTGCACTGTATTACTTAATTCTAAATGCCACAATTGTGGCGGTGTAACAGATAACGTGATTATTTTTTTCTTAGACCAATCGAAGATCGTGAGAGTGAGGGATGGGATGGACATTCAGATGATGAACTCGTTCGACAGAGCTGGAGTCTACATGTGTGGTGTCATCAACTGTACAGAAACAGCAACGCTTGTTATCACCAAACCTGAAGGTAATTTCTATTTCAGTTGATCACGCTTGTAACAATTGCCTTATATATAAATGTGTGCCTGTGTGTACCTTTGCTGACTGTGTTTTTCTATTGTATTGACCACAAGTAGCTTTTTGCTGACCAGACATTCATGCATGGGCTATTAAATGAATGGGTTAAAACTGCAAGACCTAATATACTATGCATTTAGTCATTTATATGTATTTTATGCTGCATCTTCCCACAGCCCCGATTAGTTCCTTGGTATTTAGCATAACACAGCCGCGATACACACTGAAATACTGTTCAAAGCGCCGTGTGATCCAACTCCAATAATAGAATAGTATGTTCTGGGGCTTCGATGAACCATATGATCTACTCTGAAACACAGGCTACACGTTTGTATCTCCTTAGGCAAGAGGTTTTGATGTGACTGTGAACTCTTTCTGGCGCCTTATACGGCAGCTTGGGATGTGTACCCTCTGGGATCTGATTATGGCATTTCAGAGCACACTGATCCAATGATTAGAGTGATTATAAGGTTGGGCCGTGAGCATTCATTGCTGAATGTTATAAAGCAGTATGAATGGACATATAATCATTAAATATTATGTTTAAAGATATGACTGCTGATGATGAGATGGTCTGTTCTCACATCTTCAATGTATTCAGTTTGTTCTCTGGTAACAATTTCTTGCCGGTGCGTTACATTTAATGTAACTACTTTCAGACAAAGCTTGTACAGAAACCACCGACACCAGAGGAACAGTGTGGCCCCAGACTGTCAGTAATACGACGATGGTGCTGCCGTGTCCTGGGGGATTTCTAGGTGCGTTTGTTCGTGTGCACTGTTTATTGCAATTGTCAGAGTCAATTGGTGAACTTTCAATTAAAAAGATCCCCTCGGACCGCCACACAACCAGTTGATGTGCTGTATATATATACAGGAAGACTCATAAGAAAAAATATCATTTTCTAATTGTTAACTCATTGACAGTCTTTAAAAACCCTTAAGACCCGAGGACCGCCCCAGTATAATTTGATATGCTGCCTGTCATCGTATCCGAAATGGCGTAGGAACCTGGACACCCTTGGTTTGTCTGGTCCGAAGTTTTACGGTTCCAATATTGCTGAATATATTTTCATCCTGTGTACAAACTTGTTTCTTATCGTTATCATATATGCACTATGAATAGAACAACTTCATTTACAAAGCTATAATATTTTGAAGGTAAAGTTCAACGTGTCTGTGACGTCACTGGTGAGTGGGGAGAACCAAACTACATAAACTGCGTGAGAGAAGAAATAGCGCAGATAGAGGAAGAGGTTGGTAAACATTGCGTGGGTGCCAAGCAGCGTATGTTTCTGATAATACAGAACATGTGTCAACTTCTTAGACAAACAGTAACAGACAAGCCATGGACAACATGTCACCAAGCACGATACGTTTCTGGTGTCCAATTCTTTCACCAATTGCAAGAGGGGCACGGGAGGCCCAGACGTCTAAGGCGCCGCAATTCGCTGTGCAGAGTTGCGTCCTTTGGGCACGCCCGAAATCTATGATTGTGATTCGAATCCCGGTTCGCCCCGATGTTCCTAGGTTTGTCAACACCATACCCGTGCTCGTGGGTTTCATCGAAGTGGTAAACGTCTGAGACCTGCATCACTTCGGGCTTTCCTCCCACATTAAGCTGACACGCCGTGATACAACTGGAATACTGTTAACAGCGGCGTTAAACATAACTCACTCTTTCTTCCAGATGTTGAGTGTTGAGTTATTTCATCCTCAGGTAGCTTCAATCACTGATAGAGGAAGGGTTAGTGTAGCAGCGAACGTTAATCTGATAAAACACCTTATACGTTCACTTCTTTGATTTTCAACGAAATCAAACACTGTTATTTCTGTTATATTACTTCAATTACCAATTTGTATAACGTTTCATTCAGGTGGCTGCAATCACTGAGGGAACTGTGTCCAGTGAGGCTGTCAAGAATGTGCTTGAGAACCTACAGAAGGCCACCGAGAACAACGACTCTTCCGCAGGAGATCTGGACAAATCAATTGACATCGTTGACAACATCGTTGCCGCAGTGAGCGGGTCTGCTTCCTCTGTTGCGGTAGACACAGCGTCAGTTAAGGTGGTTTGACAATTTCCAAAGTTGTTGCTGCAATGAACTTGATTTCTTTGTAACCTAGAGATACGTTGTCAGTGTTTTACAGGTGTTAGTCTGTAATGTTTCGATATGTAATTCGATTACATAAGCCCGTTTCCGTTTTTATGTTTGACACATGAGACGTCACATTTTACGTTCACAAGATAGTGACTTTTATTTAACGCTGCATTGAACACTCTTTCGGTCCTATCAAGGCCAGGAATCTGAAGTTATGATTAAATCAAGGAATTTTGTTTTAATAATTTCTTTTTTACTATCAGCCACTCCTAATCTTTATGTGCTTTTTTTACCACCAATAACATAAGTACAAGATATAATACAATCTGATAAAAAACGGAGCCGAGCAGCAACCATCGTGTTGTATTTCATTGAAATATTCAATCAACAATATTTCGGTCATACGATTAAACGGAATCACCACCTCCTATATGTTTTTTTGCATGTAAATTTGCGCGTTACTTGTAAGTAATTTAAATTATGATTTACTTATTCAGAGCTGATAGCTTTGTGACGCCTTTACGTCATGGGCGAAGACAGATAGGTGTACAATTAATATTATCCTCACAAAAAATAAACATTCTCTATTTTGAGGATAACGTATGGCAGATCGTAAGTGGATTTGTGACCAAAACAGCGTCTAGCTTCCTCGCATAACGCTGGGGACAAGATACACAAGGACCACTAAAGCCTGAATAATCAGATGTCGCCCATACAGGATGACAACCCACACGTTCCTTCCTGAGTATACAGCCTTTAACCTCACGTTACCGAAACTCGTCCGTCATTCGTAAACTGCTAGATTGTTTTACATTGTATCTCAAACGTCATGTGCATGAAGCCGAAATTAGTGAATTAATAATAATTCTGGCCTGATTTGAAGGCAAGCACAATGACCTTCTGAATAAGATTCGATCATTGTTCATCAGTTTATTCATCGATGTTTTATGTACGTTCTGTTGTGTTCAACATCCGTTCGTCTGTCGTCTACATTTCGGGCTGTGTCCTTTGAAGTAGCATTGTCTGTGAAGCTGGAATATTTCCTATTGCTTCCCCTGGTCATGCCAGGATCCTATGATTACGGTCTGCCAGCTTCACACTGTGCTCGTAGTATGCAACCATGTGGTAAACGTTTAAGGCATGCATCACTTTTCTCTCACAAACATTGGGAATGATTAAACTGAAAAATAACTATTCAAAGCGCCATTAACCCAAGTGAATGTACCTATCACTTTCTATTTTAAAAACCTGTCGGAACCTTTCCAACTGACCATATGGGTAAATGATACCTTTAATTGTACATGCTTTCTAAAAATATTAGATAATTATCTTTTTGTATGATAACTTGTTTTTATAAGATTCTACTTTCAACTTTACTGAAGGTAACGTTTGCTTATGCAATGACCTACGTCGTCTGTAAATACTGTCTTGACTGCCACTGAACGGATGAAGCTGAAACCTTCTTTGTTGTTCTCGCGTACGACTTGTATTCATAGTCAGGTAACTAATGACGTGATACTTATACCAATAGTCAGCGAAAGTGACAGATTTGATGGCAACTTATTTGATGGGTACTTATCAGTCCTCGCTGTATTCCGCGGCCAAAAAAATCAAACTTCTGTGGTCAATTTGTGTAAGTTTTGATCAGTCTGCACACTATTCTGCAACTTTTTAAGCTTAGTTTTCCAGAATGTCGCAGTGGTGCACCTGTTCGCACCTGGCGATCATTAGTGTTAAAATACTGACATGTACTTTCATTAAGCAATAATACAAAAGTCATCTTCACTTAAAAACGAAATCAGGATACTGATTTCATTTAACCATTTCTCATAACGTAAACTGTTTAAAAGATTGTTTTTAATGTCTTTTTCTATTTCACATATAATGCAAACGCCTGAAAAGAATATTTAGAATTATTTATTCATTAAAATGCACAGTTCAAATAATGACTCTTCGTTTCACCCCTTGCACGTTTAAAACCAGCTTTTGACTCGGATGTTACAATTCTGCAGTGTAAAAAAAGATAGACGAAAATATTTGCACGATTTATGCACAAAAAGTGAATCGTGAAACACAGGGGAACTGTGCCAACAGTCACAGATTATCACATATTTGATGGCTACTTACAGCTTTAGTCACAGATAATCACATATTTGATGGCTACTTACAGCTTTAGTCACAGATAATCACATATTTGATGGCTACTTTCAGCTACAGTCACAGATAATCACATATTTAATGGCTACTCACAGCTACAGTCACAGATAATCACATATTTGATGGCTGCTCACAGCTACAGTCACAGACAATCACATATTTGATGGCTACTAACAGCTATAGTCACAGATAATCACATATTTGATGGCTACTTACAGCCATAGTCACAGATAATCACATATGTAGTGGCTACTCACAGCTATTATATAGTCACAGATGATCACACCTCTAGATCTGGTGGCTACTTACAGCTATAGTCACAGGTTACCACTGACATCAATAATGACAGGTAACCAGTGACTTGATGAATTCTTTCATCAATAGACAATGGTAACTACAAACTTGATGCAGACATCTAGCAATAGTCACATGTAACCATCGACTTGCAGAAGATCTATACCAATAGTCATCTGATTTGGTATAAAGTTATTTATATTTTGTTTTCAGTCCTTTGTCAATGTAATCGACAACATTTTATCTGTCGACACAAGTAAACAGGATTGGCAACAGGTTCAGAAGAAGGCAAGTACAACTTGTGTTCTTATCACAGGTTCATTTTTCATCTTTCTTCCTCTATGGTGTTAGGTGTGGGATGTTTGACCCCTTATTGTTTCGAATTGGTCCCCAGCAACCTACGCTGGTCGTGCGAGGCGACTTATTGGGTGGGGTGGTCAGACTCGATGACTGTGTAGACGGTGTGTCATCGTACCCCGACGGTTTGACTCGTTCATTACTGGATTTTCTTACTCGAATATTTACAAGCCACCTTCGCAGGATTTTGGCTGAGTATGGCGTTAAACAACAAACAAAACAAACAAAACATGTTCGTGTTTAACTATACAAACCTTTCAATTATAGGTGAGTATTCACGGTCTTTACTGAGTGATATTTAAGGGTTGAAGACGTAAGGTAACACTTGATCTAAAGACGTCTCAATTTAATTTCCTGCCTGCAAAGGTCATGTGGGTATTGTTCATACCGCCCTTGCCATGAAACTGCTAATCGTCTTTTCAAATGCACACATCTACCGGTGCTTCTAATTTTATGGCAAAATTTATGGGGACGGATATCGGCTGTGTACCTTTGATACTTTGGTTGTATGTTTATAATCACTTCGCGAAAGGACAAATTTGTCTAAAAACACCGTGACTCTGGAAATAGCGCGGTATTGTAAATTTGATTTGACATTCCACACTCCACCATTCACACTTAATTTGGAGTTGTGTGTCAGTTTTTAGCTATACAGTCGAACTCGTGGGGACCTGGAAAAAAGTTCAAGGTACCCGGGGTTCAATATAACCAACAAAGTGAATTTTCGAAAACCTAACATAATTTTAAGAGAGATTATTACATGTAATCTAGTAATGTTTTGTTTATATTGTACATTTCAACAGCGATAGCCATATTGTAACAAATAATATAATACATGTATCATGTAATATTGTTTTAATTAAGTTATTCATCTATGCCAATAACTTCTGGTGATCTTATGAGTCATAGCTCGAATAATAGATTCACTATCATAATCTTAATCCATTTGACTCATTGCTCTATTTGCCCATGTCACCGGCAATCAAGTGAAAACACTTCAGTAACTTGTTGCCGATGTGTATAAAATAGTCAGCTTGCACCTTTTGAGGTAAGGTGTGCTTTTTAATAAGGCTAGTTTTGATTGTGGGTGTGGACGTTATGTTTTATTTGGAACAGTTCGAGTTATTAGGGGAATGTTATGCTTAATTTGGATACTTTGGACTCCAAAATGAGTTCGAGACAACAGGGACTTCGACACACTCAGTTCGACAGATCCGAGTAAAAATGATGCTAAATATAGAGAGAATTCGAAGGGACTGGAAGATAAGTGCGGTACAACAGGGACTTCGACACACTCAGTTCGACAGATCCGAGTAAAAATGATGCTAAATATAGAGAGAATTCGAAGGGACTGGAAGATAAGTGCGGTAGAACAGGGACTTCGACACACTCAGTTCGACAGATCCGAGTAAAAATGATGCTAAATATAGAGAGAATTCGAAGGGACTGGAAGATAAGTGCGGTAGAACAGGGAATTCGACACATCGAAGTTCGAACTGCATATCAATCTAACAGTTTATTGGTTCGTTGTTTAACGCCGCACTCAGCAATATTCCAGATAAATGTCTGTAAATAATCGAGTCTGGACCAGACAATCCAGTGATTGAGATCATGAACATCGATCCATGCAATTGGGATACAATGACATGCATCAACCATGTCAGCGAGCCTGACCATCCGATCCTGTTAGTCGCCTCGTACGACAAGCATATAGTCGTCTTTTACGGCAAGCATGCGTTGCTGAAGACCTATTCTACTCATGTTACGAGAGAATGTTAAAAAGACAACACCCTGACCGTGGTTTGTGTGTCAGTTTTATGTTACATATCAATCAGACCGTTGAGCATATGTAGCGGTTACTATTACTGTACTTTCAGATTATAATATTCCTGTATGTTCTTGTTGTTTTCAAGAATTCAACAAAAGCGGCTTCATTGGCCAGATCGGTAACCGCCTTCGGTTTAGCTGCTGCTGAATCACAGACAGAAAACGAACCTTTAAAGCTCAATAGTTCAACAATGGGTAAGCACTTGTCAACTCTAATCTATAGGAAGACGAATATGTTTTGGACATCGACGCTACCACTGATGGTTGTTTTATGTGAAAAGAATTACTTTAGCTAACTGGCCTAGCGTAAGCGAAGTTGGTCCAGACGCAGTGATTAATATCCTGAGTTTAAGTAGGCAATCATTTGACCCATCATGAACCCATGGACCAATCAGATTCCAGCTCTCGTGTCACTCGATAGTCCAGCCAAAATGTAACTCCATAATTTCCAACCTAGTTCGGCAAGGGTGGAAACTGGCCTTAGTCAGTTAACTCTCTTGGATCGGGAAGATGCATCAACCTTGGAATAGAAGCTAGTGTAATCCTGCTCAAACGAGCTCCTGGTTGAGTTTTATCCAGTACACATAACTTTCAGAACATTATGGCTCTAGTTCTCACAGATACATATATATTCCCGGGTTATGTTCGTAACGCTTCAGATACATTACTTTAAGGGTTTGGACCCTATTATGATTTGTATTTGAGAACAAATGTTTCAGTGATGGAAATTGCAAAGGTTACAGGACGTGACATTGCCTTTCCCTCTCAGGGCATGGAGGAAGTGAAGAGCTCTTTAAGGCTTTCAAAGGAAAACTTCAATAACACGGGTAAGACATCCGAGCCAATGGGCACTGCTGAATGTATTGCGGTTTTACCATAGTCGATGCTGATTTATCGCAATTGAATGTTTTTAACTGTTTTATTAATATTTTCCTCCCGGGTTTTACAAAATCTGTCCATTGGGTGTTGTGAAAACAAATGTGTCGTTGGTCATAATTTTGTTTGACTCACCCTTTCAAAGAGAAGGATTGGATGCCTTGCAGTCGTAACAATTCAAAACTGCAAACAGATAAATCAGTATTTTGTCTCACATCCATAAAATCGATTGCTATTATGTAACTATCCATTTTGGCTTGCAGCAAAAATAACGTATGTTGCTGCGTCCTACAAAACTATGGCTGAATTCCTTTTGACTAATACATCCGGGTAAGTATCAATCAACTTTATTCCTTCAGTTTTGTAGACCATAGAGACTCTGCGTGACAGTTTGTCATCGATAGGTTTTTGATGGTGTATTCATTAGAGGGCGTCATTTATACATTAAACTTGTGTCTAGTAGCATATGTATAATATGCTATTGCTATTAATTAGGCTCTAATATCATCATATGTTTTAAACATCAAAATAAAATGATATTCGCCTTTAAAATAATACGAATTCTATCTTCTCTTTTTTTTTCTTTAGTTTAACTTCCTGATTCAATTCTTAGGGTACAATGTGTGAAGCCCATTTCTGGTGTCCCCCGCCGTGATATTGCTGGAATATTGCTAAAAGCGGCGTAAAACCATATACACTCACTCACTCAATTCTTAGGCGATGGGAACTTGAACATAATATTTTCTCTAACTTTATATATTTTCTCTAAGTTTAGTTTGTGTTATCGAAGTAACAAAATTTAGGATTTTTACAAACCTTGAGTCAGGCATATATAAAATTTTACACCAATATTTTAACACGAGTTTTCAGGCATACACATATAGTGGGCATTTGTCCAAGATTTACCGAGTGGGCGTGGTTTAGGATGGAGGCGGGGTATTTTGGATCGGTGTATTGTGATAATGGAATGTTTGAATGATAATAATGTATTATGATGTATCAACGACCTACAGCATCTCTGGAATATCATGAAAATGCAAATGTTGATGTTGTATCTGTGTTGTGTAACGTCCCAATATTTTTTTATACGCATTCATGAAGCGAAATGTAGATCATTTTAAAACAGGTAATTCAAGTCAAACATCTTAGATACAATTGTATGTCACATACACTTTTACATATCAGAAACAAATGAATTTGTACATAATATACCTAAACATTGTTCACCTGGTAGGACACAGATAGAGTGTCAGGTCTTCTGAGGTCCAGCAAGTCACTGAGCAGATTACAGGTCCAATTATATGTAGTCACCTGGACGTGAAACCTGTATGTGGGTTTCCATGGTTTATCGCAAACGGATTGCACTTATCTGAGGGACTTGTTACACACACGTGACAAATAGGTTAGATAAACGGGATAGACGCGTTACACACACGTAACAGGCAGATCCCTTACACATCATAGGCGGATTACACACATAGACCCCTTTACACGTAACAGGCAGATCACTTACACATCATAGGCGGATTACACACATACACTCCTTTACACGTAACAGGCAGACCACTTACACATCATAGGCGGATTACACACATAGACCCCTTTACACGTAACAGGCAGATCACTTACACATCATAGGCGGATGACACACATAGACCCCTTTACACGTAACAGGCAGATCACTTACACATCATAGGCGGATTACACACATACACTCCTTTACACGTAACAGGCAGACCACTTACACATCATAGGCGGATTACACACATAGACCCCTTTACACGTAACAGGTGGATTACTTACACATCATAGGCGGATTACACACATAGACCCCTTTACACGTAACAGGCAGATCACTTACACATTATAGGCGGATTACACAGTGACCCACATAGACTCCTTTACATTTAACAGGCAGATCACTTACACATCATAGGCGGATTACACACATAGACCCCTTTACACGTAACAGGCAGATCACTTACACATTATAGGCGGATTACACAGTGACCCACATAGACTCCTTTACATTTAACAGGCAGATCACTTACACATCATAGGCGGATTACACACATAGCCTCCTTTACACGTAACAGGCGGGTTTCTCACTAGGAGCAATCTTTCTTTCGGTGAATTAATGAATACAACCTTTGGCTATATATCCGAATGGTCTAAGACTTCCTTAAACATTTCCTTTACTATTATGTACATCGTTAATCTCCTTAGCGTGTGCATATAAGTTGGATTTAACGATTAAAACGAATACGTTTTATATTTCGCACGTTTAGAGAAGAAACAAGCACTAAAGAAGTCAATTCTCAGATCCTTTCACTTGCTGTGAACATTGGAGGAAAGAAACTTTCAAACCTGAAGATGAAAATATACCTTGACTTTCATCATTTAAAGGTAAAGAATTCATTCACATATTTGGCAATTTATTATATCTATGCTATTAATACGGGATTGAAAACGTATGACCGATACTTAAGAAAATATCCTTTAGAACATTTCCTCTTGTATTCTCGTAAATCGTGAGTTCCAACTTATGTCAAATAATATCTTCTACATTTAATACTATTTTCAGGGAAACTATTCAGAGTCAGAATGTGGGTACTGGGATTTCGATAAAAGGTAAATCTTTTCAGCGTCCTCCGTCATTGAATTCATGTACGTTGAATGCCATCTGCCGAGTCCATGGAAACCTCGATTCGTCACCGAACATAGTCTGATTCCAGAGAATGCCATGCCCACCTCATTCTTTAACGTTCGTACCCCTGAAGATCCGGGGTAGAATGGGTCATGAGCAACCCATGCTTGCCGTAATAGGTGACTATGCTTGTCGTACAAGGCGACTAACCGGATTGGGTGGTCAGGCTCGCTGACTTGGTTGATGTATGTCATCGTATCCCAATTGCGTGGATCGATGCTCATGATGTCAATCACTGGACTGTCTGGTTCAGACTCGATTATTAACAGACCGCCGTCATATAGCTGGAATATTGCTGAGTGCGGCGGAATTCTACCCCGGAATCTTCACGGGTCGATCTTTACAGGAACTATTCCTTATGACGATTCGTACTAATCCATGCTTGTTCAAAATGTATTATGTTTGATTAACGGTAGACAAATATCGACGAAAATCAATGGCAGTTGTTGGAACAGAAACACATGACCATTGTCAATCAAACTCCCTGCAAGTCCACGGAGTTTGCGCCCCAAGTTGCTCTATTTGATGTTTCCTACGTATGATGTTTCAGTCGATGGCTGACAGACGGCTGCACGGGCAAAGACGTGAACAGTTCCTACACAAGCTGTGAATGCAACCATCTTACCAACTTCGCTATTCTTATGAGCCCAGGACGCCACGTGGTAATTAACTCATCCAATTAATTACATCCTCCCTAGGTACGTTTACTTTGTGGGAATTTGAAAAGTCAAAGCCAGATTATAATAAATCTCGAGTATCTACTAAACCAGATTCCATTGGGCGTAAGAGGCAAACTAATGATGGAAATCAAATGAACGATCACTGAAAATAAGTGATGACACCACTTATTCCCGAAAAGGGTTAGTATGGATGTCCTGCTCTACCGGTAGTACCCGGAATTGTTGCCTAACGCCGCACCCAGCAATACCCCTGGCATACAGCGGCCTGAGAACTCTCACTAGATCCCGTGAACCAAACGTGTTGGTTCCTAAAATGGCTTAAACTAGTTAAGATAAACTATCTGCAGATATAACAAAAATCTAACAGGAATGATACAAGGACGCTTCTTTAACTCTGGAACGAATGACATCAACTGTGTGTCAGTAATATTTCCGGTAAGAACGGATGCTACCGGAAGGGCATGAAACATTCACCCATTCAACATTAAGTGGCCTTACAACTAAATTATTCGTCATCAAACACGCATCAAACTACAAAGACAGTATGCGGTCATGGTCATTAAGAATTTTCCAATTTTCAGTCTGCAAAACACTTACATCACCTGAAAATCATCTCCATAGTGGGCTGTTCCCTGTCTATCCTGGGCTGTGTGGTGACAATGCTGACACATGCGTTGTTGTGGAGGTAGGGGGCGCTGTTTTACATTTGTTGATCCACCTTTAAAGGCACGTCTTTGGCCATAAATGTCCACACTTCATCCATCTGATCTTGTTATATGTCCATATTCGGAGTTGAAAGAATGGTTTAAGTGGAACATACCACAACTAACCCCGTGTGTATTCAAGGTTAGAATAGTTCCACAACTACCAGTGCATGAAGAACGAGGCGTCCTAGTTTGTTCGCGCAGAACGCCGCACTCATCAATAAATAGTCCTCAAATGAATATGACCTACGAATAACTGATTCTGGATCAGGCAAACCAATGATTGATAATAGGAACAGCCATCAACCCCGAGCCAGACAACCTGTTCATTAAGTCGTTACGTACGACAAGCATACGTCGTGCCGGGACCAAAGAGAATTGTATAAATAAAGCTTACAAAGAAGGGACATCATCAGTAAACATTTTTGTACACAGCCATGTCCGTTCTTCCAAGACCATCATCCTGATGAACCTTTGCGTGGCGTTGACCTGCGCCTACAGCGTCTTCCTGGCTGGCGTGGAGCGGACGGAGAACAAGGTGATGAGGCTAGATACAGTTCAGTAATAAACTAAAATAAGTCAGAGCCGGAATCACCACTCTTTATGTGGGATGGTCACGTTTTGGAAGGTCGCCCAAAAGGATCGGAGCACTAAATAGGAGTACAACTACGTACAGACAACTACTCTCATAAATGTAGTAATTTCAGTTAATCTCAATCATAAAATATTAATTATTAAATGGTTAACATGTATTGTTCTAATACAATCACAAAACTCACCTCTTTTTATTTATTATGCTTAGCTGCATGTTTTAACACAAAGCACGAAAAGGAAAAAGGACCAAATAAGTAAGTAACAAGAGGTTGTTTACAAAATGTAGTAACTGCGCTGGACTGATATTTGTGATAAAGAAAGCATTCTTCCTCCTTGTTTCCAGGCCGTGTGTACAGCCGTGGCGGCCATGTTGCACTACTTCTTCCTGGCAGTCTTCTCCCTCATGCTCGCCCAGGGGATCGACATCGCCGTTCAGGTTGCCGTGGTTTTCAGGAAGAGTTCAAGGTTGGGGCTCGTGCTCCCTCTAGCCTGGGGTAACCTTGCCTTCAAACATAGATTGACATTAACAAAAGCAATCCACTCTTTTTCAGCTCCAAACTCCATGTTCATGCAATTTTCTCAATCAATCGAACCGTTCCTGTTATATAATGATTATGATAGATTGTGTAATAGGAAAATAGGATGTTTACTTAACCATCTTTTAAACAGTATGTTATAATGTAATATTTCTAAAACATATATATTATTTTGTATTTAAATATGAAATAATATATCGCCGGTATATATCGAAATAATGCCGGTGAATACGTTATCTTTAATAGCTGACGCCTTCGAGACCTAAATCAAGTCAATCAATGTACAGTATTACTTTAAAAAGATTTTATCCATATTCGACCTGACTTTGTTTCCGGGTTTGTCAGCACCATATCAGTGGACTTTGGTTTCTCCGGAGTTACAAAGGCCTGCGTCACTTCCGGAACCCTCCCACAGCAACATGACATACAGTAATATAACTTCAAAAAGGCGTTAACCCAATGAGCAATATCGTCGAGGCCAGTTATTTCAGGGTTGTATTCAGTATATTAAAAATGAAGAAAATCAATAGAACGATTTGTTACAAATAAACGAAAAGGTATTTTTAATCTATCGTCTGAACAGGTGTGCCAGCAGTTATAGTGGGTATTACCCTGGGGATCACCAAGCTGGAGGGATACGGAAATGACCAGTTGTAAGTTGGACTAGTATAGACCATCATTCCTAAAAACAAACGTCTTTAAATAGACTCGGAGGCATTAAAACATAATATCAATATTTAGAAGTAACCATAAATAAATGTCCTTTCATTGTGGACACACACCCATGTCGTATTTGAATGGGCACGATGAATCAGACAAAGGGAATATATACAGGTTTACATGCGACAAGTACTTGTAATTCAGAAAATCTGAAGTAAAATGTCAGCGAGTCTTTGGGGTATGCGTATCAGCAAAGGTGGTAAATAATGCGTCACAACCACATCCAAACTCAAGTGTTTACCTGAACAAGCACAGAACATGTGGTACATCATATGTATCACCGATGCGTCAAATTTGGAAATGTCCTCAAAAGAAACAGATCAGAAAGGACCACTATTGGTGCCCATGGTTATGACTTCTTCTTGCCTCAATGTCATATCCGGAAGTCTATCTAAGCGGAAGTCCAACATTTGACATATTGATTTTTCAGTGAACATAAGATGACATATTCTTACAATTTTGAAAAACTGTCCTGAACCTTTGAATATATGTGCTGGTATATGTCCACCACGTTGAGATATATATGCCCCATAGATTAACGAATGAAGTTTATCGTGTGGAATAGAGGTGGATACATTGGATTTACTGTGATCTGTTCATATAATTTACCAAATGGAATCTGCCTCGGCAGATAATCGATGGGATTGCAAAACAATCAAGCATGATTATACTTTTGAGAATCCACATTGCACAAATTCTATGCGTGTGAAATATTTCCTGTGAGTATAAAGAAAGTTCTTTCTTGGTAGTATTATTGATTATGGATAAGTTTCAGATAAGGCTTTGGTTTATACGTATATACTCTGAAAAACCAGAAACGCAAAAATGATTTTTAGATGTATGTTTAAAATATCAAATAAAATTCAACAGATGGTAATCGATAGTTCCAAATTGGGGCACATCAGTGTCATTGACCCAGGTTCCGTATGGCACACAAGGAAGAGTAGATTTCCAAGGTGAAGGTTATCTGTATGGCCACCATAAGAGCCCAAACCTGTCCGGCATTGCCGTCCCATGGAAGCAATCAGATCCCGAATTTTGGCCTGGGGAATGTTCACCAACTCTTCCTGCAATGCTTGTGCCAACTGTCGGAGTGTGGTTGTTGTTGTAGCTGACGTTCTCGCAGTCGTTGATCCGTTGCAACCCATAAATGTTCGACTCGGTTTAAATCTGGAGACCTGGGGACCATGGCAGGACCTGGATGTTGTCATTCCCGAAAAAGGCTATTGTCAGTCTTGCCGTGTGAAGTCTGGCGTTGTCTTGTTGGAAAATGACGGTCGCTTGTTGCATAATGAGAAGGACGTGTGGCCGAAGAATCTCATCCGTGTGACGTTGCGCCGTTAAATTTCCCAGAATTTGCACCAAGTCTGTTCTACCAGAGTAGGAGATGGCTGCCCACGTCATCACATAACCAGAACGAAATATGTCCATTTTCTGTCGGCAGTTTCGTGCATAACGTTACCCGCGACGCCTGTGAACAAGACATCTCCCATCCGCACGGCGAAGCATAAAACGTGACGCGTCACTAAACCAAAACTTGTCTCCATCGCAGCTGTGGATATACTCTGTGGCCTTGCCTCCTTTGACGTCGCAGCCGACGATGCAGGTACGTCAAAATGACACCTCGAACTGGTCGTGCAGCGCAATACCTTCAGCGTGAAAAAGGTTCTTCACTGTCTGGGCTGATATCCTACGCAATCCTGCTATTGTCGTAGTTGTGGAGGTGGCAGTGGTTGTTCTGTCACGTTAGTGATGAGCTGTATGAATCTGTCCTGTGCTCTAGTAGTGATACGTGGTCGACCAGATCTGGTACGGACACGTGTTGTCCCGTGTTTGTGATAACAGTTCCACAGACTTGTAATGGTGTTTGGTGCTTCATGAAAAAACCTGGCTACAGCTGAAGATGATTCTCCTGTTTGCAGTCGGCTGATGGCGTCGTTGCGTTTAGCTTCCGTCAGTCGTGGCATGTTGTTCACTTGGTGTAAGATAGTGATGGCATGCAAATAGCCCACGTAATGTTGCACGTGCATGTCATGTTGGTGTATTTCGGAGCCAGGCTCTCACGTGGTTGTGTGTTTTTTTGCGATTTTCCCATCGTGTCACCAAAGTTCTCCAGTATCTCATTCTTTCCACACAAATCAATCCCAATTCATTTGGGGATGGATGTCGGCAACGATTTTAAAACTTTTGCGTTTTTGTTTGCAGAGTATGGTACGTTTAGGGCATCAAAAATCATTCTTCTGGTTCAGTCTACTATGCCATGACACGTTCTGACACTAACAGCGTTATTGTTCAGTTTTGAATAAATTATGATGTAATTTAAATTTGCGTTATTCATGCTGCCTTGTATGGTATGATTTTTATTATTTGACATTGACATTACAGCTGCTGGTTGACTGTAACGGATGGCATCCTGTTTGCTTTTGTTGGACCAGCTCTCTTCGTCGTTCTTGTAAGACAAACACCAACCAGAATTACGACAGCAGTATCATAGCTCCTTTTCAGATTTAGAGTCATTGGTATAAATGTAGGGTAGTCGTGTATGCAATCCTCATGATAATGTTTATTGTTGGCAGTAAAGGACCGCCTCTGTGTGAAGCTATATATGTAAGTCAATCTTGAACGCGACGTTGAATTCACCTTACCTTATAGCATTAACATCTATTGAAGTATCACTGAAGTAGAAGTATCAATATGACGCCTAGCAATATCAAAATGAACGAAAGAGTAACATAAGCCTCTCGTTATGTAATATATGGATTCTTAAAATTTAAAGAATATGTTATTCGGCCATAATCTTCTGCAGAAATGTAAATATTCCCAACAAAATAACCTCTGTCTCGCATCACAACATATGGCTGTTTGGGCAGCTTATGCATTCATAATAACCTCTTAACATGAAAAGTATTACTGTAAGTTAAATGACAGAGACTAAACTATTAAGGTAGACAAATACCTTGACACCTTTATGAACAACCATTTAAAACATGTAATGCATGCACTTATTCATACTATTTAATTAATATAAAGAACGTGATTTTCTTTCAGATATATAATCACAATGTAATATACAGACCGATTTCATTGATATGGTCAAAAGCCTGCTCACACGCAATTTGCTACTTTGTGTTTGCCTTTGTAAGTTACAGCGATATTGCTCCGAAAACAAGTTCTGGCATTAAATGACATTTCATCAAAATATCAAAGTTATAGATGAAACAACTTGCCAAACATATTTTAGCAAAGTATTCACATACTGCACGATACACCAACTAGACTTATATCATCACTACAGATACACGTGGTTTTGGTAATACTGCAATTAGTAAAGAAAAATCTCAGTAATTGAGTAAGTTTGTTGTTTAACTCAGCATTCAGCAATATTCCATCTATGTGACGACTGCTTGTGAATAGTCGAATCTGAACCGGACAAACCAGTGATTGGCATCATGGGCATCGACCCACGCAATTGGTATTTGATGTCAATGCTAACAAATAAGTCACTGAGCCTGGCCACCGATCCTATTCGTTGTCACATAAAAGCATAGGTTGCTGGGGATCCAGTTGATGGTTGATGATAGTTACAGTGATGATGAAAGGCAGTACGTGTCACATCGGGGACAGACCCGTAAGGATCCGGGTTGGAAAAGGTCTTCAGCAACCCATGCTTGCTGCAAAAGGTGACTATGCTTGTTGTAAGAGGCGAATAACGGGGTTGGGTGGTCAGGCTCGCTGACTTGGTAGATGCATATCATCGTATCCCAATTGCATGGATCGATGCTCGAGATGTCAATCACTGGATTGTCTGGTCCAGACTCGATAAGTTACAGACCGCCGTCATATAGCTGGAATATTGCTGAGTGCTGCGTTAAACAACCTTGTGTTCGGCAAACAAGGACTGGTCGGCTCGGAGTCAGTATACTGTGTCTGTGTGGGATATTCATGAGACATAGTATCTTGAGTGAGCCAGCACTATAAATCGGCATCAGTCCGGACCAGTACAAGCAGCCACACACACACACACACACACACACACACACGCGCGCGCGCGCGCGCGTGCATGCACGGCGCTATATAAATGCAATAATCTTAAACTCGACGTTGAACCCCATTTCAGCTCATACAATGAGTAGGAAATAATATCACATCACGATGACTAAATCTCGTATCGCCTTGTTCTAAACTACTAATTAATTTCTATAAATTTCTTTTTTCTGCTCTTAATGCTCCATTTGTGGAAGGTCTAAAAAAGAGAAATTATGTGATGATTGGTCGCCAATGCACAATTTGTTTGATTTGTTGTTAAGTAATGCTTCTGGTATTGTTGCTAATTCCATGTAACTCTCATCGTTACTTTACACAGGCCAATGCCGTGATCATCGCGATCATCTTTCGTGTGCTGTGTTCAACAAGGATGATGGTCAATAAAAGAAATAAGGAAAAAATAGTGTAAGTAATATTCTAGTTGCATTTCGTTGATATTTTCATTGATCTCCTGACGGAATCCATAACCCCTATGCTGATTCCGAATTACAATCGGTTGCAAGAGGAGACTATATGGATCAGTCTTGCTGACCTTGGTGATTGCGTGCCACAGTGCCCCGATGCTTCTCCTTTAAGAGAAACACGTGTGTATGTCTTGAATCTTGAATAAACATTATGTGGTAACCAAGAGGTCCATTTTCAAGGAAGCCCAAGGACTAGAAAGTGACTACTCACCATCTTACAAACATATTCATACATACCGCCCCATCCCCAGCACATCCATAATTGCAGTTCCTAAATCCAGAAAAATATTTCCACATTTTGCTGTTTTATCATAATCCCATTAAAATCCCAAGACTGTGAAAATAATATGACAATATATGGCAGTATACCTGAAGTTTAACTTGTAGTTCAACCTTCAAAAATCCCATCACCATACCACCCTATATGTTAAGTGTATTATCAAGATGTAAGAACTTGAGGTCGTATATTTTCCACATGTAAAGTAAAAACAATATGGAAGTGACAAATTCTTAGATAACTGCAATTCCAAATGATTGTGATTACACTAGTTGCTGGCAAAACGGGTGAGATTGCTTGCCCTGGTGTATGTTAGTAAGGCATGTACTTTCCGACGTGTCATCAATATTTAGTAGGTATTCTCAGTATATTGTATCGTCACAGCTTTGAACAAGGACAATATCTTGTTTGTGTGCTTCCGTTGTTCCATCTGCTAAAGCAACAGGAAACCCATTCAAATCAGCTTGTACGATTACCATGAACATGTGGACAAATTTGGTGAAGTCTCGATCTTTGTCTTTCAGGACTACGGTTCGGAGCCTGTGTGTTCTGATGCCAGTTCTTGGAGTTACGTGGGTGTTTGGTGTTCTTGCTATCAACGAGGAAACCGTCGTCTTTCAGTATCTCTTTGCTGTCTTCAATTCGTTGCAGGTGATGTTTATTAATTCGTATATGTGTAATTAGCAATTTAACAAAGATGGATTCTACTCGATACAAATTAGCCTTTTGCCTTTTTAAGATTTTATTATTTGATGAACTGGTGGACATATTTTGTGTTTCAGGGTTTCCTGATTTTCATAATGCATTGTGGCCTTAACAGAGCGGTGAGTGGATTAAAATATACGTAACTTATTATTTAGATTTTTATCGATATTTAGGATATTATTTTAATTTAAACCAACTGATTGTTAGATAAGGAAAAGAAAGACAGTTTCTGTTTGGAGTGCATGTGTGGCTAATTTAAGTCAAATATACAGTAAACTACGGTTATAACGAACTCAAAGGGACCACTAATGTTAGATAAGGAAAAGAAAGACAGTTTCTGTTTGGAGTGCATGTGTGGCTAATTTAAGTCACATATACGGTAAACTACGGTTATATCGAACTCAAAGGGACCACTAATTTTAGTTCGTTATAACTGCAGTTCGTTATAAGCATATATACAGCATATACACAGCAAATAGACGGACAAAAATGCAGTTTGTTATATCCGTCAGTTCGTTATAAGGTGTCCGTTATAAACGTAGTTTACTATAGTGACTAATAGAATATTATAGACTAGAGCTATATATTTAAGGATGAATATGTGATTTGTTTTTCAGATTATCGAGGGAATAAGGGAGACCATTGCCCGATATGAATCCCAGATAACCATGTCCAAATCGCTGCCCTATTCAAGAAATACAGACCAAGTGAGCATATATAATTTACTTGTTACGACACACGTCTTACCTGATGTACACATACATGTTAATATCTTCTGTTGTTGTTTTGCAGTCCGAAGAAAGGAGAGCAGGGAAGGAACAGACTTGCACAGGTAAGGTAATCCTGGTATTATGACTTTTAATAATAATTGAGGTCATATTCAAGTAATTGTAATTCAGGATTGATGTGATTTACTCTTGTTATCTGGTATGAATTAATAATAACTTTGTTTGTTTCTTGTTTAACGTCGCCTATATGACGACGGTCTGTAAATAATCGAGTCAGTCCTAGACAATCCAGTGATTGACATCATGAGCATCGATCCACGCAATTGGGATACGATGACATGCATCAACCAAGACAGCGAGTCTGACCACCCGACCCCGTTTTTCGCCACTAATGACAAGCGTAGTCGCTTTTTACGGCAAGCATGGATTGGTGAAGACCTATTCTAACCCGGATCTTCTCGGGTATGTCGACTTGCAATATGAGAACAAGCCGATTGTGTGTCATATACCTAATCGCATGCATCACTATCTTGTTTGAAAGCCACTATCGCCATCATTATACCAGGGGCGGTGGCATAAGCCTAGTGGTTAAAGCGTTCGCTCGTCACGCTGAAAACCCGGGTTCGATTCCCCACATGGATACAATGTGTGAAGCCCATTACCCCTGTCCCCCACCGCGATATTACTGGAATATTGCTAAAAGCGGCGTAAAACCATACTCAATCGCTCTCTCACCCATAACAACCACTCTAAATAATCGCATTTGGACCAGGCAAACCAGTGAAAGAAGGCCCGAGCAACGATCCATACATTCGACACCACTTGACACCACCAATTGGAATGCTGTTCCATGTTCGTTTGTTTGTCGTTTACACTGCGCTCGGCAATATTCCATTTATCTGCAAATACTCGATTCTGGACCATGTAATCCAGTGATTGACAACATGAGCATCGATCCGCAACCAAAACAACGAGCCTGACCACCCGACCCAGTTAGTCGCCTCTTGCGACAAGTTTGCAAGTGGCCTATATTCCTACTCAGAATCCCCCCAGTCGAAATACTGTTCAAACCGGGGTTACACCACGTTCTCTCAATTCCACCGGATAGATGGCCACCAATATAGGGGACCTATAGTCTTACCCGGTATACCCACGGGTTGAAATACTGTTCGAACTTGGGTCAAACTATGATCACTCAATTCCACTAGATGGATGGTCAGGATATGAGACATAACTTTCGTTCCGGAATAATCATTGAGCAATAATATGGATATTAAAACAATGAAATTTTTTTTTTCTAGTTCGAATCTAGATAAGTATTTAATATAATCAATCTGGGCTTGTGTTTTCCAGATATTCCAACTGGCTGCAACAGTGACGACTTGGTATCGCCGACCATGGTGGATGGGTCGACGTTGCGCAATGTTGAAGCTTCACAGAAATCTGTTTCCAAGGACGACGCAAATCCCAGTAGTTTGATTAAAGAAGGTACTCATCACTGAATGTTATTGTTTTGTCTGTTTGTTGTTTAACGCTGCACTCAGCAATATTCCATCTATATGACGGCGATTCTGTAAATAATCGAGTCTGGACCAGACGATCCAGTGATTGCCTTCATGAGCATTGATCCACGCAATTGGGATGCGATGACATGCATCAACCAAGTCAGCGAGCCTGACCTTCCGATCCCGTTAGTCGCCTCTTATGACAAGCATAGTCGCCTTTTACGCCAAGTGTGGGTTGCTGAATACCTATTCTAGCCCGCATCTTCACGGGTCCACTGAATGTTAGGACGCGCAGGTGGTAACAGTATTTTCAAAAGTAAATTCGTGGATGGAAGGTTGGCACTTGAAAATAAAGTCAAGATTGATAACTTTGACACTTGCATGATTCCTTTTCTTTTGAAAATTTTTAAAAGTTTTTTTTTTTGGTGAAAGTCAAGGAGTTTGTCACGGGTTTTAACTCATGTTTTAAGTAATCATTTAGTTAAACAAGTGAAACTTGCCATACAGAGATTGATTAATAATGCGAGAAATAACGTCATTGGTAGAATTGAAGCTGGTGAATCACAAGCATCAATGGCAAGGCCTTTCAACGTTGCCAAGAACACATTTTGGGCATCATAGATTGATTGGGACTGTAGTCTTTCCCGGAATCCCCATGGGTTCCAAGCCAATCTGGGGCGGTCGGGTAGCCTAGTGGTTAAAGCGTTCGCTCGTCACGCTGAAGACCCGGGTTCGATTCCCGACATGTGTACAATGTGTGAAACCCATTTCTGGTGTCCCCCCGCCGTGATATTGCTGGAATATTGCTAAAAGCGGCGTAAAACCATACTCACTCACTCCAAGCCAATCTGCCGTCAACTGGTCATGAACCACAACTCGAAATTACATGTTTAGCATCAATATTGAAATATTTGTGGTGTAAACTTTAACTACAATGTGTGTTTCATGTATTTCTAGGTTAATTCACAGCATTCTGGTGCCATGGCATCTCGGCACAGGGCCAAAGTATCAACATCGGGTGTACAGGACGTCTGATGAAGAATTTAGAATTTATTTTCGGAACTTTACTTATAATGCATAAATAGTTAACGAACATATGTAGTTTCAATGTCACATCTCTTTGGGTTTTGCACATTTTGGTTTTGTCGCTCGTAACAAATCATACTGAAGCAAGATTGTTTCCCAATTTATGTCAGAATGTATGTGTGCATGGTTGTGTATACAATTGACACATTCTTTTCTTATATTTATTACTTTGAAAGAGAATTAATACATTTTAAACTTTCTCTTTACCAAATGACTGCTACTTCCACGTAATAAATCAAGTGTGTTTTATCAGAAAATAATCGTGAAATTGACCAGCTATCCGTTTATATGAAATCTTGTTTTATAAGAGAGTCTGTCCGATTATTTAATGGTAAATCTGTCTGTTCCTACCATAGATTGCCTCTAGATCTTAAAGGGAAAACGTGGTTCATGCCTTATAGTAAAGCGTTATTAACCCAAGGCATAAAATTATTTATATCTCACCAAAAGAATTGATGAAATTTTATTTCAGAGCAGGTTAGGACTAACGTTAGCCTGAATTAGTATAAGCGTTAGAGATGGGGGATATCCATTCATAATTATGTTTAAGGCTTGAAGTCATTCGCCTTATTTAAATTTGTTTTGTATCATTTCGTTTTTAATTTTCTGATTTTTTCTGATATTGGTCAATATTTTAAATTGTGTCCTTTCTACTTTTTTGTGAAAAAGAGATATAATTATGATTTAGCTTCATTACTTTCAGCCTCTTTTCAGTATTTTGGTCGGTTTTTTTCGTCTTATAGTTAGCTGTTCTCTGATTTAGAAAGATTTTAGTTCCAGCGATACTATTTGGTTAGCTTTCGCCCCTTATTATTATAATCCGATTTGATTTGAGTGAGTGAGTGAGTGAGTTTAAATTTCACATCGCATCGGCGATATTGCAGCCATATTGCGATGAAGTCATGTATCACAGCTAAGGTATAAAACAAACCAGGATTTGATTTGAATAGCATTCCTTATTTTTTATGCGTTAGTCGTTTTGCTTCATTTATAGTTTGTAGAGTATTATTTTTGTAACCAATATTGTGAGTTGTATATGAATCAGCTGATTCTTCCACATTTTGATAAATCATCCTCGTTTTTTCTTCTATTTTTTTCCACTATAAGTATGTGAATATAATATTGTTATGATAGGGTGGTCAGGTAGTGGTTAGAACTTACACCTGTCACAAAGAACTGGGTTCTCCTAAAATTAGTAATGGCTGTTATGAATATTGTTTGAAATTGGTCGTAAACTGTCAATCACCCCTGCATAATATGTTTTACCAATTCTACTTATCGTGTAAAAGAGAATAAATAAATGTTAATATTTCTTATTTTTATTGGATGACAAACTAAATTCTAATATTATGTATTTGGACTAGTTTATGCAAATGATTATATTTTTGTGGAAGGATTCTTCAATGTGTTCCAAAATTGTGTCACCGTTTTTGTCGTTTGAAACCTTCTTTAATGTCAATGATGCAAGTGTAAGCCACAAAAACATAACACGTTTATATTTGATAATCAATCTAAAAACATATGAGTGTTCACATTACATCGCAAAATAAAAGGCAATATGTCTCGTGCAACAAACGTCATGCGCCACAGAGAGTAGTGTTTGCACGAAACGCATGCATGGGGTTGGATTCACTTCCTTGAATGATACACGGCCTCAGTCCATTACTAAAGATTGACACCACAACACCGCGTATGCATTCAGTGCATCCCGTAAGGTATCCAAACCTGTTCCCAGGAGCTGAATACTTTTTTATCAAATTCAATCTTTATTGTATAATTTTATATTTTTGTATTCTTCATACGTCAAGATTCAGCTTGGGGTCCATCCTGTTGAGAAATGATCCTTTTCAAAGCTGACCAATCAGTCAATGACAACATAACTTGTTTCTAGAGAGGTATCTAAACAGATAAAAATATGACATGAAATGAACTACCAGTTATTAGGCACAACTGATTTATGCACATTATTATATTTGCTGCTAAAGCGTGCTCTTCCTTCATTAGTTATCACTTTTGACGTTCCTCGCCTTGTGCACTGGGCCAGTTAATAACATCAATGCAAATAAACACTGTGATGTAACACAATTCATGTTCTGTTCTCCATGCCTTTGGAAAGCTCAAATGGTGGCTCGTACAATCCCATTAATATCAGGTCAGCGTGAAGATCTGTCACACAATCCACAGAAGGTAGCAATAGGTGAATGAGTATCGAAGATCCTAAATGCCAAGGGTGAGTGGGCAAAGTATTCAGAGTAGCATATCATTCTGATGTCTGTATCATAACCGAATGCCAAACAATAAAGGCCGTGATATTGTATTGCTGTAGATATTGTATGCACCATTTCTGAGCGTTCTTGCATCTAATCCAAAATGGTATGCCATCGAAGGAATATTTCTGTTTTTTTGTGGGTTAAAACTATGCTTGTCGTAAAAAGCGACTAACGGGATCGCGTGGTCAGGCTCGCTGACTTGGTTGATGCATGTCATCGCATCCCAATTGCGTGGATCGATGCTCATGGTGTCAGTCATTAGATTGTCTGGTCTAGACTCGATTATTTACAGACATCCATCATACAGCTGGAATATTGCTGAGTGGGGCGTTAAACAACAAACAAACAAACAAATTTTGTTAAAACTTAAAAATTCCGAATCGAGGTAACAAAGAAATATTAGGTATAGCCGAAATCAAAAAGCTGACAACTGATTAAGAGTGGGCGGTCAAAGTTCGCTCATGGTTCAAATCACACAACTTTCCATTGAGAACTTGTCATATCATCACAAAGATAGGTATCCAGTCAGAGTAAAAAATCTAATTTCAATCCTAAGGTGTCACGTAATGTATGTTAGATTCCTGTCACAGGCATAATGTGTCACCGTGTGAAAGTATTAATATCCTATCGCTGCCTTTTCAATAACCAACCCGTGAAGATGAATAGGTCTTCAGCAACCCATGTTTGCTATAAAAGGCGACTATGCTTGTCATAAGAGGCGACTAACGGAATCGGGTTGTCAGGCTCGCTGACTTGGTTGATGCATGTCATTGTATCCCAATTGCGTGGATCGATGCTCATGTTATTAATCAATGGATTGTCTGGTCCAATCTCGATTATTTACAGACTGCCGTCATATGGCTGGAATATTGCTGAGTGTGGCGTTAAGCAACCAACCAACCAACCAACCACCTTTTCAACAGCCACTGAGCAACTAAAAAGTCGAACTGTCTGTATTTCATCATGGTTTAAGCACCTATTGGATTCCGAGACTAAATGGATTAGGGGTCAGCCTCGGTGACGGCGGATTTGGTTGATTACAGGTAAGTGTGCGTGCGTGCGTGTGTGTGTGTATGTGTGTGTGCGTGCGTGTGTGTGTATGTGTGTGTGCGTGCGTGTGTGTGTGTGTGTCTGCGTGCGTGCGTATGTGTCTACTTGTCCGCGAATAATTAGAATGCCGGTTTTATAGTGACAGCCCTCTGAGATAGCATGTCGCAGTTTAACATGGATACCCCACCCAGACACCATACTTTTTAGATAAATTCCAAACATTCCGTGTAATTCATTTTATTTGCATTACAGAGCAACCTAGTGATTTATACCCAGTCCTGTTTCTACTGACAGACACGTGCTATGTGGCAGGGTGTATTGTAACCGTATGTCTGATGATAATGAATGCTAAATTGATGGAAGGGCTCGTATAATGTTGACCTTGATAGAGAGCGACCTCCCTTGGTTGGTTTACATTCAAAATTCCGCCCAGCGCTTGCTACCTTCGTTAACCTACTGGTATCGAGAACACGTCTGTAAGGAGCTTATCTAGTGCTTGTTTACATCACCTTGTTGTAGAAACTTCTGAAAGGCTGACCCTTCCTATATTATAGCGAGACGCACTGAGATTGTCCCAGTGCGGACGGCATACCTATCGGAAAACACAGACGCTTTCGCCTGTTTCGAACATTGATTTCTACATTCGAGATCGGAGCAGGTGTCTCCTTCAAACCGTTTGCGTGTGACAAATACGGGACATTTGTGAGTGCACTGACTTTGTAATTGGGGCGTGACATTTATAGTGCTGATGTCACATTAGTGAACCATTGTATTGACTTGAATGATTGTAAACCTAATCCGGTGCATTTCAATATAATTTGTTAATAATTCATTGATCTTATTTACTGATTTCTCGAATTTTTGGGGTACACTTCGCGGTTCAGTTTGATTTGTTTGTTTGTTCGTTGTTATACGCCGCATTCATCAATATTCCTTCTATTTGACGCCGATCGGTAAATACTCGAGTTTGGACCAGACAATCCAGTGATTGACATTATGAACATCGATCTACATAATGGGGACACAATGACATGCATCAACCAGCGAGCCTGACCACCTAATCCCGTTAGTTTAACAAAAAAATTCTCAAAACAATTATTGGTTACAAGTTATCACAACTTAGAACGCCCTCTATCATAGATTTACATGTATGCTTATTTATGCTTGATAAATCAAATGACAGAAAGGGAAGACAAGAAATAGAGAAACGTGTGTATGTTAACATTGCTCACACAAACCTTTTTGTTTTCTGTATATTTTTAGTCAACAACAAAAGTTCCTGTGACATCAATATTTTAGTGTGTTTTTCAAACAAGTAAAGTTTGGTTTTCAATATTGTAGTACATATATGGAATCAAATCACAAAAACGCATCTGCTACAGAAAAAGTTGACTTTTATGCAAGCCACATGCATTTCACTTCCCAAGAATGGGTATAAAAACATGTGCGTTAACGGGATTCCATATGCATTGTTTAGCATCGTGCTGACAACAACCACTCAGAAAAAACAACAAATTTACGCAATTATTCAACATTACGAAATGCCACGACTGTCCGAAAATGAGCGTCGACGAGCCATTGGTATGCTTGAAGCAGGATCGAGTCAACGTGATGTTGCAAGACAATTTAACGTCCACAGAAACACCATTTGGTGTTTATGGCAACGTTGGCAACAGACGAATGCAGTCAGAGACCATCCTCGGAGTGGCAGACCACGCGTCACCAATAATCGAAAAGACAACTGGATTCGAACAACACACCTACGAAATCGATTCCAGCCAGCAACAGTGACTGCAAGAAGCATCCCTGGCCTTCGACGAATATCTTTACAAACCGCACGTCGTCGCCTCAGATGTGCAGGGATGTCGCCAGAAGACCCGCCAGACGTCCCATTTTGACAGGAAACCACCGTCAAGCACGTCTACAGTGGTGCAGACAGCGTCTACGCTGGACGGCCATGCAGTGGGGACAAATTCTATTCACTGACGAGTCTCGTTTTCACCTCAGCCACAGCGATGGACGGATACGAGTGTACCGACGTCGAGGTGAACGTTACGTCAATCATTGTGTCATGGAAGAAGATCGCTTCGGGGGCGGCAGCGTTATGGTATGGAGTGGGATAACAGCAAGACAGAGGACCCGTTCGATAGTGGTAGAGGGAAATCTCAATGGTCAGCGCTACCGCGACGAGATTATCGGCCCTGTTGTTCTACCGTTTTTGCGTCGTCATGGCCCATGCATTACCTTTCAACATGACAACGCCCGGCCTCATATTACTCGACTTGTTCAGGATTTTCGTCAACAAAACAACGTGAATGTCATCCCCTGGCCGGCTCGCTCCCCTGATCTCTCACCAATCGAGTATATGTGGGATGAGATGGATCGGCGCCTTCGACGTCAACCACGTGTTCCACAGACACTCCAGGAACTTCGAAACATGCTCCAGCAGATATGGACAGATAATCCCACAGGACTTTTTGCGACGCCTCGTCCATTCCATGAGACGAAGATGTGTTGCTTGCATCGCAACCAGAGGTGGACACACACGCTATTGATTTGTAAATTGACAATTTGGCATGTTCATGGTTTTTTTTATGAAATCTCGCATTTTCTGAAGTCAGTATGGCAAATTAAACCATCTGAACACTAACAGGAGTCTTTTATCTGTTGCAAACCGAAATTGTTTCAGATTTGGTACAAAACGTAACTTTGCATTAAATCTTATTCAATGTCCCAGGAACTTTTATTGTTCAGTATACATATCATGGCGTGGGAATCAAGTGTTCTTCAGACAATGAGTGTCCCAAATCAGTCGCTATGACAACAATGTAAAAACAAGTACCATCTTTAACGTCTTTTGGTATGAAGTGGCCGGAGATCAAACCCCGAACCTTCCGCTATCCGGGCGGATGCTCTACCACTAGACCACGGAGGCGGTTATTTAACATGAAATAATATGGATAATGTTGTACAAATAGGTGAACGCGAAGCTTTTACAACAGCTACTAACATAAATGTACTGACTTCAATATAAATGAGTCAGTAATACATCTCCGTATTATCATGGATCAACACCTACGTTAAATACCCTTAGATTCTCAGTGACCCGTCAGTGTATGTATTTGTAACGCCGGAAGTGGGGCTAAGGTGAATACCTGACCAGCACCCAGAATTTTCCCGCCACGTTACAAAAACAAACAAATGTTAAAGTGACTTACAGGTCCTCTGAAGCGTAAAGACGCTGTCCGGACGCAAGCAATAGGCAATATCTCAACTCCTGAGAGGTCTACACTCTTTCAAAACCAAACGCCGAACCCCGAATCTCCGTGTCAGTCACAACTTATAGCCTTCAATGCACCACATGATCTCTATAATTGGCTGCCAGTCACGTGAAGGCTTTCCACTCAACCGGAGATGGCCGAACTAAGACGGACACAGCCGATCGTCGTTACACATGACACGGACATATTCTTCCCCATCTGATTGTCAAGGAGCAGACCAGTCCATTCCGAAAGCGGGGGAGTAGGTTTGTCAGGTGTCACCTTGACTTAGTGTAAGACGGACACAGCCGATCGTCGTTACATATTTATCATATACTTCAGTGTGAAAGACTGAGATTTCGCTTTCTTTCGCTTCCAACAGCGGTCTCCTAGTCTTCAAGAACATTTTTTGTTAAAGTTGATTTTGTATGTAATCATATCCAAATGTATGATAAAGAATTTTAGTGACCCTAAATATTTTTTTATATACTTTTGTTTATATTTATTAAGATTTTGCAAACACGAAACTACTTTGTAAGTCGCTAATACAAGGGGTGGTGAACCGTCCCTGTGTGTTAGGTAGGGAGAATTTACGTTTCAAGGTTTTACATTTGTAATGAATTAATTTAATTTTCTGGCAGACAACTACACAAAAAGTACATAATGTAACCGTAGTCAGTATCAGTGTGTAAATAAGATATTTTAGTAGCGCTATATTGTTTCTCCTCGTTCGTTGCAAGAATACTTTAGCTCTCTTGGGGTATGCGGCGAGTACCATGCTTTCCGGTGAGAAAGTCCTTTGTTTATCCGCATTCCGTCAAGATGTATTACGAATTTCAGGGAATTGGACAACTGTGAGTTTCTCTATATTAGAAATTCTGTATAATAAACATCATGAATACTCAGTTTCTCCGTTCAGAGTTTCAGAAAACATTACATATAATATACAGGATATTCCATGTGTGGAGTGGAATATCATGCTCATTGCTCATCTCATGACCAGCGGATGTCTCCATCCTCCAGAAAACATTACATATAATATACAGGATATTCCATGTGTGGAGTGGAATATCATGCTCATTGCTCATCTCATGACCAGCGGATGTCTCCATCCTCCAGAAAACATTACATATAATATACAGGATATTCCATGTGTGGAGTGGAATATCATGCTCATTGCTCATCTCATGACCAGCGGATGTCTCCATCCTCCAGAAAACATTACTTATAATAAACAGGATATTCCATGTGTGGAGTGAAATATGATGCCCATTGCTCATCTCATGACCAGCGGATGTCTCCATCCTCCAGAAAACATTACATATAATAAACAGGATATTCCATGTGTGGAGTGGAATATGATGCTCATTGCTCATCTCATGACCAGCGGATGTCTCCATCCTCCAGAAAACATTACATATAATAAACAGGATATTCCATGTGTGGAGTGAAATATGATGCCCATTGCTCATCTCATGACCAGCGGATGTCTCCATCCTCCAGAAAACATTACATATAATAAACAGGATATTCCATGTGTGGAGTGAAATATGATGCCCATTGCTCATCTCATGACCAGCGGATGTCTCCATCCTCCAGAAAACATTACATATAATAAACAGGATATTCCATGTGTGGAGTGAAATATGATGCCCATTGCTCATCTCGTGACTCCATCCTCCACGTACATGTTCCTGGTTGGCCTGGTTATCTGCACAGCCACAGCTTCCTCGTTGCTGGCCTTGCATGTGTATGATAGGATAATGCTTTAATAATGTAACCAAGGCATGTTGTTCGGTGAGTATATACAACCAATACTGTACGATGCTGCTGAATTGACTGGGCGGTGAGGCAAGGTGAGTTGGTAGTGTATACGAATAACAGAACTGTTGTCTTAATTTATGTTCTTACTTGTAGGACCATGCTGGGTGAAAGATTCAAATGAAAAACTGGTTTCTTTACATTGAGGATTGTGGCTCGCTTGACTGCGACATACTTTCAATTGTGCTACAAATAGACTAGGCGTTCTAAAACTATATTCATTTGATGATATACCAAGAATTGGAAACATATTGAAGTACTTATATAAACCAATCACTGATTTCAAAAAAAATATTCACGAACCTTTTAAATTCCCATTAAATGCTGTTGTGTGTTTGTCCATTTGCTGGGTAGAATAGGTCTTCAGCAACCCATGCTTGCTGTAAATGGCGACTATGCTTGTCGTAGGAGGCGACTAACGGGATTGGGATTGGTTGATGCATGTCATCGTATCTCAATTGCGTGGATCGATGCTCATGATGTCAATCACTGGAATGTCTGGTCCAGACTCGATTATTTACATACCGCCGTCATATAGCTGGAATATTGCTGAGTGAGGCGTTAAACAACACACAATCAAATATATTTACTAATCTATTCGAAAGAGATCAAGATAGCTTATGGAAATGCTTCAGTAAAGATACTAAAAAAAAATATAAAAAAAGGTACGGGCGTGTTGTACTGTAATGTACCTAAAAGGTTTTTTGAAAAAAACCGATTCCTCTATAAGCATTCAAAAGTGACGGTTAGTATAATCCAAGGGTAATGATAAATGATATTTAAACGAATTATCTCGAAATTTGTAAACGAAAACTCTCGCTCTAACATTTACTAAAAAGTAGGGGATGTGAAATATAAATGTTAATACCAAGTATTAGAATAAAGGTAAGTGTTGACTTTTGAGTGAAACATCCTATGCAAGAACGTGTTTATCTGTAGAACGTAACACCAAAACACATCCTATAGTTTGCACGTGTCTCGCTCCGTGGCGCCACACACGTGTGTGGGGTGTCTTTCCTGATTTTGACACTTTCGAGGGAGGTACATAAATCTCTGTGGACCATTATTTCTATCAAGCTTATTAATTCTGCTTATCATACAGTTGTGAGTTATTTCATAAACTGTTTGTGTATGAACTAGCGATGCGGCGTCTGCAATACGTGAAGCGTCTAAGGAAATGCTGGAAACTGGCAGAAGTCAGCATGCAGTGGCCAATACGATCAATGTTTCACTGTCTGTGATTAGCAGAATTTGGAACAGGTTCAAACATAACCCAAAGTGTTGACGATCGACCGTACCCAGAGTACAAGGCCGATTGATCCGAAATCAGACTCCACGAAATCGAGCTCAAACGGCGAATCAAATTGCTGCAAACTTTCATTAGACAACTGGAGTACTAGTACGGGTCAGACGATTTAAACTCGTCTACATGCAGCTCATCACCATGCTCGACGGCCACGTGTTGTGCCGCCCCTCACAAATCGCCATATTGCCAACAGACGTCAATGTTGTACACAACGTCGAAACTGGGGCAATCGTCGCTGGTCACGTGTCATGTGTTACCACTCTCTTTGTCACTGGACAGTACTGTCGGTACAACATACTGACACCCTTTGTTGACCCGACATTTTCAATATGTCGCATTGTCGCGTTGTCGCTCTTAACACATTTGAGATGCGGCAACGCGACATATTTACACCTTGAAAAATGTCGCGTTGTCGCACTATCATCCTTTAGTAAAATAAGAAATACTATTCAAAGCGCGACAGTGCGATAATTGCCCCTCGGTTAATTTTGACACTTTTTGCTTTTTTTCGTTAGGGCGACAATTCGACAACGCGACAATGACCCTTCTAGGTTTCCATACAACCATGCACCCGGAACAACAATTAATGATCTAATGGTAGCGCTCTATGTAGGCGTTTCTGGTTAAGACTGATTAACAGTTATGACATAGTGGTGGCGGATTTCCGGAAGACACTTTATCGTGATGTGTAAATCACCATGCTCGACGGCCACGTGTTGTGCCGCCCCTCACAAATCGCCATATTGCCAACAGACGTCAATGTTGTACACAACGTCGAAACTGGGGCAATCGTCGCTGGTCACGTGTCATGTGTTACCACTCTCTTTGTCACTGGACAGTACTGTCGGTACAACATACTGACACCCTTTGTTGACCCGACATTTTCAATATGTCGCATTGTCGCGTTGTCGCTCTTAACACATTTGAGATGCGGCAACGCGACATATTTACACCTTGAAAAATGTCGCGTTGTCGCACTATCATCCTTTAGTAAAATAAGAAATACTATTCAAAGCGCGACAGTGCGATAATTGTCGCGCTTCGGTTAATTTTGACACTTTTTTCTTTTTTTCTTTAGGGCGACAATTCGACAACGCGACAATGACCCTTCTAGGTTTCCATACAACCATGCACCCGGAACAACAATTAATGATCTAATGGTAGCGCTCTATGTAGGCGTTTCTGGTTAAGACTGATTAACAGTTATGACATAGTGGTGGCGGATTTCCGGAAGACACTTTATCGTCATGTGCAAATCGCATATAGAGGATATTTAATTGCTGTAATTCGGGGGAAACGGTAAGGTCTGTTTTTATGCTCTAAATCGTGAAACTTTACTCTTATATTCGCCCTTGCATAATACTTGGTTTGTCAGCACCATACCAGTACCGTCTGTTTTACAATGGTGGAAAAACCTTAACAGCGTCGGTATTTTCTCCAATATAAGCTTATACTGATATATAATACTGTTAACAACAGCTTTGAACTCTCTCTCACTCAAGGGTTAAGTTGTGTTGCCTCTCTTCCGTGTGTTCTATATTAGATGGTTTGCCACCGGAGTTTTATAAGAATGCTTTGCAATTCGTTCCATATATATATCTTTTGTTTAATTCTATTATGGAAACTGGAATTTTCCCCAATTTATTGAATGTGGGAATAATATTGCCGCTTTCAAGAAGGGAGACACGTCTAATCCTAATAATTACAGGGACATTTCGCTGCTGAATGTAATGGGGAAATTGTTTACATCCACGTATAGATTACGTCAGTGTTTGGAAGTAAATGAAGTTTTAACAGAAGCCCAAACTGGTTTCAGACACGATCATTCGACAAGCGACAACATCTTTGTTCCACAGTCTTTAGCGCAAACATGTCTTCGAAAACCAAAACATCGTTTTTATGCCGCATTTACTGACTTCCTGAAAGCGTTTGATTCCGTTCATAGAACTAAGTTATTATATCTGCTTTTAAAGAAAGGCATACATGGCAAAATGTTTAAAGTGTCCAAAGTTCTTTTTTTTAAGAGACATTTGTCAATTAGGAGATAAATATTTCGTTTAGTAAGATTTGCGTGATGTTATGCTGAATGGATGTACGGAAATTTCATTTGAACACGACGCCGTAAGGCGGAGTGTTCAAATGAAATATGTCCGTACATCCATTCAGCATAACATCACGCAAATCTTACTAAACGAAATATTTATCGACATTGTAACATGAACGTTAACTAAAATCGATATTTAGGAGGAACTAATTTACTGAGCGCATGACACAATAAAACTGTCGTTAGTAATACGTCTCCTCGTGCTCACCTTCGAAAAGATGGTTTCAAGGTACTCCAATAATGAGGGTCCATTTTACGAAAGGGGTGGTCACATGTTCAAGCCCATTTCTCAGAAAATAAACAAACAACAGGAAATATCAAAAATTCAATTCTTTATCACAGTTCCTCATCTTACTTGTAATTTGTAGTTATGCGTATCTATGAAATACAAATAATCAAAATTAGAAAAGATGTACAAACTGTTTGGCCCCTGTACAAGATAGTGTCAACTCGCCTGAAACTGAGGTGGTGACAAGAGACGTCAAACATATGCGAAATTTCAGACATGCAGCTTAGCTGGGATTGAAAAAGTTGTTTACTGTTACAGTGGAATAACATATGTGAGAGAGACCGTGGAAATTAGCAGAAGAATTAACCTGGAAATTATTCACGGGAGCAGTGGACAGTGGCAGGATATTTGTATCTTTGACAGGTACCAAATTACGTTCGTTAGCGAGCTGCTGCTGTCCCTGAAAAATGTTCGAATAATGTCGTTTTTGAGACGAGCTCGAGTCAATGGAATACGACTTCAACGATTCATCGGTTTTGTTGCCGGTAATTCTGCAAATCTCGCGATTTTCTATACCTGCGTTTGACAGCAAAGTGACGGCAGTTTGCAGTGTGAAATTCCCGGTCTTGGATAATGTTTATGCTGCGCTCAAATGGCGGTCCCCTGATGTGCCTGTGTATGGCAGCACGCAACCCAACAAAACTTGATTTTGAGTAAAGGTCTCCCTCAGCATTTCTGACTTCGGCATAAAAGAACCTCAGTCTCTCATTCAGTTGAAAAGCAGGAAGCTCTTCGAACGTGTGTTCAAAACCTCGGAAACCAAGCCATTCTGGAAGTGAAAAGATTGCCTTGTTCAGGGTACAAATGTGACGGTAAGTGGGAGTAATTCGTTATTATTACGGTGTCGTGTTTAAATGAAATTTCCGTATATCTATTTAGTATAACATATCTCAAATCTTACAAAACGAAATATTTAATTTATGTTAAGATTTTGGTCAATCTCGTTATATTATTGCCAATTTTTGCGATGACACATTGGTCACGCTTTACATTGCTATTATGGCAATGGTGTAAGGGAGGTAACTCTCGCTGATGTTGATCGAATCTGCGTAGGAAATTTTGGTATGTGTTTATGTATTCTTTTATGTTTCAATGGCTTACGTCGAAATATTTTAACTCCCAGTAGATTTGGAGAGGTTCCCATCCACGATGTCCTGTACTGCTTTTTCATCAAGGGACGCGAAGCGGTGACTGGACGCTTGAACTTTGGGCTCTACGGAAACGCTGGCTGTATTTCCTAGTTCAGGGGCCATCTCAGAACGGTTTCCAGCTTCAACAGCTGTTGGGGGTTATAATAAGAACAAAATTAGGTGGGTGTATGAAAGTCATAACTATTATAGAGTTGCAATAAATGTTTTTTACTCTGTTAAAAATTGATTTTGTTTTGTTTTTTCCTTTGGCCAAGCCCAAGAAAATTACATTAATTATGATTATGATTTTGTAATTAATGGAAAAAGGTAAATTTCATTTACCTTCAAATTCTTGAATTATCTCAGAAAATGTCTCGTCGCCCCATTCACTCAATATTTCATCGAAATCTCCGATGTGGAAGTCAGGGTAAATTTCCATCTGTTCCTCCATGTTGATGATTTCAAAAATAGTTCCATTAATTAATGTATACATACACGGTGATGAGACCCCAAAAATTCAGCGATGTTATGCTCATTCGACAACACTTTTTAACCAATCAGATCAGGGAACATACCTACTTTTATGTTACAATCAGTAATAAAGCATCATCTAATGCGGTTCTTGGTGAAGTTAACCGTTATGATCTAAGTGTTATTTATTTCAGCCGATGTATTGTATTGGTGTAGATTGATACGCATGAATTCAAATCGACTTCCACATGCTTGTTATAAAATGCTGAAAGTACAAGCTGATAATGGTAGTGTTAATTAGGCATCTCATGTGAGAATGCTTTTGTTTGAATCTGGTTTTGGTTATGCGTGGATATCCAAGGACTGTGGACATAAACATTGTTTTATGGAATTATTCAAGAGAAGATGTGATGACAAAATGATTGTTGTACAAAACTGGAGTCACTATTGGAAACTGAACTCTATTTAACCTCATGCTTTGATAAGGATCTTGTAAGAGTTTTGGAGAAATTTCGATGTTTAGCACATGGTTTAAAAGTACAAAAACGGCGCTTTGGCAAACAGTTTAAACAGCCTGAATAAATGTTCTGTGATAATTGTGATTTATTAGAATTAGAAGATGAATATCATTTTGCACTAGTTTGCCTATATTACGAGAAAAGCAGAGATAGTTTAATTCCTCGATATTTTCATCATTGTCCATCAAGACAGAAATTTGCCTCCCTGATGTCTCAATTTCTTTTAATGTTTTAAGAGGTTTTGCTCTTTATCTAAATAGAAATTTGCTAGATTACCGTAAAGCAGAAGTGTTAATCTGTATTAAAGATATAGTTTTATTTAGAGATATGTACTTTTACATTTAGAAATTTCCCGTGAAGATTCCGGGGTAGAATAGGTCTTCAGCAACCCATGCTTGCCGTAAAAGGTGACTATGCTTGTCGTAAAAGGCGACTAACGGGATCGGGTGGTCAGGCTCGCTGACTTGGTTGATGCATGTCATCGATCCCAATTGCGTGGATCGATGCTCATGATATTAATCACTGGATTGTCTGGTCCAGACTCGATTATTTACAGACCGCCGTCATATAGCTGGAATATTGCTGAGTGCGGCGTTAAACAACAAACCAACCAACCTACCAACCAACATTTAGAAATTACGTAAAACATCCGCATGCCACCATCGTACTCATGTTATATGAAATAAATTGTACTCTTGGCCTCGAGGTTTTCAATACTGAATAAACTCTCTCTATATATAGCATAATTTCATAGAACTTGCGGTTACTGAGACAAAAGATTACTTAGGTTAGGTTACTTATAAAGAAGGTACATGTAGAGTTTGACATTATGAATTTATTGCCATAAAAACAAAGTTAATTGCACGCCGCTGGCTTGCTGAGCTGCTAATAAAACAGCGGTGTTGGGCGTTACAATGTATGGCATACAGGAAAATCATGTGCGAAACTTAATGCTATCAATACAAGCTCATTCTTCCCAAACTAAAGCCGGATCTATCATATGAACACTTTACACCATTGTCACCTACATTACTATATACCAATACAATAATAAGAAAATATACAAACATATATATTTGTCATATATAGTGTAAATGAGTACATCAACTCAACAGGATACTTTGTTTCGATTATGGGTGTCTAAAACGCATCCCTACTTGTCGACTTCCACGTAACATTCTGTCGTAGGACATGTAATTGATAATTATAACCAGAACTCTGTGTAGTCTCTGTAAATACTCCGTAAGTCGTCTTTTTGTGATGCACGAGGAATGTGTTCTCTTCCTCTCCGCGGCCTGTTCATTGTCACAATGAACAGTAAACTTCGTTTAAAACGAACACGCTTATAACGAACTGACGGATATAACGAACATATTTTTGGTCCCAGCGATTTGCTGTATATATGATGTATATACAGTAAACTACGGTTATAACGAACTCAAAGGGTCCACTGATTTTAATTCAATATAACCGTAGTTTGTTATAATAATATATACAGCATACAAATATTGTAGAGCCCAAGACAAGGCCACATTCTGTTTCCCTGGGGGGCAGTCGGGTAGCCTAGTGGTTAAAGCGTTCGCTCGTCACGCCGAAAACCCGGGTTCGATTCCCGATATGGGTACAATGTGTAAAGCCCATTTCTGGTGTCCCCCGCCGTGATATTGCTGGAATATTGCTAAAAGCGGCGTAAAACCCTACTCACTCACTCTGTTTCTCTGCCCCTTGAGATTCTATCTAATGAACATCGTTACTATTACATATTACATTCTTAGATGGTAAGGTTTATACCAATTGTTGAGCATATGTTAGTTCATTACATACCGTTCTGTCATGTACATGTGAGATCGAGTACGACACGTCTTCAAATATTATCCAATCATCTGTACTGCTGGCCTCATGGCCAGAATATACTAAATAATTCTGTTCTGTTCCGTCCTCAAATGATTCGTGTTCAAACGCCCAAAAATTACTCCAAGAATATATACAAAAAGAAAAATGTTAAGCACACGTGACGAAACTCACGTGCCATGCATGGTATGCCCTTAAAGCATGCTACCCTCGAGTATCTCTAAAAGCAGTATATCCAAACGTTAAAATTGCTTTCTTAAGCTCGGTGTGACCATGTCACGATGGCGATTATCAAACACCACAAGATGGCAAATAATCGGCATGCACAACGTAGGAATGTCTTGTAATACCATTGGTCGGAATATGGGGTATCATCACACTGTCGTAAGCCGTTTAGTCGAGAAACATGCTCAGATTGGTGATGTACAGGACCGTCCCAGATCCGGAAGACCTCCGGTGACGACCTTCTTCGTCTCAAACGCCGAGAACCCTTTTTAACAAGTACTCGTCTGAAACAGCTGTGGTTGCCCAATCGTCGTTTCAGCACCAGAACCGTCAGAAACCGGCTGAATGCAGCAGGACTGAGGGCTGGACGAGTCTTAAAGCATCCCTTGTTGAGAAATCACCACAAAGCTGCTCGTTTTTTAGCATAGTATATTGCGCGACAGAACTGGAATCTGAGATGGGATGTCCTCAGATCTTTGTTTAGCAGTAGCGAGAACTAAGATCTGTTTTTAATGAGTTTGTGTTCAAACCCCTAAACTTTGAATAGTTGACTTTTCACAAACGGTTCGGTTGGTGAGTTCCCTAATTGTTGGTTATCTTTTCTTAATTAAGTTTATAGAAATTAATAATTCACTTATCACAGTATGGATCATATCCGTTTAGATCACTATCTGATGTTACGCTTTTATTGCAGAAATTATAATATGGTCTCAGGTTTAGTGTGTTTCTGTTTGTAATGATATCAGGTTTAGTGTGTGTCTTTCTGTAATGGTCTCAGCTTTAGTGTGTCTGTTTGTAATGGTCTCAGCTTTAGTGTGTGTCTGTTTGTAATGGTCTCAGCTTTAGTGTGTTTGTTTGTAATGGTCTCAGGTTTAGTGTGTTTGTTTGTAATGGTCTCAGGTTTAGTGTGTGTCTGTTTTTAATAATCTCAGGTTTAGTGTGTTTCTGTTTGTAATGGTCGTAATTTAAGTGTGTCACTGTTTTGTAACTGTAATTATCTCGACCCGTGAAGATCCAAGGTAGAACAGGTCTTCAGCAACCGATTTTTGTCATAAAAGGCGACTGTGCTTGTCGTAAGAGGCGATTAACGGGATCGGATGGTCAGACTCGCTGACTTGGTTGACGCATATCATCGTATCCAAATTGCGTGGATCGATGCTCATGATGTCAATAACTAGACTGTCTGGTCCAGACTCGATTATGTACAGACCGCCGTCATATATACTACTCAAAAGAAGTTAAGGATCACCTGATTCTTTCATATTACTATAGTTTATCTCTCATGTTATGACAGATTAACTTTACCATTATGAAAGAATCGGGTGATCCTTAACTTCTTTTGAGTAGTATAGTTGGAATACTGCTGATTGCGGCGTTAAACAACAAACAAACAAACAAAACCTTAGTAAAGCTGTCGGACATATTCTGATTAGGAGATTGGGAGTTTGCACATGTCAACAGCAGGTGGGTTGGTCCTATAAAACGTCAGCGTTAAACCTCCACTTCGTGTTTCCTTGTACCTGTGTGTGGATGCCACCATATGTTTCCTTGTACCTGTGTGTGGATGCCACCATGTGTTTCCTTGTACCTGTGTGTGGATGCCACCATGTGTTTCCTTGTACCTGTGTGTGGATGCCACCATGTGTTTCCTTGTAATGTGTTCAACACTTCCTCGTGTGATTCATGTATCTACATATTTCATCTAAGCAGGGTCGCCAAACATCTTATGGAACAGAAACGCCCTTTAATGTTCAATCTGGTTCAATCAAGGGGACAGTGCCGGTTAATGTATGCGGATAGATAAAAATGATTCCATATTGTGACAAGAACATGTTTACCAAACATCTAACGAGATTTGTGTAGGGTCAAAGTATTGTCACTTGTCAGCATGTCTTTACACAGAATGGATCTTAGAAATTATATTCCTACATTTCATGTTTGCCCACTCACAAAACCCTCACAATTATTTGATAAGCTTTGGACAGTATTTCATGATTAGTTGTATCATGTGTCAGCGTGACGTTGGAGGTAGGCCCGAATTGATGCAAATCTTTCATGAAAACCACGAGCACGGTGCAGACGAACCAAGAATAAAAACCAGGGCGGATCTGGGATTCGAACCAACGATCATATATGTTTGCGCATGCTTGGGGGCGCAAGCTTGCACAACGAAATAAGGTGCCTTGGACGACTGGGCCACCCGTTCCCCAGCAGTAGATTGTTTTAATAGCAAAACCACCTCTGTTTTGTGTAATTCGTGTTACGGAAAGTTGTTGCAGAAAGTGAGCTAAAGCACACTAAACGATTCTAAGTGAATACGGCTTTGTTATGCTTAGGTCATGTTTTATTACGGCGTGTCGGATGAATGTAGAACTAAACGCAGGGTAAAAATGCATGACACAGACCTTTACCACTTTTGTGAAATACAGAAAACTACGGTTATAACGAACTGAAAGGGACCTTTAATCTTAGTTCGTTATAACCGTAGTTCGTTTTATAAGCATATATACAGCAGTTGGCCGTGACCCAAAAAAATATCGGTCAGTTGGGTATAAGCGTGTTCGTTATAAACGTAGTTTACTGTACAAGATTTCATGCGGGACTTCTATCGTATTCGGAACGAAACGTCGGATCCTTTAAGACAAAAGGATTCAACTCAGTTTCGACATGCGGAAAGACCCTTCGTACGTCCAGCATAGGTTCGTGGGGACCAAATAACTAAACTGAGATGACTTACAACTTTGAAACCTTTCTTATTTCTGCCAATAAAAGCAGATGGTATGATATTTAATAAGAGAACATTTTACACGGCGTGACATGACATACAATTGAAAATCACAAAACATGACATGTAATTTCATATGCCATGGCATGACACATGTATATATGTAGCCTGACAAAACATATTATTAGTTATGGTGTCTTTAGTTGCCGTATACGGTGTTATATTAGGTTAAAAGAAAAAAAATATTGGACGAGACGTTTACACTATTTGGTATCTTTATCGCACATGTCATAGCAAAATGAAACCAGTACAAATGACAGGACCAGTACCTATGTTTCCGATACAACGCTTTAAACACACACGTTAACAGTGGATATAAACTGACGTCCAAAAGAAACTTTACCAACTGAAAATATAAATTTCAGACAAAGTATATATTTTTTTTCGATGAAGTCTATCTAAAACACATAACCTAAATACAACAATAGTGTATGCAGAAAATGTTAATCGTCTGCTGCATGTTTGCGAGATAACACGCGAAAAAGTGAAAAACACGTGCACCACGGACAACTGCAAATGGACGTGCGGGTAAGGGTATAAAACGATTGCAACGGCAAGTCAGACATCCACAGTGATAAAAAACACACAAAAGAAATGCCACGACTTACAGTCGAACAACGTGAACGAGTCTTGGGTATGGTACAGATGGAAGCCACCCACGCCCATATCACAAGAACCTTCGTAAATGACGTCACGTTTCTTGTCATCCTATATTATGTTCTTAGGTGTGCTATTTGTAAAACGGTGCGGTCGGGTAGCCTACTGGTTAAAGCGTTCGCTCGTCACGCCGAAGACCCGGGTTCGAATCCCGACATGGGTACAATGTGTGAAGCCCATTTCTGGTGTCCCCCGCCGTGATATTGCTGGAATATTGCTAAAAGCGGCGTAAAACCAAACTCACTCACTCACTGTTTGTAAAACAGTGACCTCCGCTGTGAGTTTTCTTTTCTCCATAATTTTATTAGTAAAGTCACAAACCTGATTTTTCAAAACTGTAATGTCTTTGCACATCACAATTAATTATATCAAAACACAAAACAGTGTCGAATTACGAATTTCTGTACCAGAATTTCCATGTGATATATGCGAGGTGGGTGTTGGAAAATCCAAAATGGCTGTTACCGACAGTATACGGTCTCATATTAGGCCAGGAACAACCATCTTGGATTTTTACTAACGATATACGGGCTCATATGGCGTTAGTAGTTGTGATCTCTGATTGGTTAATCTCACTGTGAGGACATAATGAGTAATATGACGTATTACATGTTATTACATGATTTATTACCAACGAGGGCAAACATATCGGGGTTCATAATACGACGTCATTCGAATCTTGTTGTGACGTGAGGTCGGAAACGCGTCACACTGAAAACGACTTCATAGCTGAAGATTGTTGACGTCATTCGACAAATTGTTGTTTCGCTACTGTTGCGACTTGCTCTCCTTATAGGTAACCACTAAACTTCGTCTCTGTATGTAGACATCTTCTTCGGTAACAAATAGAGCATTCTATTTGCGTTCATGTCATACTATGTTTACGACATTCGGGTCGTAAACATAGTATATCATCAACACTAATATAATATCCTCTATATATAACATGCCACAAAATTGACGAGATGACGTATTGCATGACAAAACTGCCATATAGCATGTCAAAACATGGAGTGATGTGACGTATTACATGACATAACATGTCATATAACATAAATTGTGGGCGGTGGGGTAGCCTAGTGGTGAAAGCCCGACATGGGTACAATGTGTGAAGCCCATTTCTGATGTCCCCCACCGTGATATTGCTGGAATATTGCTAAAAGCGGCGTGATACAAAACTCACTCACCATAACATCAATTGTCATTTTATATAACCTGACAAAATTTGTGATTTGATCTGACCGATATTTATCATGATTTTCATGTTGACTTATCACTGCAATCAGCTGTACTCAAGTCATATCACGGCGATCTGGAAATATTCTTTCTCGTAGAACGATGAGACCAAATGCCAAGTCACACAACCTCAGTTCAATAGCGTTGTACAGCACATGTTATATATTCTCATCCGGGGTTTGTGAGGGGGCCGGGGACATGACATGTATACATAGCACCCTGATGCAAGGCCGGCTGTCAGGAAGCTGGGGCTGTGGAGATAATCCGGACAACCAGAAACATGTCTCCCATACCGAACTGTTGACACTGATATTAATAACACTGACCTACCAGAGGAGGGTCAAGCGAAATAAAAGTGCATTTAACGCAGGTTGTGCTGATACGGGGAAATGTATTATTAAACAGCTTTCTGAGACGAATAGGCTATATTTCTCATCACCTCAATTCGGAAATTCCGAGTTTTAACCAAAGAGAACCCCACAAAATACAAATATTCATTCGATGATATATCTTTTTTGTCAGATAAAAAGGCGCTCAGAAACGACAGGGTAAGTACAAAATAATTGCACGGCCGTTATTATTTGCATTCGGTATTTCCCGAACATGTTAGTTTTCAAGATACAGACACCAAATAGTATGCTGCTCTGAATGCTTCGCTTACTAACTTGAGCATATAGTTTGTTTGTTGTTTAACGCCGCACTCAGCAATATTCCAGCTGTATGACGGCGGTCTGTCAATAATCGAGTCTGGACCAGACAATCCAGTGATTGACATCATGAGCATCGATCCGTGCAATTGGGACCGCTGACATGTATCAACCAAGTCAGCGAGCCTGACCACCCGATCCCGTTAGTCGCCTCTCACGACAAGCATAGTCGCCATTTACGGCAAGCATTGGTTACTGAAGATCTATTCTACCCGGATCTTCACGGGCATTCAGTAGCCTCCACTGATTCACCTGATGCGATCTGCTCTAGAAGGGTTGTCAGAGAGGCATCGTACAGGAATATAAAACCCGATTTTAATGAGATTGTACAAGCCACCGTTTATACAACTGAGCTATCCGCAGTTCACAAAGATATGGAGAACAGAACATGAAAGTTGTTACAAAGTGTTTATTTGCATTGATATTATTAATTGACCCAGTGCACGAGGCGAGGAAAGGTGTTGATATATGATGAAAATTACTGCTTTGGTAGCATAATTTGAAATTGTGTACAGGTCAGTTATGTCTCATGATTGGCATTCCAGTACATGGCCTATTTTAATTTGTTTCGAGAATGTACCCAGAAACAAGTTAAGTTGTCGTTGACTGATTAGTCAGTTTTGAAAAGGACATTAGAAGACATTTCTAAACAGGTTGTACCCACGCTTAATGATGCTTCAAATGACAAACGGAGGAGTGCTTGACCGTTTCCACAATTTCAAACAAAAATAATAATCATTAATAATCAGATGTCTCATGGGGAAAACCATTTCTTGGGCGTAACAAGTAATATCTCTCACCACTACATGGCAATCCTATTATAAAAGTAGTTATTGAACAATATTACATTCACATAGGACCCGTGAAGATCCGGGGTAGAAAAGGTCTTCAGCAACCTATACTAGCCGTAAAAGGCGAATCAATCTCATTAAAATCAGATCTTAGTTCTCGCTATCGCTGAACAAAGATCTGAACACATCCCATTACGGGTCAAGTAAGAATGACCTTTCGCGAACTTTGACCGACCACTGAAATTACAAACAAGAAGTCGACATCAGCCAATTAGAAAGCAGCTTTCGCGAACTTTACGGCACTCGTTTCAACCTGGCGACTTCCATTTCAGACTACGCTTGAAAAATATGTTGACCCAGTTCTCGATTAAAATTTTGAAAGCTGAACAAACGAACATTCCGGAATGTCTAACATATGTTGATATTGTATGGCAGTGTTTCCTATGCACGTACTGTGCAACGCCTCTTTCTTTCAAACGTTTCTCCCATGGAAGCCAGAGATTGGCGATTATTTTGACGGAATCAGTCGTACGGGCCGTAACTGTCGTTCGGAATACCCTGTGTTAACGTTTTCGATGTAAAATGATTAGAAAACACATTCCGACTGTCACTTTCATGATCTGATAAGTGACGATCTGATTGGTTGGATGAAAGGTCGTTCTGACGTGACCCGTAATGGAATGTCCTCAGATCTTTGTTTAGCGATAGCAAGAAGTAAGATCTGATTTTAATGTGAGAGGCGACTAACGGGATCGGGTGGTCAGGCCCGCTGACTTGGTTGAAGCATGTCATCGATCCCAATTGCGTGGATCGATGCTCATGATGCCAATCACTGGATTGTCTGGTCCAGACTCGATTGTTTACAGAACGCCGTCATATAGATGGAATATTGTTGAGTGCGGCATAAAACAACAAACCAAACCAAAACCATTCACACAGATATAGTAGGTACATTATTACAACACATTTCAGGGAAAACCAATAAAAATGCGAAAAAATAGAATTAATAGAAATATGGAAGCATCAGTTAAATCATATAAAACACCATTCAAACTGTAAATGAAGCAATACGCCGAATACATAAAAATAAAGAAGGCTCTTAAGATCAAATGGGATTAGAATTATAACCAAATAGTGCTGCTGGAACTAGAACCTAAGGAAGCATTAAACTATAAGACAAAAAGCAATAAACAAAATACGGAAAACTTTAATGAAGATAATTAATACTTAAAAGTCATTTTCAAATATCATACAAGACAAATTTAAATAAGGCAAATTACTTCAAGCCTTATGCATATGAGCATTTATTCCCAACCCCTAACACTTTTTATTATTTTGGTTAGATATGTATAATGTTAAAAACAACTCGCACTACTTTGGGTTCATAAACTTTTACTGTGAAAAAAGGTATTTTTCCATTGATGGAACAATCAATATTGTTATAAAAAAGGTTCACATATAAAACGGCTACTTGGTCAAAATACGAGATTATTTTCTGATAAAAAAGAATTCCCTACTTCCATGGAAATACAAGTCATTTGGATATTTTGATGTAGATATTGTTTGGGAAAATAAGCTATGAATATAAACAAAACTCAACACTATGATGAAAAAACAACACATATACACACGTAGAACGTTTATAAGAACAAATTAGTCAACAGTTCTAGAAAGTATGATAGCATGTCTTTACAGTGAGTGAGTGAGTTGGGTTTAACGCCGCTTTTAACAGTATTCCAGTTATGTCACAGCGTGTCAGCTTAATGTGGAAGGAAAGCCCGAAGTGATACAGGTCTTAGACGTTTACCACTTCGATGAAACCCACGAGCACGGGTATGGTGCTGACAAACCTAGAAACATAATCGGGGCGAACCGGGATTCGAACCCACAATCATAGGTTTCTGGCGTGCCCAATGGACGCAAACTCTGCACAACCACCCCCTTTACAAACTTTACAGGTAACTGATACCATACAAATCAATGAAGAGCAAAGATACTACAATTCAGGTCCAATTTTTCTACAGTCAAAATAAGAAAACAAAGAAATTAAATTCTTTTCAAAATAGTAAGTATACGAAAAGAATTTAAATATATGTTAAAATAGCTGGTGTCATGTAAACAAGGATGCATAAATAAATTCAAACATAGATTTAGAAACAAACTTGCTTCAATATATCTTGTCACATGTGACATAACCAAAACATGTAAATAAAAATAAATAAAAATATGACATGCGCATGGAATATATCGTTCCATTACAAGTGAAGTTCTGAAAATAAATTCTAAATTATCCATTAGAGGATATATACACGTTGTTGATAGCTCCTGTAGAGATGACATTCGACCGTTTCCTACCCAGACCTTTGTGAATTAACCTAGAAATAAAGGAAGCAAACATCGTAGTGTAAGCTTATTCCACAAATAATTCAAATTTGGAACATGTCATTTCAAGTGGAGATTCTTCTTAAATATAGTCCTCTATGAGTCACGTACTTCCTTTCACAGTCAATGTAACTATCATCAACCCGTGTTCTACCGCATCTTATCTCCGTTGGGATTCCTAGTTAGAATATGGATCCCCAGCAACACATGCTTGTTGTAAGAGGCAACTAACGGGATTGCGTGTTTAGGCTCGGTGACTTGGTTGTCAACGTTTCCCTTTTGCGTTGATCGATGCTTATGTTGTCAATCTTGTTGCTTGTTTAACGCCGCACTCGATACTCATGATGTCGATCACTGGATTGTCTGGTCCAGACTCGATTATTTACAGACCGCCGTCATATAGCTGGAATATTGCTGAGGGCGGCGTTAAACAACAAACCAAACCAAATCCATCCGCATTATTTACTTTTAAAAATATTGTTACAACCTATGCGTTTCTTTCTTTTTTGAAGGTATATATTCTAAATTCTAACATTGCCTGACAGGTACCTTCTTTTATCATGGCACTGGGATTTGCGTCGTCCTTGGAAACAGATTTCTGTGAAGCTTCAACATTGCGCAACGTCGACATCTCCACCATGGTCGGCGATACCAAGTCGTCACTGTTGCAGCCAGTTGGAATATCTGGAAAACACAAGCCCAGATTGATTATATTAAATACTTATCTTGTTTCGAACTAGAAAAAAATATTTCATTGTTTTAATATCCATATTATTACTCAATGATTATTCCGGAACGAAAGTTATGTCTCATATCCTGACCATCCATCTAGTGGAATTGAGTGATCATAGTTTTGACCCAAGTTCGAACAGTATTTCAACCCGTGGGTATACCGGGTAAGACTATAGGTCCCCTATATTGGTGGCCATCTTTCCGGTGGAATTGAGAGAACGTGGTTTAATCCCGGTTTGAACAGTATTTCGACTGGGGGGATTCTGAGTAGGAATATAGGCCACATGCAACTTGTCGCAAGAGGCGACTAACGGCATGGGTTGGTTAGGCTCGCTGACTTGGTTGAATTCATGTCATCGTATCCTAATTGCGTTGATCGATGCTCATGCTATCAATCACTGGATTGTCTGGTCCAGACTCGATTAGTTACAGACCGCCGTTATATAGCTGGAATAATGCTGAGTGCGTTAAACAACAAACAAACAAACAAACAAAACAATAACATTCAGTGATGAGTACCTTCTTTAATCAAACTACTGGGATTTGCGTCGTCCTTGGAAACAGATTTCTGTGAAGCTTCAACATTGCGCAACGTCGACATCTCCTCCATGGTCAGCGATACCAAGTCGTCACTGTTGCAGCCAGTTGGAATGTCTGGAAAACACAAAACCCGACTGATAATTAAGGATTTATCCCTCTTCGTCCCAGACAAATTGTCTTTGCAATTCTTGCCCCGAACTGACCTGGAGTGATTGTATCAATATCATTATTCAATGCTTATTCTTGGCTGGACTATGTGTTTGCATATCCCAGCCCTCCGACAGGTGGAATTGAGTGAACTCGGTTTAACCCCGGTTTGAACAGTGTTTCGACTCATGGGGATTTGGGGTAAGAGTATACGTCCCCAGCAAGCTATATTTGTCATAAGAGGCGACTAACTAGATCGGGTGGTCAGGCTCGTTGACTTGATTACATGTAATCGTTTCCCAATTGCGAGAATTTATGCTCATGATGTCAATCACTAGATCTCCAGGTTCAGAGTCGAGTATTTACGGACTGCCGTCAGATAGAATTGGAATATTGCTAGGGTGGCGTTAAACATCAAACAAACATTACAAACACAAGCACACGATTACCTCACCTGTGCTTGTCTTGTCCATCTTAACTCTCCTTCCTTCAGACTGAAAAAAACAACAAGACATGTTTACAAGTAAATATACACCTCTTATCAAATGTATTAAACATTGTGTAATACCAAAGCGCGAGTTAATGTACTGTGGGAACAAGTTTCACGAACAAATATTGAAAACTCTCAATATCCCCGGGCTTATTCAACGGCATTGTGTTTAGAGATGATAGATCAATGGAATGAGCTTATGGACACTGGATGAACCCAGCAACCCTGTTGCTAGGCTGACGTCACATGACATTGTTTCGCCGGTGGATCTTGCAACAAAATTTCACAAATTACGTCATAGGGTATTGTGACGTGATTGTAACCTTTGTGGTGCAGGACCCCGTTCCACAAGGCGATCGTAGTCCCGCGACACTTGTACGTCTAGGTATATGGGAGTTATTGATAACCTTAGCGCTGCGATAACTTTCTGGAAAGGAACCCTGAGTTCTTAATGGGCCGTTGCATGGTATTAAGTTAATACGTGTCAACGTTTGACGTGTTTGAAGTATTCTTTTGAAAAACTCAATTGGATTATGCTGTGGATCGCGTAGATATTCCCACATAGATATGCATGCTCACTTGGTCTGTGCTTCTTGAATAGGGCAGCGACATCGTTATCAGGGATTCATATCGGGCAACGGTCTTCCTTATGCCATCGATAATCTGAAAACCAAATTAAATGATACGTTCATCCTCTAATATAATACTATATTCCAAGTCCAAATACTTGACTTGAATTGGTCACATGCGCACTCCATACAGACACTGTCCTTGCATGTGCTTATAATCTGAACAATAAATTGACTAATCAGAATAATGTCCTGAATGTCTATAAAAATCTAAATAATAAGATATGGTTATAGTAATCCACTCACCTCTCTGTTCAGACCACAGTGCATTATGAAAATCAGGAAACCCTGAAACACAAAATATGTCCACCGGTCTATCAGTAAATTTCAAAAACTAAAAAAGCGAATTTGTATCTCCGAGTCGAACCTGTTTTTATTTACTTGTTAATTACACATAACGATTTAAAAAAACATCACCTGCAACGAATTGAAGATACCAAAGAGATACTGAAAGACGACGGTTTCCTCGTTGATAGCAAGAACACCAAACACCCACGTAACTCCAAGAACTGGCATCAGAACACACAGGCTCCGAACCGTAATCCTGAAAGACAAAGATCGAGACTTCACCAAATGTGCCACATGTTCAAGATGGTCATGTGAGCTCCCGTTGCCATATTTTCTAAAGATGAAACAAAATAGGGTCTGTGTACACAGTGGTGACAGTTCAATCATAATGAGAATACCTATTTAATACTTATTATACGTAGGAAATATTAACATGTCATACTTAAATGCACAAGGTCCAGCAATGTTCACCCGTTTTGACAGCAACTAGTGTCATCGGAATAATTTGGAACTGCAATTTTCTATGAATCTATCACTGACAATATTCTCTGTTGTTGACAATAACAACCCTCGTCAGTTATTCAAAAGACCGGGTAGAATTGGTCTTCAGCAACCATGCTTGCCATATAACCCATGTCGGGAATCGAACCCGAGTCTTCGGCCATTTGATCCGTGATCCAAGTAGAGAATAGGTCTTCAGCAACCCCGTTAGAGGCGACTAACGGGATCGGGTGATCAGGTTCGCTGACTTGGTTGATGCATGTCATCGTATCCCAATTGCGTGGATCGATGTGATTGATGTAAATCACTGGATGGACTGGTCCAGAGTCGATTATTTACAGACCGCCGTCATATAGCTTGAATAATGCTGAGTGCGGCGTTAAACAACAAACAAACAAACAATTTGTCAAAAATGAAAGCAAATGTCATCTGAAGTTTACTGAGTAAACAAAATGTGAAATGTTGCACTTCCTCATTGATATTTTAACATCGATGGAAAATTTGTGGGTTTGACATTTTGGCAAAAAAGTAGGCATCTCCGTGGGCACCAATTAAGCTCCCCTTCTTGCTTGTTTGTTTCTTTAGGCATATCACTCAAGCCAAGTTGAAGGGAATTTGGCCAAGAAGTTTAACTTCCACTTCAGGTATATCTGTGAGCTGATATCGTTTAATAATGGCCGACCCGTGAAGATCCGGGGTAGAATAGGTCTTCAGCAACCCATACTTGCGACTATGCTTGTCGTAAGATCGAGAGGCGACTAACGGGATCGGGTAGTCAGGCTCGCTGACTTGGTTGATGCATATCATCGATCCCAATTGCGTGGATCGATGCTAATGATATCAATCACTGGATTGTCTGGTTCAGACTCGATTATTGACCGACCGCCGTCATATAGCTGTAATATTGCTGAGTGCGGCGTTAAACAAAAAAACAAACCAAAACCAATAATGGCCAAAATACCAACTCTCTTCCACGGATGTACCCATCGGAACTAGAAAAGGAGATCACCTCGTCTGTTTCATATTTTTCACGCATTAAGATTCAGTTGGTTGGTTGGTTGGTTTGTTGTTTAACGCCACACTCAGCAATATTACAGCTATATGACGGCGGTCTGTAAATAATCGAGTCTGGACCAGACAATCCAGTGATTGATATCATGAACATCGATCCACGCAATTGGGATCGATGACATGCATCAACCAAGTCAGCGAGCCTGACCACCCGATTCCGTTAGTCGCCTTTTACGACAAGCATGGGTTGCTGAAGACCTATTCTACCCCTGAATCTTCACGGGTCCATTAAGATGTCAGGCATTAAGATTCAGAGTGACAAAATACTACCCAGTGTGACAAGAAGGATGACTATAACTTTCAAATACCCTACTTTTTCTTTATGTCGAGCAATATTCCTGCAGCTCAAGCCTTTGTTTTCTACAGTTCACAACTTTTGAGGTACAATCGAGCATGCTCTTTCTGCGAAGATTTTAAAGAGTGTCATACGACTCTTGCTCAAACATTTTTTTTTATCAAGGCTACAACAATCATGGTCTCAGTAAAGCTTCCAAAATGTTTTTTGACACACACATATGGAGGATATTTACAATTTTGACGCATCAGTGACATAAATGATGTCAGATACAATGCCCTATTTTGACTTGTATAATTGACCCGTGAAGATTCCGGGTAGAATAGGTCTTCAGCAACCCATGCCTGCCGTAAAAGGCGACTATGCTTGTCGTAAAAGGCGACTAACGGGATCGGGTGGCCAGGCTTGCTGACTTGGTTGATGCATATCATCTATCCAAATTGCGTGGATCGATGCTCATGATATTAATCACTGGATTGTCTGGTCCAGACTCGATTATTGACAGACCGCCGTCATATAGCTGGAATATTGCTGAGTGCGAGGTTAACAAATGACTTTGCATGTGTTTGAGACGAGTGGCACCTGTGTAGCAGAAAACACTCACCTTCAAAGTCGAAAATAGAGTTTACAAACACATATACACTCAAGTCATTTTCACAGTCTTGGTTGTGTTAGGGGTAGGGTTGTATGCATGCTGTTACGAGCAACACATCACTATATATACCTATTGAATGAAATACAAATAAAATTACATTACTTACGCTATCTTTTCCTTCTTTCTTTTATTGATCATCATCCTTGTTGAAAACATCACTCGAAAGATGATCGCGATGATCACGACATTGGCCTGTGTAAAGTAACGATGAGAGTTACATGTGCCTAGCAAAAATACCAGAAGCATTTGCTTTGTACAAATTACACAAGAAGTGCTAATTATTACATAATGCCATCTTTGTTTCTGAGGGAATTAATTAGAAATGGAGATAAAAAACAACAAAACTTTTCCGTATACAATTGAAATATCTGCTAAAAGCAGAGTCGAGTGTCCGACTGTGAAGAAGGCGATATGAGATGTAGTCATCATGATGTGATATCTAATGTCCTATTCATGGCATGTGACATCCTATGATTTGAAAATTATCTCAAATTATTACATCTTACATATTTGTTCGACTAACAAATCGCTTGTGAAATCCGCCGCACTCAGCAATATTCCAGCTATATAACGGCGGTCTGTAAGTAATCGAGTCTGGACAAGACAATCCAGTGATTGATATCATGAGCATCGATTCACGAAATTGGGGTCGATGACATGCATCAACCAAGTCAGCGATCCTGACCATCCGATCCCGTTAGTCGCCACGTACGACAAGCATAGTCGCCTTTTTTCGGGTTACCAATTTATTGTGAATGTTTATTTTGCCCTAACAGCCATATGTTGTGATGCGAAATTGGGAATATTTACAGTTCCGTACAAGGTGATGACCCAAGAACAGATTCATTGAATTTAAAGCATCTGGTAAGGCATATACCTTCATTTGGTGTTCTGGTCATTTGGATATGACTTAAAGTTGTCGTGTCTTCAGTGATACGTCTGCACATATTAATGTTATTAGGAGAGGTGAATTGGGGTTCACACAAAAAGCGACGTCTCAGAGCAGACGCTCTCTCAACTACACCACCGAGGCGGTCCATTACCATACAACACCAAGATGACGGCATGCATGAATATCCTACGTCTATATTAATGGCACAACAAGGTGAAAGGTAGCTAATTCTGATTGGTGTTTGTCTTACAAGAATGACGAATAGAGCTGGTCCCACAAAAGCATACAGGACGCCATCAGTTACAGTCAACCAGCAGCTGTAATGTCAAATAATAAAAACACAGTGTATGGCATGCCTTTGAAAATACATATAATCCAAAGTGGCATTAATAACGGAAATGCAATTACTAGAATTATGTATTTAAAATACTGATGCCCTTAATGTACACTCTCCAAAAAAAAGAAACGCACAGGTAGTTTTCAGTAAACTTATTGTACCTAATAAAGTCGAAATATTTAATTTAATATCATAGATACAAATATGAAATTTTGGAGCTCGATAGTCACAGTATCTCGTGTGATCACCCTGGGCAGCAATCACGGATCTGCATTTCCTCGGCACTAACTGGATAAATGTACGAATTCTTTCCTTTGGATTTCTGCGCCATTCTGCTTGTAACGCGTTGGCCAGTTGTGGGAGTGTCTGCGGCGTGTTCTGACGTTGACGTACACGTCGATCGAGTTCATCTCAGAGGTGTTCGATTGGGTTGAGATCTGGAGATCTCGACGGCCAGGGCAAGTCGTTGATGTTGGCATTATGAAGGTAGTCTACAGTGACACGAGCTGTGTGCGGTAGAGCGTTGTCCTGTTGAAATAGCTCCCTCTGGCGGTCAATGATTGGAAGGAGGTGAGGTTGAAGAATTTGATTCATGTAGCGATGTGCTGTCAAATTTCCCTGAACCACAACCAAGTCGGAGCTCGTGGTGAAAAATCGTGATTCATCGCTAAACCACACTCGTCTCCAGTTTCTCAAATGCCAAGGCTGTAAGGTATGGCACCAACGCAAGCGTCGCTGTCGGTTTCAGTTGCAAAACAGGGACGATAACTGGTCTTCAGGTTCGGATTCCAGCCGCGTGAAGATAGTTCCTGACAGTCTGGTCCGATATCATCCTCAAACCAGGGATGCGTCCTGCAGTCCTAGCTGTGGCATTGCGATGACGTAGGTGGAACAGTCGAATGTAGCAATCATGTGCAGGGGTGGGAACTCTTTGTCGGCCGGTTCTCGGACGGTCTGCAGTGGAATTGAACTGTGTGTATCGGTCACAAAGGCTGCAAATGATGCTGTGGTGGATGTTGAAGTGGCGTGGAACAGAAGTCTGCGATTCCCCTCTTAGGATACGTCCTATGGCGATGTTCCGATCGGCAGCGCTGAATCCCGGCATTTTCGAGCTTCGAAATGTTGACAATTGAATGACAAATTATTGGCTTACGCTTGCCTTTTAATAGCCACTATCACGGGTTACGAATGCCATAACTTGCACGTGCATTTTGCTTTACTGTTTTCCACCATGAACACAATCAATGCCATTTAAGACATTGCAAATCGACAATGGCTGCGTTTTGACGCACCGTTTGTCGAATATCAGGACACCAACACTTTCCAATAACATATATCCAATTTATATACCGGATTTTTTGTGTAGTCCGGCTCAGTGAACTACATACTACCTGTGAAGATACGGGGTAGAATACGTCTTCAGCAACCCATGCTTACCGTGAAAGGCGACTATGCTTGTCGTTAGAGGCGACTAACGGAATCGGGTGGTCATGCTCGCTGACTTGGTTGATGCATGTCATCGATTCCAATTGCGTGGATCGATGCTCATGATATCAATCACTGGATTGTCTGGTCCAGACTCGATTACTTACAGACCGCCGTCATACAGCTTGAGTATTGCTGAGTGTGGCGTTAAACAACAAATAAACAAACCAACCTGTGCGTTTCTTTTTTTGAAGAGTGTATATTACGTTAACCAAAACTGTGCAACAACGATTTCATGTTGATGCATCAGTGTTTAAAAACAATTCAGTGAAGAGATCTTTGTAATATTACTCGGTGAATAGATCCTTTTAAATAAATTTTGTCATTTTGACTTCTGTGAATAAGATTTTAAAACTCATACACGTCACTGTCCATTCATGCACTGGATAGTTGCACAGTAACATGTACACCAAATCCTAGACACAAACGGGGCATTTGTCACTTAAAGTGGAGACCATAGACATAGTTACATCAATATCGCCAAAGGTTAAGGACATTTTGTCTCCATAGAAAACAAATGCCATCTGATCTTTACTGAGAAAACAAAACAGTAAACTACGGTTATAACGAACACGCTTATAACGAACTGACAGATATAACGAACTTACTTTTTTGGTCCCGACTATTTGCTGTAATTCTGCTGTAAATATGCATATAACGAACTACGGTTATAACGAACTGAAATTAGTAGTCCCTTTGAGTTCGTTATAACCGTAGTTTACTGTATTTGGAAAGCTGGACGTCACAGACAATATCATTGTGAAACTTTTGCCACAGGACATTGAGGCAAGTAGGCACCCTCCTGGTGTGCACTGATTGTGGCTTTATGTACAGTAAACTACGGTTATAACGAACTCAAAGGGGCAACTAATTTTAGTTCGTTATATCCGTCAGTTCGTTATAAGCGTGTTCGTTATAAACGTAGTTTACTGTATATGAATCGGAATGTCTGCTCAGATAGGCAAATCAAACCAAGGGAATTTGGCCAAGAAGTTTAACTTCAGCTTTTGGTATGTTTCATTCAATAATCGTGAAATAGCCAATTTTGTTCCACTGATTTCCTGACTTGTACTAGAAACAGGAGAGATGAAACTGCCTCATATTTTGCATATTTAGATCTATGCATTAGATTCAGAATGACAAAACTGTATGTTCAGGTGAGGTGAAATTGGGTTTAACGTCACATCCAAGATTATTGCACTTATATAGCGACGTGAATGCACGTGGGTATGTGTGTGTGGCTGCTTGTACTAGTCCGGACTGATGCCGATTGATGGCGCTAGCTCACTGAGATACCATGCCGCAGTTTAACATGAATACCCCACTCAGACACAGTTTACTGACTCCGAGCCGACCAGTCCTTGTTTTAGCCCCTTAATGCCGAGCGCTAGACAGGGTAACAACAAGTACCATCTTTAAACATCTTTTGGTATGACGCGGCCGGGGATCGAACCCCGGACCTTCCGCTCTCCGGGCGGACGCTCTGACAAAACTGTATGACAAGATGTATGACGTCAGCTTTGCAATGGAAGACTCCAGCATTTGAAGTACAATAGAGAATGCTCTTTCTATTTCAAAGAGCATGTGTTGTTTCATTCGAGGCCTAAGTAAGGCTTTGAATTATTTTTGGTAGACATGTCCAAATATAAGGAACCAGTGACCAAAATGATATTCGATGAAATGCCTTATATTACTTTGTATGCCGTACAAGATCAGGTAAAACTTGACTTGATACGTGTTTGTAACGCATCTTATTACCATCTTTGCTGGTCCACATACCGAAAACGATATTTAGTCATTTCGATAATGTAGTTGTAACAGGTCAACCATAATTTATTCGCTTTGTCTGATTCATCGACACAATTGGAATGCGACATGGGCATGTGTTCACGATGAGTGAGTGAGTATGGTTTTACGCCGCTTTTAGCAGCATTCCAGCAATATCACGGCGGGGGACACCAAAAAGTTGGCTTCACACATTGAACCCATGTCGGGATTCGACCCGGGTCTTCGGCGTGACGAGCGAACGCTTTATCCACTAGGCTACCAGACCGCCCCTTGTTCACAATGAAAGGGCATTGGTCTTATGGCTACATCTCAATCCTGCTATACATAAACACCACACAAGTCGACTCCTCTTGTTTTCAATAAACCGACATTAAGTTTTCAGCTTCCAGTTTTCTTAGAGGATGTTATTCAAGAATAATGGTATATGCTAGTCCAACTTACAACTGGTCATTTCCGTATCCCTCCAGCCTTGTGACCCCCAGGGAAATACCCACTATAACTGCTGGCACACCTGTTCAGATGACAGATTAAAACACATTCCTTTAATCTATTTGTAATAAATCGTTCTTTTTATTTTTTCGTTATTTTTATATGCTGGATGCAAGCCTCAAATGTTGACTGGTCCCAACCATATTGTCCATTGGGTAAACGCCACTTTGAACAGTATTTCATATTTACATCACAGTGTATCACCTGGGTGTGGGATAAATGCCCGAAGTGAAGCAGGCTTGGGCGTTTGTCACTTTTGTTGTTGTTTAATGTGACGGCGGTCTGTAAATAATCGAGTCTGGACCAGACAATCCAGTGATAGATATCATGAGCATCGATCCACGCAATTGCTTCAACCAAGTCAGCGAGCCTGACCACCCGATCCTGTTAGTCGCCTCTTACGACAAGCATAGTCGCCTTTTACGGCAAGCATGAATAATGCTTGTTATATAAATGTTGTAGAAATATTACATGATAACATACCTTTTAAAAAAATCAGTACTACTAGTCTGAAAACAAATGTCGGTGTAATAGCTGCAAACGAGTACGGTTATGTAAACATCCTAGTTTCAAGTGACCCGTGAATATTCCGGGGTAGAATAGATCTTCATCAACCCATGCTTGCCGTAAAAGGTGACTATGCTTGTCGTTAAAGGCGACTAACGGAATCGGGTGGTCAGGCTCGCTGACTTGGTTGATACATGTCATCGATCCCAATTGCGTGGATCGATGTTCATGATATCAATCACTGGATTGTCTGGTCCAGACTCGATTATTGACAGACCGCCGTCATATAGCTGGAATATTGCTGAGTGTGGCGTTAAAGAACCAACCAACCAACAAACAAACTATTTTCAAGTACCTAATTCTACCATTAAAAAAAATAACAGGAACTGTTAGATTGATTGAGAGTGTAAAGTGGATCGCTTGCGTTAATGTCAATCTATGTTTGAAGGCAAGGTTACCCCAGGCTAGAGGGAGCACGAGCCCCAACCTTGAACTCTTCCTGAAAACCACGGCAACCTGAACGGCGATGTCGACCCCCTGGGCCAGCATGAGGGAGAAGACTGCCAGGAAGAAGTAATGCAACATAGCCGCCACGGCTGTACACACGGCCTGGAAACAAGGAGGAAGAATGATTTATTTATCACAAATATCAGTCCAGCGCAGTTACTACATTTTGTAAACAACCTCTTGTTACTTACTTATTTGGTCCTTTTTCCTTTTCGTGCTTTGTGATAAAACATGCAGCTAAGCATAATAAATAATAAGAGGTGAATTTTGTGACTAAAATAGAACAATACATGTAGGCCATCTAATAATGACTATTTTATGATTGGGATTAACTGAAATTACTGCATTTATTAGAGTAGTTATCTGTACGTAGTCGTACTCCTATTCAGTTCTCCGATCCTTTAGGGTGACCTTCCGAAATGGGACCATCCCAAGAGGTTAGTTTTGTGATTGTAATAGAACAATACATGCTGACCATCTAATAATGAATATTTTATGATTGAGATCCAACATAAAGAGTGGTGATTCCGGCTCTGACTTATTTTAGTTTATTACCGAACTGTATCTAGCCTCATCACCTTGTTCTCCGTCCGCTCCACGCCAGCCAGGAAGGCGCTGTAGGCGAGGGTCAACGCCACGCAAAGGTTCATCAGGATGATGGTCTTGGAGGAACGGACATGGCTGTGTACAAAATTGTGTATTAACGATCACCCTTGTTTGTAAACCTTATTCATAGTATTCCTTGCGAGTTAGAATAAGTCTGCTTGTCGTACGAGGCGACTTCATGGATGAGTGGTCTGGCTCGGCGTGGATGTCTGTTCGTATACCCAATCACTGGTTTGTCTGATTCAGGTTCAACTATTTATAGATCATATACGTCATGCGGTATGAAGCTGAATTTTGCTGAGTGCGGCGGTCCGCACTGATCCATTTATCTGCCTCGTTCTATACGCATCTGTTGCAAGGAAATTATTCTAATCTGGAATACAGACGAGGTTAGTTCCATTTGAACCATTCTTTCAACTCATACATGCACATATAACAAGATCAGATGATTTTTTTTGTTTTTGTTTGTTTGTCGTTTAACACCGCACTCAGCAATATTCAAGCTATTTGACGGCGGTCTGTACATAATCGAGTCTGGATCAGACAATCCAGTGATTAACATCATGGACATCGATCCACGCAATTGGGAAACGATGACATGCATCAACCAAATCGGCGAACCTGACCACCCGATCTCGTTGATCGCCTCTTACGCGGTTGCTGAAGACCTATTCTGATCCTATATCATGAGCATCGATCCACACAGTTGGGTTGGTTCGTTTGTTGTGTTTCGCTGCACTCAGCAATATTCCAGCTATATGACGGCGGTCTGTAAATAATCGAGTCTGGACCAGACAATCCGGTCATTCATATCATGAGCATCGATCCACGCATGCTTCAACCTAGTCAGCGAGGCTGACCACCCGATCCCGTTAGTCATCTCTTACGAGAAGCATAGTCGCCTTTTACGACAAGCATGGGTTTTTGAAGACCTATTCTACCCCGGATCTTCACGGGTCACACAATTAGGATACGATGACATGCATCAACCAAGTCAGCGAGCCTGACCACCCGATCCCGTTAGTCTCTTCTTACGACAAGCATAGTCACCCTTTTACGGCAAGCATGGGTTGCTGAAGACCTATACTACTCCGGATCTTCACCGGTCAGATCAGATGAAGTGCGTCTGGTAATATATGGCCAAAGACTGGTTTGTAGTAAAGGGAACAGACTGCGACCTACCTCCACATCCACGCGTGTGCCAGCACTGTCACCACACAGCCTATGATAGACAGGGAACAGCCCACTATGGAGATGATCTTCAGGTGATGTAAGTGTTTTGCAGACTGGAAATTGGAATATTCATCGGTATCTGACCTTATACTCTCTTTGTAATTTTAAGTGTGTAGGTCAGATTTCCTGTCCTACCGGAAGCATCCGTTCTTAACGGATGTATTACTGGCACACAGATGATGTCAATCGTTCCTGGGGTTAAAGTAGCGTCCGCCATCATTCTCGTTACATACGTTATATCTGCAGATTGTTTACCATTAAGGAGCGATTGAGTAGTTAAAGTTTAACGTCACATCGGCAATATTTCAGCCATATCTTGACGAGAAGTTTTACAGTGTTAATACATATATTTAAACTAAATAAAAACCTGTCATCGATAGACAGTAAAATAACTAGAATATCACAGACTAATACTTAAAACTAGCATACAACCATAAAAAGATACTACTATATGAAACAATAAAATATAAAAAGGCTATAGATCGCCAGCAACTGAAGGTAGATCACCATACTAGGGGCCATGGGGACTAACAGTACTTTTGCTACCTAAATGGGCCCCAGCAGGATTTACATCATCCCTTCAGCTGTTGGCGATGGCTGACAAATTTAGCCAAACACCAAAACAACACATATGCTACGAATAAAACCGTTTTAGAAATAAATATACTTTGAAAGACGTGGTCATACTTACCATTAAGGAATTTTGGGGACCTAACATGTTTGGTTCAAGGGATCAATTTAGCCCCGGATGACAGGCAGTCGTTGTATGGCCTGGGAATTCCTAATGTCGCATTAGACAACAAACAAAAACTTCCATATTTTTTTTTCATAAACATATGTATGAATTGAAGGTGCTACCAATAGAGCAGGGCGATACAGCGTTTTCGGGAACGTCGAATGTCATCACTCATTTTCAGTCATCCGTTCATATGTTGTTGTTTTTATCAATATTAACCCCTTAACCTCCAAATGGAATCTGCTGCTGCAGATAAGCGAGGCCGATTTTTCTTTGACGTTTCAAATTCCCATTAAGTAAACGTACCTAGGGAGGATGCAATTAATTATGTGAGCAAATTACCACGTGTCGTCCCGGGCTCATAAGAATAGCGAAGTTGGTAAGATGGTTGCATTCACAGCTTGTGTAGGAACTGTTCACGTCTTTGCCCGTGCAGCCGTCTGTCAGCCATCGACTGAAACATCGTGATATGTAGATGTTTCAAGGCTAAGCTACAGTGTAATTGTCGGTGCCACTCAAGTCTCAAATGTGTCAATATAAACTATACAAGAGAGACATTATTAGGCTCTTTTTTGCTAACTTGTGTCTTACTGCAAAAGTGACGTTATTGCTATTGAAGTAGCTGGTACTGGTTGGATGGTTGTTTTACGCCGCACTCAACAATATTCCAGCTTTATGACGGCGGTCTGTAAATTATCGAGTCTGGACCAGACAATCCAGTGGTTGACATGATCATCGATCCACGCAATTGGGACCTATGACATGCATCAACCAACTCAACGAGCCTGACCATCTGATCCCGTTAGTCGCCTCTTAGGACAATCATAGTCGTCTTTTACGACGAGCATGGGTTGCTGAAGACCTATATTGTTTCCCGGATCTTCACGGGCCTAGCTGGTACTGATGTATGCTATTTATTTATGTTATCATTTGTCAAAAAAAAATTCTTATCAATAAACTCATTAACATTATTATGTTGATACTAGAGAGAACAATTCTTCTAACAACCACGAATAAGTGGTTTCAGGGAATACGTCTAAAAATTGCGTGAATCAGACATTACATATTTCCCGGAAAATGTCCATGAATATACATGTTCCTGATTTGACATATTCCTTGTAACATAAATACAAAAGCACGTTTTCACGGCATATGCATACAGAAAGGATGCTGGGGTTATTTTGTTACACATGCATCGTGGTTTAAGGTAAAAGAAAGGAAATTGCTGCTTTGTAACTGTCGTTAATATGACAACAGAATGCGTGTCATGAGAACACAAATGGCAAGCAACAGTCATGATGAAGTCGGAAACTTATTCCAACAGTTTGCTAGTGGTCTCACTCAAACAAATGAATAAGTATGGTGACCTTTACACTGGGAGAGACCCGTGAAGATCCGGGGAAGAATAGGTCTTCAGCAACCCATGCTTGCCGTAAAAGGCGACTAACGGGATCGGGTGGTCAGGCTCGCTTACTTGGTTGATGTTGATGCATGTCATCTTATCACAGTTGCGTGGATCGATGCTCATGATGTCAGTCACTGGATTGTCTAGTCAAGACTCGATTATTTACAGACTGCCGTCATACAGCTGGACTATTACTGAGTGCGACGTTAAACAACGAACCAACGAACATTGGGAGACCGGTGATGGGAAAATATGCATCAAAACAAACGACAGATAGAAACTCTTAGCATTAGGAGACAGCTTCTGATCACACCCTACTATGAACGTGGTGATGAAGAACACTGAAAACATTTACCTTTTATCGAAATTCCAGTACACACATTCTGGTTCTGAATAGTTTACCTGAAAATAGTATTTCTTGTAGAATTAGCGTTCAAGACAGCTTTTAACACTTTACTATAGTATATCATAGAGAGAATGGTCATCATGCATAATGTGCCGAAGCAAAGGCATGGGGAATTGTTGGAAGTCATGTTCTGAAGGATATTGTCTTAAGGGTCGGTCATACCTTTCAATCCCCTAAGGGAGCGACCATTTGATTTTCAGGGGGAGGGGCGGGATTTTGGTTGGACATGTTTATTCTAAACGTTTATGAGCTCAATAAGCCTTTCAACGTAAACAGGTTTTCAATCTTCAGAACATTGTGCGTCTTTTTCTTCCGCGAGCTCCTTCTACTTTACAACGTCCAGTGATGTGAAGTCCCGCATGCAGGCTTTTTTTTAATGTGGCCTTTTGCTGGATGTGAGCTAAAGGGTCTTCGGTGTAGTCGCGTTCTCCATCCAACAGACGTGGCCGAGCCGGTGGAGTCGGTGCTGTTGGAGCGGGGAGAAGAGACTTAGGGTCGTCGCATGGGAAAGAACTTCAGTGTTTGTGGCTCGGTCAGTCCAGTTAATGCCGAGAATGTGCCTCAGGCTGTGCACGTGGAAGGCGTTGAGTTTCTTTTCTGGGCTAGAGGAGTGGGTCTAAGAATCACTGCAGTATCGCAATGTGCTGAAGATGCAGGCTGTGAGACCCGGGGCAGACTATGTCTTCAGCAACCCATGCGTGCCGGAAAAGGCGACTATGCTTGTCGTAAGAGGCGATTAACGGGATTGGGTGGTCAGGCTCGCTGACTTGGTTGATGCAGGCCATCGATCCCAATTGGGCGGATCGATGCTCATGATATCAATGACTGGATTGTCTGTTCCAGGCTCGATTATTTACAGACCGCCGTCATATAGCTGGAATATTGCTAAGTGCGGCGTAAAACAACAAACAAACCAACCAACTCTGTAGATAACAAGCTTGGTATGGGTTGTCAGCTTGCTGTTCTCCCACATTTTCTTCGTCAATCTGGCTCTGGTGGTCTGTTGATCTCAGCATCCAAAGACAGATTGTCTGTCATGGTCGAGCCAAGGAAGGAGAACGGGTTTATCTCCTCCAGCTTGTACACGTTGATGGAGGTCTCTGTAGGCTGCTCGATGCCATAGTCCATCATGTGTGTCTTGTCTTCTCTGAGTGGGTTGAAAGGGCCGAGTCAACTGTGAAAAGCAGATGGCTTAATGAGCTTTAGCTATTGCCTTCAGGCGAGCCACATTGAACAGCTGCCCATTCGATCTTGTGTGGGGATAGATTCTGACAATCGGGGGTTCAAAGCGTGCTTCAGCATGACAAAGATTCCCGCTTTTGTGTGTTTGATGAATACATCATAGATTGGCTTCTTCTTCTCTCTGCACTTTTCCTGCAACTGGTGATTGAGAATATCATGTTGGTCGTAGATCATTCTTCCCTGAATCAACACTGATTCGGGATACACCCTATCAGCAAGGTTCTGTAGTCTGTTCAGGACCACACAAGAGGAAGTGTTTCCTGCGATGCTCAGCAAAGAGATCCAGATGTAGTTGTTACAAACGTTTCTATCATCCTTGTACTTGTACAAGGTGACGATTGTGCTGCCTCTGATGTCCTGGGGTACTACACGCTCTTCCCAACACTGACACAGAAGTTCATTACTGACAGGCGCTAAATGTCTGAGATTATTTTTCTCCTTAGTGGAGTTGAATAGTGCTCAACCCATCTCTTCATCTGCCCATGTCCCTGTTTTGCCCGTTTCAGGGGCACCGTCTTGATTTGAATCTTGTTTGTTGTACACACCCTGGATGATCCGATCATCAGTTGATAATTGAATGCCCTCGCAGATATGCAGCTAAAAGTCATTCGTGGATGTTATTGCTGTTTTCTGTAATCCGCTTCCATCGGTTCCGGGACCTTGAAGGGTCTTCTGGTAGGGGTAGCGTTTGAATTTTATTAGAGCTGTGCCTCTTTAGTCAGAGACAGGGGTGAGCTTCCAGGAGTGGGCTGTAACCAGATATCCACACAGGGTACCAGTAAAAGAGTTACAGTTTCGGCGGGCGTTAGTTCTTGCCCGATTCAAGTCTTTCCCTCTCGTTCCCTTTGGCTTGAAAATGACCCTGAAGCCGACCAAAGAATGGTCAGCAGAGGTACACAAATGTGATATAAGCACGTTATTGAGGTGGCGCTGTCTTGTGATGATCTGGTCCAGCTGGTGCCAGTGCTTGGACCAGGGTGTCTCCAGGAACAATTTGCCAAGGCTTAGTCTCGAAGAGGGAATCGGTGCTGCGTAGGTAGTCCATCTTCATTCGTCTTTGCAATTCCGTATTGTCCCTGACAGCAGGGCCAGGATCCATCCTTCAGGTTGGAATATACTCCCTGATGAGGTCAGTCGGAGGGTCAGAAGACCCTCCATTCCATTTTGACAGGCTCCATCATTCGGACCATTGAATCCGTGATAGAAAAGATGACGCCTTGCTTGATGGTTTGATCAGCTGCTGTAGCATGACAACAGCATACTGCCTTGGTATTCCCTATAGGCGGGACAGCCGCAAGACAGCAAAACTGTTTCTTCTCCTAGAAGAGCAGACCCGTGAAGATCCGGGGTAGAATAGGTCTTCAGCAACCCATGCTTGGCTGATGCATGTCATCGATTCCAATTGCGTGGATCGATGCTCATGATATTAATCACTGGATTGTCTGATCCAGACTCGATTATTTACAGACCGCCGTCATATAGCTGGAATATTGCTGAGTGCGGCGTTAAACAACAAACCAACCAGCCAACCAACCAACCTAGAAGAGCAACCAGAAAAAGGTGACGAGACCCACTTGTTCTAAGCATCTGGTTTTGCGGTGCCAGATTGCCACTTCTCCCCAATGCCATCCAAACTTTTACATTCTTGGTCAGGTGACAGTTCAATACAAAGAAGTTGTAAATCTAAATTTGATTTCTCAATACTTAAATACACACTGTCTAAAAGAAAAGGTTTTATTATTTTGTCCTACAAGGCGAGACATATGTATATTTTTAAAGTAATTCAAAGCTTTTAGAAAACATCCCGCCCCCTCCCTGAAAATCAAATGGTCGCTCCCTTATCATGGCGTAGATATTATAAATTGCCCAGTGTGTTAATCATAGCACTTTATTACCTGTAAATGTTGAAAGTCAAGGTTGATTTTTATCTTCAGGTTTGAAAGCTTCTTTCCTCCAATCTTCACAGCAAGTGAAAGGATCTGAGAATTGGCTTCTTTGGTGCTCGCGTCTCCCCTAAATGTGCGAAATATGAAACGTGTTCACTTTAATTGGTAAACCTAACTTATATGCAAAGTTTAAGGAGATTAACGATCCATACAACAGGCAAAGGAAATGTTTGAGGGAGTCCATTCGGATATATTGCAAAAGTCGCGTATGTAACCTGCCTGACGCGTGTCGCATGTATGTAAACCGTCTGTCACCTGTGTGTAACCTGCCTGTCGCGTGTCGCATGTATGTAAACCGTCTGTCACCTGTGTGTAACCTGCCTGTCGCGTGTCGCATGTATGTAAACCGTCTGTCACCTGTGTGTAACCTGCCTGTCTCGTGTCGCGTGTATGTAAACCGTCTGTCACCTGTGTGTAACCTGCCTGTCGCGTGTCGCATGTATGTAAACCGTCTGTCACCTGTGTGTAACCTGCCTGTCGCGTGTCGCATGTATGTAAACCGTCTGTCACGTGTATGTAACCAGCCTGTCGCGTGTCGCGTGTATGTAAACCGTCTGTCACCTGTGTGTAACCTGCCTGTCGCGTGTCGCATGTATCTAAACCGTCTGTCACCTGTGTGTAACCTGCCTGTCGCGTGTCGCATGTATGTAAACCGTCTGTCACCTGTGTGTAACCTGCCTGTCTCGTGTCGCGTGTATCTAAACCGTCTGTCACCTGTGTGTAACCTGCCTGTCTCGTGTCGCATGTATGTAAACCGTCTGTCACGTGTATGTAACCAGCCTGTCGCGTGTCGCGTGTATGTAAACCGTCTGTCACCTGTGTTTGTAACCTGCCTGACGCGTGTCGCATGTATGTAAACCGTCTGTCACCTGTGTGTAACCTGCCTGTCTCGTGTCGCGTGTATGTAAACCGTCTGTCACCTGTGTGTAACCTGCCTGTCGCGTGTCGCATGTATGTAAACCGTCTGTTACCTGTGTGTAACCTGCCTGTCGCGCGTCGCATGCATGTAAACCGTCTGTCACCTGTGTGTAACCTGCCTGTCTCGTGTCGCGTGTATGTAAACCGTCTGTCACCTGTGTGTAACCTGCCTGTCTCGTGTCGCATGTATGTAAACCGTCTGTCACGTGTATGTAACCAGCCTGTCGCGTGTCGCGTGTATGTAAACCGTCTGTCACCTGTGTTTGTAACCTGCCTGACGCGTGTCGCATGTATGTAAACCGTCTGTCACCTGTGTGTAACCTGCCTGTCTCGTGTCGCGTGTATGTAAACCGTCTGTCACCTGTGTGTAACCTGCCTGTCGCGTGTCGCATGTATGTAAACCGTCTGTTACCTGTGTGTAACCTGCCTGTCGCGCGTCGCATGCATGTAAACCGTCTGTCACATGTATGTAACCTGCCTGTCACGTGTGTGTAACCTGCCTCTCACCTGTGTGTAACCTGCCTGTCACGTGTGCCACATGTATGTTACCTGTCTGTCACGTGTCTGTCTCCTTCCGAAAGAATATTTTTTGTGCAGACAATTTCTATTTTCTCTACATTCGGAAGCATGCTTAATTATTTTTTTCAAGTAATTTCTTGGACAAGTTAATTTTTTCACCGGATGGGTTGGGGTTTTTTTTAAAGAAAAAATAATTATGCTGCAGTCTGTTTGAAAAAAAGAAATTGCCTGCCACAAAAAAAATACATTGTTACAAGGTGATATTCTTTTAAAACAATTATATACAAAAATATCTAGTTTTGTAGCTGAAGTTGAAAAAAAAAAAATCTAATCTCGATACAAAATCCCAGCCCCAAGTCGGTCCCTTATCTATAGACATGCTCATGAATTCTCATTACCCGGCCCCGTGAAGATCCGGGGTAGAATAGGTCTTAAGCAACCCATGCTTGCCGTAAAAGGCGACTATGCTTGTCGTAAAAAGTGAATAACGGGATTGGGTGTTCTGGCTCGCTGACTTGGTTGATGCATGTTATCTTATCCCAATTGCATTGATCGATGCTCATGTTATCAATCACAGGATTGTCTTGTCAAGACTAGATTATTTACAGACCGCCGTCATATAGCTGGAATATTGCTGAGTACGGCGTTAAACAACAAACAAACAAACAAACAAACAAAACATAATTACCCGGATGTATTAGTCGGGAGGAAGTCTGCCATTGTCTTGTAGGACGCAGCAACATACGTTATTTTTTCTGCAAGCCAAAATGAACAGTTTAATACATTAGGTAGACCTATTCTACCCCGGATCCTCAAAGACATTCAATGCACTTAATAAATAGAGGATTCATCACGAGTGTTTTTTAATATGGGAAATATCAACCGAGTCTTAGTTAATCGGTATTTGCCGAGCCTTTGGCGAGGCAAATACCGATTAACGGGACGAGGTTGATATTTCCCATATTAAAAAACACGAGTGATGAATTCTATTTATCATTTTCACATTTTTGCTTCCAAATTAAGGAATAATTGCATTAAACATTAACATCAGCAACTTGTCGAAATCTTACGTATAGATCGTGCGTAGTGATACATGTTTTCCATAGCCATGTAAACCAAAATAAACAATTCGCTGAGAAAAAAAGTTCCTCGGATTATTTTAAACAAAATACTTGAACAGACTTTTGCAGAATAATTGAAACTTAAATAACGGTAACAACAACGATTCTGTGTAATCTGATTATATCTCTGGTGTAACTTCACTTATAATATATAGTTCAAATCAAACCGCTCGCTCTTCCGGTTATCTAATTTGCATATCTAATTTGCATACTTATGTCATTGGGGTATGACATACATGTTTTTATGTCATAAGCTTATGTCATGGATAAATGCTTAAGTTAAATGATAAACATCAATTATGACAAATCACAACGTATTCAGCACTGCCTATTCACGCAGGTGTCTTACCTGTGTGATTCAGGTTTTCCTTTGAAAGCCTTAAAGAACTCTTCACTTCGTCCATCATCTGAGTGGGAAAGACAATGTCGCGCGCTGTGATCTTCGCAATTTCTATCACTGAAAAATGTTTTCTCAAGTACAATACATGAAAGGGTTACGAACATGAACCGGAAACATATATATATTTGTGAGAACTTCTCCACCTTTCGGGTATTCTAAAACGAGAGCTACGACGTTCTGTAGCTCACCTTAATGTGTTATGTGTATACACCTTCCAACAGATTAGAATTGATCAAGTACTTACCCATTGTTGAACTATTGAGCTTTAAAGGTTCGTTTTCTGTCTGTGATTCAGCAGCAGCTAAACTGAAGGCGGTTACCAATCTGGCCAATGAAGCCGCTTTTGTTGAATTCTTGAAAACAACAAGAACATATAGGAATATTATAATCTAAAAGTAGAGTAATAGTAACCGCTACATGTGCTCAACGGTCTGATTGATATGTAACATAAAACTGACACACAAACCACGGTCAGAGAGTTGTCTTTTTAACATTCTCTCGTAACATGAGTAGAATAGGTCTTCAGCAACCCATGCTTGCCGTAAAAGGCGACTAACGGAATCGGGTGGTCAGGCTCACTGACTTTGTTGATGCATGTCATCATATCCCAATTGCGTGGATAGACTCGAATATTTACAGACCGACGCCATATAGCTTGAATATTGCTGAGTGCGGCGTTAAAAAACCAAAACCCAAAAGATGTTCATGATGTCAATCACTGGATTGTCTGGATTGACTCCATTATTTACAGACCGCCGTCATATAGCTGGAATATTGCCGCGTACGGCGTTTAACAACAAACCAAACCAAAACTAAAAAGATGTTCATGATGTCAATCACTGGATCGTCTGGATTGACTCAATTATTTACAGACCGCCGTCATATAGCTGGAATATTGCCGCGTACGGCGTTTAACAACAAACCAACCAACCAATCTCGTAACGTGATAAATGACATATCGATAATCACTACCAGGTCTGGTTCACTTATTTCATGCATTGTCAAATCCAATTAACGATATCGTGCTGTTCATAGGGCCGCGCTTTTTCGACAAATCTGCCCTTTTGAAAAGAGTTTATAAACATACAGCCGAGATGATTCCTGTCAAAAGTACACAGCCGATATCTGTCCGTCCATTCTCCATGTATATGTGTGCATTGGAAAACACGCATAGTACTTTCATGCCAAGGACATTGTGAATTAGACCGAAATGACAAAAACATTGTGACGTGTTTTGATCATGTGTTACATTAAGTCCTCCAACCCTTAGGTATGACTCGATGATGATCTTTAATACAAACATACACTTGAACGGTTTATTGTTGATCATGAAAACAGATTTTCGTTTTCTTTGTTTGTTGTTGAACCCCATATCCAACAACATTCCATCTGTATGACGGCGGCTTGTAAACAATCGAGTCTGGACCAGACAATCCAATGATCAACGATCCACGCCGTCGGGGTACTATGACACGCAATCCCCAAAGTTACCGAGTCTGACCATTCAAACAAATAAATTGCCTCTGGAGACCTAATCTCACCCGGCATCCCAGAGGGGATTAAAACCAATAATAAGAAAAACCCACCATAGGCAAGAACGACGAAAGCTGAACCAGAATTCTTGTATAAGCTATACTTGCCTTCTTCTGAACCTGTTGCCAATCTTGTTGACTCGTGTCAACAGATAGGATGTCGTCGATCACATTAACAAAGGCCTGGAAGCAAAATGAAAATAACTTTATGCCAAGTGAGTTGACTATTGGTTTGTTGTTTCATCACATCATTGGTTACCAGTGAGTATTGTTCCAGGTATTCATCAAGTCATTGGTTACCTGTGACTATTGTTCCAGGTATTCATCAAGTCTGTGGTTACCAGTGAGTATTGTTCCAGGTATTCATCACGTCATTGGTTACCAGTGTTTGTTTGTTGTTTAACGCCGCACTCAGCAATATTCCAGCTATATGACGGCGGTCTGTAAAGAATCGAGTCTGGACCAGACAATCCAGTGATTGAAATCACGAGCATCGATCCACGCAATTGGGGTTTGATGACATGCTTCAACCAAGTCAGCGAGCCTGACCCCCCGATCCCATTAGTAGCCTCTTGCGACAAGCGTAGACGCATTTTACGACAAGCATGAGTTCCAGGTATTCATCAATGTCGTTGAATATCTGTGGCTGTTGGTACAGGTATTCATCAAGTTATTGGTTACCTGTGACTATTATTCCAGTAATTCATCAAGTTATTGGTTACCTGTGTGTATTGGTACAGGTATTAATCAAGTCATTGGTTACCAGTGACTAATGATAAAGGTAATCATCAAGTTAGTGGCTACCTGTGACTATTGATACAGGTATTCATCAAGTCATTGGTTACCTGTGACTATTGTTCCAGGTATTCATCAAGTCATTGGTAACCTGTGACATTTGTTCCAGGTATTCATCACGTCATTGGTTACCTGTGACTATTGTTCCAGGTATTCATCAAGTCATTGGTTACCTGTGACTATTGTTCCAGGTATTCATCAAGTCATTGGTAACCTGTGACATTTGTTCCAGGTATTCATCACGTCATTGGTTACCTGTGACTATTGTTCCAGGTATTCATCAAGTCATTGGTTACCTGTGAGTATTGTTCCAGGTATTCATCAAGTCATTGGTTACCTGTGACTATTGTTCCAGGTATTCATCAAGTCATTGGTTACCTGTGAGTATTGTTCCAGGTATTCATCACGTCAGCGGTAACCTGTGACTACATGTATATATAAGTATACATTACGTCAGTGGTAACCTGTGACTATATATAAGTATACATTACGTCAGTGGTAACCTGTGACTACAGATATTAGTATACATTACGTCAGTGGTAACCTGTGACTACAGATATAAGTATACATCACGTCAGTGGCAACCAGTGACTACAGATATAAGTATACATCACGTCAGTGGTAACCTGTGACTACAGATATAAGTATAGATTACGTCAGTGGTAACCTGTGACTATAGATATAAGTATACATTACGTCAGTGGTAACCTGTGACTACAGATATAAGTATACATTACGTCAGTGGTAACCTGTGACTATAGAAATAGGTATAGATTACGTCAGTGGTAACCTGTGACTACAGATATTAGTATACATTACGTCAGTGGTAACCTGTGACTACAGATATTAGTATACATTACGTCAGTGGTAACCCGTGACTACAGATATAAGTATACATTACGTCAGTGGTAACCTGTTACCATAGATATAAGTATAGATTACGTCAGTGGTAACCTGTGACTACAGATATAAGTATAGATTACGTCAGTGGTAACCTGTGACTACAAATATAAGAAAGATTACGTCAGTGGTAACCTGTGACTACAGATATAAGTATACATTTCGTCAGTGGTAACCGGTGACTACAGATATAAGTATACATTACGTCAGTGGTAACCTGTGACTATAGATATAAGTATACATTACGTCAGTGGTAACCTGTGACTACAGATATAAGTATACATTACGTCAGTGGTAACCTGTGACTATTGTTCAAGGTATTAAAAAAGTCATGTGTTACCTGTGACTATTAGTAGAGCTATTCATTACGTCAGTGGTAACCAGTGACTACAGATATAGTATACATTACGTCAGTGGTAACCTGTGACTACAGATATAAGTATACATTACGTCAGTGGTAACCAGTGACTACAGATATAAGTATACATTACGTCAGTGGTAACCTGTGACTACAGATATAAGTATACATTACGTCAGTGGTAACCAGTGACTACAGATATAAGTATACATTACGTCAGTGGTAACCTGTGACTACAGATATAAGTATACATCACGTCAGTGGTAACCTGTGACTACAGATATAAGGACCCATCACGTCAGTGGTAACCTGTGACTACAGATATAAGTATAGATTACGTCAGTGGTAACCTGTGACTACAGATATAAGTATACATCACGTCAGTGGTAACCTGTGACTACAGATATAAGTATACATCACGTCAGTGGTAACCTGTGACTACAGATATAAGTATAGATTACGTCAGTGGTAACCAGTGACTACAGATATAAGTATACATTACGTCAGTGGTAACCTGTGACTACAGATATAAGTATACATTACGTCAGTGGTAACCTGTGACTACAGATATAAGTATACATTACGTCAGTGGTAACCTGTGACTACAGATATAAGTATACATTACGTCAGTGGTAACCTGTGACTACAGATATAAGTATACATTACGTCAGTGGTAACCAGTGACTACAGATATAAGTATACATTACGTCAGTGGTAACCTGTGACTACAGATATAAGTATACATTACGTCAGTGGTAACCAGTGACTACAGATATAAGTATACATTACGTCAGTGGTAACCTGTGACTACAGATATAAGTATACATCACGTCAGTGGTAACCTGTGACTACAGATATAAGGACCCATCACGTCAGTGGTAACCTGTGACTACAGATATAAGTATACATTACGTCAGTGGTAACCAGTGACTACAGATATAAGTATACATCACGTCAGTGGTAACCAGTGACTACAGATATAAGTATACATCACGTCAGTGGTAACCTGTGACTACAGATGTAAGTATACATTACGTCAGTGGTAACCTGTGACTATAGATATAAGTATACATTACGTCAGTGGTAACCTGTGACTACAGATATAAGTATACATTACGTCAGTGATAACCTGTGACTACAGATATAAATATAGATTACGTCAGTGGTAACCTGTGACTACAGATATAAGTATAGATTACGTCAGTGGTAACATGTGACTACAGATATAAGTATACATTACGTCAGTGGTAACCTGTGACTACAGATATAAGTATACATTACGTCAGTGGTAAACTGTGACTATAGATATAAGTATACATTACGTCAGTGGTAACCTGTGACTATAGAAATAGGTATAGATTACGTCAGTGGTAACCTGTGACTACAGATATAAGTACCCATCACGTCAGTGGTAACCTGTGACTACAGATAAATGAATACAGTGTATGCGGTCCGGGTAACAGCTGACAATACATCTTTCCAACATTAGTTTTGAAAGATGGAAAGCCTGAAAAGGCCACACCGCTTCCTATTTCTCACTTCCGAAGTCTGTTTTGAAAGAGGGAAGATTGAAAGTTTAACACCGCTCCCAGCTTCTTACTTCCGTATACCGTTTTGGAAAGATGGAAAGTTCGACAGCTCCACATCGCGTCTCATTTCCCACTTCCGTAAACATGTTTAAGGATATGGAAACATTAAAGGCTCGAATGTTCTGCCAATTGTCAACTTTATATTTCATAGTTTGGAGTTATGAGATTACGAAGGCGTTTGATTCGCTTGTTTACTCTCGTCTTCTTGCAATGAGAAAGATTGGTTGGTTGGTTGGTTGTTTTACGCCGCACTCAGCAATATTCCAGCCCGTGTTCACTTTCCAGTAATTATCTAAATATTTAGATATCGTAACTATTGTCCAATCATTGCACCGGCGAGAAATTGGCCCTCGTCCGTCTACTCGTTTATATTGGACAGGAACCCAGCCTGTTATTGCTCGCCATGTGTGAATTACGTGTACATATTTACACTATACAAGTGCGTATATATCAAAGCATATCAACCATCCAGTGTCGTAAACGAGAATGTATGTCGTAAAATCTCATTTCTGACAAAGGTAGTTAATTAACGACAAAATGGCCACCGTAACATTAGCTTCCCAAACTATGAAATAGAAAGTTAACAGCAAATTCAAGCTTCTAAGGTTTCTATTTCCTAAAATATCTTTACGAAAGTGGGAAGTGAGACGCGAAATAGAGTTCCGAGCTTTCAATCTTTCCAATACGCTGTACAGAAGTGAGAAGTAGGATGCTGTGTAGTGCTTTTAAGCTTTACACCTAAAAAGTTAAGTTTGAAAGATGAGTTGTCTAGTGTCACCCGGACCCCAAATGTAAGTCGTAAACCCTCGTCTTCCTCATTGAAGATCCGGGGTAGAAGGTCTTCAGCAACCCATGCTTGCCGTAAATGGCAACTATGCTCGTGGTAAGAGGCGACTAACGGTAACGGGTGGTCAGGCTCGCTGACTTGGTTGATGCATATCATCGTATCTCAATTGCGTGGATCGATGCTCATGATATCAATCACTGGATTGTCTGGTCCAGACTGGATTATTTACAGACCGCCGTCATATAGCTGGAATTGTGCTGAGTGCGGCGTTAAACAACAAACAAAGGAAGTTATCATCCCTTTATAATTTATATATGATATAATTAGAGCAGGTAGTATTTTAAACATCTCGATTCCTTTGATGATAACTCACAGTAGAAAAATATACGGAGACAAAATATCTGGTCTCAATACAAAAATTACAGATCCTCACAATCCACCAACCCCCTTATGACTTATCGAAACACAAAAGACCAACACATGTATAACATTAAATACTTGCTTCTAGGTCTATATGATAACAATCTCATTAAAATCAGATCCTAGTTCTCGCTATCGCCAAACAAAGATCTGAGGACATCCCATTACGGGTCATGTCAAAACGACCTTTCATCCGACCAATCAAAGCGTCGCTTACCAGATCCCGAAAAAGACAGTCGGAATGTGTTTTCTAATCTTGGTATTCCGAATGACAGTTACGGCCCATACGACTGAATCCGTCAAAATTAGAAATACCTCTCGCTTCCGAGGGATAAACATTTGAACGGAGGAGGCGTTGCACAGTACGCGGGAAGCACTGCTATACAATCTCAGCCATATATTAGACATTCCGGAATGTTCGTTTGTTCAGCTTTCAAAATTTTAATCGAGAACTGTGTCAACATATTTTTCAAGCGTAGTCTGAAATGGAAGTCGCCAGGTTGAAACGAGTGCGGTAAAGCTCGAGAAAGCTGCTTTCTAATTTGCTGATGTCGACTTCTTGTATGTCATTTCAGTGGTCGATCAAAGTTCGCGAAAGGTCGTTCTGACGTGACACGTAATGGTATGTCCCCAGATCTTTGTTTGGCGGCAGCCAGAACTTACCCGTACATAGATCTGATTGTAATGAGATTGTGATAATAAGAGAGTTAACCCACCTTAACTGACGCTGTATCCACCGCAACAGGGGGAACAGGACTGCTCACTGCGGCAACGATGTTGTCAACGATGTCAATGGATTTGTCCAGATCTCCTGCGGAAGAGTCGTTGTTCTGGGTGGCCTTCTGTAGGTTCTCAAGCACATTCTTGACAGCCTCACTGGACGCAGTTCCCTCAGTGATTGCAGCCACCTGAGGATGAAATAGATAAACACGCAACATATGTATGAAAGAAAAAGACACGAAATATGTAATACCAGAGACTTAAGCTGTTTGGCACTGTGTCACGGTCCATGGTTTGTTTATTACTGTTCATCAAATTAAGAAGTGGACACATGTGTATTGTCAGAAACGTTTTGTTTGTTGTTTAACGCCGCACTCGGCAATATTCCAGCTATATGACGGCGGTCTGTAATATAATCGAGTCTGGACCAGACAATCCAGTGAATGACATCATGAGCATCGATCCACGCAATTGGGATCGATTACATGCATCAACGAAGTCAGCGAGCCTGACCACCCGATCCCGTTAGTCGCCTTTTACGACCAGCATAGTCGCCTTTTACGGCAAGTATGGGTTGCTGAAGACCTATTCTACCCCGGAATCTTCACGGGTCGTACGCTCTTTTACTGTCCTTTGTCGACAGATTTTATCATCTATATTTATGTATTATTACTGTACACCTTGATTTACTCATGATATGGCTGAAATATTGCCGATGTGACTAAAAATCGTAACTCACTCACTCACTCAGAAACGTGCGCTGTTTGGCACCCACGCAATGTTTACCAACCTCTTCCTCTATCTGCGCTATTTCTTCTCTCACGCAGTTTATGTAGTTTGGTTCTCTCCATTCACCAGTGACGTCACAGACACGTTGAACTTTACCTTCAAAATATTATAGCTTTGTATATGAAGTTGTTCTATTCATAGTGCATATATGATAACGATAACGAACAGCTTTATACACAGGCACTGAGAATATACTTAGCAATATTCAAGCTACGAAACTGTGGACGACGAAAACCAGCTCGTTGTGTCCCACGTGGTGGTACGATGACACAAATCAAGGAGTGAGTGAGTGAGTATGTTTTTACGCCGCTTTTAGCAATATTCCAGCAATATCACGGCGGGGGACACCAGAAATGGGCTTCACACATTGTACCCATGTCGGGAATCGAACCCGGGTCTCCGGCGTGACGAGCAAACGCTTTAACCACTGGGCTACCCGACCGCCCCTCTAATCAAGGAAGACCTCCCAAATGTTTATCTGCAAGCATAGGGTAATATTGGGGAATTGTCTTGTTGACAGTATGCCAAAGTGTAAAAAAAAGAAAACTAGATAAGAATAAAGACTTTATATATCATATCAAATAGTTTAGAGTCAAAGAGGGCTTATCTTGAATTCCTGATGGTAAGTTGGCACTGATGATACTGACAATTGCAATAGACAATGCACACCAACAAACGCACCTAGAAATCCCCCAGGACACGGCAGCACCATCGTCGTATTACTGACAGTCTGGGGCCACACTGTTCCTCTGGTGTCTCTGGTTTCTGTGCACACCTTGTCTGAAAGCAGTTTCATTAAAATAATACACCGGCTGGAGACCCAAAAAGCAACATAAAATTATGGTCAACACAAGCAAAGCACAACATTTGCTGAAGGTGCATAAAACGTTTCACATGAATATACAATATATAAGGCAATTGTTACAAGCGTGATCATCTGAAATAGAAATTACCTTCAGGTTTGGTGATAACAAGCGTTGCTGTTTCTGTACAGTTGATGACACCGCACTTGTAGACTCCAGCTCTGTCGGACGAGTTCATCATCAGAATCTCCATCCCATCCCTCACTCTCACGATCTTCGATTGGTCTAAGAGAAAAATAATCATGTTATCTGTTACCCCGCCACAATTTCGTTATAGGAGTCAATTCATAAAAAAATGTTCACCTACCTATAATGTACTCTTGGGGTGCCGGTTTGGGATTTTGTTTGAGGCCCAATATTGTTTTCGGTTCGAAACCGAGTCAGCAAGTCAGCGAACCTGATCACCCGATCCCGTTAGTCGCCTCTTACAAGCATAGTCACCTCTTACGGCAAGACCTATTCTATCCCGTATCTTCACGGGTGACGACCCATGTGAAACGCACTTATAATTAATTATACACTGGGGTTGTGAAAATGTGGTGCAGGTGCTCCTTTCAGAGAAAAAAACGTGCCATCTTGTTCCCCCAAACACGTGTCCTCAGGTATGAGGCCCAATTATTTTACTAGACATGCTTGATGTCCTGAAACAAATTATATTGTTTGGCCACTCATTACACGCGTGTTTTGAGGTTATCACGCTAGTGTGTTTGGGGGTGGTAAATATCCTGCATTAGGAATAAACATTGTATTTAGCGAGCCTTGGCGATAACCTCTTTATCATATAATGTCATTCTTTAATTCTGTGCTTCAAAATCGCTTTCCCTCTCTCACAAACATTACCGAAACATTGCGAGTTTTCCTGGAATGCGCGCATTAATAGTTATTACGTCACAGCATAAGTGATGTGTCAGTCGGACAGTGACAGTAGCCAATATAGTTCCAACTGAAATCTGTTTCTTATACAGTGGCGAAGCAACGTATTCGCAAAATAACAATTGTTTTTAATTGCCTTTCTCGGCAATCCATCGGTCTGTCCGCTAGAGTAACTGCCTTTTGTCAAAGGGAAGCTATTTTAACCCTAGTCTATGAGACGTCACGGCCACGGTCAGACGTTGTTGACAGTCGTTCTGTCCTGTCATAACGGTAAGAAGTGCAATCAGATGTACACACAGCGACAAAACGAAACAAAGTAACAATTCAAACACATTTCGTCATATATCCTATTTTTTTCATTTGTGGAGAATGTTTCAAGCCGCAGAGGTCTACAAGCACAGATATGGCTACTGATCCCGCTTGGCTAGGCCTCGTGCCCTCGCAAAATTGTGTCAAAATTTAAATCTCCAACGTTGCCAAAACTTATAAAATGCCTTAGCTACGTCATAGTTGGACGCTGATTTTCGGTATATTAGACTGTTCTTTTGATAATGATAGCAATTATCCCTGTAGTTTATCCAGATTCCCCCGAATGTTAATTCTGACTCGATCGCCGAATGACGAGGACGACGCCATGTTTGTTTATAAACAGTGAAAGTAGTCCCTACTTGACCTTTGAAATTTGCATCTCCATCCGCATATGACCCCAACGGATATCGTTTTTATCCGTTGGCTTTATCCTGCCGAGAAACCAACCCATTATATGATAAAAGCATATATATGTGTGTGCATTATGATCATTGTCTCGTGCAAAGTGCATATGGGCACAATGTAGGTCATGAATTGTCACAAAACGCAAAACATATGCACATATGAAACACTAACCTGTGATAACTTGATCTGCCTGGCACCAGACCAGACTCCCCGGGACCGTCTTCACAGCAGGTGCGTTGTTAACCTGGCAGGTAAAGTTTCTCTGATCACCTTCCTGCAGGGACAAAGTAGACGGTGACAGCGTCACAGTCGGGACTTTATACACCAGGAGAGATACAGCTATGGCCTTAGAAGACTGCCCTGCCGTTGCCTTGCAGGAGTAATTGCCTGAAAAAGGCAAACAATGCTGTTTATTTGTCGATGCAAAAGTTGTTGTGTCGTAGTGTTGTTTGTTTGTTTATTTGTTGTTTAATGCTGCAGTCAGCAATATTTCAGCTGAAAGACGGCCGTCAGTGAATAATCGAGTCTGGACCCGACAGTCTAGTGATTGACATCATGAGCATCGATACACGCAATTGGGATCGATGACATGCATCAACCAAGTCAGCGAGCCTGACCACCTGATTCCGTTAGTCGCCTCTTACGACAAGCATAGTCGCCTCGTGTCGTAGTACACCATAGTTATCATAAAATTAATTTGACACAAAACAATACATCCTTGTGGATTCCTGTGCTTCTCGTATAGAGGCGACTACGTGGATCGGTGTCAGGTTCGCTGACTTTGTTGATTGCATGTGATCTTATCCCAATTGTGTGGATCAAGATCACTGGATTGTCAGTCCACACTCGATTATGTACTGTCCTCATATAGCAGTGTTAAACAACAAACAAACTAAACAATAATGACACGACACCCAATAGCAAAAGAATGCAGGTGGAGGATTGAGTGAATACTTTATGCCACAAGAGCAACTATGCAATTGTGGGAGACGAGAGTTATTTGAATAAATAAATATAAAGATTTCAAAGATATATATAATGTAGATGCACAGGCCCTTCAATTCAACATCATACTGTTTCTTACCTCTATCACGGCGCAAGACAGGAGTAAAGAGGAACAGGACATGGAAAATTCCAGAGTAACGTCCAGTTTCATAGGAAATTCGGTCAGACTTTGACATCTCAGTTCCTTTTCTCAAGCAAGAGACAGATAGGTTTGCAAAAGGGTTACTTCTGAAATCACAATGGACTGCTACCGTTGTTTTGTCATGGATATACGTCCCATCCGTCTGATTACACTTTCCCTCTACAATCACTGAAACGAAGTAAGTTCACACTTCTTGGATTTGTACATACATTAACAGTGATCTTAATTATTGGGTGAAGCTTATCTGATGTCCCCGGCTGATATATTGCGGCTTGACATCGACTTACTCACCCATTGTTGTGTGGGCGAAGACTATCTATGTTATGTCTTGTTCATGAGAGAAATGCACTTAAATTCATGAGTAAGAGACCATTATGTGGGAAATACAAACATGTCACCGATGTAAAATGGATATTGATTAGTCTGCTCTTTAAATATTTGTTTCTGACGTGCAAAAAAAGTGTTTTTTTCTGTGACTGTGCTTGCAGCTGTCACAGAAAGAATACACAATTAACACACCCTCTCTAAGAAAACAAGAGATCTATCATGTATTGCAGTGACTCGCTCAAGATACAAAGAATATTTGCCATGTTACTAGAATATACAATATAGACTTCTTTACGTGTAGATAAGGAGGATGTAGTCCTGGTATTTGCAGTGTCATGTCTAACAGACTTCTGTTCGTTGAGTAAAGTAAATACCTTGCCACAGATGACACAACCCTTATGATTGACTTTATATTTTGGGACTGAATTAGGATAAGCGCTGTATTACCTTTTAACTGTACTATACGCCATGGGATACAGGAGTGAGGGAGGGAGGGAGGGAGGGAGTGAGTGAGTGAGGGAGGGAGGGAGGGAGTGAGGGAGCGACCGACCGACTTACTGGATCCGGTGATCAGGTTCGATGACTTGGATGAATCTGTGTCGACGTTGCCCGACCCCTGATCATCCAACCAGTCACCTGAAACTGTTATCCGACAAGTAGTGTAGATATTGTGGATGTACTCTCTGTGTTTTGAGTTATTTGGAGTTTATTTCCTTTCTTATTACATACTTTTACACGTTTTGTGAATCAAAAACCTTGTCACGGATTATGACACTAAGGTTATTATTATGTCACAAATCACTAAAACCAACTCTAAAGCAAGTGTCGGTGTTATGTTATTACCAGAGAGTTGGTCCACTGAACTAGATGCAGTTGATGGAGTCGCAGTTGCTGTAGATGTACTAGATGCAGTCGATGGAGTCGCAGTTGCTGTAGATGTACTAGATGCAGTTGATGGAGTCGCAGTTGCTGTAGATGTACTAGATGCAGTTGATGGAGTCGCAGTTGCTGTAGATGTACTAGATGCAGTTGATGGAGTCGCAGTTGCTGTAGATGTACTAGATGCAGTTGATGGAGTCGCAGTTGCTGTAGATGTACTAGATGCAGTTGATGGAGTCGCAGTTGCTGTAGATGTACTAGATGCAGTTGATGGAGTCGCAGTTGCTGTAGATGTACTAGATGCAGTTGGAGTTTCTGTACTTGAACCTGGCAAAGAGACAGAATACGCAATTAGCATCCGTGTTCCAAGGAAACAAGAGATCTGTGATGTATTAAAGTGACTCGTTTAAGATACCAGGTTATTGGTCATGTTACTGGTTGATGACTTTTAATTGCAGATTACTTTACGAGCAGATGAAGAGGATGTAGTCCCGGTATTTGCAGCCGATCATCATTGGTAGGAAGCTGCAGTTGATCATGAGGGGGGATATAAGGATCTTTTGTGCTTGTCTTTCAACCAACCAGTGACCATGAACATGTCGTGGGATATATTTCAGTCACCTTAATATTATCTGATGACGTTATCCGCCACACATGTGTGATGAATGAATGAATTAATTTGAATGTTTTCATACAAACCAGAAAAGCGAAATTGAAACTCAAATGCAATTACCAAAGTCTCCAAAATTCTGTTTTTAGAACCAATCAATTATAGCAGAGATCCTGGTATACTGCTGTAGGAACTGAGAAACGTACTGACAGAGAACGATGACATGGTGTTGGTTGTGCTTATTTGTAAAGCCAATGGGACTGGAGTGAATGTTGTTATCTCAATTGCATCAGTTTTAGGTTGACATCAACGCAAAATCAAGGTTGACTTCATAGGCAACGTCTTACGCCGTCGGGGCACCACCATGTCACCGAGCCCGACAACCCGCTTTATAAAGACTGGTTGTGCTTATTTATAATGCCAATGGGACTGGAGTGAATGTTGTTATCTCAATTGCACCCGTTTTAGGTTGACATCAACGCAAAATCAAGGTTGACTTCATAGGCAACGTCTTACGCCGTCGGGGCACCACCATGTCACCGAGCCCGACAACCCGCTTTATAAAGACTGGTTGTGCTTATTTATAATGCCAATGGGACTGGAGTGAATGTTGTTATCTCAATTGCACCCGTTTTAGGTTGACATCAACGCAAAATCAAGGTTGACTTCATAGGCAACGTCTTACGCCGTCGGGGCACCACCATGTCACCGAGCCCGACAACCCGCTTTATAAAGACTGGTTGTGCTTATTTATAATGCCAATGGGACTGGAGTGAATGTTGTTATCTCAATTGCACCCGTTTTAGGTTGACATCAACGCAAAATCAAGGTTGACTTCATAGGCAACGTCTTACGCCGTCGGGGCACCACCATGTCACCGAGCCCGACAACCCGCTTTATAAAGACTGGTTGTGCTTATTTATAATGCCAATGGGACTGGAGTGAATGTTGTTATCTCAATTGCACCCGTTTTAGGTTGACATCAACGCAAAATCAAGGTTGACTTCATAGGCAACGTCTTACGCCGTCGGGGCACCACCATGTCACCGAGCCCGACAACCCGCTTTATAAAGACTGGTTGTGCTTATTTATAATGCCAATGGGACTGGAGTGAATGTTGTTATCTCAATTGCACCCGTTTTAGGTTGACATCAACGCAAAATCAAGGTTGACTTCATAGGCAACGTCTTACGCCGTCGGGGCACCACCATGTCACCGAGCCCGACAACCCGCTTTATAAAGACTGGTTGTGCTTATTTATAATGCCAATGGGACTGGAGTGAATGTTGTTATCTCAATTGCACCCGTTTTAGGTTGACATCAACGCAAAATCAAGGTTGACTTCATAGGCAACGTCTTACGCCGTCGGGGCACCACCATGTCACCGAGCCCGACAACCCGCTTTATGAAGACTCTTACCTCAAGCATAGAATGAGGGTATTGTGTACCTACCGCAGTTCAGCTCGTCACTCCCATCACTGCAATGATCAGAACCGTCGCACACATATTCGGCACGAATACGCGTTGCTTCCGAACCCGGGCACTCGAATATACATGCGCCTAGAAATATATGTTATGGGGTTAATACGTGAGGAAGCGAAATTAGTAAACATGTAGATTCGCATGCACTGTGCATAGTATTTCCCCATTAGATTTCTCGAAAACAAAAAATAATGACATATCAAATGAAATATTGTATCACGGCGGGGGCACCAGAAATGGGCTTCACACATTCACACATCGAACCCGGGTCTTTGGCGTGACGAGCGAACGCTTTAACCACTTGAGTGAGTTAGGGGGGTTTGACGCCGCTTTTAACAGTATTCCAGTTATATCACGGCGTGTCAGCTTAATGTGGGAGGAAAGCCCGAAGTTATGCAGGTCTCGGACGTTTACCACGTCGGTGAAACCCACGAGCACGGGTATGGTGCTGACAAACCTGGAAACATAATCGGGGCGAACCGGGATTCAAACCCACGATCATAGGTTTCTGGCGTGCCCAAGGGACGCAACTCTGCACAGCGAGGCGCCTTAGACAACTGGGCCACCGGTGCCCGCAGGAAACCTTATTAAAAACCTGTTGATTCGAAAAGTGATTTTAAAGTACTTCATAACTTCAAATATTATGAGTTATATGTCTCAAAATCAGTGTTGTTCGTGACAACGTGTTGTTTCTTTGTTGTTTAACGCCGCACACAGCAGTATTCCAGCTATATGACGGCGGTCTGTAAATAATCGAGTCTGAACCAGACAATCCAGTGATTGATATGACAAGCATGATCAGTCTTGTACAACCAAACTGAAAGGAAAAGATTTTGTTGAGATGTCTTTGCTTGTCACGTCACGACTGTTCACAATCTGAGTTACTATAATTATGATTCGAGACCCGTGAAGATCCGGGGTAGAATAGCAACCCATGCTTGCCGTAAAAGGCGACTATGCTTGTCGAAAGAAGCGACTAACGGGATCGGCTTGTCAGGCTCGCTGACTTGGTTGATTCATGTCATCGATCCCAATATTGCAAGGATCGATGCTCATGATGTCAATCACTAGATTGTCTGGTCCAGACTCGATTATTTACAGACCGCCGTCAAATAGCTGGAATACTGCTGAGTACGGCGTTAAATAACAAACAAACAAACTTACATATTTGATAAAGCATAATCGCCTTTTACGGCAAGCATGGGTTGCTGAAGACCTATTCTACCCCGGATCCTCACGGGTCCAAATATTTAAGTCTTCAAAGGAGTGTACGGGTGATGTCCATGATGCGTCGTATTTGATACCCAAGGATTTTACATACAAATTGCTTTCGTTCGCGAGGTCGATTTAAATACTTGCAACAAAGGAATAGGTGAAATCACAACCAAAAGTCGTGTACAGGGTGATGAGGCTTCCCTCAAATTATTCTCGCTATAGAACCGTGAAGACTCCGGGGTAGAATAGGTCTTCAGCAACCCACGCTTACCGTAAAAGGTGACTATGCTTGTCGTAAAAGGCGACCTACGGGATCGGGTGGTCAGGCTCGCTGACTTGGTTGATGCATGTCATCAAACCCCAATTATGTGGATCGATGCTCATGATATTAATCACTGGATTGTCTGGGCCAGACTCGATTATTTACAGACCGCCGTCATATAGATGGAATATTGCTGAGAGCGGCGATAAAAACAACAAACCAACAACAACACTAATATTGTTTAACGTACCACAGGCATTCTCATCACTCCCGTCAATGCAGTCGTCCTTGCCATCGCACACGAACTCCGCACGAATAGTTGAATTCTGACACTTGAATGTGTAGTCTCCGCCTTGAACAATTAATCATACATGTATGTGTTCAGAAACGTGAAGTTTACTCAAACTCTAGGATTGAGCGAGTTAATTGTTAACGTCTCATCGACACAGTATGGCGACAAGTACAAGATATGCATTCATAAAAAAACAAGCGTCATCTGAAGACGACAAATCCCCCTGATCCCTTAAAATTCTTAAATAGCAAAAGGCACCATTTGACAACCTGGGACCTCTTGCGAAAAGCGATCTTACCGCTACGACTATTGTAAGCCTATGTTAAGGTATGGGAGGTAAGATGATCTTAGCGCTAAGATCGCTTTGTGCAAGTGGGCCAAGGTCTTTGTGTGGACATTGTTTCATGGAAGGATGCCTTTTAGTGTTAGAGATATGGTCCATACAGAGAGACCACTATGAACAGAGTCAAAGTCAAACTTGTTGCATGGAAACTAGGAACAAAATTCCTAAATAGCAAAGGCACCACTTCACCCCCTGAGTAATACATGTACCAAGTTTGGATGATAAATCTTGATTGTTTTTTTTCAGTTCTGCACTGAAAACGACACCCACCACCTTTTCTGCTAAGTACATTGTTTCCATGGAAACATGGGAAGTTGAAATTTAGAAAAAAAATCATCAATAGAATTTGAAGACACCACGTCAGCTCTGGTTGATACATGCACCACGTTTAGTAGAAAGACTTTCACGGTTTTCAAGTTATGCTCCGGAAACGAAATACGGACGGTCAGACAAACCAGATGATGACTATACCCCCCGCATTAAATGTAATTCGAAAAAAAAAAAAATAAATAAATAAATAAATGTAATTCTACGATGAATTTGGAAATTACCCGATTCAGATTGATCAATCAGAGGGTATCAAAATCACAATAAACCCGCATCATCGCGGAAGCTAATATTCAAAGAATAGTACTTTTTTCAGTCATTGTCGGTAGGCTTATTTAAAAAAATTATATCTTTCAATAATAGGTTACAATATGCACGGTTGCGGTGACTACAATATTCAAAGGATGAGTGGTAATACATTTCGTAAATATCAAAGTTTGTTGTGACCCAGCTATATTCCAGCTATATAGGTTGCTGGGGACAAATCCTATTCTGCTGGACGGCGGTATTAAGCATCATTTACTTCCTCACTAGTAGATATAAAATACTTACTACAATTCCTCTCGTCACTCCCATCGTCGCAGTCGGGGTCCCCGTCGCATAGAAACAAGACATCAATACATCCTGAATCGAGGCACTGGAACCTGCTATTTTCGGACAACCCTTAAATGTACATTTGACAAATTTGGCTTTTAGGAGGTGAGTTAAACAAACACAGGAAGCAGGATTTTTTTTGCTATAAAATATGTTGCCCTTTTCATTATCAAGTGACCTTCGCCATATAGAACACCAGTGCTAAAATGGAATGAAAACAGTATGCACACCACCCATCTACCCTGTCATAATCTAAGACACCGCGATTCGCTGTGCAGAGCTGCGTACCTTGGGTAAGCCAGGAACCTATGATTGTGGGTTCGAATCCCGGTTCGCCCCGATTATGTTTCTAGGTTTGTCAGCACCATACCCGTGCTCAGATAAACGTCTGAGACCTGCATCACTTCGGGCTTTCCTCCCACATTAAGCTCTCACGCCGTGATATAACTGGAATACTGTTAAAAGCGGCGTCAAATCCCCCTAACTTACTCATAATCTAATGGTATTTGGAATTTAACAGCCAGAGGCACGTCATGTGATGAATTGGACAGTGATGTAATTTCGTTATCTCAAATTGAGAGGCATTAATAGTTCTAGCGCAGCATACCACAATAATCTGAAGGTCACGGGAATATTTCAGGAATATGTTATCATTCTTCAGATTAGCCTAGTGGTTAAAGCGTTCGCTCGTCACGTCAAAGACCCGGGTTGGATTCCCCACATGGCTACAATGTGTGAAGCCCATTTCTGGTGCCCTCAACCGTGACATTGCTGGAAGATAGCTAAAAGCGGCGTAAAACCATACTCACTCACTTCAAGAATGTGCAAAACGGCAACTTCTACACGACTATGCAACTTCCTCAGTGCATGTACATTAAATTTCATATTGAACTAGGCATACCTAGCCGAGGAGAGGGTTAAAATTCATGTTCAATGAATGTTTCCGTGCTACATACAAAAAAAACTAAACTATCATATTTTATTCATCCAACAACTGCATAAAATATACACATGGAGAAATGGCTTGGTTATGCATTATTAAAAATCGCATCATAAACCACTGGGCCACAGAGACATATTTAAGAAAGTACCTAATACGTGGAATATTCACGTACGTTAATGAAATTGTGTGTTTGCGTGTGTGTGAGTGAGTGAGTGTGAGTGAGTGTGGGTGAGTGTCGGTGAGTGAATGAGTGCGTGCGTGCGTGCGTGAGTGAGTGAGTGAGTGAGTGAGTGAGTGAGTGAGTGAGTGAGTGGGGTTTAACGCCGCTTTTAACAGTATTCCATGGCCAGTTATATCGGGGCGTGTCAGCTTAATGTGGGAGGAAAGCCCGAAGTGATGCAGGCCTCCGACGTTTATCACTTCAATGAAACCCACGAGGACGGGTATGGTGCTTACAAACCTAGAAAAATAATAGGGGCGAATCGGGATTTGAACCCACAATCATAGGGTTCTGGCGTGCCCAAGGGACGCAACTCTGCACAGCGAATCGCGGCGCCTTCGACGACTGGGCCCCCCGTGCCCCTATGGTAACTAATGGTGGGTACGAGTATGTAAAGTTTCAGCGTCATTGGTTCCCTTTGTTTCTGACGAGATGATCTTTCCACCCTCGGTAGCCATGTCTAAAATGTAATCAGAATTTGTGAGCAATGTTTTGAGATATAGCAGCTTCTTGGACTTTGTAGTTTAAGTGAGTGAGTGAGTGAGTGAGTATGGTTTTACGCCGCTTTTAGCAATTGTCCAGCAATATCACGGCGGGGGACACCAGAAATGGGCTTCACACATTGTACCCATGTCGGGAATCGAACCCGGGTCTTCGGCGTGACGAGCGAACGCTTTAACCACTAGACTACCCGACCGCCCCTTTTAGTTTCAGAGACTCAGTCGAAACAATACTAACACTAGAAAAAGGGGGGTAGGTGAAGGTCAAGGCTATGTTTAAGAAAGATATGCACACATCTGGTTTAGTGAGTGAGTATGGTTTTACGCCGCTTTTAGCAATATTCCAGCAATATCACGGCGGGGGACACCTTAAATGGGCTTCACACATTGTACCCATGTCGGGAATCGAACCCGGGTCTTCGGCGTGACGAGCGAAC